>NC_066316.1:44983606-46284040 GCF_022539315.1 Serinus canaria
AAAATAGTTTCAGTTTTGCTCGGATCTTGAGAACTTGTTCAAGAATATATTTTGTGAACTGTGTTAAGTGACTTACAAAATCAGTAGTTCATTTACGTAATTTCTTTGACCTAATGGGAGTTTTAAGTTTTAAGAAGCCAGTGGCCTGCAAGAAAAATTCAAGTGGTGAGTTACACTTGAAATGCAGATTAGGGTGATATCCCAATATTCAAACTTCAAATGGAAATTCCCATTTGATACAGAAGGAAGAACACTAGTTTAAGAACCCCACAGCATTTAACAATTAGTTCTTCAGAGTGTTCACTATGTCTACAACGCCAAGCAGCTGACTCTGTTCTCTACTGTTCCTATATAGTTTTTTGAGGCAAATACGCTCTACTATTCTAGCTTTACTTCTATTGTCCCTGGAGGAGTACTCAGGTTGAACTTTGTGTTTACTTATAGAGTCAATGAGAACAATTAATGTTTGAAAGAAACAAGAGAATGTTTGGTACTGTTATTGTATACTGTAACAAGATTTTCAACTAACCTCAAATAAAAGCCTCCCTCTTTCCTGGTTCTAGCATCTCTCTTATGGCAATGGTAGCCTACATGTTGATGCAGCCTTCCAGCAGACGCTTTGGAGTGTAGCACCAATCAGTTCAGGAAGTGAAGTAGCCCAAGGTAAGATTGACTCAACTTTAATTATTGAAAGACTGATAGTAAATGAAATACTTAAAAAATCAAATCATTATGCCAAGTGTCGGAGTGGTTTTGTCCTATGTAAACATTGAATACAACAAATAAATAAATAAATAAATATTTCCTGAATATTTCTCTGAAAACAGAGGGAAGGTTATAGTGAAAGTAACACTCGTAGTTTTCTGTGTATTTTTGCTGAATTCTAAACAGCTCATTCAAATCTCATTTTGCTAAAGATATGGTAACATTCATTATATGTTTTTTGAAATGGCTTTTGGTCCTGGTTTAAAATATTATCTCACATTATTCTGGTGTATGCAGTCATGGTTACATGTTTCTGAGACTGAGTAAAAAAATGGGCAAGAGGCTTGGAAGCAGGATGTGAAATCCTAAGACTGAAGATGGGAAATAGTTTTATGGGTAACATATGGAAAGAAAAAGAAGAGGAGAGTAAAGACAGAAAGAGAACAGTTTTCCAGAACTATTTTTTTTTTTCTTAGGAATTAGGAAGTAGTTTTAATGTAATTTCTAACATTGAAAAGACAAGGATCCCTGAATTTATGCCTTGTTGGTTCCACAGAGAAGAACAACGTTTTTCTGAAAAGTCTGTCACAATGTAAAACTTAATGATTTCTACTTTCCTGCAGACCAACTGTTTTGAGTGGGTGTTGTATTAGAATCTAAAGAAGGGTAAACCTGCAAGTCATTTCATTTTGTGTGATTTTTAGATACTGTTTTTTAAAGAGGCAATACTCTGAAATTTCACATAAATTCTTTTTATCTGTCATATTTTAAAACTCAGTCATGGAATGTTCTTGCGGCTTGCAAATTAAGATAATAGGGAGACCGTTTCCATAATCTATTTTTAATATTGCCATTTGGTTTTTTACATATGAGAATCACTCTCCATATACAGATTCTCTGACATGGTTCATAGCACAAACCATTATTAAACAATGAGAGTGCATTGCTTGGCAATATCCTAAACTTTATGGAGAAAACCTTTCTGTTACTGAGAAGAGAAGACCTTTTCCTTCTGCTCCTTTCTGTTAATTTCATTCTCCTTTTCCTCCCACTGCTGGCAGCACTGGTGTGTCATTCTTGCTAACAATCCCAGCATGGTTTATGTGCTGAGACCCAGATTTCTGTTATGCCACATCTCTGCCTGGTGAACCTCACTACTGAGACCTGCCTGTCTCTTTGAGAAGCAGAAATCCACAATGACACAGTGTCATATTGTGTACTCATACTCCCAGGAAACAATGTGAAAATGTTGTAATATGGTTTTCATAGCTGTGCATTTATCTGTGTGTGTGCCTGCTCTTTGTTGCTATACTTTTTCATTTTCACTTTGCTTAGATACAGAGATTCTCTTTAAGCTAAGCATGTTTTCTAGAGAAGTTCAGCTGACTAGTGTCAGACAGGATTAGAGCTAAGGCCTTATTCTTGAAAAAGTGGCAACTGTTCCTGTAATCAAGATAGTCCTCTGAAGGGAGAGTGAATCTCTCACTAAGTGTCTAAGGTCTTATCTCTATGGCCTCTGTAAAACAGTAGCAAAGCCAGAGAAAATTACCTCAAAAAGGATGAAGAAGAAAATAAACCTATTTTTGTTGGTATCTGTAAAATGCTTTGTCATATTCATAACTAAAATATTAATGTATAGGAAAAACTGCTCTACAGTATCCTCTCTTAATCAAAAATTCCCATTAAAATAAATTATTAAATTCAACTATTTAGTTAAATGAAATTATTTTGAAGGGAAAATAATGAATAATTAGTCTGTAAGATGAACTAGGACATTGCAGGTAGTTCAAGGAAGATAATTTGTTTCTACATGCATTTCTGTAAAATTGGCTTATGCAGAAGCCATTATATTGTTTAAGTCAAAACAGAGCTTTAGAATTAAATCAAGTCATTCTGCTAATTCTGTACGATGAAGTAGATGGGGCTCACTTTAAAGACAAAACCTAAATTATAGAATTATATTGACCAAGGTCCATGTAAAAAATCATGTGTGTAACAACAGCTACCTGGGCATACCCTGCTGTGTCAAAATAATAAATTTAAAAAACCAGTGCTAAAATTTGCTGCATAAATTCCAATTTTATACTGATCTCAAAGGTTTAAAAATTAAATCCTGAAATACCTGATATACTCAGGAAAAATATGTAATGAAGTTTCAAAATAAATTCTTGAAAGGTGTGCAGTGTGACAAGGGTCTTCAACACCTTTTCCCTGTAAAGATCTGTCTTACTTCACAGTATTACTTATTAGTATAGACACTGCTTCAAAATATATTGAATATTTTTCAATATATTTTGAAGCAATTCTAGATATAACTTCTTAAAAATCTTGTTGCTGTAACACTAAAGCCAAGGATTTATGTTATGGCATCCCACTCAAATGGAAAATTTGATTATTTTTAGCAAGAAGAGAAGGAAACATTGAAATGTTTACATTTAGCTTGTTAGACTGAAAAAATACCGAGAATTATGCTTAAAACCTACAAAGTTTTCTGATTCTTCAGTTGCTAATTATAATACAATAATTGTATTATATAAAATTATATTTCTTTTTAATGCCACATCTCTAATGCAAAAAGACTGATGAAAAAAGATCAATTTTGTTAACATCTTTACTGATTCAAATTATGGCCTTATTTTCAGCTTCTGGCTGCTAAGTCCTGGGACTTCAAATACTGTGATGATGCTGTGTGTATGTTGTTTGTGCCTTAGTTTGTGAGCACACACACACACCTGTAGACTGTAAAGCAAAATGTTTGGCTGTGAACCTGCACATGCAGTGGAGGTATTTGCAATATAAGACTTTCCCCTTGGAGTCCAAATAAATTATGATTATTGTTTTTGAACTTTCTGTCAAGTAGAGTTTACAGTGGGTCTTCCCAGAAGTTTTTCTCATAGAGAACTTCCAAATACTCTAAAAAGTGCTTTAAAAATAATGAACTGACTAAATCAGTCTTGGTTTTTGTATTTTAACTAGAATTCTTACCTTAAATAAAATGAAAAGTGAGTAGGTAAAATGGAAGAGTTTCCCAATTTTTCTGTTGTAATGTGGGAGAGGAGTACTTGATTCCTTGTTTTGGTTGGCTCAGTCTTTTTCTGAGTTGTGCTAACTAAGTATGATCCCCTGCTTGTGGCTTCTCTTTATCCTGATCCATCCATTCCAAGTTACTGACTTGGAGCTTTTCTCACTTGGCAGTGTTCAACTGGCTCCACAGAGTATGAGATATCTTCCCCTTCTGACTCTTTTTTTTTAAAGCAATATAAAATTTCAAACAGAAAAAACTGAAATCAACCTGATAGAATTTATTACAGATTGAGCTACAGTTGTACATGTTGCTGTGTTTGGAGAAATGAACTCGATTTTCTCCCTTTGTTCAAGGATATCTGATAGGAGGGGATGTTCTGAGGTTATTGCATGGTCACATGGATGAATGTTTGACAGTGCCTTCGGGTGAACATGGAGAAGAGCAAAGAAGGTAGGTTTCCAGCTTATAACAGAATCATAGTAATGAATGTTGCTGAATTAAGTGTCAGTTATAGTACAGATGTTTGAAAGATGTTGTGATGATATATATTACTCATAAGGACAAGAACTGTTGAGATAAACTTTGGATATGAGCCTTTTGTATTTTCTTTTCTGTTTTGCTCAAGTCTGATTTCACTTAGAAGATGTAAGTGAAAAAGAATAGTGATTTTTTTTTTTATAATTTATTGTCATTTTTCCTGGTTTAAAAGCACTGTGAATTAAATATGTTGGGTTTTTCATCACTGTTTTTTTCTGTAATCACAAAAAATTCCTCAGGACAGGATATGTAAGAATGCTGCCCAATCCTTCAAGGCAACTAATCTGGGATTAATCTCAGGTCTACCTGTCATGGCAATCTAGAACTTAATTTATGGTTATTTTCTTGACTCAAGGAATCCTGGAATGGAAGTAGTGAAGACAACCTGGTCTGTGTCTCTCTCTGTTAACTAAAAAATCGAAATAATGAGAAGAAAGACACAGTGGGTGGCATGTTTCAGTGGAGTGATTGCACCAGTCCTCTTTATCTGCTCTAATAACATGTGCCAGAAGCTTCTTTTCCATAGGGCAGTGTTGTATAATTTATTTGTACCTTCAGGCTAAATGTTGCTAAATGTTACTAAATGGAATTTTAGAATAGTTTGTTTAATGCAGCATATTAGGTAGCTTCATTTCCATGACAAAGGAAGTGCTGTTCATTAACTCACTCATCAACAGTAGTTTTCTTGGTTTGCAAATAGAAATGTGTTTTTTATTTTATTTATTCTCATTTTTAAAGATAAGGACAAGACTCTGGAAGCTCTCATTGCAAAATTCTTCTATGAATTTTTCAATGTTAATGAGAAAAGAAGTTTTCTCAGAGTTTTCTTATACAGCTGGTGACCAACACTTCATGGATATTTCTTATTTCAGACAAGGGAATGGTTTTTGAATGCGTAAGATAGTTTGTAATGCTGATACTTAAAATGTGATCTGTTCAGGTTTTAATTTTAGTTACCATGTGAGAGTCATTACCCCTTGATCACTGCTATTATTATCCTCAGCCTGAAACTGAGGAAAACTTAAGGTGATAAATAAATAGGATCCTATAGTGTTTGCTCTTACATCAGTCTAAATCCTGCAAAATTCCTTTAAAGAATGTAGTTGCAGTGTAACTTCAGATTTATGGGGTGATCAAACACTTCAGTAATGAACTTCAGTGCTTAAGAACACAGTAAAAATCTGTCTCTTTTAGCAAGTCTAACATTATATGTAAAACAAAATAATGGAGAGTGAATTTGCAAATGAAGAAAAAATTGATTTGCTCTACTTCTGCATTCACGTGATGCATTTTTCTGTCCTGTAGCATGGGTAGAATATAATAAGAATTTCTTAATCTGCAGAGCAGTGCCTGTAAACACATTAGAAAATTGTTTTTCTTTCTGTGCTGTCTGCAGTGTTCTGTATTTCTTTATGCCTTTCCCATATCTGTCTAAAACCCCAAAAGAAGCAGAGCTAGTAGACAGCACATCGGATGTATGTCTTTGCCTTTATTTTTCCTCATAGTAATACTGAGAAACATTGCTTCTATGTGCTTCTTAAAAACAGATTTGATCTTCTGCAATGTAGTGTTTTTCAGGAACTTTCTTTGATAAACAAACAAAATAAAAATAAATTTGTTTGTTTTTGATAGTCTCATTTCTGCATTTTATCTGTTTTTCTGAGGTATTTAAAAGTATTTATTACTAATAAACCTAGAATATAATCTATGTTTACTTTTAATTATGTGGAGATAGTTATAATCACTCTGTGACCCATGTTTTCTCCTCTTGAATTATTGGTAATTTTAGTTATGCTTGAAACATCTCTATCTCTAATTAATACTGTTGCCTATTCAAAATAAATTGTGGCTCCTTTCAGTTTTCAGTATGTATGCATACATCATTTTGTTAGTTGTGATTCAACATCTGGCAGAATTATGTGTAAATATATGTGTAACTTTGGCAGGTAGGAAATCTTAAGACAAATTATTTTGTCTTTAATTTCAGTTTCAGTTCTGTAACTTTTGCACAAGGCATACAAGTGTATGATATGTTTGAAGTACAATGATTCCATATTATCCTATCATTGCCACTTGAAGTAGTCTGATTGGAAACAGATTATTGTGATTTTGTTTGGTTTGTTTTGCTCCAGCATACACCTGGAGAGCAGGTCTGCTCTACAGAATGACAGCATAAAGGAGCACTGGAAGTAACATCCCTGTTATGACTCACTAATTTCTATCTCATTTTTACTTTTCTGCAGAGGTTTCCTCTTTATGCCTTTTCAAGCAGATAAAAGATCAGACAAACCTAAAATAACAATTTTATTCTATAATGTCACCTGGTATCTATTTCAGGGAATAAATAAATAGTTTAGACATGAAGTATCCTCCTAGGCAGTGTCCAAAAATAACTATAGTTTTACTCCGTTCTTAGAACATTGGCACAATTGCAAAAGTTTTAAGTATAAAAGTGTTTCAAAGAATACCAGGAGTTAAAATTAAAGCACACATTTTCAGGATGTTTATGCTCTTGTACATATGAGAGTTGATATTCTCACTTAGCCCAGTGGAGACCTATGAAGCAGTGACAGTGCATGTACTGTCTTCATGATTACACTACCTAACAAAGCTTCCTCTGAGTCAAGGTCATCCAACATACACTGGAAGAGGCCTACTACAGTGGCAGAAGGAGTCACATAAAAAGCTTATAAAATAATTTTCTGCATCTCAGTTCTTTTTCTGAGTCTGTGCTGTGTTTCCTTGCTTAATTGTTGAGCTTGTGTGTCCCTCCAGGTGGGCCTTAGATGGGGTACTGTGATCCCAAGAAGGTAGGGTGGACTCATTGTGTTGTGGAAGAGGGACTTTGCTGTCGAGTCAGAAACGTAACGCTTCCTTAGGAAGCAGGTTCAAGAAGATGCTCTGTGAAGTTGCTAGATTAAGTTTGCTTTATAATCAAAAACATTCTAATTGAAAGCAGTACCAATGGAGAAGTTTGTGGTGATATGATGGTTTACTTGATATTAGAGTAGAGGAATGCAGTGGCATTATTTTTAAAATGCCACAGGCATGGTGAAAGACATCCTGGTAGTCTTCACTCACTGACCCACCCAAAGAACAATAAAAGGAACAGACAAAAGACCAAGTACATGCATTTTCCCTAAATTAAATATAATTTGCTGCATATTCTAGTTAGGTTAGTTGCTGTTTTAAGGCAGCTGATTTAAGCTGTATGCATAGGCTTAAACTGTGTTTTTATTCTTCAATGTGTCTTAGTTATGTCTAGCAAGCTAGACCAAAATTTGCAGAGTAGCTCTTTAAGTAAAATTTCAGAAGCATTTCCAGGTAGAATAAAAAACCGATACAGTTATACACAGACAAGAAAAGGCCTGATATTGTTAATTTGATGTTCTTATGGTGGTTACTTTGATTTCCATCTATGTTCAAAGCCAGAGGAAACTTCTGCAGCAGCACAGTAGCTGTGAATCCATATTTATCTTGATTCCTTTTCCTTCAGTCTCTGTCTGCATGGTTTGTGATGTAGATCCCATCATAGGAGCTGTTTGTCAGTAAGAATGAGGCAAACCTACCATGGTTACCTTGATTTACGTATGTTTTGTAAATTTAAATAAAGGATTGCATAGTCCTCTTTTACCACCTTTTCCCTCCAGTTTCATAGAGGAGAAATTTTAAAATAATTTTTAATACTACTTTTTTTTTTTTTTTGGTTGGAGGGTTACATATGATTATCCAGCAGAAGATTTAAATCACTTTTTTTATTACAGACCTTGAAATGGTCTTTACTTTCCTTTGACTTTTTTTTGTTGTTGAAATTGTGACTCTTTTTTTTCTTCTTTTTTTAAACCTGTTGTTTGGTAATTATAATATTGAGTCTTCATTTTGAATTTATGATATCAAAGGAATGAATAAATTAATTTTAATTATGATGAGAGTTGGTCTTTAGAGCATGTATATATTAAAGTGCTAATGTGAAGTTGCTTTCCATTGGTTCCATCTCTGAAAAAAAAAATTTAAAATATACATAAAAAGTTTATCACAATTTAATCAGTCAGCAGTTCCCTGCCCCTCTTTCTTTTTGCAGTTCAATTAAGTGGATTTGTTTTACATTGTTGACATGGTTATGTTATGTGTGTTATTTTTAGTTTCTTGTAGAAATATAAGCTGGTAAATAATACAGGCATGACTGTAGAGTTTTGGATTGCTTTCTCGTGTTGGGGGGATATGTTTTAATATGTTGGGGGGATATGTAGTTGGGTTGGTTTTTTTTTTGTTTTTATTTTTTTGGCTTGTTCGTTTCTTTTGGTGGTTGGTTGGTTGGTTGTTTTTTCATGATTTTTTTTTTCATAGACGTCCCCAGAAAAGCCAATGGCAGGTAGAAGTAGAACTATGTAATCAAAATTTCATGATGGATTTTTATTTTTTGTTCGGGTTGTGGGGCTTGCTCTTGATTATACAACCATCATTCATATTCTTTTAGAACTTAAATAATTCACAGAAGTAGGACTTCAATAGTCATAGTTCCCAGTCTAGCAAGGAACTATGAGTGTTTCCACTGCAAGTAATTTGCATTTTGATTTGCAATATGTGCTTTAAAGTGATGACAGCAGTGCAATTTGGACCCTTCAGAAATATTTCATTAAGCAATTACCTGTGGCTTTTCAAAGTATCATTTGTGCTGGAGCAGATTCCAGTTTCTCAAACCATCCATTCAGAATAGGCCTTCCTGAGAGAATGGATAAATGTAGCCCAATTTCAGAAGCAATTTTACCATTCCTGCCTTTGAGACTTTGGGTGAAACATATTATGTTAAGGCTTTTGTAAATTACATTGAACATTTAGTCTCAGGGATGGACAGGCTTTTAAAGTGATGGTCAAAATCAGTATGACTTAGCTAATCCCTTTTTTATTTTCCATGCCATTCTCTGACACCTTTTCTTATGGCATAATGCAATAATAAGGTCTCCTGTACCTCAGCAGATTTGGGATCCAGCATGTGTGGAGCATGATTCATGACTGAAATGTTAACTCAGAAAATTTTCAATCAGCATATGTCAATAATCTTTCCCCTGCACCCCAAACAACCCCTAAGCCTTGAATAATGATGGCTGTGCTTTTAAAAATTATTTTGAAAACATACATAGAGATATTTAGTGACTGATTTTTCAAACTAAAACCAGGCTTGCCTGTCACTGAGAGGAGTGGAAAATTTTCTTTCACTTGAACTTTGACATCTTATTTGAATTTACTCATTTGTGTGTGATCCAGGTACACTATCATTCTTTATATTGCCCTGGTTCATTCCAAGCAACTGAGATTTGTTCAATTATTTTCTAGGTGTGGAACTTAGGATTTGCAGTTTCTTCAACCACAATTACTTCAGCAGTATCAAAACATTGTCATTTAATGTAATTTCTTTTAATCTCATTTAATTCCCATTTGTAGTCAGCGAGTTTTAGTGAAATTATTGCCCTTTCTCTGCTGAACAATACTTTAATAAGAATATAAATTCAATAATGGTTCTCCAGGGGGGTTGACACGTGGTAGTCTATTTTAAACCTGTGTAATGAATTAATTATTGAAATTAAAGATGATAGATTCAGATATGGAGCATTTTTTTTGATATTTAGTGTCTCTTTGCCCCTGCATCCCCTCTTGTATAGCTGGACGAGAGCGCTGAGGGAGCCGGGGAGAGCAGGACCTGGCCCGCCAGGGCTGTGGCGCTGTCCGTGGTGCTGCACACACAACCCGGACCCAGGGAGACAAATGCCATGTCCACTCCCAGCTCGGGTTTGGATTAAGATTAAATAGATGAACAACATAGTCAGGGAAAGGATGGTGTTTTAAATTCAACTTGCAGTCATATGTCAGACCAAAACATGGCTTAATGACACCAACTAATTAACTAGATGAAGTTTAATAATACAAATTTACTGAAAAGTCTCAAAGGTTCTGAATTGTTTATAGATATATTTTTTTAAATGAAGGTGGTTAATATCCTTAATCTATACATGTAGAATATATGGATAAAATTCATTGGAAAAAATAGGAAAAAAAGTCACAAATTAATATGGTGGGTATGGCTCTGAAGATACAAAGTATCCCAAGCTTTGAGGGAACTAAGAGTGGACTACTTGTCCACTCTTTATTTTTTTCATCCTGTCAGCGTAAATCTGTAGTAAATCTAGATAGTCAGAGAATTTTTGTGCATAACTTCATGTCATTAAAAGCAATGTTTCATTTGACCTAGTAGTACCAGTACCTGATATGACCTAGTATCAGCTTCTGGAAAAATTCAAATGTTTTGAGCCATCCTTCCTTTTCAGTACTGGACTGTCATCAGAAGTATATTAAAAAAAATGAAGTGCATCCCATCAAATCGTGATGTATAGAGAAAGTACTATGGAAGTTGGTTTGAGCAATCTCAGAACAATTTACTACATTTAATTTTATGAAAAGAACTAAAAGGGAACTTCCAATTCCTTAACATAAAAACTTTTGAGATGGTCTGAGTTATAAACTTATTCATCTTTGGGACAATGTTCAGCATGTATGCTGTTATGGTAAAGGCAAAGTGACTTGCCCTTCATTGAAGAAATCTTTTATTCAAAATATTCTTTTATTTGTCTTTTCTTTATCATCTTTTATATAGCAAAGACAGTATCTCGATAAAACCACAAGAGCTTACACTCTATTCTAATGCCTTGTGCTTTTTTTTTTTTTTTTCTTTTTTGTAGCATGTATCTTCTTTCCTGTTCTCTCAAAGTATTGCCACTTCATCCTTTCTTCTAGTTTTCAGGCTTCTCCTTTTGCTTCCTTGCAGGGATCTTTTATCCCTAGCCCACCAGTCACCAGTTCTCTTTCAGTCCTCCTCCAGATTGCTGTAGCTTGTTCTTGCACTGAGGCTCAGCTTCTGCCTCTCTGGCTTTTGTCTTTGAAGTTCTGTTACTGTCTTTTAGCCTTTACTCCCTCTCTTGCTGCCATACCTGGTCCTTCATATGGAACTAACAGACAACCCTAGAATCATTTTTATTTCCTCTAATAAACAAGTCATATGTTTTTATTTAGGATTTCTTCTATCTCTTTCCCATTTTCTCTTACATGACTATTCTAAGACTGATAGCTCCCCTTTGGAGGAAGAGAGAAAAAGAATAATGGATAGGCAGTCATGTAAAAGTAAACTACTTCATCCATGAGAAGCCATTCTTTTAAGGTTAAAATGGGAGGTTTTTTAGATCTTTAGTGTTACACTGACCCACCAGCTATATGTAATCCAAAACTAGCTTCAAAAGGATAATCAGACTGCGAAACTGGTGACAGCTTTGGGATTTCCACTGTGAGAAAGAGCTTAATCTCTGAAAAGTAAAAAAGGTACCAACTTAAGAATGAAACATTAATTTGAATTTAGACCTTTGCTTCCACCCGATTCTTCATATAATGGACGACATGAAAACTGCTGACTAAAATTTAATTTCATATTATGCAATATGCAAGTGCAAGGATTCCAAATGCATTTTTGTGAGTGAAGTTCATGTTGAAACAAGCCAGGATGTAATCAGAATGCTTCAGCTTTGAATAAAACCAACAACCCCCACCCAAGCTGCCCAAACAAACAACCCACACCCTCCCACTCCCAATGCAAACCCACCAACCAGGGCGACATCTGATCTGTTGTTCTTGAGATGTTGCCGCATAAATCCAGTCTTGGTCTGTTAGCTGCAGAAGAAGAATTTGGACAAATACCTGAAGTGCAAAGAGAATATCTGATCAGAGAAATAGCTGAGTTGTTTAGCACTTACATTTTACTGTAATGATAAAGGTAAATTTCAGTTAAAAATAAGATTGCCTTTGAATTTCATTTCCTTCAGTGAGAGGGAAATGAGAGACTTGCTAATACTTGCTAGCACTTGCTAGCTTCTCCTAGCATCACCAACCATTGCAGCAAATGGCTGAGATAATACTTGGAGAAAATAGTGGATACAAAGTCAAAGGGTGAATATTGTACATATTTATATCCATCTGTAACTTCTTGCTATTTGGAACATGTGCCATAGTTTCTATTTATACCTGGGCCATGTTCAGTGTTTCTGATTCTGTAATTGTAGTGAGATGTATTTAGTTTGTGTTTGGACTAATTTTTTCTCTTGTATGATTCACCTTCGTTCTTCACAATGTCTGGGAGTATTGATTTCCGTAGTAGTTTTTAATACATTCCAAGATGAATTTTAGCCCATATATTGTTTCATGTATGCTTAACAGTTCTGAGAAACATATTTTATTTCTTTTTGTTTTGAACCATTTCTTTCAATGCTGGGTTTTCCTTTGTGTTACACTTTCAGTCCTTCTGTATTATATCCACAGGTGACTTTGAAAGGTAAAGCCTAGTAAGTAGAATGTACTTGATTCCAAAACTGTAGTTGTCAAAAATTGCTTTTAGCAAAGAATGGGGAATGCCTACAATTTTGTCATTAATATTCCCCTAGGTTATGCTGCTGGCTATTTTTGGTAGCGCCCAGTCTTGCCTGAAGTTCACAACATTTACTCAAAACATTAGCTCTTCCAGGATCTATAAAACTAGGCCATTGTTTGGTAGTCTTCTCTGACATGCTTGATCTGATAAGCATAGTGACATCACTCCTTTGCTTAAGTAACTTTTATATATTTTCCCAAAGGAAGGGCCTAGGCTTTTAGATTCTGTCCATGTATAGGGCAGAAATATGGGCACAAGCAGGACACAATCCAAATAATGGCTCCCTAAATTTAGACTGGCAATGCTAACTTTCCTTAGTGTATACTTTGAAGCAAAACAGGGTTATCTGCTCAGGGCTTTTGGTTAACATAGGTCTTCACCATGTTGTACATCTTGTATAGATCCCTTATCTGTGTGTAGAATAATGGAGGAAAAAAACCCTATCTCTTTTTAGGCTTAATTGATGTTTTTCTAGAGATACTTAGATTTCTGGTTATATCCAGGAATTAGAGAGGTCATTACATATAAAAGTTTGTAAATAGGAAGCTGTTAAAATCTGAGATGTGTGAAGACTGTGTCAGTGTGGTTGTTATATCATAGGTGTTTATGGTATTAAAATCAAGTGCTAAATAAGTTCATCTACAAAATTAAGTGTAATGAGTTGCAGTTATTTTAATAGTATAATCTCTGAAAAAATACTGCCTTTCCTGGGAGATACACGCAGTGCTCACACATCTTAATCATTACTTGATACTCGATTTTTGTTAGAATCTAAAAATGTTGTAATTGTCAGGTTATTGGTACTGTTTTTTCCCCATATTCTTTATCCTTAAAACACTAGGAAAAATGTCTAATCAAATGCTGTATAAACCTTGTTAGTATGACAGTTACAATTATGCATGCTAAGGACAATTAAAACAAAATTTAAGTAACCAAGTCTGAAGGTTTAATTGACAAGACTGGGTTCTGAATCTAATAACCTTTGAATCTGACTAATGCAATAATTGTTTTGACAATCTTAAAATAAAGATGTGGTTAAATGAACAAATGCATATGATGATGAATTCTGCTGAACATTTAGTCTGTGCCATTGCTTGGTTTTCAGAACTGTCCATTATGAAGGCGGTGCTGTGTCCATTCATGCTCGTTCCCTTTGGCGACTAGAGACTCTAAGAGTTGCGTAAGTAAAATCTGTCTCAGAAAAAAAAGGACATTTGGCAGGACATTGTTTGCATAGTAAGAGCAATCCTATAAAATCAAAAGGATAATTATAAATCCAGACGAATAAAAACTAAAATAATCTTTTAAAAATTGCTTTATATGACTTTCATTGAATATTAAACAAGTTCCTAGAGAGAGAGTGTGTGTTTTGATTATTTTTTAAAGTTGTTATAGCTGTCAGTGAATTCAGAGTTTAAATTTTTAGCACATAAATGACAAAAACAGGACCAGTTTCCTTAAAATAAAAATCACTTGTGACACTCCTCCCCCAGCTTGTTTAAGTTGTTTGGAAGACTTCAAAAAAAAATTAAAAGAAAAAATTCAATCATGCATTACTGGAAGTGTTGGAGTAATACTAAGGAATTGTGCCTTGTTTGTTAAGGTAATTGCAGTGTAAAACTGCATTTAAATCATATTACGATATGTGCTAATGATAAAGTTTCTAGTCAGGAATAAATGATTGCTCTTTAGAGATTAAATCAGAGAAGCTTATGAAATGGTTACATTCCAATGATGCTGTTTTCTCTGTGTGCCTTTTATTAATAGGATGACATTAAATGTCAGTGATAGGGCAGTGAGATTTTTCCTTTGGACTAAAATGGACCTTGAGACAATGATGACAACAATGAAACTGTGGGAGGATCTCTGGCTTTTTGCTTTTCCCATGGCATTTACTTCCCTAATTAGCAGTACATGAGTAACGTGGGGATTCAACTCATGAGAGGCTTCTGTTAGGACCATCATATATATCACTTTGACAGGCATTGTATACAAACTTTTGAAGGGTAAACATTTGAACATACATGACTGAAAGAAATGGTAAGAACTGTCAAAACAATTACTACAAAGGGAATGGTTATCCTTCTGCTTAAAAACCAGAATTTTCTTACCAGGAGAAAAAGAAGCAAATAAAATTCCAAGAATAACACTCTCTCCCTACACTTCCCTCACCAACCTATTTTCCAGTATGATACTCTAATAGCTATATGCATTCACTGCTGAATTGCAGTTCATTAATATTCAGGAAAATGCTTCACTATGTAGCTTTGTGTATGCATGCCTGAAGTTCTCAATCAGTTGTAGTCCTTCCCAGAATGACTGCAGATAAAATAAAATTCTATGTGAATTTTACATGTTTCCAAAGGAACAATTTTTTTTCTCAAGTCTGTTCATTAGTAGAGATGTCTCAAAAAAATTGTCTTGGCAGTCTCCATGGAGAGATGCCCTGCCATGGGACACCAAATACTATTGCTCAGCATTGCTTTCTTTCCCAAAAGGTGCCAGAGTTCATGCTCACACACTGCAAAAAATATTTTTAGTCGTCAGAAATGGCTTCACAAGATACTTCCTGCTCAAAAGGCTTTTTTTATAAGTGCACATGAATTGGTATTTTTCCTATCCTGCAGGCATGAAGTAGAAGCATGGCTCAATTATGCTATCTTATTTTTTTTTTCTTATGGTTTGTAGCTGTTGGGGCCAAAAGAAAATTGAATCGGACAAGAGAAAAGGCAGGTCCCCAGCATGACCTGTAATATAAAAGGTGCAGCACCGATGTAATTTACCAGACTTGGCAACACAATAGCTGAGATTCATGACCTGACATTTTACTGACTAGAGAAACAGAAGTTATGCTAGAACACTGGACTCAGATGTCTTTTTGTGGAGTATATGGACTTTGCTGTGCAGAAACAGAAAAAGAAAAATGTGTTTCTAAGATATAAAGCTTCCCTATTTCCTTCTACCCCAAAGCTCCCTCAATTTAAACAGAAGAGATTCTAGATTGAAAAGAATAGTTGAGGGCAAAAACCTTTTTATTCTTCTGTTCTCTTTAAAACCAATAACTATAAAGGTTTAGAATTTTAATCACTGAAGTGTAATAAATCCTGTTACAAAAAAGAAGCATTTTAAAAAATGCACTTTAAAAATGTTTGCCAAATTGGTTTTGCCTACGTTGCATCCAGTATGGCCAACTCTGAAGAAGACACATATAAACAAGTGGGTGTTAGTGTTAAATAGGTAAGTGCTTTAACCTGCTGCATCTGTGTGTCAGGGAAAATGAAAATGACTAACTTAAACCTGTGTAAGTAATAACTTAAGGGAATTTCAGACTTCCATGTGGGTACATACAAAAACATATACATATATATGCAGAATAAATACATGATTTCCTCTCCAAAATGCAGCATCCACATACATCTGAAGTGCAAAATTTTGCAGATATGTAACTGAAGAAAATTCTGTGAAGACTATAAAAAGTTGTGAAAGTTTTCCAATCTGAAAAGCCTTTGTGAAGTACATATTCCTTAGTAACCCCTACACAAGATCAGGAATAAAAAAGGAAGAGCAGCAGGGCTGAATTTTCAGTTTACAGCAGGAAGTTGGAAAGCTGTGACCTGTACTTAAGGGTGAATAATTTTTGAGGAGCTTAGATAGGCTTTGCCTTTCTTCCTTCTATAGAATATGAAGAACCTGGACCATATTTTGCTTAGTAATTTTTCATATTTTTTTAGGAAGTTTTCTATTTTTTTTAGGCATTTTATTTTTGCAGAACATTTAAAGCATACTTAAAATCTGCTGACTGCTAAAAGGTCTCTGGGAGAGGGAAGAATGGCAGCTGCTGGTAGATGAAATGTTGGAGAGGGAACTGGCAGATCTAAACTCTTTGTGTACAGCACAAGCCTCCTTTTCTGTAGGCGGTCTGTACCTTCTCTCAAGAGGAATTCAGTCTGAACAAAGACAGCTTGTGCAAAGGAAGACCTTAAGATTATTTATTAGAATAGTTTTATTTGGGATAGTAACAAAGTAGTCACTATCTTGCTAATAATCCAACATGGGAATTTTATATTTTGTAGCAACTAGTTGGCAATATATTTTACTTTAAAATATTATTGCCAGTAGTTTGAAAAAAAAATTTTGAAATAAATGTGTCTTTATGGATTCTCTTAGGTGGAGTGGAAGCCACATTAGATGGGGACAGCCATTCCGGCTAAGACATATAACAACAGGAAAATATTTAAGCCTCCTGGATGACAAGAGTCTTCTTCTTACAGACAAAGAGAAGGCAGATGTAAAATCTACAGCATTCTGTTTTCGGTCTTCCAAGGTATGGAATCAGTGCAGCATTAATATTACTACTAATAATTCCAATCTCTTTAGAAAGCAAGATTAAGATACTTTCTATTTGTTGTGATTGCATTAATTATTAAAATTTTAAAAACTGATTTAAATAATTCCAAAATAGAGTATAATCAATAACTAGAAAGCTTCTTTTACCTTACATTCGCTATGTATTGTTACTTGGCTGTCTGTTGGTGTGGATTTTTTTTTTCCTTGTTAATATGTTGCTTTTTTGTTGTTGTTTCATTGGTTGGGTTGGGTGTTTTTCTGTACTGCATTCCCACTTTTGAGCAGTATACTCATTTCTCATTTGTTGTTCTGATTAACATCTCTGCTGCTTCACTGCTTCTATCTGCTGTCTGACATAGGAAAATTGTATAATTTTATGAGTTACTGAAATTAAATGGGAAATTCATGATTTCTCTGAGCAGATTCTTTACTGTAGTCTAATATGAAGTTACCAGAGTTTGACTTTTCATTTTGACAGCTTCAATAGGCATTTTGAGTTTAAACCAGTACTTTCATAGAGGGTAAATAATACTTTGATAAATTCTTAAATATCCTTTTTTCTCATACTTTTCATCTGTAGCATTTTGTCCGAAAATTTTCCAACAAAAAATTTTGTTATTGTAAGAACTGTTTTCTAAAATACAAAGTAACAGTAAAGAGAAATATTCAATAACTTCTCTGTACCATTTAATTTATATATATTTTAATTATTTGCCTGCTTGGGAAGATAAGAAAAGATACCCAAAATCAGGTATATAGCCTTTTGCAATTTGATAACAAAGAACCTTTAGTTTAAGGTGATGGTTTTGAGACCCAGACAATATATCTTTTTTGAAACCAATTAGAAAATCATAAAAATGCTTAAATATTGTAGGACAATGCAGTACAACCGTATTGGGAATTTCCTGTTGCAGGTACTATAGATTTCAACACTTGAAAGCAAGAGAAGTAGAATAATTCACTCACTGTTTTTTAAGATGGATTGTCAGCAGGGATTACTCCAAAAAGAGCAGAACAATATACTGTGCTGTACTGTTACATGGTTTATTTAGTCCAAAAAATACTCAAAGGCCAGAATTTTTAGCAATAAAGAATGTCACCTGTTGTATGGATAAGGTGGTTTGTCTCTATTTTCTATTTAGCACATGCACATGTGCTTTGGAGACTAGGTGATGTTGTATTTGAAGTTTCTTCTTTTGATTCTTTTTTCCCAGCCTGAATTTGGAAGTCTCATTTGAAGTTATTTTGAGATTTTGTATTTTGAAATGGTTTTGTTCTGCCATGCTCAAAATGAAAGGTTAACATTTATTTTGTTTTTAGTGGCCAAACCTATCCTATGCTGAGCAGAGCAGAGCCAAAAGGCTTTGGGGCAGGTAGAAACTTGTTATGGTGACCAATTCTTGATGTAATGAGAGGAATTTAAGAGGAGTATATAAACTAATCAGCACATGGCAAATATAATCTTACTACTGTTTAAATATGGATTTTCAAAGAAATTGGAAGTCTGGAAGATCATGTAAATTTTGTGGATATCAGTACTAATTTTAACAAATGACTTACCTGGAGGGAATTATAGATATACCACAGGGGAGGAGGAGTAAATGTTTTGCTGAAGATGAATTTAATCTGGATGCATTTCTATGTTATGTGCTCTAGAATGACCCTACTTAAGCAGGGAAGTTGGACCAGATGACTCAATGTGATACTTTCCAACTGACCCATTCTGTGATTCAATCTCCTGCTCTGGACTTGTTATAGGAGGGTCATGTTTCACTTTATTAGGCTAGCAGCATTAAAATTTTTTAGGTGCCTTCCCTCTCTAGGAAAGAGTATTAAAAAAAAAAGATTTCAAATTATAGGAGTGCTAGAAAGGCTTCTGTAAAGAAGGTATGCAGACTTAGGGTCTCTTTTCCTCTAAGTGTGTTTGAACAAACCATCCAAACTTTATATTGTTGCATGTTCTTAGCACCCCAAAAAATTATTTATGGATAAGAGGGAGCCCCTAATCTTCTTTATTGAGTACAGAGCAGAAAAGCCTGTGGGTGTTTCAAGTGGCTGGGTCTTTCTTATTGAAATTTCATCCCTTTTCTTGCCACAGTCATAATTCTTCCTTGCAGTAGCTGGAAAGAAGAAGGAAGAATTGTGAATCTCCCACTTGTTGCACAATAGTAAGTTAGCTTTAAATAGGCAAAAACAAACAAGGGAGAGGAAAGTAGGGGATCAGTTCCTTCATGCGAGTAGATAACATCAATTTCTGTATGAAAAGCAGCTTTCATGTTTGCAGAGATACTGCTGAAAATGTATCACCTGCAAATCTGAAGATTCACATGCTAGTATAGAGGCTCAACATTTATTTTATACCCTATTTTTGCAAGGGCTCATCATCTTAAACATATTACCTTGTCAGTACTTTGTTTAAAAAATAGCCCAGAAGAGAACTCGAAAGCTAAAGGGTTTTGTTTGTTTTGTTTTATTTCTTTTTTTGTGAAAGCTTGAAAATCACAAAGTGTTGCCAAACAGCACCCAGAAAATAAGGGCTTTCTGAGGAGCTTAATTAACAGTCACTTAATTTTTCTTTCTGATAATCAGCCTTTGTTCTCTGGTTATCATATATTACCTTGATAATTATCATTAAAGGCAAAATATATTAGCCTTTCAAGAATCTGAAATTCAGAAAAGTATTTTTTTACTTTTTTTTTCCTCCAGTAGTTCTGCTTCATTCAGCAAGGGATGTCCACAGATATTTACAAATTATTTCCCAAGCATACGGCTCTTTTAATACACTTGTGTTTGTAGAGGTCAAGTTTTGGGGATTTTTTTTCTCCTCCATTTACTCAATATTGATTTAATATCACTACTCCACTGAAATAAGATAATTTTACCAATTTAGTAATGTTTGTACATTCTGTACCAAGTCTGCTTTTCCTGTCTGTAGTCTTTTCTAGTGGTCAGGAACACATCAATTTTAATAAAATTTTATGGCTTGTATTTTTATGTCTTTAGAATTTTCTTTCTTATTTTTACTTCTAATATTTAGTGGAAATTACATTAAATTAAAAAGCAGCCATAAATAAGTTTCTTGCAGTTGGTGAGGTTTTAAAATATCAGTCTTGAAAGTGTACTACAGAGAGTATGGGTTTGGTTGGATGACAAGAGGTAAAGTTGAAAGGACAAGCCTTAATCAAGGCAATCCATTTTGGAATGTTATAAGGAATTAAACAGAAACATTAGATATAATGGTTAAGGTGAGGCTTCGTAGAATAATTTTTCAACATTAGGATGAAATAATTTTTTTAAAGTTTTGTTCATTTAGGCCCAAACAGAAGTGGGAAGTTTGGCTTGTGCTCTTGTATGCATGAGATAAACACTGTTTATAAAGAGAACAGCCTTCTGGAGAAAATCTGGCCTGTTGTTCAATAAGCCTGTTCATTTCCAATGCATTCTTGTTTTGCATTTCTTGAGATGGTTTAGAGACTGTTGCGAACCCATTTGCTGCTTTTTCATCCAGTGTAATAAAAAGATTTTTGATCCTGGTTTAGACAGGGTTAGCATCTGAGAATGGGCCTAGATTACAAATAAAATTGAAGATGTTCTTTGTAAAAATGCTGTAGGAGGAATTAGCAGATGGTTTGGTAGTGACAGGTTACATATGTGGTAAGAGCATGGCTGGAAACTTGCGCCATGTAATGTCTGTGCCAGTGCACCATCACTAATTAGTGACATGGTGATTTCTGGTATTTTTCAGATCCTCATTTTCACTGATGAGCTATTATACTGTAGCTAATGAGATTGATTCATTGTATGTACTTTTTCAACTACCTGCTGTATATTGATGTGAACTGAGCACTCCATTCAAATCTTCCCCTTTGTAAACAATTTGTGGTTCCTGTTCACTCCCACAAAAAGCTCAATGTCTTGAAGCTCCCAAAGGAATGGTGTAAGACTTGCTGCCCCCACATCATCCTCTAGTCTTTTGTTTCTCTCCTACATGTAATTCAACTTTGACACTATATAATAGCTTTCCTGGCTACTATATTTATTTTGCAGAGCTCATTTTTATGGGATTGATTTCAATCTGGGCTTTAAACATACATGCAGAGATACGTCTATGAGAACAGAGAACTTCTTTGACAAATTGTTGGCACTGCAATTTTTATGCCAATTAAATTTAATTCTAATTGGAAAGAAGATTTCAGTATCAAATCCCTTCCCTTTCTGTTAGAGCCAGTAGATTTTTAAGAAAGAATGCAAAAATATGTTAAATGAAGAATCCCTCATTTTATTTATAGTGCTTTATGACAAAAGTTGTGAATTCTTGTATTCACATCTAAAGAAATTAGTTGTGAGACCTGAAAAAAAGAAAATCTTACTGTGAACACACACTGTGCTTCTACATTGTATTTTCTAGATAAAGAGAATTCAAAAAACTGGAGCTGGATCAGGATCTAATTTATTTTTTCCTGTATCATCATTTGTTTGCAATGTCATATTATAAGTAGCTTTTCAATTTCCAGCTGTTACTACATTCAGGTTATTTGTGCTAGCTTTTGAAATAATTGAATATGGCATTTAGAGAAATTATATGAGAAAATAATAGGTTAATAAGGAAATAGAGGCATGCAATAACTCTAATTGTCATCAGATTATAAATAAATCAGTTACAATCATGTATCAATGGACAAGATTTTAATAAGAATTTCAGCACTTTAGAAGTGCTGAAAGTCACTTTCTAGGTAGTGAAATTAACCTCTGTGTCCAGAAACAATCAGAAAACAAATTGAATTGGTGAATATATTATATCTGAAAATTTAATATTATGAAAGGGAATCATAAGAATTTCACTTCCATACTATTGTACTTTTTTTCAATTGCTTTGAAATGCATTCATGACTGTAGGCTGAAAATCTAGTAACAGGACATTTCCCTTTACTTAAAAAATTCTTTAAAAAAACCGATAAGTTAGACATTGCTGTCTGTTTGTATACAAACCCCAGTCTTTCTCAACTTTATGTGAAACTGTCTTCCCATATTTTTGGGGCACATGTGTATGAAGTAATCATTCTTTTGGTCTTTCCTGATGGTAGACAGGTAGAACAAGAAGTTGTTTTTGTCACACTATTTGGAACATTACTCTGGGTAGCTGAGGAAGTTGCTTGTCATCTCCTTGTTGTTTAACTTTATGTTTTTGGAGAGATTAAATGGATGATCTGCCAGGAAGCAGGATGCATGGGCTGTTTGTCCATACAGGTCTGTTCAGAAGTAGTTTTTGCTTGGGAGAACTAAGCAAAAAACTGTTTGGGATACTGCATTTCCTCTCCTGAAACAACTTCTGTCTCTACAGGACACCAGCTGGAATGATGTGCTGTCATGCCATTAATAGTTTGCAGGCCAATCATGCAGAAATGGATTGCTTTTTTAGGAAGTACTCAGCCCATTGTTGGATAGTGACAGGTTAAAGGCCATCTCACAGTGATTGTTGGATGGAGCTCATCTTTTCCAGGCTGGAAAAAACCCCAAATGCTCAAGAAAACCTGGTGGAGGTTAATACCTCGTACATCTAGGGGAGTCAGTATATCTGGGGTCATTTTGCAAGCTCTTATCTTTCAATAATGACATGTATTGTCAATTATGATCCTAGTACTTTCCTGTGCAGGTGGAATGAATACACACAGTCTTTCAAGTTTACCAGGCTAGGTTTTTTCATGAGATTTCTCTTTGTGTTTAAAGACTAAAAGTTACACTTTCCCATTTTTTAGTAATATCTTTAAAGAAGGATCTCAAATATCCTTTCAGGTTCTGTTCTAGATAATTTCCTAATATTTAGTTTTTTGATGCAACTATTAACACATTGGTTATTGTTTGTATATACATTTTTTTCTTCATCAGGAAAAGTTGGACATTGGGACAAGAAAGGAGGTGGATGGAATGGGAGCACCTGAAATAAAGTATGGGGATTCAATATGCTTCATACAACATGTAGATACAGGCTTGTGGCTCACGTATCAGTCTGCTGATGCAAAGTCTGTAAGGATGGGTTCTCTGCAGCGAAAGGTAAGGCTGCAAACAGGAATGCATTTCATTCACTCAGAGGGTGGTTGGGGGCTGGGGGTTTGGGAAACGAAGGGAGCAATGTGAGCCAGCTAATTCTTGAATTTCAAGTATTTTAAGCATGCTTGCCAGATGAAAGATTGGGGTATTTCAGTCACATATTGAAAAGTTAAGTGCTGTACTGAATTCTCAAACTGAAGACCTGATGAAGTCCATGTGTTAACCTGTACACATTATCTCACAAATACTGATAAATCTGGATATATTTGATTTCAAACTAAAATATTAGTAACAATGTATAGAATATGCTAAGATTCCTTTCTTCAATTCAGTTTAGATTGAGAAGGCTTTTAGTTGAAAGTATTTTTTTCCACATTGTAAATGTATTATCTTTTGGGCTAGAATGTTCAAGTCTTGAGTCCTGAGAGATTTCTTACTTTATAGAATAATCACAGCCAAGTTGAATGCTAGCTCAGCATCATAAAGTAGGGAAAAGATTCTTTTGCAGCTTAACTGTAGTGTTTTCCATGTCTATTTTAGATAGCAGAATTACACAGAGCAGAAGTTTAAAATATTTATGTGGATTGGATTGAGTCATCCAGTCCATTAGAGCCATGACAACTAGACATGAAAAACTGCAAGTTATTGGAAATGACTCAAAGCGTGATTAGGAAAGACCAGTGGCACCCTTAGAAATGAGGACAAGTAAAGAATACCTGTTATGACCTTTTCTGCTTTAGGGATTTGCTGCTCTATAAGGGAAGTGCTTTTAATGTTGATAAAAACAAAGAGCAAACAAAACTCCCTTTGATTATTTTTTTTTTAATAAAGTGTGTTGTTTGCAAAAGCTGTAACTTTGAAATTATTATGGCACTGAACCTGCTGGCTCAGTACAGGTGCATCCTTAGACATGAGAAACAAACAATGGAATTATCTGTTTTTAATAAAATTGTTATTTTTTTATGTGACTTCCTAATTTCCTAGCCTGCCTTCCTATGTGAGTTCTCGGACTACTTACCTAATGTCTCATTTTGCAGTGACTGCTTCTTGCTTTTGTTTCCAGGCAATAATGCACCATGAAGGGCACATGGATGATGGTTTAACACTGTCCAGATCTCAGAATGAAGAATCCCGAACAGCACGTGTCATCCGTAGTACAGTCTTCCTTTTCAACAGGTTCATAAGGTGTGTTTTTAAAAAGATCTGTTCATCACTTTTTTTCCTATTCATTTATAGTCAAAGTTGCCATTAACACAACAGGGGACAATTTATCCTTCAGAAAAAAAAATCAATGCTTCTCAAACTGGACTTTATGTCAATTCTTTGTGTTATCAGCAGATAAGCACCTCGACAGACACTGGTCAGTTTTTGGTTTTTTTTTCTATCTTCTAAAATTAATTTATTGCTCACTCTTGATTTAAATGCATAAACATACTGAAAATACAAACAAACCATAAAGGGTTTTTTCCCAGCTAAAATTTGCTTTAAGTCATGTGGTGCATAAATTAGCTTTTTCTTTTCTAAGTACTTCTAAGTACAGTTTTTAAAGGTGATATGCCTTGAAAAACCTGGAAGAGTGAGATAACTGTGTAACTGCAGATCTGTAAAAAACACAAATGTACTGAAGAAACTCATAATATCAAGGAGAATTTTTGTTTAAAATGATACCCTCTTTCTACCAGCACATTACAATTTGCTTGTTTTTCCCTTTTAATGCCACTTGTTTCTTTAATATTTTGAAACATGAAAAATGTTGTATTGTATTTTTAAATTATTAGGCATTTAAAAATCCTGTCAGATGTGTGCAATTTGCATTTATCTTCCTATTCCTAAATAATGCTGATAAAATGCTAATTCTCAAATGCTTGTGATTTCAATAATTGATAAAAGGCCCTTTCGTCAGTGTAGCTTGCATTAGAAAAAGAATTATATGTAGTAAGACTGTATGGAATGATAAGAATTTCATAAGAACTCATTTGCCGCAAGAAAAACACAACATAGGAGATGGTGACCTGAAGCAAACATGTCCTAAATAAGGGCACAGACAAAGACCCAGACATATCATTTTATTGAAAAGTACCTTTGTTGTATAACAAGGTACTTAAAAAAAACCCCCAGGACAAAACCACCCACCAGGAGAATTGTGTACAGTATGACATTTGAAATACAAAGGAAATGTAAGCCGTAGGTCACTTTGTAAATAATGCACCTTCAAAGAAGCTTCTAAGAATGCTCTAAAGGATAAAGGCAGAGAAAGGCAATTTAATGATAAGGTTTCTACAAATCAAGATATTGCTAAATTACAGTGGAGACTTTTGTGGAGTGCACAGGGAGTCCAAGGCAGTGTTTAGCAGTTTAGTTTTGGCAGGATGTTACTTCAAGAAGAAAAAGCTCAATTGAGGAGGGTGAAAATTACTCTTTTACGTGTATGCTCCAGTTCTTCCTCATGAAGTCAGTAGCGAAATTGTGCTTTGGATAACATGCACACGATAAAAAATTAAATTTTAAAGATAACTTTTGGAGCTATCCTTTTGCAACTTTGCATTATTTGCAAAGGGGATTCAGCTGAACAAGGGGCAGGGGTAACCTGGATGAGAATAGTCAGCCCTCTGCTTCTAAGAGAGAATGTTCATAGACTTCAGCAAGGCCAAGCTTGAATTGGATATCAGGGAAACAAAAAGGCTAATGGAGTGCTGAGACAGAGTGTGCAGAGGTGCTGCATCTTTCCACACTGAAAAGGCCTTCAGAACAGGTTAGAGATGTGTTTGAGAGCCTCCATGGGCAATCTGGACTCTCTGCAGCACTGAAAGACTGATCTCTTTAACTTGCATCCTTTCCAGTTTCATGATGTTTTTTACTGGTTTACAAACTTCTCTTCATCTTTTGCTCTGCCTCTGAAACTGCTACATCCATAGGTAGGATATTAAAATGTGTTTTTTGGATTTGAAAAAATATTACCAGAAATAACATTTTTCATGCTTTCACATTTTATTTGGGAAGGAAGGACTAGGTTGTTAAACGGAGAATGGGCAGATATGAAGAATTTTTGACAAGTTGCTGAAAGAAAATGAGCTTGGGCATCTAAACAGTCTTTGTTTTTAAATAATAAAGAGTTTGAATGATACAGTAAATTAATTTTCAATTCTCAGAGTTTGTATCTTCCATCTTTTTGCAGGGGCCTTGATTCTCTCAGCAAGAAAGTGAAGTCTTCCACCATTGATTTGCCAATCGAGTCAGTCAGTCTGAGCCTTCAGGACTTGATTGGCTACTTTCACCCCCCTGATGAACATTTGGAGCATGAAAACAAACAAAACAGGCTCCGAGCACTGAAGAATCGCCAGAACCTCTTCCAAGAAGAGGTACTTCTCTCAGTTTTACTCCTGATTTTCTACTACATTGTCTGCAAATATTCTTTCACATTATCTGTAGCGTTGATGTCTAATATGCATTATGCTTGCAGTGGGTTTTTTTTATCCTATAAGTATGAGTCAAACTATTTGCTACATTTGTAATCTCTCTAGATCTGCTGTTTTTCCTTTATATTTGAAGAAATACCTTTACAGCCTTACTTGTTTTTCCCTTTATAATAAAATAAGATTGTGCCTTGAACTCTACCCATAATTTTCTCTTTATGTGTGAATCAGTTTTTTCTGTTATCATCTCTTGATGTAGAAGGATGATTTGGTTTGCTAAGCATTCTTTAAGCATTTTGGTTTATATCATGTGTTATTTCTCATAGGCAATAATAGTTGCCTATGCTTTGTCAGATGCCTAAACATCCTCCAGAGTAAAATCTTGCCTAAAATTATGTCATTAATACTGTTTATTTTTGTTTTAATTTGACCATCCTAAATGGCAGATGTTTATTGCCTCCATCAAGAAATATTTTCTGTTGGGATTGCCTGTTTGACTTCATGCACATACTCTTGTGTTTTGCATATCTGGTCTTTCATGTTTTGTTTTCTTCGGTTTTTGAAAATCTTTTGTGTTTGCATCTAAAATGACTTTTTTTCCTCTGATGATATAATTTTTTTTATTTTTAGGGTATGATCAACCTTGTTCTTGAATGTATTGATCGCTTGAATGTATACAGCAGTGCAGCTCACTTTGCAGATGTAGCTGGGAAGGAGGCTGGAGAAGCATGGAAATCTATTCTAAATTCTTTGTATGAATTACTAGGTAAGACATATTATGGACTACTTGGATATTTTTAGCTCAAAATAGTAAAGAATAAAGAATTACATAAAGGTTGTACTACAGAAGAATTTCTACTGTGTAGAAACTTAGAATACAAATTAAGTAAGATTTTTGCATTTGCAGTTATTTGATGTATTAACAATCAATTAAAGGAGTTATGTCAGGAATTATAAACATTTTAAAGAACCCAAACTAGGTCTAGAGAGTGAGCATCTCCATGAAATCAAATGATGACCTTTTGGGGTGTAGGTGGTAGATGATGGAGTCTGAAATTCTGTGGTTTGGTTATTCATAGATGTAGGGTAGAGTTGAATTTTTTTGTAACAGTTTAGTTAATATCTTGTTACATTAAGCCCAGTGCAGACAGAAGGAAGTAGTGGCTTGATTTCCAATTGGCAAGGCTAGAAAATTCCTTCTAAGGAGTCTGCCTGTTTTGTACAAAGTATTGCTTCCATGGACTTGTAGGGATGAGAACAACAGACAAGCTTTTCTTGACTTCCCAGTCTTTGTGTCCCTCCTGCCCTCTGATGTTACTTCTCAAACTGCATTATCTTCTGGCAGCTAATGCTCAGGAAGCTTGGCTTTGATCTGGCTGTGATGAATTTGTACATTGCTCTGTTCTGAATAATGCTGGATCTGTACAGAAATTACCTAGAGGGCAAATAGATACTGCTTGCTCAGTCTTGCTTCAGCAAACAGTACTTTGGTTTTTGAGTCTGCACACAAATAAAAGTAAACTGTAATGCCAGAATTCATGTCTTTTGTCATGTCATTGACATTGTGTTGTATTTCACTGTGATGAGAATGAAGGCATTTATAGATGCTGAGGCTGGATACTGTCACATATAAAAATCATATCATAGAATGGTTTGAATCGTAAGAGAGCTCTGAAGATCCTCTATTCCAGCCACCCTGATTGAAAAAAGATACTTTATATTCAATCTAAGTTTACTGTCTTTCAATCTGAAATAATTGACCTATGTCTACTGAAGCACCTGTCCATTCTCTATTATGAACACTTACATTCACTGTGAACTTGTAGTAGATCCTTTTGCATTACAAAAGAACGTGCAGGAGTATATGCAGTGATGTGATGTTAATGTCTGACTGACCACATCATGGTTTTTATTTCTTTAAAACTGAATGCTTCTCTTGTTCAGAGTAGTAGGCAACAAGAAAAGCAACTGTAGGATGTTATTTTTGTTTGCAGTTCAAAGTGTCAGTGTGCCTCATTTAAGGCACAGCTTTAACCAATGAATACTAACCTTTCACAAACTTGTGCTGAGCAGCATTATGAAACCATCTGTGTCTCATTACTTTTAATGAAGTTAAATTTAGTGACGTGTTAAGCACTGAACTGTTACTGCCTTCATTTTATGTTCCTACCTGAAACACAGTGAGATTGTGTGGCTTGCCTATAACCAATAAAAAAGTCACAGTCAGAAACAGGTGTTCCTTAGTTCTGGTCTGTGTGTTTTACCAAGATGCTCCCCTTCTTATGATTCCCAAGTATTTTCAAGTAACTGTGTTCATGATTACTCAAAGTTGAAAGATTTTAGGGTGCATGTTTTTTATTATTACATAATACAGCAATAAAAAGGGTTTTGATTGTTTGTTTTGCTATTAGGTTTGATTTTCCTCATCAGAAAACTGGTGAGGAAACTGCTAATTTACAGAAATGTCAGTGCTCCAACATTGCTCTTCCTCTTTGCAGATAGTTTAGTGTCCTATATATGTTGTAAGTCTCTAAGTTCAGCCTGTTATAAATAAAGCAGCATAAAAACATAGTAAAAATATACTACAGTGAGTTGTGCAACAACAAAACATAGATTTTAAGAGGCCGTTACCTCATAGCAGGACCAACAGTCTCTGCTGCTGGAAATAATCACAGAAATTTCAGGTTGAAAAAATTTGTTGGTGGAAATAGAAAAAAAATCTTAAGAAAACCGGTTTTTGCTGTTCCACACACCAAACAGAAATCTTTGTGCCTCAGTCCTTTCTTGGAGTAGAGCAGAGGCTTCTCTGAGAGCCTGTGTGGGTGCACATACCTGTAGATGCAGGTAATCCAGGACAGGGCAAGCTTGTGGGTGCCTGCAGCATTCAAGGACATTTCAGTTCATGTTGTACCCACCAAATCAGTGCATGATTCAGTCTACTTCAATCTTCAGTTTAAAGCATGAGGGTGAATCAGATTCAAAGCTGTTACTTCCTCCCTACAACCCTTGCAAAAGTACAGCAAACAGTTCCTAGACATATATCTTGTTCTACTCCTTATTACTCCTGAAAAAATGTATTGTAACAGTAGAAAATAGTTTGTATTCGTCACCCATGTTGTTGGTTTCACCCTCTGCTTTTGCAATGTTTTCTGTCCTTACAAGGATACTGTTTTAAAGAAACTTGTTTCCTATAGTAGTAGCTGACTTCTGTGGTGTAAGTACAGGCTTCTTCATGTAGAGCATTCTGTATAGATTATTGAGATGATTGTAGAGCCAAAATAATTCAAATGCCCGAAAGGTCAACTTGATATCAATAGAATTTCTTATGCTGAGTTCTATCACTTAATATTGTTTAAATTTAAATCTAAACATCAATAATTAGAGGTTAAGACTCTGTTTTACTGGATCCTTTTTGACAAGAGAAGACAGCAATTATTAAAATTTAAATGTCCTTATAACTGTGATTTAATTTTCTCGCTCACTCTTTTCTCAATAGCGGCTCTGATTCGAGGAAATCGTAAAAACTGTGCTCAGTTTTCTGGATCTCTTGATTGGTTGATCAGCAGATTAGAAAGACTGGAAGCTTCTTCTGGTATGCTTTTAGTATTTTAACTTCCTTATTTGACCACTTCTAAATTCTTTAAAGTTGGTGATATACATGTTCAGCCTAATTATAATGAGGTTCTTATTACGAGACCGTAAGTTATGTTAATGAAGTGAAATTTATATTTGTCACATTTTTTACATACTGATTTCAGTTGTACTTCTAATTTAAGTTCTGGCAGTCTTGCCATTTGCTTGACCAATTGGATGTAGTGTTACCTTTTAATTCAGACAAACAAAGCATTTGATAAATTAGATGTTCAATAGTGTAAGTTAGTATTAAGTTTTTTTCTAATTCTAGTATCTTCCCTTTTTTGTAAGTCTGCTTGTTTTGCAAGATTTGCATCAAACTAAATATAACAGAAACAATATGGAATGGATTTAATTTGTTCTGCCTAACATTGTTTACCTGTGTAATATATATACATTTCCTTTTGAATCACCTCTTTTGCTCCTGAGGTGTAAGTTTCTATTTAAAGTTAACAAGAAATGTTTTTTTCAGTAGCAGCTGAGTCTGTTTTGCTTTAAATATAGTAAGTTTTACAATTTGTTTGCAAGGTAGTCTCTTGAGACCCTTTCAAGACTTCTTTTTTGCAATAATGCTAGAGTAAGTTCAAAGGCCAGGAAGATTTGTATTCAAACCAGTGGGAAATATAGTTACAATAAGAGTGTTACATATTTGTAACTTATTCCCATCATCTTCTTGGTTTAGTATCATGTGTTATTCCATGAACTGGAAGGAACATAATGATTGAATAAAGAGTTGTCCTCAGGAACTGAAATTGCATTTCCCGTATGAATTTTCATTTCCTCAGTCATGTGTCTGCCACCGATGGATGGTGTGCTCAGGAGTCTTCAATTTGAAATATTATGGCCAGGAAGGAAGTATGTCCCCCATTGCAAAAGTTCTTTGTTTTATATTAGAAAATGGTAAACATTAAAAAAAAAGAAGTCACAGGTATAGCACAGCCTTTTACAGTGGCATTAATAAATGAAAAATACCCTGCTATTGCTGAGTATTCCATGTAGTTCCAGGAGTTGTCTCAGTGCAGGTCACCATTTGGCATACATTAATAAATTCCTTACCCTTGTTGTATTCAATGGATCAGCAGCAGCCATGAGATCAGATGTGTCCTATAGTACACAAGGTGTTTGTATTCCCCTCAGCTTTGTCATTAAACATTCATGGGCATTTTGTTTATTTGCCATAAATCTGTTCCTGAGATGAACTGACTGACCATATGGGAAAATATTGTCAAACATCAGTGGCAGGAGTGTTCTCCCTCTCAGAGCTGAGGGTAAACTGGCACAGCATTCACCAGCTGATTGACAAGATCTGTGGTGGGTCATTGCACTTGTAAAGAGCAGTTACACACTGATGCTTCTCCTCTTGCAGGCTTTTCCCTTTGTCAACTCTTGGGGCAAGCAGAAAGTTTAAAAGTCAGTTATTCTTGGGACTGAGACTGGTATAGAGACTTTGAAGCATTTGCCCGTGTAAGCCCCTCCAGACATGTTTTATGGAAGTACTTCTGTAGAGTTTTGTTCCATGTTTTAGTTGCAGATCTATGGCCTTAGGGCAGGGGACCTGTTTTACTGCAGGATTACTTCCTACTCCTGGCATGCATGTGATCTGTTTCAGCCTGGTATGTTTATGCTCTGAATGCTTGAGCAGCTCAAAAGATGAGGCAACAGGAACATGAGAGTCTTTGCCTGTATCACTACTTTAGTTCTCAGCTGGTGACTCAGACAGACGGCTGCTTACAGCATGGGTGTCTAGTTAGGGTTTGGGAGATTATCCTGTTATTGCAGCTGGTACGCTGGGGTTGGTGATCCTGAATAGATGTCATAAATGAACATAATTTGTGTTGGTTTACATTATTTTTTGGGGAAGCTGCTCTGCAGATGCTGTGATCTCCTTGCTCTATTGAGCATTTGAATAACTGACATTAAACTGAAACAAACATTTGAAAAATGTCAAAACCATAAGTAAAATTATTTTTTTGCTATGCTCCACCTTTGGTGTGACAGCATTAATTTAAGGAGAATGATCTCACAATTATGCATTTGCATGGGATTTGATTGCAACTTGCTTAATTTCAATGTATATCACTAGATCTTAAAGGTGAAATTATTTCTTAAAAGACCAGCTTTTACATCTGAAACTCTCAGGGTAAGGGCTTTCAGAAATAATGCAAAACTTTTTGCTCAGCTTTTGGAGGTTCAAGATGAAATTTTTTATGACAGTTCTAAAAGTGCTGTGTTGCATGGTTTCTTTTATGTACATACATATTTTTAAATTTTTGATCTCAAACCACAAAGATTTGAGAATTAGAAACTTAATTGTTTATGATGGTATAGTAAGGTATGAATGCATTCTGTAAACTGCAAAGTATTCTGACACTAGTTGCTCTGATTAGTGAACCTCCTGACATGCTACAAGAACTCTGAATCTACTAATGTTTGCAATACTCATTTGTTCTGAGTTTTGTGCTAGGAACTAGACCACTTGTACTCCATCCCCATGTGTATTGGTAACATAAATTGTATTTTGCCTCCAAATCTGATTTTATAGTAAAGGCTTTTTCTGGTTCAGTTATAAAAGATGCTAATTAGGCTGTGCTTTTGTTATCTTGAGAGGCACAGTAGGTTTAGCTTTTAGTATGTAAATGTAATTTTCTGATTTTTTGTGGGATGCTTGCTTGCCAGATTTTAAGCTTTATTTGGCTTGATGGGCTGAGGATATTTGCTGTTTTAATTTGAAGTGGTAGACCTTCAATAGGGAGAAACACTGGCTTATAATAAACCTTTAAAGTAAGAATACTTGGATACATATATTCTCATAACATTTTTTTTCCTAACGTAAAGTGTTTATGAGGAGAACCATAACCACATTCTGTAAATCACATCAAAATGTTCACCTTCAACATTAAAGTTGTCAGCTGCATCTCCTGCATGTGTGTTCTTGAATGTATTGCAGTAAAGATTTGATGCTACCAACTCTTATTTATAAAATTCCTGTTTTCACTTTTTTCTTGTCCTTGAAATAAAAGTGTTATGAAAATAGAACACAGCCATTAAACATTTAAACAGCAACTGTGAATTGCTTGTACAAATTAGATCAGAAGTTGATTCATTTCCCAAGCTTCACTGAAGCAAAAGAAGGAAAATTACTATCTGTTCAAGTAGAAATATATCTGAGAGTAGACCATGTTAGAAGTGAGATATCACACAGCTGCAATGCCAATGCTTCAGCTGTCTCTTCAATCCATAAATTAGGATTAGATTAGTCTTTCAGACTGGAATATATTCCAGATGGGATTATATAGCTTTACTATAATTTTATAGGCATTAAAACATAGATTAGAAAATAGAATACAGCAAGTTAGTAATCTAGTGTTGAGGAATACATTCAGTGCAGGAGGCTCTGTTTGCAGCATGCAGTTGAGCTGCTGGTTGAGCTCTGGGTGAGATGAGAAGCCTTGAACTGCTGAGTTTTAGCATAGCAAAGGACCCTGTAGCCCAGGCAGCTGACACTCGGAGACACAGCAGGAGTCAAGGACCCCCAGACTTCTGCATGCTTAGACTGTAAGGGTGTAAAAGCCCAGGAGGCCACAGACTCACAGACTGTTCTGAGTTGAAAGGTGCCAAAAAGGAGCACTGTGTCCAACTCTTAGATAATGATCTGTACAGGGATTGAACCCACAGACTTGGTATTATTAACACCGTGCTCTAACCAGCTGAGATAATCTCAGCTAGTGTTGGAGATGTTGGGGATCTGTCCTTGGAAGCACCCAACTGGAGTTAGTTTGTTAGTCATTGTACCACAATGACTAACAAACAATGAAATTATTTTAAGGATTGGGACATCTGAGATTCTGCTGTAAGAAACTTGGGGTTGAGCTGGCAAGGAAACTTGGTCTGACTGTGCATGTGTGGAGTGTGTGGCTCTAAAGGGGGGGGCATAGTCCCAGCTCAGGTGGTGTCAGAGCAGCTCCTGAATGGTTGGGCAGGGAAGTTTCTCTAAGAAATTATCCTCCAAGTAAAGGTTTTTGGAACCAGATGAGATGAGGCTTTAAGGATTTTTTTTCAAGTGTGTGCATTTTATTCTAGTATTCTACAGTATGACATTAGAGGAGTCCTGAATAGAAATGCTTCCTTTCATCTGTTAGTCATTAAGAAAATTTTCACTCTCCTTACTATTAATCCTGCATATCATACTGTTCAATTGTATTAGATTCAAATGCTTCCTGCTTTACTGCCTTGAGCAACTCCAATGACATTGGAACAAGTCTGATTGTCTTTAATACAGATAATCTAAAAGTGAATCAGTCTGAACAGACACCGTACACTCACATGCATTTTTTTTTTCTGAAACACAGGGAACAAAGCATGTTTGGTAATTAGCATTCAGATTCTATAGTAATTCAAGAAGGTGCTGGGGCAGCTGGACCTAATTGATAACATACATTTATTTTTGAATGTTTACATCTTCAAAGGATTTTTAGTTCTGTTATTGAAAATGTTAAGACTACAAAATGAACCCTGTGTCCTATTTTAAGACAAAAGGTTATGACTCTACCTACAGAAAATTTCAAGGATGTGGTTGCCCCACTTATGGGGTGTCATTTAATACTGGTTTACTATTTATATTGATAAAGTATGTTTCAGTGCTAGAATGAGTGGTGGCAAATGTCCAGTTACCATGTTTTGAATGACAATTTTGAATGGTGATTTTTGTGAATTCCCAGATCCCTGTGAAACACAAAATTGTTGATATTGTTCTAGATTACACCTCTAGATTAAGAATCCTTCTGTAATGCTTTTTCAACCTCCCAAGGTTTATGATGATCAGTGGCCCCTGACCTCATCTAGTTGATCGATGATAGTTGATAAATGGCTGGGTGGAGTGTGCTACTGCTATATTGCTACAGAGCATCTGCTCTTTTAGATTGCTCTCATGACTCTTAGGTTTTTATCATTTTTAAAAATATTGTTACTTTCAGTATTCATAGAATCATAGTATAGTGGAATATATGAATCCATACATTTTGTTTGAAAAGAGTTTACTGGGTGAATCAAATTATCACTTATCTGTTGTCTTTCACCTTTTCTACATTTCAGTCCTTGAGTAATCCCTACTCTTTAATGATGACAGTGATGACAGCCTATGTCCCTCAGACCTCTGGAAAAACCAGTAAATATCATGGGGATAAATGGTGATGGTGGTGTAGGTTATCTGTAGCAGCTGGTGTTCTTTTCCTCACTAGGATCACAGAAAGGCCAGAGTACTCTCACTGAGAGCCATCAGACAAAATCACTATTTTTCCCACATCAAGGGGAGTTTACAGTGCTACAGTTTCCTTTACTGATACAATGATTTTTGGAACTATTTCATGGTCATGAGCAACAGAGTGTGAACTATTATGTACAATTATGACATTATCTGCTCATTGATGAAATAATTTTTTTTTTCCCAGGAATTCTAGAGGTTTTACACTGTGTGTTGGTAGAAAGCCCAGAAGCTCTCAACATTATTAAGGAAGGACATATTAAATCAATCATCTGTCTTTTGGACAAGCATGGAAGAAACCATAAGGTAGGTAAAGACTAAACAATTATATTTAGATGAACAAAGCAAGCTCATTCTTCTGTGTGGAAGTTAATTTCAAATACTTTAATGCTGTTTCGATAATGAGAAATTAAACTTATCCTAAACTGTATAGAAGTAGTTTGAAGAAGCAAAGAGAAATATTAGCTTCTTTTTGGCAAAAAGCATTGATACATAACAATTTGTGAGGGAAATGGGAAGAATGTTTTAATGTTAGGAGAATTTCAGAATTGTTCTAAAATAAAACCACTGTGTTGGATGAAAAACATATCATTACATGTCTTCCACTAACAAGGTATAGAGCATTACATTTCTTGAAGTAATTAACCATAACAATGAAAAGTATTTAAGATTAAAATAATTTTTTTTTTCAGGTTTTGGATGTTTTGTGTTCCCTCTGTGTTTGTCATGGAGTAGCTGTGCGGTCTAATCAACATCTAATTTGTGATAATCTCCTGCCAGGAAGAGATCTGCTCTTACAGACACGCCTTGTCAACCATGTGAGCAGGTACAAAGAAAAAGAAAAAAATCTCTATCTGTGAACAAAGAAAAAAAAACCCAGCTTGTGCTTAAAAGAAATAGTCACTACAGAAAATCTCTTTTACTTCCAAAACTTTTGTTATGATTTGTTATTCTTACTAGAATTTTGAATTCCCTTTGCCGTAGTGATTAAATTTGAAACTTGGCTCAGAGAGAGCTGTCACAACCTATAGCTGCCCTAAACTATTTTAAGTCTGCAAAGCTGTAGTCTCTTCTAAAGGTTATGGTCTAGATCTAGCTGTGCATTTAAAGTATTGTCAACTAATGTCCTGTGATTGCCTTTATATTTATGATCTTCTGAGGTCAAAATTATGATCTTTGGTCAAAGTTAAGAATTTAGTGCCAAACACCTTCATCACTGCCTAGAATATTTAGAGAGTGCCTTCACCCTTCCTTTCACTTTTAGAAGCTACTTTCAAGCAGACATTAATAACAAGATGAAGCCAGTACCATCTTAAATTGATAAAGTATCATTTACAAATATTATTAAGTAAATGTTTTTTCCAGAGTTTTAACTGATGCTGAGGCCAAAGAATGTGGCCTTGTGAGAAGAGCTGTGGGATCTTCTTCTGTCTCAAACTTGTTTGTTTTTAAAAGTCTCTGTCATTGATTGAGAATGAAAATTGAAATACAGAAATAGTACTTATAATTCAGAGTGCATAAGATTTACTAGATGCTGAAAACCATAGAAAACCTACACTGTATATTACAAGAAGGCTACTTCAAGCTAAAGGATCTGGGGAACTGATTGTCTCTCTGAACTTGGCATTGGTAGAGCCACACCTGAAATACTGTGTTCAGTTTTGGGCCCCTCTCTGCAAGGAGGACTGTGAGGTGCTGGAGCGTGTCCAGTGCCCAGCAATGGAGAAATGTGTTGCCCAGCAATGGAGCTGGGGAAGGATCTGGATCTGAGGAAACTGGTTTGTTTACTCTGGAGAAGAGTTGGCTATGGAGAGACCTTATCACTCTCTACAACTCCATGAAAGGACACTGTGGCCAGCTGGTGGTCAGCCTCTTCTCCCAAGCAACCAGTGACAGGACAAGAGGACATAGCTCCAAGTTGCACCAGGAGAGGATTGGACATCAGGAAGATGTTTTTCATGGAAGGGCTGGTTAAGCATTGGAACAGGCTGCCCAGGGAAGTGGTGGAGTCATCATACCTGATAGTGTTCAAGACATGATGTGACATGGCACTTAGTGCTTGTGGTTTATTTGTTATGAAGATACTTGATCAAAGGTTGGACTTGATGATCATGGAGGTCTTTTCCAGCTTTGGTGATTCTGCAATTCGTGATTGAGCTTCTGGGATGACTTTGGATCTTATACAATGAACATAGACTTGTCTTTTCCAAAAAAGGTGGTAGAAACAACAAATTAGTTGTTCCATATTTTTGCTTTGCATTAGAATGAGAAGATTCTTTTTCTTGCAGTTTTAAGGAAAAAGCATTTTATTCAAAAGTCAATAATACCAAGGAATCATTGAAGAAGCTTAGTGCTAGACAAAGACATGTACACCTTGATCCAAAAGTATTTGACAAAAGAACTTTCTAAGGTATTACTGGAACTTTCTAAGATATTGCTTTTTAACATACTTTTTCATAGAAAATTAGATTCACGAGCCTCTGGAACAAGAGGAATTTGGCTGATAAGGTTTATTAAATTGTGAAGTCTAGGCAAAAGCATAATAAGGTGCTACTCTGTTCAGGCTAAAAAGATTCAGTTGGGGATCTTGCTAATAATTTGCAATTAATATTAATTTTCTGGAAGATAGATTTCTCAAATACTATTGTTTTAAAGTACATTAAATTTTTGACTTGGAACAATTTGAATAATATCTATACTTAAACATTTGGCAAAAGGCAACCCAAATGCTTCTCGAAGGTCAGTGTATTGGTCTTACCTGATAAAATTTGTTATTTTATAAGCAGCCAGATCAGTAGAGTCTGCTTTTACACTGACTTGTATTTAGCCACCCATACCAGCCATTCTTCCTCCCCCTGCATTCCCTCTACCAGAAAGCACACTGAGACTAGCATAGAGCTGCAGTTTTTTGATTGATCAGCATGAATGGAGAAAGAAAGTATTTATACAAGTAATAACCCAATCTAGTGGAGGAATGTGAAGACTACATACACTCAGTCTTGAAGTTTAAAATATTTTTTGCAATATGGGTAACCAGCCATTGAAGCAATATAGCTAGTATTGATTTTGGATGCATCTGTGCTCTATGGTTTTAATTCAAGATTGATTGTCTTTCTTAGTACAAAGCTGACACAGAAATGACTGCCTGGAGACAAATTTTTTTTGTATGAGTGCCTATATTCAATATTATCCCCAAAAACAGATTAGAAAAACGTAGGTTTCTTTCATTTTTTTTTCTCCCTCATGACCTTTAGATATGATTCTACATATTGCTCTTCAGCTAGATATTGAATAAGTACAGTAGTAGGTTGCTTTTTATAAGTAGTCCTGTGAAGTACTGTAAAACCAGTAGCACTAGGAGCATTACATTGATATTAAGGATTTCTACAACCACTGTAAATTACTGAGTTATATGGGACTTGGAACAAAGAAGGAACTGGTACAAGAGAGTTTTGAAATAGAATGACTCTTCATTTTTGTATCTTTTAAAGTGGTATTCTCTTGAATGGATAATCAGTGTTAAAGAATGCAGTTTGCTATGTCAAATTAAACCTGCAATGTGTACTTACTACACTTATGTTAGTAACTGGTGAATAGCTGTGATTTTTTTTTTCAGGATTTAACATCTACTAATTGTTCAAACACATAAACCAATTACTCTTGGCATCTGAGTGAGGATACTGTTTCAGTTACTGAAGCATACATTTTTTTAACTTAAAATGTATAGACCATTTTTCACCAGAAGGAATGAATGAATAAATAACAAAATATACTGCCTTCTGGGAGCTCATGTCTAAGATGTTGCCTAGGGCGTGCCTCAGCTTGTCCAGAGCACAGATTGCTATCCATTGTTACTCTTCTCAAGGGGGCATAAATGGCACAGCAAGTTGAAACCTGGGTAGAATCAAAAAGGGCTATACAGATTTGGGAGAGCAGGTGAGAAGTATTGGAGCTGAAGCGACCTCCTTTTTCCGTTTTTCAAGTTAGAGGAACAGGTGCAGCCAGGAGTCACATGGAAAAGCCAATGGGTACAAGTATCTCCTGGGAAAAGTCTGATTGGAGAAAATAGTAACATTTTTCAGAATGAGAAGAATCACTCATTGGAATAATCTTGCTGGGGAAATAGTGGATTACCCAAGACTGGACACATATAAGATTCAGCAGGACAGTGTGCTGGGCCATGTTGTCCTGACTGTGCTTTTATCAAGAGAGATTGCACCAGATGCTCCTTGCTGTCTTTTCCAACCTGGTAATCTGTGTGTTTACATAATGTAAAATTACTTCTGTTGCTTTAATCACACAAAACTAGCTTGAAATTTGAGTTAGTGAAAAATACAAAGCAGTTCAACTTGTCCATAGGATAAGATTTTATTAACCATTTTTGTTCTTTCTATTTAAGCATGAGACCCAACATCTTCTTGGGGATTAGTGAAGGCTCAGCCCAGTACAGAAAATGGTACTATGAACTTATGGTGGATCATCTAGAGCCCTTTGTGACTGCAGAATCAACTCACCTACGAGTGGGCTGGGCTTCCACAGAAGGCTACTCACCCTACCCTGGGGGAGGAGCGGAATGGGGAGGAAATGGTGTTGGTGATGACCTATATTCCTACGGCTTTGATGGTCTACATCTGTGGTCAGGTATTCTCTTGGGTATTTTGTGGTTGTTGATTACTTTTGTTTAAATATTATAACTGTGTTTGCAATCCCAATGAATTTGGTTTCAACAGCAGCAAAGTGAATAGTTTATTTCAGCTGACACTTGGAACATACAGAAACAGTACTCTATATCAGAATATGATTTAAATTGACAATGTCCATTGAAAAAATTGGTTTGTATGAAGTTATGCAGATAGATTAATAATTTACATTTCAGCCTGGGATTTTGGGGGGTGGGTGGATAGGGGGACTGTATGTTCATGGAAACTATGAAAATTTTATTTAAAACTTCAAAGCTGCAAAAATTGAAGTACGAGAAACAGTCATCTGGATTTTTAATTCCTCTGTGGTAGAGTAAGAACAGTCTGAGAGATTTAAGTATCTGGACTCTGCATTTTTGGTTTTTGGTTTGGTTTTTTTTTTTTTCAAGCCAGGTTTTATAATGAGTCTTTAGAAGCTCAGAGGTACTTCAGAGGTGAAGATTTTTAAATATGTTTTTTGCCATTTAAAACAAGATGTTTTTTATGTAGTGATGTTTTATTTGCATACATTAGGACTGATTACTGCAAAACTTTCAGAACAAGAAAACTTGCTCATTCCTAGCTTGCATATGAGGTACTTGCTCAGGTATTCATCTTTAAAATGTTATTGTCTTACTTTGTATCTAATTGTTAATAGTAATTTATGCATGAAGATTCTAGTGTTAGAGAAAGCTGAACTCAGTATCTAAAGCATTTTTATTTTACTCTTGATTCCACAAATACCTCATTCTCTTTTCAGACTGGGTTAGCTCAGCAAAGTCAGAATAATGATAGCTTGTTCTATTTTTTCTTAATCTTTTTCACAAGGTTTGACTTCTGTGAAAAGATTCCCAAATATCATTTCGAATGGGTAGTCCTACAGTTGGACAGTCCTGAACTTCTTGAAAGGAGATTTTACTGTGATTTCACCTTGCTGAGAAAAGTTTTTTTTTTTTCTTTTGATTTTTGAGAGATTATTGGGTAGTGGTGAACTAGAGAACAGCCTGGAAACTGGGAAAGACTCCTTGGATTGGCAGTTCTTTCCACTATAAACTTATGAGCAGGTTTTCTAAAGCTCCTTAGCAGACAAGAGAGAAAATATAGTGAGTCAGCTGCATCATCGAAAGTTTTTGCAGTTTTATAGCCTTGTAGCTTGATACTTGGAAAATAATACAGTTTTACATTTCAAAAGAACTTTCCAATCAAAATAGCAATGGATTTTATTAATAAATAATAGCATATCAACTGGAGTGGCATCTTAGGAAAGAAGCTGCTACTTAGCCTCTTGAGCGTAGTGAGAATTACTTTGGAACAATGATGCATAATTAATGGTATCATTACAAGTGTCGTGAGTGAGTCTGACAGAAAAAGTATTATTACAGAAGAACCTGAAAAGAATGAGCTAACCAAGATAGCTTTTGTACTTAAGGTCACTTTTAGGGAGGAAAACAAGGATTACTGAAAATCAAAATTATTTTTCTACCCACTGCAAACTTTTCAGTCAGAAATGTAACAATAGAAAAAATGAACAGCTGTTTGTGGTTCTCAAGTCCTGCTGAAAAAAAAATAGGTCAGACCACAAATGTAACTGCATTTTTTTCATCTGTTATGGATGTGGCTGGTAGATTTGAAAAGATTTGTATCTTCTTTCTTTGCTGATAATATTCTGTAACACGTACATATCTCTCAAACACAGCTGAACTTTAAGTTGTTGCATATTGAAAATCATGGCCTTTTTTTGCTTCCACAATCCAGGCTGCATCTTGATAAGTCTCTGCAATAGCATTTTAAGAATAACCTTCTTACCATGAAACATTTACTGTATTAATTAATAGCAACAATAATTTCTGCCCCCAGGTTTCTGTTCTGGACCAAGCCTGTATGAGAATCACATATAATTTACATTTGGTTCTTCTTATAGTCCTGAAGTAACCTATTGTGGAGAAGAGGAACTCATAGATCTTTAAAGCCTAGGGCCAGAAAAGACATTTAGATCATTTGATTTACTGTGTATTGATCAATGACCAATGCATATTTCTCTTAGCAGTCAGCTTTGCATTGATCTCCATAACCTATATTTGCCAAAATTTTAGTGTCTAAAAGGCATCTTGTCTCAAGTAGTATTTTTTAAGTGGATGAAATATTCACTCTTTTTTGGTAGCTTTTTTAGTGCTTTGTTGTCCCTACTATAAAATAATTGTCCCTTTCTTCAATTTATTTTATACTAACTTTCAGTTGTGATATTTTCTTCTGGCAGTATTACAAAGTCATTTTTCATTTATAGAGTTTTGAAAGTGTTGGTATTTTATTTTTCCTCAGGGGTTGGGGAGATATATGCATGAAAATTCACTTGTAAAAAAATTACTGAGATTTTATTATTTCTGCTTCTGTTAAAACCATGTGCCTTCAGCTTCTTCCTGAAAACCTAATGCTATTTAAGTCCATCATGTTTACAAAAGCTGGAAACCCTAGTTAAAAAGTTTGTGCTCTGTTCTTAGTATGCATCATCAAGTATCTCTTGCAGACAGTGCATAACTTATTTTTGGAAAACAAATGTAGACATGTTTTCAAACAGCTTCCATGTTTTTTCAAAAATTTTGTACTGTAGATGGCAGTAAATTTCAGACACAATAATTTTCTATTTCTGAATTCTATAGCTTGTTTCTCTTGGAAAGCAGGTGTGCTTGTGTAAACTTGATGTAAGATAGGATAATCCTCTAGAATTCATAAAAACTGATTAAAATATATATATTACTGAATATGTATGCCTTCAAAATGCCGCTGTCTTTGTATATTGCTGAAAAGTGCTGGTTTGCAGTTTAATGATGAAACTGAATAGTATAATCTCATACAAGTTTGGAAGACTACCATGATGTGGCTATTAACAGGGAGTACCTAATTTTCCATAAATATTCCAAAGTGACATAGTTTTCTTAGTCTAAATAATGAAGCATTCTTTAGGAAAGCATACTGGGCTTCATATTAGGTACTAATGGTTGTAATGTGAGGAATAAAATGTAGTTTTCTCAGTTTTGACTGTTTATATGGATATCAGTAATTATTCTCACATTAAATGTAATTGAGTTTTATTATTTATTTATTTTATTATTTTATTATTTATTTTAATATTTATTTTGGATTGCAAGGATTAGGCTGAGTGTTTGGAGATGTGGCTTGAATAAAGGGCTGAAGACAGAATGGTGAGACCCATATTGATATGACTGTATATGCTGCTATTCACTATATTGCCAGCTTAAAACCAGGTCTTGGATGTCATAGGTTAGATATTTGTGTATTAGTGTGTTTATGCTCTAAAGTGATGTTTTTCTTTTTTTAAGGCTGCTGTGAAAACCAGTGTGGTTTTCATAAGTTTCACTAAATGTGTCCCTGTTACTTCCACAGGTTGTGTAGCACGATCAGTAAATTCTCCCAACCAACATCTATTAAGAACTGATGATGTTATTAGCTGCTGTTTGGACCTGAGTGCCCCCAGCATCTCTTTCCGAATAAATGGTCAGCCAGTTCAAGGAATGTTTGAAAACTTCAACATAGATGGCCTCTTCTTCCCAGTTGTCAGCTTCTCTGCAGGAATAAAGTGAGAATCCCATGGAGTTGTTTGGGGTTTTTTTTTGTTCCAAGTCTGCCTTTTTTTTTTTTTTTTCCCTATATATGCTGAATATCTCCCTGCCTGTCTGCTCTCATTTCTCTTTCTGACATGTTTGGATTTTTTTATTTTTGGTAAAATTCCAGTTCTCAGATAGCGAGAGCTACAAAGAAGTCCTCAAGACACAGTGCTGCTGCTTTTTAGCAAACCAGTGTATTCTGGTGGTTTGCAGACATATATTAGAAACATCTTCCTAATAATTTTTTTGCTGACACATTGCTCCACATTCACTCCAGGGCAGCTTTTAGCATCAGCCTTTGATATATAAAATGTATTTTCCCTAATTCACCTGTTATGAGGTAGTTACTATTATCAAAAGAGGCATTATCTGCACTTATCTTAAGAAACAGTGGTCATTCACTTCCTTTTCTGCAGCATGAGTTAGAACTAATTCAATCTGTATTGGTTTTGTATAAAACTTCAAGTCACACTTGAGTTGCCAAACATCTGCTTCCATGTATTGAGCAATCTGAGACTATAATATTAAAAAAGGTTGTGTGGTGTTCCAGCAGCGAGACCAACATTATCAGGACTGGCAAAGGTGGAGGCTGAAAGCTGATTTCTGTGGGAGGCAGAGCAACGTTCTCTGAGGGATCATTCAGAGAATACCACTAAAAGCTATCACATAGAGCACACACCCATCCTTTGCTCCAGATGCAAAACACACTCCTTTAGTCTCTGCTTTTGATAGTACAGGAGAGAAAATGTAGTAAAATCATAGATCTGCATGCTACAAAATGCAAAACTATAAACCTGCATGCTTTGTTTCTGTTATCAGAGAAATTATTGACAGATATTATTTGTGTGATGCATGCAGTTTTTGAGTGTGTACTGGAATAGCATTAACAAAAATCTTGTAAGATACTCAGTAAATAGAAAATACACAAAATTCTTCTGGTTCAAGACTAGTCTTTTGGGTGTTTTTTCATTCCTTCTGAATGGCAATGTTCTAGGAAGATTTTTCAGTATTATGCCATGGTCATGTCATGTTGGTATTATGTCATTGCTGTGCCATTATTACATCATTGATTGAATTTTTCAGTAATAAAAAGCCATGACATATTTACCATTTTGTCATTAATAAAAGAGTGCTTTCCCCTGAGTCTCTCTTAATCTGACAAAAGTTTTAGGGAAGGAAATTTAGGGTTTTCTGTATTGTGTCCTAAAGATTTAGTGTTTTGTGAGAGAAGAGAAAGAAAGAAAGAACCACAGGGTTTTAGGTTCATTCCTCAAATGAGATTGAATGGAGACCTCCACAATGGAGAGAGTTCTGAAGTGCTTGATTGATTACTCTGGGTTTTAACCTCTGCATTCCGAGACTCAAAAGGCTGCTGCTTACTTTACAGGTGTGCTGAGTAAACTCATTATTCTGTCTCTCAAGGACTATTGGTCTTGTGATTTAAAATGCCTTCAGTGAAGTAAAATTAACTAGAAAAAAGAATCATTTACTTCTTCTGTGTTTTTTCAATCTCCTACATCATAAACCAGCAGCAGTTAAAGAAAATTGAACTGTAAACAATGAAAAGAAGCTGTAACATGGACATTTCCCCCACACTTTTTTTTTTTTCCTTTTTTAAATAACATTTATTATTCTTTAGGCTTAGAGACTGATTAGGCTTTCCACCAGAGGTATCTTGGTTATCTAAAGTAATTCTGATGTTTACAGGGTTCGTTTCTTGCTTGGAGGTCGCCATGGGGAGTTCAAGTTCCTTCCTCCACCTGGATATGCTCCATGCTTTGAAGCTGTCCTGCCAAAAGAGAAGCTGAAAGTGGAGAACAGCCGAGAGTACAAACAAGATCGTAGCTACACAAGAGACCTGTTGGGCCCCACTGTCTCTCTCTCACAAGCAGCTTTCACTCCAGTTCCTGTAGATACTAGCCAGGTATGGCAATGGGAAGATTTCATTTTCCTTTTTAAACATAAATATATTACATTCTTGTTTTTTTTCCTTGAGATTTATTGAGATCTGGTTTGTATGAAGTTTGTCTGGTATGAAAATTGGGGTGGCATGTCAAGCAACTTATTTGTAATAGCCTCTTCCTCTCTGATCTCTTCTCTATTTAGATTGTATTGCCTCCTCACCTGGAAAGGATTAGAGAAAAATTAGCAGAGAACATCCATGAACTTTGGGTCATGAATAAGATTGAACTTGGCTGGCAGTATGGACCAGTATGTACCTTCCAACTTAATTTTCTGTTAATTGCATTGTATGATTCAGTGCATTGGTTTCAATGTGCTAATGGAACTGCATTTTTCTTCATTGCCCCCAAAATTAGTAAGGTTTTAAACACTATCCTACCAAAAGCATGTTGAAAGCAATGGTACTTGGGCATTTCTGAACAGAAATTCTGGTATAAAAGCTATTTGGTGCTGAAATTTTCAGCCTGTCAGCACAGGAAGCACATAGTGAGTTTTTCACCTCCTGTTTGTTCTTGGAGTAAGATGTTCAGCTGACTGATGGAGTAAGCCAATGAAAACAGTTATTCTTGGTCCTCTTTACATGTGCTAACTGACATTATTCTTTTAAAGTCCCAAATAATTATTGCCTATAGGAAATTCCATTAAATCTGATTTTTGCTTTCCTTTTCTTCACTTCTTCAGTCTCATGTCTGTATTAGGTGCTGTATGTAACTATTTTCTTACCTCTTTCCTCCTTTTCATGGAGTATGAAAAAAATTTCTTTCAAAATTTCATCAGCAAAAAATGATCATGTTATTATGCTTGTTATTTGTTTCCCAAATGCTGCTTCATGAAGAAATATTGCTGTGAAGAGTATATAGAAATATGCTGCATGTAGTAGATATAAATGTAAAAACATGTATGTGTTCTATTTTTGTTACTAAAACCATTTTGGGCTTCTGAGGAGTTCAGGTTAAAGATTTAAGGTAACTGGGCATAGGTATTTATTTGGTTTATATGATTAACAGATAAGATCTCTAGATTTTGTTGTTGTTAATTTCCCCACCAAATTAAACGCAAATCCTCAATGAAATTAACGTGTCAAAATATTTTAATTGTGGTGTAATCATACCAGCTATGCAGCAATCTGCAGGAGCTCTTAGTGTACCGTTACATTTTGAGAGTCTAATTGTACAGTTGAACACTATTTAAACCATATATGATAAGTACTAAGTGATAAAGTTGGTTATGTTCAAAATGAAAATGGGTGTTAAATCTTTGAAATTACCTTGCTTTAATGCATTGTGGTAGGATGCACTCTCTTTGGGATCCTGATGGAGTATATGCTGATCATTTTCTGGAGGTTGAGTTCTTAGTCATACTGATTCCTCACAAATGATTTTATCAGTTTCACAGAAAACCCAGAGTTGGAAGGGATCCACAAGGATCATCAAGTCCAACTCCTGACCCTGCACAGCACCATTCCCAAGAGTCACACCCTGTGCCCAAGAGTGTTGTCCAAACACTTCTTTAGGTCTCTCAGGCTTGGCGCTGTGACCACTTCCCTGGGGAGCCTGGCCCAGTGCCCAGCCACCCTCTGGGTGAAGAATCTTGTCCTGATTTCCAACCTAAACCTTCACTGACACAACTTCAGGCCATTCCCATGGGTCCTGTCACTGGCACCACAGAGAAGAGATCAGTGCCTGCCCCCTGCTTCCCCTCGTGAGGAAGCTGTAACTGCAGTGAGATCTCCCCTCAGTCTCCTCCAGGCTGAACAGATGTGACCTCAACTTCTCCTCAAATGCCTTCCCCTCAAGGCCCTTCACCATCTTCATTGCCCTCCTTTGGGCACTCTCTAACAGTGTCATGACTTTCTCTGGGTTGTGGCACCCAGAACCTGCTCTGGCACTCGAGGTGAGGCCGCCCCAGTGCAGAGCAGAGCAGGACAATCCCTCCCGTGCTTTGGCTGGTGATGCTGTGCCTGATGCCCCCCAGGCCAGGGTTGGCCCTCTTAGCTGGCAGGGCACTGCTGATTCATCTCCAGCTTGCCATCAACCCGGATTCCCATGTCCCTTTCCCTGGTGTTGCTTTCCAGAGTCTCATTCCCTGGTCTGTCCATACATCCAGGGTTGCCTCACCCCAGATATAGAATCCAGCGCTTTCCCGTGTTGAATTTCATGGGGCTGGTGATTTCCCAGGCCTGTAATTTGTCCAGGTCTCTCTGCCGAGCCTCCCTGCCCTCCAGGGAGTCAACAACTCTTCCCTGTTTTGTATTGGCTGCATTCAAGCCACTGTTGCCAATGCTAGTTCTCTGAATTCATGCGCTGCAGCGTACTGAGTAGTGGGGGAAGGCATGGCACAGCAATTAGCTTGTTTAGACTACTCTAATATTAGATTTTGTCTTTTTAGTTCAGAGCAAGATGCAGTGTATGAAGTAGCTAGTGGTGTTTTTTCACTATCTAAAAGTTTAAAGGCTAATGGACAGACTTTCAAAATGATCCTCCAGATTATCAAAAATTTCTGCTGTAGCCTTTTATATTCCTCCTACATATCTGCATTATCAGATCTCTATTTTGTATCACCAAAGTGATACTCAGTATTGCATGTCCTATTACTACTGCATTCTATGCATGTAGCAAAGTAAAATAGCAAGTTAATGTAAAAAAATAATTTAACTCTGAATATGTGTGCTGTTGAAATAATCAGATGCATCTGATTATCTCTGTTTCTGTTCAAAGTCACTGCACATTTAAAACCAGCCAAAAAAATTTTGAATTGATGGATGAGTTCTGCCACTAATGTAATTTGTTTGCAAGGCAGTAGATTTTTGTTTTGTTCTCAGAAAAAAACAGGAAACTACGAGGTAACCCACAAAATATGTTACATTGTAGTTGTAGGACAGAAATAGTGTCACTAGGGGAAATAAATTAATTTGGATTTCTGAGAAAAATATCTGACATCCAAGACTTAAATTAGCTGTACACAGATCTAAACTCAGAGACTATACTCAATTTTTTTAATATACAGATTAGCAAAGATCTTAGGAATCTGTAAATAAACATTTTCAGTGCTAGTAAAAGACATTTCTCATTTTCTCTTCCATTAAATTTTTTAAGTGTTTGACAGTTGAATTGCCTGTGTTGTCTGTCCAAAGAACATTAATCCTATTAAATCAAGATAAATACCCCCTGGAGACTGTAAAGATTTTTCAGTCCAAAACATAAATAAATGACTGCTGTTCAATTTGAGAATTATGTGCTTGGATCAAAATGCAAAAACTACGTTACTCATCAATGTTATAGAGAAATGTGATTTTTTTCATGACATTAAATAAACTAGATTAAGTAGTAGTGTAAATATAAATTTTGAAAAATTATAACAATTAGGCTTTTTAACTTCAACCGTTAGCATTCAGTTTTCCAGCAGAATTATCTGATTGATCAAAAATCAATAATGTTATTTTTCAATAGCTTCCACTTTGCACCATTAAAGGTTAATATAAATGGTGAACTATGGTCCATATAGGATTGACACTAAAATGTTACTGTGCAGATGTTAACAATTGCATTGGAGTCTTTTAGTTAATATTTTCAAACTAATGTATTTTATCAAGCCTTTGTAGAGGTTGTTGGCTGAACTCTGGCATGAGATGCTGAGTTGAGAGCTATAGAGTGTTTGGTTATCACAGCCTCTGAGGTTGCCTTTCTAGGTTATGCCCAGTGTTAGATTAAGACTGTGCAAAATAGAGGAGGTTCAAATGTTTTTGATCAAATTTGCAAGTTTATAAAATGTAGGGTTTTGTAAATTATAGTCTGTATGTCTCTTCTATCACTACACTAAAAGTAAATTCATGTTCCACTTATATGTGACTTTCTAACAGTCATATTTTGCTGCTATGTACTGGAAATAACTTAGAAACAAACACTTTCAGAATTAAGATGTGGGGAAGATTTTCTTTACATTGTTGTTTTCATTGGGTAAGGATTTCATACAATCCGTATCAACATATTTATACAAACTGGATGAAGAATTTTTGAACCATGGGGCTGACAATGAGATGGTACTTCATGGCTGTATGTTAAAACAATATAGGTTGCACTGTTCTTGAACTTTACATATTTCCTGTGAACATCTGTATAATAGTGTGTGCCAATTTGCATTTATTCCATTTGAGAGATGCAAATCTGAAGTTTATTTGCAAATGCAAATTCTGCCTTGCTTGAGCTCTGATCATGCTCTGAGAATACAGAATACTTTGTTTTGAGGTGTCGTACAGTTTGAGTAATTCCAAGAGGATCAGCTTTAAGTACTTGTGGATTGGACTGATTTTAAATTTCTTTTAGTTTTTGAGGCATGTTAAGCTTATTTTTTTACCTTTTTCTCAGGTTAGAGACGACAATAAAAGACAACACCCATGCTTAGTGGAGTTCTCAAAATTGCCGGAGCAGGAAAGAAATTATAACTTGCAAATGTCACTTGAAACACTGAAGTAAGTTGCTAGAACTTTTAAGATTTATAGTTAGAGTTTCGTAAGGAGGTGCAGTTTCCAGAATTGATGTGTGAATTAAAATTTGATATGTAAGAGAGGGTAATAATATGCAAATGAGGGAGTGAGATACATTAATGAATTATGTATTTGGCACTGAAAATTACTTTGATACTCTTTTTAAGGATTATTGTGGTAATGCTGATTGTGAAATGAAAATTCAGACAGTTTTCATCTAGAACGAAAGAAATAGATCCAAGGTTTGAAAAAAATCTTTGCTTCTTCTTTGGTTTTATTCAATTTAGGTTGATTCTTTTAATTTTTTTGATTTATAAAACACACTTCTTCACTCAATAGATATTTAAAGTAAGAACTTTTCTTTAGGACCCATTGCTGCTATTTCTGTGTCAGTGTGCATGTTGCCACAGAACAAGCAGTAGCAGGCATTCCCTCCTTTTGTGGATGAGTGGTTGGATGTGTGAATATCATGGAAACTCTCCAGTTGGAATGCTAGAAAATTTCAATAGGACATTAAAGGGTTTGTTGAAGTAATCAAGTTTTGTGGTTTACAAGGATACAATTCCTCACCTCTGCCTTGTCAATCAAGGATGTGTGAGTTTTTTGCTGTGAATTAATTGAAAATCTATTAATGTAAGTAATTTCTCTGTAAGTAATATGTAGGATTGCAGGTAGCCAACATGTAGAAATATTTCTCAAACTGATAAATGCTTGATGATAGATGTGGTTCTCCAATCAGCCATACGTGAAATCTATTCTTTCTTTTTTTTTTCCTGTTAGAATATAGTTGCTTTTTACTGTTCAGAGAGATTACAAAGGATGAATGTCCTCATGTGATATTACTTTTCTCTGAAAATTTGTCCTACATTGTTAAAATCCTTGCCATGTAAACTGATAGTGCAATATTCTGTTTATAGTCCTAAGAAAAGGACTTTATATCCTCATAGTAGAAAGCTATGTAGAACACTCCTTCTAGAACTTCTTGCAGATTTCTTCTCAGACCAGCTACTCTGAACTATTTACTGATCTACCATTCCCACAGCAAATAAATTACTCAGTATGAAACTGGGTACTTAGGGTCATATTTATGACCCTAAGTGCTAAACAGTTTCTGGAGGGATTGCTTGCCATTATTAGAGGTAAAGCATTCAGAGAGAAATTGAACTGGAAGCAAGAAAATTAGTTCAAATTTTCTGTGTGGATATTAGAATTACAAGGAAACTTTTTGAGCATTTCCCATCGACATAGCAATGTGCTAAGGATTCAGAATAGATTCTTCCTTTCTACTTAATGAAACTACAAAAGGTGATGTCATTAACATTCACTATGGTTAGATATTTTCCTAGAATACTCTATATAATATGGCTCAAACAGCAGAAAAATTATGCTCTCATGCACACTGCTAATGTTCCACTAAGTATTGAACAAATATAATGAATCCTTAGATGATTACTGGTTCGGTATTCAGTGCTTTTCTAATCTAACCCTGTAAAAAATCCCCAGGTTTTTGTTTTATAAACATACAAGTTATGGATTACTTTTTTTTAAAATTAATTTTATTGCTCACTTGAGAAATAGTCTTTCCATTAAATGGATAATATCCAAAATATAAAGCATTCAGTCCTTCTAGGTGTTTGAAAATTTGTATGCTTACTGAACTAAATCTTCCTTACCTCCTTGTATTAGCCCTTGTTTTCTGATAAATGAAGTTCTAATTTTGTAGTATTGAGTTATATTTATCATGTAGACATCTCTTGGGCAGGGATTAGGAGCCTCTTGCTCAGTTTGTTTCTACATGCTTGAAAATGTAGAGAAATCAGTGAAATGTAGAGAAATCAGAGAAATCAGTTCTAGGTGATCCATAGATGATGACTTGAATTGTAACCTATTGACTTGACTATTTCTTTACTAGATGTGTTTAGTCTACTAGCTGTCAGTCTTGATGGGAGGGAAAAGGAAAGAAAATGTTATTTTAAAACTTCTAATAATTTTCTTTACAATTTGCATCAAATTGCATACCTGAAATAGTTTCAAAACATGGATAATAATGCTGACTGTAATTTTGTTTTCCTTCGTGGTTTGTTGTCAGTTTTGCTGCCAGATGAGAGATGTTAGAAACCAAGGAAGATCTAAGTCATATTATCTGATACAACATTTCTTTTTCATATACTGGGATCTTTGTATATTTTAAGTAAGATTGAATACTTTTATGAGCTATAAAAATTACAAACTGTAGGAGATGTCAAGATGCAGGAGTGAGTAGCCTCTGAAAATGTCAAGGGATTAAAATATGCTTGCTCATACTGTTTCTGCACACGCTTGTATATATGGTTATAGTTTGGTCTTGCATATTTTTCTGGTTTGTTCTTGCTTATTATTTCTGTCCCATTTCTGTGTGTTTACTCAGTCTTGTGTGATAATTACATCTACCATTGTGATGATGAGAGCTACATTCAGCCACTTTTCTTTTTCTTGCTTAGGTTTGAAGAGCTTTAATGGTCTTTCAGATTCTGCCAGTATAGTCTGTCATTTTATCCTCTTGTGGCACTCTTATTTGAATTTTTTTTTTTGTTTGGGTAGAGATAATTCCTGGCTTACATTACTGGAAAATTAGGGTTACCAGAGGTTAGCTCCTCTGCACTGCATTTCACTATTAGATATGTTCTACTTACGCTGGTGATAGCTGTATAGGAGTCATGTACTATTTATGCCAGTGGAAATTTAGCTGCATGGACTATTCTTAGCAGGTAGTGTGTTTTGCAGGAAGGGGCCATTGGATATTAGTTTCCTCATTTCTGATTTTGCTGTCTAGTTTTAAATCTGGGGTTCACAGTCCGTAGCAGTAGGACTTATTTCATGTAGCTAGTACTAAAAATATGCTGTAAGAATCTCCTTGAAACAAACAATTCATCTGTCAAAAGAAATAATGTTAGAAGAGTATTTATGTTTTTTTTTCTCCCCAAGTCAGTTCAAGAGCAGTAAATATAGTCGAAGCATGACTGGCAAATATTGTTTTAGCTAATGGCAAAAACAAATAAAAACCTTGTTTGACACCTTTCTTCCACTTCAGGAAAATTTGGAATGGAGTCCAAGGTAGTTACACTTGTGATTTCTTCTGTAATCAGTTTCTTTCAAAGATATGGTTATGACCCTCAGGTTTTGAGAAAATTCTCATCTGACTCCAAAGTTAAATCTCTGACTTTCGTCTAGATTTCTATTAATTTCAATGTCAATATTTTATCAACGCACCTAAACTAAAGAAAGACTATAAGCCAACATTGACTGTAGATTCAGGAACAAATAATTAATAATTTACAGATCAAATCCTGGAGACCAGTGAGATTTAAAATTTATGCTCTTGAGCAGTGTGGCTATAAGGAAAGTAAGAAGTCTGAAGTAATCAGAAACCCAGTTAGTACTGTTGACCCTGTTCTTAGTTTATATAAATAGTGTTTGTTTTCTGAAAAGACCTGAATTTTGCAGATTCCGGCCACAGTGGGCTGGTTCAGTGGCATAAGCCTCATGGCAGGTACAAGACACACTGTCTAGACTGAATAAGATGGAACTTTTGGCCTAATACTTATCATGCATTCTGCTGTGAATTCCATCTTCAGAAGTGTGTCCTAAAAAATCCAGATCCAGCTGAAATCTCTAAATAATAGCTTCTTCAGAATGAAGACACATTCTAAGGAAAAGTGATATTTTATGCCTTTTTTCTTTTTATGGCTGTGATATAAGTTACATAACATCTAAAGATGTGGTTATGAAGCAGTGAGTATGTAAGCAGTTTGAAAGCAGAAATAATATTTCAAGGGCAAACTTCAAACTGATACCTCATAGATGAAATATACTGTATGATAGTTCCATTTCGAAGTGCCTTACTCATATTTTTGGAACATCTTGTGGCATTTTCTTAACACTATCAGAAAGCTTATTACATATACAAAAAGGCTGGTGTTGATCTTTCCATATTATACTGTAATAATTTCCATAGGTCTCATTTGTTTTATAGTGCCATTTGTAAGCACCATAGTGTGCCTATAAACAGTAGGAACTCTAAATATCAAAACATTATCAGTAATTAATCTCTGATTTCTGTGCCCTAGAACCCTGCTGGCATTAGGCTGCCATGTTGGAATTGCTGATGAACGTGCTGAAGAAAAAGTGAAAAAAATGAAACTTCCTAAGAAGTAAGTTCAGTGTGTCTTCTTGTTAGGCAGTGTGAATTAAGTAAATTCTGTTTTAACAATTCAATATTTACACTGTTAGTTTTATTAGTTCTTGGGCAAGTATGTACATGCATGAATTCTCAGGAATTTTCAGCAATTTTCACATACCATAATTCACAGTTTTTCTTCCAGATATATGTCACCTGATGTGTAGACAAATTTTAGGTTTTTTTGTGCTATGTTGTAATGTCTGACATTCATAGTTATGTGTTTCTTTGATATATTGTGTGTATCACAGAGACTTTGTAAAGAATTTTTACAGTAAATTTGCAGTGTGTTTTATGGTGCTGCAGATATTTAAAGGTGACCCTTTTGAAAGTTCTCAAATGGCCATGACTTGAGGTGTAGAGAACAATCACCTGACTTTTTGCAAGTGATCCGTTGGTATCAGCATTGATAGGACTGGGCTTAGCCTGGTATGGTATGGCCTCCACTCCCACAGCTCTGAAACAAGCTCTCATGGCCCAGCCAAGTAGCCCTGTCTTCTTATTACCAGTATACACATAAAGAGTTTGGGAATAAAGAACCTGGGAACTTGGACACAGTTGAGATAATGGAACTTTGGTTTCCCATGCCTGTCTGACAGCCCTACTGCCCAACATACGCTAGAGCCCAGGGGGTGAAGGAAGATTATATAATATGTGAAAAGTCAGAAAGGTAAATGCCACAGTTTTACTAGGAGAGAACTTCTGCATGATCTGTTATTCCTGAATTTAAGACAGAAATTTAGTTTCCTTGGTTATGTCTCAGAGCACTGTTAAGTGCTGGTTGCTGAGTTCCTGCCACGAGTAGCAATTCATTGCTCTTTGCAGGAATGTACCTCTGTGCAGAAATAGCTGTTCCTGTGAGATTGCATATCTCCATTATTCACTGCAATCCTTCACTGACCCATAGCTTTGTGTTACATGCAGTCCCTGAGGCCAGTGTAACAACCTCCAGCATGTTTAACTAAAGCACATCTTCTTTCTTCCTTTTGTGAGCCAAAAGCCTGTGCCTCATTCTGGCAGGATCCCTACGGCTTCTAGGTAATACTTTACTACAAGGTAGCTGTAAGAATCTGGTCCATCAAGTCTTTGGTATTTACCACACTGCACAGATTTACATACCATTGATATTACAGTTTCAAAATTCCTGATGTGGTGGCTTTGCCAGAATGAATGGGAATAAAAGCAGGGTGTTAATTTAAGTTCCCCCCAAAAAGGTTCTTTAGTTTTGGTATCCCAAAATAACTGTATATCTCTCAAAGAAGAGAAGATATCTAGGGCCTTCTGTATTTTTGTTCTGAATTTCCTGGGCAGAAGTATATGTGCATTTGCAAGATTGTTCAAGTGAATCAAATTTCCTGCTTTTGAAAAACTGCAGCTAAATCTCCAGGTCTGAAGAAATTATACTTTCTAATATAAGAAGTCCAATAATGTTGAGACTTTTTAATGTCATTAACCATCATAATTGTAGAAACCTGAAGTCATACCAGACATACAAATTTAGAATTTTGATACCTCACACATAATGGATTGACAAAACTAGCAAAATGGAAAACGTTGTGGCTGTGTTCTTAAAAGCTTGTGCAGGGGAGTGTGACTGCAAAGAGCACAGTAATTGCCAACCTGACAAGTGTGCTAATTCCATAGGTTTCACTGTTTCCAATACTGTCATGTTTTACTCATCTCACTAAAGTGACTTCACAGAAACCTGATGAGAGGTAGCTGTGAGAGCCGTGAACTCCTGTGGGGGCTGGCTCTACTAGAAACCTGCAGATTGGGAACTGTGTAGAGGGCTGATTTTGGAATGATGTTCTGGAATTGTTGTTTCCTAGTTTAAAATTTTGCTTTTTATTGTGCTAATTTTGAAGGAAGATTCAACCTCTTATTTATAGATGTAATCCCCCTTAAATACCTGGTTGTTTTAAATTATTCTTTTCAAGAAATAATTTGTTTTACTGTTTTTTAAGATCGTTGTTACAGAAGAGAATTAATTAAGATTGGTAAAGTATTTGAGTATTTTAGGGTATAAATGGGGATAAATACTGTTTAATTTTATGGGTTTTCTTCTGTCAGTACAAATAAAGAAAATTACCAAATTGTTTGGAAAATAATTGAGCAATTATTTAAACTAGCCATTCTTTATACACCCCAGGGTGTAAAATTTCAATGAGAGAATGCTGTTGCTTATTTTCCACAGGCTCCTTTTGTTTCAGCCAAAATAGTGCTTTGTATGTTGGAGGAGAAAGAGAATCATAGAATCACTTAGGCTGGAAAAGACCTTTAATGCTTTGTTTACTCTGTTGGAGGTTTGCTCATAAGTAAAGTAGGAAATTTCTGTAATTAATGGGAAGGGAATAACTTTAGAAAAGTAGCATTCCTGGGAGTGTTGAAAAAAGTGAGGAAGCTGCATTTCTATTCTGAAGTCATGCTTGAATTTAAGCATTTGCTCCTATGATTTGAAGCAGAGTTAAGGTGTGAATTATTATGAAGATATTTTAAGGCCATTTGACCTGCTCTGTCTCTTAGCATCCCTTTATGCAACAGAAAGAATATATTTTCTTGTTTCGGTAGGAAATAAGTAGAATTTAATAAATATTGCCATCTGCTCAGAGGTAGAAATAATATTGTTCATATAAGCATTTAGATAAACAACATCTATATCTACTACTTTGAATATGTGGCATTACTAAGATACTTTAAGAACAATTTTACTTTAGACCATTTTGGGTAGCTTTCATTACCAGTTACTTCATCCCATCACGATGCAATTAACTTGAAACAGAATCAAAATCAAAACCAAATCAGTAATCAAATTTAAAGTATTGTTCTTTATGTTCAAAGGCAGATATATTTGTATAGATATGTTGCATAGATGTTATTTCTTTCTTTTGTGGTTTCTCTAAGTTTTTTTTCTTGCTGAAAAGTAACTGCAAGTTCTGTTTTTATTCAACAGCTATCAGTTATTGAGTGGATATAAGCCAGCACCCATGGATCTAAGTTTTATCAAACTGACCCCTTCTCAAGAAGCTATGGTGGATAAACTAGCAGAGAATGCTCACAATGTGTGGGCAAGGGACCGGATAAGGCAAGGCTGGACATATGGCATCCAGCAGGTAAGTGCGAAATTCAGACACTTAAAACAGCACTTATCTACTGAGATATTTCACAGCCAAATGGAAATAATGGTGACACATAGTCAGGAAAAAACAGCTAGTGAATGCAAGTCTGTCAGTCAAAAAAAACCCCACCAAAATGTAATTTAAAGCAATCTTGCTAAATAGCAGTATGAGACTCTTTTACAAGCAGTTATTAAAAAGCTTGGTGGTGTATTCTTGTATGCTACCAAAATCTCAGGGTGAGAAAATTGCATGCAGGAAGCTAGCATGCTCCAGTATTTTATGAAATGTAAATATTGACGTTCACTATGGGGAATCACTTAAATGTTTGCAGTACCGGGAATTGAATAATTTTGTTTATCCAGGAAAATAAGAATGTAAACTTCTAGTAATAACTTTACTGATATATTTCTGACAGAAGCATGGGCTGAGAATAGTTAAGTCAGTCTCAAAGTTCCAGTCCTACTTTAGTTGTTCTGCTCCAGTGAATATAGATATTATTTGGTAGTTATCCCAATGTATTACAAGGGAGGAGACTAAGACTAAAGCACGGTGGATTATTAAAAGCAAAACTCAGGTTCTTTGGTTTCTTTAAAAAACCGTAAAACCAGCCAATACCATGAAAATTTAGTATTTTTCAAGACAGCTTCTACATTAATTTTCTCTTAAGATTTTCTAGTCATTTTGTGATTGGTTGTGAATTTTATATACAGAAAGGTCTCTTCATTTGCCTTAATAAATGGGTGGTAGCATTTCACAGTGAAATTTTGGGACAATTTACCCCTGGGGAAAAAAATGAGTTTTCATGGTTTTGTGCTGAGCATAAAAGGTCATTATTTTTAGCAAAAATGAGGTAGAGCTGCTTCTAGATAGATACTCTTCCTTGTTTTTGACAAAAATTTGAGTTATACATTTCAGTGCCACATATGTCAAATTTTGTTCTACAGGACCAAAATTCATTTTATTTGCAGAACTTTTGTGTAAAATAATAAAATAATCTGGGTTTTTTGGGTTTTTTATATATTAAGTTAAGCACTTCGCCTCATCACATACAGGTATGCTTATGTGACAAAATATGCTGCATATCTGCATTTCAGTATTGTTCATTATAGTACCTTACTATGAAGATGTAGTGTTACTCTGTAAGCTATTTAGGAAATCTATGTTCTGTATTTGGGTCTAGACAGACAGTGAGTCAATTCTTCTGTTTGCAGACTGGAATATATGTATATTCTCTACTAGGAAAACACTGAAGATAATTCAGTGTTTGTGCAACTCCCCTGATTTCCTCAGGATCAATTTTTTCCCTAATACTGCACCTTTAAGTAAGAGGTGGCCTTTTGAAGTGCTGTTAACATTTCTGATGGAACATGAATTATGAGAAGTGTTGGAAGTGATGGTTTTCTGTTGTCAGGTGGGGGGGATTAATTAGTTTTGAACTCAATATTTCAATCCTGTGTTTATGGAGTCAGTGCACAATTCATTTCTAGAATGAAAAACTGTATGTTCAGAAGAAACATTTCTGATATATAAAAGAAGGCACTCAAGAATTTATACCTTTTCTCCCCTATTTTTTATTCTTCCAGAGGCCAATCATTTTCAATACAGGACCTTGCCAAATGGGAGCTTTGAAACTAATGAAAGTTGGGAAATTGTTACAACTTTGATAGAAACTTGACATAGCCCAAAATTAAATTTAGTTTTGCAACAGAATTTATTGGTTTGGATAAAGTTAAGAAGTTTCTGCAATCAAATGCATCTCTTAGCTAATTATATTTCTAACTAGCTTTGGGAAAATCTAATCTTATGACTCATATCTAGCAAATAATTTTTTTAGATCTTGAAGACAATTTAACCTACCCTTTTTATCCGTGTGTCTTTGAAAAAACCCACAAATAATTTTGCCATATTGATTGGAGTGAATTTGCAGCTAAATTGCATGTTTTCTGAATTAGTGAGGTATTAAGTAGGAAAGTCAGCTAAATGGTGACGTCAAAGGCTTTCCCAGTGTTACTGGTTTGGGAATGATACATAAAAGTTCTAATGGGAGTGGGTCGCAATGAAAAAAGGTCTCCTTTACCATCTTCACACTATTTTTATTATACACTGTATTTATGTATATTTTGGTGTGCCTGTTGATGCAGAAGGTTTTGCATTTGACGAGGTCTGATGTGATAGTCATAAATCATTAGTTTTATTGTGGTTCTCAAAAGGCCGTAGAGTTGCTCAAGGCCACAACTTGGGTTTTAAAAAACACCCCAAAACCCCAAAAAACATTGATCAGACAAATAAAGTATGGGATATAACCTAAAAATAAACACTTCAGAAGAATCACGAAGTCTGTCTTATCTTCTCAGTGCTTAGGTAAAGAGACTAAACTGATTGTTGAACTGAAAATATTGTAGCCCTGCAAGGAGACATTTTTGAGCCACACCAGGAGAGAGCAAAGGGGAAAAAGGAGGACTCTGATCTGCTTGCTGAACAGCTCTCTGTATTTTATCTACTGACTCCTAAAATAGTTGCCTGAGGGAAACTCCTGGAACTCTGGCCATCCCTAGGCTCCCTTCCTCATAAATGTCCTGCTCGCTGGATGACGAAGTTTAACGTGAAAATTAAATCTCTGCTCACTTATTAAAATTTATGGTCTGGTGTGAGAAAACTCATGGCAGCTAGAGATTTTGTCTAAAAGCCCTTAGCCTTGTAATTACTGATTGGAGTATTAGCCATTTAGCAAAAGTTTTAAAAGATTGACTCTATGACCTCAAAGATATTTGTTTAGACAAATAGGGTTTACATATCTACATCCATTCTGATGGCCAAGGACAAGTTTTTGTATGAAAACATTATTGGAATGGTAGCCCCTAGTTAAGTTTTCAGGTAGTTTTAAGCAGTCAGTGTGCATCAAGCTCTGATACACACTCTTTTGACTACCAGGTTATGCTCTCAAAGAGTCTTAGACAAATGCTTCTGCTCGAAATCTTGACTGGGCTTGGGTATATATGATAAATATTTAACTGTTCTTCCTTATCAAGACAAAGACAGTTATAGGCATGCAGAGAAGAGTCTGGAGAATTTAAAACTAAAAAGCTTCAGTGCCTATGAAACTGATCACATTCGGAGTTGGAAAGACAATTAATTGGGGTTTTTCAGTCCTCAGTGTTATGCTTTAAACATCCAAGAATTTTTTTACTGACTGAAGACTTCTATGTGCTGAGTTGTGCGCTGTTGTTGAGAATGCAGTGTGCAGTGGTGCAATGAGCACTACCACAGTTATGCTTTCAGCAGAATATGATTGTAAATGTGGACAAGAGCTCAGAAATCTTCATGACCTTCAGGAAGCAGATTTACAAGGTCAACAGTATACTTTGCTTACTAATTCCTGGCAGACAAGTTACCACAGTCTCATGGATAATTAAACAGGTAGATGATGACTATTTTCAACAATAATCTGTCTTGCAGGAGGTGCCGTGCTTTGGATATTGATGTTGATTTGTTCTTAATTCTGTAATCTTTCTCTTTTCAAATACTTATTTTTCTTCTGGAAAAAAAGACCAACAGCTGAGTTTCAGGAGTTCTTACGATATACAGATAACAAATACCATCTATTAAAACCTGTGAGAAGAGAGCAGAAGCAAGGTTCTTCTTTCTGTATGCAGTGCAATGAGGCCTCTCATTTAGCTGGCATACTTATCACATGGCAAGCTGCTTGCTCTAGGTGTTGTCCACACTGCTACCTGCTTCTGCTTGACTCCAGTGGATTTATTTCATAGCCTACATTTTGTCATCCCATCATATTACTGTGACATGCTTCGGTACTGGAGTGATACAGTGACATGATGTTGTGCTGTATAATACTATAAACAGATCTTGCAGAGCTGTAAAATAGTTTCTTAAGGGAAAGAAGCTTACAGATATTTTAAAGTAAATTAACTAATCACTGGGAAATATATTATGAACAACAACCATGCTGTGGCTGTAGGATGAATTGAATAATCTAGTAGGTCTGTTCAGTATGGGAGCCTCATCATTTTGGGATTATATAAAATAAAAAAATTAAAGGGATACTCTCCAATAGTATAAACTCTTAAAGTATAAACTCTTTCTTTAAAAAATGTTGAGGAAAATGCCTTCCAGCTTCCACATTTTTTTTCTTCTTCTAAATCTGCTTTTCAGGATTTTTTCTTAACAAGATATAACAGGCTACATTTTATGCATGACTATATACAGTATTTTTGTTCTGGCTGCGGCAGAGCCAGCCAGCCAGGAGAGGGAGCACAAGTTAGGTAATAAATCTTGTTCCCAGAACTGTCCTGACAGCTGTGGTGACACTGATCACAAACAAGTATTTTTTGGTAGTGCAGACTCACAGGTGCTTGTTGCTCCTTGAAGGGCGAAAGCAGAAGGAGCAAAACAGGTAGGAAATACGTGTATTTCTGCTTAAAAGATCACATTAGGTAGCAAGTGTAAATGGAAAAACAAACACAAAAATCACTATGAAAATACTTGACAGTGTCCCTTTAAGGGAGAACATGATTACCTGCAAGTTGGTGGCCTTGGAACTGGGGAAGTGGTAAATGTACAAGGACAGATACAGAAGATAGATCCAAGCAGAGAAGCAATATAGCCTTGCTGTAAGTGAATTATATAATCACATTTGTGCTATGAGAGAAGATATTTACCTTGATTTTAAGTCCTGTCGTAACTACATGAGTTTTTTGATTTGGTTACTTTAAAGGAATTTTTCATAACAAGATAATGGGAAAGTAGCATTGAAGTATAAAAGCATGTGTTTGTGACTAAATTGTCACAATCTAATGGAAAATACTCAGAACTCACATAAGTTTAGCCATGAACTTAGGGTATATTTTGGCATATCCATGAACTTAGTGTGTTTGACATATATAAAACTGTGATTTTATGCATACAGGAGAATCCCAACATCCATGTGAATAAGGGAAAGACAGAAAAGCAAGCTTAGAGATCAGAAAGCAAATGAAAATAATTCGAAGTGCATTGCCTGCCTTGTCCCTTTTCCTGAATACATGACTTCTAGGTCTCCCCACTGATTGTAGAGATCACAGGCAAATATTCTTTCACATTTTGCCACATATACATTGCCACATATCCTGATAGCTTAATCAAAGGGTATCTTGGTTTTTCTTCATATTGCATTGTGTTCTGGCTAGAAAAGCTAACAATCAGAAACCCCATTAATACTGAAAAAAGAAAAACTAGTAAAAATCTCACAGCTTTAACAACTGTTTATAAATATTGGCAACTTAAAATTTTCCTTCTGCTTTGTGAAAAAAATCTTAAAAAAAGATGCTCTCAAGTTCCTGTCCTAGAATAGTCAGTTGGTATTGCTAAGCAATTACATGCAATCTTACTTCTCTTTGGCCCAAAAATGCAAGATATTTTGGTCTTTTAAGTCAAGACCTTATTTTTTCAGATGTATGGAAAGTATATGGCATCATTAATTAAGATCAGGTGTTGGTCTTCTCAGGCTGCCTGAGGCTGCAATGCAGAAGAGGCATTGTTCTGGAAAGTCAGACTGGGTGAAATATGCATGCGTGGGAAAAATCAAGTTGTTGCTTATTTTTTCATTAAATATATATAAAACCAGCATCTTGTCCTTGTATAAGCACTTATGTTACCTCACTTTGACATTTTACATGATTTATACTGATATATTAGTTCCTTCCGTTTATAGTCAGGGCACATTCTGCCAAGCATTCCATATGGCTACAGTCCTCAGTGAGGATGGCAGAAGCTGTGCATGTATTACTAAGGATACACATACTTCCAAGGTTAGAACTCAGCTGCTAGTATTCCAGGTGAGGAATACAACCTCTCCTTTGTTTAGGTGCATTTGGATTATTAACATTGCTAAGAATACAGCTTTGTTGTGCTTTCTGGTTCTAATGCTCTGGACTCTGAAAATTATTTTTTTAGTAAATACCAATTTAGAATTGTATTTTTCCTTTTCCCTTATAAGATGATTTTTTATTTTCATGGTTTATGGTTGAACACAAGCTGCTATGATAGGTGTGGAAAAGCTAGGCCTCTGGCTAGCAAGGCAGGAAAGGTATGGTGTGGGTAAATGATCCTGCTGGCAGTGCCCGTGCTGCACACGCACCTGGTGGCTCACCGGTTTTCTGGCAGCACTGCTGCCAAGCTTGCCCCTAGCATTTGTTGTGGCAATTGCTCAGAAATCTCTGTGATAGTGAGAGGTGTGGATTTAGGGTGCTGGTGGTGGAGATCTGACAGCAAATGGAATCATTTCATGACTGTGGAATGAGGGTTTGCTAAGAAAACAACAGCCCCTCTGTCTCACTGGGCATGTGCTGAAATACATTTGTTTTGTGCTTGCAGTTTAACAGCCTTGCTTATGAGAACAAAATCATTTCAATACCACACAGAATATGCATCTATACAGCTCTTATACTTTAAATCATGTGTGTTCCCAATTTATTATCATATTTTTCCTGTGCTCTTCTTACTATGTGTTTTAAATTTTCAGTCTTGTCAGTATTTTCCTATCTTTCTTTCTGTTAAGCACTTACCTACATATGTTTCTGGTGACTTTTTGTTCCCTTTAGTCTAGTGGTCTCTGCTATTCCTGAACTTCTTAGGGATTTGGGAAGGTCCAGGAGTGCATGGCTTTGCAATACAACATTTATAGCCCTGAAAACTACATTATTATTTTCAGATGTCTTTTAGAGGTTTATATGATGCTTTGTTTTTTGTTACTGAATTAGTGCTGAAGCACACAACTGTATTACACTCACTGCATCTCTTAATAGGTTCTTTTAGAGCTGTTTGTGGAATTTGGCTATGGTTTTCTCTGCTGCTGTAGATGGTATGGGCATTCCTCATTTCATTCTTATGTGAGATCTGTCTGTGCAAGTTCCAAGACCAGTTGTAGGTCCAGTGCCTCGAGATCAGTTATCAGTTATAGACACATCACAGACTCATTGAGCAAAATAATGCACTTTACATCTGACATGTTACCGTGGAGTTACTTTGCAGCAGTGTTCTTTACCTGTCATGGAAGTTTTAAGAGGCTTGTTGATGTGTTTTGGTGTGTGTGTTTAGGTATATTTCCTGCAGTTCTTTTAAGACCTACATGTAGTTTAAAAAATTTATGCAGTTAAATTGGCCCATTGTTGACCAATTATTGCCTAATTGATATCCTTATATACCCCATGAAAAAGTGTATGAGTGCCCATTCAATGACTTGTTTGTCTATCATTTGCTACCTATTTCAGAATCTGTCATGTACACTGTGAAAAGTAATACTGACTTTTCATGGTCAGTGCTGTGTCACTGACATTTAACATTGCTACTTCCATCCAGGGCACATTCTGCCAGGCATCCCAACTTTTTATGGTTGCACTGCTTTCCTAAGTAAAGTAAATTAAATTCTAAATTATTAATGGATGTTTGTCACATGAAATGAAGACAAAGCTGTGTAATAAAATGCATAGGCTTTTTCCCCCCTTTTTTTCTGTGATATGATAGGTTCTGAATTCAAAACAAAAGAAATGTATAAATACCATGTATGCTACCCAGCTCAAACATTTGCCTATGAACAAGTAGTTGCCAGACACACTCTGTACCAAATAGTCTTCTGATGAATCATTAGACTGTCAAATCTGGAAAATTCTGGCAAAAAACACCTTAAAAATTAGATTGAATGATAAAACTTGTTTTAACAGTCTACAATAACATCTTTGTATTGAGTAGGATGAATTCAGTCTCAGTACTGCTTGAAATCTACTCTGTAAAAATTACCACTCTTAGCTAATCAGTTTTCTTGTTGACTTGATTGCGAATGTGCAAAGCTCAATCACTGCACAGGATCATTCTCTACACTTACATCAGAGAGGTGCAGAAGGTCATTAGTACTAAAACTTAGGATGAATATAGCAATAAGAGGGCTTAATTCAGAAATTAGTAACACATTCAAAATTTAAATAGATGTGTAATAAGAAAAAAAAAAAGAACAAAGTTGTGAAAAATCTTCTCTCACATTCAAATTTAAAGATGTAGCCACAGTCTTGAAGAGGTGAAAAAGGTCACCATGTTATAAAAGCAGATCCAAGGAAAAAAAATCTGTAAAATAAAGTTGGTATAATACAATAAATTTCTGTATTCCTTTTTTTCCCTCTCCTTGCTCTCATTTTGTGCTTAGCAATTTTAAAAGAAATTATACTGTATTTCATTTTATACATTGGTATCAGCTGATTGCCTGTATGTTAATTTGTGCTAATGGTTGTTATAGCAACTACAAACACAGTAGTCTAACATGATATCATTGATAAGAAGTTACATATTTATTGTTCCAAACTTTCATATTTTTAAAGACAGTATTTCACAATGTTTTTTGGATGTTGAGCACTTCAGAGGAAATTATTTCTCTTTAGTGTCCTTTCAATAACAAGTAATCAAACTCGTAGTGTGGCATCACCTCAAATGTTAATGTGAATACTCTTATATAAAAAAATAGTTTCTCATAACGTTTACTTCAGCATTTGCTTGAAGGACACAGCTCTTTTTCACATCTACCGAATTAAAATTGGACAAAGCAGGATGTCAGCTTAAGAATTTGGAACAAGTATGAAAAGTGGATCCCTCAGATGGTATTAGTGTTGGCCCTGTCACTGTCCTTTCCACGAAATATAATTAGAGTTGATATGGTTTTGTGATTTGTGTCACCAGCAATGCCTTACCTTTATCTTTCTGTTAGCCATTTTAGCATGTAGGTAATGCCTTAACATTTCTTCTCCTAGAGGAATAACTTGTAAGACCAGATTTCATCAAGCACTGGTTCATAACTGACCTTTCACTATCTGCTCACCATGACAAGGCAAGAGGCAGATAGTCTTGCATCTAAGCATTTAAAGAGTAGCAAAAGATGCCTGCAAGATTTTTTTCAGAATGGATGTTCCTTTTCTTCTCTTCTTGAAAAGACAGAATTGAAACCACATATGTTCCTAAAACGAGAACTGTAATGCTGAAAAAGAAGTAAGGTACTTTTGTGTAGACGCTGTCTTCTAAAATAATAGGCATTGGTTTTGGACTTTGTAATTAATCTAACCAATAATAAAAGCCTCTCAACAGCAGCTGTTTTTTATATGCTGTGTCCACTCTGTAATTTTTAATAAATGCAGATATTGGGAAAAACACGGAGAGTTCTTTGCATGGTTTCTCTCATTGCCAACAAATTCTCATAGGATGTGAGAAGAAAATATAGACAAGAAAGCAATTCTGTTAGTCACTAAAAATTAGATTAGCCACCTAAGTAATCCAGTTACACACTGCTTTCAAGTAAGATCATTTTGCAGTAGAGGAAAACCTAATCAGTGTTTTCTAATAAACCTAAAATTCAAAGATTAAACCTTACCAATATTTTCATTTCAGCTGGAGAGTGATTAGTTCAATTATCTATTGCAAAAACTCTATATGTAGAATGCATAAATTATATTCTTGCAAACCCCTTTATTTTTGAAAAATACATGTCTTAAATAGTTATTATAGTAAGGCATGTGTTTGTTATCTATTTTGTATTTTTTTAATTAGTGTTGCACACTTCTTATTTTTCATTAGTAGTATTTTTTTCTTTTGTTTTTATCACATTCATTATTTGGGAATTTTGTATATTTATGGTAGCAATGTCAGCTTTAGTTAGAAACAAGTTTCTTTTTATGGTAGCTGCTTCATAAACAGTGTATGAAATATAATTATTTTGGCTTTTCTCTTTGGCTCTATCCTTGTTTCTGTGGTTTGTATTGTTACTTTATTAAGTAAAATTGACAGAAACCTGCAGCAGTTAAAATAATGAGAGCTTTGTTTATTTGCGTGTGCCCCTTTTTTTCAGTGAATTCAGTCTTGTAGTTTCTAGACTATTGCAATTTCTCTGATTCCTCACCATATTTGAAGTTACATGATTTTAGCTGGTATAACAGTAATTTTTATGGTGTTATTGAAGAATAATCTTCTCTATCAGATAAAGCACAATTTCTGAAACTGAACTGTTTTTTCATACTCATGCAGGATGTGAAAAACCGACGGAACCCTCGCCTCGTTCCGTACGCTCTTTTGGATGATCGAACAAAGAAGTCCAACAAAGACAGTCTTCGGGAAGCCGTCCGCACCCTTCTAGGCTATGGTTACAATTTGGAAGCTCCTGATCAAGATCATGGTAATTCATTTTGATTTTTTTTCTCAAAAAAAGTTTAGAATTTTCCACTCTGCTACTGAATTTTTAGGTCCAAGAAAACATTTTGAATGGATGTTTCCAAATATAATAGGTGCTTTTCTCCATCTTCTCTTCTCTTAGATCTTAGTTTCTTTCTTTTCTTTTTGTTTCCTTTCCTTGTCCTGTGGCCACAGATGAATGTTTTTAAAATGTAACAAAATTTTAATTATTTAAAATTTAAACCAATCAACAAAATTTTTGGGAATAGTTTTTATTTAATGCTTTATTTGCTATTTCAACACAAAATAGGAAAAAAACCTCCATAAACTCAGTAGAAATGGAGTTTATAATCCCAAAATCTTAACTTTAAATAGTGAAGAATTCTACAGTTTGTGTACAATCTTGTATTTAAACACTTAAAGATACAAGATTAAATTTTCTACACTGAATGATTGCAACCAAATTTCTGTGAATGTCTACCTGCAAGTCCATAATTAGATAGTTTGTTAGAGCCTTTAAGTTTCCTGAACCTCCTCAGGTCTTGGAAGTTGAATTAGACTATAAGTAAATTTTAATTCACTTTTTACCAAGTTTTCTTTCAACTTGCATCATTGCCAGATTGAATGTTTTTTTGATACTGTGGGCAGTATTTTCAGTTTGAGACACCCTAGAGAAGAAAAAAATGTATGAACTAATAACAAATTTTTAAAGAAAACATGCAACATTTAACTCAAAAACGGCAGCATATATAATGTTTATAAAATACAAGAAATCTGGAGACATAATGTACAAATAAAATAAATGTATCTAACCCCTATCAACTCTATTTTAGAAGTTCACTTAAAGTTAAGGAATAAATTATTGAATAATCAAAATTGGAACTAGCATCTTTGTAATCTCAGCAAAATTTGAAAATTTTGAGAAATGTGTCTAAACTTTATTTTTTTCCCTTCATATAGTGATAGTGGTTTAAGTTTTGACCTATTTAGGCCATAGACCTTCAGTAAAGAATTTCTGCAGGAGACATAACTCATACCTAAGTTGTACACAAGGAACCTACCATTTGGAATTTCTTTTCCAAAGCACATGTATGCTCTGATCCTTAGGTTTTATGAGATACTGCCATTAAATTACACTTAAATATGAGGCATTGCTGAGACCATGAATGTGTAGCAAGGCTGGATTCCTGTATAGGTAGAAGGATGTTCCTCAGTGGAATGGACAGTGTTGGTGGCAAAATGCCGTGGTCTCAATCTTAAATCTGCCAAGACTGGAGAGTGTAACCCTGCTGCATAACCCTAGAATTTCTTCCCCTCCTACATTCTGCAAAGAAAGACTGGGCATGACTTCTCTTTGGTTCTGAGAAGGTGGTTTGGTTGGTACAGGGGGCCTTTGCCTCTTGTGAAAATCTAGGGGCTGTCTAATGGTGTAGGCAAGAGGGAGAGAGAGAACACTCCTTTTCCACAGTCTCTTCCACATCCTGCTGAATAGTAGTCCTCTTTTTCATTTACAGCTCTGAGAACCACATGCTACTTCCTTTCCTTGGGAATGGACTGTTGAAAACCACTCTCTTTTTCCTTAGAATGCAGAGATTGTTGAGCTGGTTCTGTGAATGGATTTAGTAAAGGAGTGTAAAGAACACCAGTGCAATCCTTGAATCTGAAAGAAGTGATCCAGGTTGTTGCAAAATTCCCAGAGGACAGGAACTGCAGAACAGTATCCCATGAACTGGTCTTTCTCCATGAATCAGTCTTCTACAAAGACTGGAATTATATTCAGCAAAAAATTTTTTTAGTCATTTTGGGGATTTAGATTTTGCAGTTTATGAGCTTTTCAAGTTATGGAGATGAATAAAACATGTCACAAGGATCCTCGTTCATCAGCCAAAATTCATACTGTTATTAAGGGATTTAGAGCCCTCTAGTGGTGTTCTGCATCTCCAATCAATTTTTACTTAAACATTAATTTTACAAAGTTCTTACGTATTAGTTTTTATGGTTTTTTTTTTAATTATTATTTACTGTTTTCCCACAGCAGCTGCATTTTTGGGATTGATTAGACTCCAGAAAGCATTTTCTTACTTAGAATCCAAAAAGAAAACAATTTCTCAGGTACCTTTGCTCTGTGGTGCTTCATCTGTATAGGTGAGGTACTGAGGGTCTTCAAAAGTGTTTTTAAGGCATAAATTACATAGGCTATGAAAGAGAAAATTTTTCTGATAAAGAATTCCGTGGCAGAGAGATGTATTGCTTAGAGGAAGCTTAATGAACCTCACCTAGCCGATGTCAGGCATGGTGGCATGAGAAGTGATGGTTGATTCTGAAGGATACGATTTCATAGGCTATCCTAGTGATATTGGAAATGTTGACCTTGATGTGTATGTGAAAATAGAAGAAGAAGGGAGAAGTTCTTAGCATGGCCTAACAAACAGGTGCAAGTAGGTGCAGACAAGTTTGATCTTATAACAAACTCAGGGAGAAGTGTGATTGTGGTGAGTAAACTGGAATGCTGACTTTTCAAATTTTGCACGGGGTTTATTTGATACATTACAAATTTGTGGGGAAAGATCCACAAGTTTAGCCTTTTTTCCCCCTAATCTGAGAAAAAGAATTGGAATGATCCTTGAGTCATCTATTTATAGCTGCATTCAGATTTCTGGCTTCTCCTTTCTTTGTCTTTTTTTGTTTCCTGTGGTTTTTTTTTTGTTTGTTTTTTTTTTTTTTTTTTGTTTTTTGGATTTTTTTTTCCCCTAATTCCCAGAATGGACAAGGACACTTTCCCCACATGGCTGTTCTGCAGGCACATTCTTCTTTTCATGTCTGTGCTCAAAGGGATTCTTTTACCTTTTGCTTTTAATGTTTGTTATCAGTAATTGAATACAGTACTTTCTGCATTGATTTTTTTTCCCCCTTTTTCCTTGTTTTTATTTTTTAATCCTTACAGCAACAAGACTGGATGTGTGCAGTGGAATAATGGAAAAGTTCAGAATCTTCCGTACAGAAAAGACCTATGCAGTGAAGGCTGGGAAGTGGTACTTTGAGTTTGAGGCAGTTACTGCAGGAGACATGAGAGTTGGCTGGACCAGGCCTGGTTGTCTGCCAGATCAGGAACTTGGCTCGGATGAAGAAGCTTTTGTTTTTGATGGCTTTAAGGTTTGTATGTGTTTCTCTGTAATAATATGAGTGGCTGCAAAAATTTTAGCTTTTTTGTCTCGTTCCACGTATCATTGCCTCAGTTGCCTCCTCTGCTTTCATTGATGTTTCACATTATTTCTCTGTCTTTGAGGGCCTAGGCAGAATAACTAGAATCAATGTCACCTGAAAAATTAATTAGCAAGGTTTGCCATTTTTGTAATGGTTTTTCACAAATTCACGTTTCTACAGTAGATATAAAGAATTGATAACCAAAGTGGCTTAATCAAATTGAAAATACTGGCAGAGCTGTAATTAGCTATGAATAATGTCTTCAACGTTTCACTGTTGTTCTCTCTATAAGACATGCCATTAGAGAGTAAATATGGTTAAGATTATTAACACTAAGAGTTTGAGGCCAACTTTGATTCAAAGTATTTGTAAAAATGTAAGAGTTCCAGACAGTATAGCTAGGTTTTCATAGAAATCCTTACAGCCTAAATGAAGTATGATAGAACCACTAAGATTTGCTCAAATTTAACTCTGCACGACAAAAATGACTGATTTAAACTAGTAGTAAAAATATATAGGAAAACAAATCTTTATATTACTGACTATCATCAGAATAGATTAAATGACTCATTGAAATTTTTAATTTCAGTATGAGGGCAAGTGCAACTGCTGTCTGAACCTTAATTGTTATTAAGGCTGCTGATGACTCTTTGTCAAATTATTTCTTGTATCTGGTACTGGTATTAATTTTCCTTATTACTGTTTAAATATGTAACAGAAATCACCAGAATTCCTGGATATTCCCAGCAAGATAAAGTTCTCAAGACATATTTTATTTATGCTGCGTGAATTTATTTCTTTCCCATTCCTGTATTGCATAGAAGATTCCTTGAAAAGAGAACTGGAAGGTTTTTTTTGTAAAGTGTTTTACGTAAACCATTCAAGTCCTCTGTATTTACTGGAATAGCTGTTTAGTTGTCTTCTGAATGTTAGGGTTTGATGTTTAGGTCTCAGTCCACAAAACCGTCTTGTTGTGTTTGATTTTAATGGGTTCTTTCCTTGGCTGGAAAAAAAAAATTGACTTTCAAGATATCGATAAAGGTTCATTGGTTTTGTACAACTTCCAGAATGGATACAGAGCATAAACATCTACTTGTGATGAAATACTTGAATAGGAATCCTATCTGTTATTAGTTATTAACACTTTTTTTTTCCTGTGCTTGGTTACAGTAGTTCTTAACGGATATTAATTTATTTGAACTCCAGTGCAAGACCCCATTGAAAGCCTTTGCAGTCTTTGAATTGAAAGTCAGTCAGAGGAATCATGCCCACAATTACTCTGGAATCTATCAGAAACACTGTACTTGTCTCATTCACACACAGTTCTATTATTTCCAAAATCTGATATGAAAGAAAGATTAATTTATTTTGCACAAAATATTTTAAGAAATATACTTAAGGAAACAATACAGATTGTTTGCAAGTAATGAATTTTTAGGCTGCTAAAGTAAATAAAAGCAATTGCTTAAAAAGAGTTTGGGGAGTAGCTATTAAACATTGTAATTGATAGCATATTATTGTGATTAAATGTCTTTCATGGAGCTTCTGCAGAAAACAAAACCATACTCTTACCTTTTGGTAAAATGTTGAAATAGCAATTTTCCCTGTCAGCTCTCTTAGCAATGTTTTATGATGCTGACGTGAGGGACGCTGTCAAGAAGTTAATTGTTGGCTTTCCATATTCAGAGTCAGCTTGGAGTACTCACAGACACAGTCTTGGAATTATATACTGTGAAAGTGTTAATTTTAATGCCATCTTAATTGGAGCAGTTAATTATTAGTTCTACCCGTGAAGGTGAGAACACATACATTGTCACTACTTTTAAACGCTTCTAATTATTTCAGGCGCAGCGGTGGCATCAAGGTAATGAGCATTTTGGCCGCTCTTGGTTGGCAGGAGATGTTGTTGGCTGTATGGTTGACATGAATGAGCACACCATGATGTTCACCTTAAATGGTGAAATCCTGCTTGATGACTCAGGCTCAGAACTTGCATTCAAGGACTTTGAGGTTGCTGACGGTAAGTACTGTAATACATCATGCTGTTAACTTGCTACTGCCTGGTTTTTGCTCTGACTTCACTTCGTGTTTCTTTTGTGTTTCATCTCCCTGTTCTCATCCCTGACCCTGCCCCCCGACTTGTCCATTTTCCTATTTGATTAGTATTAGCCTTTTGGAAAGGGAATTTGCTGGGTGTGACAATGAGGAAGGGTTTTTCTGTGGCGATCCTTGTGGCTATCTTTTGTTGTGGGACCCTTTAACTGTTTTTCAGGGATGTGTCTGAAGAGACAGATTCATGACTTTAAATATTTCATCCTCGCTGTAGTAGATCACCATATGATGTAATAGAATTATAGAAAGTATCATAGAATGGTTTGAGTTGGAAGGGACCTTTTTAAAGCACCCCACTGCCATGGGGGGTAAGGACATCAGATTTTGTCTAGATGAAGTTCTGAAATAATACCAAGTGTCTGTCCAATTACTGAGAAACTGGAAGTGAGTTTAAGCAATCTTTAAAGTTTTGTTTTAGCACTGGGAGGGAAATGACACCTGATCCACTCAGCTGATACAAAAACTATCCTCCAAAATAGTCTGCTTAATTCTAAACCAGCAGATTGAGCTTTGTGCTATTGTAGGGTTCTTGGTGCAGGTTTCAGCATCCACAAGCAGTGCTAGTTTACTGTCAAGACAGAACTTAAGAGATTGCTAAAGACAGCAAAGATTGTGACAGTCAGGTGGCACATTGATTCTGTACCAAATAAGTATCTTTGTTTATAAATTTTATTATTTACCTGTGTGCAGATAGAAACAGAACAGGGGTAAGAAATTGTAAGTGAATTGCCAAAAACTTCTGAACTCTGGTAATGTTAAAAAAAATTAAGCTTTAAGCTTTCATTACTTGTAAGTACATATATTCTGCCATAAATATTATATATCTATTAAAGAATACAGCTGTAGCTGAGTCATAAAGTTAAATTTTTTGAACAATAGGAGCTCCACATGCTACTGTTGAGTTACTCATCCCTACCCTATTCCCATGGGAAATAAGAATTTCATACTTCTTAATTAGGCAATTCCCTCTTTGAATTTTAACCACTTTATTTTCATCTGGATTTCAGAATAATTTACTTTCAAGAGTACTTTGGGAGATTTTTTTTTCCTTCCTCTGCCATACATTAGGAATCAGATATATTTTTATTTTATTTTAAATTACATAATTGCCATTAATTTTCTGGACTGTGCCTGTTACTTTACTGCCTTTGGATTTCCTTAGATGCTGTGGTATCATGATGAGAGAAAGTGATATGAGAACTGACTTTCTGTTAGTGTTGTACACAAAAAATCATCTTGATGCCATTATATTTTAGTGGCTTTCCAGTTATTAGTTAGTCTACTCCCATTGAGGAACAGGGCATTCTGAAAGAAACTCAAATTCCATTAAATTTTGAGGGTAGGCTGCATTTATTCCAGTGTACTTTTTGTGGTGTACTTTTCTTGATGGTTGTTTCTATCTGCAGGTCCAAATTGAAACAGATCTCTCTGCTAAAGGAGTTCCAGGCTTGACACAGAGCCTGAAGGCTTTGGTAACCATGTCACAGACTTTGTGTCAAAGGTCTCAGATTTTCCACAATATCCTTGTAACTCACATTAAGTTCCTTTAGTATTGTTTTTGTAGGAAAGAGCTTTGCCTTTGAAATAAGATGTCCTAGTTAATTTTCAAGGGATTGTGCTGATTGATCTTATATTTAATAACTCACAAGCTGTATTTGAAATTATTATGGGTGTTTAATACACAATTATTGGAGGCAAAAGGAGAGGGGAAGGGAAGACAACTGAATATGAGTGTGTATGAAATACCCTAACTGAATTTATGGAGGTTTTTTTTGCTTTTTGGAAGGCTGGATATAGTTTGATTTTGTTGCTAGCCCTTGCTTAACAGCACTGAGACCTTCCTGCAGGTCACTTAAATCAGTCAATCATGTGCACGTTTCACTGTTGCAAAAAGGGACCTTTCTCTTTAGGAAACAGAATTTCTTATGTAGCCATACAGTAAATTAGTCCTGTAGATTTAATTTACTTAGGAACAATGAAAAGGGGATATGATGCTCTGCCAGCTTAGTAGTACAGCTTGTGCTGCACCTTAGGTTGTACTACCAATAAGAAGGGCTCTTTGGGATTATGGCAGATGAATTTATTTAAGAGGTATCATCTCAGTAGTAAAATTGATAAATATAATGGCATCTTTTTATGCATTTGTAGCAGGTAAATTTGACTGTAGATATGAACAAGTACACTTGTACAACTAAAATTTGATTTTGTCAAGTCGTGATTTCTGTGAGCAGGAACTGTTTGTAGTGTTTGACAGATTGAATCAGGAGGTTCATGTTGTATTCTTGGAAGTAGGGAACATTATGAAAAGAGTTGTTGTCCTGTGCTTTTGCTGTGTATGACAGGCAGTGCTAGAGGGTTACTTTTCTTGTGGTAGTGTTTAAGTCTTTCTACTTGTTTTGCTATTTCATACAGTGAAATAAAATTTGCTCCATAGCCCAGTTATATATCTGGAGATAAGGACCCAGGTTAGAGGTAAATAATCTTTTTATGTAGCCTCCAGCTTGCAAGGGTTACTTGGGATCTGTGAATGATAATATTTAAAGTGGCTGGATACCCATTCAAAATGGCAATTGAAATTCATTTTTATTCTGTAGAAAGATATGTAGCTGTCTTAGCAGCACACCACCTATGAGATGCTCTGTCTTTACCATGTATGGAAGAGCCCTAAAATACCTAAATAACAACTAAATAATTGGCAAATTGATGCAGAATTTCACAAGAGGTGGAAGTAAGGTTTTCATGGTCAGGACTGGGACTGGTGTTTATATTCCATTTATACAGAGCCATAGTTACAGTTACAATTATGTGCTGGAATCAGCTACCTGTACAGTGCCTTCTGTTATCAGTGAGAGCTGTATTGGTGAGAGCGACTGTCATCTGGATTTCACATTGCCTCCTGTGGCCAATTTCACGGGACACACTACATTGAGTAAAAACATCAATGACAGCTTTACCTGTGTAGGAGTTTTTCCCATGTTTCTTTGTTTTCTTTCAGGGAATCTGTCAAATGCTCATTTATTTACATTTTATTACATTTTATTTGTGTGTGTGTGTTTAGGATACTTGCTTCACATTTAATCTATCTGGGAAGTTTAGGGGTTTTTTTGAAACCACAGGTAGGTGGAAGAATTAAATTTTTTGGGTGATGAAATGAGAATTGTAAGGATATTGAAAACAGTTTTGATTTTGGCTTTCCTTAGCAACTTGTGCAACATCTTGTGGATTCCTTTAACTCAACAGGGAGCCTAGTAAGTTGTCCCTACGAGAGCTGCTAGGCTTTATCATGGCACATATCTCTATATGTAAATGTGATTTTCCTATTTATGTGTTGTTTAATACAATTATGTTCTGTTTAGTGCTGGAAAATACTTGCATTATTGTCCATCTCTAGATTTGCACTGGCAGAATTGACATTTATCATGTTGTCTATTACAGCTGTGTTATCTGAGGAGTTGATGCCTTGTCATTTAGGAACCAAGCTATGAAAATAAATATCTGGACTTCAAATTATGGCTAATAGTGTTAATGTCATTAAATTTATAATCTCTAATGTAAATACACATGACAACCATCGTTGTGTATGTGTCATAGAATCTTCCAAAAGTGGTACTGAAGGCTGATCATTTATTTGGTGGACAGTAATTTCTGTAGATGGTGCTCTGGAGTTTGCCTTGTGTCTGAAGAACAAACACCATGAATAGACTTTTTTGTTATCTGGGCAGCCTAAAGAAAAGTGAGGAACTACTTGGTATTTTGCCTTTATATTTTTCAATACCTGTTATGTTCAGGTGAATCAGAATCACTGAACAGAACTTCATATTTCTTGTTGATAAAAAAGAAAACATTTTGTTAATAACTAGGTCAAATGAATCTGCATAGTAGTTTGTAGCTATGGAAATTGAAAAGCAGGATGAAAAGAAATAGAAGAAAGAAAAGATTTTCTTAGGCTTTTAGACTGTGAAGCTGAAATCAAGAAAAAGAAAAATGAAAATGTGCCTGCAGAACAGCTGGATGGGGAAAGTGCCCTTGCCCATTCTGGGGAATCAGGGGGGAAAAAAATTGCAAAAAGAAGTCACAAATGTGTTCCCTGTGCTAGTGAAACAGTATGATGCATACAAATGTAAAGCTGATTAAAAAGGTAAGACAGAAAAAACAATCCCAAACCAAAACACCTGAAGTTTCATTAAGCTATGGTGTCATATTGTCAGTTCTCATTTTCCAGAACCAGAGTTTTCTGAATTATAAAATTAATTAATTTATTTTAAAAATAAACCTATGACATCCACTTTGTGCATATTTGTAGGTTTTTTTCCACTATTATCGCTGCGTGGACAAGCCCTGTATTACTTTTGAAGTAAGAGTCTCTCAAAATACAAGGAAAAGTGACATCTTAGGAGGAATACCAAAAGTAGTGAGACTTAAAGCAAAATTGGCAATATTATGCCAGCTCAGAAGAGAGATTAATGAACAGCTGGCTATCTGACTCTCTGGAGTAGGTTGAGTGTTGCCTAAAAATATCCATGGCTATTAGAGGGCTTTTATTTTCACAACTGTGTTTAAGATACATTACTTGGTGACATGCAAGATGTGATGTGCTTTTGGTGATTGCTTACCTTTTTAATGTTTGCTCTTAGGGTTTTTGGTTATTTTTTCCCCACAAGTGGTTTTTAATTCAGTTATGGAAGAGAGCAGTTCACTGATATTCATTCTGTACAACCTACGTGTTTTTCATCTTGTTTTAAGGATTTCTACCTGTGTGCAGCCTGGGCCCATCTCAAGTGGGAAGAATGAACTTTGGAAAAGATGTCAGCACTCTAAAATATTTCACGATATGTGGCTTACAGGAAGGGTATGAACCCTTTGCTGTTAATACAAACAGAGACATCACCATATGGCTGAGTAAAAGGCTTCCTCAGTTTCTACCAGTGCCACAAAACCATGAACATATTGAGGTTTGTGATCCTAGTGAAATGCTTCTAGACACTTGAATATGTTTGAGTTATGTCTCTGCTTTTGTACTTACAAACAGGATTTTATTGTGATATGTTGACCCAATTCTGGATGAATCTTACACCTGTTACAAATTCCTTACATTCTGTAGGGTTGCAAAGAATGTAATTGTTTGATTGGTAGTTTTGTTTCTACAAAACCTGTGACCTGGGTTAACATGACAATCTGAGAGACAAATTATACAAGATGTCCTCATTAAGAGCTCCTTGTGCAGTGAGAGCTGTGTAAGCAACTTCCAGAAACTGGTCATTTTAATACAACAGATACCATGTGTTCTAGTGCACATTCTTTTTAATTTTTCCATAACTAATTGGTTTTGATTGTAATAAATATTTATTAGCCAATTGTGTCAACACTTATGTCCCAATCAGTTGTGCATCTTGATGGAACTGAATTCATGCCTTGTAAGTTTGCCATGAAATTCTTCTGAAATGATCTAATAAGAACTCTTTTTCAGCTGGTATGTGGTATTTAAGAAACAGTTTCATATGTACATGCATGATTTTTTATTCCTTGGTCTGTGTTGTTCTGGGCAGTGTTGGATTTATGTTGCAAAGAGTTACGGTGAGTGGCATAATTTCTTTGTGACTTTTTTTTCAATACTTTAATAATGGAGCAACAAAACCCATCCACTTCTCATAGTATTTATTTCCCTTCAAAATGGCAACACATGATTGCAATCCATTAGACATGCTGTTGCAAGTTTTGCAAGTCATGCATGCTTATTGTGGAAATAGAAATTGAATATTTACATGGCAGAAAAAGCATCAGCTTTAAAAAAAACTACATCTTTATGTTTCATAGGTGATGAGAATTGATGGCACCATAGACAGCTGCCCCTGTCTGAAGGTCACCCAGAAGTCCTTTGGTTCACAGAACAGTAAAACAGATGTCATGTTTTTTCGATTGAGCATGCCCATTGAATGTGCTGAGGTGTTCTCCAGATCAGCTGCAGGAGGGTTACCTGGCTCTGGTCTTTTTGGCCCAAAAAATGACTTGGAAGATTATGATGCTGATTCTGATTTTGAGGTTCTAATGAAAACTGCTCATGGTCATCTAGTTCCTGACCGAACAGAAAGAGAAAAAGATGCCACAAAACCAGAGCTGAATAACCATAAAGATTATGTTCAAGAAAAGCCCTCACGTCTTAAACAAAGGTCAGTAGCTTGCTACCTTTTCCCACCCCTCCCCATTCTGCTTCTCAAAGAGAAAAATGCCACTCATGTCTGACAAACTAGTCAAGTAATTTTTGAGTGTACAGTTTAAGGTTAGAATTTATTTAAGTGCTTTTAAAAATAAGCTTGTCTCTTTCTATTTTCTTAATAATTTGCCTTTGTGATTGGGCTTTTAGTAGATATTTTAATTTTAATTTTTTTATTGCAGATTTATGCTCAGGAGGACAAAGCCAGATTATAGCATGAGTCACTCTGCACGGCTTACTGAGGATGTGCTAGCAGATGATAGGGATGACTATGATTATTTGATGCAGACTTCCACGGTATTGTAATATAGGATTGATGTTTTAGCTGTTTGGTGTTTTTTAGTTGTTTAGTTTGGGTTTTTTAATACTTACTCTTTTATTTTTGGTTGTAAGAGTTTCAGAAACAATCTAATTTTCAGTTTAAATGCCTGTGGTAGTTCTGAACTTCTTGAGACTGTTTTGTTCATTTTATTTTGATTTGATTGTAAGACTAAAACTGATTACAAATGAAAACCTATAAACTGATTTAATTTGTATTTGAAGTTACTGTTGATAACACTAGACATAAAAGAGGGCAATTAAACAGTTTTAGAATAATGGAATAATTTGGAAAAGGTACATTAAGCTAATTAGGTCAGTGTTCAGGACCATTTGAAAACATCTCTCCTAATTCTTCAGAACATTTATTTAATGGAATTCCCAGTGAAAGTTTTTTGCAGGTGTTTTAGATCTTTCTCTGACAAGATCAGTTCCATAAGCACGGATTCCTCAATGCTCAAAGGAAAACAAGCACTCCTTTTCTGGATGTGTTCTTCTCTTTCTAAAAGATATTAGATACTAGAAACTGAGTTACCTGCAGTATAAAAATTATAGTTGCTGTAGCAATATGACTCACAATGCTATGGTACAGAAGCCTTCAATACAAGCATATAAGCTGCATTTTCAATCGTGTTCATTTTTTTGTTTTAAAATGCATATTTTGTTCACTGTTTTGGTTTGTGTTTATACTCTTTGTTGCTTTGCTTGGTGAATTGCACTTGAACAAGCCTGTGCTACTTTTAAATAGATGACATTTTCAGATTTAGAGCAGCAAATTCTGAATCAAACTGGTACACTGGGGAACAAACACTAACATTTGATAATATAATTTTTTTATTAACAGTACTATTACTCTGTGAGAATATTTCCTGGTCAAGAACCTGCTAATGTCTGGGTGGGCTGGATTACATCAGACTTTCACCAGTATGACACAAGCTTTGACTTGGACAGAGTGCGTACCGTCACAGTTACCCTGGGAGACGAAAAAGGGAAGGTTCATGAGAGGTTGGTTACAATTTTCTTAAAAAACCTTGTATGTTATACCTGTACAAGCAACTTACAATTTATAAGGTGTAAATCCACTCCATTTAATGTAATTGGATTGATGTAGAAAAAATAATTAAAACGACAGTAGTAGGAAAAAGTGTTAATTTAATTGTTACGTGCTCTTGCTTGAGAAGAAACAGTGGACTAATAGTCTAGTCAAATCAATAGGTACTGAAAAATAAAATAGTGCAGCTTTCTATATAGTTTGAAATTATGATCCTGTAAATATTGATTTGTGAGGCCAAAATCAGTACATGAGCTCATCTCAGCACTCCGGATTATTATGTGTACCAGAAGCTTTTCTTATGCTTAACATTAAATGATTTAAAACTTTGACTTGCAAAGTCAGTTTCATCTTTGGTATTTTACAAATGATTTGGACTTTTTCATACACTATATTCTTCAGTTTTTATTTTTCTTTCCGTTATGATCTCCATGTTTCATTGAATTTTGGCAATGGTTAGGATGTGTTCCATTGTTTTCAACCACATGGCACTATATGTTTGCAGCCATGCAAGGTTGTTCTTAGTATGTTGCAGGAATTTTGCACACCATTCATAAATAAATTTATCTTTTGACATTCAGTATAAAACGCAGCAACTGCTATATGGTGTGCGCAGGAGAGAGCCTGAGCCCTGGACAAGGACGTAATAATAATGGGCTGGAGATTGGCTGCTTGGTTGATGCTGCCAGTGGCCTGCTGACCTTCACAGCTAATGGCAAGGAGCTGGGCACATACTATCAGGTGAGTATTTTATATGGTGTAGTGCAGCAAGAAGGGGGAAAACTGAATCCTTAGCCTGATGCATTAGAGGCTTTAGTACAAGATTGTAGAGAAAAAGTAGTCGTCACTGCTACAGCAGTAATTTTTCCCTTTGTTTGATCTAGGTTGAACCAAGTACAAAGTTGTTTCCTGCTGTATTTGCTCAAGCTACAAGCCCCAATGTTTTCCAGTTTGAATTGGGAAGAATAAAGGTAAATAATGCTGGGATTTGTGCCGGTTTAGGACTAACAAATCATATAAAATAAGTTTATTTTATTTTTGCCATTTATTTTCTGTGATGTGTTCTTGGTATTTGGGACGTTTCTATGATTCCAAGTGTTTGCACTATTGCTATTTTTATTCTTAACTCAGTTTTCAATACTTAATGAATTTAAAATACAGTACATTGAATGAAAAGGGTTGAAACTCATCAGAATTTTCTCAGTCTTGTCTTTCATGGTGAAACAAAATCACTTGGGTTGGTAAAGCAAATCTTTCACTTTTACCAACGGAGAATGGATGACTGGTGTATCTGAAGTATTTGGTTAGAGTTTTAAAACAATTTTTAAAGTACGTTCTGATAGAACACAAGAAAACTCAGCTGAATTTTTCTACCTTGCTTTGGATGCTTGGATGTCTAAGAAATCAGAAGAGGTAGAATAAAAGTGGAGTCCAAGGAAGTAACCACATGTGAAAGTCAAGTTCTTAAAAAACAAATATGGAAAATGCTGTCTTGCTGCTAATCTTCTAATAGTTGCAGTTGCTTGTTCTAAAAACTAGTGAAAATGCTGATTTCCTGTTTTACTTGACTTTACTATATGTTGAGTATATTTCTGGAAAAGAAATGCAGTTTTTTGGTAAAGATGAGGAAACTAATTGTCTCTTCCTTTGGAATTTTCCAGAATGTAATGCCATTATCTGCTGGATTATTCAAAAGTGAACACAAAAACCCAGTCTCTCAATGTCCCCCACGTCTCCATGTCCAGTTTCTGACTCATGTGCTTTGGAGCAGAGTGCCAAACCACTTCTTGAAGGTGGATGTGTCTCGGATCAGTGAACGTCAAGGCTGGATGATACAGTGCCTGAATCCTTTGCAGTTCATGGCCCTTCATATTCCTGAGGAAAACAGGTTGATGTTTGTCTTGTACTGTACCAGAATTATCTTGGGATTATAAACCTAGTCATGCAATTCCATTTATGTAAGAAAGGCACAAGGTCTTATCTGTATTTATAACACAAGTAAATACAGACAGCATGTTTTAACTAATATTAAAAATTATACAAGTTTACAATATTTTAAAATCTCCCTTTTACTTTTTCCTACCTCTCCCCAATTTCCCTCCAGACATGTCAATAGTATATGCAGATTTGCAAAGAAAATGAAAGAAACTCTGCTTATGAATTATTCAAGATAATCTGTAAAATAAGGAAAATTTTGGTTTTGTTGAAATTTTTCACTATTTGTGACCAATTTAATTATTCCATTCCCTTAATTTTCCTAAATTCAATGAAAACAATTGAAGAATTTAACTCTGTGATTTCCTTGATACCCAAATATCTGAGCATTTTGCCAGTGCCTAAACAGAAAATGAAATCACCAAGAACCCCAACACTGAACCCTCCTCAAATGTACTGGTTAGTTTGTTGCCACTTTGCACCCCCAGATTTAAAGCCAGTAAATGATATAAATATCTTACCCCAACTGGTTTTAAACCCCTGATTTTCAGTTGTGTGAATTCTTGTTTGTAGTATAGAAAAATATTCTGTTTTAAGTAAATAATTTGCATTTTTTTTCCCACTGAAGGTAGTTTAAATAATGATTCTAGGAGTGACTTGAATAAATTTGGGATTAAATTTTGTTATTAGTCTTGATTATTACATTGACAACGTGTTTCTCACGTGAAAGCTGAAATGTGGAAAAAACCCCATCCATGGAACTGATCCTGTGCTGATGTTATCCTTAGGGAGAAGTTTGAATCCCTTAAAATTGCATATGTGATTTACTATGTTGTTTTTTCTTCTCTGCAGAACCATTGATATTTTAGAGCTGACAGAACAAGAGGAATTGCTGAAGTTTCACTACCACACCCTCCGATTGTATTCAGCCGTTTGTGCTTTAGGCAACAACCGAGTGGCCCATGCTCTGTGCAGCCATGTGGATGAGTCTCAGCTCCTCTATGCCATTGAGAATAAATACATGCCAGGATTACTACGGGCAGGATATTACGACTTGCTCATTGACATCCATCTCAATACCTATGCAACTGCCAGGCTGATGATGAATAATGAATTTATAGTTCCAATGACAGATGAGACCAAGAGTATTACTTTGTTTCCTGATGAAAACAAAAAGCACGGCCTTCCCGGTATAGGACTCAGCACTTCATTAAGGCCAAGAATGCAGTTTTCCTCTCCAAGTTTTGTAAGCATTAGCAGTGAATGCTTTCAGTTCAGTCCTGAATTCCCTCTGGAAATTTTGAAGGCCAAAACCATTGAGATGCTGACTGAAGCTGTCCAGGAGGGAAGCCTCCATGTCAGAGATCCAGTTGGAGGTTCTACAGAATTTCTGTTTGTTCCTCTCATCAAGCTCTTTTATACCCTCCTAATTATGGGAATCTTCCACAATGAGGATCTGAAACACATCTTGCAGTTGATTGAGCCCCGAGTTTTCAAAGAAGCAATGAGCCAGGAGGATGAAATTGATTTCTCAGAGAAGGAGTTCAGTTCAGATGAGCTCAAGTCAGAAGAAGAAGAAGAAACCAGAGGGGAGCAAATGCCAAAGGAAGGACTCCTTCAGATGAAACTTCCAGAACCTGTTAAATTACAGGTAAAAATACTGTCTTGATAGTGGTTGCTCCTGTTTTCTTCATGTGGTAATTTACCTTTCAAGGAATAAAGCATTTTGAAATTAATGTTTTCAGTTAGAGATGTAATTTCCTTATAGAAAATGAAAAGACAGTATCTTTCTGATGATATAAACTTGCTCATCATAGAACAAGCAACTATGGTTTCATTAAAAATAAATATTTGCTCAATGCCATTAATAGTGAATTCCTCCTTTTTATGGATTCAAACAGAAAAGAAATTCCCTAGAAGAAAGGGATAAATCCATTCTCTTGTAGCTTTGGTTATGTCTGTGGCACATTAATCCCTTGCAGATGTCAGATATTCCTGGTGTAAGAATGCTTTACGTGTAGTAAATAGCAGCATTAAATGACACAGACACTTTATTTGATAATAACTTGCTGCAGGAAATCTATCCTTACTTGCCTAATATGCAGAAGATATTTCTTAGCTTGCCAGCTGATGTCTCTTGCAATACTGATTTCTCAGATGTGTCACCTGCTCCAGTACCTGTGTGACTGCCAAGTGCGGCACCGAATAGAAGCCATTGTCGCGTTTTCTGATGATTTCGTGGCCAAGCTCCAGGAGAATCAGCGCTTTCGGTACAATGAAGTGATGCAGGCCTTGAACATGTCTGCTGCCCTGACAGCTAGGAAAACAAAAGAGTTTCGATCCCCTCCTCAAGAGCAGGTACAGCTTACAATGGACAGTTTCTTTCTTGTTGCACTTTATTTGCTTTTTATGTTGCAGAGTCCCGTTTGATTTTAAAGTTTTTCCTTTTGGAGATCAGTTTAATTTGTCTTTTCTTTGTATTCTCTAAGATTAACATGCTGCTGAACTTTAAAGATGATAAAAATGATTGTCCTTGCCCTGAAGAAATTCGGGATCAACTCTTGGATTTCCATGAAGACCTAATGACACACTGTGGTAAGTCTTGTTACTGAATATTTTTACTTTTTAAATTTTATTACCTTTAGAAGCAATTTTTATAAGAAATTTTATGTAAGAAACATCAAATGAATAGTCTGTAAATTACACTGTAAAAATTTTAAGTATTATCAAATAAAAATAATTAGCTTTTAGTCAAAACCAAGGAAATATTCTTATCTGGATAAACTAGAAGGGAATGTATGTTTTGTTTCATAAGCATCTGTTTTGCAGGCTGACAAACTCAGTTCCTTCCTTCTGTCGTTATGGGGCAAACAGTCCATACATCAAATTTTCAATATTTTTCTTGTGTTTGGTAACAGGAAATGCAGATGAAGTAAATAATTTAGATAAACAATTGAAAGGGAAACAAGCTTTATCTTTTTATTCTTTCAATTTTCCTTTATTTGCTTTCTGTCATTCTCCACTGTTCAAATTACTTAACACAATTTTTTTCACTACCTTTTTCTTGAGAAGGAAAAAAGGAATTTGCATTATCTACAAGTAGAAAATGAATTTTGTGGGTCAGAGGGTGCATTACCATAGAGCAGAACTAATTACTCCATATATTGCAAAATAAGTAGAACAGTTACACATCCTAAGTCCAATGTTTGCTTGCTTAGTCAGCCACCACTTGGGGATTCCCATTTTGTGGAATGGTTGAGAGACAATATGTTGAAAGTTTGCAAATCAAAAAAGCACAATTAGAGCTCAGGGAGTAGTATAACTGTGGGAAAACAGGCATTTCATTTGGGTAATTTGAGACCATCTCTGTGTTCCAATTGATAAGACATTTCAGTGTCTTTACTGTTAATTGGTTTGGTAGAGGAGACTATCATCCAAATAATTTTGTAATAATTTACTGATGATCATTGCTTAGTGTAGCATTAATTGCCCTGTTACAACAAAGTATAACAAAATAACTTTTAATATAAATGGAATTGTATCTAATGCAAAAAAAAATCAGACAACTAGAACCAGATGCAATAAATTGAGAAGATGATGTTATGTCATGAACAAACATCCTATAATATTCAAGACTGCTAAAAAACTCCTTACAAAACCCTTAACTTCAGAAATTATTTTGGAAACTAAAAAATCCAGAAAATGGTTCCATGGCATTTTTACTTGGACTTAGTGTGAGTAATAGGTGCAGGTCAAGATTTTGAATTCCTCTGCAATGTATGCATGATTTAAGAAGTTTAAGAGAAATGAGCTGATAGGAATCCTATGAGGTTCAGCACTGGGAAGTATAAAGTTCTGCACCTGGGAAGGAAGAATTCCTGCAGCAAGGACAGGGTAGGAACCAAATTAGAAAGTGGCTTTGCACAAAAGGTGGGGTCTTCAGTACCAGAGAGATGTGGCTGTACTGGAGTGAGGTCCAGTAAAGATAGGTAAATTCTTGGACCGTCTTTTGTAGAAGGAGAGAATGAAAGGACTGGGGTTGTTTAACTTGAAAAGGAAGCTCAAAGGGGGATGGTATCAATGTATATAAATAACTGTTGGGAAGGGGGAGTTTAGAAGGCTAAGACACACTTTCCTCAGAGTTGCCTAGTGACATAAATTGAAAATCAGGAAATTCTACTTGTTTGTTACTGTAGGGTGCTGGAACTCAAGGATAGTTTGCTTAGGAGGTTGTGGAGTCTCTTCCCCTTAGGAAATATTCAAAGCCTCACTGGACATGGTTCTGGGCAACTTGCCCGAATTGGACATGTTTTGAGCTGGGAGGCTGGACTCTAAAGGCTCATTCCAAACACAGCTGTTCTGTGATTCTATGTATCTTCACATTCGTTCTTTTTACATTTTAATAGCTTATTATAGTAGTGTTGTGAAAGAGCACTGTATTATGAGGGTGGCTACTTTCTTCTGACTCATCACTGGAAAGTATATTGTAACACTTGTACTTTAACTTCTTTAATATGTTTTGCCTAAAAATCTTTACTGCTATCATTTAAACCACACTGTTTCTCTAGGGACTTTATTTACACTTTCAGGCTACATATGTCCAAAACACAGGCATCAGTGTTAGTGTGGAAAAATGCATATTGGGGGACATATATTTATTGTATGTTTTATGTGCAACATCACAAAAGTTTTACACTAAATTGCCAAGGTTACCTGATCTGTATCTGTACTTTCCTTGGCACATGCGTCTGCTCTATACTTGTTCCAAATGCTGGCTAAGCACTCTCATATAAAACTCAGAGTGGTGCAACAGTTCAGTTTAATTATGTTTGTACACACAAGGTGTCTGCAGCTTGCTTAATTTTATTCTTTCACTAATTTTTGCATTTTTTTTCAATTTCAGGAATTGAACTAGATGAAGATGGAACTTTGGATGGCAACAGTGATTCAACCATTAGGGGTCGCCTCCTATACCTCATGGAAAAAGTTACATATCTGAAGAAGAAACAAGATGAGAAGACAGTTGATGAGGAGGATAAGACATCCTGTAAGTAAAATTAAATCAGTTTATTGCAACTTTATTACAAAAGGGAAAAGTAGCAGACCAGGAAGTTCTTCACACATTTTCAGCCAAAACAAGGTGTATTTTTAGTGAAATAGCTGTGCACTTTAAAGTTTGTAGCTTAACTCAAAACAAGTGCAGATGGATTTATTAGGCAGATTTGTTTCCCAGTGGGATGTAGACGAAAATTTCTTCTAGCAGCACTTTTGCCCCATATCCTTTGTCAGCTCATAAATTTTTCAGAATGTATCTTGCTCTTAATAGAATGAGTACAGACAATAATTGTAGCAAGATCCTGTTGTATGAAAACTTCCTCAGCTGCAGCAGCTTCAAATCAGTGTTTACATGCAGATTACCATATGAAATAATCTCCCATCAGACTGTAATTACCAGAAGCCTCCCCACCCAGCCTAAAATTCAAGATTTTCTGACTGTAACTGCTGTTCTGTCATTTTTTCTGATACTTTCTGCCTGTTCATTTTGATAAGAGTCGCTGCCAGTAGCATCCTAGTTCTGCAGTTGGTGCCAACTGACTATTTAAATTTTATATAATTTTTATTTGCCAGTGTTGCCTTTATTTTTATCTTTTTTTCCTTTTTTTGTGGTATGTGGAGCTTTCAAACATCCTTAATTTTATGTGATAATTAGAGTCTAGGTCTGGGCAGAATCTGGTGATTAATCTTATCTCTTCCTTTTTTATCTTGTGGTAAGCATAAAAGCACTATAAAAACTTATTCTCTCTTTCTCATATTAGTAGAAAGACTATTATGTTAAACAAACAGACCCACAGGTAGGTGAAATACAGTGTTGTAGTTTTCAAAACAGGAACAAAGTGATTGCCTGCTCCCAGGATTCTTCATTAAAAGAAAAAAAAAAAACAAAAACAGAACCACAGAACAAACCAACCCACCCAAAAAGTGGTTTGTGTCCCTTCTTGTTATTAATTATTTCAGTCCTTCTGAAGTATCAGCCCAGACACCTTCTTTTAAAAGTGTTTCTATTCTTAAAAAATGCTATACTCTATGTCAGTGGAAGCGCCTATAATGCAATGCCTGGGCAGTAACAATGAAATACATGATTACTACTCTTTTAACCCCTTTCTCTGTATTAGCACAAATTCTCTTTTTTTTAAAACATTCTACTTTCTGTAAGCTCCTATTTCCTCAGTATCTTGCTGTAGTTACTTTATTTTTGTTTGTTAGTTTGAGTCAACCTGGAATTACCTTAGCTGCAATTACACAGCTTGTCTATACCAACATATCTTTCCCAAACATACATATACCCCAACTAATAAAGATTATCAGTGGCACTACCAGATACAAGTTTTTTGTTTCACTGGAGACTGAACTGGGAATATGCATGATGATCTCCCATTTATTTAATATCAGTGTCTTTATTTCTTTTGAAAGGCCTTTGTCTTTGGCAAAGGAATAAGTTAAATCATTTTGTTGTGTACATTAAAAAAATTTGAGTGGATACAGAGCTTAGACATGTAAAAAATACCATTTACATGTCCTACCAGTAAAATTTTTCAGCCTTACTTCGTAATAGGCTAAAAAAGCCCTCAGACCTGTATTCATAGAAAAATATTGAAAGCAATATACAGAAATAAATCTGGTGACTTCATGAGCATCCTGTATGTCTTCATAAGTTTTTGTATTTCGTTTTTATTTTTAGTATAGGCTTTTTTTTGAGGGTCTCATGTGGTTTTATTTTTCTTTATTGACTGCTGAAGAAATACTAAGAACAATATGCTTTGTATGAACTAAATTAATTCCAGTTCATGTTGCATAGCAGGTTCCGAGGGACTAGCAGCAGGGAGATGAGCAATTAATGCTAACTCTGTGATTTATTTATTTTCTTCACAGCTACTCTCCAGCAGCTGATTTCAGACACGATGGTGCGCTGGGCCCAGGAGTCAGTGATAGAAGACCCAGAGTTAGTGAGGGCCATGTTTGTGCTGCTGCATCGCCAGTATGATGGAATTGGTGGTCTGGTTCGAGCCCTGCCAAAGACCTACACCATAAATAGTGTGTCTGTGGAAGACACCATCAATCTTCTGGCATCCCTTGGCCAAATCCGTTCCTTGCTAAGTGTCAGAATGGGGAAGGAAGAGGAGAAGCTTATGATTCGTGGATTAGGGTAAATAACTGAAGTGTAACTTTTCTTTATTTACAGATTTTGGTTTTTGCTGTATGGTTATGGCCAAGGTTGCACTTGAATTTTGAATCTGAATATGGGTGTAAATGCAGGGGCTGCTCTTGGTTATGCAGTATCCTCAGTAGTAAGATGAAGCCTTTGCAGCATTTTAGGTATCATATGGGGGGAGAAGCAGTTGGCATCTGTAAGACTTCTGAAAAAAGATGTATGTAATATTTTATTATATCAGAACCTATCTTATTACTGCATTTTAAGTAGTATGGTTGTGAAGAATCCTGTCAATAATACTGCCCATTCTCTATGAATGCACCGACTATTGACTCTTGACACATAGGATTTCCCAGAGCAGTCAGTTAATGGAGTTGTGCTTATCCATGTCTGTACATATGCCATCCTTATATTGCACTAAATGTAGATATGTGTTTGAGCTGGGAAGTAGTTCACACACTGTTATTCTTCCTAATTATGTGATTATTAATAGTGATGTATAGGCTCATAAAGAGGTCAGTTGGAGGAAAGAGTAAAGCAAACATGATAGTCTCTAGCACAAAAGAGGTTAGTTGGTTTTTTCCTCTCATGTGTTTCAAAGAGTTGTGTTTTAATTTTAAGCATCAGCTGTGATCTATTGAAAATCTCCAGTCAGCAGGAGCAATGAGAACAAAAAACAGGATTATATAAAGAATGTCAGGAATGCAAACAGAAGCAAAGCTTTTGTGCAAAATACTTTCTTTTCCTGTTTGTTTTTTAGTTTACTGAAACCTCAAATATCCAAAAAACGTCTATACACAATTTTTTATTGTCATTATAAACAATGCTTACTTCTCAGGTTACCAGCAGGTCTCATCAGTGTTTCATGGTTACTGAAGTCTTTGGCATACACATGGTAAGGCTTTGGCAAAAGGCAGAGTTTGGCCTTTGCCAAGAGACATGAAGTACTATGAAGTACTGGCATTTCCATATCTACCTTATACAGATTGAAAATGTTTGATTTCACTCCAGTTTAGGAAGTCTAAAATGAGTGAATGATTACTAGATTTGGTTTTCATGTCATGATCTGTGTTTAGTTCTTATACATTTTTTTCCTCAACATTTTCTACTGTGAATTAAGAACCAAGATTTTCTGAATATATTGAATGTTAGTGGATTTTTTGCTGATATGTGAAAGTCTGGTGTAACTTAAGTCACTGTTGTCACTACCTCTTCCTGTCACCTTTCTTGGTAGTCTCTATAATATCTTGTTTAACTTGTAAGTTACCCAGCTGTGTTATTTTTACCTTTTATAGGCTAAACTGAGCTCTAAGACCTTCTAAGAAATGTCCTTTTTTATTTTTTTTTTTTACTTCTGAGTGGTATTTCTTTCTTTCAGCTGAGAAATGGAAACGTTACTTATTGCTGCTTTAAAACTCAGTTTCCTCAGAAATGCTGTTAAGATTTTTTCCCTAAGCATGACATTTTATAATGCAGTTCACAGTTAAACAGAACTCTGAAAGTGGATGTAATTTGCAAAGTAGGGCAATGTTGCTGGCCAGCCCTTGAGGTGACATTTTGACTTTCTGTGCTGCTTTCTGTAAAAGAAAGCTGCTGCAGATAACCAGGAGTTTAGAATATCTTGGAAGATTGATACCATTGAGGTCTTTTTCAAGCCTGAAGCATTAGTGCAGAAAGGAGATGAGACAGCTTTTGGAGGCATCATTACTGATATGAAATTCAGTTTTAGGTTTTAGGGAAGAAATTACTGGGAGTCAAAAACTCAGTGTCAAATAGTCTTCTTCACATCTCATCTTTTAAAAGGCTGAATTTTCCCTGCCTGAGAGAAAGAGTTTTAGGTCAGGAATTAAAAAAAAACCCAAAACCCTTTAAAATGTACAGTGAAATTTGAACAGTTGCCAACAGTATTTTCTCTAGTGACCTGCTAATCCTTTTCTCCCACGGCCTAATTGCTTTCACAGTTATTTATGGGTTTTATTTGATTTCAAGACTAAATATATTTTTTTGAAATTTAGATTCTCATTAAAGTAGACATTTTTATTGGATATACCATGTCAAATAAAATATTGACATTATGATCCTAAAGTCTGATCTTAATATGAAAATCTGTTCTGATGAAATGTGCAGAAGAGTTCGCTGAACAGTAAATCATGAATAATATTTGTGCAGCTTCTGGTTTTGACACTTAGAAGATAGGGGGTTACCACTTTCCCCTAGGATTTTTTTATTGCTTTCGATGGCAGATAGCTAATGTCTCCACGTTTTAATAATCTAAAAGGCATTTTGTGTCAAAAAATATTGCATGATTGAATTTAAAATATAAAATAATATAGCAGCTTTGATGATGCTCTTGTCAGAACATAGTTTTAGATCTGAGCAGAATTTCTAATGAGAGTAGAAGACTCTTCTACTCCAGTGTAATCAAGGGGTAATTAGTGCACTAACTATAATATGGGAAAATAAAGGTCACATTCTTCCACAATGTGCATAGAAAAATAGACAAGAGAGTTTGAAACTCAATGGGAAAAGTCCCTGAGGTAATTTTTTACTTCAGGAGGCGGTGAAGAATCTCACAGTAAATCAGCTTTGCAAATAACAAAATAGGTAAACTACTTGTCCATAACATTTTTTAATTTTGTTTTCCTGTAGAGACATCATGAATAATAAAGTATTTTACCAACATCCAAATCTCATGAGAGCTTTAGGCATGCATGAAACTGTAATGGAAGTGATGGTGAATGTGCTTGGTGGAGGAGAATCCAAGGTAAAGCATTTCACAGTTAGAAGGCAGAGAGTTTACAATAGAGCTGTTCAAAGCTTTTTCCTATAAGGCACTGAGCTGTCACTGGAGGTACTGGGATCATAACCTCTTACTAATTTCCATTAACATAAGTGTTGACTAAGTTTTTTAGAAGAATCTGTCCTTCCATTCCAGAGGAAGGTATTATTAGAACTGTAATTTTAGAGGTTTTAAAGAAAAAACGGTAGCACTTTCTATGTTTATTGTGTTTTAAAGGGGAGATCTTTTTATCAACAAATTAAAAAAACAACTCAGTATTACTCTATGAAACCGAGTATGCACCTTCTTTCATATTTGAATCTAGAATCTGTGGGTGATCCCACCTTTAGTTTTTAAAGCCACCTTGATCTTTGAAACTTAAGGTGTTACAATCTACCTGGGAAAGTCCTGTTGATTCCAGTGAGAAACCGAAGCAGTTAATTTCCCTGAGGGGCAATGAGTACACCACCTACGTGTTAGTATGTTAGAAGGCTTTATCTAAAATGATCCTTTGCATGTTGTATGTCTATATTAGAGTTTGAACTTCAGTCTGTTTTTATTTGCTTCTTAGGAAATCACTTTCCCAAAGATGGTGGCAAACTGCTGTCGTTTTCTGTGTTATTTTTGCCGCATCAGCAGGCAGAATCAAAAAGCTATGTTTGATCATCTTAGCTATTTATTGGAAAACAGCAGTGTTGGCCTCGGTAAGTATTAAAATAAAATTTCAAACTTTCTGCTGATTTATATACGAAACCACCTGTATGTTTCTTCATCCCTCTATTTACTCACTATGTATTGAAATTTCTCCTATTTCAGGTGCAAAGTATATCTTCATTAACTGTATTGCTAACTGGAGACAACTCCCCTGACAGTAGCATTAATTTGAGCTAATTTAGTACACTGTTGTATATGCCTGAACATTCAGACTCAGTGGTTAGTTGCTAATGTTGAGTAACAGAATATATTCCTGTTTTCACAAAGAGAATCATTGATATGTTTTGGCAGCATTTCTTTAAGGCTTACCTCTCACTGCTCAAGCTTGCACACCTACATTTTTTTTCTGTGTACTGGTCAGTATACAGTTATGGCAGTGGGAGAAACACAGAGCTCATTTCCTTGATTAGATGCATGATTTGATGCCCAGAAATAACCTTGAAACTTAACATGTTTGCTTTCCTTTGCTCACTTGAAGTGTTGTAGAGGAAATATATTTATCCTTATGTAATTTTGTAATAGAAATTGACAATATATATGTATTTAGGAATCATCATAGTAAATTTTTAAATTATCACGAATGTAATAATGTAAAGGCATAGAAGAGAAGTGTAAACTCAAAATCTTTCTGAAGAGGAAGAGCTCAAATCAAACGTCTTTGGAGAGTCAACATGAAAACCTTAGATTTTTCTAATGCTGTATTTACTGCCATTTTAAAAAAATACATAACTTATAATGTTTTATTTTAAAGTGTAAAGATACTTTCTATTTCAATGGATTTGGTGGCATGTCTATGTATTAAACATACAATCAGTACTGCGTTTTCCTCAAAACAGAGTTGTATCAGTTAGGTAAATGAGTATGTGATCTTAAAATATATGGTGAGAAGAGGAATGTGCAAGACAAGCTGTTTTTAGCTTGAACATTCATTTTGTATTTTCATTTCATATCAGTGTCAAAGTTCATGCAAGTGTGTGATGATGTATTATAAAGTGAGATTATAAATTATATATTTATAATCATGTCCTAACTAATGACAAAATGTTGCATCTTATTAAAAAATTTAGTGCATTTCCTGTGAATTTGTTGGGGTTTATTAAATTGGTGTTAAAACTAAATGTTATTTTAACAGCCTCTCCTTCTATGCGAGGGTCAACTCCTTTAGATGTTGCTGCAGCGTCTGTAATGGATAACAATGAGCTTGCTCTGGCTTTAAGGGAGCCTGATCTGGAGAAGGTTGGTAACTTCTTCATCAAGTATTTTGTTTCCCCTGTGGAGAGGAGAAGATACCCGTTTCTTGGAGTGAGCAAAATCCAAGGTTATATGGGAGTTTCTGGTACTTTTCAGGGGAAGACTGAGAACCTGGTTGGTTAGTCTTTCTGCTGGTGGTCAAGAGTTGAACAGAGTTTCTGATGGTTACACACACAGCTGTAGCCAAAAGGAATTGCTTCAAGGGCAGCTCTTAATTTTGCAGTAGTGGAGTCCACATCCAACAAAACTTGGTTGCTAAAATCTTTGTTGTTCCTTTGAATGGTGACATGCAGTGATGACATGAGGCAGTAATAAAGGTTATTAGGAGCTTTGTGACAACTTGTTACGATATATGACAAATTTTCATAGAGATATCTGTCTATATCTGTTGTATTTTCCCCTAACATTTAAACCTCTTTCAGAAAAGTTTAAGAAATTTTGATTAATGACACTAAAGAATAAAACACTCAAGAGAATCTGTGTCAACTGTGTAGCATGTCTAAATTACTTCTGCAAGGAGGAATAGAATAATAGTTACTCTGTCAGTAGTGGATAAAAAATGCAGATTAAATAATGGAAAGACAGATTCAAGGTAGACATTAAAAACTCATTCTGAATAAAAGACAGAGGAACTGCAATATCCAATTTCTTTTTGAAGACCTAAAATTTTGGAAATGATATAATCTTCATAGAAAAACATCTGTCAGGAGTAATAAAGTGCAGATGCTCCTTTATTGGAATAGGAAGATAGACCATATGTGTTTGAAAGGACATTTTCAGTCTTAGCATTCTTATAAGTGCTCAGCAAGAAGAAGCTGTCAAAACTGGCTAAAGGCTGTGCTTACCATTCAAAAAGGAAAGGGACAACTGGAAACTAACTACTGAGCTTATAGTCCTGAGTTACAAGCAGTGTAATTCCCGCTCTAATTACTGCTGTGCATTTAAAAAAGAAAGGAAAAAAAAAAAGGCAAGTGAAAATGAATGGTCAAAATGAAATAGTGGACCTTTTATTCTTTATGAAAGAAAAGATATGTTTTTGTTTATGGATGGTGTGAGGTTGGAGGACATTGCAAAACTGACTAATTTGTAATGCTCAGAGTTGCAAGAGAAATGAGATAACAGGTAGAGAAGCATATTCTAGAGAGACAAATGATGAAATTGAGATAAGTAGGTCATGCAGTTCATGGCAGGAGTAGAAAAAGACTGGCAAAGTGAACTAAAAAAGAGGATACTCTTCAGATTTTCCAAAAGCATGATAAGGTTTTGTCAGGAATAAGAGACTGAGGATACCATATACCGACAATGTATGAGAAAACTTCCCTTTGAAGTTGCACTTCTTTTTCACATTTAATATCTTTTCCATCCAATTTTGCTTTTAGGTGGTTCGCTACTTGGCTGGATGTGGGTTGCAGAGTTGTCCTTTGTTGATTTGTAAAGGCTACCCAGACATTGGATGGAATCCAGTTGAAGGAGAACGATATTTGGATTTTCTTCGTTTTGCTGTTTTTTGCAATGGTAGAGTAGAAGCCTAAACATTTTATAACTTCCTCCAATATCCAAATAGGTTTATAATTTTAAATAGTAAGACAAGCTGACTTGGTAAGTTAAAGTGAATTAAAAGAACCTGCAGAAAGAGTAGAATTTTTCAAGACACACATTTACTTATATGACTTATGAAATGGGAATCTAGGGTCCTGTGAACCTCTGCCCCATTTTTCGGATCCAGCTTTGGATTTTGAAATGCCTTTGGAAGTAGAATGTGTCTCCTTTGGAAGTAGAGAGTACAGAAAATTCCTAAATCTTTTTGTGATAAAGTAATGGTAGATACAGAGCCAAAGCCCTATCTCTTTATGAAGATTTAGATAGTCCAGTTTTAGTGTCCAAGCAATTATATTGGTCCTGTCATTAACCCTTGCACTTGACTGAATCTTTACTATTCAGTAGTAAAGTAAAATTCAGTAGTTTCACTGGTGCTTTAAACATCCTTTACTGCATAGTTAATTCTTTGGCTTTAATAAATTTTGAATAAAAACATGTTTTTATGTTTTGTTTTTCATTTCATTGCAGTAGTAGAGGAGTATGTGTGTTTATGTAACTGTTGTTTTATTTAAACTGTTTTGTAGTAAAAAGTATCTATGCATTCTGCTCTTTTGTGTGCCTTTTTTTCTGATTATATTTCAGAACTCTTTTTGATATAATCTTGTATCTTGATATTTTTTCTGTGTGGTAGGAGAGAGTGTGGAGGAAAATGCTAATGTTGTAGTCAGACTGCTTATTCGCCGCCCTGAGTGTTTTGGTCCTGCTCTGAGAGGAGAAGGAGGCAATGGGTTGCTTGCAGCCATGGAGGAGGCAATACAAATATCAGAAGATCGAACAAGAGATGGACCTTCCCCAAGTAATGGATCTAGTAAAACCCTGTAGGTGCAGTAGATTTGCTTACATTGCCGTCTTATTTGTTTATTTGTTTTGTACTCTTAGGTGTGATATTACTTTTTTGGTTTAACACATGAATTATCAGTTCATTCTGCCTTGGATTCTGTGTTGGAGAGAGATTTATCTTTTGCTAAATGGTGCTTCCTCTGCACTATTAATTAAAGTAACTCTGTCTAAGTATTAGGACATCTCTAGAATTCTGTTTTTTCTTTTTCATTGCATTAAAAGTCAGTCCACTGATGCAAAATGAGACCGATAAATGGTACCAGTGGTTACAATGGAGATGTTGCTGCAATCTTTTAGGGACAAAATATGTTTTGTCTTAGTCTGCTTTGCTAACATAAGCCACTCTCTGTAAGCTGTTATACCTATGAGAAGATTTTCTTTATTTATTACTGTTAATAACATTTTTTCTTAATCTTTTGTTTGTTGTAACATCTAACTAATTGCAGTGAAATAGAAGAACAAGAAGATGACACTATTCACATGGGAAATGCAATAATGACCTTTTATGCTGCCTTGATTGATCTCTTAGGACGTTGTGCCCCTGAAATGCATGTAAGTTTTATGTTCTTCATACACTGGAAGGTAACGGCATGCTTGTTTTTACAGGGTACAGGTTTGCCATTCATCTTTTTTCTCAGTCTCATGCTATCAGGTATTAAAGCAGTGGTATGGCCACATCGTGTCTTAGTGGACATAATGTCCTGTTCTGTTCATTGGCAAGAGGAGAAAGATCCTCAGAAGCTCTTCTTTTTAAAGAAGAGGAATTTAAAGGAATTATCCTCTTGCCTTTTTTTTTTTTCTTTTTTTGGTTTGACTGTCCATTGTGACAGTAAAATTCCTCAAATGTCCGTATGTGCTGGAATCGTGTAGAGTGATGTGTTTTTTATAAACTAAAGTTTTATTCTTCATATACTTATTTTAAACAGACTTTTAAAGTTGCATGTAAATTTAAATATTATTGGGCATTTTTTTCAAAATGTAGGGATATTCATTATGCTTGGACATACACCTCAATATCTCTATTCACACAGACAAACCTTCTCAAAGAAAAGATGTCACTATTTCAGGCATTAGATACAAAGAATTAGAAACAATGTAAAAAATTTATCTCTTGTTATGTTAGAGATGGAAACTATTTGAAATTTTTTGTTGTTTATGATTGAATATACATTCTTATTCTTCAGAAATTTAGTTATACATAGTTCCTCATTTCACTCTGGGATGTGCCCTAATTAATATACATTAGTATAGATCAGTATCGGATTTGTGCAGGGGTTGATAACTTGAGAGAGGAGAGATATATGTAGTTAATAAGGTCAGTGTACCTGTTTCATTTGAATAAAAAAATTGCCTTGTTTTCTCCCTGTCTTGTTGCCTTTTTTAGAAAGCAAAACAAACAGTTGACATATATGAAAGTGTCTTATTTGACCAGGACAAAACCCCAAATTTTTTCCATCTGAAAATCTGTTTTGTTTTCCTCCCCACCCCTCCCACCTATGCTGCTACATTTTAAGGCTTTGTTCAGCAGCTTTACCTGATTTCTGTTCTGAAAATGAACTTTGCTTTATTTAACAAGCAAACTTGTAGATTTTAGACTTTGAACATTTGCATCCAAACAACAGCAAATCGATGCAGATTGCATGAAATTTGCGTTGTTAATTATAATGCAATTTTGGGAAGCAGTTTTTCTTTTGTATAGAAGATAAATAAGAAGATCTTACTAAATTTTCATTTGTCTTTTTATTAGCTAATTCATGCTGGTAAAGGGGAAGCCATTAGAATCAGATCAATTCTACGGTCTTTGATTCCACTTGAAGATTTGGTGGGAGTAATCAGTATTGCTTTCCACATGCCAACCATAGCAAAAGGTAAGATTTTTCTACACTTTTTCTTCCATCCTAATCTTAAGATTTGTAATTTACTGTCATATTGGCAGTCATATTTTTTTCAACATTTAAAAAAAATATAGAAATTCTACTGTTTATTATGTAAATTAAAGACAGATCATGTGTATCTCATACATGTTTCAAAAATCTTTCTGCATGCTGTAGTCAACAATTCTGTGTACCCCTAAATCACTGATATAAATCCTGGTAAATTGAATTATGAAAATCTATTACAACTTTAAAAAGAAGTTTTAAAATGCATGCTTTCTGATTTTAGAACTATTTAAAAATTCTGCAGTCTCATTTCTCAATAACATAATCCTTAGCTCTTGCTGTTCTAACCCTATTAATTGCTTCTAGCAGATCTTACTAAGACACCAGAGTTGTTCTCCAGCAACTATGGTGAAGAGATAGATGTGACATACATAGGCCAATGCACTGCTTTGTTTTTCCTGCCTATATAAAATTGATTGCCATAGTGGGAGCTATGTGAGCACCTATATAAAAGGGAAAGGAATTGCCTCTGCTTTTTTGTGTGTCTGGAGAGAAAACATTATAAATGTAACCAGGATTGTTTAGACACTCACAGCACGAGATTTTCCAATAGGTTACAGTGGAAGAGATAGAGAGATCAATCAGTCTATTTTACTATTACTTATTTATGTTCCAAATAGGGATAGAGCTGTAGGTGAGATCTCAGTAGCAATCTGCAGCTCATAGATACAGAAATGCTTGTTTCCTTTCCAAAATAAAAGTAACAAAGTTTTAAAATATTTCAATGAATTCCTTTCAGATATTTTGAAAGTTTTAAGATAGGTTAGCACATTGTCAGACTTGTTAGCACATTCTTAATTCTTTCTCATACATTAGAGATGTGCTCACCAATGCTGCATTTCTGGGATCTCTGATGCAGTGTTGTAATTTTTACTTTCCATCTGCTTCTGCTGAGAGCTAGGTAGTTATGTGGGTTTATTATGTTTTAGGTACATAGCATTTAGAATATCAACTGTTAAGAATCTCTTAATATATAAAGCATAAACAGAAAAGCATGCAGAGCCTTTGAGGTCTCTGGGTAGAATTTGTCTTACGCATTCTTTTTGATTTAACTGCAAATATATTTCCTTTGCGTAACAAAAATATGGGGAAGATTCCTAGGTGTTAACAGAGATTTAAAGGCTCTGTCAGGTAGCAGCATGACTGCTTAGTCTGCTGATGAAGGAGAATCCTTGTCACAGAAGTCTTATTTCTTCCTTTTAGATGGTACTGTGGTGGAACCTGACATGTCTGCGGGGTTTTGCCCAGATCACAAGGCAGCCATGGTTTTGTTCCTTGACAGGGTCTATGGAATTGAGGACCAGGATTTTCTTCTACACCTTCTTGAAGTTGGCTTTCTGCCAGACCTTCGTGCTGCTGCCTCATTAGATACGGTAAGGGTTTCTGTCTGGTTTTATTTTTTACCTTATTGAACACTACAGCATTTTTCATCCCTTGGAAAAGCATTTTTGATGTCTTCCCATCTTCTGTGTTTCTCAAACGCTGAGCTGAACTGCATGTTGCTTCTGAGCTTTGATAATATTTCAAGATGCATCATCCAGTGTAATGCTCACTTTTTAAGAACTTGCACTGATACCCTTATCTACAAAAGATGCAATGCTTTTCCCCAGGAGACTTTCTGAGCTTGTGCTACAGAATCCAGATCAGATGAGCTGCCAATGAAGCAGCAGGGAAGAAGTGACTGGGAGCCTCTTTCCAGAGATATTCAGAAAGTGTTCATCTCTGGGCATTTGTTAGGGACACCTACACTGTTATTTAGAAAATTACCACATTTCTATTTTAGTTTCTCCTCATCACTGTTGCTATCTTTTTCTTTTTTTTCCCTGTGAGTCTGTTTTCTGTCTAATTTCTTTTAGCTGTCTTGGTCCAGAAAGCTTAGATTTAGAGAGCTGTTATGAAGGCTAAGACATTAAATTTGGTTTTCCCGTTCCACCTTTTATGACAACATTGTTTTCTGAAAATAATGATGTTGTTATTTAGGATCATAGAATCATACAATTGTTAAGGTCAGAAAAGACCTCTAAGATTATGAAGTCCATCTGTCAACCTAGCACCACCACCATGATCACCATTAAACTATATCCTCAAGTGCCATATCCACTTTTGGAATATATAGTTTTTCTGAACACTTCCAAAATTATGACTCCGCCACTTACCAGGCAGCCTGTTCCAATGCTTGACAACCTTTTTTGTCAAGAAATTTTTCCTGATATCTCATCTAAACCTCCCTTTGTGCAGCTTCCAGCCTTTTCCTCCTGTTCTTTCTCATTACTTGGGAGAGGAGACTGACATCACCATCACAGACTCCTTTCAGGCAGGTCTCCTCTGAGCCTCCTTTTTTCCAGGCTAATCAGCCCCAGCTCCCTCAGCTGCTCCTCACAGGACTTGTGCTCCAGACCCTTCACCAGCTCCACTGTCCTTCTCTGGACACACTCCAGCACCTTGATGTCCTTCTTGCAGTGAGGGGCCCAAGACTGGAGACTGGAGGTGCAGCCTCCCCAGTGCTGAGTACAGGGCCATGATCACTGGCCTGCTGCTCACACTATTGCTGATACAAACCAGGATGCCAGCAATCTTCTTGGCCCCCTGGGCACAAGTCCACGTTCAGCTGTCAAACAATACCCCCAGGTCCTTTTCTACCAGATATTTTAGAGAGAGCAGGTGAGGATTTTTAGCTCACGTGGAACTTGGCCTTGTTCATAGCAAAAAGATACTGACTTGTATTAATTGATTTTGGAGTGTTCTGTTTAGCAACTATGACATTCTTCCATATAATCTTAAAAATTGTTTTTTGAATGGCCACATTTACTGTTTTTGTTCATTAAAAACAAAACAAAAGCTATCTATGAGACTTTAAAAACAGCAGAAGAAGGTAGGATGTAGCTCCAATAGGTATCATATCCTCATTTGTGTTTTGGAAATTTCCCCCTTTTATAACTGCAGAACAAAACCAACAATTTATTTTCATGTGTACCCAAACTGATGAGACAAGTCTAATTTCTGTCCTGTTTAATTTATAGGCTGCTTTGAGTGCTACAGATATGGCTTTGGCTCTGAATCGATACCTTTGCACAGCAGTGTTGCCTCTCTTGACCAGATGTGCTCCCCTGTTTGCTGGCACGGAGCACCATGCCTCCCTCATTGATTCCTTATTGCACACTGTGTACAGACTCTCAAAGGGATGCTCTCTTACCAAAGCTCAGCGAGATTCCATTGAAGAGTGTTTGCTGTCCATCTGCGGGTAAGAAAATACTCCTGGCTGTGCAGGAATGCTAAGTGATAAAGCAGTCTGTGATACTTATAATACAGGAATGCAGAACTATGCCACCAGTAACAGAATTAAGATTTTTTTTCCCCCCGTAAGATGATTGTGATAGTTGTTAAAATGCTGTACTCAATTTGCTGTTTTATTAATTACCAGTCATTCCTCAGTTCTCATTCATTCAGTCCTCAGTTATTCTGCCATCACCAAATCTTTTAAATTAAAACCTTGGTGATTAAATAAGAGAATGCAAAAAGAAAAAGCTCTGGAATTGTGGAGTTATACACAGACTGAATTGCCATTTAAATAATTTTAGCTGTGCAGATTTCTGGTTTATATTCAGTAACTTATCTAATTCTTTGTAGAGGTTTGTTTATGGTGTGTTCCATTTGAAATCCTAATCAATGACTAGTATTGTTGTGTCTCTACTGAACAGCTTTGTGACAGGTTTTGTTTGTGTTTCTGCAGGTCAAAACCAGTTGGTTATTATCCAATTTTTCTAAATCCACAGGCTCAATTATGAAAAGCTGACTAGGCAAATATGAATTCAGCTTCTAATTACAGTTAACATTTTGGCTTTCAGTTCACCAGAGGATTTGGGTTTTTTGGGGTGGCTTTTTTTTTTTTTTTTTATTATTTCACCATGACATTTTTTAATCGTCTGGATGTGTGCTCAGAAATTACAGACATTTATATTATAATACTTAAAAAAAAAAGTACAAATATATTACATTAGATGGTATTTGATATGACTATGTAATCTATACTTTGCATTGATAGGAACCAATAAAATTGACAAGATTTTGCTATTTATCTGGAAAGCTTTAATATCTATGCCATTCTAAAATGCATATTATAACAATTTCTGTTCTCCTTCCAGTTGGTGCCCACGGTGGTGCCTTGTTTAGCACTTCTAAAGAGATAGGGCTCTTATGTCTTCATTAGCTTCTGAGATATTTCAAGAGTCATTGAGATATATTACAAGAAATTAACAATATAACCTTTTTTTCATGAGCATAGTGATCCTAATACACATTATCAAAATTCAGGGATTTTTTTCCTGGTTTTCTCTGTCTGTAGATCAGATGTTTTCTTGGCTTTGAAGCATTTGATTTTCAGCTTGTTCAGAATATTTTCTTTGGTATACACTTGTTTGCTTTCTTCTGGACCCCTAGTGCCCTAGTGCCACAAGGAAAATATTATTTTATGCATTTGAAAAATTTTAACAGCCTGGAGCTGATCTGTTGTTTTAATGTGTTTATCAATTATTTACATGAAACTGTGCTGGTTCACCCTTTTGAAATGGTTTGTCTGCTTTCAGGCAGTTGCGGCCTTCCATGATGCAGCACTTGCTGAGGAGATTAGTATTTGATGTACCTCTGTTAAATGAACATGCAAAGATGCCTCTCAAGGTAAAAGCAAATATTAGTATTCAACAGCACTCTTTATAACTGAATGCAACAGATAATAGTTGCATGGAGAAGATTCTCTGAACTCTTTGTTCTGTTATTTCCACTCTGCAGTAATCTAAGACCATAGTTTTTAAGGATAAATTGTTGGTTTGGGAGAAATTCAGTCTGATTTACATCCATCCATATGGAATTATGAAGTCTGAGTCTAATGTTTGCTTCTCCTTTAATTATTTCCTGTTTGTTTCAGCCTATGTGGAAACAAACAGGAAATAATTAAAGGAGAAGCAAACATTAGAAAAATCCTTGGGGGCAGGGTGCAGAATCCAGTGCACAGACCATAACAATTTACAGTTTGTATGTGCCCTTACATTTCACCTCTGCATTGGTTTTCCTTTCTTTTGGAAAAAGGACTCTGTTGGTGGTGCCTGGAAATCTGTTAAGGAATAATGTTTAGTAGTAATGTTGCATTTTTTTTCAGCTCCCAAAAGTTTAGCTGTATCTTTTTATTCTGATTCCTAATGCATAAGAAAAAGGAGGGTTTTTTCCTTTTGGAGCTGACACATTCCTTAGAGATTCCTGATATCATCATCACTTTTAATGAACATTTGCTTCCACATCTTCCCTACTGTTTTTCAGCAGTCCTTTCTAATGCTTTCCCACCACAGTTTTGCATTGAATACTTAATATTTTCTTATTTAATATATATTTATGCTTTAGGAGCACATCAGCACATCCACAACTCTGATGTAAGCAGAGGAATTTAAATTATTAGTCTCAAAGCCAGAGCCTGCTGCTGAAGTCCTGCCAAGGACTTCATAATTTAGTTATGCCCCCCCCAGAAACCCTCAATCAAACTAAAAATTCTGGAGCAGCTGTTCTTCCATGTCTGTGAGAAAAACAGTTGATAATTCAGTATACTGCCCTGAAGGGGACCCTTCTGATGCATTGTGGCATTTTATGTGCTGCTAAAACCAAACAATAACTTGGCACTCCTGTATGGCTGTAGTGCTTTGGGGTTGGTTTTTTTGAGGGGGGGAAGAAACAAACCCAGCTTCTTGACATCTGTTCATCTAAAAGAACAGATTTTATGATCCCAAGGGTCATGACTGCAGTGAGCTGCCCTTGTTGCTGAACTGAACAGTAAGGAAATAATAATTGGACCCTTTTGGCTAGTCAGGCTTTGCAAGAGTACAGATGTGAAGAGAACCATGGCGTTAGTATGGGCAAAGGATTTTGTCCATTGACTCCTAAAAAGCGAATACTTCTGAAGAACTGAACTCTTTATCTGAAGACAGACCTGTAACTTTTAAAAGGTTTCACTGTAAACTGATTTCCAGTGATTTAACAAGAGACTCCTACCCATATCTGCTGTGTTTCTGATGTGAAAGTACTGTAGTACTGTAGTGTGCATTCCTTATGGGCTTGAGCTGGCAAGCCAGTTATAGTAATGTAAAGAGGCAGCTGTAAGTTAATCAGACACCTGAAAATGTAATTTTGAATGGGAAGAGAGGAGAAAAGGATGAAGGCAAGTCAGAATACAGTGCTATCTACTGTGAATACATTTGCTGGCTTCTACAGTTAAAAATTGCCTCAGGTTTTAAGCAGCATGCAAATTCAAATCTGTGATGCTGTTCCTGTACTCCATATAGTTCAGACATTTTGGAATAGGACTGCCTTGTTTTTATTTCCTCTTAAGTAATATTCAGTGCTTCAACAGGGATTTCTCTATGACTAAACCTACCTTACTCTCTTGACTAGGTTTAAAAACGTATTCATATATATTATTATCCACATGTAGTCCAGAAGCAAACTTGTCTGGCCGTTACATAATTGAATATAGTTTTTAAAAATATTTATGCTTTCAAAATATGTTCTGTTTCAGTTACTGACAAATCATTATGAAAGATGCTGGAAGTATTACTGTTTGCCAAGTGGATGGGGTAACTTTGGTGCTGCCTCAGAAGAAGAACTTCATTTATCCAGAAAGTTGTTCTGGGGTATTTTTGATGCTTTGTCTCAAAAGGTAGGTAATTTTAGTATCTATTAGTTACTGTAAAATCCTTACTGTGTAATAATTTTTCTTTAATCTGTAGTTTTTACCCAGCTTATATCAATACTGTATCATGCACTTTGAAGGAAAAAATATAGGCTTTGGTGAATTTAAATCTTCCTCTTATGGCTTCTAATTTAATGTAGGTATAAAATTTTATCTCCTAATTAAAAGAACTATAACACTAAAGCAATAATCTTTATATGTATCTGTACAGATCTGTACACTTCTCTTCTTAGTAGTTGTACTTTCAGTACCCTTGAATCAATTCTGTGTTATACAGTAGTTTAATGTCTTGGTATGTATTTATTGTTAATTTTGTGACTATTTTAAACAAACCTGCTTAAAATTTAATGAGTATAACTTCAAATCTAGGTGTTAAGGAATGCTGTGCATATTCCTCTGCTGTGCTGTCTTCCCGACATCTGAAAAATGTTTAGCGTTGCTACCAGTGAAGTAAACGCTTTTCTGATTTACTTGAGCAAGATTAAAACTTGCATCTAGCTTTCTGCTTTGGACAGTCAGTGCTCTTTATTTTCAGAACAAAAGCTCGGTTTCACACTGAGTAAGGGAGCCATTCTCTGGCTGCTTGGTTTCATCTGCAGCTGCATCTGTTTCACCAGTGATGTTGAGGGCTCCCATTCTCTCCTCACTTTCTGTCCCCTCTGTGTTCCACAGAAGTATGAACAAGAGCTCTTCAAACTGGCTTTGCCCTGTCTGAGCGCAGTTGCAGGGGCCTTACCTCCAGACTATATGGAATCCAATTATGTCAATATGATGGAAAAGCAGTCTTCAATGGATTCAGATGGGAACTTTAATCCTCAGCCTGTTGATACCTCAAAGTAAGGAATTACTTTGTTGCACCTGGGTGTTTTTTTGATCATGAATGTGTAAAAGAGGGGGGGCATCTTTTCTTTGGTCTGATGTAAATTTAAAGCTTCTCTTCTGAATGCTTACTTTATAGATAAAATGGAGCTATTAATATTTTTATTTATGTATTTATTTTAAATCAAATAAAGCAATAACTAGCAAGTTACATCATTCATTTCTTGGTCAGCTTAGAATATTTTAATGCATTTTTATCCAGGAGAAAGAACTATCCAATTGTCTTTATATGTCTGCTGCAAACAAACCAGCATGCTCTTAGAAGTGAAAAAGTGGGCATGTCTGCATCATCCCTGTCATTATTAACATATGTCAAGACAGTAATTCCAATTTGTGTGAATGACAGTGTACCTACAGAAAATTGTTTGACTGTGCCTTCATATAATCTTTTTAAATATGAATAATAGGATTTGGGCAGAATAATCTTCATTCACTCTAGGCAGCCAAACTCTGCCCCTGCTCTTTAGAGTATATTAGCCAGAAAAAGCATGTATCTGAATGGAAATTTTCTGCTCTGATTTTCGACTACAGCAAGCATGCCATTTCCCTTTGTATAGAATAGTCTTACGGAAGCATGGCTATGGACTTTATTTTAAGAAATTTCTGTTATAAAATGTTAGTTTCACTTGCACTTTTCACTTGCACCTGTGAGATTTCTGCCTGCATTCAGCACACAGGATTGTCAGTAGATTGACACCTTCCTTGCAGCATGCTTGTACATATATGCACATCTAAATATTGCAGTAAAATTCATAATCCAATTTGGAGCACAGAAAGGACATCAGTGACCATTTAAATTCATTTTTCTAAGATGTAGTTAAAATATGGTAAAGTTTTAAACAGCATTTATTAAGAATATTATATTATGATTTAATTGAGTATTTATCTGGTGTCATTTTAGAGAAAAAATGTAGATTAGAAAAGATTTGTAGCTGGAATAGATTTGAAAAAAAAATCAGAAAATATTACTTGATATTACTGAAATTATATGTCACCTCATTGCTATAGGAGTCAACAGTTCGGTTATGTTTCAAGACAAAGAACTGCTGCTATCCTTGTAACCTCCAAATTATCCTGCATTCTTTTAACATGCAAATCCAGCTTTGCATTTCTTACTAGTACTGGACCTATTTGTATGAAGGGGTAGATAATAGGATGTTAATGCACTTGTGATTATATTGAATTTCCAAAATTATTTAAGTATTATAGTATTAATAGGGTTCCCCTCAAAATACAATCTTACAAGCAATAAAAAGCTGCTGACAGTGCTCTATGTGAGGCTCTTGCAAACTGTTACTCTGACATAATTTGGTTTTACATTTCTGCTTTTTGAAAAAGACTGAAAATCCAGACTTCAGTTCACAGCAGATGGCACTCTAACACTACTCGTCTTGAAATTCTTTATGTTAGGAGGAAAGGTGTTAGTATTTCCTCAGTGATCAAAAGTAGTTATTCCCTTTCATTTGTAGCAATGCTGATGAAGTAAACAACTGATATTTGATAAATATTTTTGGAATATATAAAATTGATAATGTTTCAAAAAGGACTGTTAGCGCACTTAGTTTGTAATGGACATGTGCAATAAGTTACTACCATATTTCTGAAACTATACATTGTAGTTATGGCTTGAATACTAAGAAAATACAGGACAAAAAGCACTAGTGCTTGATCTCATTATTGATTTTTCCCTGCACATGTTTCAAAGAAGTTAACTTCCTACAACAGCTGTGGTTGTCATTCAGTGCCATGAATTTAATTGGGCCTTGGAGCAAACTGTGTGTGAAAAGAAGAGTACAGGAAAGGGTCTGTGCATTATTTATTATTTTGAAGTTTTCTTTGCAACAAAAACATTCAATTTTAGCCTGTGTGATATAATGCTGATTTTCTTTTCACTTTCAGCATTACAATCCCTGAAAAGCTAGAATATTTTATTAACAAATATGCAGAACATGCTCATGACAAATGGTCAATGGAAAAGGTAAAATCTACATTCCTCTTAAAGCAAAATCATGTTTTTATTTGAATCAATTTCTTCTATAAAATATTTTATTCTGAATGTTATAATTTTTCATGATGTTACAAGTTGGTATGCAGGTTAGATATAGATATACTATTTTCTCAAAATATATTTGTGGGCGAGTTTCCTAAATGCATATGAGTATTTCAAAATAGTGTTTAATCATTTAATAATATTTTTTTGGTGACTTTTGAGTAAATATATTGGTAATTGTTTAACAGTTTTATGGAGCTGAATTTTCTTTCTTTTAATTTTTTTAACCAAATAAGCTCTTTATCCTTTTTATTCCTTTGTGCATTTTGTTTGTCCAGTGTTAAAAAAACAGTTCCTCAACTGTAGTACAGTATTCTAATGTATAAAAATCATTGAAAGACAAATGTACCGATATGGTTGCTTTGATAATTGTTATTTTGCAAAAGATGGTATGCTGCATGATTAATATTTTAATTTATAAATAATATAAATGTTGGTTGAGAAAACAGTAGAAAGGAAACTTTAAGAGAACAGCTCTACAGAAGCATTATTCAGTTAATTTCTACCAATGGAAATGATTTTTTATAATTTTCCGTGTTTCCCCATTTTATCCTTCTTATTCAGTTTGCCAATGGATGGACCTATGGTGAAACATTTTCTGAATCTGCAAAAGTGCAACCATTAATGAAACAATATAAGTTACTGTCTGAGAAGGTAAGGGATTTGTTCATGCTTGATTGAGGGTTGCTGAAATATCACTGAAAATATTGCCTTGTCTTTGCATTTTTTTAAGAGAAAAAATACTTACGCTGTGTCAGCTAATGTTTGGTTGTTGCCTTTCTCAAAATCCTGAAATGATATGGAAGGGTTTCATTATATTATAAATAGGCCACTCAAACTTTTTCTCACAAAGCTGAATCTACATTGCATTACTGACAGTGAAACCAAAATGTGATATTGCCACTCTTTTTTTGCAGTAAGGTCTTACAGGAACACCTTCTTGCCTAGTGGTTTAGGTTTAGGCTTTGTCTGGTCTCCAGCAGAAAAGCATGACATCTGGAGAACTTGGTATAAATGAGCAATGCTGAAGGAACTGGGTTTTTTCAGCTTAAAGAGGAGAAAGCTGCTGGAGATGTGGTCTTTGTTTCCTGGTTCCTAAGCATTATTTACAGAGAAGATGGATGGGTGTATTCTCTTCACAGGGTGTGCAGTGACAGGACAAGAGGCGATGGCTGTCAGCTTCCTTTGCAGAAATGCTTTCTAAAAATTCTTCTTATCTCGATAGCTTAAATGTTGAAATAACCACCCAAAAAAGTGGTGAAATCAGCTGCATGTTGAAGGCATGATACAGCAAGACCTAGATAAACCTGATCTTGGTATCCCAGTTAGGTGCCTTATCTGAACTCAACAGAAGGTAGAGGCAGAAGATGTCCAGAGTTCTCTTCCAACACAGACTTGTTTATGATTCTGTGATTATGGTTTTTGGTTCACGTAGCAGATAAAACACTGCATTACTCCTGATAATTTCGGCTCCAGCTTGATTTCATGCTATTAACAGAGTTTTCCCTGAGATCATCAGCTTCCTGCAGGGCCAGAATTCTTCTCCCTGCCTCTGGAATGATAAACTTTTCAATATCTATATGATTTATTTGCATCATTTCAATAACACTGAACCGGAATGGTTGAATTCAGCACATTTCTTTGCATCTCAGTATAACCAGGAAAAAGTCCATTAGTAACTTTTTGCTCTGTACAGCTACATAATAAACAAGTTAATTATTGCATGTACATTCTTCTAGGAGAAAGAAATTTATCGATGGCCAATCAAAGAATCACTCAAAACCATGCTGGCATGGGGATGGCGAATCGAAAGAACACGGGAAGGAGATTCCATGGCGCTGTATAATCGGACGCGTCGCATATCTCAGACCAGCCAAGTGAGCCACTTTGCTAAAAACTCTCTGTTATTCTCTAGTAACAATAGCTGCCTTTTGAAATGAAGCCTTTGAACTTTCAGGGCTCCATATGCTCATATACGTGCTTCTGAAAATAATGTCACACATAGGAAGAAAATCCTGGACACTGTTCTTTTTAAAGGAAGAGGTACCTGTTACTGCATAATCCATAGAGGAAAGCCTGTCAATGCCTCTTTTCTAGCCCACACTTCTTGTGCCAGTGGCTTGTCACCCAGGGAACCTCTGTCACTTTCTATCCTCCTTTGACCATTTGTGTCAGTGTAATGAGCAAACCTCTGATAAATTTAGCCAGTAAAAACAAAGAATAAAAAAAAAGGTGATATATTCTGGGTGGGTAGGAGGGATAGAAGGTAAAAGATAACTAGATACGTTCTAGTCTTAAATATAAAATAGGGTTGAAAAGCTAAATTAAAAGTTTGATTTTTGCCTGAATTCACTTTAAACTAAATTGTGTGAAATTGCTGAGAAAAAAAAAAAAGAATCTCTAGATAATGCAGAGATTTAATCATAACTTTATCCTTGTCTACAATAAGTTCAAACTCTAAATGAGTTCAAGTGAAATTTGTATTTAAATGAAAGGGATTTGTGTCTGATGGCCATCTGTCTTTGGGAACAAACTCTGTTGTCCTTTGCCTAATTCTGACTAAAGTTTACCGATATATTTTCAGCTGGGCCACAAAAGATTCTTTTGCTCTTTAGAGGTTTACGAGTGACTTTTTCTTTAAATTTCTTTATTACTTTCAGTGTCTTGTTAACATTAACTTTTTCATATTAAATGCTTGTGTAACTCCACTGTTTTACACATTTGTCATTCAGATCTCTGTAGATACAGCCCATGGTTACACTCCTCGAGCAATTGACATGAGCAACGTCACCCTCTCCAGAGACTTACATGTAAGTCAGAAACACCTAAAATGCTTATGGTTTGTTCTACAATTTAATTTTCTCTTTTTTGCTAGTTTATTTTAAACAATTTGATACCAAATATTACCTATTTTGATATGTTTTGGGTTTGGTTGGGGCTTTTTGGTCTTTTTCATTGTTGCTCAAAATCATGGTTCATGTAGAAAACCTTTGAAATTTTCTTTAGTTCTGGACTGATTTTTTTGTGAACATTTGCCATTTGAAGAGAATCCTGTTCAGAAGAGCTAGCAGCATCAAATTTTTCTGTTTCATTCTCCACCATCTTTTCAAAACATTTTGTCAAGGCTCTTTTTCTCTAAACTGAAGGAATGAGAATCAGAAACCATTAAGTACTGTGAGAATAGAGAATGAAGGAATTGGGGGTAGGATTTTGACAGATGTCTTAGTAAGTTGCTGTTATTTGGACCAATGTGTGTTTTGGTTGATGGTCTGTTCCTGTCATTAGATAGAATTTTTTTCATGGTGCTTGCTGGAGTATGGTGCTAGCTTTTACAGTTTGCTAATTTCCTGTGAGTACAATTTCAATGTAATCTAGTGATATACTAAATAGCTTTAAATGAGATAGCATGAGTGTTTGTACCAGTCTAGTGATGGCAACATGGTGTTCGAAGTTGACTACAATGGAGTACTGAAACACAGGCTTAACTTTGCCCATACTGAGCTTTGCCATAGTGCAAACAAGTAGTGGTAGCAAATTAATTGACTGACTTCTTGAGAGTTATTCATTGCAACCCACATCACTAAGCTCTCCATTTTCCTAAGGCTATGGCTGAGATGATGGCTGAAAACTACCATAATATATGGGCAAAGAAAAAGAAACTGGAGCTTGAAGCAAAAGGTAATGTTAACTATATGCATTTACAATATTTTAAGTTTTTTGTGACTTCCTTAGGTCATGCATTTCAGAAAAAATTAAAAAGAAAAAGGAACAGCAGATATAAATTGACAAAGAAGAAACAGTGAAGTATCTATTCTTGACTGTGATTTTTAGTGCCTGAAAGTTTTTATAGTACCCACTGTAGCTCTTCTTGTTTAAGTAGTCTGCCAATTCAGATATACCAAGGGAAGGAAACTCAAAGGTTGTAAATAAATTTAAGCACATTAATCCATTTTCTTTCTAGCATTAATCTTTCAGACTATTACCCAATGGGCTATGATTTCATTTGTATTGCTTCTTTTATTGCAGGTAGATCTGAAGGGTGTTTACTAAGTACTGCACATAGTGTGTGAATTGCAGGTAGATCTGAAGGGTGTTTACTAAGTACTGCACATATCGTGTGTTGAATTGACAAGTGGAAAAACCTAGAGCAGATACTTGATTCCATATAAAAATTGCATGTGCTTCATGATCTCTGCTTACCTAAATGATTTTTTTTTCATCTCTTGTGTAATTTACTGTTTTTCCTCTGTGTGAAAAGCATTTCTTTATTTGTAGTAAAGCTGATTTTTTTTTCAGGTAATACTATATTAGCACATGGAGAAAACAAGTTCTCAGTATCAAATTATTGAAGCTAGGGTTTTACCTTATCTGAAGGTGTCTAGTTGTATATTGTATGCCCCAAAATTGGTATAAATTTGTAAAATTCCAGAAAAGGTTTATCAGTTAAGGTTTTTTATAAAAAAGCAAAGTTCTATCTGGAAGTGCCTTTGATAATCATTTTCTCTTTCCATGCCTTTAATTATATTTCCCCTTTATATAATTTTTATATTATCCTTTTCTGTAAAACCTTCCTCAGGATAAGTAGCCTCAGGATGGGCCAAGTTTGGGAAGTCACAGATTACTGTAAGATGAGATATTTCAATAGTTCAACTGCATTTCACAGCTTTGAAAGCAGAATTTTGCCTATGAGAAACACTTTAATGAGAATACTGTATAGTATGTACAATAGTTTTTTGTTGTCTTGTGCAGTATGGGAAGGCTGGAGGAAGCTGTAGTGATTGAAGGCTTCTGATAGAGAGGTTTTGTATGAGAAAAGTAGATGAATTTGTCAGCTGAGCAAAACTTGGCCTTCAAAAATTCTGTTTTTCTGGTTTTCCTTCAGTATATTTATATGCTAGTCTTTTTATTTTTTTTTCCCATGTGTAAAGAAGAGAAGAATAATGTAGACTTATGTGCATTTTGCTGTCTTCAGCTGTCCTGTGGTACAATTACATCATGTTGGTGATAAGAGAATAAAATCCAATCATCCCAATGTTAAAGACTATACTTCCTAAGACAAATCCAGACTAAACAAAAAAACCCAATCCACCATCAGACTTGCCCACTGTGTTTTCAGTTTTCATGTACCTAAATTGATTCAGGCAGAACTAATTGAAAACTTCAGAATATGTGCATTAAAAAAAATAATCCAGTGGTATGTCTCCAATATTTTCTATAGGGAATTTTTTAATTTTAAAAATGATTATTATTTTTAGATATTTTTATTGGTTTTTTTCAGGGATAAATCTTATCATTATCCCTACAATTTCCAGGGGTTTCAGAGAAATTGCCATAGGAATTTATTGTGTTGTTTTATGCGATAATGATTTTAGAAGTTGAACTCCTGAGAATGTTGCTTTTTATGCACATATTTATGTTACCAATAGCAACTTTATTTTCCTTCCAAATTAAATATCTACATGTGGTAGATACCAACACATCAGATTTTAGTAAGCAATACAATGAAGTTTTTTCTTTTTATCTGTGGTTTTGCAGCATTCCTTTGATTTTGCTGGACAGTAGTGTGAACCATGTTTGAAGGATGTATCCCAGTTTTCTGTCTTTAATTTGTTACTGTAAAGTAGAACTGTATCACTTTAATATATTTTTAGATATTTGTGTATCTTGCAAAACTTGATGAACCCTGTCATTAGAATTTTTAAAAGCAGGACTTCATATATGTTTATATATAGGTTTTTTGATGAAATGATGTATTATTTATTGAAATATTTTCAGTTTCATTAAATGAAGTTGTTGTTATAGTAGATATTTGTAACCATTAAGCATTTTCTTCTTCCTTAAGGGTTTTTTTTTTGCAATAGGTTAGACAATAGTACAAGCATATATTTTGCTTGTACTTATAGCAAATATGTTAGAATGATGTAGCCATATCACAGTTTCCATCTGGATATTTTTTAAAGTTTGTGTAAAGAAACAGACAAGTATATTGCTATTTCAGACTAGAATTTACTGTAACATGCTGTGTACTATTGTGATAGTACTTTTACATTCTGTGACTGTCAGAAAACAGAAAACTCTTTAATTTTTAATTCTCTTGATGCTCCATAGTAGGAGGAGGCAACCATCCCCTTCTTGTCCCTTATGATACACTCACAGCCAAAGAAAAAGCCAAGGACAGAGAAAAAGCACAGGATATTCTGAAATTTCTACAGATTAATGGATATGTTGTCTCCAGGTAATTCTCAATTCAGTATTAATGTCACAGAAGGTTTCTGATAGTCCTCAGTGGTCTTTTTTATAGTCTTCAGTGGTCTGTTTTGGTTTGTTTTGTGGTTTGGTTTGTTGTGGTGGGGTTTTTTGGTTTCTATTATTGCTTGTTTTTTGGGGTTTCTTCTATCAGACCAGGACTCTGTTATCATTTTTTAATGTTTCAGTACCTGGGAATAAGGATGAGCTCCTTCATATAAAACATTGTAAGGATTACAGAGTTAGTAGCAGGGGTTTTGGAAGGCATGAACAGAGTTCTCCAGAGTGTCTGCATGTCTTCTTCCTTCCCTCTCAATATTGCAGCTTTTTCTTTCTGTTCCAACTGTTAGTAAACTTATTAGTTTTCTACAAGTGATGGAATTATTAAGTCTTAGTTACAGGTTCTACACATCTTCAAGCACATGTCTCTCTCTAAAGGAATTTCTAGACAATTGGCAAGATAATACAGTTTTATTTCTAAAACATATGACTAATTTATTTCAATTGAGTTAATTTACAGTATTATTAAAATATTTTAAATGTGAAAAGTGATGTTTTAAAATATTTTTTTAAACAATCCACAGTGTAAATGTAATAATAGTGAATAGTCTGCTGAATAACATGCATAATTCGTTTTAATAGTGTGTATTTACCTTCTAAATGCAGCATGAATAAAATTTTAATTAATTTGGACCCTTCTGCCTTATCAGCATGACTGAGGAAATCAGAATCTCTAGAAAAGTCCAAAAGCATATCTGAGCCTTGCATGACTTGAACATTAGTAAGTGAATGAAACTGAGATCAATTTAAGTAATCACTATGAATTAGCATTGCACATCTACCTAAAGTCTGCCTACTTCCATTCTTTTCTATCAAATATGAATTCCAGTCTATTTCTAGAGTCCCACAGTTAGTCTGATAATTTTGGTAAAATCTTCCAGGTTAGCTGGAATAATTGAGTTTACTTCCTCTCAGTGCAGTAGGATGTACAAAGAGGGATGTCAAACAGCAAAGGTTTCATTCCTTATTCCCTGTCAATATGATCAGCTGCATTCAGGAGTAACAACCCTTTTTCTTCCTGTTAAACGCAAGTGAAAAGTGGCTTTTAGGGGTTTTTTGGGAGTGGAAGGCTAAGAGGGATGGTAAAAGAGCCATTAACTTGGACACACCCATAGTCTTGTAGTTCTTGTGACATCTGCACCCTCCTGTGCTGGTTAGATGCAGCCTTTTCCACAATGTTAAACTCAGTGTACTTGCTGCACCTTTGACAACTACCTTGTCTAAACAAACAAGGGCCTGATTCGTGTTTTAATTTAGTCTGCTCACCACTGTACTTTCCATTTATGCCTTGCTCCCATTGCTTTCCTGTCTTTAATTGACAGTGACCGTTCAGGTCTCTGCACCCCCGTGCAAAATGGCTTTGGGGAAGATAGAAACATTTGCCCCCTACCAAGGATGTGACACTCAGGCCCACTTCAGCTGCTGGTGCAGGAGCCCTCACTCATCTTACTGACTGTCACTGCTCCTTCACATTAGCTGGAATGTTTTTAGACCACAGCAGTCCAACCCCAGTGGCAGACAACTGGGACTTGCAGTTGCTGGAGTTGCAGACACTGCTCTGACTCCAATGGCTATGACAAATGCACTTATGCCAGTCCCCTGCTGAAGCTGCCACTCTGGGCTCAGGGTCTGTAGGGCCCCTAGAGCTGTTCCCTAAAGCTGTGGCATCTCCAACTACTGATTCTTGAGACCTTCTTTCACCCCATTTGTCATAGACCTGGGGCCACCTACACCCCAAGCCTGACTCCAGTTGCTGGCCCAGTATCCAGCTCATGCTGGTCTTGACAGTAGCTGCCAGCTACTCCTGACAGCAGATGGAATAGTGAGTGACATTACACAGAGATACAGGTACAGGCATTTAATAAGAATATAGGACAAACTCTAGTGATAACGTTCATGGCTCAGTCAGTCAATTGATTTGAGAGTTTACATGTGACCAGCTATTTTGAAATCTGTTTTCATCCCTTCTGCGCTTTGCTTTTTATTCTTCCCTCCTGTACAATTTATTGTTGCTTTGTGCACTGAGCTGCCTCAAATAATCCAAATTCTCAAGTCCCTTTCTCTTAGGAGTTCCAAAGTTCAGGTGGCCCTCTCCAAAGTTGTGTCTGAAGTTTCCTAATGGTCCCTTAGTTAGCAAATTTGAGACTTTTGTTCTCCAGCATTGTTTCCTTTATCTTTTGTCTACCAGATTTATGTCTCTAGGCCTATGCTTTAATTTAAAGCATAAATGTGCAATACACAGGCAATTCTATTCTGTATATATGCAGTAGATATACTTTTTAAACTTGCAACCTAGCTGAGTACCAATTTAACTTGGTGCATGAGTCAGGGGGAGATGAGGTGTGACTGATTCCCTCACTGTTTAAGAATAGCCATTTAATGTGCTATCAATTAAGTCCTGATCCTGCATAAACAAGGCTTGTGCCAATGCCAGCTTGTTGCTAGGGACGTCATCCCATGACATGGATTGATGCATTGGAGTTTCATTCTTGTAGAGAGATTATGTGTTTTTTTGTATCAGACTAGTAACTAACATGGATGGAACATGCTGGAAAAGGGATTTCATCACTTTTTTTTGGTTTTCCTCTTATTTTTCAGAAATGCTGCATAGCTATTCAAAGTTTTCCATTGCAAGCAGACTTTTCAGGAAAAGCCATAGTGATGAAAATTTAGATTTACTTCTAGTTTGATTGTTTAAAACAAAGTATTTTTTCAGCTTCCAAACTTTTTCACCCAAGAATCAGTCCCTGTGGGGAAATGTAAGATAGTACGAGTACTGGAAAAAAATTATAATAATACTGGATGATTTTGATTGACAAGTGTAATTTTTTTCCCAGCCTTCTGGTTGAGAAATCTACTTGTGTCTTAAAAAATTGCTCAAAATCTAAGTGTGAGAGTGCTGTTTACATTAAACACAAAAAAAAAATTTCTGATATTAATAAGCAAATGATCATTACCAGAAAAAATGGTGTCAGACTAATGGAGAGGTAAGACTGCTTGGAGTCCTTCTGTATGTGTAAAAATTTACTTGCTTCCTTTTACAGAGGACTTAAGGACCTGGAATTAGACACGCCCTCCATTGAGAAACGCTTTGCCTATAGTTTCCTTCAGCAGCTTATAAGATATGTGGATGAAGCCCATCAGTACATTTTGGAGTTTGGTATAGTACCCCTTGCACATTTTTTAAAACAATTATTAGCTAATATTTCAGATGTTACAAAAACCACCAGAAAAAATTTTTGAAGATTGATACATTTCTGGACTAGTTTTCCCTTTAATTTCCTGTTCTTGATGCTTGAAAATCATGAATTTTGGAGTTACGAAACTGCCATTCATTCCAATTTCCCATATTCATTCATCAGATTAAAAATTTTCAGCAAAAATTTATGACTTTCATTCTTTGAAAAAGAAAACTACCTGCCCCCTTGCATTTATGCACAAAATTATGATCTCTCATATGGGCACAATAATAGTTACTATTTCAGAGAGCAAATGAAACCAGTCATTTGCACCATTCTGAAATTTTGTCTCAAAAAGGGAGTAGGGAAACATCTTCAACAAACTCCAACAGTGGGAATGTTCTTTTACAATTACCCAGCACATGTTTCATGAAGAGCATTATGAAGGATTTAACTTTTTCTGCTTTTGGTGAAGAAAAAAAAATACGAAAGTTTGGTCACCCAAGCTGACTTCTTACATGAGCAGTAAAAGCCAAAAAACCTGGCCAGATGCTACTTCTGTTGTGACTATGAGAGTGGTAATGACATATATACTGTGTCTATAGTGATATATGCTGTAAATGACAGTAACAGAAATGTCAGGGCCATTGAATAAATCAGTGCTCACCTAAAAACCAATCTAGTTTTAATGTAGAAATTTGGGAAATTTAGGAGTTATTATATGCCATGGTTAATTAGAGTAGCACAAGTCTGGTCTTGATAACTAACCAGGCTACTTCTGCTGCTAATGATTGATTACCATGGCTTCATCATTCTTAATTACATAAATTTGGGATAACTGCAAGAGTGATAATGATTAAATATTGTAACACTAGAAACATTGGTGGAACGAATACCGTTTGTGTCCCTCAATAGATTAATGGAAAGAAGACATTAAATAGAGAAGACGACATTAAATAGAAGAGAAATAGTTTGGGAGCTGTAAGAGATATTATTTTGAAAGAAATTTTGTTTTTTATAGTAGGAAAGAGTGAAGCAATATAAATAAATTTTGGTTGGATAGATCTAACCATTAATTTTGTTCTTTAGTACCAAGTTCATAAATAAGGGATGAGAATTCATTAATTCCATTTCTCCTGGGAACAACTGGGGAAAGGTGTTTTATTAGCATCTGAGTTCAGGTTTCCAAATCGTCACCTGTAACAAGAAAAGATAAACATAACACCAGATTTTTATCTCACAAAAACATCCATATCTCTTTGGGCTATGAGATACCTACACTTTAATGAAGATTTGGGCAGTTATTCTTTATACATTTTATCTGCTGTTACTTTTCCTCTAATGAGGTATTCATAAAATGCCACTTTAGCTAGTGCCTATACTATTTGAGGTACCTTAAATCTACATCTAAAGATGACCAGTATTATTTGTTTATAGTGTACACTTCCTAAGAAAAATGCAGAGTAGACTGTAATTGGGATACATGACAAGGAACTTATTTTTCTTCTCTCTGCAGATGGTGGCAGCAGAGGCAAAGGAGAGCAATTCCCATATGAACAAGAAATCAAGTTTTTTGCCAAAGTACAGTATATTTTTGCTTATTCTTTGTCAACATAGTGATTAACAGAAGTGAGAACATATTTTTTAGAGACAGTTATTGTTATAGTGGTGTTTTTCTGTGTTAAATTCATTCTTTTATTATTTAAAAACAGCTATAAAAATAGCTTGAAAACAATGTGGGATGAAGTATAGGTGTGGGAAGATTACAAGACTATATTTTTTATTCTCATTATTTCCTGCTCCATGATTTGCATCTGCTCATATGATGTTATTCAGAAGCTCCCTGCATTTTCTGTTTTCTGGCTTAGTCTAATTTTGAAGATTTTTCTCTTTTACAATCTTCAGGTGGGTTAAGGTGAGCAATAGTTATTGGAATTAACACGGCTATGTGTCTGTCAGTGTCATGGTAGTTATTTCTCTTGTTTTAAAACCATGTTGTTGTCTCCATCACGGAGTCACACAGTGGCTGAGGTTGGAAGGACCCTTTGCTTAGCAGTTTCAGAGAGTCAGGTCCATCTTTTGAATATGTCCAAGGGTAGAGACTCCACAGTCTCTCTGCTCAACCTGTGCCAGTGCTCAGTCACCCTTACAGTAAAAACGTGTTTCCTGATGGTCTGAGTGAACCTACCATGCTTCAGTTTTTGCCCATTGACTGTGGTCCTGTCACAGTTGAAAAGGGCTTGGGTCCATCTTCTTTACCCCCTCCCTTCAGACATTTACACACATGGATGAGATCATCCCTGAGCCTTCTCTTCTCCAGGTTAGGGTCCCAGCTCCCTCAATCTCTTGTCATTTGAAAGATCCTCTAGTTCCTTAATAGGTTTTGTGACCCTTCACTGGAGTCTCTCCAGTATGTCAATGTTTCTCTTGTACTTGGGAGCCCAGAACCAGATAAAGCACTTCAGATGTGCTCTCACCAGAATTGAGAGGAAGAACCCCTTCCCTGGACCTGCTGACAAGCACTCTGTCTAGCTCAATCCATGCTGCTGTTGGCTGCCTTTGCAATAAGATTGCATTTTTGGCTCATGGTCTGTTTGCTGTCCACTGAGGATCTCCTGGTCCTTCGAAAAACTGCTTTTCAGCTGATTTGCCCTCAGTGTGTCCTGGTAACTGGACTTATTCCTCCCCAGGTGCAGGACTTTGCACTTGCCCTTCCCCTTCCTCCTGACAGCCATGAAATTCCTCTCAGCACTCTCCTTTTTCTGTCATGATTTTACACATTATAAACCAAGAAAATTTGCTGTTGCCTTTCACACATAAAATCTTGTATGAGATTTGCATAGTCAAAATGCCTTTTGAATTCATTAGTGATTAAGAAAAGGTGACTGCAGCATTTTCTAACTCTGGTGTCCTTTGCAGTAAGTTATTTCAATGCCTTAGAGTACTTCCACATGGTATTATTTATCAGGCTGATTGACTCAGAAGCTAGCATTCCACTCTCTTGTGAAACATGCTCCAGAAAGGAAACAATTTCATATTTTCTTTTCAGACGTGTATTTAGGATCAGCTGCTGGCTGACACCTGTTGTGAGTAATAATCACCACAGAAAGTAAACAGAAAAAATTCTGTGGCACAAGCCCTTAGCAAGTGATGTTGTTTTGAAAACTCTAGAACTAAGTGCTGTTAGCATGCTGACAGTTGTAGGGGAATTTTTTTAAACCTACATTAAAAGGACCAAAAAGCAGTAGTTGTATTTGGTTATGTGGTATAGGAAAAATCTTAAATTGTGAGATAAAATTAAAATATACTTTCTGCCTTTCTACTCCTCCTAAAAAAACCCCACAGATAAGTCCCAGTGATAATGTAAATTTTTTTTTCTGCTGCCTTTCTTGATGACATATTAAGCGCCTTGAATATTAAATAAATTCAGAGAAATAGCTATTAAAGAAAGAATCCAAACAGATAGAAGTTTTAAGACAGAAAACCTGTTTGAAATCTCCTGTCTTTAGTTGTGACCTACAAAGTATAATACAGAACATAGTAAAGAAGGTCCTGAGATAACCACTCTTTCTGATATAATTTCAGGTTGTGCTCCCTTTGATTGATCAGTATTTTAAAAATCATCGCCTATATTTCTTATCTTCTGCAAGTAGGCCTCTCAGCAGTGGTGGCCATGCCTCTAATAAAGAGAAAGAAATGGTGACAAGGTAAAGCTTAAAATAATATTCATGTCTTTGCATATGTGTGTTGGTCTTTAAAGAGCAGCAGTTAATTGTGGGCAAGTGAGAAGTGGGAGGCACAGAGATATTTTTATGTACACACAAATTAAGCATTTTTCACTTTCTTTTCCCATTAGGAAAATTCATTGTATAAAATGGAGAAGAGTACAGAGTTATTATATGCTGTTTAAAAGGTGATGATTTTAGCATGCAGGGAACTTCAATTTATCCTTATATTTAAGAGCAAAACACTTGCACAGTCTGTGGCACAGGCTATACAATTATGTATCAGTTTTCTGATATTTCTTTTAGAAATAGGTATATACTGAAATCATTATTCCTGCAAAATTTTATGTTAGATTTATAAGCCAAATTTGTTTGCAGCTGAGTTTCAATAAGTATCATTATTAATGTCCATCATAAAAATAAGGGAGTTGCATTCTTTCTGCTCTATAGTTTTATAAATAGTAATGAGTAGTACTATCACAGAAATACTTGACTCTTTCTCTGAAGTTGCTCTTTTTTGCAGACCATCTCTAAGATGTTTTAATTTAATTTCACTTCTGATTGAATTGAAACCCACATTTCCCATTTAGTAAGGTGGATTGCAAGCTTCACACAGGATCTCTTGAGTACCTGTAACGTGGGCATGTATGATGGCTGCCTTCTTGGCTGTTCTTGGGCATGAACCATGCAATATTGGATTGCTGCCTTTTGACAGCCAGTTGGTGGTCATTCAGACATGCAGGGCTTGCAAGATTGTGTGAATGCTGAGTGAAGTTTTTATCACAATATTAAGCTCAAGTAAGAAATGGCTGTATTGACTTTGCGTCATCTCATGGACTAATCTGAACTGGCAGCTTATCTGAATGCAGTTCTTCAAGGGATTTAAAAACTGTATCAAATTGCATGCATATAAATAATTTTCCAGTCTTATGAGCTGCTAATTTTCTGTCTGTAAAGTCCTGGATAATGATGTTTTTACAGATGTTAAGTCATTCCAATAAACTCCCTGCTTCTGGAAAATGTCAGCTGTATCAGCATACCTGCTGTGTAGAGATTCAGGATTTATGCACATGTGCTCTATAGCTGTGTGAGATTCCAGAACTTATAGTCCTGCAAAAAGATCAGAGCTGCTGCCATACTTGATTGGGTTACGTGCCATCCAGATGTGTCAGCCAAGGAGAAGAAAATAGATGCAGGGAAATCTTGGATGAGTAATAGCTAATTCCATTGAGTGCACCTCCTACACAGAATTTGTTTTAAGCTAAGGGCAGTTCCTGGCTGCTTTCCTTCTCCAGTGAAGATAAACTTGCATTCATTAAGCTGTGGAAGAGTATAATTTTGGATATTGATAATGCAGTGAAAGTCTCAGCATATGCAACAACCATTCCATATTCAGAAAATAGTCAATCTAAATCTATTTTGCTGACAAATATAGGTCAGACTTCTTCCTGAAATGTGGTGGCATCATATACTGTTGTATTTGTAACCAACCTCTTCATGGTTGGGTTTTTCAAGTTTCTCATCCAGTAGACCAAGTTACAATTTGGAGTTATTTATATATTTATTTATTTGACCTCCAACAAAAGACACTGTAGATAATGGTTTCAGTCTCACTTTGTAAAAGCATAGCATCTGCTGAATGGCACAGTCAATTGAGTAACATTTTTCTGCCAGAACATAAGATAGAGTGGTGAGCTATTTATGTCTTTTCCAGAATGGACACAAAATCTATATGATGCTAACATGCTTCTCTACATCTTTTTCTGTTGGAATTGGTGATCCAAGATCCTCATTAAAGAATATATAGTCTATGTCTGCATCATGGAATAAAAAGTGAACTGAGATCCCTGAACATGCACCAAGCAGGCTCATTTCTAAAACAGAGCAGTTGCTGTTGCTAGAGTGGATCACTGTGCCTTGGCTAATTAGCTGGATTCAATCCCACATTAACCTGGCTGTTGTGATTCTGGACATAAATGTTTCCATTTGACACCGTGCTCTTGTCTGTCAATGGAACAACATGTTCAGATCTCATCCATAGGCTGTGCAGACATGCTTTTTGTATCTTTTGCTTTTAAATCAGAGGCTAATAAATAGCCAGAGTGCCTATTAATTAAGTAGCTTATTAAAATGACATGATATTGTTCATGTCATTTATAGCAGATGAAAGGGTTTGCAGCATAAAATAATACCACAAAAAATGAACGTTTATGGTGAAAATTCTCATACCAAACCAGATCTTGAAGATGATTGATAGAATTCCAACTTAATCTGGATCCCAGGACAATTTGGGTAGGGTAGTTTGCTCCTCCTTCTATGAATTAACAGAAAATTTTACTCTTCTTTTTTCTCAACGGAGTGCTATTTATCAGCACAGGAAGTAGTTCAAACATGTGAAACAAAATCATTGATCATATTGTTTATAACCATGTAAGAGGTGATATTTAAAAAAAATTTTTTTAGGAAAATTCTTCCTGTGTTCAAGTTTACAAGATCCTAATTGAACTAGCTAAACATTTGCCATCACACACCTCACTTAATTTGATTCCGTTGCCTTGTGTTTTTAAATTGTTAGTGGTATCCTGTGTAGCACAATGACCACATTTTACTTTTTAAAGCTTTGATGGTTATTTCCTTGTGGGTTATTGTATAGAACGCTTTTATATTAATTAGCTTTGCTTTTAATTTTTTTGTTTGTTTTTTTTAATTATAAAATGTGCTTATTTAACCATGTTTGTTAAGGATATGCACTTGAAAATTCTTTCTTTAGTATTCTGTCCCACATTCTGCTCAGACAATTGATTCTTTCTGCGTGACATCATGTTGCTTTTCCTGCTCATATATCAGCTGTTATTTTTTCTTTCTTTCCCCCCCTCCCTCCCTTATTTTTTTCCTTTTCCCTTCTCTTCTCTTTTGTTTTTCTTTTGTCTTCAGCCTGTTCTGCAAACTTGGAGTTCTTGTCAGGCATAGGATTTCACTGTTTGGTAAGGAGACCCTTGACAAATACTAGCATGGCCATCACTTGGTTTTCTTTGCTATTTTTGCATTGTGTTAAGTGCTGCTTTGTTGCATGCTGCATGGCTGAAATGCATGGTCTACACAGACCACCAATTGTTTAGACTGGTAGATCAAAGACTTTTTTTAGGTGGAATAAAAAGCTTTTGTAGTTTTCAGTTTGAGGGGGGGGTTATGGGAGCTTTTTAGTTTTCTGTGAGTCTTAACTAATTTTTGGGTTTCATTATCATATCAAAGAATTTTGATGAGTAAAATAAAATTACTGATTTGTAATGTTATTCTGAATAATTTGGGGAAAACATTTGACAATCAGAACTGCACATTTGTATTGGAAAGTCATTAAGGAAAATTGGAAGTGGGCTGAAGTGCTTAGTTACGTTCTGTGGAATTCTTGGATATTCTCAGATGTGCTTGACTCCACATACGCATGTGTACCCTCTTTCTGGTATTATGTGACCTTGGCAGGAACTTGGTGTTTGTCTTATGCAATGTGGAAATCAATGAATTGAAGTCAATCTGAAGTCTGTATCAAATGTATAGATTATATGCAATACTGTGTGGCATGGTAATTTTTTTTGCAATTTTCTCTTATGCCGTGGTGCTAGGAGAGCTGGAATAGTACATCCTGTGCATACATGGCTGCTATGATGGATGCAGTGCAAACTTCAGCATCCATGAACGTAGCTAATTGGGTAATTACCTAGTGAATTAGAATTTGATTATGATAACATGCACCTAACTCAATTCCTGCATATTTCATTCAATTTGAAGGGAAAGAACTCACTTGCTGCAGCAGTGTGGTTTTTAAGAATTTTACAGACCATTATGAAAACCATTAAACTAAGAAGAAATATCAGGAGGTTTTTTGGTGTAATCGCTTTTAAATATTTTGGGAGGAGCTGAGTGGATTTGCCTATAAAGCCAAAAGATGATAGGAGGAATGGAGTTATTTCTGCAGCTGTGTGGCATTGTTGCAGCTTTTTCTGGAGGGTGGAATATTTCACAAACCTACACATAAGCTCTGATGTGATGTCTTTGAAGAAACAACCCTAGGTTGTTTCTTCAAAGACTGAGCTAGCTCAGATGTACTATTAAAATTTTGGAAATCTATTTTTCTATTTGTGCATTTGGTTTTCATATTTTGTTAAATAAAATGAGACATGGTTGAAATTAAAAACCTAAGTCAATATAACTTTCCTCAGTACTAAAGAAGAGATCTTTTCTATTCCACTTGTCAGCTTACTTATTTCTTGTTGTTTGGCTGGGTTCAAGTGCTAGGAGGTATGTCAGATAGGATCAGCTGATTATTTGTGATAGCTACAGTTTGTTTTTTAACTCTTTTCCTAGACTACTATAACTAACAGATTACAAAATCTTAATGCCAACACAGTAGTTTTGGCATGAATTGTGACAAGGTCATCGTGAGACTATGGAGCATGATTGGGTTTTTTACTATGAACTTAATAACTCAAGTCAGAGTCACCTTGTAGTTTGCCTTCCCCTCCAAGTGAATTGCATGACATGAGAAAATCTGATTAAGAGAGTTGCACTTATTCCAGCAAAGACAAACACTCTGCAGAAGAGGAGAAAGTGCTCATAACTGAGCACACCTGGGGCCTACAAAGTTATTTGTGCATTTTGAAGGCATCTTCTGTGAGCAAGTGTTGCTCAATAATAACTTCTGTGGATAGTGTGGAGTTTGCTGAAACAAATATCAAAATTCTATATAGTTTTGCTGTATAGATACTTTATATTACTGTGAATATAAATGGTACTTCTGAATATAGAACTGCATTTCTGAAAATCATTCATGAAAGTCATGTAGCTTAAGATGTATATAGGAGTTTGTTAAAATGGGAAATTAAGCATGCATGTCTTACAGAGTGAATTTAAATAGTCAAATTTGATATCTGAGAGTGTCCTTGAGATTATGGAATTAGCATTCAGCATGGAATCATTATTTGTTTACAATGTGAAAGTAGATTTTGACTGCAGTAATTTACCATTTGAGAGCTGTGGCTGTACATGAAGAAGACTGTATTGGTTTATTTTCATTAGTATTACTGGGTAGAAATGGAAAGATTTCAGTAAATATTTTTGGTGAATTGAGCATATTAATTTATATTTTCTCAAATTTAAAAGCCAAATTTAAGTAGCTTGATTGTTTAAATTTCTTGTAAGCCATTCTATTCTGGAGCAAGTTGCTGAGAATTTGTGGCTGCCCCATCCCTGGAAGTGCTCAGGCTGGGTTGGATGGGGCTTTGAGCAAGCCTTGTCTAGTAGAAGGTGTCCCTGCCCCCAGCAGGAGGTTGGACCTAGATTATCTTTAATGTCCCTTCCAATCCAAGCCATTCCATGATCCTGTGATGGTCTAAGGCACAGTCTGGTGTACTCTGAGTACTTCCCTCCACACCTGCTGTCATTAGCACAGTCCTGCACTCTCTCCATCAGCACAGACATTCCTATCACCAGAGCATCAAAATAATAAGGAAAAAAGTTTGATCTGACAAAAAATCTTAGTCTTTTGGGGTGGTGATTTTGGTAGGATTTTTTTAGGTCCCCTCAGCTTTCTTATCTGCTTGCTGTACCATTGCATGAGCACACATGCCAGTGAAAAAAAAGGTTAGGCTGCCTGGCTGAGCAGCTGTGGAAGTTCTGGTCCAGTTTTTTTAATCTGCTGTGGATGAGCACCAAGTCAGTATTCCCTAACAGTATTTCCTAATTTTGGTAGCATAGAACAACTATTACAGTGCTGCAATGAACCTCCCACACCTTCCTTGCACTTTATCTTTTAAAATCTCTAGTTCACTGAAGCAATTACTAATTTTACTTGAATGTTTGCTTGTATTTTTAAGAAATAACCACCAGTGAGAAAGTACAGTACGCTGTAGCACTGTATGCAGATAGAAGTATTTTCAGAAGTCTTTCTTAAACATTTTATTTGTTTCTGCTTTTTAAATCAAGAATATTTAAAGAAAAGAAAGAAAAGGCAGTTTTATTTTTGCATAATTTCATTTTAAAAAGTTAATTTTAAAATAGGCTGTGGTTCAAATTTGTATAGCATGCATCTGTTCTGGATTTAAAAAGTGATCTTAGAGGAAAGAGGCTTGTAAATGGCAGCATTTTGGGTTGTACATATGTATAGAAGGCTTCTTGTCTGTAAGTCCTTTTTACATACCAAAATGGGACAAATAATTACAGACTATATGTTTTATGTCAGGGACTGTTATTTATGGGGGTCCAATTAAGCTGTAAGTAACTGCAGACTATGGGGAATACCAGGGAATGAACTTTATAATGACATTTTTTATAAGTGTTCTCTTCCTGCAATAGCAACTTTGGAAAGTTAACAGCTTTTGTGTCACTGAGAGGGGGAAGACAAATAATCAAACTTTTATGTTACTGAGAGGGGGAAGATAAATAATCAGATAAACTTGAATTAATTAAAGCAAAACTTATAGAAATCAAATGGAAACCAGAAGATACACTGCAGCTCTAATTAACCCCACATTTAAGTGCTTCCATCTTGACTGCCTCAGCTTTTTTATGAGAGATGCTTTCCTGCCTCTAGTTACTGCATTTGGGTAAACAAGACTAAGACAAAAAACTGCATGTTCTTTAACATGAAATTATGCAGAAGTTCAGTTGCTCTTCTGCTATGTCATTTATTCTTTCATTAAATCCAGGGGTACAGTTAGCAGTGTGTCAATAAGGTGTATGCTGTGCTCAGCTTAACTGGTGGATAATTTTCCTCTCTCTCTAGGAAACGATGCAACATCAATAGTCAACTGTCTTCACATACTGGGACAGACCTTGGATGCAAGGTAACACTGATTATATTTTCTAAAGTACAAGGAAAATCACTGAAGAAAGTAATGTGCAGTTACATTTGGGCTACTGTGTAAGGTGGCAGAATTTCAGCACTGTAACTTGTGAAGTTACAGTGCTGAAAAGAATTCCCATTGCAAAAACAGGTCAATTACTAGGATTTGACAGGACAGTATTTGTAGGTTGCACTTTAAATTTCATTATGGATCAGTGGTGTCCAGAAACTTCTGACTGTTAGTTTATGTGGTTTTAATCATGTGACTTTCTCAAAACCAAAATAAAGTTAGAAATACTTTATTATTTTCCTTACACTGTTTAATCAAAAAATTCAGGAGTTAAATGCACAGTCAATCTGTCTCATAGAGTGTCTTCTCTGCAAATTAATTCAGGTTCTAATTTGAAAAAAACCCAAACCCTTTGCCTGAATTCAGTGCTACTTTTATGTTGAATTGAGCTGCTTGAGCTATTATTGTGAGGTTTGTGGATGAGACAACATTGATATATTGGAGAACTATGTGTTGCTTTTCATTTGCTGTAAAGTCAGCCATTTCTGCTGAGAGTTGATTTTTAGTGGTTTTTTTGCATTTTTAAACAAAATATGATAGCTTAAATTGCCTCCATGGAAAATTTAAGGTAAACTATTTCACTTTACATTAAATCTCAAAACAATTGTCTGTATTATGTGCATATAGTTCTCGTTCTCAATATCTTTGCAGTTGCTTTTATGGACAAGTTTAATATTCCATTTGCTAGGGGGTAGAGTCATGATCATGGTCATTAACATGGCTCAGCTCTTGCATGGTATGCCTTTAGTTTTCAATATCTTGGTTTTTTTGTCTTAAATTGTCCATGGTCCATGCAATCACACAGACAGAATACAAGCACAAGTGAAGGTCACTAATTCAACTCTGGGTAGAGATGTGACAATAGCTCCAGATGGAGATTAAGGAAATAATGGAGGTAATTTGGAAGTTTAAAGATATTGCTCTTGAAACTGTATGTATCCACTCTTTAAAATAAACAATCAGACTAAAAGAACTGGAGTGATGCTGAATTTACAAAAGAGCATCACCTCAATTTATTTCACACATGCCTAAATGGATACTTCCTTTAAACAAAGGATCTTTTTAATTGAGCTAGTTAAATCATAAAAGGTAAGAATTCTCCTGGATTGCATCTTTACATTGTTGATTATGGTGCTATAGTTACATAATTAATGCATTGATTGATTGATTTGATTTTAACATATGTGATTGTTTTTATTCATTCCTTTCTCGTGCCATTGTTCTGGAGATAGAAATGGGACTCCTTTAATTAGGAAGATTTTCTGACTTCTGTCTTGAGACGATTCTTCTCTTTCTAAAGTCAGAAATCACAGACTTACTAATTCTTATTTTTGTTATGTAGTTTTTGGGTTTTCTCCTCTCTGAAGGCAAATGAATCACTTTATAAATTTTGAAGGACCATTTACTTGGCAGGAAAACAGATAAAGTATCCTTGTGTTCAGCAGGATACCTATGGAACTTGTTTTCAGTCAGTTATTCTGCTCTGAGGAGATTTTACAATGTTAAAAGATGAAATATTTTTCTTCAGATCTCTGTTATCTATTTCATATAATCCAAGACTAAGCTTTCTTCCATGCTTGTATAACATGATATTCCTTTTCATTCTTTTTGCATGATATAAACAGGACTGTGATGAAAACTGGTCTGGAATCTGTTAGGATGGCATTGAGAGCATTTTTGGACAATGCTGCTGAGGATCTGGAGAAAACAATGGAAAATCTTAAGCAAGGCCAGTTTACACACAGCAGAAACCAGCCAAAAGGAGTTACACAAATCATTAATTATACCACAGTTGCTCTCCTGCCAGTGCTATCTTCATTATTTGAGCATATTGGACAGCACCAGTTTGGGGAAGATTTGATATGTATGTATCATATTATCATATATATATATATGTAGAAGGTCCATGCCATTAAAATATCTGTAGTGTCATGCAGTAAGCATTACTAGACTCTCAATTGTATTAAAGAAGGACAAATCCTATGTCATTTTGACAAAATTTTTATTGATTTAATCAAACATTTGCAGCAATTGACCAAAAACAGTCTGCCAGTTTTAGTGGACTCTGAATAAATATTGAAGCAAATGTGTCCATTATTACAAAGTCAGAAGGATCAATTTTGTTTATAACTTTATTATAAATTTACTGTGACTTTCTTCATGCGTGAGAATTCACTTTGTGTGAACTACTTTGTCCTTACTCTGTCTATAAATAAGGTTATACTACAAGAGGGGTGTTGCACCATCATCCATGCACCTCAGTTTCAGTTAGAGGGGAATCTGGGTGGCTCCTTAATTTCTGAAAATTAAAGGGAGAAGGGAGAAGTGGAAGGAGCTCCTGAAGAATTCAGACACCAGAGAAGGGAGTGCAAATGAAAGTCTGGATATTGGATTTCTGTAAAAGTTCTGATAGTAGTGGGTTCAGTGATACTTTATTTTCCCAAACCCAGAATTTTGCAGACTTTGCAGCCTGCGCACAAAACTTGAATTTTATATATTTTAGGAACTCACAGAAATATTACTGTCCAGATGGCACTAAAGGGGGAATCCTACCCTGCGTAGCTAACTCTGCGACTCAGTTATGAAAATCCATGAGAAGTATTTGGAGGAAAAGAATAATGAGTTACATTTTTTCTCTTTTTAGAATCTGTAAAAAAGTATTATTTAAAGTAGCCTTAAAAGAACTCTTCAAAAATTTGGAGTTGTATTCATGGATTTTAAGTCATGAGATGTAAACATCCACTTTTTTTGTTAAACTATTTCTAAATTTCTATGAAATTCCAGAGACTTTGGTGGTATCCAGAAAAAAACCATCATAAACCATTTTTCAGGCATCAACATGTTCATGCCTTGTATAACTTTTGGTCTCTGGTATCCCATGTTTTGGAACTTAATATTTAACTTTGAATTCTTTATTACTTAAGTTGGTGTTGTTAACCAGCTATTATACATACATCAGACTGGTGAAAAGCACTGAATTTAGAATTCACAAACTGGGAAAGAATAGTTATTTAAAATTGGGGCTACTTATTTTGTCCAGAGCATAGTGGAAAGACTAATTTTTCTTGCACACAACTCCTCTTTACATTTTGTTAAGAGTAAGATTTATCTTATTTGTACAAGCATCTTGACCTGGTGCTTGTACCTGAGAGTAGTGGTTGGAGTATGCTCTGTGGGTGGATCATGTACAAAGATGGGTCAGTCTAGCTGAGGTTACCATAACAATGTACAAACACTGAACTCTGAGATGATCTGAACTCAATTCACAGTACAGTGAATGGCTGGGCCATGTAGCTTTGATGCAATATCTTGTAGATCTCCCAGCCCATGCAGTCTTAGACTGTTTTACTCACAATATTTCATTCATTGCATGTTGAGGGATGAAATTATCACTGTAGGAGAGACTACAGAAGATATCTGTGGCTAGAATGGCAGTGTTGTCCTTGATGGTACTTACACTGTTGTTGCACTGTTACTGCAGAGTGCATTACAAAAGCGTTTTTTCAAATAGATTTTAAGGTTACCCTTACAGTTTTATGACTGAATTACTTGATAATTTTAAAACATCTTTTGGTGAAGTATTTGTATGGAATAAAGAATTATTTATTGTTTTTAATCCTTTGTAAATTTAAAGTGTAAATTAAGTACATACTATTAGCTGGTATCAGTGCCTAAATGAAAAAAAAAATGATAAACTGTTATTAAAATAATTAAATATCTGTTTAACAGGATTGCCTTTATTTTGCACAGTGGTATTCTCTTTGTAAAGGTGTCATGTATGAAGAGATGGTAGGCTATTAATTTAAAAAAATTAATGTACAAGTGGAATAGGTTTACTATTTTAGCTATTAGCATGATATTAAAATAAATGGAAATTTTGAGTAAAAAGTATGACACTTGGACATCCAAAGGCTTTATATTTAGTGGGTAATTTCTGTGGATTGCCTTTGTTAGCTTACTGTGTTTTATTCTGTTATTGTCTGAAGTAACTTATTTTAATTCTTTGGGAATGGCTTGCAAAGAAGAATCTCTTTGTAAATATAGTTTTCTTCTTCTCTTTAGTGGAAGATGTTCAGGTCTCTTGTTACAGAATATTGGCCAGTTTATATGCTCTGGGAACCAGCAAGAGTATCTATGTAGAGAGGTAAGAAGGAAAATAGTTCTTCTGTTTTTAATATTTGCATTTATATTTAGCATCATGAATTATAAGTTCAGAAATCAATGTAGAAGATTATAATTGGAAAGATATCTTGAGATAAATAAAGATGTGCTCACATGTTAAGTGGAATGCAGGTGCATTTACTATAATATCCTTGAAATATTGCATTCTGTGTTTTTCAAAATACTTTTATTAATTGAAATAAAAATTAAAAATAAAATTATCTGACTTTGTAATGAACAGCACTTGATTTGAAGGTTAACTAAGGTATTGTAAAATTATGTCTTTCAGTTCGACAATTGTTGTACTCTTCCTTCTATAATGTTTAATTGGGATGTATATTTTTTTCTCATTACCTTACATTTAATTTTGTCACTTGTAAAACCCTATTTCTTTTCTAGCTGTTACCCAGGTAAATGAGGCATTGCAATTGCTGCTTTATACATCTCTGTATCTTCTAACCTTCCTCCAGGTTAAGCCATGTGTAAGCCATGTTTGGTCATAAAATGGAGATAGCTAGAAAAATTCAGTTTTTAAAACTGAAGAGTTGCACTGCAGTGGCTAACACTGTTCTGAAGGCAGGCTGAACAGAATGCATTAATTTCAGGTATTGGCAGCAGTTGTCTAGGAAGTTCACTGTCTAGGAAGTGACACTCTTGAGCAGATCAACCTGTGCATAAGTCCAAAGCAGCCCCATGACATACCCTTTCTTACTTGGTGCTACTATCACAGGCAACAGTATGAAAAATTATTGGGACCAAAATTCAAGTTAAAAAAAAAAAAAACAAATCTATGGAAAATCAGGTCTCCTTGATTTCATTAAGGACATAAAATTACTTTTTTTGCTGTTTGGCAAATAAAGGATATGGGATTTTTTTTTGAAGACAAAATATATCAGAGTAACTGATGATTTTTGTGTATGGTTCTCTGCCACCAAAATCAAAAAGCGCATGCTCATCGCAGGTGTGTGTGATAAATGTATGTTTTGCTTATGAACACGTAATGAAAACGGGGAAAAAAAAGGAAGAAGGAGAAAAAAGTATGAGTAATAATGGGCATGAAGTTAGATTTAACAAAATCAAGTTTAATTAGTTGGATCTAGAAAAAATAAAATCTCCAAGACTGAGATAAACTATAGACCGAGGATGAACTTTGTTAAATCACAAGATCAGTTTTGAGGTATTCTCACCTTTCTAAATTCTGCTGTGATCAATGAAACTGAAAATTAGAAAGACTAGTATAGCTGTCGTGTGAAGAACCCGAGTGAAGTGACAGGGAGGGCATCACTTACTTCTTCCTAGAAACAGGCTTTTAAAAATTTTAACAGACAAAGAATTTTGGTTATCAAATAAATGTTGTATAGTTGAAGATATTAAAGCAATGGCTTTGTGATAAAATTTCAGAGTTCATGATCATTAGAAACAATTTTCCACTAACTGATGAACTTGACTTTCATACTAGACTAAGCATAAAAGTGATCATCATTATTTCTCAGAAAAGTGAAACATCACTTAGGTAAAATGATAGTTGATTTTGTTCTCTTGTTCTATCCAGTAGCTTTTTCTTAATAGTAGGGATTATACAGTCAGTAAAGTTGAGAGGAAAGTAATAGAACATAAGGCATTTTTATAATTACTTTGGTTTCCCCTGCATTTTTTTCATGTAAGCTGTGTAGGCCATCTTTGACATTTTATGTCTATACATATCACTGGTATATTAGCAGAGGATTGCTAGACTTCATTTCTATTACATGTTCTATTACATGTTCTTGTGTTGATGATCCCAGTAATGTCATGGCTTCTCTTTGAAATGCCTTGATCTGAGAACACAACCCCAAGGTGTGGTCAGTCAGTACTTACCAGGTGACTCCACTGGTGGCCCCTTCCAACCTTACCCATGCTGTGGCTCTGTGATCAAAGATGTGTGTCACTAATGGTGTTTGTTAATTCACAGGCAACGATCAGCACTAGGGGAGTGCTTGGCTGCTTTCTCAGGCGCCTTTCCAGTGGCTTTTTTGGAAACTCATTTGAACAAACATAATATCTACTCAATCTACAATACCAAGAATGCGAGAGATAGAGCAGGTATTTCCAGAAACTGAAATCATGATTATGAAAACATGATTTGACTGTGAATGCTGCTTGCCTTAAGACTTGTGATTTTACATACATTTTATAATGCAAGAATTTTCTTGTAATTTCATGGATGAATTTATTTTCTAAATTTTTCTTTCTAAATCAGTTTTATAATCAATTTCTTTTCTAAATCTGGTAAAACTGATCATTATATGTTCCTAATGTTACTGATATGTTAATTTTGAGATACTGTTCTCAAAATACCACTTTGGAATTGAATTAATGAAGAGACTGCACATTTTTAGTACCTCAGATATTCTATATTTGATCACAAAATTAGGCATCCTTGTCAGTAGCTTTGGTTCCTCAGTTTACATAAACAGTTTTGGGTCCCTAAAACATACATACTTGCAACTGAAGGAAAATAGCTTTGCTGTATTAATTAGATATTATGGCCTTATAAAATAAAAAAATAGCAGAGTAGTTTGTAGATTGGTTGTAATTTTCTTTGACATAAAAGGCAGTAGAATTTCTTTACAGTAACATTATGTATGTTTACTTTGCATTTATCTTTTTATTCCATTTTTGATGTTTCTTATGCTGCAACATGCTTGTTGAATAAGGTCACATGCACAAACTGTTCCTGCAATAAATAGAAGTTGCAGTAGAACTTCACAAGCTCTGCATATATGCTGAGTCTGTATCATATTACAGATACACAAAGATGACATTGTATGTTCATGTAAGATGCCATTTTATAATGGCAATAATTTTATAACTTATAACAGGGAGCATAGCAGATTTTTTCTCCAAGGAACTCTAGTATCCAAACTTGAAAATATCAACAATTATGGATGCTTACCATATACATATACAATCCACTCTACTGTCATGGCTTTTAACACAAAATGAAATGTTTTTTTTCCAAAATTGCATAATCTTTAAGGAGACTTTGTGATGTCTGTGTAAAATATATTTACTCTAAATAGGAGAAGATACTGCTTGATAAAAAAGACAACAAGAAGTTGTGGAATGCTGGTAGAGATACTTATATTCACAAGTTGCAGGCCAAATTTTTGTTCTATAAATACCTGTGTGACACCTGTATGTCATGGTATGTGTTAGTATGTTAAACATTCAGGAGCTGCAGGTTATGCTTGCAGAGATTTTTTGTAGATGAATGAAACTGCCTCAAAAATCAAGGGCACTGCAGTGCCTTTTCAGAGAAAGGAACTAAAAATTCAAATGAATCCAAAAGTAAACATTTACAATCACATATTCACCTCTAGAATCAATTTCTCAAATCTGCTCAATTTGTTAGGATAGGCAATGTTTTCTGTTTGTTCCATTAGAATTCCAGGTCTCATCTAATGTATTGTTGAGAGATATTTCATTGTATCAATTTGTTTCCTCAACAGCAAAACTTACACTGGAAGGGATTTTGAAATTTAAGATTTATTTTGTATATAGAAAAGTGCATCTGATTTCTCAGAATTCATTCCACAATATTTACATTGTTGAAACTTTCATACAGAAATTTTAATTACAGAACTGTTGATATAAATAGTTTATTGCTCAACAGTATGAAAAGATGTGTTTTTTATTGTTGTATTGGGTATGTTTCCTTTGGATCATAAGGGTGAAAATGTAAACAGAAAACAGAAGTTGTATCGGATAGCAGCTGAAACGCTGTTTTCCTTTTGTGATCTGGTTTATTGATTTTTTTTTCCCCCCAACAGTTCTCAATTTGCCAACTAGTGTAGAAGAGGTTTGCCCAAACATTCCTTCCTTGATGAAGCTGATGGAAGAAATAGTGGAACTGGCAGAATCCGGTATTCGTTACACACAAATGCCACATATCATGGAAGTCATTCTGCCTATGCTGTGTAGTTACATGTCCCACTGGTGGGAGCATGGGCCAGAGAACAATCCTGACAAGGCTGAAATGTGTTGCACAGCCTTGACGTCAGAGCACATGAACACTCTGTTGGGTAACATATTGAAAATCATCTATAACAACCTTGGTATTGATGAAGGAGCCTGGATGAAGAGATTAGCAGGTAAGAAGTGAAAATTAATTAATTATCAAGCAAATGTGTGTGTATATTCAGAATGTTTACACACACACACGGACTCTGAATCACTCTGTATTTACCCCATTAAAGCTGGAATACAAGAACATTCATATTTGTACATTTTTAAACAATACAGATCTGGATGAACCAGAAATACCAAGTATAAAGAAAAAAACCAGTGTAAGCAGTATGTTTTAATATCTCTATAAGTAAAATAACAAGTACATTAGAATATTTCTTTTTCCATAGAATATGCACATGTGCCTTTTGCAGTATATTAAATTCAAGGACTATAGAACATTTTCATTACATAGCAAATTTTCATTTGCAGGCATTATACAGTTCCTTGCTATTCTGTATGAGTGCTGGATCCTTAAAACCTGGGTTTGAAGGCCTATATCTAACACATTCATTACAATTAAATGTTGAAATTCTCATGTCATTTTAGTAATAGTTATGTTGACTTCATCTTGTGAAGAACTTGAAATTAATTGAAAAACACTTTAATTCTCAGTGTTACACTCTCTGAGGAAAAGTCACTTCGGTGGTATGGATTCAATTATTCAATTAGACTTTCTTAAGGCTCTTCAGTATTTACTGTAGTAGTAATTTCATTCATGGTAGCATTCAGAATTCCTAGTGTTTTGAGAGTTAGTAATGTAATGCACTCTTAAGAATAGGTAGCAACTGCCTAAAATTCTGTGTAATTTAATCAGTGTGTGACAAATGGTTTGGTACCAATGGGCCCAGCTGAAGTGCTAATTCACATAACTGTTATTATGAGTTGATTTTCATAAAGCTTGTGCTGATAAGTCTAAAATGAATCAGTTGAATCACTCCCATTTGTCTACATACAAGACTTAGTGTGCTGAAGAAATACAGACAAGATGTTTCCATGGGTTTTCAAATAACTAGAGCATGCTTTCCAGCTCCCCTTCGCTCAAGCAAGGTTCAAAGGAGGAGGCAGCAGCTGAGAAAACTTGTGCATGCACTATGTAGCTATATGTGTATCCATCCATACCATTAAACAACTTTGGCATTGCTCAATAAAACTATGCAGACAAATACCACGCTGACAGTATTCCAGTAAAGAGGTGTTTCAAGCTTTATGATCTTGCAGCCTTAGTCTGTGAAGTTGCAATTTCTGCCCTCAGACAAAATGAATTGACTTTGTGAAATCCTGACCACATTTAATTCTTGGCAAAACTTCTGCTGATTTCAATGGGGGCAGGATTTGGCTCTGTAGCCTAGAAGTAAGATTCAAGAAAGAGTGAAAAGGTAAAAGATTTTAGTTATATTTTGTGGCCAGGTATATATTATAATATTCATTGCCTTAAATAGTGTTTTCCCAGCCCATCATAAGTAAAGCGAAGCCACAGCTCTTAAAGACACACTTCCTTCCACTGATGGATAAACTAAAGAAAAAGGCAGCAGTGGTTGTATCGGATGAAGAACATCTAAGAGCAGAAGGCAGAGGTGACATGTCGGAGGCTGAACTGCTCATCCTAGATGAGTTCACCACTTTGGCACGGGACCTCTATGCCTTCTACCCTTTGTTGATTAGATTTGTGGACTATAACAGGTATGTGGAGAGGAATAGGTCAATGAATCTCATAAAACCTTCCTTTTTATTGATACCGCCTCTTGTCCCTTGATGTGCCTAGCACTGAATTAGAGTGGCTTTTACTCAGTCTGACAATCTTGCAGTTGCTCGAGCTAATGCTTTCTGACTTTTAGGAGGAGCTGGGGTCTTTTTGAGAAGAAAACAAAATAAAAATGCAATCCAGATTTATTGGATTAGAATTAGGATTAATATTAAAGGATTGTAAGGGTTTTGAAATAGGACATCGAAAAGCCACTGCTACCAGGAAGGATTAAAAGCATATATTATTGGTTTTGTTGACTTGTATCCTTGTAAGATGTTGAAAAGTGATTTCAAAGCATTAAGACAATGAGGATTATCCCCTTTTTTCACCTTTATACCAAATTTTAGGGCAAAATGGTTGAAAGAGCCCAATCCTGAAGCAGAAGAGCTGTTTCGCATGGTGGCTGAGGTTTTCATTTACTGGTCAAAGTCTCATGTAAGTAATTCCTTGGTAAATACTTTTGTTAATGAGGTTTCTTAATAGGTAGATCAGTTATTTAGTGGTTATATTTGTAAAACACATTTAATGACAGAAGTGAAACTGCAGATAGGAAGGTATTAATGACTCACATTTCTGACACTTCTGGAATGGCAGAGAAGATAAGATAGGTGTTTGGTAACATAGTAAATTGATTAAAGATATTTTTCTTACAGGTTCTACCTTGTTTGTTGTGGGTTTGTTTTGGGGGATTTTTTAATGTGTTAAACTCATTGCATTTTGTATCCTTACCTTTTATTTTTCTTTTCAATTATTTTAACCCCATAGCCTTTTTGTAATGAGACCTAGTAAGCACTGATACTTTTTAAGTAAAACATGATCCGGTGAATACTGGAACACAAAGAATTAAAAACCCAAAAGAGTCTAATTACTTTAAGGCATTAGATCTTTGTATGGACTGTTGTCTGTATGAAAATTCTTTATTTGCTATAGCTTCATCTGTCTCAAGTATGGGGAACAAGATACCTTATAACTTCAGTACTGGTGCCTGAATTTGGCTGTAAGATTTATTATAAACAGCACTGTGCACAAAAAGTGATTATACTGTAGGTAGATACCAGATATTGAAATCACCCGTGTATTCATAATTTCAATATTTTATTTAAATATTTTCTTATGTACGAGGATATAGTGGAAGTTTATAATGGGGAAAAAATGAATTAATAATTTATTAGTAGGGAACCTGGACCATATTTTTATATTGAATTGGAGGAGGAGTAAGATTTTTATAATGTCTTTTTCATAGCTAGGGAAGCATTTCCTTCTCTCTAACATGAGGAAAATCCCCAAACATACACTACCTGAGTTATGCAGTATAAACGAAACTGAAATTCAAGGGCATTGTTGATGATCTGTTAATTTTTACTGCCCTTAACTTGTGGATTTTACCGATTTCTTCTTAATTTGTACTTTTATTTAAGGTATGTTTAATAGAGTACCTACGTAAATGCTTCTAACTGAGATCTGTATATTTCCAGAATTTCAAAAGGGAAGAGCAGAACTTTGTGGTACAAAATGAAATCAACAACATGTCTTTCCTTATCAGTGACACCAAATCTAAGATGTCTAAGGTAGCGTAATCATATTTTTCTCTTTGCAAAAGGAAGGAGTCAGGAAGATTCCAGAGAAGCACCTTTTATTGTTTGATTTTTCTTTTTTTGTTTGATTTTTTTGGAGGGGAGGGGATTTGCTTTTTGTTTTGGTTTTTTTCTGGTGAAAAAATCTATTGAAAGCACTGGGTTGAGATGCAAAGCGCAGTCATTTGAGTAACACGTTGCAAGATATTGGCAATGTTAAAATGCCAGCTCCACTGGATGAGGTCACACCTGTGTAGGTAATGAGGAAATATTCAAACCAGAGACAAGTACAAAGCTGCTAGTACAATTCGTTTATTTAATATTGGATTTGGTTTAATTTTCATTTTTACTTTATTGTTCAGGCAGCGGTTTCTGACCAGGAAAGGAAGAAGATGAAGAGAAAAGGTGACCGCTACTCTATGCAGACCTCTCTCATTGTGGCAGCACTGAAGAGATTGCTTCCAATAGGCCTAAACATTTGTGCTCCTGGAGACCAAGAGCTAATTGCACTGGCCAAAAATCGTTTTAGCATGGTAGGTGCTCTTTTTGCACTTCTAAAAGGTAAAAATATTTACTAATCCTATTTTTTAATGTTTTGCACTGTGTTCATTCTTACAGCATGATGCAGAGAATTGAGATTAAAATTCTGTTTTATAAGGGCACAGTGGGTGATTATGGTGTATATCTACATATTTTCCTCATGGCTTAAAACATTTCAATTTGAACATACTTATGATCAGTATGGATGTATTTCAGAATGATCAGTATATGAATACAGATGATATTCAGTAGTTGAACTAGTTATTTCTTTCTCTTAATTTTTAATGCAAAATAGTTTTTGTTATATTTTATGAAGCAATTTGGTTGGAGTTGATCTCTAAAGTCTTTTCTAATCTAGTTAATTCTGTGACTCTCATAAAATTAAGAACTAGCTGATTCCTAACTTCTGTGCCCAATATCATAACTAATTCCTTTTAATCACTCTCATGTGAGTGAAAGAATTTCTGTAGGGATAGACTGTTTTAAAAGTAATTCTTTTGGGTATATACTCACAGTGCAATAATTTGATTTTAATTTGGAATATACTTCTTTTCTCAAGCTATGCTTTCTACACTGTAGGGGGTTATATGGCCATAGGACTGCTGAAGTGAATCCTATAAAGGATGCTGTGAAAAAGCTCTGCAAAAAAAGAACTCAAATCATAGAAGGCTCTGGTCATGTTATTGGCTTTATTTGGCCAAACTTTCCATATGTGTATGTTAGCAATTTGAATTCAAGCTCACATTTAGTGTGTTACTGTGAACAGATATATGTATGATGCCATCCAGAACTTGATCTTGCAAGCTTAGTTAAGAAAAGGTTTGTCTCTGATATTTTTCTCAGTCTTTCCCATTGTCAGTTTCATTCATCATCTCATGAAGGCAAAGGCTGATATTTATATGAACCATAACGTTTCCTAATTACCCTCTATTCTGAATTTATATGATTTGTAATCTATTGGCAGAAAGACACCGAAGATGAAGTACGAGATGTCATCCGCAGTAATCTTCACCTTCAGGGCAAGGTATGCAGTTTTTAAATTTGATTTTTCTTCCTTTGAATTCATTTTTTGGTGCCATATAATGGCAACCTGCCTTGGTTCCTTAGAATAACTTGTAGTCCCTTATTCTCTTCTGTCAAGTAACTTGTTGTTAACTGTTAAATGTTAGGTTTTTAATGTGTGTGTATGTGCACTATATACAATGATGTATGGCCCTTCAAATCTCTCTCCATTCATACCATTAATACAAAATTGGAGATGGAAGGAAGTTCTATCACTGTTTAAACTGCACCTAATAGCATTTGAGATAAAGTCTGCAAAATGCTCTAAGTTACTTAGTATCAACTTGAAGTGTAAATGAAAAGGAAGCTGCCATTTTGACGTACTCTGTAAAATTAAATATCTCCAGTTTTCTCAGTTTGGTTCCTGCTTTTCAGTCCTGGGAAAATAAGGTATTTTGGGAAAAAGTATAAGATTTCTATTACTGAATTCCAGCTAGTGCCAGGTGAATAGCTTTAGGGGAAAAGTCTTGAAATGGCCAGCATAATGAAACTGTTTTATTAATGCTTCAAATAAAGAAAAAGAAGCCTGAATATGGAAGTGTAATAAAATTATGCATCTGTCTCCGCTACTGAAGATGGAATCGTACCTATGGATGTTGCTTTACTTAGGATTATCCTCTACCTCCTCCCCCTTCCCCATCTTTTATTCACCTCAAGAGGAAACTAAACTACTGTTTTCTGTGCTTATTAAAAGGTCACAAAAGAGTAAACATGAGTTTAAAATCTGGTGCTTTTTTTTCTGAACTGTTATTTAAAAATCATTCAGAAGTCCAGCTTCCACTGCAATCAGTGCATGTATAAAATAATTTTTTTTTGATGAGCTGGTAGAGAAATGGTTCTTGCTGAATAATATGTGAGGATTAATTTTCTCCCATCATATTTGCCATATATCCCTGCCATGTTAACAACAAAAGTGTTTAATCCAGTAGCTTTAAATTATAGGGTTTGCACATAAAAAAAGTTTTCTCAAAAGCAAAAGACTTGGTTAAATCCTAAAACATTGAAATACTTATCCTTATATAGCAAATATTGTTAAATACTGAGAAGCAGAAAACAAACAGGCAAAGTACTAGGAAGAAAGCAGTGTCTGAAGATCTTAATGAGCAGCAGTACTTAAACAATGTGAATGCCATGAACATAAAACCTTTGAACATGAGGTGATTTTGTGTATAAACTTCAATGGTGTTTTCTTATGACAGTGATAGATATTTCTTTTCCGGCATTTTCAGTATGTGTACATTGTAATTTTGTGAGCCATGCAGTTGCAAGTCTTGCCTGGGATTTCACGTTGCTATTTAGCACTTACCCTCCTGTTTTAACTACTTCAGTTTCTGTTTTGTTTCTTCAGTGATATGTTCTGCTGTTAAGAAATTTCTGTCTGTTACTGCTTTGTTGCCTGGAAGACATGATACATCCTAATACCTTGATCTTTACTTTCTCTTCAGAAGCTTCCTATGCTTCAATTAAAAGTTTGCTCTAGTTAAGCAACATACATCTTCTCTGTTTATACTACATGAGAATAAAATTGCTTTTAAATTTCTTAGATTGATGCAATTTTACAGTGTCTTGATAATTAAGACAAAAGCAATTTTAGCTAATCCAAAATCCACAGTGTTGCATTTTCCAGTCGTAAACTTTTAATCAGTGACTGTAGAATTTAATATTTTGAAATGAATTCCCAGTGGAAGATGAAAATCTGAAAGAGAACCACATAATACACAGATAACAAATCTAAACTGCCATTGTAGTTAGCTTTATTTTACAACTCTTTACATATTGTTTTAATAACTTTTAAAAGCTCTGATTTAGACCTGTATGTGACAAGCAGTTAACTGCAGACAAAATGGTAATTTATCACTGACACATTCTAGAGTCAGCACTAAATGTAAGTGTGTAGCTAGTTACTTAAAGTATAATGTCTAAAGTTAAAGTCAGTAGTTATGTAAAAATTACAATGCAATATATTCCATGATTCTCTGCTGTCATTAGGATTCAGTCACTATACAGTTGAGTGGGATGTTTCTTGTTACAAAAAATGATGCCATCATGCATAGACTACCCTTTTGTTGTCTAATTGAATTAGAGATAATGGGAATGAGGGCCAAATGGCCTTATAAATTGAAATTACTATTTTCTACTATGAATTAATATGTAACTTATTTATAGTGGTGTGTGTAAAGCAGCTTTCAAAATATAGGAAAAAATACTGCATTTTGAAAGGCTGGTTTGCTTCCAACAATAGTAATATTCTTTTTTTAAATGGTGTTTTCTGTTAACCACTTCTTCTCACAGACACATACAATTCTGTTATTTACATTAGAGCTGATATGTAATTTATCTAGATTCCTTTTCGGAGTACTACACTGTTAGAGAATCATCCTTCTGAATCTTTAGCTTTTAATGTTATAGCATCTGTTTCATGCATTTGTCTACCTTTGTCTGCATTTGTCTTCACCCTGTTTCTGTCTTTCCTTTCCTTGCATGCCTGCATGCTGTTACTCAGTACCAAGCCTTTTCTTTCAAGAAATTGATGATGAAACTTGCATTCATTTTGACATGGATGAAGCTCAAGTCACCAAAATCTTCTTCCAGCCATTCTAATTCACACCTTGAAATGCCAACTACTCATGCCCTTAGAAAACTACCTTTACAAAAAAGCTGTGCCTTGGTAGAATGTGAGGAGTCCTCAGATCAAAAGACATCTCCACCTGTGATTAAAAAGTCTTTTGTGGACTATCCATTCATGATGATCCAATCAAATGCTCACACAAAGACTGTGGATGTGACAGTTGTTAAGAAATGGAAAAGCCGAAAGGTGGAAGAAATGCCTGCAAAATTTGGCTTTCTAGGTTGTAATAAACTATTAATGAACAACTGTGTAAGTTTTTAATCATTCCTGGAACTTGAGTAAACTGTGTATCTGTAATATGTTTTGAGGAGGTGAATTAGCATTGTTGTCTCATCTTAGGCAAAAATTGAAATTTGGATTCACAAAGAAGTTTTAGACAAGTAAGTGTTGAGTTCAAGCCCTGTGGAAATCTGTAGTGTTTAGCCCCCGAGTTCTCTAGCCATCTGGGCCACTGTGTCTGCAACAGCAACTGCAGAATCAGCAATAATCACTGGCCACAGTTCTCAGTAAAATGGGTCATCAGTGTCATTGGCACAGTAAATGCTTGCAAAGTGTGTTCCATTAGTCTTGATTAGCAGAAGGAATGGGGAGACAAAACAAACCAAAAAGAAATCACCAATTGTAAAAGAGAGAATTACAGATTATTGAAGTAGAAAATATGAAATGTAAGGAGAAAAACTTGATAAAAATGATTTTGCTTCTTACAGTTCGTTATAATTTGTAGGCTGATAAGCAAATACAACTGGAGTTCAGTTTTCCAAATTAGCTTCTAAGTTTTTAGCTAATAATCAGTAAAATTAGGATTTTGTAACGATTTTTTAAAAATTTAAAATAGAGGTAAATAACAGCAATACTACTAATTTCCATCACTGAAAACTAAGTAATCCCAACTAACAGAGCAACACTTTTAATGTTGTTTCATTTAATAATGGGAAAGGCAGTGTACTAAGTTATGTCTGTGTACCTCATACTCATTACTTTTCCTCAAATACTATATTCATTGCTGGTGCCAGTGCTATTTATTGACCAATGATTTTTTTCTATTTGTAGGATTATTAGTGTTTTAGGGGGACAGGTTGCCCATAGAAACTGTGGATACATCATCTCTGGAAGTATTCAAGGCTAAGTTGGACATGACTTTGAGAAATCTCATGGAAGGTGTCCTTGTGTATGGTAGAGGGGTTGGAAGGTAACTTTAAGGTCATTTACTTCCAACCCCTCTACCCTACACTTTATGTTTTCTGGAAGCTCTTGCACAAATTAGTCTTGCTCTCACAGTGTAATGGACGCTGGACGGGTTATGTAAATGTGTAGGTTAGCCATATAAAGTGTTTCAGTTTATCTTTGAAGCTGTTTTTCTACTACTTAACCTGTTAGGAACATTTTGCCTTGGTGACATGTGAAATCTTTCTCCTGCAGCTTGAGGATCCTGCCATTAGATGGCAGATGGCACTTTACAAAGATTTGCCAAACAGGACTGACGACTCCTCAGATCCAGAGAAGACTGTGGAAAGGGTCCTTGATATAGCTAATGTGCTGTTTCACCTGGAACAGGTTAGAAACATTTTACCAATTTCATTGATTCTTAATCCAAACAAAAGTATTCACAATTTCATTTGTACTTTCACCTGCTGTATTTAATGTTATAATCTTTTTTCTTTCTTTTGATAGCTACTGTTTACATGCTTAATCCTGTGTTTTGTAGTCCAATATCATGGTCATGTCTATCTTGCAGTGTATTTGCAGCAGCTCCAACAATTTGTTTGGCCAGTATGGAAAACTCATATATTCCTTGCTGCATTCAAGTGACAGCAGAAGCAGGTTGGGGGACTAATTTTTTCTGAAAAAGGTCTATCAGAAACTTTAAGTTGCTTCAGAATCTGGCTCTATTTAATGTTTTTTGCATTAATATATGAGCTTCCCATGTGGCCTGAACTACAGTAACTTTTATTTAAGTAATTCTCTTTTTTTTTTTTTTTTGTCCTTTCCAGTATGCTTTAAAATATAGAGTTAAAAATCTCCTCTATGGGTACATCTTACAGATCAAAGACTCGTTGATAAGTTATTTTTGTGTCTTTTCTCTTTGAATTATTACCTATTATGCACTTTAGATTTGTTAAGCTTTTTCCTTTTTAAAATGTAGTGAAAAAACAGGACATTAACTTGGAAGGTGCTCTTAATGGCAGAGATCAACACTGCTGGTTGCACACCATAGGCTACAAACAGTCTTCATATAAATTTTACAAATTTTTTTTTCCTTTTCGAAGAACACTTGAAAATCCAAGGTTCTCTTCCATTCTCATTAGATTAGATGGTTTCACTCAGAAAGTTTCCAGATCCAATGTCAAGAAGTTTCCTCACTGTCAGGAAGTCACTGGTTCAGTCAATGGGAACCTGAGAGATATGTGAATGTGCTTGTATATACACTCTGCAGAAGGTGTGTTGATGTGAATATCTGTGTCCTGGCTGTTGCATCACACAACTCTTCTTCATATAGTTTGCCAGCCTTGATGTGGATTTGCTGCAAGTTCAACATCCTTACACAGTTTGGTAGAAGAGGATGAGGAGGAGTCACTAATTTTTTGCCTGTTGCTGTGTGAAGCAAGCAAAAAGGGATAGAAGTATGGAAGTAAATCCTTGTCAATCGTGGTTTGCGATGAGAGAGAGCAAGAGAGGAGAATGGGTGCTGGTTTGAAAGGATATAGGTTTGCTCTGAGGAAAGAAGACTGGAGAAAAACTAGAAATATGGGGGGTGGGGGAAGGAGGCTTTATCTTATTACCCTGGTTTTATCTAAGTTGACTGAGATGATCCAGCAGTAGTACAGAACAGAATGGATTCTCATTGTGGTACCATTTAAGATCAGTACTTCTGATCAGACTTAAACAATTACTTGTTGACAAGTTTTCTGGTTTTTTTATGGCTATCTTGCACCTTTTGGTTTAAAGATTTAGCCCCACAGCTTTTCTTATCTTCTGTAGATAAATGCTCAGGAGCTTTTATCTACAGAAGATAAAATTACTGAAATAGGAAATCTGGTCTTTAAAAATTAATCAATATATGAGCACTGCATCTGTTTTTATGATAGTCTTGAGTAATCCTTTGCTCCCTGTATAAAAATACTCTGTTCTCCATATATACTTTAAATGTTTTCTGTATAGCACTGGCAATGATCAGTCCATTCTTTGTGTTTTCTTTCCATGCAGACCTAACTTCTTTGTTTTTACTGTTTTCAGAAATCTGCTTGCGTAGGCCGAGGCTATTTCTTTTGGGAAAGTATTGAGGATTTTATAGTTGTTTGTGAATATATTACTAATTACCTAATTTTCACATTTGGGTTTGTCTGACTTCTAAATTAGTAGTGCTGGCACTTGTTTTTGTGACTGTAAATACGTTTGCGGTGAATGCTTTTTTGTCCTTTCTCTTAAAAAAGATTTTTCTTTTGTATTTTAACTTTTAGAAAGAACTTATTTAAGATTACTACCATTTAATCTTACAAGTATAATTCTATATTTCACTGAATGGCAGTGGTTTTGTCTGTTTAATTAAATGAACGTTTAATTAAATGTTCGTTATTTAACTATTAATATTTTTATGTATTTCACTAAACTGGATAACCAAATTTGTGGGAACTCAGCGCATCACCTCGGATGCTCTGAGTCCCAGGGAGACTCCTTGGGGGGCTCGGAAGTCCTGGAACGTAGCCAAAAGCACCTGGTGGCTTGATTTTGACCCTTCAAGGGTCGTGCTATTGAAGCATGAGGGTCTGGAGGTTTCTGAGGTTTGAATGGTGTAGGGCAGGTGTTTTTATAGAATAGAATGTAGGTTTTAGGATTTTGGTACAGGGGGGTCTAATGGAGGCAAGATGGAGGATTCAGGCCCGACCTCGTGGCTTTTCTCCTTCTTCTTGTCATCCATCTTCTCTGTGATGTGTGCATTTTAGATTGGTTCATACTAAAGGTGCACTGTTTAATAAAGGTGATGGGTATTGGAGAAAAATTGTAAATATCACATACGCAATTATCAGTATAAGAATGTACGACCGCCCTAAAGGGGCAGAGAGTGCTTGTGGCTGCCTTGCTGGTCAGATCTCGGCTGGGCAGAACAAAAACCTTAGAGATAAGCTATAATAAACAACCCGAAGACTGAACTATAGAGGAGTCCAGACTCGTCTGTTCATCGCGGGCTGCCTGCGAACCGTCCCACGCGAACCACCCCACGCATGTCCGACAGAGACAGACAGCCGATCGGACAAAATTTGGATTGAATTTTGAGTCTACAACAATATCAGAATTGTCACTGCATTTTTTTTCATATAGTGCTTGATTTTATTGCAAAGAAGAATTAGCAAGACTTTCAGGGTAGAAATGCTAACTTCCACTGGCTTCTTTGATGCTGTTGGAACACAAAAGAATGTAGTTGTTTGTAAAAGAAACAAACCACCCATAAATAACCAAACAGCCCACCCCAAAGTTCAAGTCCCCTTAACTCTACAACAGTTGCAAAGGTTAAATCAAATTATATAGTTTTAATGGAAGATGTGTGAAATAAATCACAGAGACTAAATAGGCTGTGGGAAAGGAGTGGTCCATAGCACAGTCTGCAACTATGGTTCCCAGGTATCCAGTCAGGCTATATACAGAAGTATGCAGGTGCTCTTCAGCACCACAACAGTAATTTTTCTTGGGATGGAAACAAGAATAAAAGGCAGAAGAAGAAGAAACCCCAAAGGCATAATAGATAAAGATGGAGCACACCCAATTTCATCTCATGCTACTGCAGAGCCAAGATGCAGAAAGAGAATATATTTTAAGATAGAGCTGTAGTTTTCTGAAATGTAGCTAAAATGTTTTGAAGAATTTGATGTACATTCTGTCTGGGCTACTTCATAGAAAAGATTTAGTCCTGAGTCTTTGTACTTGTCACTCTTTCCTAAAATTAATTATTTTCCACCAAAACTGATCATGGTAAATATTACAAATAAAAGATTTTGTGTGTCCATGAAAATTTCTTTAAAAATATTGTCTGAGGCAATGTGAAGGTGTTCAATTTACCTGCACATGTGTAAAGAGTTACCTATAAAAGCTGGAATGAAAAAAAGCTTTTTGCCTTGAAAGTTAAGGCTTCCTGAGAGATGGCCTTATTGATGATAGTGTTCTATATAAAAGATAGCAAAAGTAGAATGAAGTGAAAAAGAATATCTATATCATACCAGGGAAGTGGGATTTGTGCTTTAAGTTTATTTTCTAAATTCTGATTCTGTCATTTGGTTGAATGCTTGAGCTCTGTCTAGAACTTATTTTGATCTATTCTTCTTCTGTTGCTTTTCTACTTAATTTGTTAACTAACATTTTTACTAATATTCCTGTTTCCTGACACTAGGGACATTGCCACATTATTTTTCCATGTGTGTTTTGTGTAACAGGTTGAGCATCCTCAGCGGTCCAAAAAAGCAGTGTGGCATAAGCTGCTGTCTAAACAGAGGAAAAGAGCAGTGGTGGCCTGCTTTAGAATGGCACCACTGTATAATCTGCCAAGGTAAGAGATCTGTCTTTCACCAATGCACTAAAGTTCATACAGAGATATTTGGCAAGCTCAAAAGGAAAAAAAAAAACAAAAAAGAAAGCCAGTAATTGATAAACTTGGTATTATAGCTTGTATATTGCTTTATTTATGAGGTTTAATTACTTTTCCCCAACTTCTGAAAAGAATAACACAAAATTTAATTTTCAATTTATGATTTCAAATCTAATCCTCAAATTTTAAAAATGCAATATTTGAGCACAACCCAATGTTATCTATTTCTGTTAACTTAATATTTATATTAAAAAATACAAAATGTTTTATATATAAAGAACGTAAAACTCACCAATGTGATAATTTTTTTTTATTTGTTTATTTGTTGCGTTTAAATTTCTTTAAAGTTTTATTTATTATCTATTCCTAAATAATTATTACTATGTTTTAGCATCAGTTTTACAAGTTAGTGTGATACAGTTTTAAATAAAACATTTTAATGTAAATTTTCTTTTTTAAATGGGTGCTTTGATAGGTTTTAACATAGAACTTTTTCTTCCCTTTTAAATTATTGTTGTCATGACAGGGCAGTCGTTCAAGCTAAATGAAATTCATATTGACCAAATCTTCTTTTTAAAAGTTTACAGCTTTTGTTTTGAATGTTCCTTTTTAGACACCGAGCCGTCAATCTCTTTCTGCAAGGCTATGACAAATCTTGGATTGAAACAGAAGAGCATTATTTTGAAGACAAACTGATAGAAGACTTAGCAGTACGTCTGGGTGAAAGGGTCATAGTAATGTATTATGGATTAACATTCTTCTTGTTCAGTAATAATTCTGAATCTCTGAAGTAGCTAGGATATCACTTAAGCTATCTCTACTCAAAGGGATGAGCTATAACCAAGTCACTTTGACAGCTTTTTAAAAATTACACGATGGATATTCCAAAATCCCCTCAGGCTCTTTGCTTCAGGGCTTCAATAACCTTTTATAAAGCTTTTTTTCCTAAATTACATATCAATTGCTGTCATTCCCCTATCTCTTATCTTCTGTCCTGTGGAGAACTGGAACAACCTATTCCCTCCTGTTTTGCAGCTAACCTTTGTGTATTTGAGGACTGCATTATCCACATTAAAGCCATTTAAGTCAAAAGGTTAGAATATGAAACTAGAGGAATCTAGTCTAAGTTCAGGCAGTTCCTTAGAAGCTGTCAGTCTGCTTCTTCAGAGAAGAATCCACTTGGCAGGGACATGAAGATTTTTCCCAGTGATTAAGTGTTAGAGCCATGTCTTTAGCCTTGCAAATACCTACAATGATTTTCATTTAAGTCTGGGGTCCTCATCCCTTACAATTGTCTCTCAGAAAGGTAGCTTTTTCACAGCTTGGGCAAGAAACTAGGAACTGATTCAGTCCCTGGAAGGTTCAACAGAACACAATCTGAAATCAGTCTTTTTTATTGTAAGGAGAGCCTGCTCTTTGCAATAGAGAGAGGAAGCAAACCATAAAATTTCTATTAGAAAAAAAAAAAGTAATAATCTGCTTTTACTGCTTAAAGCTTATGCTTAAAACCAAACTGTAAACAATTTTGAAAATTAGGATCAAAATACTGAAAGGAAAATCAGCAGCAATGAGCTCAACACAAACAGACTTTGGAAATTCAGTTTTGCCAGCACACATGCAAAATTAATTTCTTGTGGCATCCTTATTTTATGAACAATATTATCCTTACTCTGAAAATACAAGAGACTTCTACAAATAAACTTTGTATACAGCCTTTTAAACTGATATCCTTATGTATCCCAACACAAGGCAAGTGTTTTAAATAGTGCAGGTTCAGTCTCAAAAATAATTCTATTTTAGTTGGGTGCATGAGTGTGCAGTGGAACAACATAGGTCTCTGCACGTGTGCGTGTACGTGCAGGTGTGTGCATGTAAAGAAACAGCCCAGCATCGTAATTTAGCCTCACTGACATTAAGGATTATCTCCTTACCTCCATGATGAACCTATATATCTGCTAAATTTAATAATAACTCCTTGCCAACCAGTAGCTCGAGTGAAAAACCTTCTCAGAGAGGACAGAAACAGACTGGCCTGGCTTTTATATCATCCTTTATTAAAAACCCCAAAACTACAGGAATTCCCTTTTAATTCCTCAAACATATGGATATGTGTGTTTCCATTGCTCTCTTTGGGAGACTTGTATTGCACCTTTCATTAAAAAGAGTGTACAAAACTCTGTCTTTTAAATAAATTTGCATCACATTCTTGCTGCCTTGGAGCACTCACTCCCAGAAGGGTGAGAGTTTGAGTTTCAGCTTTGTGGATCTGACACAGAATGTTTTGTGGACATCATGAAAGATGTGTTGTGTTCCTGGTGAAGTTTCCTCTTAGGGAAACTATACCCTGGTTTAGCAAGGAATTAAAAGGTTATTGAACAGTCAAGATGGAATCACAGCCTGGGCTAGGGTAGCAGAACTCATCTGGAAGTGGAGAAGGGGGGAGCCTTGGGCTCTCTGATGTATTCTTGAAGGGTTGTCTGAAGTTTCTGGACTGTTCACAAATTAAATAGGAAAACTAATTGATCCAGGACCCAGAAACTATAGGCAAGATTCCTGTCCTTTAACTCTCTCTTAGTACTCTATAATCTCTTATGCCATAGTGAGTTCTTTCTCAATACTGAGAACCTTGACCATTCTTTTCTGCTAAGTAAAAATTACTGAAAGGAACAAATACAGTCAAAGCTACTCTGTTCCTGACTTTGCCAGATCCTGGCAATTTATAGTCTCGTGGTAAGAGGTTTTTTTCTGGGATTTGGGAATTGAGCATTTCCCTCACATAAAAGTAGAGAACCGAACTTACACTTGCAGTTTTGCTCCCAGAATCTTCTGTCCTTACGTCTGTTATACAAAAGAGAGTCTCATCTCCCACTTGTGAAGTTAAAGGATAAAAGGATTCACTTGTACTTTTTTTGAGGAGTTTAATTGTGCTGATTCTTAATATGAAGAATTCTGATTCAACATATCACGCCTCTGAGGGAACTAGATTTTTATGTTTGATGTTAGCATCATAAGGTATTCAACACTTTTTATTAATTGTAAAAATGCTTCTGCTTAAATAAATAGATTATATGAACACTTAAGCTTATTTGAAATAACTGTTGATTTGTTTTATTGGTAGATGCTATTGGACATAATAGATTGTAAGAACAATCTGTTTAATAGAAATTTAGATTTTATAAAATATTAATAATACAATTAGATTATATAAAGTAATATATTTTAAGTCTTCAAGATTTAGAAATGGCAGCTAAAACTTACCCAACCTATTTGTTTTACTCTCTTGTGTTACATTCAGGTAAAGCTTTTTGTTTTACACTTAAATAATTATAGGACAAATGTCTCAAGATAATGAAAATTAAGCATACCTATTTGCCAGAAGTGTCAGAAAATCACTGATTCTAGTGTTCATGCTGTGCTTAGTAATGCGTTCTACTTAACTCAGTCATTGGTGAATTTAATTTCAATAAATCTATGTAAACTAGTAACACATTAACACAACTTCTGCCCTTTTGTTTCATCAGTTTTTATAGCATTAAGGAGAGATCCTGGTTGATTACGTTATGAAGTATAGAATACTGCCAATTAATTAAAGAGAAGGTCAGCGTTCTAAATGAGATTGAAATAAAGAGCAGGGGAAGACATCCATAACTGTTCTGGTCTTGTTATTGATACTGTAAATATTATCACATGCTGAAAAATGTGAAATGAACCTTGTATGGCCATCATAGAGTGGCGTATGGAACAATCATTGTGCATAGACATCAGCTGAAGGGGATTCTCAGCTGCAGCCAGTCATGTTTGGTACAGCTGCGTGGGAAAGGTGGCCTTCACAGGCCCATGGAAATAGTATTATTCATAGAAAACTATAAGCATTCCTGCAGGAATCTGTCTGGCATGCAAAATTTGTTTTCTTAATAGACAACAATCCATTTTCCTCATATCTCAGAAGTGGCCAACCCATCTTTATTGCTTAACAGATAACATATGGTGATATAATAATGTATTACTCGTGCTGTCTTATCAATGCATGGAATTCTTTTTATCTGTATTTTGGTGTATAGTGCTAGATGAAAACAAGGGTGAAGAGTAGGCATATTTTATACCACCAATTTTCTTTGAGCTACCAGATTCTTAATAGAAAAAAGTGTCTGGATGAAGCAATTTTGTTAATAACTTGATAGGCAAAACTTAGTTTCTGAAATGTCTTTTGGCAAGCAATAAGAGGTCAGAGGTTTGTATAGATGCTTTTCAGAACACTGCTTTGGTTGTTGTCATTATAGTATTTAGGACTACATTTTCTTTCAAAGAAAGCCAACTAGTGCTGTCTAAAACTGAAAGAAAAATAATCACATGAAGAAAGAACCCTCTTTATATATTATTAAAGCATATATAATATTTTTTGTACATTATTGATTTGTCATATCCTAAAATTCTACATCCTGCTAACATTACTGTTGTTGGTAGATAGTGCTTCTTCCATCTAAAACTGTTGGTAAGCTTCACATTTGGAATTTTTTCTCCCTCAAAGTCTCTCAGAGTTTCTCAGTGAACATTATACCTAGCAGAGACTTGAAACAGGATTCTCATTTTTATCTGATGAAGCTGGTTAACATTGCAATAGACAGTATAATAATGAATGATGGCATCTGGTTATCACTAGTTCTGGATAACAGAGTAAGACTGAAGTTATTTTCTGAATCTAGGGAAGAGAGTTGATTTTTATGAGGAGAAGAAGTACAAAGCTTTGCAAGTGGCATCATCTTTGTAAATCTTCATGGCCATAAACACAGTCAGGGTTCAGTTTTGTCATACTTCTCTTGGAAGTTGCTTCCTCCTGGTTGTTCAAATCAAAATTACATATGTTAATATTATTAAATGTTTAGAAAATTACACAGAGCAAAACATTTTTCACTATAGATAACTAAATATACTTTTAATTTTTTTTCCCTCAAGAAACCTGGAGAGGAACCACCAGAAGAAGATGAAAGCCTTAAAAGAGTTGATCCTTTACATCAACTTATTCTGCTATTCAGTCGAACAGCCTTGACTGAAAAATGGTAGGGATGGTGTGAGAGACTACAGAGTGTATGCAGATTTTCAGATTACTCCTGTATTTGAAGTCATATATGTCTCTTTTAAAGTGAGATTTCATAAGCTAGGCCGAAACGTGCGTGTGAACATACGGTGAGTTTGAGTTACACTCAAACCTCTTTAGCTTGTGGTATGTAAAGAGATTTTATTATGACTTTTTCACAGCTATGGATACTTTGTTCAGGGCTCACTCCTCTTCTGTCTTCTGTCTATGTTCCCTATTGACAGTTACATTCTGAATATGAAATATAAGTAGAATTAAAAATTAACTATATTCACTTTACTGGATGGTGTTTATGAATTTCTGAGTAGTGTGTTTGTAGCTGGCTATACTTTTCTATTTTTATGAGTTAATCAAGTCTTCATTTTTCAAAAATACTTCACTAATTATTTATGAGCATCAAAGTTATTTTAAAATATTTTTAAGAAGTTTAAAAAATACTTTGGCACTTCAATTCTACTGTAATTAATCTACCTCATTTTATTTTTCCTCTGTCTGTTAACCAGCAAACTGGAAGAAGATTTCCTGTATATGGCTTATGCTGACATTATGGCAAAGGTAACTTGTTTGATACCTATTGCTTATTTTGTGTTTTAACTAAGTTAGTGAAGAAGAACAAGATAAATAACTTAGTGAACTGTTGACAGTAAATTGTGAGTTCAGCAATGTTTTCTTTCTATATGGTATCAGAGCTGCCATGATGAAGAAGATGATGATGGTGAAGAAGAAGTGAAGAGTTTTGAAGTAAGATTATACTTGTTTTGTTTTTCTTGTCATGTTAGACATTATTTCATAGCTTCCAGCTGACATTTATGTTTTTTGGTTCGTGGCTTACTGCAGCTTATTATGCCAGTGAACTGCATGTCACAAGCTGGATATGGCAGATATAAGTCCCCAGATTAATATTAGTGAAATAAAAACATACACAGTATTACATAATATAAGATTAAATAGAGAATAAGTTAGTAGATCTTATGTATTTTTCTCATTTAACTTTAATTTTTAGTTAGGTATTACAGATAGTAACTTAGTCTAAAAGTCTGATAATAACAGACTGTATCTCTTAAATTATTCTGCCCTGCCTTTAGTTTGGATATTTTAAAGTACTACAATACTACTTTTTGCAGTAGTCATTTACATTCAGTACCTGTATTTCATACAGTAGTTTTATGTTCACATATATGTTAGTGCTTCTTAATAAAATGTGAACTTCTGTTTATTGGTACTGCTAAGACTTTTTGCTTGTGTGGAGAATAGGAGATCTGTATTTATTGCTGTTTATGTTGAGTTTTTAGTGATCATCACTGTTAAAGGATATACACATGAGTTGATTACAAGTGTTGACAGTTGAGTCCTTGTCCTGTGTTTGCTCTGGGATCTGTCTCTCTTTTTCCATTAATAAAATGGAGTTTGTAAGAAATTTGTATCTTCTGAGGGGCACTGAGGGAATTAGCTCTTTAATATTTTTAATATTTTAATGTGTTTTGGCATATTGCGATTCTGACATTGAAAGGTCTCTCTTTTGTCTTTCAAATCAATTAGTATTTACATTTCATATCTCTACTAAAACACAGAAACAAGAAATAAATAGTTTTATTTCTTTAAAAATTCTAAATATACTGATTGATTTCCTGTAAAACTATCTGTGCTGTTCTGATTGTTGAGGAGTGGTTTGGGTCATGTTTACTTTTACTCCATTGTTTTATGGACATAGAACATTCTGTATATTTTCTACATGATGCTACATGATATAACACTGAAATATTTAAGTACATAGTCCCTATTTGACTGTGTAAAGAAATCAGAAAGAATATTAATACTAAATTCTTTTCAATCACTCAGAAGTCCAGTTGAGTTCCAAGTAATATCCTCAAAATACAAAGTTTTGTTTCTTGGTAAATATCTCATTATGAACCCAAATTTCAGTGTGTTTTTCTGAATTTTTTTTTCTTTTCCTCTGGGAATGCAGTATAAGACATACCACTGACAAAGACCATTCATTTCTATAGGGTCTTAGCAGTTAGCTTCTACATGCTTGTTAGATATCAAAAGTCTCATGCTTATAGATGTGAAAATTGTTGAATAGTAAGTCATTGAGGTGTATGAAAAATCTATCAGTAAGAAATTCGTTAGTGCTCTTTACGTAAATTGTAATGGGTTCTTTGTTTATCCATTTTTTGTCTTGAGAGAAGATCCTATTCATTTGTTTCTCTTTATTATTTTTCCTGTAGCTGTGAAACTTGTGTTTAAATAATGTATTTATATGTTCAAAAGACAATTTTGTGTATGTATTTGGTCAGTCACCTGCAGAAAAAAAATTTGGACTTCTTTTTCTTATTACTATTTCGCTTCTTGTCCTTGCCCTTCCTTAAGGTGACAGGATCACAACGCAGCAAGGTAAAACAAAAAAATATGTGTGTATTTGTCTGGGTCTAATTTTGTGATTTTTTCAGGCCCAACATCTTGGATAAGTTCAACTAAAGGGTCTTGAAATAATTTTTAACATTTCAGTTCCAGCATGACATCACTGCCAAACCCTTTTTGTGCGCAAGCTCTTTAAAGATTTCAGGAATTATTTATGCAGAATATGCCATGCAAAATTGTGATACTGTTTTGGGGAAAACAGTGTTGTTTGGCTTGTTCATGTTGTTTCGCTGTTCATGCCTTTTGTGAATCAGTTATCTTTCTGGTTTTAACTTAATTTGAATTAGTAAAACAACTTATTTGGTTATTAAGGGAAAGTAGTTGAACTTTTCTTCTGTATCTTAGCAGAGACACATTTCTGATATAGTGGTAGAATTCTGTTTCCAATATTTGTCGCAGAGAGAGCATCAATCATAGTTCATGTCTGATTCAGAGCCTTTGGAACTGAGTCCTCAGCCTTCAACATTATAGTATTTGACAGAAACTCCTTAGATGCTCCTGACTTTAAATTATTCATAGTTCTTCTATGTTTTCTTTAAAAACATAGAGGTAATATCTCTGAAACTTCAGTGTTAATTTTTTTATTGGCTCTATTTCTTACTCAGCCTTTTGTGTGTAATCATGAAAGCCTCACTATTTGTTTCTGAAAGGTGTCCCATGGCTATGCAGCTGACAAATTGCCTGCTTCACGCAGGTCAAAGTCTCATTTCCCACTGTTGACTCAGGCCACTTGCTGGTGGTGCTGCAAGGCTGATATTCTGGGAGAAGGTATGCTGTGTGGAGTAGTTAGTTTTTGGTTATGAGGTGGTTAAATACAGTTATTTCTGCTATGGTTTATGACAGCTAGAGTAAGGAAAGATGACTTGCTTGAGATTTGAAATGCATAGGTTTAGCTAATGGTCAGACTTCAGTCAGTAACTTCAAATTTCATTTCCTATGGCAATGCAGGGAAACAATTGCGACCTTCTCCATGGAAAGGAGCCAAGGGGATTTTGGTATTTTGTTTGCTAGCCTTCTATTAACATTCAGATCACAAAAGAAGGAGGCTCCCAGGCATCTGTGGGGAGAGATTATGTATTTCAGGATCAACTTTACTCTTACTCCTCCAAAAATTTGCACAGGTCTGTTCCATCTTCATATGATAAAGGCATTATCCTGGAAGATGAATGTGCTCACAAAAATTTATTTAAAAGGTATTGTAATTATTGTGAACAACGTGCATTACAAAAAACCCCAAAGAAAATGTATAAGGAATCTAATAATATAATTTATTATTTTTTAATTCCAATAATTCAGCTATTCAAATGCTACATATCTATCACTCTGCTTACGTCATTACCACCGAATCTTATATGCTCCATAGAATTTTTTTTCATGCTGACTGTGAGGTATTTTAAAAGGGAAAAAAGCACAAGAATTAACCCTTGCTTTCTTCATACATAGCATCAAGCAGTTGTGCAGATGTGAAACTGTGTATACCAGATGTGTGTGTGCTTGTGCGTGCATTTGTGTACTTCTTCCTGTCTGGTGATCAAGCGCCAATGTTGAAGGCAGTTCTTTTATTCTGTCCTGTGTATGCATGTGAAAAGTGTGACTATTCAATTTGTATGGGGTTAAAAGTCTACTGCTCTTCTAGACTTGAAAAATTTGTGGTGTTTGAAGTCTTGGATCCTTCTGCAGTCAGAGCAACAGAGATATTTGGGCGAGCTTAGGATGTGATAAAAATGCCGAGTGTAATTTATCGACAATTTTGTTGCTCATATCTTATGCAGTGTAGTCTTATTTTTGTACAATTAATTTGATTTGGGTTAATAGTGGGAACAATAGGGACATGGCAATAATGTTCTCTGTATGTTAGTATGTTCCTGTCAACATTTACCTGTAGTATTTGCTTTGAGCTATTACGGATGTCTTTGCCCCTTCCTCTTTCTCTCTAAATTAACTTTTTGTCTTATTGAACAGATGCTTGATTGACCCCCTGTAAAGTTGGTGTTACTGTCTTCTTTGATTCTATCTGATAAGAAATGATTTTAAATCAAACTGTTTCACTAGTTAAATGCAAATAGTTTTCTGCATTTGAGTCACTCCTACATATTAAAGTGTGCCAAATATGTGTAGGATGGGAACTCAAAGGAATCAAAATTTAGCTCATATTTTTAAACTCATTTGTATTAAATTGATTTAAATTAACTCTTCACAGGAAGAAAAGAAATGGAGGAAATAGAGCTTCCTATTGCAGTTCATTTTATACCTTTTACAGGTAGCAACTTTTTTGGTAGATTTCTTTATTCACAAGTTTTTTGACAAAATGAAACATTGTGCTGTCACTTACCTCAGACAAAAATTTTCATCTTTCTTTACGTACAAATAATGCAACCTCATAAAGGTTGCATAAGGGCCCCTGCCCTTTGAAGAGTGTTACCTGTATCTCTTACTGTCTCAAATCCAGAATAAACCACTGAGTGTCCATATACCATATATTTACAATAAGTAACCATTTATTCTGTGAATTAAGATCAGACTCCATATTGAATTTATCAATTTTAAGAAAGTAAACATTCAAATAACTATGTAAAATGTGTTTTTCATCAGTTTTTCCTACATATAATGGATTATATGGAACCTAATACATGGTTTTACTCTCTACACTACAGAATATGTTACTTATTAATAAATTAGTTTGGTTTGGAAAGGATCTTTAGAGGTCCTTGAGTCCAATACCCTCACAACAAGCAGTGATACTTCAATGATGTAGTCCAAAAGAGGGATTCAGGAAAAAAAAAAATTTTTATAGAGCAGAAACCAGCATTGAACCTAAAGGATTGAAGTTTTTATAAAGATGTATATATAAAAATGTACAGAACTATTATACATGTATTATGAGTACTTGATATTTTAATTACATAGCTTATACTTATGCATGCCTGAAATTGAAATGAACAGATGTTTTGCCAGTGTAAGTCCTGCCTAATAAGATTTGTTCTCTGGGCTAAGCAGAAGTCTTGAAAACATAGGAAGACAATTCAAAGGAGAAGCATTCTAATAGCTGAGTTGAAACAATTTCTGTTCTTTACATATTTTTTTCTTTCCTTGAACTTAAGTTCATTATTTCATATTAAAAAAAAAAAAAAGAGGAAAAAAGCTCTGTAAAAGCAGGGTCTTATATCAGCAGTCTGTATTTTGGAGCTTAGTGGTGTCAGCAAACAAACCTCTCCATATGTCCTAGCCCAAAAGGAAACTCCAATAACCAGTCTCTGTATGAATTAAAAGAAAATTTAAGAATTTCAGTGAAACACTTGTCAGTTAAAGCTTCTCTTTGGTTTTATCAAGTTTGTTGCCTACAAATTCAAACTAAAAATTTTGGGTTTGCCTGATTTATTTTGGCATATGATTGTTCATAATGATTTAAACCCCAAAAACCAGAATGAAGTAGAAAATATTTGGGTCTTTACTTTCAAAGAGTATGATTCAGAAGTTTCCTTGGTTTGGTAGAATGCTGGAAAAAGTCTATCATATGAGCACACATGTATGTACATTTATAAGTGGTCAGCTTTTTCCTATATGAGTGGAAAACATCCAAGATGAAATAGATTTGTTCCTCATTGAGGATTGGGGTTTGGGATGTGTTCCTTTTTTTTTTTTTTTTTTTGGTTTTGGTTGGTTGGTTGTTTATTTTTGGTTTTGTTGTTTGGTTTTTTTTAATTCTGTTCAATTATTTTAAATGTTTCATTTAGCATAGTATTTCTGCTATTGTTGTGATGGTTTGGTGAATGACAGAAAGCTCAAATCATTGGCTAATTACTTTGGTAGTTTCTTGACTTCAACTGGCAAGCAAGTGGATAAAGTGCAAAAAGCTGAAACTGGTAGCACAGATAACAGTGTAAACAGTCAGCACATCTTAAAGAAATGGGGATAACCTTATTAATTTAGTATGCTTTGTAGGCAATGGGTGGTCCTCTTCATGTAAGTGCTGCCATCACATATATATTTATATATAATGTATTGAGTTGGCAGGGAGAAAGCAACAGTGAAAATGCATTGTGAAGCTGAAGAAGGAACCATGATCTTTATGGGTTATCATCAAAGAATGGTTGCTTCTAAGAGAAATGCTTGTGGTGTTTTTGTTGGTGGATTGGTTTGGTTGGTAGATTGGTTTGGTTTTTGTTTTCTTTTTTTTGTCTGTTTTGTTACTAATATCCTAGACATCTTGATTTCCATGGGACATAACCACTTTTCTCATGCTAAGCTGTTTGACAATGCCTCTTCCTACTGTTCTTCTGTACTGCCATTGCAAGAAGTTAGTCTGTAGATGATGCAGATACATCCTCACTGTAAGCACTCTTATAAATCTTTGATATTCTTATAAAAAAATGTTGCACAATGAAAGTAGTATAGCTGGTGTGAGGCTTGTGAATAGTAAATTTTGCAAGGAAAGAAAAATGAAAGGGTGTTGGGTCTTAAACTAAAAGTATCTAAAAATAGGAAATCATTTTTAAGAAAAGAAAGGCTGATCAACTTTCAGTGGCTTCTGAAGCAAATGAAGATATTTTATTGTAGCTATATTGAACCTGTGATGTCATGGTTTTCTGGTGGTTTGTATGTGTGGTGTGTGTGTGTGCGTGCGTGTATGTTTCTGTTTTGTTTTTGTTGAACTTCCAGGAAGAGGTTTAAACATGAAGGCAAAACTTTCAAACCCTAGCATGGCTAAATACAAAGCAACGCTGCCATTTTTTTTTTCCTTTTTGTGCCTCCATCTAGATCTGTCACATAATTTAAAGCAAAAAGAAAGATACAATTTAACCACAGGAGAGCTAATAGTGTGAAAAAAAAAAACCCTGATGAATTTTGTTTCCGCAGCACGATATTATCAAAGATTTAAGAAACAAATTTGCCAGCCTCGGCGAGAACTCTCTGGTAACAGCATAAATGTCTGTGTTGGTTTGCTTTTGAGTTAAAGGTTTCTTTTTCATTCATTTGAACATATTTCTCTTTTTTACCTCTTCTTTTTTAATTTATTACTCATATCCTCTATTTAGCGAGCCTTCATTTTTTAAACCTCTTCCATCTTCCAATGTATTTTTTCTGTAACTTGGATGGAAAGTTTATGGCAGCAAAGCTGTCATTCTGGCTACTTCTGCTGCAGCTGTTCCTGCTTCTAGGTCATACATGTTTTGGGCGTTGTGTTTTTGGACATGATACTAACTGATTGTGTCATGTTCCTTTTGAGTAAGCTTTTTACCACGCCATCTGATGGACTCACTGTCATAGGGCTCTATGCAACTTCCATTTTGCAACTTATACTGCTTAGTCATCCTCAATTCTCTAGCAAACTTCAATTAACCTGATGAAAGTTGAAATTCTTCTGGAATTAACTGTGCCTTTATGTTTGCTCTTTATGCTCGTTATGTTTTCGGTAGTAGTTTGAAATACAAAAAAGAAACTTCACCATTGCTCAAGCAACGCCATGCAGTATTGTTTGTTGCCGCTAGAGAATACAAAATATAAAAGCACAGTGTATTCTATCAAATATTCTGTAAGTAGGGGGGCAATCTATATTGTAATATAATGATATGTTTTGAAAAAAAATCTGAGATGTTTCTTTTACTCTGGTATTCAGCAACAACTTGCAACTCAAGAGTCACATACTGAGCAGTATGAAGTTATGGTCACACTATAGAAGATTATTAAGAGTATGAACTGTTGCACAAAAACACAGCACAAAAGTGCAAGTTCGATACATGCAGTATATATCATGAACATGGGCTTTGAACTAACCTAATGATTCACAATTGAGATGACTCTTTCCAGATAAACTGCTAAAAGCACATTAAAGAAAAATACCAAGTGGAGATTATTACTTGAACCTGTTAATTATTTGTTCAATAGCATCGTATGTATTAAATGGTTCATAATGTTGCCATAGAGCCCATAAACTAAGAGAAAACCAAGAACCTTTGGAAGACTGATAGTAACTCAAATCTCATGTTAAATGACCGGAATTTTTATTCAGGAAAAAGAAATGGAAAAGCAAAAACTTCTGTATCAACAAGCCAGACTGCATGATCGTGGTGCTGCTGAGATGGTTCTGCAGACAATCAGTGCAAGTAAAGGTAAGGTTTTGGTGTGTAGACTAAATTTTAAACCTTCTTTCTAGTGAACTTCAAAGTGATTTTATTTCTTATTGGGCACAACATGCATATGTTTGGCTCTAAGGTTCGCTTTCAGAATTAACTCAAAATTTCAAATTTTTTGACGGCTAATCTAGAAAAGTATAATGAGTGATTTTCATTAGACTATTTTTTCTTTTGTACTTGTAATTGATTTTTCTAGTGCTAACTTTGAGGATGTGTGAATTACATCATAGCTTTAGCAGCAATGAATGACAAAATGGCCCTTTAGTTCTAGAATGTGTACAGTTCTGAAGTAGGTGTGGACTTAGGTTCTTTTATTTCCCATTCTACAAATAACTGCTTTATTGGTGTACTGTGATAAAACATTTCAGAAGTTTAAATTATGCTTTTTCCCCTTAGAAGACATCTTATTCTAAGGTTTTATGCATTCATTTTTTTCTTTTGTGATTTCTTTCCACAAGAGTGATGTTTTAAAAACACCCGATTACAAATTTTGTTTAGTCTGCTTAAATGCTTGGGTCACTGTCATTTTCTAAATAAACCAGAAGGAGGCATCCAGATTTTCATGCAGAGGGGACATATTGTTAATTTTGAAAGCTAGCTTATCATTGTCAGCCTACTCTTAAATCAACTGTTTGATGCTCTAGTGATTGAAACATAATTTATATTCACTGAACTTAGTTATTCCTGCTTTATATCTTGCTTCTTCTGTGTACTTTGTATGTAGTACAAAGTACTACATACAAATGTAGTGCCTACATTATGTGCGTAGGCACTCATGAAGAAATTAAGGAAAAATAGGTCAGTATTACAATTCATTGAATGGATAAAATAATTATTATAACATTATTATTTTTATATGATCCAAAAATATATTTTAAAATATTTTTAAGGTGAGATGGGGCCAATGGTTGCAGCCACCCTAAAGCTAGGAATTGCCATCCTAAATGGAGGAAATTCTACTGTTCAGCAGGTAAGGTACTAGTTCCTTCTACCCTTTCTAGCCAGTATAGGTCTTTATACCATGGCCATTCTTGCTGTAGTACCACATTACGTAGTGTGACTGTTTGTCACACACTGTTTATCCTCTTACTCCTGTTTGCAGAACAAAATAATATAAAAATGTACCTTGTTTGATGGGTATTTCTTGTTTGTTTAGAAGGCTAAAGGATTTGTTTTGCACTTCAGGTGTAAGGGGGAAATTTTATGCAATGTCATTTACTTCTGTAGGAATTCTTTGGGAAGGAGGACTTTGGTAGGAGATTGCTATTGTCCTATAGCCTGTAGAGCAAAATTGCTGACCCCAGTCTTCACTAAAACTAATGACACACAACTTCAAAAGTCCTTAGCTTATGCAGTGAGACTCTTGCTGATAAAAGCAGAGAAAATGCTGAATAACTAATCCATTGTAAGATAATTTGGTTCCCAGTGGACAAGTCTGATGCATTAAAAGAATCCTGCACTGTTGAAGTGACGAGGCTGATATAGGGTACGTTCAGTGTTCTGTACTAGCTGAAGATTCCTACGTTGAGAAGGGCTTATACCTGCCATTACTAAATTATTGCAGTAAAGTTTAAAGAATACAGAAAACTGGCAGCAATTAAGGTCCTAAGTGAAGCTGCTGAATGCAACCAAAGTAATGTTCTTTTCAGTGGCTGTCATTGCCAGAAACTGACAATGAAAGACTACAAGTAGTGCAGAAATTATTTGCTTGAGCCACTGCCAGTTCTTTGTGATGTCATGATATTCAATTAGGAAAATCGTGAAATTTCTAATCCTACAATCTGTTTTTAAAAATCGTTTGGTAATGACCTAATGAATCAAAATGGAGGAAACAGTATTTTTGGATTGATAGGAATGCTACTAGACTTAATTACATTCTTAAAACATAAAAGCATCAGTAGTACTGTTAGAATTCCAGTTTTTTTAGTTGCCTCATTTATACCTCTTTCTTCTGATGTTATGTTCAACTTTCCAATTTTCCTTTAGGTCCTAACATCAGCTTTTTAGTCTTCCTTGAGAAGAGTGGTATGGGTGGGGAGAGAGGAGCAGTGGTGGTTTTTAAAAGTCACTATTTTCATCCTCCTCTGGAGTTCTTTGCTTTGATTGGTATAATGTTGTTGATTGGGGTATTCTTTTCCTGTAGTGTTGGTTCTGCTTGGGTTTACACTGACACATTTTTCTATCACTGTCTGCCTATGTGCTGTACATTTTGGAGGCTGCTTATTATCCACTTTTCCTATTATTTTTGCAAAAATAGTTTTACTTCCATCACAACGTAAATTTTTGTAGCTTTCTTATTAAGATTGACCTTTAGCATTCTGGATTTTCTTCACAACAGAGAGCTCTGGTATCATCTTTTATCTTTGCTCAACAGTACATTGCATTCTAGAATCACAGGTCACTCAATAAATTCTTGTATTGCAATCTGTTTTCAGATAGTTATTGCATAACATAATAAAACTAAAAAAAAATTAAAATATGCTGAAATTGCTGGTGACAGACTATTGCAGCTAAAATAATGTAAAATAAACTGAGGTTAAGACATCTGGTGTTGAAACAATAGTGTCCACAAAAATTTTTAGCCTAGTAGTAGTGAGATTGCATTTGTGCTAAACTCTAAATTCTTCTGGCTGTGTTGACTTTAGTTACTATCTTAATTTTCCATGCTTTAGGAAGGCATAACCAAAATGTGTGACCTTTTCTATAAAGTACATAAGCATTAAATGTTGTTTTTGGTTTTGATATCTGGATTTTTCTCTGCAAGGCTCTTAAATATTACAGATATTTCCAAACACCAACATTGCTAATAGTATTGAATACATATAGTCTTAAGTTACCTAGGTTATTACATAACAGGAATATTAATTCCCTGTGTAAATTATTTGTGTTTGCTGCAGAAAATGCTTGACTACCTCAAGGATAAAAAGGATGTGGGGTTCTTTCAGAGCCTTGCAGGTCTTATGCAGTCCTGTAGGTAAGAAAGTATCAACTTGAAAAATTTATTATTTTGCATGTGTATTTTATTCCATGGGATTTATAGTTCTGGAATGATCCTCTACATAGTCCTTGCAAGTAGCACTTGTGGTTTATAATGTGCTAGATTTGGATCAAGGACAGGATGGTACTCGTGGTGTGAAAATCTTGCTGATATGGATCTGCCTTTGTAAGAAAGCTCTTTCCAAAAATATTTACAGAATTTGAGTCTACCTGAGATATGGCAGAAAAAAACTCCAGAGTTAGGAGCATTCCTCAGAGGCAAATCCTTAACTCTGGAGGCATCCAGTAATCCTGCAGAGATCAGGTTAATGATCAATGTCAAGTAAGGACAAAAGATTTTGGGAAATCCCAGATTTGTTAGAATTAGTCATAGGGCTTCTTAGAGGTCAGAAAAAGAAGTGAACTATCTAATTTCATATTAAATGAATGAATTTTAATAAATTGAGGTGATACTATGACTTTTTTTGTTATTCGTGCTTATTTATGATTTATATTAATATATAAATGTATGTGTTTAAATGTTTTATACATAATTGCTAAGAATAAATCATATCAGTAAATTATGTATTAGTGAACATAAAACATAGGACTAAAAGGGGTTCCCTGGATCAGGTGAGTCAGTCTTCTTGTTATGTCCAGGGAATCACGTTATGTATTCTTTTTTCTTAATTATGTATTCTTTTTTCTTAATGATGTCTATGGCCAAGTTTCATTTTGAAATCAGTGAGGTTTCTTGCCAGCAGAAGTTCTGTCATAGTTCTATGTTAATCTAACTTTTACAACCATTTTTGCTTATGAACAAAATTATCCCTGGCCAGCTGACTTGCAAAGCCCTGAAAGGCAGAATCTCACAGGTTCACAAAATAAATATGTGAGGTATCGTCCTTCCTTGAATCTGGTTAATTGAGTACATATTCCCTTTTGGCAGCTTCAGTTTTTTAGAATGTGGAAGGAGAGAAACACTAAATGAAACTAATAATGACAGTTTCATAATGGACCTTGCTGCTTTGGTATGAACTGGGCTATAATACAAAAGTAGTCAATAACTTGGCTTCCTTAGAGCACGTAAAAATGAGTATGTGTATCATAAATGCATGTATTCCCCTTTTTTTTGGTCAGTCATACAGAGCTGAATTCTGTGGGCACATTCAGGGCAAAAGCAGGTTCAGGTTATTGAGCTGAGATTTGTAGTCTCATAACAGACACATAATCACATACATCCACTGAGATGTATCTTTTAAATACTAGTATGCTTGTAAGCTTCAATGAAATCACTCATCCTTTTTACTTCCACAAAATTAAATATTGCATTTATTTAATTAATCACAGGACAAATGTAATTTTTCTCACCGCAGTGTTCTTGACCTAAATGCATTTGAACGTCAGAACAAAGCAGAAGGCCTTGGCATGGTGACTGAAGAGGGATCAGGTACTATTGATTCAACAGAAATTATCCATGACATTTTTGAAGTTTTGCAGAAGCAAGCTGAATTTAAAAGAACCCAGGGGAGGTTTAATTAAGGCATAAGGAAAAGGTTCTTCACCCAGAGGGTTTTTGGGCTCTGGAACAGAGACTGGGGAAGTGGTCACAGCACCCACCTGACAGAGTTCAAGCAGTGTTTGTCTGGACAATGGTCACAGGCACGTGGTGTGACTCTTGGGGTGTCCCATGTGGGGCTAGGATTTAGAATTTGAAGATGCTTATGGGTCTCTTCTAACTCAGGATAGTCTATGATTCCATGAACCCTGTAAATTTATATCTAGAGGCTGAAGCTAAAACAGTTTTCCTAAAAGTGATTTATATTTAATTGACATACCTGGGCCAGTCCTTGTCAACAGGAAATCATTAGCATGTACTGAGTTTCAGAATGGTCTCAGAGGACTCTTTCTCATCATTTTGAAGAAGTAAAAACATTACATGTAAAATTGAAAACATATTCCAGTTACAAAAAGCAACGTTTATGCATGTAAAACATTTCAGAAGTCCCCAACCAGTTTCAGCATAGAATGAAATAAAAAATTCCCACCTGATTTCTTCGACTGAAAACTACACCACTTACTTAAGCCATAATAAAATGTTAGAAGTTTATGGAAATCTATCTCCTCTGTGGAAAAACTTCTGGGAAAAGCTTTTTCTTTGAAATAATTTTTTTTCTATTTGTCTTTGGGGAAATATTGCAAAATTTTCCCTCTATTTTTGACTTTGAACCAATTTGGCTTTCCACCCTTGGTGTTGTTAATTCGCTGTCAATTTCTTTCTTCTGCTTGATAGTAAATTCTGCTATTCCTTTACTGTGATTGTCTGGGTACATTAAGTTCATTCTTGTGTGCTTAATAAAGCTACCAAAGCACATTTTCCTCCCTTGTCTTCAGAACTTTTTACAGTGCATTTTTATGTTTAAATCCTACAGTGACCTAACCTTTTAACATGTTTTTATCTTAAAAGCAAGGTAAAAAAGCTTGACTGTATAATTCCTATTGTATTTGAGGGATCATAATTCATACCAGCAACACTGCATATCTCATTGTCCCTTGAGCCTGTAGGTCTTTTATGCGGCCTATTTCTTTAATATTCAACTGCTTAAATAATGATTTTTCATTAACTATTACATTTGCCTGGATGACTTCAAGGCCAGTCAAAAATTCTGCTTCTCCAAAAGTGCTCTCACAGTTTAAATTATAGATTAAATCTTTCTACACTTATATGAGTGATAAAAAAGTGAACCCATGTGGATAAAATTCAGTTACAAGATGGCTGGTACAGCTGTCTGGCAGATAATTTTTGGATATTACTCTCATGTTTTACTGAAGATTATTCTGCACAACCTTTTATTATTTTGGACAACATTTCTACTATGAAATAGCTAAATTACTCAAAATGTTGGATTCTGAAATGGACTCTCAAGATATTGGCTCATTATTCTTTTGACCTCTGCCTCTGTTTCTAGAAGCTACTGTTTTTTGCATGCAAATATATTAATAAATCTTTAAATGCTGCATAATTGACTCTACTGATGTTAAGAGTATTTTTGTGTCTTCCTCATTTGAGGGATTTTTTTTCATTTTCTGTTTATTTGATGTTTCTCTTTTAGTGCAGAACTAATTTTGGCAAAACCAATACTAACTATATTTTGTATTTCCTAAAACAAATTCTCACCTTTTTTTCTTTTTTTCCTGTTTCTTTTTCTTTGAACTAATTGTCCTGTCCTCCCTTCCTCAGTCATCACCCATGAGCGTGGTAATTATTAAAAACGACTGCCTATTCTTTATTTTCCCTGCTCTTAGCTTTGTGTCAGCATTGTACAGCTCCTGAATATCACTAGATTTTTCCCTGTAATACTGCTAAACTAGTGTGATTTTTCTGTTAATATTACAATTTTTCATCTTAAAATTCTTGGTTTTCACGTCAAAACTTCCCATTTTGGTCTTCCTCACCTTCTCAGGATTTGCACAGTGACTGACACAGTAGATGTAAGAGCAACAAGCTTTTTTATACTTTTCTTTCCTGTTTGTTTTTATTTGTTTTCATTTTAGTGAGCCCAATATTTGCAATGGAGGAATGTTAAAAGGAAAAAATAGTAATATACACATACAAAAAGCCTTGTGCTTTAGTCCTCCTGTAGCCTTTTTGTTGTGTATTGAATGTGGCTTTAATGCTGCACTGATTTGTGCAAGCACAGGAAATCAGTGGTGGATCCAGTGAGGATTTGAGGGTGGTTGGTGAGGAGAGGACTTGCCACTGGCTAGGTTTATCTAATGCAGTCAGGAGTTGATACAAGAAAGAGGTGGTGCATTGCTCATTTAGAGGAATCAGTGCTGTTTACAGGTGACTCTTCCTTATTCTGAAAGCTGCTTGGTGTGTTATGGTTGCTATACCTCAACATTTCCTTACTTCAAGTAAAGGAAGAGCTTTGTAGGAGCAGTTGCCATGAAATGTTCATGTCACCATGTGAAAAGAGAATTTAAAATACAAAATGTGTATACCAGTCAGCAGAAACAGTGAACTCCAACACAGCAGATGTCTTTTCATTAGCCAAATGTTGGGGAGGAGGATGATTTGGTGTTTTATTTGTTTTCTCAGTTGAATTTTTTATTTGGCAACTTAACAAAATTCTATGCAGTGATTAGGAAATTTTTTTTTGTTTGTTTTCTTTGTTTGTGAGCAGTAGCAGTGTCAAGATACAGTAATCACTGCGTCAAAGATTTCTTGGCACTAAGGAATAATATTTGCAAAAACCATCTTTTCCTACATGTTAATATCCAGCAACTGAAAATTCTGGAAAAAAGAAACCAAATCCAACTAAAAAATACCATATTTTTCCTTTCAAAGTTACATTATTGTTGATAATATGCTACCTTCAAATAGTAATATTTTTTTTGTAATATGAAGCACGCCTTTTTCAGTTAATTGAAAAGTAGTTTACATAAGAGCTGTGGAGGAGCTGGTATTAATACCTGATAGCATTAAGAAAGCCAAGCCAGTGTGTCTGTGGGGAAACTCCTGTAGTGAACAGTTTCAAAGTATCCTAGATTTTATATGATATCTGAGCTCTTATGTCTGCCATCCTGTGAATAACCATCTGTAAATACTACAAAGGAAGTACCAAAGATGAGAAAGATTTTTGCACTGTTTTTTAATTAATTTTGGTTTTTTGAGAAAGATGCTTCTTCTATGAGTATTTAAGTAATACTCAATTAAAGATAATTTTATTGATTCCCAAGGAAATTATGGGATGTAAAATGTGCATTTTAGCCTGTTTTTCATTTCATCTGAATCAGCTGCAGAAGCACATTCATGTGTAATTGTCATTGACTTTGCAGCCTACAAGCCCAAAACTACTATTCCCAAAGTCTAAGAAAAACTGTTGAAACTTATGGGAATAAAGTCAACCTTTCCTCATGTGCAGTCCTTGTTTCTGGTCCCATACCAACCTTAGCAATAGATAGAAAGCCCTTTTTTGAGTCAACATGGATATGAAATTTATTGCTCTATTCCAATTGTTTCTTTGTGCTGTCCACATCGTAAGTGCCTTGTCCTGATATTCCTCTGACTGGTACTACCTTCCCTTTCCAAACCCTGGAACCCCCACTGGTAACAACATTGATGGTTCTTTAGCAAATGTGTTTCTTACTTGTTTGTGTGGCGTACTCAATGTTGTTTCTTCTGTATGTATTTTGGTTTGATTTTTCTGTTTCCTTTTCCAAAAAGGGGGGTTCAAAATCAAAGACACTACTTACTATTTTGCAATGTTTTTTCATTTGACACTCATACTACTTGCCATTTCACTGTGAGTCACAAAAATCTTGAAAGTGCAATGTTTTTGTCTTTTGGAGAGAGTTGTTTACTTCTATGAAGTACAAAAATTAAGATGTTTGTTAAGTTTATACTTAGATTATTTTGCTTCTTTTCCTCCTTTTTCAGGAAAGCTCTTTTTTAATGTTCAATTTTTTATTATTCTATTGTGTCTTTCTTTAATTTTTCTGTAAGTTCACAGCAGTCCTATTTTAATAAAATACTATTATAGAGTGAGATAGTGACTCTTAAAAGACTTTTACCAACCTGAGAGGTACATGTGATAACTAGCTGTACTGTGGGTTTTCACATCAGGGCTATTTTCAGCCATCAGTAATGTGGAACTAATAAATATGCTTTTGGCCTTCACCAACCTAGTCACACTTAAAGTAGATGCTTAAATTCTGTGTAATCCATTGGAGCCTGCATTGGAGAGGTGTTTTTCACCTTCATAAAACTGTATTTGTATCAGTGTTTGCATTTAAAAGGGGACTTAAATAACTTCAGAGAATTTCACTCACTGAGGAAAAAAGTGTATTTCTTACTTGAATTAGATTGTTGAGATGTCACAGGCATGCAGCATTCATAATCCAACCCAGTACTGTCTGGATCTTGTGATAAGAATAAATTCACTTGCTTTTTTATGGGGCAGATTTGATCTTAACAGCCATCATTAAAAAGTCCTGTTCCCATTTGAAAGCTGAAAGTATTTTTATATTTCTGTAGTATGTACTGTCAAACCCATGTTTCTGAGTAGCAATAGAAGCCAGATCTTTTCCACTGGGGATTTAGAAAATAAAATTGAGAAAGAGGGAGAGAATCATTGAACTTTGACACATGCACTTTCAATGAAAAAGAAACCATGAATTTTATTTTTCATTGACATTTATTTTTGTTTCCTACACATGATACTTCTGTTCCTGTATATCACAAACACAAACTGCCAGTTTTGCAAAAGCTGCAGGCTTAAAGCCTTTGTGTGTACAGCCATACCATTTACCTACAGCATGAGCAATGGCAGCATTTTAACATCTAAGCCAATATTTGCCAGAATATACCTAAATCAACAAAAATTAAAGAATGTTTTTTCATAACAACCTAAATCATTCTATACATAGTGTGTATGTTTTTAAGTACATTCTTTGCAAATCTTTGTGTGAACTGGCATGAATTTGTGTGCACAGTAGCAAAGGTTGCTCTCCTGAATTTTATAGAAAGAAGTGGATCTCTATTTCAGTTCTGTAGTTGCCAGTGAGGTGCCACTTGTAGTCAGTAAGTACAATCTGAAAATGAAAATTCCTGACCATACCAACATTGGTTCTTGTCTCATTTTGATCAGAAGTAAAAATTGTAAAAATGAAAACCAGGATATTGTAAATCTTAGTGTGGCCAGGTGGTTTGAGATTGGCTTTTTTTGCTTCGTTTTAAATTATGCAAAAATATTCTTAAAAGTAATAGGCCTTTCAGCTTTTGTGCAATGATGCCCCAAACACCTTCTGATTTTTAAGAATTTTGCAGTAAATGTGTTCAAGTTGTGATTTATTTACAGTGGAGCAATTCCAAAGACTCTTCCAGGCCCTTCCATTAAGAAGAATGGAATTTATTTAATAAAAATTCCTGAAGTCCACTAATTGTATTAAAACCTAGGATCTATATAACATTTTAACTTGAGACTTGTTTTCCCTCATGTTCTGGAATATCTTACTTCCTTAGAGGGCAAGGAAAATAGAGGTCAAAAATATTAAACTGTAACTTATTCTGTAGTCTTATTCCTACAAATGGCTTTGATTCAGTGGTGCTTTAATACACAAGAAATAGATGATTTGGCCTTTCATGGGCTTGATTTTTCCAAGCAAGTTTCCTGATGAATTATTTTATAAAGTCATTGCCATCTCAGCAGTCAAGCTACAAGCATTACATGTGTGATAGAGGCACCACCAAATATTTGGCTTTATGTAATTCTTATTTTTGCCCCTAGTTCAACAAAGCATGTGACCCCACATACCATTTTAAGTGTGGCAGGACTTCAGTTAAATTGAGAAGAAAAAAGCAACTAACCCTGAGAAATCTTCTCTACTGTGGCATTTGGCCAGCAGCATATGAAAATCTTGCAGGACTGCAACTGTGTGTAACATTGAATAATATTCTTCTAGGAGCCCAGCCACCTCCTGCTTTTTACTTTCTTGGGCCTATATTGCATGTATGTGTTCATCAGCACTGACAGAAATAATAGTTTATTTTCCATAGTTAAATTCGCTTAAAGGGTTTTCAGTCTCCTGTGACTGAAAAACTGTGTGCCTGGTAGTTGTATTTCCAGTGGAGAAAAATGTCATGGAGTGTCATTCAAAGTATTTGACTCCTTCTTGGAGAAACAATTGGGTGTTTTTCGTGGCTGCCCTAAGCACATATCTAGAGTTAGGAGGAAAAGCATCTTGTCTTTCTCTATGGTACAAGAAATTAGGTTGGCATATGCCTTAGGGATACATACCCTAAATACCAAACTTCATCTTGAGGGCAACAGAAGTGTGAAATTTTGTGCTTTAAAACATTCACATTAGTTTTCAAAATGTTTTTGATTTCTATTCCTAGTGTACTGAAGATTCTCACGTTAAAACTCAGTCTGTAGACTGATAAATCCATCAGGTTGAAATTATAATTGCTCATGACTTTATGTAAAGCTAAACTTCTGATCATGTCTATTTTTACTCCAAATTGCACTAAATGTTGTTTACATTTCAGCTAGCTAGTATGAAGGAAATTAACTTGATCATAGTCAAATCTAGCCCAAACAGTGATGATCTACTTATAATAACATAGTAATCCATAAATGTGGATATTGTAATTAGAATTATCTACCAGTAGAACAGCATGGAAGTAATTTTTAATTTAACTGAGGTACCCTTTTTTTTAATTATTTTTTTAATTTTAATACTTTTACTCACTTTTCTGGTTTCCTATTCCCACACTAAAGGTCCTGTCTTTGTAGAGCCTAAATTATATCCCCTCAAAGAAAAATTCTTTCAAACTGTTTTGCAGTTTGCTTACATTTTTATATCTCTCCTTTTCTTGTTTACAAATAGTGCTTGTTATACATTCAAATTATGTATATTGCTAAATAGTAGAAGTTTTTGTGACTTCCACCTTTGCATACATAGTCAAAATATTTCCCCAAGGTTCTATATGGGAATTTTCTTACTTATGTTAGGTGGCCCTTATTGCTTTAACACCTATAGTATTGTCCTTGTGTGTCATTTTATAAGCTGTTCTGTGTTCTCCTCAGTTGTGAATGTTTTCCTGGGTGAATGCTTATTTCTCCTCTTCACATGTCCCTGTACAAAGTTAACTGTATGTATTGATATACTTGAAATAATGATGTGTTAATTGAGGGATTTTTAGTATACTGTTTCCTGTGGAGGGAAAAAAAAAGGCTTGAAGCTTTATTCATTTGTATATTAGTTTTTTACCAAGAAATTAACTGAAGGGCCTAATTCAATAAAGCATTTTGGCACTTGGTCTTAATTCATTATATATACATTGCTTTATTTCATCAAAGGAAATGCTTTTACTTTGTGTCAGCAGCAGAGAGAGAATAAATCCTCAAATATTCCAGCCTAACTGGTTCTTGAGAGTGCATATAGCTGTAAATTTCATGGGTTGTTTTGGAATATTTTAAAATCGAATCGTTTGAGGACTTATTTTCATAACTGTTTGATTAAATCTCATTCTATATTTTGAGTACCTTGTTTTGTGATGAATGGGAGCCAAATTGATCCAACCCCAACCTTTGTATGTGACACAGCCTCCATGCCCAGTGAAGTCAAACAAGAATATAAATCAGGGATTACTTGTAAAATGTTGCCAAGCTCATGCTGCCATATTTAGAATTAAAAAGTTAAGTTTTGTAATTTTTTTTTTTTTTATAACCAAATAACTATCTGCCAAGCACAAGTCGTAGGTGCTTCAGATAGATTAGTGGTTATAAATTTTCTCTCCCCTTCTCTCTTAATATTAATTATGGAGGTTTTCTTCAGGGGCTGTGTGGTGTTAATTGACAGACTGTGATAACCTGCTTCCATCTGGCCTTTCTACAGGAGAAAAGGTGATGCAAGATGATGAGTTCACCTGTGACCTCTTCCGCTTCCTTCAGTTGCTTTGTGAAGGACACAATTCAGGTTTGTGGGCAGGCAAAATCAAGGTGACAGTAACTTATGAGAAAAGCTCTTAATTGTTGGAGGTTTGGCAGCCTTCATAAAGTATTATGAAAGGTGGAATAGCTGCTGGACTGTACATGGAGGGAAAATCTTTAAGTGGAATTAGGTTGCCAGTGTTTTTTAACAGCCCTAATTTTATAGATAAGAGAATTGTTTCCAAAGCAATGAATTTTGGATCTTGACCTACTAGGAAAGTTAAATTTATGTAGGAACATCTAAGTGGTTTGTAACTTCAAGACATCTGGAAGATTCAGAGGAAAATGTAAGAGGAAGTTGTAGTGGTTGTCCCTTTTCATGTGTCCGCTTTGTGGTGCACCCTGTTTCACACTAACGTCAGTTTGTATTGTATGTGAAGTTACAAAGTGCACAATACCTTTCTTGAAAATATACCATATCTTTTAAATATACAAGAAGAAACTAAAAATGCATCATTTAAGTGTAGTTTTATCATTAAGTATATTATGTGTTCTCTCTGTTATTTTTAAGGAATGAAAAGAGAAAAGAAGGGTTTTTTTTGCTTTTTAGGCTTAGACATATTTCTGACTTATTTATCAGGATTTGTGTAATTAAGTGATTTAATTTTATTTAACAAAATATATTCAAAGTATAATTGCATTGATATTCATGCAGTTCTAGTCATAAATATATTAAAGTATGACCAAGTTAAGTTTTACAGGTGAAATACATAGAAAAGGTTCTGGCTTCAGAAGATCACTGTCTGTGATCTCTGCAATAAGAAGTTAAAACTCTTACAATGATTTATTGACAAAAACGAACAACCCAACTAAAAAAAAAAAACCACCAAAGAAAGAGAAGAAAACCCAATCCATGTCTCTAAGCTAAACTTTTCTAGACGGTTGTAAATCAGAATTAATTTTCAGAAGTGTTTCAAAACTTAAATAAATTTAAATTAAACTTCTATTTGAATTTTTAGATTTTCAGAACTACCTGAGAACTCAAACTGGTAACAACACAACTGTTAATATTATAATTTCTACTGTGGATTACTTATTGAGGGTTCAGGTAAGTAATTTATATACTAAATAAGTAAATCAAAATATGACTTCTAGACAAGTTTTATTAGAGGAGCACATTTATTTGTCATCATAATAATTCTGGTCCCTGTAGCCCAAGCTGATGAGAAAGGCTGAAATTTTCTAGGGGTTGCAGTTCTTTAAGAATTGTTACTTTTTTCAGGGAGAGTCAAAGGCAGCATACCTGTGAAAGACTGGTTCCAGCCTTTTTCCACAGGAATGCGATGGAGGCTGTTAACCAAGGAGAGCAGCAGAAGATGGGGCCATGCTCAGTGGGTCCCAGGTGTTGACTGAAATTACCCTGTGAATGAGAAGCTGTTTCTATTGCTCAAGTTCAGTTTCAGCCAGCTGCTTTTTCATCCATACTCTGATTTAAGCTGAGCACTGGCTGTTCTGTCAAGGAGCGCTCATGTGGCTGGAGAGGGTGAAGCATAAGAAGAGCACATTTTCTAAGCAGGGGAAAAAAAGGCAAAAGGAGAAAAGAACTGCAGAAGGCAGTGTGTTAAAAACCCTTTTAATAATCTCTTTTTAACTATCTCGCAAATCCTTTCAATTTGAGAACATTTCATTGTCACAAGACTGCAGAAATTAATGAAAAAAATCTACTTTGTATCCAGATTGCAGTATGTGAATGGAGTGAAAACATATTTTGTTATAAATGTTCATAATTTTTACCTATAAGTGTGTTCTTTCTGAAAATCATTGCACATGATAATATATTATGGTTTGGGGTTTTTTAAAATTATTTATCAAGTTAAGTTCACTTTAGCCGTTCTTACTTGCTCTGAGAATTCCAGACTTTGAAAATTCTTTTTCTTTTTTTTCTTTACACTGCTGCTGTTATCAACATTGCTTTCTATCTTTATGCACTCTGTAGAAGTTGTGGAGACAATACAAAGATTTTCATTCCATTGCTTACTTTGTTGAAAATTTAATAAGCTCGCCTTTGGGGAAGATGGAGAGAGGAATCATGCACACAAAGCAACATTTGCTCTCACTATTGACTAGGTGTCAAGCAGGCAGTATAAAGAGACATTGTTTAATGAACAGCGTGCAGCATGGCAGTACTGCTGAGCACTCCCTTTCAGAATGCAGGTGGTTGTATTTCTAAGATCAGATACCAAGTCATCTAATTTAAATTTATTTTATTTTGAGGTTTGCTATGGGGTATTTAAGTTATTTCTTTCCCTGTATTTGTTTTCCTATTGATTTCCTTGAGATGAAACTACAATTCTTGAAGTAGTACTTGAGGATTTCTGGATGGTTCATTTAAAGCCTTTATAAACAAAATAAATTCTAGAACTAGAACTGTCTAATACTGTTTTTTCCTATATTAATGAATATCCAGTTGGAGCCAGTTTGGTCACAGAATCTCTTTATGCTTCTCACAACTGTTTTTGTGTAGGAGTCCATCAGTGATTTCTATTGGTATTATTCTGGGAAGGATGTTATTGATGAGCAAGGACAACGAAATTTTTCCAAAGCCATCCAGGTTGCAAAACAAGTTTTCAATACTCTCACAGAGTATATCCAGGTAAATGAATTTCCTCAGAATGTTATGAACTTGAAAGAAAATTCATCATACATTTGGCATGAAGATATAAAGTAGCTAGGTATAACATAGAAATATAATATAGATGCATTTATTCTTCAACATTATTTTAGTGCATTTGTTTACGTATGAAGCTAAAGAATGAAATATATGTATATAACTGTATATAAAGAATGAAAATAAAAATATAAAGAAACTGTATATAAAGAAACTGTATATAAAGAATGAAATATATGTATATAACCCTTTATAATTTTGTTTAAGTATTTTTTAGCACTGTGCTCTACAATATGCTGGTGGAAAAAATCAGGAAAACTGATTCTCTAATCCCTTATGTGAATTTCGCATTAACCTTCTCTAAGGTTTTTTCTAATTTACAGAACTACATAAAGGAGGAAGAGCTTGAAGATTTGTATCCCTTCAGCTCTTATTGTTTGAAGTTGCAAACAGATACGCACTTTGGGAGTCTGAATTAGTATATTGGCTAAAACAGAGAGAATGGTTATTAGGAGTAATTATTAGGTTATTTTTTTACAGTCAGTGATGTTATTAAATACATAATTTCAGATATGTTTAATATTTTATAGGAGTTTCTGAAGGACAGCCCTAAGATATGCACTTATGTGTATTTCTTCCTGCTTTTCTTGAATTTCTTGCAAACAAACTTTGGTTTTATTTTTTTCTTTTTTTTTTTTAATGTTGCCTGAACAATAGGGGCCATGTACTGGTAATCAGCAAAGTCTGGCACACAGCAGGCTGTGGGATGCTGTAGTTGGTTTCCTTCATGTGTTTGCCCACATGCAGATGAAGCTCTCTCAGGTATCTTTTTCGTTTACTTTTTCCTTCATAAGTCACTAGCATTTTTGTAAAAGAGAAACAAACATTAATATGAGACATGAATAGCAACAGTTGGTAGGAAAAAATAAAAGCCAGAGATGACAGAATACAGTAAAATAGAGGGAGAAAAATTGCAAAACCAGAGCAGGTGTGAATAGCAGGCCTGTAATTGGATACCTACTTGGCCATAGGTACAGAGCAGATTAGATCAAACTGCAAACAAAGTATATCACTGATATTCAAAAAGAACTCTCAATTCCAGTCTTTCATACCAAAATTCTCTCAGAGTGTTTTCTGCAGTTCCTTTTATGCAGGACCCATCATGTTCATTGATGGCTCCTGCGCTGAACCCTGGGTTCATCACTATTAAAACCTAGTTCAACACATATCTTATAAACCTTTTTCATATAAACCTTTTTCATTCTTAGTAGAGAGTGGTCAGACCTTATAATGGGTGAATTTCTTTTGGGTGTGAATACTCATTTCATAAGCTGTAGAAATAGTGAAGGGGACTGGCAGAGACAGTTATTTAGAGTGTGAAAATAAGGTGCGAGGAATCCTATCCTTAAGCAGTGCAATTTTCAACTTCTTAAATTTTTGAAGGAATTACACATTTTAATTGAATGTGCTGATTCTAATTTTTTAAAATAATTTGACATTTTTAGTCATATGCTTGTGCAGGTGTTATTGTTAAGAAATTCAGCTCTTAAGTCTCTGAGGTTTTAGATTTCATTATTTGTCTCCAGAGGTGTCCATGTAAGTATTCTTTGCATAAATTGAAGTAGTCTTGATCAGATTATTTTTCTCCCTGCCCTTGGAACTTTATGGATGAAGGTAGGCTGTTTGCTGACACTTGTGGATGTTGGGCTACAGGTAAACTTCTCATTCTTTATGGCGACATAGAAGTCTTCTTCCCACAAATGGCATCATAGTCAAACATGATTTTCAAGAGAAATGCATTGAATTTCTCCTGAAGTGTGTTTAAAAGTTCCTGTAGATACTGTTCTGGTTTTGAAACATCTTTGTTATTTAAAGAATTTTTAAATAGTCAATATTTGGGGAGGCCACTGTGAAGGCTATTGTACTTTCTTTCTGTTCCACTAAGGCAAACTGGAAAGAGGTGTTTGAGTAGTTACTGACAGTAAGGAAAATATGGTAGCTATGTGTTGACTATGAAATAGGATGTGGCTATTGGCAAGATTTGCTTTTGCAGTAATGACAAGTTTATAGTCTCAGCTGTGCCCAGAGTAGCTTCCCAGCATCTTTGATTTCTGAATCTAGAAAATAACAATACTCATCCAGCCTCTTCAAAGATAGCCCAGCAGCTGTGCACAACAGGAGTGTGCACTTACTCCTGATGATCTCTGGGATGACAGAAACGCTCCAAGTGTATCATTCCAAATACATCACTATAAACAGTGATGGCTTCTTTCTCTTGCTTGGAGATCAAGCTTTTGGCTTTTGGAAACTCTTTATGGAGCCTAGCAGTAAATACCAGAATAGACATGGGCTCTTTTGTTTGTTTATATTTATTACAAGAAAGTATCAATATGTTTTTCAGATTCTGTTGAAATACTAGTTTTCAAAAGTGTTGAGTGTGGCTAAGTGGAGTTATAAGGAGTTGCCATATGGCTTTGGTCTCTAAGAGGGACCTGCCTAGGCTGAATACTTGGGTTTTGTTTTCAGTCATGAGTTTCCAGAATACTTTTGGAGAACATTTGAAGGAAAATTTTAACAGGAGCAAAATTAAATCACTGTTTTGTTTGGGTTTTGCAGTTTGTTTTTTTTTCCTTTTTTTTGCATTTTAATTCTCTATCTTGTACCAGGAAGCAACACTGTGATAATAGTAATACTTCTTAAGAATCTAAGATAGAAAAAGAAAGTACAATTTCAATCCAAATGAATAAAGCTAATCTGGGTTGTAAACAGCTTTTGTAGTTAAAAGTTTTGTAATGAAAACTTAAAGGGCAACTCAATTAAAAATCTTGTTATTTCCAAATTATGTACTTTTCAATCTAAGATCCAAATTGTCAATGTTGATGGTGGAGTGGGTGCTTTAGACAATGTTTAATCTAAAATCTTTTATTTGAGTCTGAAGAACAGAAAGAAAACTTTTTTGTATTTTAAACTCCTTCACAGAAGGGGGTTTAAATGAAAGTAAACCCTTCCTTAGCTTTAATTTTTTTTTTTAAAGTTTAAATTTAAGAAATTACAGAGGTGTGATTAAATCAATGTCCTGCAAGTTTTAATGGTGGAAAATCAGATAAATTTATAAAAGATGAGTTAGTTAATTAAGAAAATTGAACAGACAGATAACAGACAGAATTACTTACTACACGGTATAGAAGCTAAAACCACTGGTCAACTATAACACTAAATGTCAAATCATTCCTTATGAAAGCAGTTCTGTTAAAGCAATTATATGCAAGCTAACAGAAGAAACATTATGTAGAGGTTGATGAATTTCAGCACACTCCTTTTTGTGGTGTACTTCTTCCTCTTTCTCTCAATCCTTGTGAGGTAACTGTGGACAGGTGTCCCAAATCCAAGGGAGAAATGCCATTTACTTCAAGCTTGTGGAAGAATCAAACTGTATGAATGTGGCCTGGGTTTTTTATAGCAGAAAGAAGTTGGTTGGCAGTCATAGGCCTCTAGGTCAGTTCAGCAGTTTATCTGTCAAGTCTGACTTCAAAGGTACAGGTGTGTGCTTAAAGATGGTAAGCCAGAGCAGCCTTCTAGCATATTCCACACAAAGAAACAGCACAATCGTAGCTCATCACAGATGCCTTGCACTATTTTATCTCCTGACTGGGTTCCAGGCCAAGCAGATCAGCTTTATCAAGGCAAAGCATCCTGCCACTGCCATAAAGTACCTTGAGTTTGTTGTACCACTCACTGAAGTCCAGCATTGCTCAAGTATTTGTTATCAATGGCATGATACAGCAGTGTGTCACTCAGAAATTAAATAGCTGATTAATTCTATCCAGACAGACTCCAGGCAAGTGAGTAAACTTAGTAAACCCAATGAGAGAAGAGATGGCTAAAAAAAAATCAATTTAATGCATGTCTAAGGCTCTTCTAATGGAACTTTATTAATAAATATTTTAATATTTTATTTCAGCTTTTCTTTTTCCCTCCAAAAAGTTCAGTGGCCCATAATGAAATTGCTCATTTTGAATCATGTTATACTTTGAGCTCTATGTGCTAGTGCTGTTGCTGTTTTTACAATTTTCCATGGCTGTAAACTTGATGACACCAAAAGTGACAATATTTTAGCTGACAGGAAACATTACAGAAGCATCATCTGTGACCTTGACATACTCAGTTATTGCTTTAAATCTTTTATCACATTCAGTTTTGTCTTTATTAAATTACTCTTTCTAAACAGATGATGGTGTAAATATAGTGTGAGGAGTTAAGCAATTAAGTATATTTTCTCTGTATTACCATTTTTGGCACTTCTAGCTTCTTAATTTCTAAGTCTGCTTTTTACAAGGTGAAATATGCATGCACATAAATGAATGTCAAAGAAAGCAATATATCATTTATATTTATATTTATATACTGTTTTTGTTGTTTAGGATTCCAGTCAAATTGAACTATTGAAGGAATTAATGGATCTTCAGAAAGATATGGTTGTCATGTTGCTGTCTATGCTGGAAGGTAGAAAAATGTGAAATCTCTTTCCTAGTTGTTCTAGCAAAGTTTTTACCTTCTTAATTTTCTTCGTTTGAGAGATAGTGCTCTGTATTTCTTTGCATTTTTAATTTTCATGTCTCAGTTGTGAGAAGACCTTTCAGGTCTGAAAGTAAATGGGAGATTTTAGTACGGTAGTTGACATAGGTTATATTAATTCTGAATGCCAGGACTTTATAAAATCCAGAGCTAGCAGAAGTTTTGGGGTTTTTTTGTGAACTTGACTTATATTTTGGGTTAGATTAAAAGGTTTTTTACATTTAAGCTGAAATCCTAGTTCTGGGGATGAAACTGTTGGTCGGTCATTTTAGTAACAACCGTAATACATTGCATTTGTTTTGGTAGTAATCTTATCCATAAAGAACAGGTTTTATTCATCTAGTGAAGATCCTGAAATTTTGATTCCCCAGGCTTTAGGCTCATGAGAAGCAATTTTTAGACAGTTAATTTTTAGTACTGTAGGCTGTGCCTCTCTAAGGAACCTACTGAGCTGTTTATCTAGATAATAGTGAACTAGTGACATTATATCTGTCTGTGCTGCACTATAGTGAAATTTATAATATGCTACCCCACTTTTAGTACTGCATTAAATGCATGATCTCCCTCTACAGGGCTTGTTTATTCTTCCTTTCTGTAATTGCAAATACTTAGTCACATTTTTTCCAAGTCTTAGGGTAGAGTTAATAGTAAAAGACTCCAGATTTCATAGCTAGCTTTCTCATATAAGTGTGTTATCCAATAATTTATCATTCTTGCTCTTTGATTGCTTCACTAATCATTATAATAGACTTTTCTTTGCCAAAATATTTGCTGATATTATCTCTAATATCCTGTCATTACCTCTAGGTAATGTTGTGAATGGAACTATTGGAAAGCAGATGGTGGACATGCTTGTGGAATCGTCAAACAATGTGGAGATGATTCTGAAGTTTTTTGATATGTTCTTAAAATTGAAAGATTTGACTTCCTCTGATGCATTCAAAGAATATGACCCTGATGGTAAAGGGATAATTTCAAAGAGGGATTTTCACAGGGCAATGGAAAGCCATAAGCACTACACTCAGTCTGAAACAGAGTTTCTGCTCTCATGTGCTGAAACAGATGAGAATGAGACTTTGGACTATGAGGAGTTTGTGAAACGATTCCACGAGCCTGCAAAAGACATTGGTTTCAATGTTGCTGTTCTCCTGACCAACCTGTCAGAGCACATGCCCCATGATACGCGCTTGCAGACTTTCCTGGAGCTCTCAGAGAGTGTGCTGAATTACTTTCAGCCTTTCCTTGGACGTATAGAAATAATGGGCAGTGCAAAGCGCATTGAACGAGTTTATTTTGAAATAAGCGAGTCGAGTCGGACTCAGTGGGAAAAACCTCAGGTCAAAGAGTCAAAGAGACAGTTTATATTTGATGTTGTAAATGAAGGTGGGGAAAAAGAAAAGATGGAGCTTTTTGTTAACTTCTGTGAGGATACCATCTTTGAAATGCAACTGGCTGCCCAGATCTCTGAGTCAGATCTGAACGAAAGGTCAGCTAATAAAGAGGAGAATGAGAAAGATAATCCTGAGGAAGAAGATCCTAGGATGGGTTTCTTCTCTCTCGTGACCATGAAGTCAGCTTTAGTAGCTCTCAAGTATAATTTAATGACTCTTATGAAAATGCTCAGCATGAAGAGTCTAAAGAAACAAATGAAAAAAGTGAAGAAAATGACCATGAAGGACATGGTCATGGCTTTGTTTTCTTCCTACTGGAGCATTTTGGTGGGCTTACTACATTTTGCTTGTAGTGTTGTCCGGGGCTTTTTTCGCATCATATGCAGTTTGCTGCTTGGAGGAAGCCTAGTAGAAGGAGCCAAGAAAATCAAGGTGGCTGAGCTGTTGGCTAATATGCCAGATCCCACTCAGGATGAAGTGCGTGGGGAAGAAGAAGAAGGGGAGAGGAAACCGACGGAAGCTGCATTGCCTGCAGAAGACTTGACGGATCTGCAGACTCTGACAGAAGAGAGTGATCTACTCTCAGATATATTTGGTTTGGATTTGAAACGAGAAGGTGGACAGTATAAATTGATCCCTCACAATCCAAATGCTGGTTTGAGCGATTTACTGAGCACTCCCTCCTTAGCCCCAATGCCTGAGGTACAGGAAAAAATCCAGGTAATTGTATCTTTTATTTCTGATATCTATTTCTCTCTTTAATATATTAAATGTAGTCTTGAAATAAAACTTGCATCTTTGTTTTTCTTGGTTTTTGACTTTTTTTTTTAAAGAACCATGTATAATTACTGGTGTTTACTCTTTCTGATGTCACAAACTTGAATTTCCACAGCCTTTTTTAAGTACATAATGTTTTGGATTACTTTTCATTTAGTGTTAAATTGCATCTCTTCATTAATTTAAATCAAATTATCATCTTTTTTCAGGTTTTCCATTGTTTAACAAAAAAACCCAAAACTCCCTAACATTCTGCATTCCGGGTATTCTTTTAACTAACTCTGTACTGTATAATAATATTTACACAAAGTTTTTAATCCTGGTTTTCTGTAGGAGAAGGTGAAAGAAGATGAAAAGGAAGAGAAAGAAGAAACAAAATCAGAACCTGAAAAAGCTGAGTATGTATTATTTTAACCTCTGATTCTACAAAAAAAAAATTGTTTTGTTTCACTGAAAAAAACCCCTCAGGTTCATTTGTACTCCTTTGCCTTTGAGTTTTTGTCCATTCCCATTCCAATTAGTCTGGGGTATTTTTTTTTAACAAAAAAAAAAAAATACCCCAGACTAATTCTCCTCATCTGTGCACATTTGCAAGGAAATGCCAGGTAGTAAGCACCACTCTGATTTTATAATCTCTCTTCCCAGAAGCATTCTTTGTAATGTCCATTTAATTTCTTTTAGAATGTGCTTAATTGATTTTTTTTTTCTTGGCAAATCTTAAAGCTAGGAAAAAAACCATTGAAAACTTTGTAAGAGCACCTGAGAGTTCCAGAGACCTGCTATCTGTCAGTGGTAGAGACTGAATCTGCTTTACCCTCTCCTATTTGCTCTGACATGTTTTGAGTTATTTGCATTTTGCAAAATCTTGACATTCCAGTACAATTTAAATGAATTACAGAGTACTCTCACATCTTTATGAAGATATTTGATCAATAATAATTTAAACCCTTTTAGGACATGTTAAAATCTAATGTTAATGCCATTAGCTCGGAATAAAATAGTGGAAAGCAAAATATAGTGCTTAGTTGTAACCAGTAAAAACTATGAATCTCCATCCCTGTATTTTATGGTTCTTGATACATGTACATTTCTGTGTACAGCTTCTGTAGCTGATTTATCACTATCAGTATTCTAAGAAGATACCTTCTAAGAAGTCTCAAACTCTAATAATTACTACTCTTCTGGCGTGACAAGCACTTGTCCTTGACAAAAACTCTTGTTCTTAATCAGTGCAGCAAATTTCTAACTTTGCCACTCTAACTTTGTGAGGGGGAGTCTTCCTGACTTTTGAAGGTCATTCACTGTTGATTGCTCTGCAGTAATACTTGTATTCTCTGCCAAGAGTACAGTGCCTGGTACTCTTAGCTGCCCTGAAGCTGTTTCTGACGTGACAAACTTTCAAGTGAAAGTTTATCAAATGACTTCTAGGAAGAGCAGCCTGCTTTGGACATCAGTAATTCTGTTTGTAGATAGGAACAGAGAAATAAATAATGTAATTTAGAAGTTGCCTCTCACTCTGGTTTGGCTTCAAATGGACTCCTGTGATCTTTTCATCTATCGTGCTGACAGTTCAAATTAACTTCCAAGACAACTCACAGTTGTTTAGATCAAGTGTTTGGAGAAGGCAGCCCGTGAACTCTGACTTTCTCTAATGAGACAGCAGGGTGATACTCACACACCAGATGCTGACAAAATCTTACTTAGTTTCCTCCTGGAGTGGATACTTGTGACTTCATCAGGTGGGCAGAAATGCAGAATTTAAAACTTGAGGTTTGACTTGTGAATGCAAGAAGAACCAAAGATTTCTGCAGCCTTTGTGGGAACTGGATTATTTAAGGCATGAGGTTGGAGAGGAGCATTTAAGCATGTAGGCACTCATGCAGACATAGAGCTGCTAGCTTGCAGACATTTTGTCACTGCAAGAATCAGCTGCACAGTTGAGAAGAACCTCTGATAGCAAGGTTGGCAGATTTTTGATTACCTGCCTCTACCAACTAGCATTCCCACTTCAGGGTGCTGAACCAGTAAGTTCATCTGTGGCCTTAACCAGACTGTCACCTTTACCAGCATTTTGGACTGAAGAGGGATATTTGTTATGTGCATGAACTTCATGAGTCCTGGCAACTTGAGCCTGATTAAAAGATGGAATTTCAGGGTGTTTTTCACCAAAAAAAAAGCCTTTTCAGTGTGTAATTTTAATTTAGCAATTTTATTAATTTGATATATTATTTTACCTTCATTTGTATCCTAAGAGGAGAAGATGGAGAAAAAGAAGAGAAAACCAAGGAAGACAAAGGGAAACAGAAATTAAGACAAATGCATACACACAGATACGGAGAACCAGAAGTTCAGGAATCAGTTTTCTGGAAGAATATCATTGCATACCAGCAGAAGCTTCTTGTAAGTTATCTAACTTATGTGTTTAGCTGTTGGCAGAGACATGTACCACAATATTCTAACAGTATAAAGGCAAATAGCATTGCTGGAGCACATTCTTCTATTCACCGTTGTCCGTAAAAAGGACAATGAAGCAAAGGTTTAATGGGAATATTAGAGAAAAGAAACACATAAATAACTTCGTATACAAGATATTAATTCTTGGGAAGACACTTATTGTCTCAAACCTAGACATGCAGAGATGCCTGTGTATCATGAAAAACATCCATGCAGTTTTAAACTTTCAGTAAAATTTCTGAAAGTTTACAGCAGCCAGTGAGACAGTAGGATTTCTCCTTCCCTGAGGAAAACCTTTGGGAAATTACAAGCTCTCCTTTAAAAAGAATCAACTAAGACACAATGCTGAACCTGAAGTGAATAAGATAAGATTGCAGATTTTTCTTTTTTGTGAAATAGCAAGTCAGTATTTGTCAAACTTTTCAAAACCTGTAGAAAATAAGACTTTATGAAAATGTAAAACTGCATCTGAGAGTCTTTCAGTAAAATATCAGATAATATTTGCTCCATAACTGCTTGAAGTGCATTCATATTCTCTGAGGCCAGAGTGAAATGCAAACCAAAAAGCAATACACTTTTGCTATGTATACAGTATATAATTGTGTAGGGATGGCCTACTTCTGGCATGAGAACACAGCAAAACTACAAAACTGCAGTCAAAATCCTATTAAGAAATTAAGTGTTTAAATTTGGCTTTTGAACTGAGGTACATTTTTAGGCTGGTCCCACTACAATCATGTGAATTTAGCTAAATTTTTTTCTAATAGTCTCATATTTCACTAATAGTCATCTATGATTAGGGCTGAAAAATGGCAGAATTCCTGTAGGAGTGTTAAAACATTCAAAAATGTGTGCTGTAAAGGTTTTGTGATGGCAGGAAGGGAAAAGATACATTTTAGCAGTCCTTTTGATAGTGTCAAAATGTCAGAAAAGCTTTCTATTCATGGTACTCAGGTCACACATGAATTTTTGCTGGCCTCGTAAAAATGCAGTTGATTTAGGAATAGAAAATGTTTAAGATAAACTTATATGCAGGGGTTTTTATTTATTGTTAAATGTAGCAATTTGCTATATGTATGAATATATAAATATTGAACTACAGGGAAGGTAGAGACTTCTGTATTATTACATTACTCTTACATTGTCATGTCTCTGTGTTGTTTCCAAGTGTATTGAGAGGATAATGAAAAATATGTAAGAGGCAATTAGCAATCTTTCATCTTTTATAAATAGAGTGAAACAAAAGGTCCTTTATTCATTATTGCACGTGTAGAGTAGGAGAGAACTTGAAAATCACTCAAAATGTTTGTTGGTTTGGGTTTTTTTAATATTTATAATTCTATTAAAAAGTTCCGTAAGGGGAAAAAAACACAAAAAATCCCCTCTCAGCTTACTAATGATGGTTGAATCTTTATTATGCAAAATGTATTTATGTTCTGTCCTTTTTTCAGAATTATTTTGCGCGAAACTTTTACAACATGAGGATGTTGGCGTTATTTGTTGCTTTTGCCATCAACTTCATCCTTCTTTTCTATAAGGTAAATTTCTCAAAATATTACTTTTTCAGTTGCACTCTGGAAAACATCTGGGTTTTTTTAGTCAATATGTTATGGTAAAACTGCCTGGCCTAACAGGTTAAATACCTGCTTCATCCTACCACTGCAGAAATCTAACATGGTGACAGCTGAAATGTCTGTGAGAAATAAAAACAGACTTCCAGTGCACAGACAGCTCTTGACAGAGCATTGTGCTAGGACAAAGGCAGCAGGCTGAGAGGCATACCCTTGCCTCCCTCAGATGCTCCATTTCCCAGTGCAGTGAACCTGCCAAGCTGAGCCTTCATAGGTAACTTAAACTAATCCATGCCAGTTGAGATGTTTTCTTGTGCCATCTCCTTAAAGGGTTTTTACAGCCAGGGGTCACATACTCTTTAGCTGCCTAGAATATCACTGATATTGTCAGAATTTTAGTAACATTAATGCAACTCCAGAGTCTTTGGACTTGGATAGATTCCTGGCAGAGAGCTGTGATGATAAAGATTACTGTCAGGCATTTTTCTAAGAGGGCTGTGCCCTTTCTTGAATTTGAAGTGATAAAATTCATCATGGACCAGATTTGGTAACATGGACAGACAGTAGAGAAAAGGGAAAGAAAAAGCACATTTTCATGGACTGGTGTAACAAGAAGAAAATGTCTTGCTGAGGTATTCTTTGTGGACATTTTTATGCAAAAAAAAATCTTTAAAGTTTCTTTCCAGTTCAGTTGTCTTTGGTATCATTTTTTCAGCTCATCAACTTATCTTGTAGAATTGTAAAGCTCCTGTCAAAGGAATACAGCTGCAATATTGTTTTTAACAGGTCTCCACATCTGCTGTGACAGAAGAAAAGGAGCTTCCTTTGGTATCTGATGGTGAAAGTACCAAGTTGAACATCCTGGAAAGCGATGATGAGAGGGTCATTGCAGTGCATTATGTCCTGGAAGAAAGCAGTGGCTACATGGAGCCCACACTGAGGATTTTGGCCATCCTACACACAGTCATCTCATTCTTCTGCATCATAGGGTATTATTGTTTGAAAGTAAGAAAAAAAATTAACTCTTTTTTTCTAGGTTTGAACTTTTTAATCTGTCTAGCAGTATAACTTAGAACAAAGTCAACCAACCTGCTTAAGCAGGTTGGGGCACTGTGTGAAAAAATCTGAGTTGTTAGTGTAATGTACACAGAAAGTGTGTCAGTTCAGGAGGCTGTAGGCCAGAGTCTGACTTGCTGTCAGTCAGACAGTTACAGCAGTAACCTGCTTCAAAAGCTCCTTGTGACTGTCAAAGACAAGGTGTGAATGCTCTTGACACAGATGACAGCTTTAGATGCTGTATTACTGGTCTGTCAATTAGGTCATTTGAAGAGAATGCAGCATTTTGGACTACTGCTGCTGCATATTGTGACTCTATAAAATGCCTGCTATTCCTACACACCCACTCTGCTGGTAGTGTTTTGGCAGCAGCCTAAAAGGCTTAAAGGATTATCTTGGAGAAGATCTCTGTTAGGGATGTGAAAACTAAAGATGCTACTTTGGTTGGCAAAATGCTGATTGTGGTTTAAGAAAACCAAATTTCATAAATCTCTGGAGCTGGGAGAAATGTATCTGACATGTACTTCCCTGATTTCTACCTACTTCCAGGGCAAAAGCTGTAAGTCAAAGTGCAGGATAGTGCTAAATCAAATGGACCCTTGATATGACCCAGCTGCTCCTTTGTCCTTATATCTCTATTGATGTCTTGTGTGGTCCTTAATATTTTTGTTTTCCTCTTTAAATGACTAGTAATTTGTTCTGTGCTAAAAGACACAGTCTGCATTTGTAGCTCAAGGAAGTGTTCATCATGTTACTACATTTTTTAGTGTTGATTTTCATCTCTACTTCTAAAGTATCCGTACGGGTCAATAGATACTAAACTGCTTTTTTGTTGCATTAGTTGCCATGCAGCATGAAAGCTTAGATTTCTGATTTTTGAGATGTTTTCTTCTCCCACCTCATACTTTTTTGTTTGTTTCTACTATGACATTTTATGTTACTTTTTTTTTTTTTTTTTTTGGAACATTTATTCTCTGATTAGAAGAGAAAAATATTGCTATCAATATTTATCTTAATTAATTGACTTCTTTCCAATTCTGAAACCAAAATATGGTCCAAATATGGTTTCAGTCTCAATTTTGGAGATCTTTAAGTCCAAAATCTTCTGAACTGCAGGCCTGTATGTGATAGGTTTGCTTCTAAATATTGCTTAGCATGAAATCCATTGCATTTTTCTCATTTAGCTGTCTGAAAATAGTATTGGAACTCTTTTTAATTATATCTAATGTCATCACCATATTGCTGGAGTAGTCTTGATTTTCATTATTACTATTTCAGTATATTCATGTCCATGAGTATACTGAAATAGTAATAATCTTGACTACTGTTGCAGTCAAGGTCGGTAATGCAAGGTGGGTGAATTTTGGGTATCTGTAAAATAGTTCCAGGAAAGAGTAGGATAAAGTAAAAAGTGTGGTTTTGGTTTTTTTTTTGGTTTTTTTTTGGTAGCACATTTCTTAGGAAAAGTCACTCAACTTGGACCACTATTTACATCTGCCTTCTTGAAATGTACTTTTGAAGTCATCCAGCTGATGAAAGAGGGTTGTAGATAAAGCCTGGCTAGGTGTCTCAGCTGCTGACAATTCTTTTTTGTTGCTTACAGTCTTTGGTCTCTGCAGCAAAACACTTTGTTTCCCACTGTGAAACCTCAAAAATTCTTTAACAAGTAAAAGGAGCCTCCAACATCTCTGAGTATCAAAATGAAATCAAAAATACCATCCCAAAATAATATTTGGAACTAGAATTTCGAAGGATTAAAAAAAATATTTTAGGTCTCTTTCCTTTGACCACCTCTAATCCTTTTGTGGCATGGAAAACTGTTTTTATTTGAAGGGTCCCTCTTCAGGTGTTTTAACCATCTTTTTACAACTTTTTAGCACACTGCAGTTTAATGAATCTGAATTACCTGACCCTAGTGTATCAATATATTTTCTGTGTTCTGGAGAATTGTTAAGTCTTTTAATTTTTTCAAGTACTATTTTTTGCTTTGTTCAGTTTTGATACTCGTTTCTTCATAATGACCAGCTTTTCCTAAAGTTGGCAGACATATCAGTACATTTTATATAATTCCTGTATTTTCTTTCAACTGCAGGTTCCACTGGTTATTTTTAAGAGAGAAAAGGAAGTGGCAAGGAAATTGGAATTTGATGGGCTATATATAACAGAGCAGCCATCAGAGGATGATATTAAGGGACAGTGGGATAGACTTGTAATCAACACACAGTGAGTTTTTACTTACTCTGTCTCATTATAGCCCTGTAAGTAATTGCTCTTCTGTTTCCTCAGTTACATACTTATCATCCATCTTGTCTAATATAAACAATTATTAGAGATATATTTCTAGCAAGGATATACAAATTTTTCAGGCACTTGCAAGGCTAATGTTTACTGTCATTTTTACTATTACTATTTAATCTTATGCATTCCCAAATTTTTCCCTTAAAATTATTTCTCTTCATAAAAGAAAAAAGAGGCGGGATGGGTTTGTTTCGGCAAGGACAGTGATGATGGTTGTGCATTGCTGTTAGTTCAAAGTGGTGCTGTGCTTTGCATCACATGTTTAAAGTTCTGTTTCTCTGCCTGGTGGGGCTGTGTGTGGGATGTAGCTGCTCTAGAATCCTGTGTGCAGGCATTGGTTCTGCTGTGCTTCTCACATTTACATGGTGGGCTGAACACCATTTGGCAACTTTCACTCCAGAGGGTTCACAAGTGATTGACTGGTGGTAGCCACCACATAGAGGCTCATAGAAACAGAATTGGTGTATATCTGTCTAAAATGTAATCTTGTTTATCTGTTTTTTTCAGGTCTTTTCCAAATAACTATTGGGACAAGTTTGTGAAAAGAAAGGTAGGGCTTGTTTTCAAAAAGATTTGTGAGGTTAAAATAAAATTCTTATGCATATTTCTGTTCACGTTGGGAGGAATGTGGGCTACACTTTGAAATAAAACTTTGATTCAGTGTAGATTTTGATATTTACAGTTTTGAAATACACAGAATTCCTTACCATGTTCTTACAATTATTTTCTTATAAATTTCAAACTTTTTCTACATACGTGTTTTGTATAAAATAGGAATTCAAATACATTCATGAAATTGCATAAAGAATTTTGTATGTGCTTGAAAGTATAATGCAAATTATGTAAAATGTCTTGTCTGTATTTGTGTATTCACCTCCATACACAGAGAATAGTGTTGTCCCTCACCCAATAGAAGGTTAAAAAGTAATTAGTAAGAAGACAGGACAAATTGAGATATTTAGGTACAGGGCATAATCAGGCTACTATAACTCCCTAAAAGGTATATACATGCACTGGCCTTTTTTGTCCCTTACTCTCTCTATTTTCCCATGGTTTTACCTCCCCAAGTCACCTAAATCCATCCCTTTCTCCATCTTTGCTTTCTCCCTGTAAGATCCAAAACCATCCCATGTATGGGGTGCACAGTGTATGCATCCCTTGGCAGTAATCCTCTTAGTCTGACTGGTGATCTGGGGAGTTTTTACCAGTGACTCATTTTGATGGATTTCAGGTTTGGGTCTGAGGCTCTGCTGGGGCTGCCCTGGGAGGGACCAGGCAGAGCATCCCTTCACTGTGAATCCATAGTTTGGGTTCCTGCCTGCCACTGTAGTCCTCTAGGCTCCAGCATTCTTACAAATGCTATTTTGAATGTTTTCTCAGCTTGCTCCTAAGAACTAAATCTAATGCTTCTACAATAGCTTACAGCAAGAAGAATCTTTTTAGTGTGTTTGGTCACAATTGAAAAAGAGGGTGTGCCTGTTATAGGATGAGATTTACCCCTCCTTCACACTTTATTGCCAGTCTTGTATCATACTTTTGGAAACATATTTTTTCATACTCTTAGCTCTTGTGCTTTGTAACAGTCTTAGGTCAACCTGACCAAAAAAATTCCTTTGAGTTTTGCACTCATTTTGCTGTGGAATTTTTTTTTTTCATATTTTAGGTCATTATATAGAGATTTCTACATATTTGTCTAAGCAAAGGGGAAGCAGTAGCTCTCACAGAGTACTTGGGAAAGCAAATAAAATTTGACATTGCTTCTGTCAATGTAGATGGTCAAGGAAGGCTCAAATCAAAAGGAAAGGAGTATGGTTTTAAGTTGTGTAGAAGACTTTGGCTGAGGAACTGTGCTGTATGATTTAACTGTCTTCAAATATACTATTTTGCAATGAATGTCTCCTTTTATATATATTTGTATTTTAATCCCCAGTTTAAAAATTAATCCATATAATGAAGCACTGTTTTCAGGCTTGCTACAAAAAAAGCTTCTTTAAAACTCTGAAAAAATATCAATAAATATTTAAAGCCTTTCCTATTAGAAAGCTGTCAAAATACCTCTTCACCTGCAGGAGTCAGTTATGATCTTGGTATAGAAAAATTTGTATTTCTTTGACTCTTCTTTTGAAATGAGAAGACAGATAATATTTAAGAAGAAGCTGTGTGTTCAATCGGAATGAAAGTTTATTCATAAACAAGTAAATGTTTATTTCCAGAAAAATTACTTAAGAAATATATTAGATTTTATAAGAAAGAGATAGGGGCTAGTTTGAATTACTGAAAATGATTTTTGCCAAACTTTATGTTCAATGTCTTGTGATCATAATGTCATTCATAGCCATGAAACACTGTTTTCAGACTCCTTATATGTTAAACATCTTGTCTTCAGATCCAGGCCAAATAACTGCTGATCTACCCCTCTAATGAATATTTTTGAATATTCCTTCTAACTTTAGGTAATGGATAAATATGGTGAGTTCTATGGCCGTGACAGGATCAGTGAATTACTAGGAATGGACAAAGCTGCTCTTGATTTTAGTGATGCTCGAGAAAAGAAGAAACCAAAGAAGGACAGCTCCTTTTCTGCTGTGTAAGCATTTGCCTACAGTTTGTTTGTGATTGGGGTTTTTTGTTTGTTTCTTTTTTTTTAATTTTGTTGGGGTTTTTTGTAAGTTAAAATCAAGCATTCAAAGTTTGTCATTCAGACAAAACATCTGTTGACCATTTCTGCATATTTGCATAAGAAATCAAATCTTATGTTGAATGATACAGTAAATTTATTTAATTATAGACAATGTATATGCAGGATTCCTCTAGTTTTTTATGTGTGAAGATTTAGTTTAGTGCACAGCAGCTTGAATACATCACATTCCCACTCTTTTGATAGTGGCATCACAGGTGGGCTGGAATCTCCTTTTCAAGTTCCCAGTTCAGCTCTGCTGGAAAGAATGAGCAAAAATGGCACTATGTGTTCTCATTAGGAAATTATGAAATCAATTTAAGTGCTAGTGACCAGTAAAATCTGGGAATTGGATGATTAATCTTCACATCCTTTTATAACTTGTTTTCCCTAAACTATGCGTTTATATATCATTTGGGAGACAGAAATAAAGAGAAGCCCCTAGACATTCAGAGTAGTAAATTCTCTTTTGTAGAACAGGCTTTATAAAGCTCTGCAAAAAATGTTTTTTTCAATTCTGCATTATAAAAAGGGTATTCAACTAGATAGAACATATTTTAACAGATGGAATTTTAATGCTACAGAGATTCTGATGTGAGGGTTTATTTCAAGTTCTCTCTAAAAGCAACATTTTATCTATGGGTGTGTAAGGAATATGAGAAGTAGGCAGTGAGACTACTGGTAGATTAGAAGTGCATTGAAGCAAGGGCTGACTTTGTAAGGATGGCTCTTTTATCCATCTTTATAAAAGATGGATATTAATAAATCAGAAGTCTGTCTGAACAATCAGGTGCAGTGTAAAGGCTCAAGGACTCTGTGGCATTTCAGTACTAAATAAAATTGAATATTGTGGCAGAAGTACTTTCCTGAATTCTTTCTTCCATGCTGTTTTGCTCCTGCTGGATTACAGTAGGACCCATGCTTGTGTTTAGGAAAAAACCTACTACTTTTATTATTGCTATAAAAAACAAAATAAAACTACTTTCCCTTCCCTGTGGGAAACATAAAAGGGCTCATTCTCATTTGAGAGGTAGAACATTTAAATAATGTTTCTGTTAATAATCCAAAAAAACAGACCAGATTGAAGCAGTTGAAGAAGGCTGATAAAATATTTAATTCAAGACTCAGGTCTGAAGGATTTTTTTTTAACATCTCTAATATCTCCTCCATGTTGTATGCAGTAAAAAAAATTTATGACCTCATCCATCTTTCCTGTTCTCCCTGGAGGAATCATTTCATGCTCATAACAGATTATTATGTTGCAGGAAAATAAAAAACCAGTATAAAAAATTTCAGAACCAGGTGCATTAAAAAATATACTCTTCAGGAAGGTATATTTGTCCACTTTTTAACAGTTTCAAAATTGACTACTAATGAACCTACTAAAACTTACACATATTCCAGATTCCAAATTTGACAGTATTTACCATGCAGTGAAGAGAGAGGTGGAAAAAGCATTGGAACTGATCTCTTACTGCAGTACTTTGGGAAGAAAATAGAGAATGGTGTAACCTGGTGTAGGTTTCAGCTCTGGTGCTTCTGCTTCTGCCTGTGCCAGGAAGAGGTGGCACAGACCAGATAGCTGTGTCTCACAACACAGAGGGGAAGTGCACTGAGCAGCATTTTCATCTTCAGTACTATTGAACAAGTCTCCTTGACCCCTAGCTCCGACTTTTTCTCTCCCCTTCCTTTGGAAAAATAGCCTGGGATTTGCATCTGTCTTTTTGCAAGGGACTTAAAGCACCCTACTTGCAGGTGACCATGCTTCAAAAGCTTCTGCCTGTCCCAGTGATATACTGCATTAAAAAAAATCTGCATTTTACTGACTCTTCAAGAGCCACCCAGCTCATTGATGCAGCCTTGAATATTCTTAAAGTGTATTTATTTAAATATATAAATATTTCATTATTTAAATTATTTAAATATGTTGCAGTATTATTTAACTGTAACCAACTTAGAGGGATGATGTGGTTGGAGCTTTCCTGTAGGTTAGACAGTAAAGGCTGTTAAATTTTGCACACTGAGATTGAGAAAGCACTGCTGTTTTTCCGTGGAACTTGTTTCTTCTTTTGGGTGAATTGTGTTAAATTAAATGCATCATGGATGTAGAATATTTGAGAAAATAATATGGAAGATACAAACATGAAAGTTAATTTTCAGAGGTGCCATTGTTATTTCCCTATCCCTTTACCTTTCTAACTGCTGTTGTTTCTGGGATCATTAGTTTAGTCATAGTCAATAGAAGATGCAGATAAGGCTTAAGCATCTGCAGCAAGCTTTGACATAAGGCTAATTTGGAAAATAAGCAGGGCTTCTGTCAAATGCTCACATGGAAGAATAAGTTTTCCTCTTTCAAGAATAGAAAAATTGTAAATAATTTTCTCCTGGAAGATCTGTAGTTTTTATAGGTTGGTGAGAAACCATACCCTAAATGTGAAGTGTACAAACAATGATTGCAGTTGGCCTCTTCTTCCTTCCAGAATGTGGAAGAATTTAAAAAGTCTTGGTCTTTCTTTCCTTGAGAAACAATGACCTAGGTTTTCAAAATATTCTGGAGTGGATAACCCCCTTTTTAGTATTGTAGTTTCTCAGAGAGCAGAATTGTTCCTGGGAAAATAGTAGACTTTTTCCTCAAGTGACAGTATATCTCTTGCCCGTGCTAGTGAAAAGGTAAGGAATTTTACTTGCAGTAGTTTTTTCACCTGAAGTCTCAAGATTTATACTTGCTGTGATGACACTATAGGATTTCCAAAAGTGTGGACGAGCCTGTTTGTCCAAGTAGAAGTGTATAGCTGCAGCTGGGTTGGGGCTTCAGCTCTTGAGGTTGAGAGGTAGTCACAGTCACTATTAATGTCCAAATTCCCAGCTTGTTCCTTTGATGCACATACAGGAATCTCAGTTTCAAACCTTTCCCCTTATGGATGCTAATGTAAAATAACTCCTCCTTTGGTTATTTACTTGGGAATCTTAAGAGGATCTTGGGCATCTCTAGTGGATCCTTGCAGAGGCTTTGTGCAGGATACCTCAAAATAATCTCTTCTATGCTCTGTCTTCGAGACACACAGAAAGCTGACAGACAGACACCCTATAACTCATTGTTTAGTTTTGGTTCAGTGGTTTCTTTTTTGTAATGGTCAAGTGGCACCATTCTTGATGAAGTATCACCTGCTGATGTTGTTCAGTGCCTGGCATAAAATTTTGATACAGTGCAATAAAAAGGGTTTTTCCTACCTAGTTGGCAGTTAATAAAGAGTGTTTTAATCTGATGGTATGCTTTCTATTTTTAAAAAAGTAACATGAATAGAAAAATTTCCTAAGTGCCTATGTCAAAACTCATTTAACTGGTAAGAATTATCCTATTTTCATTAATGATTTTCCTTATATCCTTAGAAAAATGGGTCAATTTTCTGAACAAGCTGAGATTCATCTGATCTAAATTTGTCTGTCTTTAATGTCATCCAATTGTGTCACTCAAGGTATGCTATAATAACTAAGGTAAAGAATTGGCATTTTAGGGGGCAAATTCGGTTACCTTTTTTGACTAGCTACTTCAGGCTTAGCTGGGTTGCGTTAAAAAAAAAAAAAATTTTCTCCATGGATTTTAAAGGCTGCTTATTTCACTTGTATGCATGATAACGTTTTCAAAATCAATCAGCATTAGGTCTGATGAATTCAAAACAGTACTTTTGAATTTGATTTTTGCTGCTTTTTTTGACAAATTTGTTCCACAGTAGAAGTCTGAATTAGAACAAGGTTCTAATGTACTTCAGCTTTTGAAGAAATTGATCGGCTCTTGACTCCTGCTATGTGGCAATGCACTTCCTCCAGAATGTGTTTGATGTTTTCCAGTTGTGTTTTGCTATAAAATGCTCTTTTTTATTTTTACAGGCTAAATTCCATTGATGTTAAATATCAGATGTGGAAATTAGGAGTTGTTTTCACTGATAATGTAAGTTTTTCAGTTTAAACATATATGTATATATTCATATTCTAAAAATAACTAAGCACTTGTTAATGCAAAGTGCTTCAATGAAATATGCTGGATTGTATTCATTTTACTACAAGAAGAAAATCTTGAAAGCTTAAAGAGACATTGTCAAAGTATTTTCACAGTTAGATTGGTAGTAGTTAATAGAACCTCAGTCAATTCCTGCCCTATTTCTGATATGCTTTATTGGAAGCCATAAGAAAGCACTACGCTGTAGAATTACAGTTGACTGTATAAATGCTAATTGCCATTTTTTGTGTTGTTCATAAATATTATGAACACTTGAGTATTCCTGGAGCATAGTCAGATCAATATAGTTAATGTATCTCGAACTGCTAAATTTTTATCACTAAAATCAATAGTAAGATATGCCACAGAAGGATACAAATTATTTCAATAATTTGAAAAAGGGAGTCTTTAAAAGCAGAAAAAACCAAGGAGAGATAAACAAGAATGTTAAAATGCAGTTTAAGTCAGTCATCATATTATTTTCTTACAATTTTTCTTTTTTGTCTAGTTACTTAATTTATTGGTAAGAAAAATGGTTAGGGAAAAATTATTTTGGAGCTACAATAGATGGGAAATGAAAGGGTAATCTGAAGGTACTCAGGAAAAGTGGAAACTGTAAGCCTCCAGGTCTAGAGACAGCATGAGCTGTAAACAGTGTTTGTTTGGGACTAGTATTTTTTTAAGGGATGAAGTACAATTTCTCTTATAAATGCTTGTCTTTAAGGTCAATAAAAATAATTGATAGATGATCAGATTAAATTAACATTCATGTTTACATTTATATACTTAATTATAAAATTCCTTTTGTTGCCTGCACAGTTCTGTAATTGTCATTAGCTAACTTTGGGCATTAATATTTTAATGTAATTATTTGGAAAGTATTTTAAAAAAGTAATTTAAATCAGGTGGTTTTTTTTTTTTTTACAGTAGAGACATTTACAAATAAGGATTTAAGAATTTCAAAATTAGGTTTTATAGTAAAAATTCTGAATTTCTTGATTTTGCCCATATCTAGTTGACTTTGTGTTTGAGAATTTAATATTGTTGCATGAATAGAAAATTCTCAATGATATCTAGAAAATTCTCTCTTTAAAAGGAACTTTTTTCTATTTAACGAAAAACATGTTTGAGAAATTTCTACTTTTCGTTATTGTCTTGAATTAAGATGAAAGCCATGATTTTCATTTTGAATGCACTTGTTTTTTTCCTGTTAGTCTTTCCTTTACCTAGCGTGGTACATGACCATGTCAGTCCTTGGCCATTACAACAATTTTTTCTTTGCTGCTCATCTCCTTGACATTGCAATGGGATTCAAGACATTACGAACTATCCTGTCATCAGTTACCCACAATGGCAAACAGGTATCTACTGTCATCTCTTGTCAGTTTTTTTACTGAAGGAGTACACAGGAAAGATCACTTCATTACTTGAGTCAGGCGCTTGGCAGGTTGACGACAGAAATGTTCTTTCATCATGAGCTCTAGAACTTGAGTTGATGACAAAGCTAGACAATGGGATTTGTAAGCAAAGATATTCTCCCTTCTGAAAACAGTCCTGAAGTTTTAGCAAATTGCCTGTTAATTAAGGGGGCATTATTTATAAAGAACTTTTTAGATCTGGGAGCTACACAAATGAAATATCAATTTTCAGGATACTGAAGTTCCCTCCCAGCTGCTTTCCATTAAGCTCAGAGCGAAATCTGAATGATGCTGCAGTTGAGCAGTGGAGTACTTGCTGCTTTTCTAAGATATATTAGGAACAGGGTTCTTTTTACATGCAATTTCATGCATGTAAAAAATAAAGTTGCTTTCCTCTTAAATTAATAGATAACTGTATTTCAATTAATTATGTACGAGGTGACAGTAATATTATGACAGGTAGTGAATTTTTAGATATTCCATCTGATCTTGTGTATCTATCCATAAGATTTGTCTTTGTAATTATGTTTCTGTGTAATTTGTCTTTGTAATTATGTTTGATCCAAAAAAAAAGGAAATACACAATCTTTGTGTGAGAATACCCAGATATATTACTCTGTATTACAAAAATACATAAAGAGTAAAAGTTTTCCTGCTGCTACTACATACAGTTTATTGTTAGTTTCCCTTTATTATTTTTTTTTTTTTGCAAGAAAAAATAAATCACAATTCCATAGTGGTGTTACACCCATTCTGTAATTTTGTCTTCCAGCTTGTCCTAACAGTGGGATTACTGGCAGTAGTGGTATACTTGTATACAGTAGTGGCATTCAATTTTTTCCGCAAGTTCTACAACAAGAGTGAAGACGGTGACATGCCAGACATGAAATGTGATGATATGCTGACAGTAAGTCTTGATTTGCTTTCTGGTTTTTAGTTAGTTTCTTTTCTTTTTTTTTCCCCTTCAAGCTGTTGTGGTTTTGTCCTGACCTCCTTGTTAATTGGTATTCATACAGTAATATCATTAGCCAGCAGGCAGGAAATATTGCTGTTGAAAACAAAGGGACAAATATGATGAACATCCTCAACAAATAGATAGATCTTGTGTTGCTGAAAAAACTCCTCTATAAAGGAGTAGAAGAATTGTGGTACTGTACTTTGCTCTAGCTGTTCAAAAAATGCAAAACAACTACAAGCTGTGAAGCTGAGCTGGCTAGAAGGCAGTACTTCTGAATCTCGAAATTCAGCAGGTCATTCTTAGGCAAGCATTTTCATAGGTTATGAAAATACTTAAACTCTCGTTTAAACTTTGAAATCCATCAGTTGCTCTTAGCATGAATTGCCATAGTTATCTTTAATAGGCAGTTTGGTACCTACAGTGTTCCGATTTGTCTTAAATGATTTTATACTAAGACAGTGACAGGCTTTGGAGTTATGACTGATAGAGTTTAAACAAAAAAAATTTCCAAGATGCATCGTCCTTAATATCTCTCCAAAAAAAAAATCATGGTAAATGTATTTCAGTGTGCTATGCAACTCTTCCAGGGAATCAACAACATTTAAAAGCCAAATAAATAGATAAACTATTTATTTGATAAAATAAATTGATACATCTAAAATAGATAAACTAAACTAAATAGATAAACTGGATAAACTAGAGTAGTATGTCTTTATTTTTGTCTGGTTTGGGACATTCAGCACACCAAAACCAGATAAACTGGAATGTGAATAAGTGAAGGGCTGTTACATTGTTGGGTGCTGGAGCACTTGCTGTGGGAAGAGGCAGAGGGAACTGGGGTTGTTTGGCTTAGAGAAGAGAAAGTCTCAGGGTAGAGGGTGGGTGAGAGGAGTTCCCAGTATCCACAGAGAGATTACTGGGAAGACACATCCAAGCTCTTAACAGGAAGTGCATGGCAGAAGGCTGTGAAGATAAAGTGGAAAAATGTGTTCTGACTGAGGGGAGCCAAATGGATCACATTGCTCAGAGAGGTTGTTGCAGTCTCAGTCCTTAGGATGTTGTAATGAAATGACTTGGATAAAGCCTAAAACATTTTTTTCTGATGTTGTAGTGGGCCCTGTTTGGAGTAGAGATCTCATGAAGAGATCTGATCTGACCTGCTCTGTAATTGTCTGAAAATACTCATACCACAAGACTGTAATATTGTACAGGAGTTGCTAGAATAACATGTGATATGCTGTAAAATCAGGGTTGTGTCTAGTAAAAGCACTAAGACTTGAAATGGGATTGAAAAGAAAATTAATATACTTAACTTCTTAGAAATAAAAAACCAAAATCTTTTACATATGTACCACTACATTGACTCATTAGGTTAATTATTACCTTTTAGTCTTGGAGTATAAACTGTCTTTAGAAATTGTTAGATTTTTTAGGCAAGGGTCACTCAGCATTATATGGTACTATATCAATTTCTTAGAGAAGGGATTTTGTGGACAGTGTGTCATAGAAATAAAAGAACGGGGTTTTTTTTGTAGGTGAGGTTTTAGGAGTTGGTTATTGTCATCGCTGCTTTTTGATAGAGGGTAAGAACCCTTTACCTATAGTTTGCAAAGGTGCTTAAAGAAAAAAAATTGCCTGCTCTAGACCTCTAGAGAGTGATACCATAATTTTCTAATAAATTATAACATGATAAAATTTGAAATTTTGCATTGTCAGCATTCCAGGCAACTGTTCTGACAGACCTATTATACCACTTTTCATATCACAGTTTCACAGTATTATTCTCATATATTTTCAATAATTAGCACAGGCTTTTTCTCTGCACAAGAATTGACAAAAATGTTTTCCTTAGTTGTGTTATTTTTTGTTTTATTTTGTCTTGAGGAAGAAGGTTGTTTATTTTTAAATTTGAATTTGATGCACTAAAAACAGGGAAAATCATTCACTTTTGAGCTGAGAAATTGGAAAAGGAGATGGCTATGGTGGTGATGATATTTCCTATTTACGCTGCTGAAATGATTTTACATGAATCATGGGGTGCTGCTGAGCTTCTGGTAGTTGAACTTCTGATCTTATTGAACTGCTTCATAATGATAGAACATGAAATACTGCTGCTGCACAGTAGCATTTCCCCTCCATCAGAGATATGCGTAATCTCAAAGGAGAGAAAAAGATGACTTGACGTGTTGTCGTTCCTAGACCACAGACCAGTTCTACCAATTACTGAATTTGTACCACTGGGTAGTTTTGCTTTTAGCTGCAAACAAGCCTTTGTATCCCTTTGTTTTGTCTTTTCTAGTGCTACATGTTTCATATGTACGTTGGAGTACGTGCAGGAGGAGGCATTGGTGATGAAATAGAAGATCCAGCAGGAGACGAATATGAAATCTATCGGATTATCTTTGACATCACTTTCTTCTTCTTTGTGATTGTCATCCTGCTTGCAATTATCCAAGGTATGCTTTTGTAATCCACAGTGGGGCTGAAAGCATTATTTAGCAGTACAAAGATCTCAGTGCTGTGGTAATCACAAACCTGAGATACGGACAGAACAGCAGGGCAGATCACAAAGGATAGGTTTATATAGAAAATCACACCTGGCTGACTCTCATACACTGCTCTTCTGAGTCTCTGCAAAATCAACGGGCTCTAACTGGATCAGTAGAAACAAAATAAATGTTTTACCCTAAGAATTCTGATGTGACTGCAGTTTCTGTCTTGTCATTGCCCTTTCTGAAAGCCTCCTATAGAAATATTGTGGCACAACTTCAAATTGTCCTCCAGTGTAACCCATCCTATGTAAGCTTTTATGGACAAAATCAGCACTGCTGTCAGTATTCCCTCTGCCAACATCATAAGTTCTTACCCATCTGGCAGATCTTCAGATTGGTAATACTGGTGTGAAAATTGGACCATAGCTTTAAGTGGTTAAATATTTTCTTACCTAAAATTGCTCTTTTGTGTGATTCTTCCTTATTTGAACAATGTATAAGAGTAAAAAAGTGCTTGATATGAAACAGCTTTGGTATAGCCTGGTTAATGACAGTGGAAAGTTAGCTGCCATTAGTTAGCTTTGGAATTTCAGTGATACTGTTTGACTGATAGTGTTTCTCACTGTTGTAATCTGGACAGTGGATACCTAATTTTGGCATGTCATGGATTTTTTTATTATGTTTACATTAGTTATGTTTATTGATATTACCTTAAGTATTAAAACCCCTGGGTTTTTTTCATTCTATACCTTTAAAATATTGTCAAGAATGCCCTAAAGGTAATTTTTTATGAAAGTTCACGCAAGTTAACAGAAGTATATTCTCAATTTTAGAAAAATTTAAAAACAGTTTTACTGGGTTCACTTGCTGTCATAAATACTGATACCTCATTGCTTTCTGTCAGCTGACAACTAACTTAGCACCCTTGCTGCTGTCAAAATTATCCTTTCTCCCTCACTACAAGGAAATTCAAAAGGCAACTTTGAGCTTCTGGTAAATTGTTTATTACTCTTACTCAAGCGACAGGGTTTTTTTTGAGGTCTTGGGAAGGGTGGAATTTTTTTTATACCCTGAGTTGGCATATCTCATGTGGTTCATTTCTTCATTTTGTGAGTGGCTGAATAATAGAGTCCTTAACTGTCCAGATTTGTGTACAGGAGTGTCGATAGTCATTGTGGAGTTAGTCCTTAGTTGTTTTGGACTAAGTGAAGGGAAGGTTATAACCAGTTTGCAGTGTGAGCCATAGAGCCTGTGATTCTTTTTGTTCTTTTTTATGTATCTCCCTCAAATGACAACTTACTTTTGTCAGAGCTCCAATAGTGGGACCTTGTGCTACATGACAACCATCTTGAGAGAGGATGCATGGAGCTCTGGGACTCTGTGCATCTGCCATGTAATAAATATCTCATCTCTGTTAAATGTACTGTATTATTGTAGTATTGTTTTTCTCTACTAGGGCCTTAATCACTGTAAACCCACATATATCTTAATGTACTAAGTCAAGATTAGAGCACTGGGAATAAAAAGAAGTCTGCTTGTCCCATTTTATAATTCAAAGTGGTACTTCCAGCCCTGTTACTGGTGTTTCTTTGGCTTGTTTTTTTTTTTCTTCATGATTTTGTTGTCTTCAGAATGTATATTGGTTTCTATTCTTTCTGCAAAGATTCTCCTTTAGTATTCTTTATCAGAGTTATGTTATCCCTGGATTTCCAGATATTCTTTGTCATGATTGTTATTGAACATTAACTATCATTTTAACTTGAAACCCTAGGTTTAATTATTGATGCTTTTGGTGAGTTAAGAGATCAGCAAGAGCAAGTTAAGGAAGACATGGAGGTAAGAAATTCAGTTGCTGAACCATACCTATTTTCAGATATCACTAGTATGTGTTGTCAGTCAAAATATGATTTAGCTAGTGGATAGTCTTTCAAAGTAAGAGAAAAATACAGTCCTGTACATGGTCTGATACCATACAATGTGAATTATAATGAATTGCATGTCTGTGGCTATTGAAGTCTTTTGGATCTTCAAGCTGGAGGTTTCTAAAGCAGGGTGTTAACACTGTCATGTTACATTCATCTCAGATGTAATTTTCTTTGCTTAATATATGTGTGAAGGTATCTTGTACTTTGTGGTTTTCTATTCTGTCATTGAAGTATATGTGTAAGAAGTCAGGAAAGTGTTGCAAACCAGCTTCACTTTGCAATGTGAACTTGGAGCGTATTCAGCTTCAGCTAGACAGGCATTGAGGTAAATATTGTCCTGTGTCACAGTGAGTGCTGCTTAAGAGTAAAAAAGTCAGCTGTGATCATTGTATGCCATTCTGTCTCCTGATACCTGTTCACTAAGAGCTGGAGAAGATTTATTTTTTTAAGCAGTAAGAAGCTATTCTGATGTTTATAGCTGCTATTCAAGTGTTTTTACTGAGGTATCCAGTCTGAATCATTTAAAGAAAAGCCTTTTTGTTCAGCACATAATATGTATGATGCATTGCCATTTTCAAGAAAATTGTTACTTTTTTTTGCCTTTTCTGAAAGCAGGACAGGTGTTTTATGTAGTATTGAAGTGCTCTGTATTCTTTCTTCTAGACGAAGTGCTTTATCTGTGGAATAGGAAATGACTACTTTGATACAGTGCCTCATGGCTTTGAAACACACACACTGCAGGAGCACAACTTGGCCAATTATTTGTGAGTACACTAGAAATGCACTCCTCACTAACTCATGATCCTTGCAGCCTCTGCAGGTACCTGATTACTTCTTTTGCATAAATAATAGTCAGTGCTGTTTGGCTTTGATGTGCACTTGTACTTTCTGAATGTATTATTCTGGGCCAGTGACAGCAAGGAATTAATTTTCATATCCTGCTTTCCAGCTTGGTTGTGGCACAAGAAGTTTGTATGAGGTTGTAGCTACAAATGAACTTGATATGTGGTTGGAGAGGCCACATAAATTGTAAAATTCAATGAGGTATGTAGGGTACTGAGGAGCAGTATGACCTGGCCTGGAGACTGATGGAAAGAGAGAACAAACAAGCAGTAAGATGAAAAAAACTTATATTGGACAAAATATTTTGTGTGGAGTGCTGAGGCTGTCCAAGAGACAGCCTCCAGGGACAAAGGGAGGTAGGGGAACTGTAATGAGGAGCTAGAGATGAGAGGGATCAACCAAGGCCATCAGGTCCACCTTTGGAAAATCCAAGTAGAGCACCAGTGACCACTGAACTAAATAAAGCAAATTATCAGGTCTACAACCACTGTATCATACTGTTCCTCTCATGTGTGAAAATCCAGAGTGTATTTCATACTAGTGCCATCAGGGTGAAGCAGGAGATGGATTGTGTCCTTGTGTTTTTAAACTGGCATTGTATATGCACAAAATAATGAGACTGCAAAGTCAAACATGGCTACAGAGACCTTCCACCTGAAGAACAGGTTGTGCAAACAAAATACTTTGGAAGCACTGTTATACAGGGTTTTGTTCCTATTTAATAAGTACTGAACAAACAGCATACTATAGCACACTTGCTTTAAAGTGCCTCAGCCTGAGGAATTGGTTTTTTGTCTTTTTGTGCATGATCCTGATTTAGATTTTTACATGTTTGGAGAGAATGTCTAAGTGAAATTTTGAATTTAGCACCCAGAGAATGTCAGCTCAAACCCTCAAGACTGATTTTAATTTTTTTTTAAATTACAAATTCTTTTCTGCTCATGTTGATCTTGCATGAACTACTAAAATATTCCCAAACTGCAATTCCAGCAAAAGAAATCTCATAGATATCTTCAGCATTTTTAATTCAGTGTGGGAAGAGAAAAAAAGAAATTTCCAATGACCATTTTCTGTCTGCTTCCAAGTGGGTTTTCATGGGCAATAAAATGTTGTCTGTTGTAAATTTTGGATTAGAAAGTTTAGAAAAATCTTCATTTAAACTGAGTTGCTAACTACAGTAAGTCAAATTGACTATCATGCATTTTAATATACAACTCATTGAACAATGAATTTCAACAGTGTCAGGAAAGTGTTTAATCTTTCTCAGAATATTATCATTGATAAAAATCTGGAACTTTTAAGTCCTAGAACAGCATTATCACTGTACATGCTGAGGAATGTCCATCTCCTTGTGGTTTGCCTAATGTTTCCAAACTCTCTATTGATAGCTGTTTCTTTGCTTGTAGGTTTTTTCTGATGTATCTTATCAACAAAGATGAAACTGAGCATACAGGACAGGTAGGTTGAACAACTCTATTAATGTCAGCTGGTTGTAAAATAAGAATCATTCAGGCTTGGAAAAACTAAGATTTTTCTGATGGACAACCCCCCTTATGGTATGGAACCTAATTCTAATTCTTCTTAGCAATTCTGAAGACTTTGGTTGCTTTGTTGGGGTGTATAAATTCTGAAGCACTTTCTATTCCTTTTTTGGCATCTGAACCTGTTATTTTTAAATTGTTATTTCCACAATATATAAATACATACTATAAACAAAAGTAATGAGAAACAGAACATTGAAGTATTCTGTGAAAGCAACACTCTTCATTTCTCTCTTTTGATCCTTTTTTAATAGTCTTTGTCTTTTATTATTATATAATCTTCTATGTCTACATTCTGAATAAGTCCATATGAAAGAACTTGTGCATATATCTTAAATGAAAAATCTGTGAACTTTTCTCTGGAGGTTTCTACTGTGTTCTTCTCTGTTCTTTCAAACTTCTGGTGCCCCCTTCAACTTCCTTGAAGTATACTAAAAGTCACTAAGAAATGTATGACATTTACAGTCTTTTTCTTTCCTAGAGATAGTCTTTCAGCTAACTAAGCAAATGTTCAAAATAACTGAATAGTATCACATATACAACCCTACAGAAGGGTCAGAAGAATGATTTGCTATAAATCTATATAGTTTACTCTTTCTGAACTCTGACATGTGCTGTAATCATCTTCTTTGTATAAATCTCAGCCTTGTCTAGTACGAGATTTTGTGTGTCTGCCTTGCTATTTTTGAACATCCATTTCTCACTTGAGAATTTCATACTAACTGAGATTTTTGAAAGTCTTTTTTATTTGCACTTTCCATTTCATTGGCATTTTGTCCTACTGTATTCACTGAAGAGAGATTTCTACTAACTATTCAGTTTTGATACTGTGGTAGTGATAGGTGATAGTTTGAAAATTGAGTGTACTTCATACCACATAACTTCTAGGACCATGCTTTAGTGGTAGACTTGGCACTAGTTTATGGTTGGATTCAATGCTCTAAAGGGTCTTTTCCAACAGTAATTATCCTATGGTTCTGTAACTGGTGTAACATATGTCGTTTCTACCATGAAATTTTCATAGTAGAAATCACATTTAAGTGGTGTGATTAAAATAGATATAAATGGACATATTCTTTAATATTCTTTGGAATGTCTCGAGAGAGAACCCTACCAAAATAAATAATCAGAAAGAAGAAATACTGAACACCACTGACCCAGAAAATACTGACTATAAAGATCCTTTTGGTTTATGTATTGTTTGTAGCCATGTTTTGGAATGACTGATGCAGAAATTCAATCAAATTTCTGTGGCAGAAAATATTCTGCTTACCCTGCTATCTGTCTTGTGGTTGGCTTTAATTGAGCTTTACAGTGCTCCTTGATGTGCAAAAAGAAATAAACTACCTGGTTCTCTTCTGTGCATTTCTATAGTGCTTTTTGACCAGGTGAGAAAAACCTAAAAGCTATTCTAAACTAATCAAAATCATTAACATGATTTTGCAGATGTTCAACAACCTTGCATGCTCAGAATCAAAAAAAAGTGAAGTGATATATAAATAAAAGAGAAAAAAAAGTAATGGTTGACGATTTCTTCCTAAGTCAAGTTAAATAATTTTAACTGTGTTTCTTTCAGGAATCTTATGTTTGGAAAATGTATCAAGAACGGTGCTGGGAGTTTTTCCCTGCTGGTGATTGCTTCCGGAAACAGTATGAAGACCAGCTCAACTAAGCAAAAATGAGGATTTCTGGACATAAATGTCCATGTATTTCCCAGCTCTTTTTGGAATGTCTAAAAGATTTCTTAAATCCCCAAAGCTGTGTGCATTTTGGAGCACCAAAGCTCTGTTTTTAATGACCCAACTGCGCTTTTATTTTCTTGTGTATTTGCTTTGAGAACACTGGAGGAAAGAACAATGAAAAATTACAGCAACTTTGGAACCAAACCAACCACTTGCACAGACAAAAGATGTCCCTATACATAACATGCACACACAAGTAGAGACTTGAGACAGCTTATTTTCGAAACTGCCAGATGATACCCTTGTCTAAAAGATCACACATGGGGTGACATGGTAGCAACACTCATTTGGTCTGTTTATTTCATCATCCTGGAAGGAACTATATATAGTTCACAGAGCACCGTAAAAAGATTGTTGTGGACACTAAGTTGTGGGGAAATAGTGCCTTACTATATGTGGGTTGAGCTATGCAGAAGATGAGTGCATGATGACATTTTTTTTTTTTTTTCTTTATGTCTGCCCTTCCAATTTAATATTTATTTTGTGGTTTTGGTGGGTTTGGGAGGAAGGGATTTGATTGTGCACATCTTTTTAACAAGACTGGAGTGTCTCAGGACAAGATTAGGTTATTCTCATCGAGTTCATTTCACATTTACCTTCCTCTTTAGCTTTTGGCTCTTATTTTGGTAATGCTCTGATACAACACTGCTACTTTATGAAATCTTTGTATGAATACAAGACAGCTGCAAAAAACACTTTAACAAGAAATGTTTCATTGCATGTTTATTATGCAAGTTTAAAACAATCAAAAAACAACCTTCAGAAACAAGTTGATCAACATGAAAAAACATTCACAATAATTATATCCATAGTAATAAAGTGTTGTGGGCTTTATTGTACATCTGGAACAAGTGTCATCAACCAACAATATGAATATATGTTATGAATTTGACAGTAATTTTAGTTTCTTTTTTTTTTCTCTTTCTTTCATTTTTGCCACCTGTGATTGATAGTGGAGTTGAAGATTTTCTTGTTAAATTATTTTTTAAAAGCAAAGCTGAAGCAATATCCATTCAGGGACTCCATCAGTTACACCATGAAACACCAATGATGTGTACATTACTCCATTTTGAGTCCTTTTCAATTGTAATGCCAGTCTTTACAAATAAAAAGAGACATTCAGAATGGAAACAAGCTGGTTTGGTAGCATTTGAAGTCTTTGTTATAGAGTCTTTTTATCAATTCCTAAATTAATTTCAACTACTTCAAACCAGGATTAAGCTACTCTTCCCTTAATGAAAAGTTTTGGTACTGTTTTTGATCTTTTCTGCTGGACTTTTTGCTGTTCTGTTGCTCTCCCTCATTTCTTTACAGGTCACATTTTTGTCATTAAAAAAATGCTGTATCAATATTCAGTTTTAACTAAAAAAAAAAAGAAAAAAAGAAAAAAAATTGCAATTAAGAGAATAATGACTTAAAAATGCTAAGACTGAATTCTTAAAAGCCAGGCTTTCAGTTCTGTGAATTTTGCTGAACTTGGTATCCTGTTCACAGTTCTGCTAAAATTCTCTCAAACTTTGAAAGATTTGAAACCAGAGGCTGGGCGGGCTGGTGACAGGGCAAGGGCCAGGTACAACAGCACAATTTGTATTCAGTTTTTAAACCACTCCCACCCAGACTGGACTGTTCAGTACAGCTCTGTTTCCTCCCTGTTTGGAACAACTTTATAAAACTTTTTCATCCTTTCTGGGATTTGTGTCTAAGATTTAGAAATGGGGAGTTATACTGATGTTTCTTTTTGGATGTACAGTGTGAGAGTAGTTGCTATTTAACACATATAGGTACACAGGCTATTTCAGTTTTGCACAATTTGTAGAAAAATCTATAGCTAATGATTCTGAGGGATATTTCAAGATTCCTTTATCTCCAAAACAAATTCAAGTGGGCTTTGTAGGTAAATACCGGAATAAATGTGACATGTTTCTTTAACCTCAAGTTCCAAGTCAAAGGGCTCCTGGGGCATCCTTCCTGTTGAATCCAGTATACTGTTTAACAAATATTTGTGAAGTCAGGCTTAAACAATAGAGGTTTTTTTATTATGAGATCAGCTGATTATATGGTGATGCAAAAAGTTTAGGTATGAAAAATCTTCATTTATTAGACCAGTTATAGCTTTAACAGGAGCAAATTCCTACATCTAAGGGCTGGTCAGGAGAGTTTACAAGATTATCATTCAGTGCTGAAAAAGAATTTGGACTTTCTTTGGCAGACCTTCAGACTCTGGTTTGTGCAGTGCCCTCTGCAGTGGCTGTAGGTTTTCTGTGAGTCCCAGAGACTTAGCATTTCCAGTTTGATGCACTAAGTTTGTAATGGAGAGCCTTTATCTTAACGGGTAATTCAACAAAAAACCCTCTAATGAGCACTTTTTACAGGATAATATTATTCAAGCAGTCCACATACTATATAATACACTCTGTGGGATACAATTTAATACAGTTAAATTTATTTTAGCCTTAGACAAGATTGAAAAATATTCTTAGATTTTACTGAAAATTACTGAACTTCCTGTGACTGTTCCAAATGCAACTTCTTTGAATTTTTGTGTTTTAAACAGACAACCAGTACAGGCAGTTCACACCTTTAATAGTTGCATCAAAAGAGATCAACATTGACACAAGTGTCCTGTATACTAGCACAATGCACAAGAGCAGGTGATAATAACATGCCACTTGAAAGCTACAGTTTTAAATCCAAGGAATTAAAAAATTGGTGTTTATGCATGTTATATTTAAGGTAAGGTTATACTTACACATACATTTGTGTCTGCTAATTTTTTTTTCAGCTGTTAGTTATATTTACTGATTGTGTCAGTAAAACAGTAATTTTCAGGGGGAAATTAAGTGTCTCCCACCCTTTATTGAAAAAAGAAAGGACAGAATTTTTGCTGTGTATCTCTGAATGTCAAGAAAATTGAGAAGACTTCCAAAACTGATGATCCCAGCACATCCATGTTGATTTCAGCAAAGGAAAGAAGAAATGAAAGTCAATGAAAAAACAAAGTAAAATGGAAGAGTAGGTGAGGTGTGATTTCTTTGTGGAAGTTGTTGCCTCCTTATATGTTTCTCCCTTTCATTTGACAATTTCTACACCTTCTTCTGATTATATGTTATTATGTCTTTCCTATCCCTTTATCTGTGTTTTTTTACTGAGACAATCACAGAAAATTGAAAGGAAGATAATGATTCTATGATATCCTTGGCCACTACATGGCTACAAGATTAATTCTAATCACATTAATATGCTATTTAACTTGTTAAATATTTTAATTTTTTCTATCTTTCTACTGTTGCAGAGCTCCTACTAATAGGAATTGTTTTATTTAAAAATTAATGTTTATTTCTATAGCTAATATTCCTGCCATCTTCAGAGGCACTAAATAGTTCAGTTTGCTTACATAATCACCTGTGAAGTATTTGTAGGATGTCAGGTTTTCTAAACTAGAATATTTTAATTTTTTTTTGTTTATTAGTCAAAACAAATAAAACTGGTGTCCAAAACATTCTTTGTCAAATGATAAGACATCTATCACGGAGAGCATGGGTGGGTATGTTTTTTGATTAAATCTGTCTAATATTTATGCTCAAAAATACAGCTTCTGCAATCTCTGTCCTTTAAGTCATAGCTGCTTTTGTTTGTATGATTAGTTGCTTCTTTTTCAGTTTTCTTTTCTAAAGCCACGCCAGACCACAGAAGCTAGGTTTCAAATAGAATTTCACACTATACAGATCTTAAGTAATTTCTTAAAGAAAATTTGCAAGATATTGAAGCAGAAAGATATATTTATACCTCTTTTAGGGTTTTTTTTGTGTTTTTTATTTCTGGATTGCAATTTTCATCTGCATAATATTTTAAATGTATCCATGCAACTCCTTCCATTTTACTTCACGATTATCTTTGGATATTGTGAATTGGATGTTTAGGCAAAAGGGAGTGTGGTAGGGAAGACCCTTCTCAGCAGTTCCTGAAGATCTCCATCAGCCAAACAGCATCCTTCTGCCATGTCAGTGGAGGTCAGGAGTTGAGGCAATTCTTGATATGAGCAGCTTGCTTCTCTAATAACATGGCTTTGGGCTAATCTGCAGTTACAAAGGCTTAACCTATTGATTTGCTGCTGAATGGGAACATCTGAGCTAAAGTTCTCATCAAAAGAATGTATTGAAATTTTTGGAACGGAAGGGGGAAAAGCTGAAAACCTCACAATTGAAATAAACTGAAGGTCCTTGCTGTTGTTCCATTGTGTAAATGCTCCAAGTTGGCATGCAAGATGCAGTTGCTGACTTTGTAGAAATTGCAGTTACACAAACTAAAAAACTCTCTATCTAGATATATGTTTTGATAGAAACCTTTGGAATGCTGAAGGAATGGCTAAAGAATTCTGGATCATGGAAACTGAGAACTGAAATAGATCAAAAGGGTTTGGTTAGTTGTTCTTTATGTAGTGCTAGGATAGAATAAAACTGCATGAATTGATTTCACTGAAAAAAATAGAACCTTGCTGTGAGAATCAGAGAAGGGAAAGTCCTGCAGTCCTGTAGCTAAAAGTGAATAAATGGAAGAAGTGTAAAGGGTCACGCGCTGTTGTTGTATTTCTTCAGAGATTAATCAATTGCAGTAATTTTGAAGAAGTGTTGTTCTCAGTGTGATCTGCAGGACAGGCACAGTGAGGCTCAAAGAAGCTTTATTCTGGGAGCCATGCTGTGCCTGTCGTGCAGATCAGCAGGAAGGGAGGAGAATGGATGGCATCTGCCTTAAACAGTGGCATCCAGAGGCTGCTCTTCCCTCCTGTGGAATTGTGCTCGTGCTATGCTCAGTGCATCCCGTTCTGAAGGGGTCCCTTCCCATCTCAGTGCCAGGGAAAGGAAGAGAAGTGAACATCTGTGTTCTCTTGGTTGTGTTACTGGCTCAGTCCTCTGGCAGCAGACTGTGCACCGCTGTACCTGCTGATACACACACACTTGCAGGCACTTTCTTGTGAGAACAAATTGAAGTTAAATTGAACAGCTGCTCAGTGCTAACAGCAAGGCATGTCCTTTTATTGTGTGGTCTACCTCGTGTAAGGAAAGTTGTAAATTCACTGAATAGGAAATGGAAAAAAATTAATACCACTAGACCATATAGTGGCAATTGATTTTTGGCTCTGGCCAAACAAGATAAAATTTCTGACACAGTAAAATACTGTCAACTTTTTAGGTATCTACAATCTATATTAGATTGTAGATAAGTAGCTTCATAGTTTTGATGTAACTACTGATCTGTTTTAAAGGGATTTACAATGTAACCCTAAATAATAAATAATAATAAAATGGTGATAAAATTATTAATAATATGGTAATATATAACAACCATATTTTAGAAAAGAGCAGCGGTTCATAGTGTTCTGTGCACATCTGGAAGATCACTTAGTGTTTAAATAAATCTGACAGAATGGAATGGCTTTGGAGAGGAAATACTGACGCTGAATTTTTTTTTTTTCACTGGGTCTTTATGCTCAGAAAAGTAGAATTAATAATAATTTAAATACAAAAATGCAAAGATACATCCACAGAATGTGGAATTTGTCTCTCCCTGATTTAGATTTCATTGCTTTTGACTGTAATGAGGCAATTTTTATTTCTGTGTGCTCAGATTCTTCCCCATATCAGTAGGTTAATATCCCATACTTTGCAGTACTTGGAAGTGATTATATACAAAGACTAAAATAATCCTGAATCATTTCAGAGAAAATACAATATAATATTCCTAACTAATAGTCCTTGGCAATATACAAAATCCATTTCTTGTTTTAATTTTGCTTCTGCAAATGATTTCACAAATCTCTTGTATGTCACAGACTGGAAATCATTCTTTTTATCTTTTTCCAAATCTTTATTTGTCTAAATGATCCTTACCATCTAAAAAGTGTGCAAATATAAATTAGGGCCTTTCCAGTAGTGAGTGCCAATAACAATCTCCAAAGTATATAATCAATAATCTATATACTTTTTGCTTCTATGTGTATCATGGAGCTCATGTATAATTACTTACTAATTATTTATAATGTTCTTGTAAGGAATCTTTGTGCAGTCTGAATTACAGTAGCCTCTTATCTGGACTTACTTGGTTAAAAAACAAAATAATCAATGTAATTAATATGCCTGCAGGACTAATATACACATTTCACCTACATCATTTTTATGCAGACTATGTGTTCCTTGCCATAGGAATCCAGCAGAGTTACAAAAGGCTGGTTAAAATCAGCTTCTGAGGAGCAATCTGAATAATATTGCTCAAAATGTTCTGCCTGGCAGAATTACTAAACAACAAGTCACGTTAAATTCTCCTCTATTGTTTGCTGCTTAATTCGTCAATTGTGGCAATTTAATACAAGAAACTGTAACTCTGAAAGGAAATTACTCTACAAGGCTGTTTCATAGTTAACATTTTGCATATATGAGCAGCTCTTGACAAACTGTGGCCCAGTTATACAGTTTGCAGTTTAACCATTATTTGTGTCTAGAAACATCTGTGCAGGCATTGTTTTGACCACGTTGACCTAGATGTTGTTAGCAAGCTTCTTTGCTGTGCTTGTGGTCTTGCCACTGCAGGCTGGTGAAGCTCAGATGTCCCAGAGCCCTACTCTCATTATCTGATGTCTTTTTTTGGCTTTGCATCCTCATTGTATCTTGCTATGGCTTAATATGTGTTCTCACAGTTTGGATTACTTTTATTACCTGAGATCCTCTAAAGTTTCTTTGCTATATGTAAATTGTTACATGCTCCAGAAACTCAAAAGAGTATAGCCAGGGGGTCTAAGTAATGCACCAGAATTAACTGAACAGGGAGATGTTGGGATAAGATGGATTCTGACTCAGGTAACTGAATCTAGGGTACCATATTTCTAGGTAATGCTCTCCTTTTCTGTGGGCACAGAATAATTATACAAACCTGTCCATTTTCAAACAATCATAAAAGCAGGAAGTGGCAATACCAAGAAAATAAGTGCACCAACTCACAAAACTTTATGCAAACCAGGTGGTAAAAGGTCAGGAGGAGGCAAAATGAATTGTTTTGAGAAAACTAGGATTATTCTAGTAATGTACCCAGAGACAGCTGAGGAACATAGAAGAACCAATGTGTGTGATGATATTTAGGGAAGTCTCAGACTTACTGTAGATATTCTGGCTATGCTATGCATGGATGGCAGAGTTAGCTGTATGGCAGTGAAAGCACAATTACCTTTATTATAACATATGTGGCATGACCAGCTGGAAAAGGGAGGTTCTGGCATAAATACTAATTAGAGAAGAATTAACATTTTTAGTGGAAAATAAGCCTTTCAGATGCATGCAGATATTGTTAGATACTTTATCACTGTTATTACATGGTGAAATGATAGAGTACCCTCTTAATATTCAAAATTAACTTACTCAATATGGGACCTGAAAAGATTGATGTTTCTGTATATTGCTTTTGCAATACATCTGTATTCTTAATATGATTCAAATTAATTAATCTGTTCTAGTTTGGAGGCATAGATTAAGTGTAAGAATAATGTTGGGAGGAAATGCTTGTTTCTTTTTGAGTTTTGTAACCTCAGTGCTTTTTACAGTTTAACTGAGCGAATTTCCCAGATTTTCTCTTGAGTAATGAGAACATACAATGTTGCAGACACAAAAGGAAATCAATTTCTAAGGAAAACACTGTCTTAATTTCTGAAAATTCATGAGGACTATTGATCTGATAAATATTTCTACTTTTCTCCAAGGAGAACAGCCTTTGAAAACTATTGTTTCTGTGTTCTTAAAGACAATTCTTTTCTGAGGGGGTAGTGGGGAGAATTCAACAGTACAACAATATGAAGCTTAATTTCATTAAATCATAATAATTGCATCCTACTTAGTTTTGTTAAAGATTTGCCTAACCATCTTCTGAGCCATTTGCACTAGCTTTGCAGGAAGGGCAGTTTCATTGGACAGGATTCTTCCATTTATAAAAAAGATTACTTTGGAAAAATATCATGCCAGTTAAATAAAATAAACAGGAGTCTAGAAAATCATGAGTCCTGCTCATGATGTATGGGAACGGTTGTGCTAACCCTAACCCCACATTCAATGGACAAGGAGACTAAACAGTGGTTCCTGGCATATAGTCTGGAAATTAGAAAAAAATCTTTCACTAGGAGAAAGCTGCAGCACTGGAAAAGTTGTCCAGGGACTCCCGTCCTTGGAGATGTTCAAAGTTCATCTCTGAGTAGAAGCCTATGTTAAATGCTATCCAAAAGTGCTGTCCAAGCAAGACTGCTTTGATTCTGTTGGACAGAGACATCAAAAGTGTTCTTAAGATTTTTAAGATCTTGAGAACAAAGGATTCTTACTGTTTCCTAAGCCTCCAGTTGTAGGGGCAATTAATTTGGGATACAAATTGCTGAGCTTTGTGTCCATTTAGTCAGACATAGTAAAGCCACTGTACTTTTGTGCTTGATTATCTGTCCTGAAAATTTGTATAGAACTTTTTATTTTTTTCTCCAGAAATTCACTGTGATTTAGAAAGGTCATGACAATGGGAAAGGCTTTAAAAACTAAAGTAACTTTGTTTGGGTTTTTTTTTTTTTAACCTGAAATAAATCTCTGTGTTCTCAAAAAACTTGAAAGTAATTCTGTGGCTTAAATTTTATGACTTTAATCCATGTAGAGGAATAGCACAACTCCTCTTGGAAGGTAATAATCTGGATATATACTTCCTGACAATGCCATTGTTTTGGGTCTGTGCCTGCTTGAAAGAGATTGAAGTGTGTCTGACTGAAGAGTTAGAATGCCTAACAGCAGGCTATTAGGAAACAAATTTGACAATAACTTTCATTTCTGCTTTCTTCTGCTCCCTTTCAGCTGTCATGGTCTTTAAAACTCTGTTTCCCAAAATATCCTCCTGTTTCCCAAAATATCCTCCCTATTACACTACTATTCACTGCATGAAACTGTTTATCCTTAAAACCAGAAAGAACAGGCCAACATTCTTTTAAAAAATGCAAATTGTTGCCCTGTCAAGATTAATTGCAAAGAACACTATCAGAAACTAATGTTGCAAATTACATTTAAGGGAGTCTTCTGGTCATAACAGGTTTTATAGGATAAAACATGTCTAAGCATTCATGGGGTTGCAGAAATAAATAGGTGAATTCAATAAAATAAGATCCACAAACAAATCATAATCAATGGAAGAAAAAAATCACTAATTCTTATCAAAACACTTTTTTGGGAAAAGGAAATTACTTAGAAAATTTATTTAATGACTTAGACAATTAGATGAGTTCCACAGAAGTGTAGAGAAGCATTCAAAACTGAAAACTCAGAAAGCAGTAAGGTTTCTGTAATTTGTTTTTTTCTTCGGGGAAAATAATTTAAAATACTAAAGGTTTCTATTAGACTTTTTAGAATAGTTATTTTTAGCTAAACAGGACTTGGAAAAATAAAAATAAATCTAGACTACAATGAGAAAATGTTTGTGTTGCCCCAGCTTTAGAAAGAGCAGGATTTTATGAAGGGCAGATATACCTCTGAGCACTGTTTTGTGGCAGTATTCAAGCATGCCTTCTGCTTGTGGCTGAAAAAATCCATGGGCTGGATTGCAGCTGCCCTGCATGCTGAGAAATGCTACGCCTCTTTTATATGCTTGACTGCATGCCATCACCAGGCATGCAGCAAAGACCAACCAGTGGGGAATTAGAGACATAAAAATTATCTTCTCAGCTTCTCTGGCTGGTTACAGACACAGGTAGAACAGAATTATTACCAGCATTCACCCACTGGGAGCTCTGCAGGCTTGGTAACCAAAATGAAATAATTGACCCATGCAGCCTGACTGTTAAAAGAGTTCTGGAAAAAACACCAAAAAAGTAGAAGGCTTCCATACATCTTAGGGAGTTTTGAACAGGCCTCTAGCCCTTCTGACAGTGAGCAGCTTGAGGAGACACCTTCATTTTTGGAAAGGATATTGAAGAATTTATCTGTTGATGTGGTGATTGGGTATGACTGAGAATTTTCATTCTTTAAACAGCAATATAAGATAGACAGAAAAGTAACCTGAGCTCTCTGATTCACAAGAATAATGAAGGAATAAATAATTTGTGTGTATAAAACTTGAAGCTTGATATTTGCAAGTAACCTCAGTCCTTTTAATAATGTGATTATTGCTTTAGGAAAGTGACAGAAACATATTTTATTTTAAAAAAAAAAATCATGGCAAAATTACCAGGTCATCATTTTCCCCCTTCATTTCAACCTCAAAGTCCATTTGGGTTGTGGAGAGTCTGATTCCCAGAGTAAGGTGAGTTTTCAGCTGAACATGAGCTGCCATTCAGGCTGAGACCTTGGAAAGCACCAGCGTGGGGTGTCTGTGGTAGAGTCTCTTGGGGACCCTGATGGGTAAGTGTTGCACAACTCAGGGACATCAGTCTGGTAAATCAATGAAAAACACCCTGGCACCCTGTAGCAGAATGAGGCACAGTTATACAGATTTTAGTTTTTACTCCATTGTTTCAGAAAGAAAATAATTGTAAAAGCAACTGTTGATTCTTGTATTCTTAAATATTTTTATTCTAAAGAAACCATTGCAATATATGACTGTGTTGTCTAAGTCGATACATAATACTTACTTTCTCTCTTTGTTGTCTGGAAACCAATTCCCAATTGTCAACAAGCTGTGCAAAGAGATTCTGGTATTTTTCCTGTTTACTGATTTTCCATTTGTGATAATTTCTTGACTATCAAAAGAGGAAAAAAGATTTCTGTTCAGAACTACCTACCTTTTCTTGAAACTTAATAGCAAATGTATGTTAATTTGCTTCAAATGCTTTCTTTTCCCAATTCTTTTTCATTGTTTCAAATGCTAATTCTTTTTTCTGTGTCATATGTTTTTGCTTCGTTAGTGGTTAACCTTTTCCCCCTAAGGATTTTGCCAGTCACAAAGCTGTTCAACTGTCGCCTGGAAAAACAGAATTATAGCTTTTTCACCTACAAATTTGTGAGGCTTATTTTCTCATATCTGTACTTATTATTTTGTTATTTCTGTTAAATTTTTTATTATTATTTAGTAATCTCTAAACTCTCTCTGAATACCAAAGTTTTAGAACAGAAAATTTAGAATAACATGCTTACCACTTAAATGAATGCATTGTGTATCAGACATTAAAGAAGAGAATGCCATTAAAAATAAGGATCCAAAGCCATTCCAAATTTTTTATTACCCCCAACAATCACTAAATTTGAGATGTTGTCACATACAGCTGCAATGAAAACATCTTAACTTAAGAAGGCTATAGTGTTCTTGTTAATGTCAACTGTGTGTGGGCATTCATACATTTTCACCTAAAGATTCAAATATAAACCAATTAAATAGAATTCCCTCTCTAAGATTCTTTTCATGCCTCCAAAAAAAAGCGACAGTGAAGAAACAATGAGTCAAAAATTCACTTTCTTTGCTTGGTATCTTTTCATGCTTCATTTAACAAATATCGTTATGTCCTATCAAAGCAATGAAGACTTGTTAATGTAATATTCTTGAAAAAATCCAGATGTGTTGATGTGGGGTGGATTTTCTCATATATATCTAAATATATAGCAGAGATCCCAGCTTTTGATATGAAAAAGACTTTAGAAATCCTAAAAGAAGTAAAAAAGTCTTGATTGTGAAAATAGTAACATTCAGATTTGCGTTTCATATGTTGTCTTTATGAAATATATTTAGATTTCTTTGCACACTATTATTGTTTTATGCATTCACACTAGCTGGCTCCTTCAATTGCTTGTTTTGGTTCAAATAGAACCTCCCACAGCCTTTTCCAGCCAAGGAGGTCTGTGACAACTTTAAAGGAGGACAGGTTCTGAGAAAAAATGACCTCTGAATTTTGTAAGATTACCCTGACTGAAAATGTTAAACTCACATTCTTTCACAAATTTTTGAAAGAAAGAGCATAGATTTATTTTTTGTTCTAGTTTCTGTACAGAGTAGACTCATGTTTTATACAGTTGCACATAACAAATTGTATTTGAAGAGGGCATATCTCTCAAATATCCTTCTTTTCTTATATTAAGGTAACAGACTGTACAGAAACAAACTTTTCCTTTTTTATTTCAATGCTTGATCAGCTTCAATTATAGAAATTGAAACCTTATTTATAAAGATGCTTTGTCAAGTACAACAAAAAAGAATTTTTTTATACTTTACCTATCTTAACCTTGTTTTTCTAGAGTGCTTTTTCATACTCTTTTTCATGCCCACACAGATGTTTTATTTCCTATTGTGTTATCTCTCAATTTTGTTTTGATAGATTAGGCACACTGAATTCTTTCCATCTTTCTATGTAAGATGATTTCTTCAGACCTCATCAGTTTTTTGGAAAGCATCTTTTTTCTAGCATGAGCTGGAGAATCATATGCACTGTAGAAGCATACAAAGTGAGCACCCATATGACTTCTTTATCCTGCCAGGGTTTGGTTAAATCCTTTTGAAAGAAGCATCATGCTGAAAACGTGAGTGACTCTATTTGCTCAAACACATATTTATCACATTTGCATATTTTCAAACCCCTTCTTTCCAGGTTAGGGTGAGATTGTATTTTTTATTTGTGAACCTCTGATTTCAAACTATTCAAAATGACCAGTCAATATACAAACCCTTACGTGAATGTCTTGTCTTCCTTGCTGTGCTGTTTTCCTCTTGTAAGAGGACTTGAGCTGTTTGGCAACAGTTTTTAAACTAATTTCCATTAAAATACTGCTGCTGGTTACCCAACACTCATTCCAACAGTATACCTTATGGAATTTTTCACTTCTCTGTCTTGTAAAATGTTGCACAAAATTGTTCTAGGTTCAATTTATAAAAGGAAAATAATTATTAGTTTATGCTCTCTCTATATGCAAGCAGTCAGTCTTTTAAAGGTGTCTGAAAAACCTTTGGATATCAATATTCATCACCAATCCAACAGCTCCCTACCTTGCCTGGCCCAACTACCCCCAGGTGCTCTCTCTTCCTTTCCTCCTGCTTGCTTTCTGTAGGGATCCTTTGGAGGACATCGTTTGGGTAATGACTTCTAGATATTAGAGCCCTAGGAACTTCATTAGTATGAAAAGGGTGCTTTGCTTAACATTAGCTGAGTTTCCTCAAAGGGGCTGATAATGCATTTTCAAGAATTATTTTATGAATAGAAGCCACACTTCACCTCTTTTGATGACACTTCTCTTTGAAGGATCTGATCTTTCCATTGACATCTGTTATTGTCCCCTCCTGAATTCCTCTTAAAATGCTTAGGGGGCCCAGAGGAAAAGACATTTTAGCTGACATTTGGAAGTCAGGGTTTTTACTAACTTAATATCTTTTTTGGTTTTGGATGCCTGGCGTTCTTGTTTCCATTGAAATGAATTCCTGTGTATGTAGCTGTGCTGATATTTTAGCTGATATTTTGTAGCTCCAGATAAATTCCCTGTGGAAGTGTGGCACCCACAGCAGCTTCCTCAGGAAAGGCAGTACCCTCTGTGGGATGAAGCATGTGGCAAGTGTCAGACCTGCCTCCTCCAGAATGTTTCTCTGGTAGCAGAGGTGTAAGTTGTAGCAGAGCCATTTGCTGCCAAATTCCCACCTTGGTGTAGCATAGCAGCAAGACACAGAGGTCAATGTCTGCAGCAGCTCTGTTCAGGACCACAGAGATGCCACCAATATCCTTTGCAGCAGTGTTCTATTCTCCACTTTCTTTGCAAGTACCATACAGCAATACCAATAACCCCTAAAATTATTTTGTTTAATGTTTCAGGGCTATTTTACTGGACAATTTGTACTTATCTCTTCCATGAACTTTGGCTAAGGACTTTAGATGTTACTTGTTTGATTGCTGTTATTTTTCTTTGTCTTAGAAATGTTGCATCCAACTCCTGAGCTCTTGCTGTGAATACTTGACAGTAATTCTAAAACCAGCGTGTCATGTTGATATGGTGTTTTCACTACAGATTCAGAAACCATTAAAAAATTAACTTTATAAACGAAACCTAATTCCAGAGCTTAAAACAGAGCAACTGAAAATAATTCAGCAGCACATTGGTTCTTAAAGACAAAAAACCTGCATAATAATTGAAGCATTTATGTAGGCCTAACTTCTTTAATGGTTCTGCTAGAACTGCTTGATTAAAGATGCCCAGAGAAGATTAATGACTGCAGTAAGTATACGACCTTATGGCATCTCATAAAATTGTTCTCTGAAAGTTTAATGTAGGCTTAATAAACAGTAATTATTCCTTCCTACCATATGGCTGATACCTGATACGTGAGGGTGGAACCCGCTTGAAATACTATTCATAGTCTCAGGTAAGTTGAATGAAAACATTAATTACTTGTATCATGAAACATAAGAGGTGATTGCCCCTAGGGAAAATGTCATGTTAATAAAAATACTTGCTTTCAATGTCAGAAGAGTTGAGAAATGTGAAGATTTTTTATTTCTGTACAGATTCCTTTGTGAGAACATCAAAGCATTTGAAAGACAAGTGATTATTTCAATTACAAAGAAATTAATATTGCAAATAAAAAAAAGAGAATTTTTTTTTTTTGTATGTAAAGATAGATATAACCAGGTGAAAGATGCTGATTATATGAAAGTGTGCATAAGAGTTTGGATGCCCATTCCTTTGAGTAGCCATTGCTTTCAGTTGGAGGTAATCAAAACCAACTTAATGGCAAGCTAACGACCAGGATGTACTAACAGAACAGTAACTCAGGTATTTCAGATTTTTCTGGAATTGGCTTACACTGCTACACACCAAAATCAGGAATCCAAGCCCTGGGGATTAAGTGAAATTTCCGAATTTCTGTATTAGTTGAGTCTGTAAGTAGCATTACAGATTGCTTAACTTTTAGTTCTTAGCTGAGGTGATAAGAGCCAAGTGGTCTCCATGGGCTGCATCTGTGGAGCTTCCTTCAGATTATCTGGTCCATCCTCTGGAGAAGGGTGTTTTTCTCTGGTTGTGGTTTTACATTCACTTCAGACCATATAGCTCTCTCAATTGCTCATACTTTCACACAGGAAAATTCAGTATCATAATTTATTATATCTTTTTTTTATGTGTGAAGTAAAGGTATGTTTTGAGACAATAGCACAATAACAGAATGGAAGAAAATGCTTGTTCTCTTCTGTGATTTTTTTTCTTATGTTACTCTGTCTTAAATTACTCTTCATGGTTTGAATTCCCTGCAATAATAATAGTTACTCAGAGTCTCAAAAAAGTGAATGTTTGTCAGATCATATTAATCAACATTGGTCAGATTTATTTATCCTCATCCTTTCTCTTCAGCCTAGAGCTTGTTTTCCCCATCTTGTTTCTGTTTTCTTTCTTCTAAGAAAGTGTATCAGATTTCTCCTGTGAAAAAATGGGTCAACAAATAATTTAAAATGAGAGTTTGACATAGTGCCCTTTAGAGAAATGGTCTTTCAGTGACTTTATAAATATAAATTCACCAGTAAAGACCTAGTTTTGTGGTCAGAGGTAATACATCAAAGCTGGCACTAAGACAAAATGAATCCCACTTTTTAATTCAGTAGAAGCTGAGTTAGTCTGCATGCATTAGACTAATTTGTTGCCCTTAAACAGGGATGGATCTAGCTTCATTTACTGGTTGTATTCAGGTATTTCAAAGTACTTTTTTCTGCAGGTGAAGTGTGTGTGGATGCTGTATGTTGTCTTGGCTTTACAGATCAGATGTGCTCATTTGCGTGGATCCCTGGGGAAATGTGTCCTTATTGCTGCTGTGTTAATGTTGGAAATTCATTTGTTGCAGAAGTTAATCTTATTGTAGTGCTTTTTCACTGGGAATCAGATAGACAAAGTGAGCTGTCTTGTGAGTCCTGCTTGCTGTGTACCAGCTGAGGTCTCGCTGAGCTTGGTCTTTCTGCTCTCATTTCTGTGTGACTGGGGTAGGGGGCAGGACAGTAGTGCCAGACCTCTAGGCAGGCCAAAGTGGGAAAGATAAGGTGCTGTCCAACAAGCTGTCCAAGGACTTCTCCCCTGTCAGTGGAACATCCTTCCAGTTTACTGTAGCTCAGTGAGAAGATTGTTGCTCATAACACTAATCCCAAACTTTTTTGTCACTTTGATTTCACATAGTCATCGACCTGAAAGATAGTGTGTGTTAACTGGTCTTTATTCCATTCTGCATTGCAGGAAGTCACCCTCCCCCCCAACAGAGTTACCAGCCCAGAAACAGACATCTGTGAAAATATTCACTGAAACTATTCAACCTCTTGTACAGCAGAAGTTGAGTTGAAGTGAATACTTAATAACTGTTGTTTTTATACCCTTGATGAATATGCATTTATGTATTTATACAGACACATGGATACTTCAGTGGTGGATATACTGTGGGAGCTTTGAGAAGAAAGAAAAGGTCTGTAACAGCAATTCGAGAAACTTGAAAACATTGCCAGTGGAATCTTTTGAAACATGGAAGAAGGAATGTTCAAATGAGAAGAGCAAGGAGCATAATGCCTGCTCTGCTCCTTCAGACACACGTATTCATTTGCCTCAACATATTTTTAGATCTACTTTTTCCAAGTGGTGCTGTGGTATTCAATTCTGTATGTCAGTAATGCCAGAGAGATGCAGTGGAGAGTTCATTAGCCTTATTAGACAGGGCAGCTGCAGCCCAGGATAATAGTGAATGAATGAAGCGCTCTGGCAAAACAGAAGACAGGCAGCATTGCTTCACTGGTTTCATGACATTCTTCTGTCACTTTTGGGGGGGATGCCAGAATTGATCTTTGGTTGGAAATAGCTCTTGTTAGCAAAAACAACTATTTGCCTTTTCCTTCTTCACAACTGTTCTGCTTTGTAATGGTCTAAAATCTGAGGGTGACAGAGAGTCATGGATCATGTCCCAGGTGCCTGCTAGTGACAGCCACACAAACCTCATTATAAAACCTCCTCTTGTTAGAATGCAAATCAATTTATAAACCAATAACTCCTCTCTGTAAATTCCCCATCGGCTCTATAATTATCTTTGCTACTTAATTATTGATTATTAGTGTGCCAAATCCTGGCTTAATTTCAGTGAGGATTATAGCCACTAGCAAGATAAGGATATAATTTGGAGATATTAGCGTACATTGATTTTTAAATAGCAATCTTTGCTTGAATGGAACAAAAAGATATTTCTGTTATCTCTCAGTGGTTGTCTGTGCAGTAGCTGCTGACAGATCTGCATTGGCTTGCAACAATCAGATGAGAAAGGTGCAAGCTGTAAAAGTTATGGTTCAATTTGTTTGAAGCTTTGTGTTATTTCTGTGAGATCAAAATTAGATTTTACTCAAGCTTCCTGCTCATTAAAATCTGATATAGGAACCTTCCAAGATTTTTCTTAAATTTAAGAGACTGATTGCCTTCAGCCTGTACCTGAGAAGTGACAGCACAAGTTGGGAGAGTGATTTTTTTCTAACTTTAGGCAATAAAGGAGCAGATGTGCAAGAGTAATCCTTTAGTCTTTTATTACCAAACCTGTGGTGTTTGTTTCTAGAAAGCACTTGCAGCATCTTAGTTCTGTTGCATGAGTGTCTATTTCTATTTGCCAAAATATTCCTACTGTATGACCAAGCATGTCAATCAAACCCATGAGCTCCGTCTATGTCCATGACCCAAATGATACAAATCTCTAGACTGAATGTTTGTCTTGGCTTTTTTTGTGGAATTGGAGATTGATTCTTAGGAGCTTGGTCTGTCTGACAAAGGGATGTGGTCTAGACTGATGTCAGAATGAGTCATTGTGGAGGTCTTTTTTCTTTTTCATCTCAGTGAAGCCTAAGCACAAGATGTGAGGACCGGGGTCTTAGTGCTACTTGCTGTGTTAAATGTTAAAGCAGAAGATGTGATGCAGTTTTTGTAAAAGTCAGGGTGTGTTTGAAACAGCTATAGAACACTTGGGGTTTGTCCCTGTTTTAAAGATACATGGCCTGCCATCCATTAATCTGGAATCAGCCTGCCTTGTAGGTTTAGGAAGTCTCATTTCAGGAAGGTGGTTTGCTTTTTTCTACCTGATGTCTGTTTCACTCACAGCTTTCAGTGGTTTTGGAACAACATTTGAACATGAGGAAAAAAGAAACTCAATCTGTGCTTACACAAAGACAAGGACAAGAGCAGAATAAAGGCTTACAGAGTAAAATGAACCTAAATTTAACCAGCGTAATGTTCTTCCTCTGTGATATGCCAACAAAAGTATTGTTTTCTTAGTCTAATCTGGAAACTGGTTGTTTTGAGAAAGGATTGTCTCAGTTTTTTTACCTTGAACTTTTATTTTAAACAACTACAAGAAATTCAAGAATTTATTTGAAATGAATGAAATGCTCTCTGTTTAGAAGTTTAACATAATGTGGCAGGATGAGAAGGCATTGAAACAGCTGCAAATTATATTTTCAAAGGCAGGACACTGCCTTTGAGAGAAATTGCTCTTTGCAAACAAGCATAACACCTTTTGTGCCTTTCCTGCTGAAAGAATTTTTGTAATTACTAGGTGTGTAGCTCTTTTCATTCTGGACCATTAGCACCAAGAAAATGTCCTACCAAAGAGGGAGCTTTCCATCTTGTTGAAGTATTTTGGGTATGAAATATAGGCAATTTTAACATTTTTTAAAATTTTAATATTTTTCCTTTAACAATATAATATCTTTGTGTGTGAAATTCAAGTCATATGTATTTTCTCAGAGTTGAGAATGACCACTCAGCCTTAATACTGTTATTTGCTCTACAAGTAAATCTCATTAGTTTCACAGCAAAAAGTGGGGGGGGGTTTGTCTCTAAAATTTTTATCTATCTGTCTATATTTTATGTAACAATAATTTATTAGCAGTACTTTTACTTTGCTGCAAATAAGACAATTGTCTAATAAACATAAACTTATCTGTGGGATTTTTTCAGCAGGTGTGATTCTTGGCTGTTATTTACTGCTTTGCTTAATTTAAAGGAAATTATGCTAGTAGTTGTATAAAGTATTACTGATCAAAGAAGTATCTTATTCTGTTCCTGTTGATGTCAATTAACAGTTTTTATTTGATAAGTAATGGTAATTTTGCAGTCCAGTTTGAATGAAGCGTTATCTTCCTTACTTCTAAGTCTCAAACAAGCAATAACTTGGTGTCAAAAATTGCATTCAAGAAAAAAATCCACGCTGCAGATTGGTTCTACTTTCTAAACCTGACAGACAGCACTAGCCCCACTCTCCCAGGCTTGCACTTGTTGCTGTAGGTCTGTGGCAATGATGCAGCCACTCCAGATGGGGTTTGTGTCAGGGGAGCTGCTGTGGTGCTCACAAACTGACAGCGAAGCAGAAACATCTGTGCTGCAGCTGTGCAAGGAGAGAAGAGCATGTGTGGGTGTTGGTACCATGGTTTGTGATCATGTCTGACGCCAGAAAGAACATCCAGAAACTGGACTGGCTGCTTCACCGCCCTAAGGGGGTACCCCTTGTCTGTCTCCACCTCCAGCTAAGTCATTAAATCATCAATTTGTTTGTCATCTTGTCCCTTCAGGTGGCTTTGTTCAGCTTTCTCCTCACTGGTGAATTGATGATCTGTCTCCAGCACTACCTCACCTAGATCTCTTCAGTCCTGCAGTCCAGCCTAACTCTTTGGTGTCTGTTCTTGAGCTTGTTCTGTGGACTTCATGGTAACTCTAGCCATAGGTTTAAAAGAACCCTAACTCTAGAATAGATAAAGAAAATACAAGCAGTTTTCCCTATCCCCCTGCTTGTTGCCTTTGTAACTTTCCTCTTCTTTGTGTGTAGCAGCACCCATGGATAGTGACTATAAATCCATGTTCTACCTTACATGTAGCTTAACCTTTTTACTTAGTTCCTGTTTTGATCTTTAAAGTGCTGTGTGTGGATTTCACCCACAATGTTCTTCCACCAGAGAATTTATTGTATTTTATTTGCAAGTTGTCTCAGTTTTCTAGAAAAAAATTACTTTTTCATAACTGCTTTAGTTGTGCTGCTTTAAGTGGATCTGGTTGATAACTATAAGTTACATACTATTCTCCTCTTTTCTCACATCATGTCTTTTCATGCTTTTTGTGTTTTGTGCATCCATCAATGCAAGGTTAATGATTTTCTGAATGCTCAAAGCATGCCTAGCACATAAATCTCAATTCCTGATGATGTGTTTGGAATGAAGGTGCTGTTTAGGTCACACTGTGCTAAGTATGAGCACCTATTGGATCTGCTTTGATGTATATTTAGTTGCAAATGAGGAAAGAAGGCTCATTGATCTCTTTGTTGGACAAGTGCTCCCCTCGGTCAGCAGAACCTCAGATTTGTAAAGGTTATCCAGGAAACATAGAGATTTTACCCTTTGTTTTCTTTTTTCCTTTTTTTGACAAGCAGCCTTTTGTACTGTGTGTATTTCATTGTGTGAACTGTTTGTGAAACTCCTGGCCACTAATATACTGTTTTCTTACTCTCACTAGTACATCTGATCCTGCTCATTCACCACCTCTGTGCTGCTGGTTTGTGGTGTCACATCCCCAGAACATCTATGTCTGGGTATTTAATTATCTTTTCCTTTTCTGTCTTGGGACTCTTTAACATTGTTTTAGCATGCTCAGAGGCTTTATCCTGTCAGCAGCAGAAGAACTATAGCTCCACATTTTTCTGAAATATATTAGTAAAAGCACAGTGTATAGAGAGATAGAAGAAACAAAGTAGCCATATCTTGCATGGATCTGGGTAGAATAGGGTTCACAAATGGTAATGTGTAATAATTTTTTACTTTAAAACAGTGGGATTTCAAAATAATGTAAGATTTTATGGGATTTGGCTTCTGATATTTCTGCTCATTTTCCCACACTCTCCTTCACCACTGGTACATCTTATAAATGTCTAATACTCCCTTCCCACCTAATACCTGCTGGTCAAGTTTCATCTAGTTCATGCAATGTAACTAGAAGGTATTCCAAAAAATAAAGCAAGCTGAACTTATGTGAGGATATTGTCTTATAAAAGTAATACCAGACATTTTGGTAAGCATATTTTCTTTTTTATGTATCCACAGGATTTCTGCAAACTTGGTTTTATTTTCAAGCTGATTTTGAATGAGAAATGAACCTTACGTGATTTTTCTTGATATGGTATAACTGAATCCTGAAATTAACATGAAGATATCCATGATACCCAGTTGCCCAGTAGAGAATCAGAAAAAGAAAAGGTTTCTGTTTCGGCTAATTTCATAAAGTAGTAGCTGTGCCATTTGAAGGAAACACTGGCTAGAGGAGAAATCCTAGGATATTCTATACACTTCCTTTATGTGTTGGGCTGTAACATTTAAGATGGCACAAGAAATTGTCAAAGACAGAAAGACATATCATTCTTACAGTGAAAGGCAATTATACATGGAGTATATTGAAATCACTGCTTCATTTCCTTTCTCTGCCTACAAAGCAATGTTTCCTTTCTCTCAACAGTGATGGCCTACTGGTGATGCTTGTTTTCCTCCATCCAAGTCAGATATTTTTACTAAAGATCTTTTCTCTTAGTGGCCCTTAGCTTTCTGTCCAGTCAAGCATACAACTGTGCAGGCAATTTCACAAAAATAAGTCTGAGAGTAGAGACTGAAACTGGGGAAAAAAAACCTGATAGTGCAGGAAACACAAGCCATAAATGAAATAAAACAGCATTCTTTGGAGTTGGGAACAACAGTTAAATTGTACCTTAAGCTCACAGAGCTGTGAAGACATACCATCTTGTTGGCTAATGGTCTGCAAAGGTTTTTGTTTTTCAGTCTGCTGGGACTATTCCGTAACAATCAATGCAGTGCTGCTCTTCTCCAGATGTCCCTATTCATCTGCAAAACTTTTTGCACAGATTGTTCTCCTATTTGTAAACAAATTATTCAACAATCCCAGTGTATTACAAGAATGACAGACAAACAGATGTGATGTGCTATCAGAAGTGGCTAATTTGAGATTGGATAATTCTTCAGTGCATAGTGCCAATTAGCCTTAAAGAGTAAAAAAACGCCTGGTGGAAAAATGCTTCATTTTACAATCATCTGGTTTGTTATTGAGCCTTGAGAATCTTGTACATATTGATGATAAAATAGAAGAAACAATTTAAATACCTTTTCTTTTTTATTCTTCCCAGTCAATGTGATTTTAAAGAGCTTAAGTGATTTATGCCGGGCCTTCTGATCTTACTGCAAATTTTCCACAAAGTTACCTTGTTAAGAAAAAAATTGGTGAAGAAGGGATTGACAAAGCCTGACATCCTTCACCACTTGCTATTGCCTATAAATTGTCATTTTTCTTTAGAAAAAATGAAGCTAAAACCTGTATTTGTTTCATGGCCTATTCTTAGGCATCCCTTACTGTCTGTAAAAAATGTTACAGCCAGACAAGGCTTCTCCCTAGAAGATAGCAAAAGCTTAGATTTAATGAAATATATATTTGTGTTTGTGTCTCTGAAGAAGATTATATTTCTGCATTTTACTTTTAAACATTACCTTTTCTCTGATTCTGCAGACATTTAAAGTTATGTGCTTAGGATCTTTTTTATTCACTTTCCTCTCACCTAGATAATAGAGGCATGTGTGATCTAATAGCTTAAGGATATTATCTTCCATTTTGATGATTTTTAACCTTGCTACACAAAGATATTGATTTGAGCAGGGAAAAGCTGGGCTACCTAGCTTAATTGTTAAAGTACATGGATGAGCGTGGAGAAGAAGGAATCTGGGAACTCTAGTTTTTTCTCTGCTTTAAATGTATTACACTTTGCATTAAAAACTCATATGGAAGCAGGTTTCACATCATTTTGTCTCTCTCTGGCTATTTTCTGTCGAGTTCTTGGCTGCAAGTCTCAGTGGAATACCCTGGGATTTAGGAAAGGTCTTAAAGGTGGTGTGGAGAGAGTGGGATTTCATGCAAAAGTGAGCAGCATTTTCAGTGAAAATGGCTAAACAAGCTTGCTTCCAGTTCCTACCAATTCTTAGTTGCTACATCCCAGTAGCTGCCGGGTCTGTGCTGTCCAGCCCATGACTCTAACTGAGAACCAGATATTTCAGATATCACCACCTCACTTTTCAGCTGTGTCATTTGCTTGTCTGCACAGGAGTCTCACATGATACATAGTGACAAATATGTGTAATATCCTCAAGGTTTCTGACTCCTGAAGCCTGGAATTTGAAGTTTTCCATTTAGGATATGAATTGCAGAGTCCTGTGTTAGCAGCTTGTAAAGTCTCTCTAGATTAGTTTCTGTCTAAGAGCTAAATGCATTAAGGACATTTAGGCTGTGCTTTGTAATGTTTAACTTGAGGTGTTCAGAGTCCAGAGAAAGAGACTGAGAAAATGCCTGGTGTGACTTTTGTTGATGAGGAAGAAGAAGGCATTAAGTTCTTTACTGTCATTTATTGGCAGGCACATAAGTAACTCCAGGATTCAGTAGCTGTTAATTAAAAGCAGCTGGTTTGGACATGTAAACATCAGGCTTAGGCTTCATGCCCCTTGCTTCAGATACTTAAATTACTTTGTTGGTATAGCTCTCAACTGTGTTGTTCTAGCAACAGTGAAAAGGAAACAAAGTCTTCATGTATGCTCAGTTTTGTTTCATTTAACTCACAAAGGTGTAAATGAGCAGAAGTTCATGAAGCTGCAAATCTAGTTTCCTAGTTGAAATAAACTAATATAACTTTGTTCAAGTTTTTTTTCATCACATTACATTGGATAGACTTTTATTTTATTATTACAAACCAGTGTCTCACAATTATTCCTACAGGGCTTGAGACAGTAAAGGGAGCAGTGCAATAGTGAAGATAAAAAATGCAACCTAAGGATGCAAATTGAGCATAAAATAGGTACTTGATTCTCTTTTCAGCTAGCATTCATCTTGTCTTATTTCTGATACATACTTTTTGCCAATATCCAGAAATATATAATGCCTCTGGCTGGATTTTTAAACTTTTTTTTGTACTTAGTCAAGGAGTTAAAAGCAAAGTAAGGCTGAGTCAGTCTCCAGTGAGACCAAGGTAACTCAAGCATGACATGGAGAAGGAGAGATAGACTATTATAAATTCCTTGCCTAAGAATCAATCCAGGCATCAGTTCATGGATACATCCAGCTTTGGTTCAAGCTGTTTATTCTCTCAAAAATTCAAAACCAATCCTATGCATCTTTCTGCCTGTTAAATTTTGTTTTAACAGTCCTGTAGACAATGATTGAATAATGAAGGAGGGACATGGATCTTTTCCAAAGACTTGGGGTTTTGGGTTGTTTTTTTTGCCTTTATTGGACTTCTGGAGACTTTCTAAAAGTTTGTTGGAAGAAGAGTTCATCATGATCCATTTTGTGGAATTGGACTTAAGAAATTTCTTCACCAGAAGGGATTTTTTCTGAATGGAGTTTTTGCAAACTCCAAAAACCATTAGTATTTTCTCTAGATATTAGACTGCCTGTGGCTTTTATTTCCTGCATAATTTTTCTTGACATTTAGTGACTAAGAAATAAAATTTTAAAACTTTAGCTCTTTAAACAGGAATTAGGAGAGAAAGGAGAAGTACAGTCTCTGGTGACCATGTTTTGCTTATTGCATGTTTATTATTCATAAAAAGAACATCTCTCCCTTTGCTCTGGGTACCCTTTACATTATGTTCAATGCAGTCATCAAAGGATCAATCACCATTCCCATTTAATCCCTAGAAAAATGCAGGACAGTGAAAAAAAGAAACATTTGTTATCATGTTCATCACTAACTTCTTTTGTAGTTCTTCATCTTTCAAACTTTTGGGAAAGGGGAAAGAAGCTTCTGCACTCTCTCTTGGATTATTACACAGATGATGGAAATAAACCCTTTCCAGAGGTGGATTCACAGCCATGGCATGCTGTGTGGTCATTTGGACTGCATGGGTGGGAGCAAATTGTGAGCAGCAGGGCAGCAGTGCCATGGGAGTGGGAATACAAGTAATGCACTTCTGAGCAGTAGCATGACCATCATTTTCCCAGGTTGCCTCCCTGGACAAAGACAGAAAGCTGGTGAAGATTTACAATGGTCCACCTTGTGCTCAGGTTTCATTCAGCCACCCCTAGAGGTTTATCATGTTGAATTATATAATCTAGTGGTATAATCCTAGGACAGTGTTTTGCTGTCCTTCTATTTTATAAGGATGCAACTGCTACTCAGTGCAGTAATGTCTGTGGTAGGGAGCCTGTGATAGGAAGCCTGCACTGATGTGTAGGACTGATGATATTTCAGCTTCCAGAAAGATTGTCCCCACAAGGTGATACAAGGGTTGGAGTCTGTCTTATGTCTCACACTACTAATGGTGGTGCACTGGAGGTTACTTTAAGCACTGAAAGTGCCTGGAATTCTTCCTTTGCAGAGGAAGTCAGTCCCAAGGACACACCAGCATAGAAGCAAATGACACCGGACCTTATTTTGGCCTGGGAGTGGCTTTAAACACTGGATGGAGCCACAGAGGTCCATCATCATTCTTGTAAGTCATTATACCATTGACATCTTGGTACAGTCAACTTATGGACTGTATTGGATCTCTAACTGAGCCCATGGCCCTCTGAATTAATGGGTGATGTGTGGATAGATACAGTCTGGATCCAGATTTCTGCTTCACATTTAAACTTTTATTAACCTGGATGGGAGAAAAAGGTGTGTGCTTATTTCTCGTGTTATAAGACCCTCAGCCTGTTGCTTGACAAGTGGTCCTAAATCTAGAAAACTCATTTCCTCACTAGCTAGACAGTGTATACTTTCAGTGTGCAAACAGACTTTCACCTTAAGCATCTTAGCTTTAGGAACCTGTGTTATTTCTGTTTGTATGGTCGAGATAAAGGCATGATTTGAGGTAATTCTTGTAGTCTGGGATGAAGGAAAATCTCAACTGCTTTGCAGGGGAAGAACTGTAAAGAAATTCAGCTGCTTTTTTTTTTTTCTAATAAATAGTTGTGTTGCACAAAGGGCCATTGAGTAACACTTTTTGTTTTGCAAGTGCTTTGCTGTAAATTTTAGATCACTGTGAATTTTTTGTTTATTCCTTCTTTAAATAGCATTGGTATAAAAAATAGAAAGCTCTAATTTGAAGTGCTAAATATGCTATCACAAATGGGGTGATCAAAATTTGTTAATTAAACCTAAATATTTATTTTGCTATGAGTCCCTGTTTGCTAAACAATTCAGCTCAGATTGGTCCATTCTTTTGCTATGCAAACTTCTTAGAATTCTTCCAACAAGACAGGTTTGGTAAAAAGAAGGCTGGGCTTCTAATTCCTCTTCTATATCTCTTCTCTTTTGCATTTTTGCATTACGTGCAGACAGTAAATTTGGTAATGTTCTCTATTTGTTTCCCATGAAGAAAATCAATATGCTGTTACTTCAGACTGCCTTCAAATTTTCATGAAAAAAATTAATCCCTAAATCTCAATACCAACCTCTCAGTTATATTTTCTCTTCAACCTGTTCCATTTACTGCAAACCTTACTTTTGCTAGCAGTGTGTCACCTTTTTCCCTTTAAACTCCATCTGTGTAAGCTTTCTTTCTGCTTCACTCTCTCTGCTCTGTCTGTCTCTTCAAGGAATATGTTCTTTACTTTCCAGGTGGATTTCAGCCATTCAAATTTCTCTTTCCCAATGGAATTGTTAGAAGCATAGGTCTTATTCAACATTTTGTATTGTTTTCTGACAGAAGGATGTGAGGAAGCAGGTCTGAGCTGGAGACAGTGGGTTTTTATAAACTGGTTTTTATAAACTACCTCTTGCTCATCCCTCAAGCAATGCTGGCTGCAACCACCAACACTTGATTTCTTGCCTGTCTGAGAACACAGTGTAGGCATTTCCACTCTTGTATTTCAACTCTGATATTTTATATGAAGTGGGATTTGCTCAGTGCATATCTGTCAGCCTGTTTATGTGAGAACATTCAGGAAAATTAAGCCTAATTAGTTTTCTACATGGATTAGTTAAGCAGTGTTGAATGCCTATATAGATGCCTCAAGCCAGAACAGAAATGGTTCTGATGCTAGTCACTTTAATTAGCTTTGAAAATACAAATACTAAAATTTAATCAAGGCCCTTTTATCATGAATTAGTCTTTAGTATGGTATATAAAAAGCATTAAGAATGAGCACCTTTAGATAATTTGGATTAATTTTCCTCAGTGATTCCATGTTGCTAAGTCCCTATTTGCAAAATTCCATCAAGAAAAGGGATCCTGATGAATAATTTTTTAAAATCACTCTCAGGTTTTAACAACACTTTTTCTGACATGAAATTTGTTTTCTGGATTCTCCAAACTGAAATATCTGTAATGACTACTGGAGCAATGCTCTTCTGTGACATTATGCTGTCTCACAAGAATAAAAAAGAAGCCTGCTGAAATCAAACACTCTATGACTGTAAGACAGGCAGAGAATCCAAGACAAATCTATGCAAATTGTACCTGGATGGTAACCATTTGAGAGGGATTTTGTAGTATGTTGTGAAAAAAATTCCCTTACTGTTCAGAGGTAAAATAGTTAAACATCATCCAGGAACAGGATGAAACAAAGTGGTTTGCAGAGGTTGACAGATGCTACCTGCCTTTAGCTGCTATTTTAGCATGGGCAGAAACAGGTAGAATGGCAGGAAAAAATTAAATCCATAGAGTTTTGAAGTTATTTTAAATAAAATAAACTTAAAGATTGAAAATGTAAAATGAACAAAAACAGCACTGAAAAAAGAAATGTAAACACTTACCCTACTACTTAAAGTCAGAAAAAAATGGGGGAAATTATGATATTTTGTCAAAAAAGAGCAAAATGTAAAGCAAGTTTTAAAATTATGTGAAGAAAAAATGGAAAAGTAATACTTTTAGGCATTCTGAAAATGTAAGAATCAAAAGTCTGAATTCTAGCTTCTCAAGTATGGGAATATCACCACAAATTTACTGCAGTTTGTTTTAAGTTATTCTAGGAGACTGGTATCAGACAGACAGATAGTGTGAGAATAGCCAGAACCTTCTGCCATCATGCAGAAGATAAACACCCATCATGGGCCCATGATATTTGCAACAGAAGACTTCCCAAGAAATATCTTATGATGCTTGAAGTGCAGAACTGCTGAACTGCAGAAATTATTTTCAGGATGAAAAGATGTCACGATTCAGTTGCCGTATTGTAGAGGAGAGGAGGCAGAGAGCTGCACATCAAGGGGTGACTAAGCTGGATTTTCCATCCTTTTCAGTTTTATCTTGGCACAAGAAGAAATAATGGCCCTATTTCAGTGGCTGGCAAAAAATATCTAAATGCAATATGTTCAGCTAGTGTGAAATTTAAGTGACTTGTCATTCACCCAGATGAAAGATACTACAGAGATGTGAAATCTTTGTCTTCATTATGACAAAGGATCATTGTATGGCGCACAGTATGAATGATGAATGAAAAGACAGCCTGTTGGTTTGTGGTAGAAGTGCTTCAGACAGTCCCACAGTAAATAGGACATGTAATTCCACCATACTGTAGCAGGAATCTGCTTCTCTGTACTTAAAGCCTCTTCTCAGTTGTTTCCCTCCAGGAAGAGACACCTGTCTATAAAGATGCTACACTTACTTTTTTTCAACCTCTGTCACTTCAAGCATTTCTTTATGCATGTTTACCTATACCAGCAGGGAATTTAATCTGCCCATTTAGTCCAATCTCTACCCTGGATCAGATTTTCATTATTTTTCAACAAATCATCATTTAATCTAATCTATGTGATATAATCTTGCAGACCAGTGAAGGACCAGTGGTTCACTATCACTTTCAGGCTGAAAGATTAAATCTTTCTGGTTCTATTGGATGACTGCAAAGGGGAAACATCCTACAAATAGCAGCTTTTTCCACCAAATAGCAGCCTAAGGAAAGGCAGGCATAGAAATCTCTATTGTCTTCTCTTTGGTATTTATCAAATTATTAGAGTATTTTCAATTCTTGGAAATAGTAATTCATAAATTATTAAGGAAGGAAGCCAAGGATGCTTGCTGTTTCCTGAATCTTCTGTGTCCAAGAGCACTGTTTTCCCCAAACTTGTCTTTTCTCTCTTAAGAGGTCCTCAATTCTTCAGGAAAGATCCAGACATCCAGAGACTGTGCTGAAACACTGCTTTTCCAGTTCTATCACTATGTGCTTGCATTTGCCTCATGAGGAAAAGTTCCCAAGTTCTCAAAGAATGTAAAAACGATTTTTTCAATAGTCACATTTGCTGGTTTTGTGCCTGAAAAGTGTCTGGTTTAGTTGTCACTAGAAAATTCAGTGCTTTCCATGGAGTAGATAATGCAGCTCAAATTCAGTGTTCTCTTTGATCTTTATTTTACTTATAGCAGCTTTCAAATACTGAATGCTTTAAAATATGTGCAACTAATATATTGTAGCACATTCACCAAAGAAATTAAGAATTTCCTCTAATTCTGTCTTTTATAAACCAGGTTTATATAAGCTAGGCACAATCACCTACACAGTTCCTGTCCTCTAAACATAAGGAGTGCCAAATATAAGGTCACTGATGTCACAGCACAATACATGAAATACTCAAGACAGAAAAATTAACCTGTGTGGGTGATTTCTCTGAAGGTTCTTGGCTTTCACGTACTCAGAAAAAGCTTGATCATATATGCAAAAAAGAATCACCCAAGAGACTTGGGTCTTACTACTTCTACATTATCCAAAAGCTTGCCAAAATCCAGTACTTTGCAGACCAAAAGCCTGATGTGCTCCACGTTTGGAACACTTAACTTCCTCTTTTGTTACTGATGTGGATTATTTGAAATGTCTGATTGTTGGGTTTTTTTAATATAATACTTTTCACAGGTTGCTTTTGAAGGAATATCTTTAATAATTGGATAGATTTGGGGGGAAGAAAGGGATAAAGAAAGGAATCAAATTAGAAATGGATTTTTCCAGAAGGAGTTATAGGTGCTGACCTTTTCTGAATCCTAAAATCAGAGATTAGCCAAGAAAAATAGAATCCAATATTTTTCAAAATAACAAAAGATTTTGGGTTTCTTCAATAGGAAAAGGCATCTGAGAAGCCCAGTTTGGGAATTAGGAGTTTAATATTATTTCAGAGAAAAGATATTTGAATGGACATTAGGAATACTACAGTAAATTTCCTAAGTTATAAATGATGTACTAATCAATGCTTGTGCCTATTTGCATTCATATTACCAAAGAATTAGAATTATGAAGAATTCCTGCCCTTTGGATGTGGCTTCAGGTACTCATCCCTGAAACACATTAGTACATTTCCTACAAAGTAAATATCCTAATCAAGATATAATTAAAGCAGATTTTAGTAGAAAGTGTTAACATACATAGGTGAACAACCACCTGTCTTGAAAATCACTGACAAAGCAGTGACAGCTAAACAATTTTGATCCAGAGCAGCCTTATACTGCTAAACTTTGAGTCTTAGTGACAGGATGATTGTGGTCTCACAGCATGAGGCTGAATTTTGCGTTAGCTCACACATTTAATGCTGAGAAGTGCAGTTTTATTTTAATTCTACTCCATAAGAATAATCTCTGCATTAAGATACCAATATTAATGGTGCCTTTAATGGTATGTTAATGTAATTTCAAGGGTCAGATGTATGTAAAGGGGAATGATTAACTGAAGAAAGAGCAGTCCATAAATCCTTCAAGTATTGTGTTGTACTCAAAGAATAGGAAACTTAAGTCCAGGTTATAAAATTACAGAATCACAGAATGTTTTGCTTTGGAAGGGACCTTAAAGATCATATAGCTCCTAACTCTCTGCATTTTTCTGTTAAAAGGGAGAAAGACTTGACAGTTTGTGCTAGCAATCAAGTCCAACCTTAGAGTGTGTACTGTAGTGACCCACCTGTACTTTCCCAGCTTGGTTTTCACAAGTGAAATAGTTTTGTTTGTGTTCTCTAAGAAGATTTTTGTGGAACTACGCAGGAACAATCTTTTAATATGTGTGCCATGGGTAAGCTACTGCCTAGGCTGTCCTTATTTCACAGAGCTTCACTTCTGTCTATATGTACTACATATGTGAGTTACTAACTAGAATTATGAGTTGAATATTAGAAGCTACAGATGTCTTCTTTTTTCCTCATTCCGTCCAAATCTTTTCCCTTTGTTCCCCCTTGTCTTCAGAGTCACCATGACAGTAGAGCTTTCTTCACTTCAGGGTATGTTTGAGCCTCTGTCCCCAAAGGTAGTGAAATGGCAATAAGGTAGTGAAATGGCAATACCATTACTGACTTTCAGGAGAACAGGATTTCATCTGTCTGGTCTTCTGAGAGAAATGCAAATATTAGTTTGTTATGTTGGCACTCTTGCATGGTTGAAACATCCTCTTTGTTAAACTTTATGTTGAGGACATAGAGCTCAAAAATAGGATAAAGAACAAAGCTTTTAGGATTTGAATTCTAGGGACTAATTACAGAAGGTTTCTGTCACAGCACCTAACTTTTAAAAGCACCTTGGTATTTAATGGTCCTGAGAGAAGCAGACTGCAATATTTTTGCAGAGAAAGCTGTGAACAGAAAATGCTGTATCATATAATAGAGTGGTCTACCAGAACTGGGAAGCATTGGTCAAGTGAACATGTAATGCTGTGAATATGTAATGCTGGTGCCCACTAGGGCTTAAGCACCATACTTCAGGTCCATTTCTTGGCATCTGTGCAGCTCCACGGTCCAGTTCATGATATTGATGTAAAAACTTAGACTGTAACTTGGCTGGAGGATCTCAACTTCACTAGTTCTGCTGGTGGATCTCACCAGTAGGCTGAAATGTCTCCTATTCCTTCACTCTTCTTCTAATCCAGTGAGGTAAGATGGAAATCTGCAGTAACAGGGACAGACCAATCCAAAATCAATATAGGTAATGGTTATGGCATTTATTCTTCAGGTAGTTTCAAGGCTCTCTCCAGTCTTTGGGAAAGGACACCTGCTGACCTGCAAAGGGGACAGAACCAATAGAAACTTCTCTTAAACCAGGTATGGACCTAGCTGTAGGAATAACTTATTTTCAAGAAATACAGTCATGCTCAGCAATACAACCAAGACTCACAGAGATCTTTGGATATTGAATCAAACAATCGATCTAACACAATTTTATAAGTCCCATTTAATAAGGGCCTGCTGGCTTCAGGTAGTTCTTGGATAAGTTCTTGAGGCTCTAAAATCTCAATTTGTATACCAAAAGGACATTTCTGTTGTCTAACCCAAAAAATGTAAGTGATTTGGAAAATTTCATTTTACTCCTCTGTGCTGGAACATGTGTCCCATCCTGGAGTTGGGGAGGATTCTTTTTGGTACATTTATTGGATGAAAATAAAGCCCAGAAGCAGGAAATATTGTATCTGAGAACTGTTTCTGGATAAGGGATATGGTCTGGACTGGAGGGGGATTCACTGCTTTTATGTCATAATGCTCCCCAGCAGCCTGATTCCCTGGGAATTTTTTCCCAGGCATCCAGGGGTCTGCCTGCCTCCAAGGGATAAGTCACTGGCAGCTCAGCTGTGGAAGTTTTCTCTCCTCTGAGGGGCTGTCAGGCAGAGTCTCCCCAGAGACAGAGCCTCCCAGCACATGTACAGCCCCTGTAGTCATTTTTCACCCCGTGTCAGAAGACGGATTTGTGACATATGTTGAGGCATAAATAAAAATTAAATTGGTTTTTCGCAACATGTAAACTGCAAGGGAAAGTCAATACAATGAAGTGGTGTTTACAGGAAAAGCAGAAAGAGTCTGAAATTGGTTTAGGGCATTGAAGTGATTGAAATTACCATTTTGGTTGTAATCTCCTGCTTTCAATGAGATTGTTTTGTGAAAATAGGGGAATTAGTTTTATGAGTGTGCAGTGACTAATACACAGATGGCCCATGTTTTGGAAAAGAAACCTCTAAGAAGACACACATCGGACTGAAAACTGACTTAGTCAGTTTTAAACAACATTGAGACACTACAGCCTAATAAACTTAGTTGTACACTTAAAAGAAAAAAACAAACCCTCACACATTCTTCACAACCCACAGAAACACCTGTTGTTACTGAAATTTTGTCCCTTGTTTGCTGAAACTTTTCAGCTTTCTATATCTGTTCAGCTTCCACCTGCAGGTGTAGCATTGAAATTTTATATCTATTGGCATGGGAGCTTTAAATGCTTTCATTTATGGTCTTGGGATGTAAAAAGAGAAAATTTTCTCTAACAAAGTAATTTAAGTGGAAAAGTCTGTCCCAGAGGAGTTGAAATAAAGGTGAATCAGGGTATGATTTGAGGGAATAGGCTGATGAACAAAGTCTGTGCAATAGTCCTTTAAACACCCAGATCCATCTTAGCTTACAAAACCCACTAAATTACATTTGATAAATTAGGTGTATGCAGACCATTTGTTGTGTTAAATCCATTTTTATGTGTAGTTCCATTTCTGTAGATTAAATGCTTCACTTTGAAGAACTTGTTCTGGGTGTTTGCAGATCTACAGGTCAGACAGCCTGACTGAAAGGTTCTCTGGGTGAACTAAGTGCCATTTGGTCTGCTGCTTTATTGAGTTTTATAAGCAGAGCTGTAATAACCAAAAGTCTGAGTCTTGTTTTAGCCTCTTTTAAACGAGTTCATCCTGTAGGTTCATTAAGCCTAGTGGCAAAAGGGAGGGAGCAGTGCAGAATTTCCTCTGGTAATAATAATTCCAGGTTTTTCTTGGCTTCAACTCCTTTTCTGAGGACAAGCATGGATATCATCCTCCCCTCCCCTTTCTTTTTCTCCTTCAGTCCAGAAATTTGGTTCCTGTGAAGGCTTCATTTAGAGAAACACAAGAGAGAAGGCTGAGAGATTAATTTTTTATATGTGATTTTGATTTAAATATAGAAAATTAAATTATGGATAAATAGGTTGCCTGCCACTCCTTCCTGATGGAGTTACCTTTGGACATACAACCACTCATACTTTTGTGTGTATGCATAAATATAAATATACATTTACATATTAAATAACCTCAGGTACATAAATTTGGCTAAGCAATTCTCTTATCATAATAGGCTGTTTTGTCTGTTTGTTTTAGCTTCAGCAGTAGGGGAAAAATACAAATGAAGGTGAAAAAAAGCCATGTGGTGGATGCCAGTTTGTAAAATTCAGTTTCAAAAATTGTTGCAAACTATTAGTTTATCAATGGCTTTAAAAAATATAATATATTTGAGTTTTATGTCTGATTGCCACCTATGAGATCTTATTATTATGGGGGGGTTTTTGTAACTTAAGATATGAAGTTTTTTAACTGAATAATTAAGATCATTAAGAACAAAGTGAAATGTTTACTCCTTACCATAGAAAACGTAGAAGAAATTCAACTTAATTCACAACTAGAATCTTTATGGACTGTCATGGTACTGTGGCCACCACTACAGTTTTGTGGAATAAATACAACTCTGGGTGTAAAAATTACTGTAGGCATGGAAGAAATGAAAGAGAAGGTATGGTTTTAGTTACACTGTGATAAATCCATATGGTAAACATGCAGTACTCTCCAGGCATAACAGCAAGACTAGTTGGAATATTTTTTATGGGACAATGACATCTGAAAATAGGATTATAAAAAATTAAAAATGCAATATTTCAATGTTTAAAATTCCTTCTTCCCCATCTTTTCATGTGACTTTTGTTGCAAATGCAGTTTTAGTGTAATAGGAAACATTAAAGTATTCCCAGATGGAGCACTGTTGTATTCTAAGACAGAATTGGCTTGGAAATTTAGCCAAGCTCTGAAGCAAACTAAATGACAGCTAGAAAAATAAGCTAAAACAAAATGCATAGTGCTTTTCTACACTATTAGAGAAGGATTCCTATCCACACAGGAATTAAGGAGACTGTGCCTCAGTGCTTAACTTGCACTTACCCTCATCTCTGGCACCCACCTCACATCTCAAAGCAGGGTCAGCCACATTGGTGTATTCAAAGTATTACCTAGCTCCCCTGATATGCACTGGGGTGTTCTGAGAACATTCTGTTCTCCCCCTGCTTCTGAGAGCTTCATCATCCAGGTCCTGTGGCCATACATCTACCCATGGCAACCATCCCCTGTCAGCAGAGCTCAGGAAACAGCTCCACAGGGCAGAGCTGGGCATCACAGGTGAGCTTGAGCTAGCTTGGGCCTTTGTGGGAGTGGATGATGGGCATGGAGATACCAACAGGTTAGCAATCAGAATTTAGATGGCATCAGCACATGGATCAGGGAGAGATTAAACAATGATAGGATTTAGGAGAAGCATTAATGTGAGGGTATAGACAAAGACAAATGACAGTGCCCATTTCAAATTGTGCTCCTTAGTGCTGCAGCCTCCACTGTCTTGCTGTGTCTAAAGGTGGAAGCAGAAAGCAAAAATTTGCATACACTCCTTAAAATCCTGACTTCACTCTATTTAAAAGTAGGGTTATAAAAGTTGTTACTTTTATATGTGATTGCTGAATATACAGTGGCAAAATGTGATGACTGGCAAATCATAGAAAGAGTTCTTATTGAGAGAGAAAGGTTCAGAGCAAGGTTACTAATCCTATTATCCTCCCCTCATAAACTGTCCATGAGCTCATCTCCTTTTCACAGGTGCTTGCTCTATTGCCAGAGGTCCGTCCATTTCTGCTTCCATTTTCCTGACTGCTGTACCAGATTCTTCTGACCTGTCTGTGATGCTCAGACTGACGTGCTGCTAATTTGCCTTCAAAGTGAAAGACTCAAGAAATGTGCTAGTGCTGCGAAATACAGAAGGAGAAGTCTCAGAGTCACCTGAAAAGTTCCTGTGTAGGGTTTGGGAAAAGAGGGAGCTGGCAGCTGGTTTTTGATGGGGTGGATAAAGAAGAGCCTTCTATTGATGATTTTATTATTACATTGTCTTTAATGTGGAGTAATTTCTGCCTCTGGTGATTTGTGTTCAGCCTATGGCCATTTTTCCTTTTCCATTGTGCTTGCTATCTGGGACAGAAAAAAGTGTGGCTGCAGTAATGTAGACATCAGAGTGATCCTCAATCTTTTATTCTCCATGGAGTTCTTTGGTGCTTCCCAGCAGGGTGAAAGCTGTGTGACCTCTTCACATGTTTCTTGTCTCTAGCTGCTTTGAAATTTTCTGTTCTGTGCAAATTTCTAGCTTTGTTAGAGATATTTCTCAAACTCATGCCTGCTGAACAAATATCCAGTCATACTTTTTTGTTGCTATAAGTCTGAAGTTTAAAAACATTAATCCATATCTTTATCTTTTTTTAATGCTCATAAGCAGGTATTGCAAGCTTCTGGCTGTCTAATAGTACTACAAATTGTGAGACTTTAGAAGCAGACCAACTCAAAATAGCGTTATTGAAGCTCTAGAGATAAAATTGCACACATTAATTTCAGAAGCAAATATCTGCTATCAAAATACAGAATTTAAAATATTTTAATGGGGATTATGTGGAAATTAAGGTGTTTAAAACAACAGCAGTAAGTCAAAGAGTATACTGAGGTTGTTAATATTCCTCTATATGCATGTCCTAAGGAAAAAAAAACAGGGAATCTGTATGAATCAGTCACTGCATACAACCAGATAAATTATCTTACTTATTATTATTCTCTCAGTCTGACTTTTCTGAGGCTCTTGGCTTGGGGATTTTTTTTTTCTGTGAAGTTTACAATATCAATTTTATATCCCTACTCTTTCTCACATGTTCTCTACAACTCATCAGTGGGCTTGGATCCAACAAACTCATTGTCACCAAGAAAAAGTTATTCGGAAAGTTATTTAAATAATAGTTTTCTAAACAAGATTTCCAAGTCATTATCTTCTTGCAGTCTAAGAAAAAAATTTTATATGAACTTTACTCAAATAGAAGTAAATGGCAAATTTTGAGTGATGGTGAGTATTTGTTTTGAAGTTCAGAATAGATAAAAATTCTAAGAAGGACAGTGGTTGTATATATCACACCCTACTCATCTGTTAGCAATGCAGATGATGTGGTCATCGAGACTTGTTCAAAATCAAATGCTAATTAACCAAAGACTGTGAAAACAGAAAGCTGGTTTTTCCTTTCTTTCCTTGGTATATTTGGTAGGCTGACACAGGTGTATATGAAATTTTATCTTTTTTTTCTCCTCAGTGTCAGAAATCTCTCTGAAATATTTGCAGAGGTCAGGAAGTCTGTTCTTTCTGTCTGAGTAATCCTTGTACTTTAAATGTTTTCATTTTACCACTGGCTTTTCTCACCCCACCTGTCTCCAACTAAATCTAGCTTCTTTTTTAGTTTATTCTTGATAATTGATTTCATTAAGAAGGAACCAGCTGATATCAAGCTGTTAATTGTCAGGACATGAAAGGACTAATTTTCACTCAGCCATGTAAATATAATAATCTTTATGCATGCACTCTGGCTATTCACAGGTTTGTGAAACACAAAGATCTTGGGTGCTATTTAACAAGAACATTTTGATGATTCTGGTAATATAAATAAGGACCCATTTCCCACACACATACATTCATGGTAGTCATGCTTATGCCCAGACTGTTAAAGTGCTCTCTGAGCTCACCTAAGTGCAAAGGAACCAGAAGTTTTTGCAGAGACTCAAAAATCCCTGCATTTTTCTGACTGCCTGGTTGCCCGTGGAGCCCTTGCAAGCAAGGGAGGGTTTTGGCATGGATTGCAATAGGAAGGGATTTATAGCCTTTGCTGGAAATCAGTGAGTGGCTTTATGGTAATTAAGTGCAATAAAGGAATATTTAGATATAAAGACAAAATTATTGTCTCCCACCTTCTAATGTATGTTTTTTCTTAAGAATGTATGTCTTTAAGGAAGAGCATTTATCTCCGTATTAGAAATGTTAAAAGTTTAAATAATAGTCCTATGAAAATATCATTTTATTTAAAACATCAGATCTTAAATCTAGTTTTAAATACATACCTTTGTACATACATACATATATAGCTGCCAAAGACTTTCTAGGTGTTACAGTGAATTTACTGAAGGCTGAATTCCCTCTTCAGCCATAGAAATTAGTCTTTCATTAGCATATTTCTGACATCATGGGTTTTTTTCAGTGTTCTACTTTCTACTGGGGACATTGGACCATGTTGAAAGAACATAGTTTTCTCTTTCTGATGCCTTCCTCACGGCCACAAAAGGCATAGGTGCAAGAAATCACTCTATTAATTTATTTCAGATGTTACATCAGGAAAAAAAAATTAACCTATTCATTTAACTTCAAGTGTTAAAACTATGGAAAAGAAAATAAGGTAAGGTTCTGCAAAGAGGAGTGATAACAAAAGACATAGATAAACACAGAGATGTGTGGATGTATTTACAGATTTTCTCTGTGGTGTCATCTTTTGGATGTTACTTTCTCGGATCAAAAATCTTGGATGGAGCTCACTCAAGTCTGTCAGGCGCTCACATCACCAAGAGAAGAGACATCAGGACCAGGCCCAGCCTGAGCCAAACCAGAGGTGCTGACCCCATGAAATGCCAAGCAGAAACTCCAGCCCCACTGTGCCACTGGAATATATATCATGATAATTCCCCTCATGTTCCTTTCAATTCTTTAACTGGTTTCTAGATTTCATTGAGTACAATTTCAGAATGTTTGGGTCCTTTTCACTGCATCTCATGTCATCCCATTCCATTTCATTGTATTCACTCAATTTACTTTTTTTTTAAACAGCATTTCAGTTCATCAAGAAAGGCAGAGAAACAATCTTGCTAGCAAAGAAAGCCATCTTGAAGAGGGATGAGTGGATAAAGACATCAACCTACCATAATTATTAACAGCTAAAACCACACAGTCTGTAATGTTGCACTTGAATTGTGGCTGTTGGAGCTTTCTGTGTTTCATGAGCAAAAAGCCAGAGACTCTTTCTTTTTACATTTTGCCTTCCATGGCTTGAATTGGGTAAAATGGAAAGTCATAGCCAATAGTATTTACTTTAATATTTACCTACATGAAACTGATTCTGGTAAAACACTGGGGCATATGATAAAATAATCAGTGTTCTGAGACATATTTCAGCAATTATTAACTATAAGTAACTTATAAATTCCTCCTGAAGCCATTGAAATTTGAGCATGTGTGTACAGTTAAAGATATTGATGTGTACAAGAGGACTTTAAGAAGGAAAGACACTTTTTGTTTGCTACAAATATGTCTTTTTCTCTTGTCCTCATTGTACCAATCCTTATGACACCAAACTATTTTTTCCCTTTGTTTTTCATAGTTTTTCAAAATTCATGATAACATTTTACAGGGACGAATTTGAATAGTAGCTGGAGGCAGCTTGTTTTGGGAAAAGAGACTGAAATTGGCTGAGGTACTGGATAATAAATGGGTGTAATCTGTGTGATGGTAAAGGCTCACCTTATTAAAATTCCCCACATTGGTGCTGATTTGATAAACACCTTTATTAGGATATATCACAGAGTATATTAAGAAACTGTTAATGAAAAATGAATATTGCAGTGTCTTTTTGGCAGGCTGAATCAATATGCTCTTTTTAATAATTCAGTTTATTCCTCAAAATATTATTTTACTCCTAGAACAGAAAATAGGAACATGACATAATTACCAAACCTCACCTTTTCTCTTTCCTAGCAACACACATCTGACTGGTGCCCACATACCCTCAGTTTTTCTGAAGCTGTGCTACTGTGTAATGACTCAAAAAAAGGCTCATTTTTTGACATAAAGAAAGGTCTGTTATTGCCTGAGGAATGTCAGGTCTGAAGGACTGACCTTCACTATTTAGACATGATAGACGTAATTTTCTCGGTAGTGGTCAGAACTTATAAATTTACGAAGTTTCCTGTGTTTCCAGCATTTGAGGGAAAGTGAACATCTGATTTGACTTGCAGCCCATTTCCGTCTTTAAGAGGTCAGTTAAAGTATGAACAGCAGAGATAGGATATCACCTCCTGACCCTGACAGGTCACAACAAAATGCATAATTCTACTTTCCTGACCATTTATTTCTTCCGGTTATCTCTCTCCAGGCAGTCATAATATAGTATGAAGTTTCCTTGCTTTTTTTGATGTGGATGCCTTCCTGGATAAGAAGCTCTCTAGAAATCAGAGAAAGGTAAAAGAATTAAACTGTCTGGAATAGCGCATTTGTTGATTTACGTATCACATTCGTTTTATCTTTAGCTTGGCTTCCTAAGAGTTGGCTTTTCTGGCTCTTGCTATCAAAGCTCTGGGGACCTGAGAGGAAACTGGAGATGTTTTTGTATGGCTCAAGGGACAGAAGAGATGATTGAGTTATGGTATAGGATGGACACCCATGGTGCTCAGGGAGAAGCTACATTTTTGTGAGAGCAGAGACAGTTTAGGTTGCATAAGGCTAGATAATGAGCATACCAGCTAATAAAAGAAAGCTCCTCTCCTCCCCTCTTCCTGCTGCACCAGTTTTACCTCTGAAACGATACTGCAGCTTTCCATACATGAGGATACAGAACTGGTGGTGGGCCCTGGTTTCAGCTGCAGTAGTTAATTTCCTTACCAGTGGCTGGTATGGGGCTGTGTTTTGGGTTTGTGCTGAGCACAGGGCTGATAATACAGAGATGGTTTTGTTATTGCTGAGCAGGGCTTAGACAGAGCCAAGGCCTTTTCTGCCTTTGTAAGGCCATGCTGGTAAGGAAGTTGGGGCTGCTTGGGACACTGGGAGGAGACACAGCCAGGACAGGCGGCTGAAACTGACCAGAGGGATATTCCAGACCATATAGCATTACACTCCTTATATAAAGTGTGGGGGGAAAGGAGGAAGGCATGGATGTTTGGAGAGATGGCTGAACACCCACCTGCCCATGGGAAGCAGGGAATTAAGTCCCTTGTTTTACTTTGCTTTCATGCACAGCTTTTGCTTTCCCAATTAAACTGTCTCTAGTGCAGCCCATGTGTTGTCTATCTTTCACCCTTCTGCTGTCTCCCAGATCCCACTGGTGGGGAAATGAGCAAGCAGCTGCATTTGGCTTGACTGCAGGCTGGGGTTAAACCATGATATGATGTGGTGAGTTATCCCCATGATTTATGCTTTCAATATTGAAACTGTTTTCTTAGTGAGTGCATGTTATACTTCAAGACACCTCAGACCATTTTCTGAAAACTACAGGGCATGAGCTTGAGATTCTCTGCTTACTCACTGCCTCTGAAAGTGTGCTTAGATTGGTTACCTAATGACAACCAAAGTATCTGAAACTGAGCTGGTTGTAAGAGTTGCTATACTCCTCTGCATTCAATATGAGCTTCTTGCTAATTGCTCAGGTGTCTGAGTCACGTGTTGTAGCTGTCAAGCTGTAGGCATTCAGTTCCAAAATCTGTGGCCTTAGTGAATCAGCTTTCAAACTAAAACGTGATAGAAAGGTTTTGCCCTGGTGACACAAAGTCCTTAATACATATTCATGGGCAATCAGAGGAGAACTGAGGAAGAAACAAAAAGTATTGTTTTTTGTTAGCAGTAAAGGCCAGAAATCAGAGTTTTGAAGATTCTCTTCCTTTAAGGTAAGAGAACAATCCTGGAAATCAGACATTTTCAGCAGAACGGAATACGTCACTAAAATGTATGAGAAGCTATTTTTATTTTTAAATGTTCACATTAAAACTACTTGCAGGATTCCTAACTGTAAGAAGTGATGTGCCCTTAAACATTGCCAACAAAGAATTGTTCAGGAAGCTTTCTATTTTAGCATACTATAGAAATGTTAGTTTTGTCTGGTTCCTATTTGCTCTTTTCCCCTCCGGAGAACTTGAATTAGACAGAACTGAAGAGATACTGCTTCTTTCATTTGTTGTTTTTTCATTGTCAGGTTTGGCAAATCTCTGAGCCAAAGGGCATATCCAGTAACGTGTTATTAGACAAACACCTTCCAGGTGAGACTCCCTTCAGCACTTGTGACCTGTGAGTTGCTGTTTCAGAGCATGCTGAGCTTCCCCAGCCCCTGTGATAAGCTGGACCCATGAGCCTCGCTGCGCTTGTCAGGAAGGGTCAGTGCCTGTCAGGAGCAAGTGCTGGGTTTGCAGCTTGTGCTCAGGGTGATCAAAGGGCATTCCAAGTCCAATGCATCTGCTGTCCTGCAGGGCAAGCCAGGGAATGTAACTGGCTTTCCTGAATGGAGAAACATGGATTGAAACTCTAGAGAGCACCAGCCATAGAGGAAGAAACAGCTCCTGTCATTAATTTTTTATGGATGTTTGTTGTAGGTACCATTCACTCAGGTGACTGAGATGACTTTCTGTTAGGCTGAAGGAGAGCAGTATTACCTCTGAATGCCTCAGACAGTCAGAATTTAAGGGTTCTTTCCTTTGGGGTGAACGGGAAGAACATTTATATAGTGTTATAACAATTTCATCAGATGATGAACACACTGAACAGATTGGAATGGAAGTGTTAGAGACTGCCTCAAGATATGGCTGTCTGCTTAAAAATTACATCTAGCATAAAACCATTAAAAGTTCATTTCTCCTGACTTATTAAAGCCCATAGTCATCATCCATTTTATTGAACACCCCTCTCTTGCACGCAAAGACACTATTTTTGCTGCAAGTGGAATTAATGTCCTGTTTACATGGTTCAATGTTAGAAAACCAGCCTGTGTTTCCAGAGTTTTACAACTTAAAGAATGATGAATTGTATAAAAAGATGTGAAGATACAACTTGTCTCCCCCTAAATGTGCAAGAAATGTTGATACTCAGTTGGAATTAATTTCTTAGTTTCTAGAAACGAAGTTTTATGAACAATAGAGGATGTAAGAGACAAAAAGTGCAAGGTTTGCCCTACTGTTTCAGGGCAAAAAAGACAGAACTTGTGAGAAGCTTGTTTCTCCCTGGTTACTGAGGATGACTCCTGTCACAAGAACTCATAAATGCAAGAGAAATTCAGCCTTTTTCAGCTAACAACTTGAAGCCCCACATATAGTTTGCATAGAAATTACAGAATGGTGTAATTACCACTGCATTTTTTCTTAATGCAGTTCCACCTGACAAAGGCAAATGGGGACCCTTTAGCAGGCTTTTACAGACTCCAGTGAAGAGTCTCTCAGTGTTATCTATGACTTTAGGAAAGGAAAAGAAGTGATTGTTTTCAGGATTGTCACCCTGCATTCCTTGTTTACTTTTTGTATTTTATAAATGCCCTGTACTTTCATTTGTCTCAAGATATGTCAGCTGAAGTGTGTAATCTTTGGGTGAAAAAAAGGATGCAAAATGATATAAAGCCTGAATACAATTTTTGTTAGCAACTGCAAACTGAAGAGCCCAAGTGCCCTACATTTACTGTTAGCTGTTTTATGTTAGTTTAATAACAGCCAATGTTGTTAGGAGGGTGATGACAGCACCATCACCTTTTGGTCAGTGAAAAGGATACTAAGGTAGTCATGAAGTTTTATTAATTACTGTGTTTGAACTTGGAGTGAGTGGATGCTGGCTGGATGCCAGGAACCCACAGGAGCCATTCAGTCCCTCCCCTCCACAGCTTTACAGGGGACAGAAAATATAACCAAGGTGCCATGGATTGAGTCAAGGACAAGGAGCAATTACACACCAGAGGGAAGAATTACTTTCTTTTCTCTCTTTACATCTACATAGTATTATGCATATACAGTGAGTAAGGGAGAAAATATATATCAGAGAGGCATTTTTTTAAGGATGACTCTTCAAAGCTGTCCAGAATTTGAAATAAAATTGTCTTGTAAAACTTTGACTTAAGACACGGGAGGTGAGAAGATATAACATTTAACCAAAAAAAAAAAAAATTATTCATATCTGTGAAATGTATCCAAGGAGTATATTTCAAAGTTGTGAATATATGTGTAAGCAATGCACCATCTCACAAAGCACAGTCTTTTTATAGAACTTATACAGTGGATAACCTAGATCTGGAAGATCTGGTTTCCATCATCAAAATAATTCTTCTATTGGATTTGGGAGAATGCCAAATTTCTATTACCAGCAACATTATTCAAAATAAAATGAGGGAAACCAAAGTTCACACTTCAGGGCACAAACTGAGACCTCACAAAAAGGCTCAATGGCAATCTATAACACTGGCTTAGTGAATAGAGTTATCTTCCTCCCCAGTATGGAGGATGCTGGACACAGCTAGCATGCTCACCAGTCTGATTGCCATGCATTTTTATATACCTTTCAATACTGCCTCTGACTTTCACCTCTCTGCTGTGCTTGTAAATTTTGAATTATTTGCACTTGAAGCTGTACTTAGTTTATTGATCTTCATGTTTTGATCTTGTTGCCCTGTAAACAATATTGACCTTTTAAGGTTTCTGAAATCTGTGGAGTGATTTTACACCAAGGATGTGACTAACTCCTGTGCAATTTGTGTTCCTGTCATGCAGAACTGTCTCCTTTATTGTATAACTGAAAGCAAGAGAAACAAAAGAGAATTAAATGGAGCAGAAAAAAAATGAAGTGGAATAAAAAGGTGAGAAAATTGTGACACAATTGTGGATTACTGAAAGTTCACAAACCCAAGAGGACATACAACAATACAGCCTTCCTGATGAGACTATGTCTTCTGTGTGTCTTCTATTTTCCTTAATTTCCATAATGCTGAATTAGTGACCCATTCCTAAATAAGCAAAGTCAAACTCAATCAATGTCTGTGTAAGAGACCTCTTAGGCTCTTGCATGTATTACAGTAATGGAGTAGATTTAGTCTCATGAGATGTTGAGGTAATATTAAAGCGAGTCTTATTGCTTATGTCAGGTATTTTGATTTTAGATGCATTATCAGGGACATATCATTGTCCAGTTAATTTTTTTTTCACTTTAGAACAGAGGTTAGTTCTGTTGTTTTGATAAAGTTATGATTTGAAATTTTACAGTTATTGTCTTCATTTTTGAACTGATTTATTGCATCAGTATCCATTTTCAGTCCCGAGCAGTTGTGGAATCTGTATGCATTATTTAAGCACCACTCTGTTTCCCTCCATTAATGAATGAGTGTACAGCAGAGACTATTTTAGAACAGACACATGTGAACTTATATTACTCATGTCTTTGCTACAAATTCCTGCAGAGGAGCCCAGTGAATTTTAATGTAGCTTTTACCTTTCATTATGGCTCTATGATTTACAACATTCTTCATTTGCCTGAAGCTCCTCCATTGCAATGCAGATTCTTGAAACAAAATATATTTGAGAAGTGGGATATGAAAACTTAGAGGGGAAAGGTTGCTTGTAATCAACTCAAAAGCTGATCTGCAAAAATTTTCAGGGTCCTCATATCTAGCCTATGTAAGCACAGTTTCTGATCTGAGAGATTGTCTTTAGTGTTTGGTTTGGTCTAAACTTGAAAAACATGAAGGGATTGAACTTGTATTTACTTCAGTTTAAAGGCTTTATGAGGACAAATGGCATAATGGCTTAATTTAAATATTATTCCCTTGCATACTGCAGCTGCAGATGAAATTTTATTAATACATTAGACTAGTGGAGGTGGTAATGAGGTGTGACATAAGTACAAGGAAGGACCTGTGAAATAATGAGAGTTGGAGCAGTTGCCTGTAACTATTTAAATTAGAGGTCACTCTAAATGCAAAAAGGGAAGCCTTGTATAAACACAATCCTTTATCGCTTAAATCCCTCTGAAAAAGTTATTTTATGTGTGGATATAAACACTGTGATCTTAATAAAAATAATTTAACTAAACCAAAACAATTCAAGAGACATATATATTTTACACGGTCTCCCTTTTTCCCTGTGCACTTTTGCCTGTGGCTGAGCTATATTCTCCAAAACCACAGCTCTCTCTCTTTCTGTTTGCATTGGGCCTGGCTTACTGGTAGAGCTACTAGTGTGTACTCTTAACAGCATGTGAAGACCAACCACTCACACTTTCAGTATCTTATAGACCAGGAGATAGATACTGCATCATTTTGTCATCTGCTGAAGAATCTGGCAAGAGTGTGTTTCCATAGTGCTGTAATTTGTCACCTCTTGCAGAAGCTATAGTGTGAGACAGTAAGGATCCCATTAACCATAATTATGGCTGCTGAAAATTATTGTTGTTGCAGAGCACCAGTGTACAAAATCAGATCTGCTTGTGGATGTTGCTGAGGTGAATGGTAGAGTTCCTTCCATATTTGTAAATTTAATGACTGAGTTCTTAATTCCATTTTCTATTTGTGAGAGAAGGCAAAATGCATCAATTACTTAGGAACAGAGATACCAGGAGACAGAAACTGATGTGTCACTGTAGAGGTTTTGAAAAACTACTTCCTCTGTTTTCAGATATTTGTAGTTTTCTTCCTGAAGACACATAATCTTACACATGCTCCTAGCATGTGTTTGCTTTCTCTGGGGTTATGCCTACATTTGTTTGCAAATGCTGCTTTTTCAGTCTGAATATACCCTTCTTATTGTAGAACAGCTATGATGTTGAGACTAGAGCTCTATGAAAAGGAGGCAAATTTCTGTGTGCCACTTCAGATAATTTTACTGTTTGACTTACTGTTTTGATGTCCTCAGTGTAGAGTGTACGTGCTTTAGATGTGCGTGTCTCTTTTCAACATAGAAATTTCAAGAAAAGTAAAAATCAAACTCCTTAAATATCCATCTGGGTTTTACAATCTTTAAAAAAGACTGTTCTTTATAGTGGAAAAGGCATACCATACAGGAGAGCTGGGACTCAGTGATGTTTAAGATCACAATCCAAACTATTCTATGATTCTAGATATCTTTTCACTAAATATAAAAATGTAATATCTTGAATTTGTAAATTCTATGCTATTAGGTCTGTAAAATGATTTTTTTCTTCTTTTGGGCAGGTGTTCATCGACTTTCCTGGCAAGATAAAGCCTTTCAGAAATAGTTGCTCCCTCTGGTATCATACAGGGCCTTTTACTAAATTATACTCCAGGCACTTCAGTTATAAGAACCTTTAGTAAATAAATGATATGGGGAAGTATACATGTGTAAATCCAGCTTTGTTAATTAATTTTGGTATGCCTGTTTTGATTTACACAAGTTGCTATAGAAGCATGACTGCACTTTGTACAACTGTAAATGACTGCACGGAGTCAGAACTTTGAAGAATTTAATCATGTAAAAAAGACTTTCACATACCTCTGTATGTGAAACTCAAAAAACTATTTGAACTTTCAAGTTTGGAATATACTATTTCTCAGACCTGCCCTTTAGGTTTTCTGAACCTCACTGAAAATGAAGAGAACAACCCTGAGGCAATAGAAACTGCAGGGAGGAATTTAATAAAAGTTACAAACAAGTAACTTTTCAACTGATGCACTGAGGAAAGTTCAGATATTATGCAGAATCCTCCAAGATATTTTTTGATGATCCTGGTGAAATGAAGGCATTCTGTAAGTAATAAAATCAAGAGCATGAGAGAGATGAAAGACAATTACTGTGCAAGAAGTGAGGCAACATATTTTTAACTACGGATGATGTTTTATTTAGGTGATATTTGTTTATCCCTTTTTATTATAAAATACAAACATAATTTCTAGAAGCTGGCTCTGGGAAAATTGATAGCTCCGGTTGTACAAAAAACCCACAACCCAATCCCCCCAGCCCAAAACCCCTAAATTGCAAACCAAACAAATAAATTTAAAAATTTAGCACCCTCACCCCCCACTTTCCCAAAAACCAAGCCCAAAAAAACCCACAAGGAGCAAAAAAGACTTGATGAAAAAAAATTTCCTCCTCTTGTTTCCTCCTCTAGTCTTCAAGTCCTTTCACATCCTCAAAGAGAGTAGATTCTCAAATCTGGTAAGTGACTTTGTTAAAAATGTTTTGGATTTTTAGTAGATGCTAATAGCCCAACTCAGCCCTGATGCTTGAACAATGCTGACTTGTTTATATTCTGTTGCTTCAGGTCAAGTGGCAGAGATCACAGTTATAGATATGATATGTGGTGACAAATATAGCATCTGGTATAGTTATGATCTTGTTGATCAGACTATGCCTCTGGCTTCTTCCTTAGGTGTTCCAGCTGTCTTCTCTCTTGCCTTATTAATTAAAAGTTACAGCTGAGGAAAAATGTCATTTGGAGGCTGATACTTAAATTATGATAGTAGACATCTATCTATCTATCTATCTATCTATCTATCTATCTATCTATCTATCTATCTATCTATCTATCTATCTATCTATCTATCTATCTATCTGTCTATCTATCTGTCTATCTACCTACCTACCTACCTACCTACCTACCTACTTACCAACCTCTGACAGACAAATAGTCCCTCTCACAGCCAGGCAGAAGTCCTTGTATTAGTTCCAGTTTTTTGTACACACCTGGTTCTCTGAACATGCCCCCTCCAGTGTCAGCTGAAAGTATTTCTTTCAAAGGTAAATGCAAGTACTCACTACTAAAATGGTTTTAAAAACTTTTAGATGTGTTAATCTACGCCCTACCAAATTAAGAAAGAATGTGGTCTTCCACTGTTCATCCCCTGCCCCATCTCCTCCATCTCAGCGAACATTCTGAGCCTAGAAATCTTCACCAGAAGGGGCTCTGCCACGGTTGCTGAGGTCAGTATGGAGTAAGATGGATTATTGTAGGTTCTAGTTCTTCTAAAATACTTCTATCCTGAATAGTCAAAGCAAAAAAAGCCCCAAACTGACTATGCTCATCTCCTTGAAAAGGAGGCTTTCATGGTACAATAATCTTACAATGAGAAAATACTATTGCAGAAAGTAATTTCCTCAGAGTAATCATGTTTGTAATATTGCAGAGTCTGGCAGTCAAGTTTCTCTTAATAAAATTCTCTTTCACAGCTCAGCTGCTGCTTTTGCTTGCTCCTTCCATCATCATCCTATATTTGTGAGAGCATCTATTCCTCTAGTTATGAATGTGATGTGAAAAAATCCATGGTGAGAGCAGTGGGCTATTCAGCTTACTGATTGCTTTTTAAGGGGCAAAATGTCTTCTAGACACCTCCTATCCAACTGTTTGTATAAATAACTGCAGCTTCTCACATCAATGATCACATAGCATTCCCTCCAAATTTCAAAGGACAATTGTAACATGGATGTATGAAAACATATTACTAATAAGAAAATATTTCTGCTATAATAAGTGTATAGTAATTTAGTCAAAAAGCACTAAAGGCAAAGTATTTGTCTGTGAGCCCTGGACCAATGCTCTACAGGTAAAGAATGAACAGCATGGAATTCATGGTGTGAGTGAATTCCCTTCTCGTGGAAAGGTACTTCATTCCAGCCATGAGGTTCTGTAGCTGCCAGGGAAAATGAAGCAAATCCTGAAGAAAGTTTATACTTTTCCAGGCATTGTGCTTCCATGGCAACGCAGCAGACCAACTCTATCTGCTGGCAACACGTGAAGGGATGCCATGATATGCCTGTGCACTGCAGGAACTGCTTCTTGAGCTGTGTGAGGTTAATCGTGAGCCTCACTAATCATGTAAAAGCTGATTCATTTTGTCTCACTTTCTACAACTCTTAGAAGTCCTGCCATTTTAATGTGCTAACTTAAAGGTTGTTATTTCATCAAAGAAATACTGAAATTGGTAAGAATAATATTAAAAATTCTTATGCCATGCAGTATTTATAAGCATCACATCTCCCCACAGTACCTTGATGGAGAAAAAGGTCTGTGGCTGTGATTAACTCTTACATGAAAGCAGAAAGTTGGTTGGTCTTTTGGACTTGTTTTGTGAACTCCTAAGATTATGAAGTACAAACTGGTTCTGAGGAAGGAGGTAATCATTGTATTTATAGATTTTTGCAATCATTGTATTTATAGATTTTTGCTCTTACTAATTTTCTGTGAAAATTCAAACCAGTTTTCAAAGAATATACCTCTGTATGAACAATAAGACATTGCAGATGTTTTTAAAATGTTATTTATTTTTGAGCAGAATGTCTGACAACATTTCTTTTGTGATTATACTGGTATAAAAGACAAATAACAGTACCAGAGGTAGAGCAGTGACCCTACTCTCTGGAAAAATGCAGTGGAAAGTGGAAACAAGAAAAATTCAGACAATATGTTTAGCTGAGAAGTCAATTAACTGTTGCAGCAACTCACATACATTTTTGCTGTGTTCTGTCACTGGAAATTAAAAAAAAAAAAAAAAAAAGGATCAAATAACACCAATTAAATTTGACACCAGGAGAAATTCAGGGAAAGTCCAAGTGCTAGGTGGAAGACCAGAGTGTGGTGATAAGGTTGTTCCTGTCTGGCTTTTGAATCTACTAATCTAAGTGTAAGCCATTTGTAGTTTTCTGGTGAGCTCTGTTTACAGCTGCCTGAAGAGGAGATCATGGTTTTCTCTTTCTGTATCCTGGACCTCTGTGGGAACATGGAATTTTAGGTTACTGAGCCAGATCTTGTGACTGTCCTACCAAAAAAATAACCCACAAAAACTCGAATAAACCTGCCAAGTTTACAATGGCTAGAGTTATTCCTAAGATACCATTCTCTGGTTGAGTGCTCCAACTCTATCTGTAGTTTCCACCAGAGTGAGAATAATTTTTTTGCATGATGGGGACAAGGGTCCCTGTTACATCATCAGCAACAAGGCAAAAAAAAAAATTGATTTTTGAAAGACTATGAACCAAGGATCCTACAGGACCCACTGCAGAAAATGGTTTAGAATTGGCAAAGGCCAGATACATGGCAGAATATATGAAATTTTGAAAGTTTACATATGCTTTCACATTTCAGCTCTTATAAAGTTTTTCTTTGCTAGTGTTTCATTTAATCTATAGATTTAATTCACTGCATTTCATTCAGCAGCTAAGAAATAACAAAGGTATTGTTCTCAATTAGCTGATCTTTATTGGTTGGTTTTTTTTGTTAATGCTACTTAGCAGAGTAAGACAGTACGTCCTCCACAAATCAGGCCATTTAATAATTCACCTTTATTCTTTCCCCTTTTCTTAATTTGTTCAAATAATTTCATTTCCTATAGCAAAATTTTTTTTCCTTTGAACTGTATGTGTAAAGCTGTGATGAGCAATGACATATAAACATTTACAATTAAAATTTCAGCTTCTAAGCTGAAAATATTTTGCTAGCTGTACATGCCCTGGTGTGTGCCTGCATACATGCAGGCATACTGGTGCTGCAGAAAGCAAGACTGGAGAAAATATAAATTCTTCTGGTAGTAAAAGTAGTGAACAGTCAGTACAGCACAGCCTAGCTCTGCATAGGCTTAGGGAATCTTTTAAAACCCCTGGATTAGAAATCCAGGAGCTGACTTTTGTAAATAGACTTTTTTTTTTTTTTTTTTTTTTAAGGATTTGCTTTTTAAAAATCCAGGGATTAAACTCAAGGTAAATTACAGGTACTAGGTTCAGCACAAGGTTCAGCAGAGACAAATGAATCAATATAATGAGTGAATGAGACTTGGCTAATGGAAACAGATACCCTGTGAGGTCATCAGTGCAATCTCCTGAGGAAGCAGGTTTATCCTCTGATGTATATCTTCCGGTTTTTCTCCTAGTGCATGGGGCAGATAGGCCATTTTATACTGACATGTAACTCTGAATCCTGATCCTACAGTAACTTTTCTGTGGAAAATATTTGCTGAACACTTTGAATTCCCTGAGTGTTACCTGTTTGGGCTTATGTGACAAAGGCACTGCAGTCTGACAGATATCATCTATTATTCTTATAATTTCTGTATGAATTGCAGTGAGTGCTGCTATAGTACCAGAGGTATGAACCAGAGCTGACAAGAGAACTGAATGTGGCTAAAGGGTTTTCTGGTTTTGTTGCTCAGTAAAAGTTACCATAAAGATGACTTTATAAATTCAGGTAGATGATTTATGAAAAAGTTGTGACTCTTCAGGAAGACTGTATTTTATTTCCTCATATTTTGTATTCCTTCTAAGCCAGAGGATTTCGTCAGACTGATGAAAAGCTTCATGCTTTCAAGTCTGCAGGCATGAAGAATCGTTGATCACCATTAACCCCAGGAAATTAATCACATATTTTCTGTAAGTATGCAGATATCCCCCTTGTAGATTACCCTTAGACTTTAGCTCAGCATTCTTGTGAGTGCTTACTTGGGTAGCAGCCAGACTGCTCTGCAGTACGTAGGATACGTGAGAGCAAGAAAGGGTAGCAGGCATGAAATTCGTTGTTATTGGAACCTGAAGTTCTACGGACTGAACGCACCTGGGCAAGCTTTACTTGTTTGCAAACAGGGTCATACCCAAAATATCAGTGTGCATTGGGGTTTTTTTCTTGGCTACCACACAGAGTGAGAGGCTGAGATAAAGACACTGCTGTGCAGACAACCCCAGCACAAACTCCTGCTGGGAAGGCAGTCATCAGCCAGGTGGAGAAGTGTCAGCCTTGCCTGTACCTTAGCACAGTTTGAAGCTTGATGTGCTGTCTTCTGACTTCCCTCTGTCTCTCTAAGGACTTTTTACAGTCATGTTTCTACTACCTATTCAGAATTTTTCCTATTGTGTAAGTAAGGAAATGTTTAATTCTCTGAATGTATGAATTACCATTCTATAGAGACACTAAAGTCCTTCTAGAAGTCCCATAGGCATATGATAGGGTTTCACATTATTTCTTTTCATCCTTTGTTGAATATGAGAAGAGCCATTTTAAAGCTGACTGAAAGACAAGTTAATTTCACAGCTTTGAAACAAGTTTTAGAGCCTTCTTTCACTGAGATGCTTGTTTAGATTCATTCTGCATGAGTAGTCAACAAAATTCACAGTGAGGTGATTATCCTTTGGGGACTTCCATGAAATGAGTCTGATTTTCGTAGCTTGTCCCGTGGGTAATTATTCCTGACAAAACTCCTGCTGTGGCTGATTCAGAGCAAGAGCGTGTCCAATATGGCCGTGATGAACTACTCCTTTAATGGTGCAAATCACATCTTTCCCTTATGGAATGAGTCATTGATTAATCATTTTGTAGGTACTTCCTTTGCAGAAACCCTCAGTCAGTACACATTGGGTGTAGCCTCTGTTCCTTTCCCTTGCACCTCTTAAAGCAGCGTGAGAAAGGCAGTTAAGTGTTTGCAAAAAAATCCTTAAAAAATATAAAAGCTATAGATGAGTCTTATTACCATCAAATCTGTAAGGGCCAGAGCACACAGAGGCAAGTGTATGTAAATAGGAGCACAAAAAAAATTGCTAATGATAGTCTATGAATAATATAGGTCAGTTTTCCCCTGTAGATTATCCTGTGGGTTAAATAATATTCTGCCCTTTCCAGTCCTTTTGGAATTCCTCTGATGTATGTACTTTGACATACTAGACTGCAGTCTCAAGAGAGAAAGTGTTAAGTTGATATTTGACACTCCACTGTGTACATTCAAGGACCCCATTTATGATTCTGGTTGACCATTTCACGCTGTGTCTCTGACAGCTTGGCACTGGCACAGGCTATGTGTCACAAACAGCGGAGGCAGCTCTGTAAAAGAGACAACCATCTGGAGCTTTCTGCCTTTTTTCAAAGTGGCAGCCTTGTTGTCCTCCTTCTTTGAGTACTTTATTCAGTTCTCCTTCTCTACTGCCAATGGAGGTGAGAAACAATAGCAACGTTTTGCTCTCCACCCTCCTTGCCATAATTTCTCTGGATAATCATCTGACATTTCTGTGCTGATGTGAGCTTTTGATGCCAAGTGGGCAGAGAGCATTCAAGAGCAAAGCTGTTGTTCTCTCTGCTGTTAACCAGCAGAGACAGGCTAAATGATTAACTTGGCACAGTCGTGTCAGAAGAGTGAAGTGGTGGCAGGCTTCTTGGGTCAGAGCTTAAATCATCTTTTATAACTGAAAAAGTGCCATGCAAGATTTGTGTCATGCTTGCCTTGGGCTGGCAATAGCAGCACTGTGGACCACAAAGCAAATGAGATGCAGGCCCTTAAATCTCATGGCTAAAGCAGCTCCACTGGTGCCCCATAAATGGCTTCAGCACCAGTCCTCTGACATGATTTAGTGAAGAGTGATTCTCTTGTTGTTGTGTATTATTTTTATTGTCACTCATTGTGCCATTGGCTTCCTTTGCTAGGCATTTCATTATATGTTCACACACACATCTGTTGCTGAACAGAAATATCCACTGGGAGCTGCTCTAGATGCCATTATTCTGCTATGGCCATATTTTGGTAACAGTAACAATCTCAGGCAAAAACTAGGTGTACTCATCTGTTTTGTTAAAGCTGGGGTTCAAAACTGTAGTGCAATGTTAAAAATAATTCGCTTTTTCATGAGTATTCAAATATCTTTTTGTTGCTCCACTGTTCTTTAGAACCTAATGTTAGAGCCATTGTTTGCCAAGGTTCACCAAGTGTGCTGAGGCATTGAACTAAAGAAGTTATGTCTGCACTGACAGCTAGCAACAATGAAGTTTCCTGTGCTAGAACTCTTTGTTTTATCAAGGACCTTATGCAGAACTCAAAAGTGTGAAATCTCCTCAGATTTCAGTGAATGTGAAATAATATATTTTATCTTTGGCTCTCCTTGTCTTATTTCTGTTTTCAGGATGTATTTCAGAATGTGTTTCAGGCAGCTGTGCTAAAATAGCTGAGGATCTTCATCTCTTGGGAGTACTGGAAAGTGTTAGAGACGTTAAAGCAGTGACAGCTCTGTGGGTTGGCTGCACATGAACCTCACACAGTTTTAAGCCTGGCTTGCTGGTAAAGCCTGACCTAAGACCTTGAGTTCAAAAGGAGTAAACCTCACTGGCAGCATCAAAGAAATCATAGTTACATATTCATTGTTGAGCCTCTAGATAGTCTGGCAGGTTTTTGTGCATTGATAGACATAAGGTGTTACTTTTAAGACATTTTTCAGAAAATAAAGGTTAAGCACGGCTTCTGAAGAAAGATCAGTAGTCAGATTTGAGCAGATAACCTTCTCCTGGTTTCTGGAATCCCTGTAGAGGTGTGATAGCTTGGTACACTGCTGAGGGGAGAAAGCCTGCTGAGAACTGAGGCTTCTGTTCACTCCTGCTGTCAAGTCTTTGCACTCTGAGGGGAAAGTTCAGCCTGAGAGGACACTGCTGTTGTGTCATTCTCTTTTATGTCAAAATGTAAAGCTGCCTCATTTGGTTATGAAGTCTTTTTAAGTCCCAACCTTCCATTCAGATGAAGTTCCTCTCAGCTGTTATAGGTGTTTCTGTTATCAAGCATCCCATAGAGAGCTTGATAATTAATATGTCCTTAATTAAGGATTAATATGTCCTTCAAAAACATTCACTAAATATGCTTTTTGTCAAGTTTTTGTAGCATCAGGTAGAGATATTTTTATTTGGAAGTCAGCTTGAAAGTGTGTTATTTTTTTAATATATATCCAAATCATGGAGGAGGGGCCAGTGCAAGACAGTTTGCAAATCTCTCACAGAAACTCTTATAGGCACTGATATGCTCATAATTACTTATAGGGGGTTTGCAATTACTTTAACCTTCCTGGACAGAGGGACATATTTCAGAGATTTTCTAGAAGGATGATAGTAAGTCTTTGGATGAAGAAAGGTACCCTAGGAGGGATGTAGAGGGTGTGATTAGAGGCAGAGCCAGGCAGGGCAGAATGAAGCTTGGCCAAACTGGTATTTGTGCTTTGGATACCACAATTCAGAAAGAAGTATCTAGAGTTTCACTAGAAATCAGTGGAAGCAAGATTCTGAACCATCTCTTAAATATGGAATTCAGACTCCCAAGTTATTAATTCACTTTTGAAAATATTTAGCATTTGCAAATCATTTGGTGTCTGTGGTTGAGTTTATCTGTGGTAGGAACCTACCAGATGAATCTTCTTTTAAACTTGTTTCCTATTATTTATTTTTGATTGAAGAGACTTAAGAAAAAGATTTTTTTATTACCAGATGACTTACTCAATTAAAAATCTTAAGGAAACTCAGAGATCTGGGGGAAGAGGCTGGTTGAAGAGAAAAAAAAAAAAATCCACTGTGTTACATTTATCAGAGGCCTCTAGTACTTCTGTATTTCTTGGCTGTGCAGTCCCAAAGCATAAAGTCTGCAAATAAATTCAAGTGTGGAAACAATCACACTTTCTTTCCTTCTTTACCCTTTCATTAAAAATATAGAATGAAGTGAACAAGAAAAAAAAAAAACCTCAAAACCCCTAAAACCTAAACCCAAACCTGCACTATATTTATTTGTGAAGTCATGGAAAAATGAATCAAAACATAAATGCTGTATGCATCTGCTGTATGCAGATCTTTTGAGATAAACTTGCAGACAGTTTTTGATGGCCAGCATAAAAAAATAAGATAAAACCTATCTCAGTCTCTGTTGCACCTAAAGAGCAAAGAAATCTGGTCTTTGCCATTTAGGAGGTTGCTATTTATTGCTTTATCAGGTATCTCATAACACTTGTGTGTTGAACACTGGAATGGTGATTTTGTGGGAATCTGAGTAATTGTTTTTTTCAAAATATGTTTCTCATGGTAGAAAGTAAGTGGAAAGCTTGAATTCTAAGAGCTCAGAAGGAAATAAAAGAGGTTTGAGAATGAGATTTCAACATATAATGGGCTTGATATATTTTGGAGAACATCTGACTCAAATTTCTCAACGCAGTAGGCCCCCTTTCCTCTGTTCTAAAGTACATCTTCAAATGTTTGAAAGAACTCTGAGTGACAGCTCTCCATGAAGAAATAGGGAATGATACTAAAAATGCCAAGGTTGTGGGTTCAATCAAGCTGTGCCAGTCTCTTAAGAACTGGACTTGATGATCCTGTGGGTTCCTTCCAGCTCAGAATATCTTGTGATCTGAAAATGTTTGCTGAGGTTGCTAGTTTGAATGGTTCCAACCATTTGGAACCACCATCCTGCAGCTTCACTGTCTGTGACCCTTTCTATAGTGCCACAGGAGCACTGAGATTACTTGGGAGGGCGCTGGTTTAGGTCTGCACTATAACTCCTGCTGTGTATTTCATCTAGGTCAAGTATTGTTGGGAAAATGGGCTGGTTCCTTCTTTTCTTTTTTTTTTTCCCCAGACTACTCTTTGAAGTTCCCAGATGTTGTTCTTGTCCTTTCCGCAGTATGAGGTGGTATAGTTTATGTTTGCTGGAATAAGAGACTATATATATGTATAATCAGAGGAACAACATAATTCATAATTTTTAAGTACTTCAGAGGCAGCAAAATTATTAATAGTGAAAAGTGAAAGGATTCAGATTTTATTTTCAGCTCTTTTGCATTTGTACCACTTTCATGTCCTCGAAAACAGCATCTCCTTTCTGGGGAAAGCTTAGGAGGGGTTTGGAAGACATTTTTGTAAGTCAAAATGCTTCTGAGAGAAAGTGAGCATGTTTTTATTGCAAAAGAATTTTTACTGGGGGAAATGATAAAGCAGGATCTCTTCCACCACCATGCATTCCACAAAATTAAGAGAAGGATAGAGCTACAGTAATTAGTTATTTTCCTTCTTGAGGGCTCCTGTGAAGTTCTCCATGATGCTGGGAAGTTGGGGATTTTCTGGTTTCTTTTTTCTTTTTTTTCTTTTGTAGTTACACTGCAGTTTAAAATTGTAAAATAACCAGTTAGCTAATTCAGGCTATATTAGCGAATTTGTGCCCAATATGGTGTTTGAAAAGCACTGGTAGAATGATTGTGTTGCTGCCATTAGTTGGAATCTGTTGTGTTTGACTCTGGAAGTTTCCCCCATTACCCATGGACGACTGGTGTTATAGGCACCTGCTGCATTCTCTCACATTGCAGCCTATTAAACTAATGTTTACTCCACAGATTTTGTACACAGGATGCTGTTACAGCTCTGCTGAGGCCCTTTGGGTGTATCTTGGCAATGCCTGCTTAGGGAGACATTAGACTGTTAAATATTGATGTGATACACTGCAGTAGTTCCTTGGGGGCTGTTAGTGTGTGTTATGTGAATTTAGGAATTCTTTATTGACTGATGCAAAAGAATTATTACTTAGCATGGTAGATGCAGTTGTTGATTATACACAGTGCCACCATCATTTACAGGGGGTTAAATGACTCCATTCAGCATGTTATTTTTCCAGTATTCTGAAAGAATTACGGATGCAATGGTTTTTTGCTTTCTAAATGGGCCTATGCTTGCTTCCACTCATCACCTCATCCACAGGATCCTGCCACCAATCTTGTGCTGACTCTGTCTCCTTTCTGACAGTGTCCTCACTGACACATACAGCTCTGTATCCCGGTTCTCTTGTGATAGTGTTACTCTGCACTACCCATAGGACTCCTTGGGTCTATCACTTTTGATGTTTTTTGACCTAACATGTTTTTTTTTCCCTGCTAGAAACATCTCAGGTGCCTGGTCCTTTTGCTTCTTTTCCTGGTTCTGTTTAATTCCTTTCTGTCCTTCTCTGACTTTGGTCTTCCTTAATTACTCCCTATTATCTTTCCAGCTGCTTGTCTGGGACCCCAGGGAAAGACATCATCTCTCATGTGTCTCTCTACTTTCTTGCAGTGTGTTGAAGTTGCTCCCCTGACGATCCAGATCCCTTAAGCATCTGATCATGATAATGCATTTGTCCTGACATACTCCTTGTTTCATTCATTTCCTACACTGATGACTCTCTTCCCAGCCCCTGAAAAAAGGCTGCACAGCTGTATGGAAATGGAAAAGACTTTTTCCTTTTCACACCTGTAATAATGAGGACAAAAGAACAATGCACTGCATCTTCACAACACAACCTGAAAATGAAACACATTTCACATCAGTTTTATTTTTCCTGCTACTCTATTCCCTTTTCAACCTCACCCTTCTTGAAAACCTTGCAGTTAAAATGCTTTAAAAAGACATTTTTGTATTGTTTGTAATGACTTGGCCACTTTCCTCCCTAATTCCTCATTTCTTCATACATCTTATCCTCTTCCTCCTGCAGTTCTGGCTGCTCTGTTTGATCCGTGCCACTCCTCATGTTAGGTGATGACTGCTGGAGCTCTGAGGGACTCCTGGCAGATCAAGAGCTCTCAGAGCACTGCCTGCAGAAAGAAAAAGATCTGCCCTTTTTATTCTTCAAAAGCTGAGGTTTTAATGTCTTCCCTGGCTTAATACCTTCTTTTTAGTACCATACCTAGCTCACATTCAGAGAAATTACTGCAGCTTTCTTCAAGTTTTTGCTACTGTTGATGGGACATTTCATCTAAGCCCCAGTGATAAATCTTTGGCAATATGTTCTTGATTATCCTTATGAGACTTTCTCACCCCATTCTCAAATACTCATGGTGAAAACCACTCTATTTTGACCTTTGTCTTCCTGTCTGACTTACAATTGATGTCCCACAAAATTGAGTCTGGTCTGGATGGAAATATTATGTCACAGTGCTCTGTTGCAATTAATTCCAGATTAGTTAGGGCTGGAAGGGACCTCTGGAGATCATTGAGTTCAACCTTGCTGCCAAGGCAGGGTGACCTTGAGCAGGTGACACACATGTCCAAGTGGGTTTTGAATGTCTCCAAAGAGGGAGAAGATTCCATGACCTCCCTGGGCAGGCAGTTCCAGTGCTCTGCTGCCCTCAGCCTAAAGTAAGCTCTCCCTCATGTTGAGTTGGAACTTCTTGTGTTTTAGTTTATGGTCATTGAAACTTCCTGTGTTTTAGTAAATTCTGTTTTATTACCTTTCTTATTCTGAAATACAGAAATGTCAAAACTACCTGCTCTTCTGTTTCCAAAAGTGGCTATAGTTTTGAATTCTTTCACAGTGTTTTAGGGAAACATGTTACTGTTAGGATTGTTAATCTCTTAGGGTCACTAAGGCAGTAAATTTTTATTATGCACGAGTGAAATTTGTAGTTTGTAGTGTTCTGCATGCTCAAGGAAAATGATTCAGCCAGCATCAGATGGATTTCAGTCTAACAAGAGCTAGCTGTTAATCTCTCATCAGCTAGCTTCCCAATGAAAACCTTCCCTTTCTGTAAGGATAGAAGCAAGAGTTGACATAGCAGACTTTTTCTCAGGACTGAATTTTCATTTTAAACTTTCCTATAATTCAAATTTTCTCTCCTAGTTTAGTGATCTGTCTGTGAGCATATTCCATAAAATGTCCAGTTGGATTTAAAATAAGCCTGCCATGCATATTGACCCTTGAACTAATTCCCTGGAAAATGAGAGTCAAAAGGCTTTCACTTCACTTTTACATGTGATCAAATATCTTCTCCCCTCTACCTTCCTGCTCTTTTACCTTCTTACTCTAGCTTCTTATTTTCATAAGAGATTCAAAATCAGGGCAAAAATCACAGGTAAGTGAAACCATTTAGTATTATCAGAGAAAACAATCTCAGTGAGAAATCCAGCACATGTTTACAACATCTCTTAGTTTTCGTCATTGAGACTGTTCACTATTTCTTGACATTTTTGTTTTCTTACTAAAGAAAACCTTGCTTCACTCATTACATCGGTTTCAGAGCAACTATTTTGATTGAATTTCTGCTCTTGGTTTAGGTACCAGTTTGTGAAAATTAGTGGCTGACTAATAGACTAGATAGAGTTTTCAGAACAATCATCCTGCTTCCTTTTACAAGCAAAGCTGATAAATTCTCAGTAGCCCTCCTGACAAAAGTTGAGACACAGGAAAGAGAAAAAGAGAGTTACCCTTCTCCTTGAGGCTAGGAAAGCAGAATTAGTTCCCATCTCTAGAAGAGCATTAGTGTGGGAACAGCTTGTGTAGGAGTTGCAAGTCACGCTGCTTTCCCTCTTGCCTCTAATGTGTGTGCCCTGGGGTTATGGCTGCTTGGGGGATGCTTTCTGCAGCACAGACTCTTCCAGAACAGCAAGCAGACAAAAGCACTCTCACTGAAAACAACCTCCTCATCCAAAATCAAGTTCCTTTCTCTTTTTTTGAAAATAAGGAGAGTTAGTATCTCAGTGATTAGCTGATGTGAGTTAGCAGCCAATTGGTGATAATGGCACCCGGAACCTGTCTGTGTGTAATAGTGCAAATAAAGGATGGGAAGGTATGTTCCAGTATGGATAGCTTGGCAGATCTGCAAACAAATCCATGCATACCTGAAGAAATGTGGATGAAGGAGCACTGAGAAGATTTATACCAGGCAGATAATTTAAATAATTTGGAAAGGCAAGGATTTGTTGTGAGTCTGCTTATTAGAGTGCTGGCTTATTCATGGTCTACAGGAGCATGCACACAAAAACCCCAAAGGCAAAGAGTTTTTTGGTACAAAAAATGTTTTTAGTGCTTCTGAAAATATAACCTGAGTTGCTCTAAAATGCTAAAACAGTTTTTATCGCTATCTTAGCGTCATAAATTTGCCATCCACCTTAAAAGTTGTTCAAGTTGCTGAGGGAAGCTAAAATATATGTCAGTGGGAAAAGTCTGTGCTTTAATCTTTTCCAAGGCTTTCAGTGCATTTTCTTTTCTTTAGTTCACTCTGCAGCAACATCTGATGTCAGTTGTTGAGGGAACCTTAGCCCAAATTTGTTAGCTTGAATTAAATTTGTAGTGAAGGAACAGAGTGAAAAAGGACTCTAAGACCAAGGCAAATGTTTTTTAAATGGTTAGGAATGGCTAGTGTACAAGGACACACAATGAATAAATTATATGGTCAAGGCAGAACATTTCACCTTTCTTTGCATACCTTTTATTTTTCAGTTTTATTTTACTTTTTATTTTACTTTTTTTTTAACTTTTATTTTGCAGTTTTACATATGCACATATATCCACACTCAAAAACTTTGAGAAATTTCAATCAGAATGAAATCCATATACAATTGAGACCTTCAAGTATTCAAGTAATGGTAATGCACAAGAAAATTTCAAATAAATACTTCCAGGAAATAAAAGCAAACACCTGAAACAAGATTTCCTCTTCAAAGTACTATTTAAAATTTCTTTGGAGTAACTAATTTTAAATTGCCACTCTCTTCTTTGTACCAAAACAATGTGGGGTTTTTTGGCTTTGAGAATTCATACAGGTAAATATTAACACAGTAATTTAGGACTTTTTAGTAAATTTATACTTCCTAAGTGTTGGAATAAAACTGTGTCCTTTTAAGGCAGAGCAGTTTCAAAGAGAGCCATGAAGATTTTAAAAGTATGTGATGCTGTCAGTTGTGATAGGAAAGAAATCTGTACAAAGATAGACCAGGAATGAGTGATATCCCTGACATGTTGTAGTTCCCAAAGAGAGGATTGTTAACTTTAAAAACTACATAGCTTTAAGCAATGAAGAGAACCAGAGAGTAGCATTTACACTATAAAATAGAAAGTTAGTAAAATGTATATATCTCTTGGGTCTGGAAGAGTTTATGTAGAGTTAAAACCTTGATATTTCATATTAAAAAAATATATAAGATTGCTTCTAAAATGCCTGGTTGTGCTTTTGGTTTTTTTTTTTGTTTTGTTTTGTTTTGTTTTTTGTTTTTTTTTTGTTTTGCTGTAAGTTTTTTTTGTTTGGTTTTTTTTTTTTTTTTTTTGTGATAACACCTTTTTTGTGAGACTTCAAGTTTAACATTTACATTTATAATTGTTTCCACTCTTTCCTCTCACACATGCAATGAGGACACTGGACGTGGAAGAAGTGGTTGAAAGTCATCCAAAGAGAGAAAAGAAGTTAAATCATAGAGAGACTGAGGAAGGGATTAGAGCATTACTGAAGGTAAAGTGTTGAATTTATTTTTTATTACTCTCCTTAGAAAGAGATAAGTGATCTCAGTTGAAAGTATTCAAGGACTTTTAATCTAAATGAAGACATCCAACTTGAATATTAAAATGTGGCAAAGATAGACACCTGAAAGCCAAGTTTTACAACAGACACTGACAGGTAATTGTAAATTGTGAATAACAAACACTAGAGTAACTAAACTGTAAATCCATAATTTCACTAAGAATAAACCACCTGGCAAAAGTAGTCTTTTTACTGTTCTCAATCTCGAATAAGCTTTATCAACAGTTCAATAAATCACAAAGAAAAATTGAGGTCGTAGTAAGCCCATTGTCCTCATAGCACCACTAAGGAATATTTTGTATGCAGACACGTATGTGGTGTTGGACACATTTTTAATTGCAGTCATAAAGAGATTAATGTTCTACAGATAGGAATATTTTTGGAGAGCTCAAAAGAAATCCTGTATTTGCTTGCAGTACTGGTTTTTGCTAGGAGTGACAGCTAGGAAAGAAAAATCAAATTTTACGGTAACATTCATAATGGATGAAAATACAGAAGGGAAGTAAAGTGATGGTGTGTTGAAGAGTGATTCACACTAAAAGGCAACAAAAACTTGGCCTACCATTCAAATTCATTGCATGAAAAAGCCTAGAGTCTGCTCTGGGACTTAGAGTGTTCAAGCTGCCTCATTCTACAGTGAGGGTCTCTTATCAAACAGCAAAAACCTGGTGGTGCAGATCTTCCATAGTGCTCCTGCATTGGCAGTGTGAGGAGGGAGAACTACAGAAAAAAATATCTTCTGCATTGATCTAGCAGGATCTGAGAGGATCTGAGAGATGCTGAGTTTATGTGAAGGGACAGGATGGGACAGGATGACCTGCAGCAATGCAATCTCCATGCTATTCCCAGGAGATATGCTGGAAGCATCTTTGTTGTACTTGGACATCTAATCCAGTAATTATAACCCAAATCCCACTTCAAAGCAGAAACAGCAGGATGTGCAGGGACTGAAAAGTTAAGTGGATACCCAAACCACAGAGTTAAAATGTGGCTGAGAGTATGAGGTGGTGCTTCTTCCAGAAAGATGAGACAAATGAACAATCTTTTCACTAGCCAGTGTTGTAGCGACCCAGAGGAACTCTTCAAGCCAGAACAGTTTTTTACAGAGCCTGTAAAAAATTAAATGCTGCTTGACTCAAGGATTCAATCCAGTTGCATAAGCATTGCTAACAATAAAGAAGAAACATTGAATATTTGGCTGTCAGGTGTTATCTGGATTTTGGAAAACAAGAGCTTGATACTGAAAGCAATATGGGGATTACTGTAGAAATTAAACAAAAGCAGAGATTCCCCTCTAAGTAATGAGGCCCAGTGGTAACTTGGGTCTGCTGGAGGTTCTGCACTATGAGGAAGGGAAATGAGCAAGCAGCTTCTTCCCATAGCTGCTCCAAGGTTTAATGGCAAGAAGCACACATACACACAGTCTTTGGATTTACATGAATAACTTGTTGTTGCTGGAGTTTTGGCTCCTCAGTTCTCCTTCCCTAAAAGAGTAAAAGTTTGATTATTTTGAAGAAAGACATAGTTGAAGATGTCATAAATTACTTTTCAGCAGACAAGTTGGGAGTGTTGCTGCCTCTGAGCAATAGGGAAAGGAGGCCAGGAGTTCTCAGTTATTTTTGAAGAAATTACCTTCTTTCAGCATTTCTGTTTTCTTGCAGTTCTAAATCAGACAAAATTCAATTTGTCTGTAGGAAAGGAACGAGAAAAAGCTGTAATTGCAATTGAGGTACAGATATTTATCCTTTGAGCTCTAAACCAGTTACAGTGTTTTGACTTTTTTCCATTAGAAATTGCATCTTTCATGTAAAATTTGATTGAAGTCAACTCCCTTAAAAGATAAGGGTGGGGAAATAAGTCACATAACAGAGAAATGAAAGCAACCTTTTTCTTTCATGTCTAAATTAAATATTTCAAGTTAACTCTAGAAAATTGTATTTTGGGTTTTTTTTCCCTGTGTTTCTTCCTCCCTACGGTGTTGGTTTTACTTAAACAATTACCTTCTCAATTACCTTAAACAATTACCTTCTCAACTATTTAAAATTCTAATTTAACCTCAAAACCAAAACACATAATGTTATGACAGCCTTAAAATAAAAGTTCAGTTTTTCTTTCTTAGTCCACTTCCCAAGTTCATTATTTCTCCTGTTGTGCACTTCAAAAGCTGCAGTACCAAACAGAGATGGATCCAGCTGCACAGACAGTTTCATATATACATTTGAATTAAGATCAGCTCTATTTCAAATAGCATATAAAATCCTTTCTAAATTTTACTGTTAAATTGGAGGAGTACAGCTGTTAGTCACACTGAAGGGTTTTAGTTTAACCTCAACTACATGTTTCATTCTGACCCTTGCAAAGCCATTGAAATTACAAGGCTGTTCCAAAAGGCTGAAATTCAGTGTGTTATTTTCAGCATGCTGAAACAAAATGTTTTGATGCTGTCAAAATATCTTCCCCTCATTATTTTTCTTAAAAACATAGCATTTGTGGAATTTGACCTTAACTATTACAAGTGTTAATGTTCCCACATTCATATGTAAAGCCTTCTTATTCTAGTCCCTGATGCTGTAGTCTAGTTCATGACATCAGCAATAACAGAATAAGAATAGAAAGAAACAATATCACATTTAAAGGAAAAAAATGAGAGAGAATATGTCAGCTGGGCAGAGCAAAAGCATGAAGATGTACTTTCATGGATACCCCTAAGACTCAAGTTGTCTCCCAATTTCTTACTACACATCGGAGAGCTGCCAGGTGCTACCAACAACTTCTGCAGGATGTTTCTGAGCCTCCTGTCCCTGATACTACTTTCTACCAGATCTGGGCAGTTCAGGTGCATCACCCTCAGGAGATCTTGGCTGTGCTGGGAAGTCCAGGTATGGTGTCCCAGTTATCCATTTGTCATTTTTCTACATTCCTGTAAGGAGTGCCTTGTTTCCATTTTGTTAGCCTACATGTAGGTCAAGCTAAGGAAAAAAGATTAAATTTTGTTCAGAATACCTAGAACAGATATGTTAGAATACATGTTTTCTTTCATGCTTTCATTACAGTTTATTTGTGGATAACTGTGACTGTCCCAGAGTGGATAATATGGAAAACCAAAACTGTGAAAGGTTGGATTTTTCTCTTTCTCATTAACTGTCATGCTGTCTTGCTACTGAATGGCAATCCAATGGGGCATATTATTTTCTGGTTTTCCTCTGTTTTCCTCTGAGGCTAGATTGGTAAGGACCTTGTAAACCATAAGAAGAGTTTGAGACAACGCTACAAGGACTTTCTCTTTCCATCTTATGGCACATGACTAGCCAGTGAATTGCAGAAACTTTCTGCTCAGCTGCTAGAATTGGCCACCAGTTTCTTGCTTGCAAGGAACAAGTCTCCAATGTATTTTGAACAACAGGTAGTGGTCCCTTGCCAGAGGCAGGAACTCTACTCTGTAAAGCTCTCCAACCTGTTGCTTACCCAGTTATTCCCTCTTTGGTTTTTCACATCTTTTGCCAAGCACTTCTTTTTTTGTGCCAGAAGTCAGTGCAATGCTTTCCTATTTTGAACATGGCTGTCATGAGCTTAATAGGGCAGAAAGATAAGAATGAATGCAGAATAAATCTTCAGAGCCTACTGAATAGGGAATTTTCCTGAGAATGATGCTACAGGGAAACATAGAAGTCAATGATGACAGCATATACTGGGGAAGTTGGATGACAATAAAGAGAAAAATTAGGGAAAGCTGACCATTTCTCTCTTTCCAGTAATAAATAAAGCAAGAAATCTTCAAATATTCTCAGTTTAAAAAAGTGCTAATAAATTTTCAAATCCAGTAGTCCATGTAGACTGAACATTGGCAAAGCTGTAGCCCACCTCTGTACCACCTGTAACCAAATTTTCTTTGGATTTAATCAGGCATTGTTGCATATCAATTAAATAATCACTGAAAAGAGAGTAATCGGACTTTAACGGCATAGGGTAAATCCTTTCTACATAGGGTAAATCCTTTCTATGTCCTTAGATTAAAACTAAAAAACCCCCACTAAATGTAGAAAAATTATATCCTTTATACCTTTCTGCAAAACCAGTGTGGGATGGATAGGTTCTAGTCATTAAAACTCAAGTAGTGAATTAGATGGTATCTTCTCAAATTAGAAACTAGCATCTAAAAATCTATCTTAATAGTTTTCTTTTTCTATCTGTTATTTAGGTAGCAGTTTAAATGTGTTGAAGTGACATTTTTACTCATTATAAGGGCAAAGTTACAGTATGGGAGCTGCTAAACAGCAAATTTTGTTACTAGGGAAAGCCTGATAAAGCACTGGACTACTTCTTGACTTTTCTTCTTTGTCTGCTTTCAAGCAATAACTTCACCTCCAGCTAATGATTTTGTAGAAAGAAATCTCCAGATGAAAAATAAACTCTGGCTCATTTTGCCTGAGAAGGATGATTTACAGGGAGGAGATTATTAGGAAACCTTCCAGAGAGATATGAAATCCTCTTTTGTTTAGTGCAAGGGTTTGTATCACCATGTCAGTTTTTGATCACTTCTGGTTTTCTGTCTCTCCTTTTTAGGGCCATCAAGAATCCTGTAGTGCCCATGGAGTCTGCTATCTAGTGTGTAGAAAAAGATGCAACTGAGCAGTGCATTTTCATATCAGCCATCCTTTTGCTGGCTAGGTAGTCCAGCTTCTCAGCACTGGAGAGACGGTCACTAGAAAGGGTAAATCTTTACTGAAGGTCAGCCTATGCAGGAGCTGATTTTATATCCTTGTAATTGCTCTCTGGAAATCTTCTTTTTGTTTTTTTGGGGTTTTCTCCCACTAAATAGAGATATAAGCAAAAAAAAAAAAAAAAAGGTGGTGTTAAATGCACAATCCTACTTTGTGCAGATAAATTCTTGTTTCCACTGAAGACTCAGCATGGAATTCTATTCTTACTGTTTTCCCCTCCAAAAAAAGTTAATGCAGCCCTGCTTGTTATGTTTGTGTCACAGGTGCTGACACCCTGTGTCCTTTGTGATCTGCTAAGTGCTTTTCCACCTAGACAGGAGATAACACCTAATAACGAGCTTGCCACGGATTTTTAAGACTATTCAGAGCCCAATGGCAGCGGAGAAAAGGACTTTATCAAAAAAAGGCAAAGTGCTTATAAAGCTCCCAGTGTGTGATGTTATACATGGTTAACTTTCTCATGAACCTGTTAAGCCAGAGCTTCCACCCTAACTGAACATTGTAAGGAGCAACTTATCCCCAGGCCATTGTGCTGTGAGACAGCAGATTCAGAAGGAAGAGTTTTGCTAGCAGTGGTGCACTCTATGGAGATTTGTTGGGGAATTTCTTTTTTTTGTTGTGTGGGTGTTTTTTCCTTTGATTTGTGTGATTTTTTTTCTTTGTTTTCTGTAGAAGAAAGCAGCAATGCTCAATGGAGCTTTTGTGAGGAACGCTTCAAGGTGTGTTAACTGAAAACTGAAATTAAGGAGAGGGCATGCTGAGTTCACAGCAAAGAGTCTGAGGCCAAGGCTTAGTAATGAAAAAAAGGCTCCTCATGGGTCTGTAAGGTGACAGATTTTCACTCTGGAGACCTGTGCTTTTTACATGCAGCAGCTGAAACAGATGCTTGGTAGAACATTAAAGGAAAGAAGCAAAGATCTTTCACCTGGAAAGTTCTTTATGGCTTTTTAATGATTTTGTAAATGTACCTATCAAGCTACTTTGCTTCATATCAACAAGCTTCTGTCAATCTGCAGTAATTTATTTACTGCATTGTGGGATAAGTAGGCTCAACTGTAGACTAATAATGTGTTCTGATTTAGAGGAGTTAATGCTAAGAAGCACAGCCACACTTTTTAATGTACACCACTCTATTTTTCCTATGCCTATACAGAAATGCTGATGCTTATTGAATTTTAAAGAATTTTGTCATGTCATTTTTGTGGACATCAAATTTTTGGAGACAAATTAAAATCTTGCAGGTATTATTTTGGCCTTATATAAAATTTGTGTTGGGCCGAGAAAAAAGCTACTTGCATGGAATTAATGAACAAGAGATACTGATGGAAGGGATTTTTTCCTTCTTCTTTGTAAAATTGAAAAAACCACCACATTTACTAGAAGAATGGTCTGATCAAAACTTTATTTAATATAATTTACTCTTAATAACTCGGTACTGTAGTGCTGTTTCATGACTTTGTGGGACATGGAATTTTGTTCTGAAAATTACTTCAGGAGTATTTTATAGCATATTAATTTTAATGTCACCCACTTTGCACTTGAGCTTTATTTATCTACCTAGTAATAAACAGAAAGCTCAGGTTTTGGAGCTGATTAAGGCTTCTACTTGCTTTCAGGCCAATCATGACAGCTGTTTATTATATGGCTTACCTTAACCCCATTGAGATTATCACTTAATTCCAAAGTGATATGGCTGTGATACAGCACACTCCTTTTGAAACACAAAAGTACTAAAACCAGGACAACCTCAGAGTATCTAAATTTTTGGCTAGCCTTTTTTTTTTTTTCTTTTTAAATATGATTTCATTCATATGATTAGAATGGCAGCATTGATCATGGTTAATTAGGCACAGCATATAAAATGGGAAAGAATTGTGCCTTAATTTCATGGGCTTGAGGTTCTTTAATTCTTTCTTAGCTCTTTGGAGAAATGTGGACTCTTTCTCTTCACAGGGAATCTTTTAGCTTGCTGATGGCTTTTTTGAAGAGATTCTACAACATATACTTCTGAAGAGCAGTCAAAGTGTGTCTCTAGATTTTTGAAGTGTAACATGCTGACTATGTGGAAACAAAGCTGGAGTGAAGAAAACTCCAAAGAGAAATGAATTAATAGAAAGAAGGGATGGCAATTTTGGTAGGGTTGTCTCCTAATAGGTAGCCAATTCATTGAATGCATTTCTCATATTAAAAAATGTGAGGGAGAGTCCATCTCATTTTTCCTAAGCATTTTTAAGTTTGAATGGAAGTAATCCCTTGGTGCTACAGGAGCTCTCAGATCAACATTTTCTTAGCCAACTTAATTTCTATTAAAAAGGTCCTTTTAAACATGGTCCAAGTCTTCTTATTCAGCTTTCTACATCCTAAATGCAAAGGAATGAATTCCCTGCAAGCTGGTGCTGATGAGCTATTGCTTACTTTTCTGGCAAGAACAGTGTCATCACTGACGAGTTACTCAATTGTGGCCAGGTAAGAGGCTGCTCTTCTGTAACCTGTGGCCTGTTACTGCCTCATTACTGCAGGTGTTCCAGCTGCTTTCTTACACCTTAGCTTTTCCTCTTACAGAACACTCTGCAAACCACAAAGATAAGAGTTAATCCATACACTTTAGGTAAGAAATCCATGAGTCCATCTATTGCCACTTCAGTCAGAATCTCTTTCCTGAAGTAAAGAGAAATTTGTTTAGTCTATAGACTGAAACTCTCTATAGGCATTGCCTGTGTCTCCTTTGGCAAGCAGTGGGGACAAGCAGGAGCAGATTAGAAAGGTGATACCTTTGATACTGAGCTTGAAATGTCCACAGTAGGGGCAAGGATTCTAGTTTTTGAACAAGGATGAAAGAAGATTAAAATTAGTTTTTCTTAAAGAGAAATTACTCCATATTTCTTCAGGATAGCAGCTCCCTCATTTTCTCCTCAAAAATCTGGTTTTTTGCTTCTGGTGGGTGGATCACTGGGAATGCTTATGCACAGCAAATAAATTATTCCTGCAGTCCTAAAGACACCTAAGACAAACAGTAAGCAAGGTGTCATGATTGTCCTTGTGGCTTTCTTTGGTTTGTTTTTACCAACATTCAGCCACCCAGGTGATGTTTCCTTTTCACTATTGTCTTTCAAAGGCATTGTCCTTAACCTATTTTCAGGCATGTGCATCAAGTGCCTTACAATTCTTATAGGATCCTGAGCTGAGATTTTAAGCACCACAAAGTAAAAATCATTTCTCCAAACAATAGACTTCAAAAATAGATCAAGACACGGTTATGCAAATCTATTCCTAACATAATAGGAGATGATTTATGAATTTCCTTGCTTATTCTATATTTTTCAACTTTTAAAAATAGATAATATTTGCAGATAATGTTCAGAGGAAAAAGACCTGTGAAATATTATGGCATGCATTTTTTTCTTTGCCTTGCTTTTGTAATTTCTTTTTTTTTTTGTGTGTGAAAAAAATGCTTTTTACAACTTCTGGTAATTTTTAGGTTTTTCTTTGTCTCTGTTCATATGTGGAAGATTTAATGAGTTTTTCTGCATGAAAAAAATTCAAATTAATGTAAGGAGATAAAGTCAGACAAATCAACCTGCTGTTTTGCTTTTCTTACTACACATGTGAATGCCAGAAATGGACAAGATGGACTAGATGAACTGCTCTTTCCAGTCTTGATTCTTGTACAGAGAGATGTGTGAAAATACCCAAATTTGGCCAATTAGTTTTGTTCATGAATGTGAGTAACTGAAAATTTATCATCTACTCTGGTAATTATGTATTTTTTTACTCTCTACACTCATCCCTGCAAACATGTTCTCTGAAAGCCTGTTCAGATGTTACTCATCTGAAAGTATGTTGCTCCTCACATCAAAAATAATCTAACAAGCAACACCAGAACAAAAAAAAAAAAAAAAAAAAAAAAAAAAAAAAAAAAAAAAAAAAAAAGGCCCATCTGACTGACTTCTATGAGACAGAGTTTTCAGGTCCATAGAAACTCACTGTTTCATTTTCAAGGACTTTTTATATCCTTTATTGTTTACTGGAAAACACAAAGAAGATGCCTTTAGACACTGACACCCCTCTTCCCACTGAAGTCCACTAAAATAAGGGACATGGTGGGATTCAGTTTCTTACACTGTGTTTGATGGCACTGCAGTGGCTTTAAAGCATCCTGCATGTTCTCCAGCCTCCACTCTGGCAGGCCATGTACCTCCCCCAGATCCTCAGGCAGGCCTGGGCTTTAGCCAAATGGTTCCAATTATTTCCAACCAGACCTTATGTTTCAGGGATTGACTTATACTCTCACTGTCTGAACTATTACTATTGCCTCTACAGAAGGATGCTATTTTATTTTTCAAGAAAAAAAGAAAACAAGTAAGAAAATAAGGACTGCTCTACCTTTGTGTATGTAACTAGCTTAAATTCAGTTTATCTTCTCATAGAAATGCTTTTTTGTAACCTGAAGACATGTTTGAAATAATTTGCAATTATAGCAGAACATAAGGTCCTCCGAATATATGCTGCATGGCTGTTTACTGGACTTAGATAGCTCTTATTCTGATTTTGCTGAGACTTCATTTAAATCTAAACCCACGAATAACAATTATTTCCAAACACAATGTCAAATGTTGAATTCTAATAACTTGAATTCTAATAACTTGGAACCCTGCTTGGCTGTAATTGAGAACATTACCACGAGCAGTAAAATTTAAATATTCCTTTTGATATAACCAAGTGGAAGTACAGCAGTTTTAATGTAAAAAAAAAAGTGTGATGATTTGTGGCTGATTCTTTGACATGCTGATGGCTGCCAACCCTTGCAGTCAATGCAAGTGGAAGCCTTTAGACCCTGGCAGAAAATGGTCTGTGCCTTTCAGCACTGAGCCCTGGGTTGCATGTGCATTCTGCATGCCTGTGACCTTTGGGTTAGCAGACTCACAGTTGGTCCTGCCATGTCAAGAGAAACAAAATTTCCAAATCAATTTTGAACTCTCAGGTGTGAAATAAACCATTTTAAATGATGTACATATATTTTGGTACCTCTTTATCCTGGCTCTGCTCTCAGCTGGGTGGACTTCCATCCATTCAGTGCAGCAATGGAGGCTTGAGATTGGGGTCTGTAGTGAAGTCCAATGAACAGAAATGAGGAAAGGATTGAAGCTAGACAAGAGTTTGTTTTTATTTTAATGATGAGTTTGGAACTAGTCTACCTCCTTTCTAGTCTGCCTGGTCTAGTGCTGAGTTATGAGTTTGTTGAAGTGCATTTGAAGATGGAGTTCTGAGAGTGCAGTTTATGAAATGTGGTTCACCAGGTGTCGTGGTGGGGGCAAGCAGGCTTAACTTGTTGAGCTGTAACTCTCTCTTCTTTCCCAATGGTATCTCTTTTTTTTTTTTCCTCTGCACTTCATAAACAGAGGTGCAGTAACAAAATAGAAGATTTTTGTTTTGTGCCTTTGTTCTTTAATCTCTTTTGCCTTCCAGGCAAGGAGAGAGCTGTCTTTATTTTCTGGAAGAAAGTAAAGCTTTCTCATGACCCAAGAGACAAGATTCAGCTGGGTTACAGAATAAAAACTGCCCTGGTTAAAATAGCTGTCAGAGCAGTGTGGAATAGTCTTGTTTTTATTTTCCTGCCATATTTGAGCAGAAGTGTAGGGCTTGACAGTGCTGTGTTTTGGGGATTTTGTTAGCCTTTTTTTGAAGCCCAAAGTTAACAGAAAAAAAAAATCTCTTGTCCTCTTTCACAGTTCTTTCTTGGATTTTACCTGGAAAAATTTCAACAGAAATCTGGAAGGAAGCGCATAAGAATTCTTGTAATAAGGTACTATGGAATCTGCTCTTAGTTATACATAACTCTTGCTTTTGGCTGTGACCAGTGAGAGAAACTCACTTTGTTTTAGAGTGCTGACTCAATTTAACAACTATAATTGCCTGATCTCATTTAGGAGAACAGTATAAATCTATACCTTACTTTTTATTTACTTTATGTAAATAAAAAGTAAGGTATAGATTTATACTGTTATATATACTGTTTTTATATATATATATATATATATATATATATACAACTATAATACTTTTTTTAGTATTATTGTTATTTATAAAGATTCTGCTTTCATGGTAATGAGGCTCTACCTTCTGAGTTGCCAGCTGTCCTGCTCTTGTTGCCCCTTGTAAGACTCTGTTGGTGAAGCAGCAAAGCCACTAGGAGCAAGAGGGCACAAGGAGCTGAGAAATGGTCTTATTCTGATCCCTTAGCTGCCACCTGTATTTTCTTGGTGGCACAGAGAAGCCAGAGAATGGTTAACTGATGTACCACTGGAGTTCCCCTCTCATCTAAGGGGGTTCCCTGTGGTCTATAAATCTCTAAGAGTCAGCACCTTCCTGGAAGAGAAGCAGGTAAGTGTGGCTTTGAGCATCACTGGCTGCTGAAAAGCCTCAGGGCAGGGGAGACAGGCAGAGGGCAGAAGGCTGCTTTATCCACAGGAGCACAGAGCTTTACCTTAAAGCAGATGTTCAGACCAGTAAAAACTTTAAGCCCTTATTGAGATGGTGGCCAGAAATCCAGGGGTGGCAGGAATATCACATAAAGCTGTTCTCTCTTCCCTTATGACCAAAAGAAGCAGTGGTGCACAAGAAAGATGTGTGCACTTCAACAAACACACCCTGAAGCCTGGGAGAATGGCTGGTGGCTTTATTATGTTTTTGTAATTGTTTTGCTCATCCTCAATTGGCAACGAGATAAATTTACGGAAAATAAAAAATAACTAATTTTTCTAATATAAATATTTAATGTGACTGAATTGCAGTGGTTGGTATTTAGGTAAAAAGTATAATTCAAAATTCTAAACACTCCTGCCCCAATGCTGACTGACACTTGAATTCCATTATTGAAAACATATTCAGTCTCTATATTTTTAATTTTCTATATTATCCAACAGGCAGCAATTTAAATTTCAGTATTGAAAATATTTTCAAACTATCTCTTGGGTCATATTCATGTAGACTTCAAAGCAATCAAAGAGAAATGTGAGAAGGTATGAAGCACTCACTCAACAGTTTCTTATCCTATGTGTGTAAACTCAAAGCTGTCCTGCTTTAAGGAGAAATCACTCCACAGACAATAAATATGATTAAGTACCTGCCGGAGCAACTCAGCAGCTGCAGAACTGAATGCATCCAAAGAAATTGAAAATTCATTCCAAGATGTAATGAACGAACAGAAGGGGCTTTTTCAGGGAGGGCAGGAAATGAGATTGTAGATGACTTGGCTTTACAAACACATTGCACACAGCTCTCTCTTAACATTAGTCCTAAATTCATATGTGGATAAGAACTGTAAAATATGGCAGCCAACTGATGGACTTTAATCACTTTCCAGGGAAAGGGCAATGCAGCAGGACACAAATGATGCAGGAGGTTTCTGTGGTGCACTGTGGCAAATTTATGAACATACATGGAGAATCTGATAAAGGAAAATGCTCTGCTGGACCTTGCACTTTCAGAAGAACTGGTTGGGAATGTGAAGCCTGGCCTTCAGGATTCTGGCACAAACATGCCTTACTCTTGCTGGAAGAGGACCTGGTTAAGAAAAGTTTTTTAAAAAGTGGACATGCGCAAGTGTGTGAAACATTTAAAAAGACTTATGAAGCATGGGCTAGGGAAGTGGACAGTGAGGTAGATTGCAAATTGGATAGATAGATGGATGAATGATGAAGCTCAAAGTTGTGTGATCCAGCAGCACAAAGATGAGTTGGAGGCCAGTCCCTAGCAGTGCTCCCCAGGTGTCAGTGCTGGAACAGCACACATGAATGATGTGGACCATGAGGAAAAAAGTTCACAAGTGATGCAAAAGAAGGATGGGTGGCTTATACACCATGTGGTTTTGCTGCCATTCAGAGAGATCTCAACAGACTGGAGAAAAGGACTAAGAGCAACTCCATGCAGCTAAACATAGTTTTGCATCTGGGGAGGCATAATCCCCATGCAACATAGACTGTTGTAATGGAAAAATAGCTCTGCAGAAAAATTGCAGGGCTCTGACCTGATGGTCAGCAAGGTGAACACGAGCAGCAGTGTGCCCTTGGAGCAATGGTGTCCAACTGCATCAGGGGCTGCATAATGCATGGTGCTGCTAACAGGTGGAGGTGGTCCTTCACCTCTACTCAGCACTGAGTGCTGGGGTCCAGTTCTGGGCTCCTCAGTAGAAGACAAATAGGCACTTTAGGGGATTGAGTCCTGTGGAAGATCATAGAGCATCTGACATAGGAAGAAAGCATCTGAGCATCTGACATAGGAAGAAAGTAAGAGAGCTGGGCCTAAAACTTGTGTGTCTTTGCTCTTCCATCCCTCAGGAAGCTGCAGCTTGCTGCATGCTGCACCACAGTGCTTGTTACCCCTCCATTTGTGTCAGAGAGTCCTGAACAGCACACAAGTGAAAACTGAATCCTTGACCTTGTTTGTCCTTTCACTGTCATTTGATCTGTTCTCTTCCTTATTGCTTACCTTGCCCTAAGGCTCCCTGCACACTTTACAGAAGTCTGGCTTTGGCACTCAGGAGAGTCAAAACTTATTTTATGCCTCTTTGTATCTGTGGCCAAAAAAGGAGCTAGAAGTAAACAACTAAGCCATCTGAGAACCGGTATGGCCCAGGGGAGGTGAGTTCATGTCTTGGAGCCTGGAAAAGCTGTGCTCTGTCAATATTTCTCCCAAAACTGTGTTGAAAACATCACAGGTTAAGAGGCAGGATTTGCCTTGTCATCTTTGTAATTGTTTTCGTTAGACTTTGTGTATAGATTTGACATTAGTAACAATATTAAGTGGAGCTTAATATACTACTGCAGATATCACACTTTTGCCTCCCACAAGTATCATCCCTAGAACCATTGGAAAAGGAGAAGGAAAGTCCTTGCTCCTGTTCTTCTGTCAGCTTCTACATTCATAGAGAATTACAATGTACAGTTAAAATTCAAAGCAGATTTAATATTTCAATGAAATTGTTCATTTTCTTTCATTGAAGCATAATATAAGAGTAATAGACACTGTTGTCTGTTTTCCCACTGACAAAGGAGATCAAGAGTTTATATTGACAATCTTAACCAGGATTTAAATGGCTGGACCTGTTGCATGAGAGCATTAAGAATGTAAGAATAGCCACAATTTGATACTTAACAGGTCAAGAGTGAGATAGGTGTATTTCTCTCGTGATAACTTGCCAAAAGCTCTTGAGATGGATGATGTTTCTATGTATTTCTATATATCACACTTTTCCACTGATTTGTGTAGTGCCACTATCTGGCACTATCAGGCTGTAGAATCCTTTATTATCCTTGACAGATTTGACAAGGAGTTTAAGATTTGTGCCTATTTTTTCCATCAGAATTAGTACAGTAGCACCAGACAAAGGGATGCAGGATTTAAGGCAGAGAGAGCAACATAAGGGATGGATCACAGTGCCTGTGGCAATGTAGAGAAGTAGGGATGCTGAATGAAAACCAGCTTTTTTTTCTCTTATCATATGTCACAACAATTTTCACTGAAGTTTATTAATAATTTATTTAGTACTTCCATTTTCTGTTTTGGGAGACTGCACCTTTTTTAAAAAAAAATGTGCCTTTTTAAAAATGACTGTCTTTAAAGATACTTCTCCAGGCTGCAAATGACTGAGGCAGGTGTAGATTCCCAGGCAGGTGAGTACAAATTGAAGTGTCATATGCTTCTCTGTTGCTGTGTCAGAATTGGACTTATTTGTGGCCAGGAAATACCTAATTTGAAATGCACTGACTCAAATCTACCTCAAGGCTGTGGGCAGGGGGAAAGTGGGGAAATCTACTGAGCAGAATATGTAGGGATTTATCTCCTTTTAACATGTTAGCTCAAAACAAAAAAATCCTTTCAGTGTTGATTTTGGATGGGGATGCTGCATGAAAGATTCCTTTTTTTTTTTTTTTTAATAAGAGTTTGAAAGTAGTTGAAAAAGTTATTCACTGGAGTATTATAGCTTAAAGACTTGAGGCACTTGAAGGTGTCATCCTTGATTTCTAATAAGTAAGAGTTATCAAACATGTTGATTAAGAACCTTCTAAGTGAGGATTATATCACTAGAAGGCCAAGGCAGAGGCAAGAAGAAGTTATTTACTGGGTGAGGAATAAAATCTATGTAGGAAGCATTGCAATGGGTACCCAGGTTATGGTCTAAACATTACATAACACATTTGACCTCACTGCTAAGCTATTAGTCATAATTTTTATTTCCTAATAATTACATAACTTCAAGGGTTATGTGTTTGGTTTGTTATTAAGCTTTTGATTTTCTATTGATTTAATAGTAAAATTGCATTGCATTTATTTCTGTATTTATTTCTGTGAATATCTGTATAAAAAGTTGAGAGTAGCTTAACTTTCATACAAAAGCAAAATAAAAAAAAACTTGGTCAGGGAACAACTCTGGGTTTGAAAAATATCAATAAAGCAGTAACAGCAAAAAATTGTTTTTAAGCTGGATCAGTTCCCTGGTGGCTCTCAGTGTAGTGCCACAATTAGTGATAGCTGGTATTGCAAAAAAGTGATGAAATAAAGGAAGGGGGATGAAGGAAAGGGGGATGGTTTTAAAATCTGCTTCAAATCCCGACTGAATGAACAGAGGTCTTCTTGCCCCACATAGCAGATTAGAGTGAAGAGTGTGTTTTTAACCAGATGGGGATATAATTTCTGAAGGATGTTGTGACCCAAAGGGAGCCTTGCACCCTTGAAATCTGTTGCATTTGATTTCTGCCCCACAAAAGATGTCTAAGAACATATCTCAGGAAAATTCCTTGAGATTCTCAGAGAGATGAATGATGATAGCCTGAGTCTATGTTAGAATTACAGTGAAGATACCTTCTTAGGTCTTTCCAAACTATGTAGCAAAGCTGAAAGGATTTATTGCATCATTACCTTGGCGAGTGATATTCCCTGCTAAAAGCATATATTGCACATTGAGCAATTTTTCTTTCAGTACTTTCAAAGCACTGCTGAAACTGTACTGGGGTGAGGATCTGGACCCCAAATTGAAATTTCTCTACTGTTATAATTTGCCATACATTACATTGTCATCTGTTGACCAAATGTATTCATGACAGCTGAGAGATTTATTTAAACCATTTCTCCTAAGCCTGTCCTTTCTTATTGCATTGTATTAAAGCAAGCAGCAGCAGCTTGGCAGCTTGTTGGCTGCCAGTCATTGCTGGAGAGTGAATCACTCATGGGGACAGCAGGGAGATTCCCAGCTATCATCTCTGAGATTTACTCATGTCATTGACAGAGGTGATGCATGGCCACCTGGGAGAAGCAGTCTGAAAAGGTGTGTGCACAGGTGGGTAGGCAGAGGGATTAGAGGAGGACCTAAATTAGTTTCAAAGCTGATCTATATGGTTTTGTTCTTGATGGATTTATCCTTTCTGGGGGGCTGATTGCAGCTCTGTGCTGCTTGAAATTCTTCTCTTGTTGATTTCTGTGTTTTATATCTTTAAACATCTAAAACTGTACCTGCTTGCAGATACCATATCTTTTATTCTTAGCAACCTGTCAAAGGCTTACTGACTTTGGGGCTTGGGTATAAAGTCCACCTAAAGATAAAATCACTCATTTAAATACCACTCCATAAGCTGAAAAGTATGGTGCAGAGAGAATCCAGCAAAATCCATGTATTAACTGTGCCTTTTTTTGAAGGGAGTCTGTATCCTGAAAACATGGTGAAAATATGGCTCTCATAGCCATACAACTGACTTCACACGATCATATGGATCACATCCATGAGTTTGCTTGAACAAACCAGAAAAAAAAATCTTATTTCTTTTTTTCATACAAGTCTTTTTCTTAGAATTTCAAATAATTTGATGACTTTGACTATGACATTCACTATGAATATTGATACCAATAGCAACAAGGGTCATATGCTTGCTGTAAGTGTTTATATTTTTACAGTGTAAGTTAAGGCATTTAAATGGCCTTCCAAATGCTAGATGTCCCTATTATTTAGTTCCTGATTTGTTACAAACACAAAGTCCATTGAAAAAAGTCCTTCATCAGCCATAGGAGTGACTTCTTTGAAATAAAAAAAAGAACATAAAGTCTCAAATCTCGGGGTTTTTTTTTTAATAAACAGATTTTTCCTTTTTAGAAATAGGCTTTTCAGCTACTGCAGTTTTTCCTATTTTGAACATACTTCATGCTGGAAAGCCTCATATCTTATTCCCTAAATACTTGCAGCAATTCCAGTGTTTATTGATCACAGCAGGGCTCCATAATTGGACTCACTTACTTGGGTTGCAGAAAAAGACCAATAACAGCTTATGCAAATTGAGAAAAAACCTCCCACAGAAGAAGACTGTGTCAGACTGCTGACCTCCCAAAGTTAGGATCTGCATATGCTCTGCAGCTCACACAGAGAAAACACAGGATTGCATGGAGAGAAAAGAAATAACATTGCTTTGTACTATAAAATTGTCATCATAAAATAATACTATTTAACACTTTTTGTCTCCAGAGCTGAGAAATGGTTTTCTGAATAAGGTGGTTGTCAGCCACTGGAAGAGTAACCTTGTGCTGAGATTTGATTAAATTTCCTCCTAAGCCTCTTTGTTGTTGACCATGTCTATCTACACAAAGACTGCTTTTTGTGTGCTAGGTGTGAACAGTGAAGTGCCCCTGGATAATTATGATCTGATATTAGGTTTCTAGCGTATGAAAAATAACTTCACATCATTATATTTATCTTCATTAGAATGCAAATTCAAGATTCTTTTTCGTGTATTAGTAAAGGAGCTGCATATTTTCTCTAATAATCTGTGGCATTTTAATGGATTTTCTTAGAGATGGATGTGATTTCATCTACTGTGGCAAATTTTATGCTGATTCTTTTCTTTCTCTTAACAGGTTTCCTAAATTAAGGATTCACTAATTTTTCTGAATTAGCTCTCCTAAGAGTAAACCTGACGAGCTCTTGCATTTGCATAGGTATAATTACTATAGCAAGTTTGACATGTCCAGTTTGGACTTGGCTGCACATTCCTAAGAGAACTGCATTCCTTTTCTTGATGGGAGTGCCCTGCCACAGGAAAGACTTTGGATGTATCCTGGTGATGTTTTCCTACTGTCCAGAGATGAAAGACTTCAGGAGCGCAGGATACTGACAGAGGAAAGCAGCAGAAGTCATGACCAGCAAAAGGGTAAGTTGTCTTACTTTGCTTTCAGGGTTGCAAAATTAAAGAGGAAATTCTTTGATAGACAGCTTGCCTTCCTTTTCCTTCCTCTCTCTCTGTCTTCTCCAGGGAATCTGAGAATTGACCTTCCTGCTAATACAAAATCAGACTCCAAGTATGCCCTGTTCAACTTGCCTCATGCTCAAAGATGCTGGATGAGTGCCCTGCCCAGTCCTCTCTGGGTCATTTGTCACAAAATGAATGTGATGAGGAACAACTTTTTTCATTTGGAGACTTGTGGTTAAGGCAGTGAAGTTAGAACACATTCTCTGCCAATTTATTTCAAGCTTTATAAGAAAACCACAGTTCTCATTGACCCTTTTTTTCCTGCTCAACCTGAACATTTTCCTTACCTCAGCAAAGCTGAGAAAAACCAATCTCACAAAATCCAAAGTGCTTCATGATAACTTATTGATTCTATCCAAACCTTCATATGAAATCATTCGGGAAGAGGGGCCAACTGGCTCTCTCCCCTGCCTCATGTTTTTCCAGTCTTCCCTGGTTTCCAGGAGGTTCTCCCCTCCCTCACCTAGCCAGGGAAATTTTGGTGCTTCCTGGCCAGCTGAGCTGATCCCAAGGGAGGAGGCACCACCCTGGCCCCTGCCTGAGCCCCTCTGCCCTGCTGACCCCCAGAATGTGTCCAGAGAGCAGCTTCATAGATGGCCTGGATCAGCTGTCCCCTGGGCTGCTTAGCTTTCTGCTCTTTTTTCTCAGTGATCTGGATAAAGAAAAGGAAAAATGTTGGCTCGCTATGCTGGATGCCTTCTTGCTGGCTCTGAAACAACACAAGGCAGTGAAATTCTGTAATCTTTTTGGCTGTTTTTTCTTTTCAAAATCTGATGCAAGCTGACATTGCTCCTTAAGATTGTTTGTTCCTTGAATAATTTTAGTTTTATTTCCAAATCAGCTGGGAATAGATAAAGAAAATAGTATTTAAATTCTTTCTAGATAAAGAAAGAATCTCCCCACTGCTTCAAGAAGATCAAAAGAAGTAATGAGTTGTTTTAGCAGGATTAATTAGCTGTGAGAAAGTTAGTTGTGAAAATTGGAGATGATCTTTGTCTTTTATGTGCATCTTCTTCTCCTTGAAACTGAGAAAGCATTTAGCAAATAACCTTTTTTGGTTTTGCTTCACAAAGTTCAGAAAAGACCTTTATGTTGTGTTGAAAGAATTGCAATTTTTACTTTATTCCTCCATTCAATTTCATTAGGTGACACTTTCTCAACTTATTCCTTCCTTCCAGGTGAAGGACTTTTAGGGGATAAGCCTTGTGAGGAGTGCCTGAGGGAGCTGGGGGTGTTTAGCCTGGAGAAAAGACCTTATTGCTCCCTACAGCTCCCTGAAAGGAGTGTGTAGCCAGGTGAGGGTTGGCCTCTTCTTCCAAGCAACCAAGCATCTTGACAAGACAAAAGGACATAGCCTCAAGCTCTGGCAGGAGAGATTCAGACTGGCCATCAGGGTGGATTTCTTGATTGAAGAGGTTGTCAGGCAGAATGGGCTGCCCAAGAAGGTTGTGGAGCCGTTAAATAGGAGAAGGGTTTAACCCAAAATGCTAGGCAGCAATTTTCCATCATTCTGATATTTAACTCCCACCACGAGACTCTCCTGAATTCAAGGCCCCGTCCAAAGAGATTGGACAAACTCAACAGTAATCAGGGGGAATCGGGAGGGGAACTATAAATTCCCACAAGCTGGGTGGGTGATCCTTGTCCTTCCACACAGCTGTAGGACCCGAGGAGTGCCACCATCTCTGGCTTCTCTGCAGTCAAGGGACTGGTAAAGGCAATCACCTGTTTCCAAAGGGCAGGCCTGTGGGGTGTACTGTGGTGGATTTTCTATACATCCATGGTCATTTCTCTTAACTCCCACTGAGAGGGCTCAGTAGGCATTCTCCTATTGTTCAACTTTTATATTCTTCCTTGTGTTCACTTCCTACAAATGCCCACTGTGATTAAAGACTATAAACCAACAGTGTAACAATCTGCACAATCACTGCTCTAATGCCAAATCCTTAAAAAAGGTAATTCCCAGGAGAAAAAAGAAAGAAATGCTATACTGCCTTCTCCTCTGTGTTCAGTTTGCCTCATTAACATTGCCACAGCTCTTGGGATGATTAATATGTTGTCACTTTTGCACATCATTAATTTGGTAATTCACAGTAGGAGATGTATTCTATAATGGATTAAAGTAGAATTCATTAATTGAGGTCAATCCCTCCTTGTAAGCATGGAGATGGCTTCATCACTATCTTAGCTAGCTGCCTAAATAGCAATATTTGCTCATTTCTAAGCTTGTCACAAAGCATGTGTTAGAGCAGGTAAGAAATGCTTTCTATTTATTTTACAGTCCATTGCAGAGTGTTTCCCAGCAGAGAAAAGAAAGATCCCTGATCCTCACGTGCTTGTGTGAACTTCAAAGCCCAGCCTCTGCCATGCTTGGTGTAATGCAGCTGGAAAACCAGGCCCCTCACCAGACAAGTGACCTAAAGTTCTGTGCTGAGTAGGGAGCTTGTTTAATGCCATGAACTCCCAGGGTCATCATGCAAGCTGATGTGATAAGTCTGATCCCTGCTCTGAAAGTGTTTTTTACCCCCTTAGGATGTGCATGGGGAGACCCAGGAGTCTAGAGATGTTGTGAAAACTGTACATGCTAATCAGCAAGTTTCTGAATGTTTCAGTTGGAAATGAGTTAGCCACTGTGATGGCTGGACTGCCCTTAGCACAGGGACAGCAGTGGTTCAGGTACTCCAGCCCTGAGAGTCTGAAACTTCTTTGTTAGAAGTACTCCAACCTCTGGGCAATAAAGCAAGAGAGGAGGCAGCAGAGTACTTTCGTGCTGACTAGCTGAAGGTAGAACATAGTCCATCTAAAATTGCCAAATAATGAAACTACTTGGAGAATTAACAAAATGGAGTCTGATTCTCTGGGAAGTTACCATCTTATTTTCTGGAAACCTTGTGTTTTGGCCTCTGTTCTGAAGGGAAAAATCTATAAACTGCCTGAAATCCCAGAGTTAAAAAAAAAAATTAAATATGAATGAAAGAGGGGAAAAAATCCCCAGCATGACACACTGATCCTTATTATCTACTCTACATGTAGGGAAATATTTAAAGAGCTTGCTCTAGCTGTTGTAGAACTCCTTGCTCTCCAAGGGTGAAATGATTACATTTCAGCAAAAAAAAAAGTGCAGATGACTCAACCTTTTTCTTGGAAGAATTTCATGCGTATGATATGTCTTTTCAGAAATCACTGTCAGTAACACTGTATAATTTGATGGTACTCTTGATGGGGAGTAGTGTTTTGTCTGTAATGAAGTGTATTATTCATTAGTATTTTATTCCTGATAGCTTGTTTGGTTCTGAGAGCCAAGTTCCCACTGTGTATCATTTTCCTTTATTGCTGGTATTATCACGAGATAATCCAGTGTGATTCATGGATTAAATTTGACTTTATTGTTGTAGGTATTAGAGTGATAATTAACTTCAAAAGACATGGAGATCAAACTAATTTAAACTTTAATTAGTTGAACTAGTGTTACCAGTTCTACTCGGCTGTTTTCACAGCTCTAGTGACTATAACTGCAAAGAAAAACTAGCAATTAAAATATTACAGAAGTATTGCAGTAATCAATAAATATTCCTCTTAAGTTTTGTCTGTAATAGACTCCGTGCCTTAGTGAAGCATGTGTTAGATTAATGATTAAATATTGAGTCTCCTGAGCATGAGACTCCACATCAGTTATCTCTTCAATTATTTACAAGAACTTCTTATGAGGATGGGTATGAGCACAGGGTGACTGTGAGTGCCCTTGCAGGGCTCCTCTGCATCCCAGGGCCTTATCTGACTGATCTGCAGCACAAAGGGGACGACTTCAGGCTGAATTACAGAGATGTGGAGAATTACAGAGTCAATGTGCTGAATTACAGAGTCATTGCCACCCACTTTACATGTGCTTTGGGAGGCATGGGAGGTGGGTAGGGAAATCTGTTGCACAAGTTTCTGACTACAAACTTTAGTCATCCAGACCAAACTGCTTGAATCCAAGCTAAGAACCTTTTTTTTTCTGTAAATTGGTCACTATCATATTAATAAGAAAGTATTATTTTTATTTTGGTTTTGTTTTCACAAATTCCAATTAAACACTATTCCAAAACATAAGTGATTTGGAAATACCTCAATATTTTCAGTGCAATTTTAAAGCCACTATCCATCTATTCATTCTATAACACTAGTTTTATCCATGGGGTTCCTCTTTCCTCTATGTATTTGAAATGGGTTCTGGAACTGATCTTTCTAAACATGTATAACACCAAAGATTTATGATTTTTTTTTGCCTGACAATTATAGAGAGACACTTTTCCTCTTTCACTGCCTCCATTCTTTAAGGCTGGAACTCACAGCAGAAGTTCTGTGTTTCTAATGCTTAGACATTTGGTTCTTACATAGGTTATGTCAGCCCTCAGGATTTGTTAGTTCTTTCTGTACACAGTGATGCTCTTCTGAACTTTCAATCCTGGTGCACTGCAATTTTGCAGCACCATTTTAAGCACTCTGGTTCTTACAAGAAGAAATGGCTGTATGCCCTTCTTTTCACCTGTCTGGGAAAGACCGGAGGAGGCGAAGGGGATTTAGTTCACTGTTGAGTTTACTACATCTCAAATTTACCTACTCTATTATGTTTAGCTCTGTAATTGCTGATGCCTTTCTGCCTCTTTTGACAATGTTTCATTTGCAGAATTTTACACTTTGTTGGCAGGAGTGATTTGTTGATCCAGAAGGTTTCACCGGCGCAATGGGATTGCATTCACAGTTTCAGCTTTGAGCTGAGAATGATAAACATTCACACTAGCAAGAGGATAGTATGGGTGAGAAATCTCATATTTTCTCCTTGCAAATTGTGCCACAAGAAAGAGCAGCTGACTTCTGCCACAGGCCAAATGCAGCTTGTACAAACAGTTCAGTGGTCTGATGGCTGGTTCCTTTCCACCCTCTTTCCTCAGTGGCCCATGGCAGCACGACAGGATACACCAGCCTCCCCCAATCACACTGCAAATGAACCATTTAGAGATGAACTTCCAGCTCATTAGACAACTGCACATCATGAATGGCTGTCAGGAGTGCCTGTTGGCTCTGGAACAAGCCCATATCTGGTCAAAAATTGAAAATTCACAGTGCTGTGTTCTGCTTGAATGCTCCTATGAGATGATGTGAGGCATAACCTGGCCAAAGTTTCAGCACCTCTGTGCTGCTACCTAAGAAATTTGAAGAAAGATGGCTAAAAGGGAAAAATAGAAACGTCATCAGTCTTACTCTTTCAAGTTTTTTAAATTAAAAGGGGAAACATTGATCCTATGTGGGATTATAACAGTCTGGCTTTTCTGTTCTATGGATTGCTATTAGGACAAGTAAGACTTACAGCAAATCTTTTCTAATAACGTTTCTTTCATGGCTGGATTTGTAATGGAAGAACTGCAATGGCAGCAGGCTAACAAACAAGGCAGATATTGATTGCAGATGTCAAAAGGCAGAAGAATAGAGCGGGGGTAGGTGTCAGGTTCAGCTGGGGATGCTATGACAAGTCTGAAGCCCTTGTGGTCAGATCAAGGCTATCCAAATAAAATGCAATGCCATGGGCAGTACTCCTCATCCTATCACAACAGGCCCTGCTGAAAAGCCTGTCCCTATTTTCCATAGCTCCTTTTAAGTACTGAAAAGCCTCAAAAAGGCCTCCCTAGAGCCTCTTCTTCTCCTGCCTGAACAACTGGAGCTCTTTCCAGGTTCAATGACTGGAGAGGTGTTCTGTCCAGCTGTTGATTTTGTGCTTCTCCTCTGGGCTTGCTCCAACAGGTCCATGCCTTCCTTCTGCTGGGGACCCCACAGCTGGACACAGTTCTCCAGGTAGGGAATATCTGTGCAAACAGCAAAGACTGTCACAGGCATGACCGTGATATGCAGGTTAGGGCTTTCAAACACAGTGAGAGAGCAGCTCTTTCTAGCAGAGACTGAGACTTTGAAAGTTGGATCCTCTCTGGGCACTTGGGAAGCCATAGCTCAGGACTTGGAGGGTTGCCAGATTCACAGCAGTTGTACAACACAGACAGGCAATGCAGACAGCACAGGTTGCATTTGTGGTTTATTGTCCCTGCAGTCCTGGAGTTCCAGATTCAGATTCCCTGAGGGTGAAATATTGCACAACAAAGGAAAACAATGTATTTAACAAAACAAAACAAAAAATCACGTGAAATCATCATTAGGATATTTACTGGTACTAATCAACAGAGAGATATTCTTATCTCTGCTGATACAAACTGAACAATTTTCACTGGTGCAAATGAAGTCAGAATCCAGTAGACCATTTCTGTGGGAGATCTCGAGAGTTCATTACTTTGGGATATGAATTATTTTTCCCTTTTATGGACCAAATTGCCAAGCCCTCTTCATGCAAGTAATTTACCTGCCCATACTGAGTGCAGAGGAGTTGCCTGTCCCTGCCTTATGGGCTGTTAATGTTTGTGTAGGTGCCTACATGGCCAGCAATTTTCTTCCAAAATGTACTGCCAGGGAGACAGCCCAGTCAGTTTTTAGCAATGTAGGTTAATTACCAAACATAACAGCTCAAAAGATGTTTCATCCTCTTTGATTACTTAATATATTTGTTTAACTTCCATTCTATCTTGTTATTCCACCTTCTGGGTAAGGAAGTGGAGGAACTCATGCACAGAAGCACAGATGGCACCTACAAGGATTGGTGAAATCTGCAGTTAAAAGCCAGTTCTTGTTATTCCTTGCAGCCACCATTAGAGATGCCTGCTGGCACACCACTTAGTTTTCTCTTGTGAAAGGTGCATCTGCATTCCCTCCCACAGGATTTAATAATGAAGACTTGAGGCTCTGAGAACTTCACATGCCTTATAGATGGGTACTGCTAGCAAAAGCACTCAATCTGGGGTGATTCTGAGGTAGTTTATTTACTGTAACATAGCAAAAGGGCTGCCACAAATCAAAACTGCTGGAGGGCCCAACAGTAATCACGTAGTCTTCTCCTCTGTATCTTTCTGTGAGCCTACTCCTGGGGCACTTGATACTTGAACATTTTATTTTGTGGAGTACAGATTAGTTGCCAACAATTCTCAAACAAAACATCTGTAAACAGAGGCTAGTTTTGTGCTGGCATTTTCCAGAGCGCATCGTATTTTGATAGCAGCTATAAGTGTTCTGCACAAGGGATGCAATAAACTCTTCATAGATCCGTGAAATGATTCCCCACTGGATTGCCACTCATTTGTAACAGGAATTATATAAATGTTTAATGTTATTCAGTACCACTCTGGGGAATAGGTCCACTCCTTAGACAATGTCCTCAGGTCTTGTTGGACAAGCTTCAATCTGGCCTTTGTTCAGTGAAGCAATATCAATTTAGAGTTGCTATATCTCCTACCTGCTTAAAATTAAAAATTAAAGCTTTTGTTGGAAAGTAATTAAATTATTACTAAGAAATAGCCACCAGCTTAAAAGAGGGCTAATCAGGTACTATTATTCTGCTGACACCACTATAGCTCAGAAAGATTCTTTACCAGTGAAGAAGGAAAGGGTTGAAGTTTGACAATTATTTTCTGTCATAAGGCAAGATAACAGTGATGATATCAGAAGAAACTGAAACTGATTTGATGTTAGGGAATTCACAATCATTTTTCACAATCATTTAGCAACAGACCTCAGAAAATTTTCAATCATTCTACATAAGCATTTTAGTTTGAACCAAAAATGCATTTCAGATATAATTCTATGTTTTCCCCCATTTGTGGTATTTTGTCTCACATCAAAGAATGGTTTCACAGTCTGAAAGTTAGATTTCTTTTAATTAAACTAAGCTTGAAGTGTCCCAGTAATGAGTTTCAGCTAGTAGAGACAGATTAAAACTAATCACAAGTAATTCCCTTACCTCAGAAATGTGTAGACAACAGGACCTTAGAGATTTGACACTGACTTCTTTCTGCCTTTAGATCTTCTCTTAGTGGGCTGTAAGACTTGTTTGTGTTAACATGATTTGTCAATTTAGTGCTTCTTAAGTTTCTTTTGGTTTCTCCTTTCTTTCAACTCTGCCAATGTCTAAAAACTTTCAGACAAGTTACACATGATTTTTTCCAGTCTTCTGCTTTCCAGACAGATGCCAGCTCTATACATTTTTCTCACTGGAAGCAAGGACCTATAAAAATACCTGACACAAAACCACACAGGGGGGTGATTTTTAAGTTAAATCAATTCATTCCACCTGTCTGTCTCCCTGTCACTGAAAAATGTCTAATTGAACACAGGCACTTAGTTAAGCAGCAATGACCCCCAAACCTCTTCTGCACTGGCGGTGCTTGGTGAGGCGATGAAAATCCAGGCACTGCCACCCACCCCATTAGTGACATTCACCATGGCTGCTGCATGACAGTGCTTACTCCTCTGTGGAGCTTCAGAGCTAGCATTTCCTAGTTTTCACAGCTGGTCACCTCCTTGTAACACCAAAATCTGGTGGCAATCTTATACCCTTTCTATGACTTAAAGAAATCCCTTAGAACTGGGAAGGAAATATCAGGGGTGGATTTTGGTTTGGAAATGCTGAGCTTGTTTGACATCCAGCTGTCATTTGAGCACTTAATAATGGTGTTAGTAGAATAGCTGCCAAAATGCAGCCAATTAGGTTAACAATGGAATAATAAGCATAAAAGCTTTCCTCCAAAGGCTAAATGCTGTTTTGAATAACTATTGACAAAAAGAAACTTTACTAATTTTGTTGAGTTTTGCTCCTCCTCTCAGTTAAGTGGTCTCCATACTTGCAAATGAGTGATGTAGGATTGCCATCAATGGTATTAGCAAAAGTCATTTTAACATGAACTTATAAAAGTGAGACTTGACAAAGTTCCATGGCAAGGTTCTATAATTTACTGCATGGGTGAAACACACAAAGGAAAATTTGGTACCAACTGATTCAGAGTGAATTACACAAAGACTGAAGATGCAAAAGGCCAACTCTCCTGCTCAGTCATGACGCTGAGAGTAGACCCCCTTAGTTTCTAAACTCCTGACAGAGTTTAGGTCAAGCTAGGTCTAATCTTAGTCTCAGACTTGGAAAAGAGTTTCTATCTAATGAAAGAAATGTATGAATTTCATTAGTGTTGATTTAGCATGCTGTCAGCAGCCTGCCAAGGATCTGTTGTGAGTAATGGGTCTCTGCCTTGGGTAAGGAAGAATCTCAGCCTTAGATAAGGAATCTCAAAACTGGAGAAGTGTCCCAGCAGTGAGAGAGACCACAGCCATGCATCCACACTACTGTGCAGAGAGCTCAAAGAACGCTCAATTATTGGCAGCTCTCATATTTTTGGGATAAAGAGCTTGGCCAATAAATAGCATGGGAAGGGTATACATTAGACTCTGTTTACTGACAATTTTCTTTGTAAGTCTTAGAAAAAGAATGTGCTATTCATGTGCTGGTCCCACAGTGTTCCAAGCTCATACACTCTGATGCTCACTGGGTTAATTTGTGGGATTTCTGGAGGAGTTCTTGGCCTGACTATGCCTCAGGCCTTTGCCTCCTTTAGAGTCTGTGCCAAACTATGGCTATTTTGATTAAGGGGATCAAGCACATCCACTACTCTAACTTAGTTGTTTGAATCATCTTCTGTTCACATATTCTCTCAGAATCTGTCCTACTGTTTTTAACAATAAATGTAAAATAGAATCAACTATTTCCTCCCCAACACACTTTTAAGCTCCTCCAAGCATGATGGATTTGAATATTCAAATCAACCCAGAAGCTCTCAAAAGTGCCTCCTTTTTTCTTGACAAGCTGAATGAGGAAAAAACCCATGTACAGAAACTTGGCTGGCAGGTAATGCTGATCTAAAGCTGATCTAAGAGTTCTGCTAATAAGGCTCAAGAGAGGGAGAGGCAGGGAACCAGGAGGTTTGGATTAAAGCAGGCATATGATACACAAACACCTCTGTGTATGTGGGGGAAGATTCTCAGCTGCTCAGCCCACACCGTGGAGCTCAGCATTCAGCAACTCCTTATATAATGTTTAAAACTAGATTATCGAAGAAGTTGGCAGTGGTCCTGAGTGAAGGTGTCACTTTCCTAATAAAGAAACACAAACTTGCTTTTGGTGAGCTGGGGTTCATTCCATCAAGTTTTTAGGATAGGCAGAGAGGAAGAAAACTAATTGCAAAGTTTCAAATTTGAAGTTAAAAAGGTTTTAAATGTTTGATTTGAAATGAAAATTGTACCTTTGAGAATTAATTTAATTATTTTTAAAGGTCAAAACAAACCCAAAAGGCTTGTTTTTTTTTACAGGTAGCTGAAAAATGTTAAATTTCTCATTGATTAAAAACATATTTAGGCTCACAATGCTCTTTCATATCCAGCATTGTGCTCTTTGGAAAGCCTGATAAGAGCAAGACAACTTGTCCTTGACTGCCTATTTCAGAATATTCTTCTGTCTTTATTCATAGAGTGTAGAGAAATCTTTTCATACACTAAAAAAAACCAACAAACAAACAACCCAAACCAAACCAGAAAAAACCTACCAAAAACATGGTAAGAAAAATAGAGCTGTATTTGCAAAGAAAGCCTGGAATGCAGAGTGACCTTATGCAGAATGCTTCTGTCCAGCAGGACTTGTACAGTTTGAGAGATCTCAGATATGGCAGTGATGGATGTTGAATGTGAATGTGGGTCTATATTTCAAAAGGAGAGTGAATTTTCTGTTAAATCATATTCCACTTGGACTTGAAACCTTTTTTTTTTCCTTCCCTGTACATTGTGGGGCTAGGAAGCCTTGCCTGGGTCATTGCTGATTCCTGATGGAGGCACAGGTCCTTTTAAACCTGTGTGCCTGGGAACAGTCTTGTGCCAGACTCTGAAATAACCACCAGTGATCTCTGAAATAACCACCAGTATGTTTCTGTGTTGGTGTGCATCATGTTCACATTTTACAGTACCCAAGGTTTACTTGTGTTAAGGAAACCAGAAGCAGTTAATTAAGTTTCTGTTTTGTTTATATAACACAAATACTGAGTGAATGCCAGAATTGCAAGGTACTGATCATAACTGACATTTTTGGATGTGGTGTTTGTATTTCCATATTTTTAAAACTTTGTTTGTTGGGGAAACTCTGGTTTATTTAAACTTGTGATCTTATTTATAGATAATCTATCATTAACAAGCCTCTGCTCAGAAAATTAATTCTAGCTAGACCAGAGATGGCAATCTGGAAATCCTTACAGTGTTTGGGTTAATTAATGCATCATTTAATTTGTTCACATGTTAATAAGCTCTTGAGGATCAATAAATTCTCATTCAGTATAAATAAATTGGATTGGGGAAGCAGTTAATGCTGTAAAAACCATGGTGCCCATATGGGCTGGTTTGTGTACATATTTCACTAGTTAATCACCAGACAATTTGAAATGAAATGTGCTGCAGTGTCTGAATTAGTTTATTTTCTTTCCACTGGCTGAGAAACAGAATGATCTGGTGTGAAAGACTTGGGACACTGCCTAGCAAAAATCTCAGTCTGACTCAATACAGAACCTTTTAGTTTGACCTTAAAATGCAGACGACCAGATCAGGTAATTTTCACCTTTCAATCCTCACATCATGTAAATGCCTTTCATTTAAGCTTCTGAAATTTTTTTCCAATGGTTTGGCTTGAGAATATTTAATCCTCATTATGGATGCCCTGTGCACATTTTCTTTCTAGTCCAGATTTTTAAGACATGACATTGGTAATGAAGACTGGTGGAACACAGAAGACATTTTCATAATGTGTTACAAATTCTTGAGGACAAATGTCCTCTGTGAATTTTATTTTTCTCTTAAAAAATATTCACTTATTATTTGAGTGCACTGGAAAGCTGCTGTAATGACAATTTTTTAGAGCAAGGGGTTTTCAAACAACATCCTGTGTTTGTGACATCTCTCACATAAACAGAATCCCCATCTATAAGAAATGTCTCAGAAATCTTATCACAGGATAAATATAACATAGGATTATTTGTATTGCAATTATCCTAATAGGAAAGAAAATGAATCCTAAAATTGTAAAAAGAATGACAAAACCTAGATTCAATCATCCCACTTGCCCAGAATTTTCTAAATATTTTAAAATGTGGGTCATGAAATTAATGTTATGGAGATAATTAAAAGTCACAGACTTGAGTCAGCTGATGCTTATCTGTCTTTGTAAATCTTAATAGTATCCAGTGAGAACTTCCTTTTTATAACTTTATTTGCATTCCTTTCTTTCTATGTGCTTCACAGAGCTCCCTCCCTACAGTCTTTTTCCTCTAAAAATGCTGCTGCTTCGATGGCATTTCTCTTCAAAAGCCTATGTGACAATGACATTGACACCAAATCACCAGTGTACCTATAATTAATATATTTTTAAATCTTATACTAATTGACTGCTAACATCTCTGGTGTTAGGATTGACAGAATTTAGGTGGATGCATTGCACAGTGATCTTTGTTTGGTTCATTAAGTCCTGGAAACAGATCTAAGGTCAGATGCCACAATGAGCACCTTGGCTTCTGCAGTTCTTTGTAAGTGCAAGCTGCATGAAAATCAATCACCCTTCAAGACATTAAGAGGTGTTAATGATATTGACAGCTTATCAAGCTGATGTAAATGGCTGCAGCTAAACAGAAGAGATTACATGCTCTTTTGCTAGTGAAGAATCTGAGGCACTGGGTTTTTTCCCCCTGTGTTGCATCAGCATGTGTTCCCTCTCTTAGTGGGTGTCTTTGCTCTTCACAATGTAATTGTTAATTTTTCAAGGTTTGCACCCTTGAAAATTCAAGCAGCTAAACCTCAAGCTCATAACTGGAGGTCACAGTTAAACAGGCTTCACAGACTGAACATTTTGCCCTTATGTTCAAACAAAAGTGCCTTCAGTCAATTTTATACCATTACATTTAATTATTAACTTTGTGCCAGTCTAATGGTCATCTTAAAACATTAAACATAGCTGCAAATCATGGCATTAGTATAAAAATCCCAATATGCTGCTAAATGATTATTTTATTCCACTGTAGCATGACAAGGACAGAGGAATGTCCTCTACTGATTTCACTGCCAGGCAGACAGGATCATTTTTTCACCTTCTATTCACCTTTGCTGCTTGCCATCCCCAGAATTTCCACACCTATGCCTGTTCCCCTGTTGTGGAACTGGAAGGTGATCAGGGTTGGCTGTGGGAGCTGTGCAGTCCCCCTTTAGGGTGCAGGATCTGATGCAGCTGCTGCAAAGGGTGAGAAGGGTCCCTCACTGTGAGGGAGCAGAGGGTGTGGGTGGCAGACACCTGCAAGGTCTCTGGGGGTGTGTGGGACATGAAGCCCTTAGCCAAGCCTGCTGAGCTGCTGGCAGGTAAAGTCACCAGGTGTGATTTGCTTCACTGGCAGGTGCCATGATTCCTGTGAGTGGTTACACGTTCTGGAAGCTGGAGAGAGCAACAAAGCTGAATGTTAAGGGTTTCTAGGAGGGAATTTCTGAGCTTTGATTTTGAGTCAGTCTGTTGGTTTTTGTTTTCTTTTAATGCCACATTGGCTGGTATAAGCTCAAGCCAACAGGACAAATCCTGTCTGTCACAGTTTGAATGATGAATGATTATGACCTTTGCTGGAAGAGGAGACCTTGAGGTTTTTCTTTTTCCATAAGTGGGTTTGTATTTTAAGGCTTTCCTGCTGAAAAGTTTGGGTTTTTTTTAATAAAGATTATTGTTAATGAAGAATGCAACTGCATGCTGCCTAACCAATTTCTATGGGAATCTTTCCTTGCTAATCTCTCTTGCAAATTACAGAGAGAGGAAGAAGAAAGCTTGCATTGATCTCAAGTGTTGGTCAATGAGTTTGTGTAAGGAGTCATGTAGCAGATAAACACTGATCTTTGTAATCAATTGCCCCTTGATAGTTCCCAGGAGGTATATGTTTTGATATGAAAAAGGGACTTGTCTTCAATTCAATAATGGTATGCAAACAGAGTTCAGGATTTATCTGAAGGAGATTGAAAAGGTGATGGGGAAAGCTCGTGGTTTATGTTCACTTCAGAGAAAGTTGATTTTATTTGAAATTACCTACTGCCTATCAATGCAAACACTTTCCAGTATGCTGTAATGTTAAGAGCTTTGTGCTTTTTCATGCCATCACACTGCCTAGCAATAAAAAATAATTTTAACAATTAACTAAATGATTCAACCTGGCCATACTTGCTCTGCTTGGTGTGGATAACCAGAAGCTCAAAAATGATGACTTTAAGTACCTGGAGTGAAGGCTGAAGCTGTGAAGTTTGGGGCTGGCTGAGTCACACTATTCAACCACATTTTTTTGAACCACTTGATTTGTAAATAATTTTAGTTTGAGATTTCTGTAATACCATATTGGAATTAGCTAGAAACAACTTTCTGGTTTCAGCTGATCACTGTGTTAAAAATGGTTGTTTAATACAATTCTTCTTTACAGATCCCAACAGGTTACCCAAGCCAACAGGTGTAAAAAAGTGAATTTCAGTTAATGTCTATTCGAGTTGGAAAACCTCTTGTGCCTGCTTTTACATTCCAAGAAGAAAAGGAATTCTTACACATAAGGCTAAGAATTTATATAACTGGGACCTAAACACTCTAATGAAATAACTATTGTTAATGCAGATCTAAGCAGAAAAAAAAATAAAAGAATGTTACTGCACAGAAAAGGTCTAAACAATAAAAAGTAAGTGAAAATAGTTATGCATATTTTGTGGTATTTCACCCTTTCCCAGATGTTATGTTCCTCATGGCACTGCCCTTGGTGTTCTAAGGTTGATGGTGGGGTCTCTTTGAAAGAGTACAGTGGGAAATCAGCATCCTGAGCCTTTGCCAAGAGGAAGATGGTGTTAAAGTAAATTCTTTCCTCATCTTCATTCTAGGATCTGCTGGGAGTAATTTTTATATTTTTTCTTACAGGTTTTTGCATCCTATTATTTCTTCCTTGCTCTGAAAGTCCAGGTCACTCAGTACTCTACACGGTGAGGTTGGTAGGTTCTAGTCTCATACAGAGAATGGTTTTACAGCTAAGCCAAGCAGCAGTGAAGCCACAGGACTTGGCAGGCTCAGGGATGGCAACAGGCAAACCCTGGGCACAGCCTGAGGCATGAGCTGCATTATATGGCTTAGTGACACGTAGCGACACGTAGGGACAATAAGGACACGGCTTAGTATTTGACTTGACAGTGCTGGGTTAATGGTTGGACTTGATGTTCTTGGAGGTATTTAACTTTTACAATGCTATCATTCTATGATTACTGAGCTGAAGGGCTGTTGTGCCTCCTGTGGGGGATGGATCAGCTAGAAAAAACAATAGCACCTACATTTATGAGGGCAGTCAATGACTGATCCAGGAAGAATATCCCAGATTGGACTATATCTTTATGTTTTGAACTGTGAAATAGAAGTTTTTTCCTTAAATAGTTGTGGCCTTGGCTTTGTGTAAATAATAGTGTATTTTGTCCTCAAAGAATGTGACAAATTGATCAACAGAATGATGTCTTTCCTCTGTAAATTGTTGTAACTATAGGGAATTCCATAGGGACATCTTGAACAATATTTCTGCTATAGTACACAAATTTAGCTATTAGCCATAAAATTTTCAAATTGGTAATTCCACTTATTGTTGAGAAATAATTTACCAAATATTAAAATTTAAGTTGAAGTACATATAAAGAAATTTAAGAGTTTAGGGGTTTGTGAGAATAATACAGGTAATTCAAACACTTAGAATGGTAGAACATTCTTTTTTAAACTCTGATTTTCACAGGTTTTGGTGGGATCAGAAAGAAACCCTCTTGTGCTGATACACCCAAGATGATGGTGACAGGAAAGTAACCCCGGGATTATTTCACATGGTGCTGTACCATAATTCCCACTGCAGCATTTAGGAGCAGCCCTTGGACTAGAGCCCTCTGGAGCAGGTCATCTGGACTGAAAGCTATGGAAAATTGGTGGAGGGTAGGCTGACATATTGCTTAGGTTTTACTGATACTTTGCAAGCTCTAGCAATGTTCTGTTTAGCTCCTTTGTTTTTCTTTTGTGCTTTACTTCTGTCCATTCCCCTCGAAGAAGCTGGAGTGTGTCCTGCTCTCTCTATTGATAACTGCATGCACAGATCACAAAATTCCTAACCATTCTTGTTTAATGAAATTTGGACATTTTATAGATTCTTTACACCTTGCATCACAGATGGCTGGTGTTCAAGGGATATCAGAAAGAGGCATTTTTGACAGGGGCCAGATGTGCCAAGTAACAGTGATATTGCAAATAGAAAACATATGCTAGCAGCAATTTTTTTGTTGTTTGTGCACCTGGCAGCTGTTAAATTCTAGACAATCCTTGGGGCAAATGGCAAGTGTTCCTTATTTCCTAAAAGACCTCAAATAAAAAAAAAACCAAAAAAAAACAACGCAAACACTGTTTTATGGCATTGTTGCAAAGGTAAGTGTTCCTATTTTGGAACCAAACCCTGTTTGGTTTCTGTCACCCAAATATCCTTCATTATTTAAAAAACAATTAGAATTTCCTGCATGAACATCTGGAAATAAAATTTCTATTACTGTATGCTTTTCTAAACAAACAAAGTATTGTTTGGTAAAGAATGCTGGTAATTGGGCTTCTTTTAAAATATCTGATGGAATGTCTTTTTTTTTTTTTTCCTGCTCTCATGTCCTATTTATTCTTTGACCCTTTTCTTTTTCCTTAGTTTTTTGATTATGTGTCTTTTTTTTTTTCTTCTTCTTCATATTCCACATGCTTCCTGAAGGAAAAGAAAGAGGGTGTTAGGGACATAGAATAATTTGGCAGGCTAATAAAAAGTAAGAACAGGAACTGAGGTCAAATGCCACAGGCTTGGAAAAGGCAATAGAGAGTTTTCCTGAGGAATGAGACTTTTTAAATATATGATAAGGATTTCTTTGTTCAGGAAAGAACTGCTCATGCAAGACTGCCTCTGTTGCTGACAGCATCACTCCTGGAGTTGCACAATACTGGATACTTATGGCATAGGTGTTCTTAAACACAAGGGTTGATTGTGCCTATAGTGGTTGGGATTTCCAGTAAGAACAGAGCAGGTGGTAATGCTTTTCATAACTTTCATCAGCATGAAAGGGGGCTGAATGAGAAGAAAGAATAGCTTATCTGGGAAACACATGGTTGACCAGATACATCGTACAACTTTTTCTTTTTTTTTTTTTTTACTGAAATTCAGGAAGAATTCCTTCTGCATGCAAGCCTGAATTCCTCCTTTACCCACTAGTGTTTGCCATGTTTGATGGGAAACAGGCCGGCAAATTGTCTGAAAGTGTCTAATACTTGTTAGAAGATTTTTCTTTACACACTGCACAGTGTGAACCTGTTAATTTTCTGTCTTCAGTCATAATAATACTCCTTGTATTGCATTAAACTCTCTCCTATAAAGATACTATCTTGTATACAGGTTTTTTCTACAAAAATCTCACTATGTTTAACTAGATATGGGCCAGCTGTATCATATTTAAGCTTTTTAGGTTTTTCAAGTAATAATCTATCAACTAGAACAAAATATGAGAATATTTTATTTGTCTCCTTTCTTTTAATTTAGCTTAGTTTACAATTGAATGTACTAAACAAAATAATAGTTATTTCAAGGGCAAGATTAACTTAAGCAAAAATTCTACCACTGAACATATTTATGGTCTGTGAATTAAGTCTTTGTCAAAAAAGCTGGTTCAGTTCAATTTAGAGGTTTGCTACATGTGGAAATAAAAATTTTAAATAAAACCAAAAGATCTCTGGACTTCAGAAAATCTTCAGAGAACATGAAGAAAAGAGTGCATGATATATGAGAAAGAAAGTATGGCACTGTGAAAAGTAAGATCAAAGTTAAAATTCTTTCTCCCTCTCTTTTTGAGCCTTGTTCCCAAGCCAGGAAAAATAAAATGTAATTTCCAAAATGCCGAAAATTGAACATAATAAAAGAGATTACTTGTAACCAATGTGAGATTGGAGTGCAGTGATCAAGAATATAAAGAAAGGAAAATACTTATGCTCTTTTCAGAGTTTTCTTCATAGATTTATTGGTATTAGAACCTAACACATTTTTATCCAGCTGTCAGGTTTTGACTGTGCTGAAATAAGTAAAGCTACACTGATCTCAGTACTGGAAGACTCTGAGCACTGTTCTCTTTGACTTGGAAAGTGAAAGGTAGAGCCATATTTTTCATTAAGTGTAGGCTCCTTTCTGAGCATTTTTTAATGATGTAAGATAAATTAATTTTTAAGTATGAGTTTCTCACCAAAATGTGCACGCTGTTGGTTTGAAAATACTGAAGATAATTGAAACCCTTAAACAACAAGATATAAATAGATTTTGCAGATGTCATGCATTTTCAATGCTGGCAGTGACATTGTTTCTCTTTTCTTTTTGCACAGCTTTACTTGCTCTCTTCTTTCTGTTTTCTTTTTAGAGGCAGGATTTCTTCTGTCATTTTTTATCTTCGGTGTGCACCATGCAAAATAGGAGAAAATCTAATTAACCATGTATTGAAAAAGATTGCTCAAGGGAGAAAAAATAAAACCTCATTGCCGCTAAGAAGAAATCATCAAGTCCCAAAGTTTTTTAAGGTGAGAGCAAATATTGCAAAGAAGGCATCCAAAACAATGCAACACTGTTCCTCAGTATTCACCTAATGCTAGTTGCCTCCATTGCTAATCACATTTATCTTTCTATTTTTCATAAGTAGTAATTTTTTGATAAATACTATTGCTTTAGATCATCTTATATAGTCTATAAAAGTTACATGTATATGTATATATATTTGAATTTATGGTCTCATTTTTACAGTTTTGAAGAACACAGAAAGTAGGTCTGATGTCTTGGCAGATTAGATAATGGGAGATTAGATAACTTGGGACCTAAACTATGTCTTACTTTCTTAGTTCTTCTGATATATGTATCAACTTGGTTGGTGAAGGCTTAGTGAAATATTTTGCCATAGTAATGCATTACTATGCTTTTTTTTTTTGTTTGTTTGTTTTAGGTCTTAATTTGGATCTTTCTTAAAAAAAGCTCAGCAGCCAGAAAAGGCTTCTTGGGGAAAAAAAAAAGGCAGCTCTGTAATTTTCCAACTTACTTTCTGCTTTGTTTGTTGTCAGACAGGTTTTTTATAATGAGTTGGAAGCAATATTATTTGTATAAAACCAAACACTTGTAATGAAAGTCATTGGTAAGGGTGAGAGATCTGTACAGTTTTGCAGCCTCTTACCCATCATTGACACAAGCAGATGTCACAGAGACCAGTGCTGAAGTTTCTCCCAGTCCAAAATGGGCTTAAGAATCTGGAATTAACATTCTAAGACAGGTCCAAAGCGTAAATACTAATTTCTTTCATAATTCTTCCCCTGTCAAGAGTTTACTGTGTAATATGGTGTTCAAGATTTTGGACATTCAAGTCGCAGCAAAGCCTGCAGAAAAGTGCAAGGCTTTATCCTGCTGCTGGTATTATGGTATGTCTTTGCAGCATTTGCGAAGGCTGGGTGGATCAAATAAGTCTAAACATGAGTAAAATAGATCAGGAAGTAGAAAAAAACCCCTTCAATACTTTCTAAAGAATTTATATGTGTGTCTTTTCTAGGTGTGCATGTTTAAGAATAAACTGAATTAGCGGCAAAAGTTCTTGGGAAGTGTATCATAAAATCCATGGTTGAAAGATTTCTACCAAGTGTTACAGGCTGTAGATGCACATATTTTGAAAGCTGGGAATGAAAATGGTGATTAAGCTTTACTTAGCTTTACTGCCTTCCAGCCTTATCCCAGTTTTAGGTGGATTGCTGCCTGGGAGGAAGAAGAGGAAGTTGGTTATTTGGGAGGGATTCAGCTCCTTTTACCTGTTTGGTTGTCTGCTGGGGCAGGCAGAGGTACTGTCGGGTGCTTACCGAATTGTCAATGCAGACACAGCCTTAGCTGGGCTGGAGCAGGCAGAGCAAGTCCAGTGCTCTCTGGGAATCTGGCATTTACCACCAGTTCCTTTCCATGCTGTACCTGCTTATATTTCTGCCCAGGAGATCAGGCTAAAATCGGAGCCTGCATACTTTTTATCACTTAGTGCAAACAAATGAGTCATATCCCCAGGTTCTGTGTGCTCTCTGCTTTTTCTTGCTTTGGATCTGTCCTTGAAGCATTCCCAATTTCCCAAAAAGCCCTTAGGAAAGCCTGGTGATAACAGATCCCCTTGGCTTTGCCTCAAGACAGAAACAGTGTGCTGCAGTATTAGCTGGTGAAAACAACCTTTATTTATTTATTTTTTTTCTTTAACTCAGGGCTTTGCTTTTAGAAAGTGCCTTTGCTGTCTCTTCTCCCTCCTCTGAGTCTGCTTGGGGTCTGTTTAATTTTTTCCTCTTTTCCAAACTGGGCTTTTTTCTGTTCAAGCAAATCATAACCCAGTTGAGTTGAAAGAAAAAGCAATTTATAGGCTTGAAAGTGTGATTCTCTCCAGTCTCTCAGGTGCTTGCAAAACAGCCAGGAGGTACACTGGGACATGTGGTGGAATAGAAAATACTCTAATAAATTTAGTTGTGATTACTAAAAAGAAATCCTGTGCTTATGCCTGCAGAGGCATTTTGTTTTCAGAGATAGTTCTTTATTTAAAAAAAAAAGGAGACATTTTCTTTGTCTGAAGGAATAGGATTTGCCCAAGTAAGAGGATTTGCTAAAGACTATGTTAATTTATTTGTTTTTACCCAGTGGTGTCATTGTATTGCCTGCCATATTTGCATATTTCTGTTGCATACCTTTCAGGGGATTTGGCACAAAATAAAGGGGAGCTATGTGCATGTTTTTGTTTTGGAAGTTCTGGGAATGAGAACACTGTATAAATGGGAATTCTTTAGGATACAAGTGGATATTTTTATTATATTCTGCAGAATGAACTCAGCAAGCTGGTGCCACCCACCTGTAATCCTTCTCAGTTAAGGCTGAGACTGCAGAATGAACAAGAACTGGATTTAGCATATCATTAAAAATGAGCTGGGGTTGAGATTTAGGGCCCTACTCCATTCCACTCATTCAAAACCAAACTACTTCCCCCTCAAAATCTCTATGAAGAAAGCCATGAAATTTAGAAATAAAATCAAGTTTCTAACTCTGAATCTTTTGTGTAGCATATGCTGTAAATGTAGCTCTAACTCTGCAGGACTCTGCCCCTGGAGTAATTTTTCAGTTCAGGGAACTATAGGATTTTCCCAGCAGTAAGGTGAGGCACTCCAGCCATATGGGGCTGGGGTATACTCTGAGATCTTCAGTCCTGAGTGTTTTACTTCTGATTTTTTTTTTTATTATTATTCAGGAGAAAATGTGCTCTCTCTGGCATGATTGTTTTCTCCAAGTATCCAGGATGTTGAGGAGAAATTCACGGTAAGAACTCTGAATACTTTCAATGTACCCCTGGAGTTACCTGAAGCTCTCCAGCAACTGTAAGAAAAGCCAGGAGACACCAGAGAGGTAGTGAGAAGTTCATGGCTTTTCTTTGTTCTCCCATCTTGCACTACATGCCCAGGGGATCACCTCCATGTCTTAATAGCATCTTTAAATTTCTGTTTACCTGTTGTAATAAGTAATAGGTTCCAACCTGTTCCCAGTCAAGAAAGATATTTGGCTTCTGGTCATTACCTCAGATTTCTGCAAAACAAGGTGCCATATAAACTACAGCATAAAAAGAAAGGAGAAAACGAGTCCCACAGCACTGAGAAATACCTGTTAAATACGTGGCATTTTTCAGTGTTTGTAATTTTGGAGTTTTTTTTTGAGGGGGGAGGGTGTTGTATTTTTTTGGGTTTTTTGTGGGTTGGTTTGGGAGGTTTTTTTTTTTTTGTGTGTGTTTTTGGTGGTGGAGTTTTGTCATTGGTTTTGGGTTTATTTTTAAACTTTGCCTCTGTAACTTGGTGTGTGGTAATGGCTGCAGTTCATATGATGCCTTTAGTTCATGCAAAATCCCAAAGAGCAGTGCTGAAGTGCTTATTCCAATTTAAGACTGCTACTGTTTGCTGCTATCTACCAGTGGTAGAAGTAATTTCTGTGCACAGGAATATATAAAATGTCTTCTATCAGGTTTCTTTATTTTTTCTCCCTGTCTGAGAGAAGCATGATGCTAGGGAGGAGGTGATGCCTCATCTCACTTTGCAGCCTCAAGAGCTGTCTGCTTGTGGATCCAGAGCCAGCAGCAGCCTCTATCCCAGCCTCTGAATCTCTGCTTGCATAGCACTTTGCAGTCACTGAGGGCTTGACTCACACGCTGTGGATATGAATAAGATCTTCCTTGGGTGTATGGGAGGGGAATGGCTATCCTGGAATTATATGGAATTAAAAACTATGACAAAATAACTTTTGAATGTGGAAGACCAAGCATGGGGACTCACCTAGTCCTGTTCTCTTTTCAGTTAATTCTCATGATTTTCTAATTTCTGGTCACAAATGCTAATTTCTATCATAACATGAAAACAAGGTATCAGCGAGTCAGAAAGGAGATAAAATAGTTTCTAAATTTAGAGGGGTTTATTCTCTCCCTGCTATTAGTCACTCTGGTTTTTTGGTGTCTTGGTATGGAGTCATTGGTCTGTTCTGACACTGCTATTTTGATTTCACTCCCATTTTGAGCAGAAAATTAATTTAATGTATAGAAAGCTCTGTCTGTTATGTTGTGGCTAAGAGCAGAGCTGCCTTTGCATTGTGAGTGGCCATACAATTGGTAGACAGAAGTGTCCTTAACTGAGGTTATATTTTGAATACACATAGGAAGAAAAAAAATCTGCCATCTGGTGAGAAGATATTTATCCTGTGGGAACTCAGCACATCACTCCTGATGTCCAGAGCTACTGAGAGAACCCCTGGGGGGCTCAGGAGCCTTGGAATGTTGCCAAAAGCACTTGGTGGCTTGATTTTGATCCATCTAGGGATGTGCCACCGATGTATGAGGAGATGGAACCTGTGGGAATCACTCGGGTGTGAATGGTGAAGGGAAGACATAATTATAGGGTAAATCACAGATTTTGGGGTTTTGGTACAGGGGGGTTGTGGAGACAAGATGGAGGAATCAGGGCATGTCACCAGGCTCTTCTTTCTTCTTCTTGTCGTCCATCTTCTGTGGTGGTGTTGGCACTTGGGGATTGGTCTGGGGTGAGGGTGCACTTGGTGATGAGGGTGATAGGTATTGGGGATAAAAAGTAAATATGAGATACGTAGTTTTTGTTATAAAAGACACGACCACCTTGGGGGTGGTCAGAGTGCCTTTGGCTGCCATGCTGGTCAGATCCCAGTCGGGCAGAGAAGGGACTTTGCAGATAAGAAACAATAAACAATTCTGAAGACCGAAAAACCCTGGAGTCCAGACTCATCTTTTGAAGCCCAGCATGCAAGAACCATCCTAAGCGTGTGTGGGAGCAGAGACAGACAGCCAAACCTCATATTATCCTATCCCTAATTGACTGTTAGGGAATGGATTTGGACTAGAATATTTTAATTCTGTACATTCCCATCAGTCTTCAAGCTTGTCATATGAGGTGTAGCTCGGGAGAGAAAGCTGGACCATCTTCCCACACCAGACAAAGAAATACCATTGAAGCAGAAAATTATGTCTGTAGAAACATAGGTAAGAATTTAATGAGTTGTTAAACAATGAAGTGGCAGCAAATATGACATTGGTTTATTCTTTTATATACAAAGAGGCTTAACCAGCCTTCCCTATAAAAATCAGGGACAATCTTTTGGCATGCAACTTCCTGGGATGGAGGAGGTTGAAACCCACCCAAACTTGAAATCAGACTAAAGTACTTTTTCAGGACTGCTGTTTCATTTCATGTGTAGATGTTACTGTATCCAGGTCAAAACACTGCATCCCATTTTCTGACTTGCCTCCCTCCTCTCTCTAGTACACTCCTATATTTCTGTGTCACCAAAGCTCTCTGCAGTGAGGAAACTCTTCCACAGATGAGATCCTGTGCATATGCAAGGAGGCACCTAGGGGTGGGAAGGAATGGGGTCAGGGAGTGTAAGGATGCTGAGATAGTATCTGCATCCTCAGAGGAACTTTATTCCAAATGTTCATTAAAGGACAGAAAATATTTATGGTTTTGTTGATCCTCGAGAAAAATCTGGCATGGTAATGCTGTAAAAGCTTTTTAAAGTGGCAATAAATAATAATTATTTTAAATAAGCCTTGGAGTCATAAAAATCCCTCCTTGGCCACCTGAAAGCTTCTTTATTACCATTATTTCAGTATAAATAGTAGTGCTTTACTTAGACCAAAATATGTCATACAAATGAGTGCTGTGATCCAAGTCCCTTTATTTTCCTAAAGGGTAATGAGTGATACATTATTTATTGTAAGACTCAGGTTAATCCTAGTTTTTCCCAGTTTCTGAAGAGAAGCTTAGGTCAATCTCCAATTTTTCAGCTGCAGATATTTACAAGCACAAAGAAATACTGGTGCAATCAATGACAGAATATGTATCAGGTTTTTTAAATCAGACTTTATTTTTCAGAGGGTAAGTAGAGACTGTGAAGCACTTCAAAGCAGAACAGAGTTGTCCATGAAAGGACAGGGTGTCTGTTCCTCTGTAGCAGAATGATTGATATTGAATAGTGTGGAAAACAGATGCCAGAGAGCAAAGCCCTTCAAGGCTTAAAGCTTTGATAAGCAGGAGCAAAATTGTAACTCTTTTATGTACATATACACTGCAGCACACTCCAGCCTCAGAAACACTATCACCATCAATATATTTATCAATATTTATCAGAATACCTCTCTCTATATATATATTTAGATGGGGCACATCAGGTCACAGCTACTCCTATCCTTACTGGTGGCTGTAGTTGGTCAATAGCTGTATAAAAGGGTGCAGGTATTAGAGCAAGTACTACAGTGACCTGGTAGGCATTTCTAGTTTGGTAGAGCATGAGGGCTTGCTGTGATCTGACTGGGGGGAAAAAGGTACCTCTGCATCCTTTTCCCCCATCTTTGTTAACCTCCTCCTAGGCCTGAGATAACTTCTGGACAAAAGTACCACCTTTACCTTTATCTCAAATTCTCATTGAGGTGGCTTAACTTACAGTCCAAATTTCAAATCATACTCTAGGGGGTGAGCTTCAGTGGTGGTCACAGTTGCCCTCTGTCCCATAATTTGGGGTGATCTTTGTTTCACTGGTGATATGCACGTGAGGAGTTGCTTCTTCACACAGTTTGCCATGGGGGAATTTTTGTAAGGATGCATTACACAGTTTGTACTAACCAGATCTCTGCCAGGCCTACAGTTTGTGCCATCCTGATGCTCCATTCTGAGCTTGTCTTATTGCAAAGTTCTTCTGGCCTTAGGAGTGTTTGAGATGGGCAGCTTTGCTCTTTAAGTCTTTGCAGGTCTGTGTCTCCATGTTGAGATAAAAGATAACAGCAAACTTTAAGTCATATGCTGGCTGCCAGCAGAAACACTTTTGGGATTCAGTTTTCAGATCTCCTGTTTTCTTTTGGCACCTCAGTACATGAAAAGCTTCCAGGAGCTTCTCAGTCCTTAAGATAATTTTCCCTAGGAAAAATCTTGACAAATGAAATTCCCAGCATGCTGCCTGTCCATGTGACTGTCAGTCAGTATGGGGAAACAGAGTGAAACACACACTGAATTGCACCATAGTTTTCCAGGCAAAGCTAAATGTTATAATGAATTTTTTCCCCCAAAATATTTATGTGTGCATTACAGCATTCACAGAACTGCAAGGCATCAGCTGTTGGCCAACTGAATGTATTATATTACTACCCACATCACGCTTCAAAATGACAGTTTTAGCCACCAGGACGAAGTTTGCCTACTTAAGACTTCTGTTAAGAAACAGCAAAATTGCTAGTAGAAAAGCTGTTATTCATCCCAGAGTTGACACACCTGGAATAGAACACAGAACTCATTCTTTGCCCTTGAAAGCAGCCAGAATGTTTTGACTGTGCCTATATCTTTGAAACATTCAAAACAGAAGGGCTGTATCCAGACAGCAAAGTGGAAATGGTCCCCGACTCATCAGAAGCCCCAGATTGTCTTCCAGTGGTTGTGCAGTGATTATGCACCAAGATGCTGACGTTAATGAACTTGCCCATTTAGATGCAGGAGCTGTATCCCTCTTAAAATTCAGTTTTCTAGATGATTACAGCATGAGAATCATATCTGAGTATAAAAGCACTTGTGTGCTGTCATGTGAAAGTGACTGTTTGCTGTGGGCTGTACATTTCTTTTGGTTTAACTGCTCCCACAAAGGACAGAATAGTTTCCCAGGCACTTTTCTGGTTGCCAGATCCTGCTAGCTAGATTACTACAGCAGGCATTGTGGTCTTTCTCTGCAGTCCTTTAGACAATCATTGGGTAGAGGGACTCAACCCATTTCTCTGAGAGTTTTTGGGGTTCTTGGTAGCCTCTGTGACCCTGGTCTTGCAGGACTGCAGGACCTCAAACCACAAATGCTTGGCAAAGAGGGCATCTTGAATGAATTTAGCACCCACTATTGACTCCTGAGCTCGGATGCACTGAAGCTGTGACTCACCAGCACATCTACTTTCTGGGGATCCATCTTAGTGATGTATAACCACAATGAAGAGTACTTGGTCTCCTTAACCCTCCCTGCTACTTCCTTTCTGCTCACCAAGAGCAGCACCACATTTCTTGGATCTCAGAATTGTCTTCAACCGAGCCCCTGCCCAGGGCTGACCTGAACTTGTTTCCTCTTGCCTAGTGGCTTTAAAACACAGATGCTGCTCCATACCTTCCAGTAGCTACACCTTCAGCCTTTTGTAACTTGACTATCGCAGTCTCCTCTCTTCTTGCATTGCTCACATTTATCCCATAGGATTGCTGCTTCCCTCTCCCTGTGCCATTCTTCTTTGTTCATCCTTTGTCCATTCTTTCTTTGCCCATCACACCTCATGAGCATCTTGGTTTTGCTAGGAGGTCATTAATGGCTCTGTTTTATCTGCTAAGTGCCAGAATAAAGGCAGAGGGACAGAATTAGGCTGCCTGCACTGTCAAACTGTTCAAAAGTCCCATGCACAGCCAGGGTGCATTAGCAGTCTTCCAGATAATTCCTGGAATAATTTGAGAATTGATATAGGAAAAACTATTAATTCTGGGCAGTTTGGATATGGCCATCCTGTTTCCAGGGCAAGTTTACCATTCCAGGGTGGGTATGGTTATGCTGTGCCACCTGGTCTCAGGACCAGAGAAAGGGCTCAAGACATCTCTGGAGTGCTTCAGGGTTCCAAAGGTCTTAAATAGTGGGAGATTTCTGCTGCAGAAAGCCAAAGTGTATAGTAAGAAATAATTGAGATGTGTAAAAAAAATTGTCATTGTAACATGTCATGTTTTCTCTTGGGACTCCCACTCCCACTGTGCTACTTAATTACTTCTGCTTAATATCCCTGCTCTAAACAAGCTCTTGGTTCGCCCAAGATTATTTCCGTCACCTTTGCCAAAGTTTAATGGTCCAGGCAGTGATTATACTTTTGTTATTTAGTAATTACTCTGTAAAGAAAAGGAGTCTTCAGACTTTAAAAATGCATAGGCATCTGCCTACAAGCTACCTTTTCATAAATAAAGATACTTTTCCAAAAGATTCACCAGTGCTATACTTGAAATCATACTGCTGTTATAATCTCTTCTAAGAGAGCCTCAGATTTGCCTTTTCCATGTGCAATTTAATTTATATATTTCACAGAGATGCTTCATTTTTCAAGTCTGTTTGTGCACATAAAGTATTATTGAATTAAAATTTTGCCTATGAAAGAATGGCTAGATAACTAAGCCTCATGAGAATAAGCCTCCAGAGTGAAAACTTCAAAACCATATTAATATGTAGGAAAGTCTCTGAGTGGCAAATTTTGTTACAACTAATTATGGAGTTCAGCCATTTCTCTCTTGGTCATCGCTTATTTGCATTAAAATTGTCTTCACAAACAACTAATTTTAATTAATAATTAGTCAGACACTGCAGAGACCACAGAACTGTAAATACCTAGTGTTTTCCAGGAGGCTTTTGGTTTCAGAGAGATGTGACTGATTGGGTAAAGTTGTCCTTTGGTGGCTAAGGTATCGAGCCATTTACTGCTAAGGACAAAACACTGGGCTGGGATTCAGGAAACTTGGATTTATTTCCAAATGTGAATCGGCCTGATGGATCACTCTGGGCAGTCACTTCACCTTCTGTGCTTTATTTTCTCCTCTGGAAAAGCAAGGCTGACCCTGAAACCTGTTGATGAGAAGCAAAATATAATAAATGGCCATTTTTATTACTACTCAGAATATGTTGCATAATCCTTTTTATTTTTAATATTTTTGGGATAGATGAGGAATTTTGTGTCTCTTTCACAAAGTAAATGTGATGCCATAATGAGAACAGCTAGTTTTCCTCTGTTCCTTTTTCTGCTTTAAACAAAACCTGTGCCTTTGAAGACTAGCTTATGGAATCAATCCTTCATTAGCATGGGTTATTTTATGTATGAGAATTTGTAACAATTACTATTTTATTACAGATTTCACTTACTGTTTGGTACTTTTCCACTCTCTTCAGCCATCTACCTTAGAAGTAATACTTATATTTAAAGACTGCTCTCTGTATTCAAAAAGAAAGTACTTATACCATCTATAGCACTAATTAGGCTACAGAAGTAAAGTTAGAAGGTTATTGATCACTGAAAATGATTTACACTTCTATGGAGAGGAAGGGTGAGATGAATCTGGGAAGTCTGTTGAAGTCTGGGCTCTCTGTATGGTCCATCTTCCTCTTCCTTCTGTGGCTGCAGAAGTGGAAGACAAACTGACCTCTGGATTGTGACTGCTGAACTGAGTTGTGCAAACAATGTGGCAGATATTGTCACTTTCTCATCTCCTCACAGCATCATAGGGCTGTTTCCCTTGGAAAAGACCCTTAAGATCATCAGTTACAACCACTGACCCAACAATGACAAGTCCAGCACTGAGCCATGTCCCCAAGTTCCACACCTACACATTTTTTAAATATCTCCAGAGCTGATGATTCAACCTCTTCCCTGAGCAGCCTGTTTCAATGCTTGGACACTCTTTGGGTGAAGAAAATTTTCCTGATATCCAATCTAAACCTCCTCCAGTGCAACTTGGGGGCAAGGGACTCTGTCAACCAGTTTCCTACACAGGCCAAAGTGTGCCCTACAGAAGTGAACAGTTCTGCTAACTCTTCTTCTTACTTTTCCAAGAATCTCTTACCATTTCATGGTAGCTATGCCCAAGACAGCCTCCAACTGTCCTGTCACCTGCCAGTCCTTCTCTCTCACAAGCAACAGATCTGGTGGGACACCTTTCCTAGTTGTCTCCCTCACCAGCTGTCTCGGGATATTGTCTTTCACACACTCCAGGAATGCCCTAGACTGTTTCCTCTCTGCTGTGTGCTATTACCAGCACACATCTGGTCAGTTCCCCACTAGAAAAAGGACTGGCAATTGGGAATCTTATTGCAGCTTCTTAGAGAGCATTTCATCCGCCTGTTCACCTGGCTGGGTGGTCTATAACACTTACCATGACATCTGCCTTATTGGCCTTCCTCTTCTGAACTTCATCATCCTCATCATAAAGCTCTAGCTTTCTAACATAAAGGGCTAACCCACCACTGCTTCTTTGCACATTGCTTATGGAGTGTTTATAGTCATTCACTGCAGAACCCCTAGGGTCTGAATCCTTCAGAGGATCTGCCCCAAAAGCTGAAGCATCTTTTGAAGTGGAATTGATCTGCAGATCTCTTGTGATTACTCACAGATGGGAACTGGAAGAGAGGAGAGAATATATTTTTCATGTCCTGGTTCTAACCCATAAAAACTTTGAGGCTTAGGAGAGGAATGTCTCTCACCCAAAAGGAGTAAGTTGAAAGTTGTTTGTAGTTTCGAAATGCATTTTTTTCTCTCCCTCTTAGGATCTTTTCCCTTTGTCGTCATCACCTTACCCTAGAATGTTTTCTTTCTTAGCCAGCAGCAAATCCTCATGGCTTAGGCAGTGGATGATTGATGGAATTTTTCAGAGAAATGTGAGAAGTGCAGGCACTTCTGTATTTCATATGTTTTTCTGTTTTCTAGATTAGTGTAGGTTCTGCACTGCTCTGAGAGATACAGCTGAGTTTGCCATGGGAAAATCCACAGCCACCTTTTGGCTTTGTGTGCTGAGATACAAGTTGTTGGAGTGCAAATTTTGGTGTGTGTTACAGTGGTGTCTAGGGGCCCTCGTTGCTGACCCAGGTGCTGTTGTAGTAGATGTTGCAGAGACTCAGCTCTTTCTGTCACCTGTCTCTTCTCTGGCAGCTGTGTAACGTCATGCAAAACCTTTCCTTCCTTGTGCCAGGCTGAGTGTGTTGGTGGGTGAAGCTTGTTTGGTACCATGCTGCAGAGGGATCAGCAGAGCTACAGAGGGATCTGTAGGGCCTTGGAGCTTCATGGCTGTTTCCTGTGTGTGTGATATCTGGTTCTGAGTCAGGATTCTTCTGAGAGAAAAGGATAGGAGTTCAAATGTGTACCTTTGTACCTCCTGTTTCCTCCTGGCTTTGTCTAAACAGCTGTGGATTCATCCTTGCCAGCTTAGAAGGTGATGTCTATGTTCTTCCAGGCATGAACTCACAACTCCTGAATCCTCAGGGCACTCACATAAGTATTTGTATCTTCCAGGTGTTCCTTTACACCTGGGCAATGACTTAAAGTTATGCTTGTGCTTAAATGATCTGCTATCTATTTAAAGTTCCATAAGAGTAATAAGTTGCAATTTCTCAGGAAACAAACAAACAAACAAACAGGACTTTGGAACTTCTTAATAATTTGTGGAAGTTATGTAGTTGGTTGGAAATGTTGGCTATGTTGTGGTTTTTAAAAGAACAAATAACACAGTAGATAAAGAGCAGAGTCTCTTCCCATGGAGGAAATCTGAGAAAAGAAATCTCGGAAACTACTGATCCAAGATTTGCTGCCTGGGCTTTGTCTCATTGTGAAGGCACAGATACAAGCTGCAGCAGTGACAGAAGAGAGTGCATTTACCTCAGGTGCTGGCTTCAGGACATTGGTTATTTCCCATAACAGACTGATCCAGATTTTTCTCAAGGTCTGCACATTAGGTGTTCATGTGAGAGAGCTCCATTACAGTTAGAATAAGCACCACAGGAAATCTTGTAACCCTCCAACAACGTACTGCAAGTGACTAATTGAGAAAAACCAAATTAAAGCCAAATGAAAAACCAACCTTGTATGAAAAGATGTATTTGAAAATTCTGTATTTAACTATATTTTTGTGATATCTAGCTATCTGCTCTCTTCCTCCCTCTAACCTCGTTAACATATCTATCAAAAGACACTGAAGACCCTATTGATTGTTCATGAAAACAAAACAATCAAGCAGCCTTTAACCCAAACCACTCAGGTTCAAATGAGATGTCTATTGCAGCATATGAGAAAAAACAAAAAGAGGAAGACTGAAGTCTCCTTTGACTAATATTTTTACTCTAATAGCTCTGGAAAAATCTACAGGGAGGTATATGTTTCCATAGCATAGCAAAGTCATCAGGCAGTACATATTACAGCAGATGAAGCACGTTTCTGTGAGTCAGAAGCCAGCTGACATGAAATAAATTCTGTCTGAGGCTAAAGAAAAGGTTTGGCTCTGTTATTGGAGAGTGAAGGTTATTGTTATTATCATTTTATCTAAGACCTTTTAAGAACTCAATATATTGTGAGTCACTTTCCCTATTTTGTGTTATTTTCCATTTTCATAGTACCTCCCTTCCTGATTTTAGCAAAGCAAGTTCCTAAGCACTGTGAGAAAGGCTGTGCTCCTAATGATAACACTGATGATGTTTTCAGAGTTGGAAGCTTAATGAGGAAACTTTTTATGCAGATTCAGAAGGATCAGATAAGCTTCTGCTTCAATGGGATCAAAAGTGGAGTCACATTTAAGAAAGCATTCAATATGTGTTTTCAGATTTTTGAGACTATTTTATGCAAACATGAAGAGAGGTTCAGCTGAGATGAATCATGCTGGGGAGCTCTGCCAGTCTACATCTGCTTAATACCTGCTGCTGCAAAGTTTTCCCAGTCCTCTTTAGATAATAATTCAGGTCACAAAAAACCCCAAACTTGAGACTAACTCAGTGGAATGGCTTAAATGATAATATATATAAAGGTGACTTGTGATGTCTGCAGACAAAGATATCTGTTTCTTACTTGGTGTGAAGTAGCTGGAGGATATAAAGGCAAACAAGAGAGCTAAAAGGGATGCATTGCCTAGAACCATATCTGAGAACTGAAATTAATGGAATTTTGTAGAATTCACAATTCAGGACTTATTTAATCAAGAATTACATGTTTAATCAAGTAGTGATGGGTACACCTTATGGAGAGGGACTTCAAAACTATCTAACCATTTTGTTATAGCTTTTACTTTATAATAGACAACATGACATGAACAATACACCACATTCTACTTTTTTTTTTTTTTGTTTTGGTTGAGGTTTTTTTGGTTTTGCTTTTTTTGCTTTGTTTTGGTGGTTTGTTTTGGGGTTTTTTTTGTTTGCTTTTTTGGTTTTTTTTTCCATTACACAGAAGTGACTGTTTCAGCAGTTTTAAAATCAGAACAGGTAGCATTTGCCTGCAACAAAGATTATAGATTTTCCCCTTTGGTGCTTTAGAATGAATACTTTCAATTCTTCTAGCCATTAATTTCCTCTGTTAATGGGCTTTGCAGCAGATGGACATGTCTGTTATTTAGTGAATATGTTTGATTAGCAGCTAGGTAATTTCTGTCATTTTCTTAGCACTCATGATGTCTGCTTTCAAAACAATACATATATCCTTAAGTCATCTTCCAGTATATATGCCAGACTTCCTGCTTTTTGTGATAGCCTCTTTGTTTGCACAGATATCTAGTTTATGATGGATACTCAGGAATCCAGGGTTGATACCAAGATGGGTGCCCTGATTTATTGGAGTGTTCTGACTATTTGCATCTGTGTAGGTTTTCCATGGGCAGCAAATCCAAAACTCCACATGGTCCATGAAGTTTGGCTGCATACCCCAGAGCCAAAGAAGGTACTCTTTAATTCTAGCAGTCTGTGATAACTGTGTAATTGAATGTATTAACATTTGCTTATATAATAAGCTCTGCTTCACGAGCTGTTATTTATGACTGCATAGAGTTGTGATGATTCTATGGGGCTTTCACTGTAATTTCTATCAGTTACACTTTTTTGAGGCTAGCAGAAGTTTTGATGCCATATCTCACCTGTGAACACACTTTATATTAGTTCCTGCTTTCATTTTGGGCTTCACATTCCAGTGCTTTTACTGAAGCCAAGTTCATGTATTCTATTGTGCTGCAGTTGTACCCTGTAAATTTTCACCTTGCTGACACACCAGAGGAAAACACAAAGAAAGGAAATTGAAACTGTTCTCCTTTTAACAGTGACTATAGAATTCTTCCTCTTTTCTGAAAGTACTTTGTGGCCATCTCATGAAAGGTACTATCTGTGTGACAACAATAGGCAGTAAGGTATATAAGGAGCATTTGATACATGCTTTGAAATTCTTCAGACATTTTTACAAGCAGATGTGCACCCAGTTTTTCAAAAGTGTTGAAGACAGAGGGAAGCATAGTAAGGCTTTGTACCTTTTTTGTAACAAATGCAGTGTTCTGTAATATATGCTGAAGATTAAGAACAGAATAAAGCTAAAGGAAGGGGTAAGAGAGGGGACATGGGCATGTGCCTCAAGTGGCTTTTGGAGCTCTTAGTTTGGAGCTCTTTGACAGGAAGGGGTGTTTGAAGCAGGGCTGGAGATAGGGTTGAAGGTGCTTGGGAAAGGTGGGAGCCCTTGGCTCTGGCTGTCCCTTCATTGTCAGAAGGCAGAAATTGTGGTGATTATTCACAATAAGGAGGAACCTGCAGTTTGCATGGTGCCCTTCACATGCTGCTTTCTGTTACACCCATGCCCTTTCCAGCCATAACAAATCCACCCTGTGACCGTCCCAGCATCTCCCCAATATATTTTATAGTGTGGTAATTTTTCTTATCTACCAATGGACTCTGATCTGCTGGTTTTATATTGGACAGAGGCTAAAGTGAGATGCAGGGTGATTTAAACCAAAGCAAACCTCCCTGGTGCTCAGGAAGGTGTGTTTGGAGCCCAGAGCCAATGGAGCTGGTTTCATTTATCTTTTTGAAATAATTGAGAAGCTAATTCAAGCACTTCTGCTGCTGCCTTACTGCCAAAGACATTCAGGAGTTTGAGAAGACATTCAATAAAGGAATGTATGTTCTCTTGTGGAACTTACAGAGTTATTTCCATAAATATATTAATTTACCATAATGGTAACACAACACCTTGGGGAAATTACAGTACACATACATTAGTCCTGCTAATTTGACTGGGTGTGTCTAAGAGGAGTACCTGTGGAATACAACCCAGTCAGAGGAAGATCAGAGGTATTGGTATGAAGCAATATTTTTTTATAATGTAAAGCCATCAGATTGCATGAAACATGTGCAGATATGTTCGATAGAGTAACAGAAACCAAATTTTAATTCAGACCCATTTTAGAAATTGTCATCTACTTCTTGTGTTGTTCTCATTTAATTGCTGTGACCTACTTTTGTCTTTTTATCACTTACATTTATTTTTATTCTATACCCACTGTAATCTAAAAAGACACAAAAATACTGAATCTGTGCAAAAATTTTCTCCTTTTTTATTTTTCTACCAGAAAAGCTGGCAATAACTGCAAGAATATTCATCAATTTTGTAACTTCTTTTGTAATCTAAAATGTCATCCAAAATTGTTTATTTTCAGAAGCATGAGGGATTTGGAGAAAAATTCTGTTATTTTCTTCTCTCAAATGTAAGAAATTGCAAAGTGAAACAGAAAAAAAGTTGTTTTTGTTCAGTATAAAAATTAACTGCTGCAAGTGTCTGAACTACCTGGCAAAACATGTTGCCATCAGCTAGAAAAAATTAAAATGTAGAAGTACTTATAGCAATTTCATTTAAAATAACATTTTTTTTAAACAAGCAAGTTTTTTAAAGTACCACATTTGTATTACTGTAGGCAGGAAATGACAGGGAGAAAGAATTTGTACCAGAGGAAGTTAAAAGATTTGGGCCATATATGTAGCTCTGTTATTAGCAGGTGAAGATTAAGTTTTATTGCAATGTCTCCAGCTGAAAAAACAGGAATATCAAATACACACATAATTTGAAGAGCTTCAAGATTATAAATAGCAGTGCCTAAATGATTGAAGGATGTTGGTATTACCATGCATCTTACAATGTGTGTTCTAGGGTGGGAACAAACAGTGAAATTCTCCTTCCAAATTTCATCTGTGAAAGCTCGATCTAACAGAGGACCAATATTGTGAAAAGACAGGTCTGATCTAGAAACCCAAGTGTTTAGTTAATGTGTTAGTAAGTTGCACAAGGTGTTTTGAGGCATGCACTTTCCTTCTCACTCAGTCTGAAAACTGGCACATAGCCCTAATTTTTCATTCTCACAGTAAGCTAAATTTGTAAGGTGAATCACCTGTCTGAGGAGCGAGTAATTGTTTATTAGAGACTGTGAAAGTTCCTTGAGGTAGAGCTGGATGCTTTGTATTAATTTAAATGCATTTACCCATGAAAGTATCTACAGTGCTTCTTCCTGACAGAACGGACTGGAAAATACCTTTCCCTCTTCAAGCTCAATAATGTTCCATGGGAAGTGTTAGAAACTTCCTGTAATTTCAGTTTTCTGCAGTGGGAAGGATTTGCTGAACCTGGTGAAAAGGGGGACTCAGAAACCACAGCAGCAACATGTTATGGTGATCAACAAACATGACACCAAGTTGTCTGTATCTAAACAAGGGTGAGGTAGTACAGAAGCGTGCACCAAAGATGGTAATGGACAATACAGGAGAAATTAAAATGGAACAAAAAAAAGAAAAAAATCCAGCTGCTTTTTATTAAGTCAAAAAACCCCTACCTAGAGTAGTCAAAGCTTTCGAGTGCAGCTTGGGTGTTGGGGACTGACTGGTGGTTTTGTAGATTTCTTTCTGACTGGAGTAGGTGCCTTCAGATTTAAGTCTTCCCTTTGTTTTTAGTCACAACACAGGAAATGACTGGTATGTTCAGAGGCAAAATAACAATAGTCATTAAAATGGTGAAAAAATAGAACTGTGCTCTAAAAATATGGTTAATGGAAGTGAATGAGCTCTTTATCACAGAGGCCAGATTTTTCTAGCACATTGCTTGTACAAACACTTCTGTATGAAGTTGAATGCCTGACTTGCATTGCTTTTTCATTGTACTTTTTAAGATGTCAAATGGGAAAAATAAAGGAAAATTTTGAAATATGTTATTCTTTAAATGTATACCAGGGTTCTAATGCTCATAATGAAATTGAATGTCCAAATAAATGTAGGAAGAAAGTAAAGATTGTTACTCTATCTCTTAAAGACATAAAATTAAACTGTCGTTTTTCTAAAGTTTAGGCCTTTACACTGAGAAAATAAAAAGGCCTGTTTTGTTTCAACACAATTCCAAAAACTTTGAATTGGTTAACTAATTGGAAATGCTTAAATTAAATGGTATTTCCTAACAATTCCCAGGGAGTAGTTTGGGAGTGCTTTCTTCCCTGTGAACTGAACTGCTCAGGGGACTATACAACCCAGAACATAATGAAGAATTCCCCCCTGAATAATGTTGTGCTATATGCTCTGAGATGAGCATAAAAATGGAGAGAGTTTGATGAGGTGGGTTGCACTTCAACTCCTGAAAACTCTAGCAATTTAACATACTCAAAATGAAATCCTGTGCATCTGCCCTAGACTGAAGTGGAAGCTTTCTTTTGCTCAGCATTTTTGAAATGAAAATTTTCAGCATATTTGAAACAAAAGTATTGGAATTTTTTATTGTATGCAAACATTTGATATTCTAGATCCTGTCTAGGCAAAGAGCAAGTGCTAAAATACAGATCTCCTGGACTGGAAATTGGAAATTTTTTGATATTAGGTTGGCAAGTAGTCTGAGATAGAGTGATCCTAAAGAGGGAGTAAAATGTCTGCTGAAATATATGTTTATTCATCCTTCTCACTGTTGTACAGGGCAAAGGAGACTGTATTCCTCTGGAAAAGGCATTGCTAGCTAAATGATGGGGCTGAATGAGCATTTCTTTAGGCCCATCCACAGAAGGGCAAAAAAGTCAAGTTTTCAGTGTCAACAATTAGAGTGGCAATGAATATTCCCTGTGATATGGAGGACTTCCCCCAGATCTCTCCTTTGGGTCAACCCTGAGTGGACAAAGTCATTTCAGAAATGAAAAATCGGGGCCAGCATCTGAATTAAGGGACTTGGCAACTCCTGTGGGCTACAGCCACTGTGCACTTGCCTTGTGAGAGGACTACAGGGAGAGCATTTCAGTGTGTTCTGTGCAACCAGGTGCTGCAATAGAGATGGACTCTACTCACTAAATGCCCAAACAAGCAGAGCCAAGGAATGCTGAGAATTGACAGAGTCACAGGCTCTACAGGAACCAACTTTATGGCACTTTCTTGCCTCTATAAACTACAACAATTATAGTTAAACTGTCAAGAAAATTAACCTTGTTTAAATTGTTCTCAATAGCACCACTGTATGTTTCAGTAGCTTGATTTGTGTTCCTTATAACCGAGGAGAGTTCTGATTTGTGTGTTGAAAACATAGTAACAAAGTGATGCTTTTTCTGCAAACTTAGTTGCTTCCAATGCATTGCCAGCTTCTTCAGTCTCAAATTATGTACTGAGCATAAGACCGTAATTTCAATGAAGTTACAATAATTTATATCAGTTTAGTGCTTTGATCCCCTATATTCCATAATCAGAGAAAAAAACCCACAGATTTGCGGAATTATTTTCTTTCAAAACTCCTCAATTTCTCATTGCTGAATTTGTGAATAATTGACTCACAAACCAGTCTCAATTAAATTAAATTAACTGTAATTACGAGTCCTACCTCTACATCTGCATCTCAGAGATTGCTTTAAGGGAACATTCTGCTGTTTTTTTTCAGAGTAAATCTACCAGATGCATCATCATCTGTAAATCCCCCTGTTTCTTCAGACCCACGAGCAAAAGGAATTAGGAGTACTTTGTTGTGATTTGTGGCCCTTAAGCCCCCCAGTTCTCCACTATAAGACTTGTGCAACCATCTACACTGTTCTCCAGGAAAATTATTGGAACTTCCTATAAGTGACTTAGAAAGAACTGCCCAAAATGAGCAGCAGGAAACATCCTGTTTTGGTAAATACAAACTTCAAATGCAATAACTTATTTTTTTGGTAATAATTATTTTTTTTCTTCTGTGAGTATAAAAAATGCTGTAACCAGAAGCTAAATCTTGGATACAGGCTGAAGCATTTTTTTAATGATATATTCACTGTACAGAAAAGACTATAAAAAAGATTAGACACCATAAATCTCTGACAAACACTTTTTTTTCATGAGCTATATATTCAGTCCTTCACTATTTGGACAGTTTCAGAATAGACTTGATGCTATATTATTTAGCTAAAATATGCCATAAGGCAGACCTGGATTCATTTTATATTGGAAAAATATTCCATAGATTCAGAGAATTTCCAGAGATTCAGAGACCTTACCATCAGGTAGACTTAGCCAAATATTCAATCTATATGGACCTTCTCCAAGCTTCGTCCTAATTATTTGGTTTGTAATTATCAATAGTGAAAGTTGAAATGTTTGATTCCAACACAAATTTTAAAACTAAAATGAAAATAAGATTACTGAATTTAAAACTATGAGGTACTGGAAATGCACTTACCTTTTTCTGGTGTTTGGATGGTAGACATTCAAGGACTCAAATCAGTTTTCTACAGGTTTTTGCCCTGTGTTACCATGGTAGCTTGTCATACTCTATGCCGTAGAGTTTTACCTATGCCCCTCTGTGAGCTGGGCTGCACTCGCAAGCACTTAGAGAATTTGTATCCTAGTATAAAAACCAGGCTACATTTACATTACAGCATCATTTGGACTGGCCAAGAGTACCCTATCAAATAATTGCTTTTAGGCCAACAAGATTTGTGCAATGATGCTGTTAAACTCTGCAGCAAACAAAAGGCTTTGTGGCCTTCCTTTAATGGATGAGCTGTTCAGCAGAACCATTTATTTGGGTAAAGAGTCTGGCCCCAATGAGCTTCCGAGCTCCAGAACATAATTGCATTATTTACTATGATACAGCAGTGGGCAAAGCAAGTGAAAAACAAAATTACATCAAAGGAGAACATTTAAACTAGAAGGCAGCCTTTGTATTACAAGTTACTTTCATTTTTTTTGCTTAATAATTCTTTTGTGATACTGATGTACAGAGACAGCCCAATGCACTAAACTCTATGAACTGTAGAAGCTGCACAAATGTTATCACTTGACAAAAACTAATTCCCAGAGAACATCCCATGACAAGATAATTCACATTTCTACTGTTTTGAACCATTTTGCTAAAAGGGTGTTTCATATTAAAATTCACTTTAGTCTTACTCATTTTCAGAAAGCATTTTTTCAAAGCTCAACAGATAAAGGTTCTATAAACACTGGAAGGAAAATAGTGACAGAATAAGAAAAATAAATTTACTACTTCATAACACAATGAAGACAGATTATGTTTAGATTTTTGTTGATTCTTCTATTTTTTCTGCTAATCTCAGAACTGTTTTCTGTCTGATGAAAAGGCTATCACAAAATGTTAAAACAGCATGCCAGGACAAGCAGCAAAAAGTGAAGTTACCCTAATTCTACTATCCCTATCCTGCCAAAAAAATTGAAAGATACTGCAAAAAAAGAAAAAGTAGAAATGTTTGCTTTGTTTTCTTTTTTATAACTTTCACAATCATGTTTTTTGTCAGAAATGCAACCCAGATTTTGGAAAAGCTTAGAAGGTGTGTGATAGAATATAGTTTGGAATAAATACAGCATATTCAGGGACTCTGTTCACACAGACAGGTATGATTAGAAAATGCTTCCTCATTTTTCAGACAGGTTAAACAACTGAATTTTACTGAATGCCAATGGCTAATCATAGAAATGAGAAAGAACAGCCCAGATTAATTTTACTCTTAGGGCAATATGGCAAAATTTCATTTGGACACATGGCTATGAAAATACATCATGGGCAAAATAGCTTCAAAATAAATAGATGTCAGTGCATTTCTTTAAGATTTTATTGTGTCTGGATTTTTTTTTCCCTAACAGATGCATGTTGAAAATTTGCACTGGTGTCAGTAGCTCATGGAAGCAGCTATCTCTGGAGGCAGTCATATGTCAGCTCATTCTTGGGCTGTCCCTATTAAAGGTTGGGTTTTTGCAGCATTTAATGACAAAAGAAAGGTCCCACAAAACATAAATATGAATAAAAAATTATGAATAGGTTTTGTAGGCATAGTTTTTTTTTTGTACTGAATAATATTTACACAAAGGCTGCACTACTTCACTTAGTACCTTTGCTGAAAGGTTGTTCACAACTGTTTCCCCTTTTCTGTGTTGCATTTCCTTCACAGACATTTGAAATTTTGGATTTATCTGTAACATTTTAGGAGAAGTAAACTTGTCTGAACAGCTTGTTTTCTGGGAATACTGTACTACAGATCTAGATACCATTATAACAATCTCCTCTTTCTAATGCAAGATCACACAGGAGCTGTGTTGAAAGGCTCAATAAGAGGCTTATTAATTTGTCTTTATCAAAATAATAATTGAGATATAATCCATTCCTAAATCTCACTATTGAATGCTAGATGTAAAAGGGTTTTAGCTGGAGAACAGTCTAAAGCACCCATAAGTAAGGACTGTCTGGTCTGGTCTTAACCTGGTGAAGTGTGTCCATTAATTTATCTGGCTTGGGATTCAATCTCTGTGAGCAGAATCAGTATTGCAACACTTAGTGATTATTTACAAGTAGCTGGGGTAATCATAATATTTACATAAGATATTTTAGTTCCTCTCTGAACATTAAACTTCTTGCACAGGCTTAATTTTATCCTCTTCATGAGAATTCCACCCCACCTGGCACTTCTAGCCCGTCTGTCTCAGGAAATCAAATACTTACAGATTTTTGAAGATGCCCTGTGCTCTGGATTGCCTTTTTTGTGCATCCACAAAAAGTTTTTTACATGATGACCAAGGGGAATGGTGATCAAAGACATCTTTACACCAAATCTGTGCACATTTGAACAAATTGAGATTCCCAGCTATCCTCTTTCTGATGGCAGAGGCACCATGAAAGACCAAGCACGATGTTTATCTTTTTAAGGTGCATAAAGACTGGGATGTGAAACTTGTTAAGCTATTGAAACTTGATTAGGTGATTGGGATAGGTGTTGGGTACATACAATTAAAGGGAAGAAACTTAAAATAATTTGTGTTATTAAGTGATATGGAATGTATTTCTTACAACAAAATATATTTTATCAGATGTCTGTGATTCTGAGTCCAGATCACTGAATTAAGGTTAAGAAGCAATAAGAGGTTAAGAGCAATAAGGTTAAGAGCAATAATAATTAAGGTTTCTTAAGCAATAAGAAATATTCATTGTTTTGTTGAAAAATGAGTCTGGTATTGGGGAAAATGTGCACCAGGCAGCTTTAAAGTAAAGAAATGTTTCAGAGAAAGCAGACATATTTTCTTTGTTTTTTTTTTTAATTGGCTAGTGATGTAATCTATATTTTAATTTTCTTATTTTATTTCAGCTTGATTTTCACAGTAATAGTAATTGTGAAAATAATTCCTTCCTCTTCTAGATTTGCAGAAAGTATAATAGAAGTAGGATCTAGAAAGACTCTTGGAATGCAGGAAGGGCCACTCGCCTCCTCTATGAATATGCTGATGGTGTCCAGAAAGGATAAATGAGGAAAAAAGGGGCTAATTGCACTTGCTGGTCATAGCAGCCAGATGGTCAGATGTCTCAGGCACAGTTTGCTGTGCACAGTTAATTTGAGTCAGTGATGTGCTGTGCTAGATCTGGGTAGGATTCAAGAGTCTTATTTCTGTAGGGGAAAAGGATCAATGACCCCATCTCTTCTGTGTGTGCCAGGGTCCAGTAAAGGAGGAACTGTGGCTGAGCATTGATGTGGTCTGGTACCCCAAGCAAAAATGGTAAAGAAATAATGATTTTGAGCAGTAACCTATCAGAAACTTGTGGAGGCATGCCCACAGCATCAAGAGACCCCTGAGCTAAGAAAGACCTTCCCTTCCAGAAAGCATGTCTGTGCTGCTTCCCAACTGGGAATGTTCGGATGCTAAGTGTCCCCAAACTTAGCTCTTGGGTTTAAAAGCACAGTTTATTTAATGTGGAAACAGTGCAAGCAAATCTTACTGTTTTCAGTCATGCTTGGGCTCCTTCACAACTTATTTCTTTTCTGTGCAGAGCCAGGGCTGGGTCCAGCTGCTCCATGGATGAGCCATTGTACAGCTGGCAGCAAAACCACACTGGAGCATGCTGGTTCTCCCAGCAGGCTGTGTGTTTCTCTGTTTCAGTAAGTTTAAGATCTTTAAATATTTACTTGGCTTTTGTTTTTCTAATAGAAAATGGTGAAGTTTGTTTTAAAGAGGCAAAGAATGCATACAGATGTTTGTCAGATCTTTATGTTTCAGAAATGCAGTCAGGCTATAGAAACCTTGATATCCTTGACCCCACTAACTGAAAAATGCTTCAGCTTTTTAGTCTTTGTTCATTATATTAATGTCAAGAGTCTTCAGTAATCACATTACTAAGGGCAGATGGGGGAATTCAGACATATGGAGTTCAACCACTACTGTGAAGAAAAGAGTTTCCCTGGTGCAGATGTGACCAAAGACTAAAAAGTACCACAGCACATGCAGAGCTATTATGTTCTGTATTTATGTCTGGGTTAGTCTTGGCAAATAGAAAATAACACCTTACTGGGAGCAGACCAAGTCCTGGGATCAGATTCATTGGTGTGCTCTGGCTGCTCAGGGCTCCATCAGAGAGTACAGCTGGTTTGTGTTGTCAGAGCAACAGGACAGTCAGGAGCTACAAGAGAGACTGGGCTAGCCTGGGGCCTTTTATGATCATTATTTTTTAAAGTAAAATAAAGAAAAGCAAGCATTGTCAAGCATCACAAAGCTGATATTAGCTTTGTAGTTAATTTTGTATGACAGACTGACTGTTCAGAGGCTGATACAATTACTTAAAACCAAACTACTCTTGAATATAATTGCTGCAGCAAGTGTCCAGACATGTGCAGGAATGTCCTTCCCCATTTCTCTGCAAGCAACCAGGAGCCTGGTGTACAGCCAGGAGATTCATCCTGGATTTGGTAAGGTATTTTCAGGCCACAATTCCTGCCCTTTCTGTGCTTTGTGAGCTAATTCCCCTGGCATGAGGCAATTCAGATATCAAAGTGCTGTTCCAGTCCCTGAAATTCTGATTTAATAGGCACTGAATATGAGACTGGGAAAGGGTTAGCTGCTTTGAAAGTACTGATCTCTGTGACATATTGAGGCAAAGGTGTCACCTCAGTCACAGCTTCAGTCTCCTGCACCTTTTACACTTTAAAGTTAATTTGTGATTATTTGTGGTTATTTATAACTGATTATATAAATTAAAACTTGTGGCAATAATATTGTTTTTGTTGTTGCCTTAGGTTTTCTCTTCAGAAATCTCTATTACCTCACCTGCCTGTAGCAATTCTTGTGTGCCTGTGACATTTTGCTCTAATTCAAACGACTTCACTTGCAGACATGGTGTGTTTTCACTGCTTAAGGCAACCAAAGTAATTTTGACAAAAACAAAAATGGACTGATTGCCTCTGAGAGGTTGATCAGCAGATGTGACTGAGCAGTGTCTTCCAACTGAGGTCAGTGCAGAGCTTTAACATCTTTAGCCAGCATATGGGCCAGAGGACTGTGTTTGTGCACTGGCTCATCAAGCCTTCTGGTCATCTGCCCTGTGCCAGCTCCTGGCCTCTGCTTGGGATTCAAAGCCCTGCTGAAACAGAAATAAAGGCAAACAATCTGCTTTCTATCATCCTGCAAAAATCTTCCTGCAATTATTTTGTAAATTGTCATCTCTTTCATATTAACTTATCTCCACACAGAGAAGACCCAACAAAGACAATATTGCCAAATTTTGCAGAAAAAATGCAATGGATGGTAACTGTGTTAGGTCTGGGTGAGCAGAGGAGCTGAGAACTGCTGTAAAGCAAATCCCCATCACAGGAACATTAGGTGACAGTATTACTCAGAGAAGTATTGTCATCTTCTGGGTCAGATACCTGAGTAATAGAAGAGATTTTATGATTTTTTTCCAGTTAGTTTGATCCTTTTGTTTAGTTCTTAGATTTACAGGGAGTACGTGCTTAAGAGCCCCACTTTCTCTACACCTGAAAAGTTCATAGGCCCAATTTTATGATGTACCAGTACCAACCTGCTTAGCTAAGTCCTACCATGGACAATTTAGGAAGTGGTCACACTCCTAAACAGGTCCTGTAAAGCTGGAAAATAGAGAAAATCTGATTGTGTCATAGTTGACACTAGGATGACAAAGATACTGGTATGGGTTGCTATTTTTATAGGCACGTGGACAAGAGTATTAAACCCCTTGTTTTATTTTTGTTTTGCTGATTAGTGAAAACAGGGGGTGAGATGACCTAGTGATGCTTGAGAACAGATCAGTAATTGAGACAAATTCCAGGCATGAAAGGACTGCCTGATGCTTAGAAATTATTAAAGGCTGAAAATTACTCTCTGTGAGAGAGGGCTGCAATGAAACAGTTCTTTAGAAAATAAACAAATACTGTAGAAATTGCTTTCAGAAATTCTGCTGTAAAGTTGATTGTGTAGCTGCTGGGTTTGTAAACACTTAAGTTGTATGCCAGCAGGCAGCAAAGGACAACTGATCCTGCTTCTAATTCTGTGATGATCAGTGACTCATTAATTGGCTTTGTAAAATTAAAATCTGGTGCTTATTTTTATTAAGCATAATGGAGTTACTGCTGGTATTATTTATGTAATGTATGCAAAAAACCAAATATTACCTTTTGCAGTATACTATTTGTGAATGATTTTTTGACACTCTATGACTCATTATCCTAATACCAGTGTATGTAAAAAGTCATGCCTAGGAGGGGTCCATTTGTTTTGGGTTTTGCTTTCTGTTTCCTTTTGGTTTTCCATAGTTAAGCTGAGTGAGGGCTTTACGCTAAACCCTGTCAAAAATGAGTTTTGTAGTGTGTCTGTTCTTTAATTTCAGAGAAATATCATCAGGAACATTTTACTTGGGGAAAGCAGTTTATGAGATCTCCTGCAAAAGTGTTGCAGTTCTCAAGAGAGTGGATTAAATGGGAGGCATCACTCTCTTTCAGAAATAGAGAGCACTTGATATACTGCAGGACTTAATGTTATAGGGCATTACTTCCTCTTTCCTGCTGCACGTTTTTCCTTAGTTCCCTTAATAGCTCTTGTAGCAAAAACACTTGCCAACTTATGGTTGGCTCTACTGAACTGGGAGACCCAGGAATTAGTCTGTGTTGGCTGAACAGAGGGCTGGTAACCTGTGATGGCCAAGCTGGTTGGTGGCCCCCTGACTTGCACACTGTCAGGAATGGTGTTGTGCCCGTCTGTGGAGCCTGGGATGCTGCAGCAAGCTAAACTCCTGTGCTTTGTCTCCTGATGATGTTACCTGGGGAAGGCTTGGGGCAGCAGCTTCAGTCAGTGCATGCACTGGCTGCCTCTGTTGCCACCCAACATTTGAACCTCACTGTTCACCCTATAGTGTGTTCGTTTTTATTTCTTTGGGAGTAATTTTCTTCTGGAATCAGTAGAGACAGCACTAATAATAAAACATTTTTTCTTTATCCTTTCCCCTTCTCATTCACTTGCCATAGCTTCTTCTTTGAAGTGTTACAACTTTGTCCAGGGCCTCTTTGTAACTTAAGAGGATAAGTGGATCTCTACATAATGCTGTCCCTATTTCCCTAAGAATCAGAAATCTTCAAGACTTCCTGACACTACAATCCAAATCTCTATAATTGCAGTGACTTCCAAAGCTATTAGCTCTCCTGCTGTATTATGTCAGGTTATAATGATAAAAGGAGTGTAGAAGCCTTTTTGCACAGGAGTTTTATGAACTGTAGAAGGTACAGGAACTAAACTAAGACCTTCATTATCTGCCTCCTTTCTAGCAGAGCTCTCAGAGATATTGTCAAGGGGGGATTATTGGGGAGATGTGCCATGATAAACTTTGCCACAGTGCAAATTCAGTTCATTTCTCAGCTTGTTAGTGCTTTGGACAGGGGCAAAGACCCACACCATGTGTTCCAGAACAGAGGGAAGGGCAGATAAAAACCCTAAGCCATTTGGCTGAAGGGTCAACCAAATCAGTTTTCTTGGTTCACACTCATCATCAGCTTATCATTCTCTATTTCAATGAATAGCACAAATACCTCCCCAAAATAATTAATAATTAACCTAAAAACTTCATCCAAGAGCAGAAACTCATGCAAATAGGTATCTGAGATGCTTTCTTACTGTGAAAATGCAGTGTTATAGAAACAAGCAAACTGTGAAGCACAGCCAGCTGCTGGTAACCATGTGCAGCTTGTGCTATTGGCACCTGGAAATTGTCTAACCCAACAGCTGCCTAGCAGGGCAAAATGGTCATACATGTGGATTCAAATATCCCAAATTGATCCTACTTAATTATATACTTCAGAGGCTCAGGATGTTTATGGATATGAATTGAATATCATACCATAAATGGAAATATAATATTGCAATACTACCTTTGAAGCTGATGTAGACTGTTTAACATGTGTTCCTTCTTTGGAGGTTATACAATTGGCTTGTTTTTATTCAGATGGCAGGATGATTGACAGATAGAGTGAATGCAGCCAAAATACTCTCACAGTTACGAGATTACAATGAATTCTGTTCACCCACCTTTGCTTTAATTTTGGGTTTGTTTCTCACAAATGTCTAGATTCTACAGTTTCTAGAAAAAAACATTTCCAGACAATGGTTTTCAAAACAATTTTCCTGAAATTGCCCAGCGCTTTCCTCCCTGGGTAACCAGAGAGCACCTGCACACCTTGCTCAGGGCCAGCCTGTCAGGGAGGAAGAGGGGGCCCCAGGTGTGAAAAAGAGACCCAGGAGCCAGAATGGATAATCAGCCTGGCATTGTAATATAACATCCATTTGCTGGGGGAAAGAAATGCAGTAGGTCTCTCTAGTCTGTAAAACAAAGAGAGGAGGGGTGTAATTGTCCAACAGTGACTTTACTGTCTCTAAACCTATGCAGCTGGGTGGAGTTCAAGATGTTATGATCAATCCATTCTGCAAAGATCTAAAAGATAACCAAATGAAAATATTTCTGATGCTGTCACATTGTGAGGGGAGGAAAGAGCCAAACCAAGGAGCACCTTCATGAATTTCTGGTGCATTATTACTCACCTCTTGTTTTGCTTGCAGGAATTCAGTCTGGTATCTCTGCTTGTAAGCATATTTCCACAGTTTTGAAGTGAAGCCTAAAGAAATCCAAATGTTTTTAAGGATAAATTAATTTTTAAAAATTATAAAAAAGTGTGATAGAGATATTACTACATATTTCTATTTATTTTCTGGTTTTCATCTGTGCTTTGACAAGCAGAGCTGACATTTAAAAGCAGCAATGGCCAATCCCATTTCCTGAAAAATCAGTCCTCAAAGTCCTGTTGCAGTAACACGAATTCAGGAGTGGGTTAGAATTTCTGTAAGCTCCAGAAGGGATGCTATGTTTAATTTAAATTGATAAATGACAGGATTTAAAGTTTTTACTCCTTTTAGTACACCACGTTCTGATTAGGCATTATAAATTGTCTGTAAAACCATGGTTAGATGTTTGCACATAAATTTAAGTATGCTTCTATTTTCTCCTCAGAGGTGTTTGTCACTTTCCTCTCAAATTCCCTGCTGAAATAAATTTTCACTTCATACAGAAAGAATGATTGAAAACATATATTACACAATTTATATATTTATTAAATATATAAAATATTTTAAGAGGAAGAATACCTAGCTGTTCTTTCACTAGCTCAAATGGTGGCACTTTTTCTTTCAAAAGTAGCTGGCAGCAATCCAAGCACTAAATGGCTGAGTCCTTTGGTGACAGTCTAGGCATGTCTTGGTCCTTGAGTGCTTTAGGAATAATCTGACTAAATAAATTCATTTGCCAAAATTGAAGCAGGCAGTTCCCATTGCAAAAGTTTGTCAGACCTATAGCAGACTTCATATACAGCCCAAGTGGCAGTGGATTGGAGAAAAAAGAGGTTAAGACTGAACCAGAAAAGCACACTAAGCTAATGGTTGCAGTGATGGTAGGATAAGAAAGTTCTTTGACTTCAGGTCATCCTTAAACCTCACATGAACTCCCTGGGCCATCTCAGTGAATCATGCAATCACACCTTCTGAGATATCCTAGTATACCTGTAAGCAATCAGTAATTTTAGAATCTGGTGGAAATAATGAATTTAGGAAGCCTAAAAGAAAAAACTTACATAATTTAAAAGTAAAAACACTGCAAAATTCATATTTGTCTTCTTCCTCTACTATTTCACCTGGTTCCATAAATTCTGCTGCTTGTCTAGGGGCCAAAAAACATTAAAATTCCAGCTCACTCCATGTAAGACAATGTATATTCATGCAGTCACAGTTGTGTATTAAAATGTTTACCCATTCTTATACTGTCTGATATCCATAAAAGTTAGATTAATTAACTTTTTCTTACATCTTTTCATTTTGAGACTCTTTTAAATCAATTTATGTAAGCCACCTGGAAATCAAGTATGTTCAATTATTTAGCTCCATGTTTAAATCTGTTTTAGTCTGGATGCATTTATTAATCACTCTTAATCCTCATGAAATGCTTGACAGTCTCAGCAAATAATGATATATTGTGGAAACAATTGAAGCTGAAGAAAAAATATTGTTTTCTTTTGTAACAATTATCCCATGGGATGACTAATTGTTGACCTCATAACTAAGGGAAGATTGCTATTGTTTTATATCAAAATGATACTGAAGTTATTTTGCTATAGCTGTGCTCTTCATTGCCACAGTCATATCTGTCTTCTTTTCTGTCTTACCATCCAGCTACCAGGTAGTGGTTTTAATAACCAGAGAAACAGGTTATCTTCCTGCCACACACTCTTTAGCTCTTACTGAGGCAACGATGAAATGGGGAAATATTACAACACAGCAGTATTTGCCCTCTCCAAGTAGTTCAGTAGAACTTTCTTGGCTCCTGTTCCACCAAAGGCCAAAAAAGCTGTTGTGTTTTTATTTCTAATTGCAAGTCTCTCCTCTACCTGCCTTCTCCCTGTGATGTCCATGGAATTTTACAAGTGCTCCCAAATAAGAGCAATATTTGGAGAGATTATTTGTTTAAAAGAATTCCTCCTCTCCTTTTCAACCCTGCTACCACTCTTGATACAGCTGATCTGTGCTGGGGGTGCTACCAGGGTACCAGGTTCAGCTACAGAACTGAAACACAAGTTAAAGGAGAGGCACTGCTCATGTGGAGTCATTTTTGCTCTTGGTACACTTGCTGCAATGGCTTTGTACCATTTTCTTCAGGCAGAGCATGAGATATCTGTGGAAGCTGTTGTTTTAGTGAGGCAATTTAAAATTTCCTGGGGGGAGAGGAAATTCTTTAGGATTATACTGTCTATCCTTGGATTTCAGTAACATATGGTGAGGAAGAAAAATATTGCAATTCTTAGTGTGCTGAGCATAGGTTAATCTTGGCTGTGCTCAACTTGCTTTATTTCAAAATCAACTGAAAAGTGGCAGTAAGGAAAAGAAATAATGAATATGTACATCTTGAAATATTTTTATATCACAGCCTGGGACATGTAGTTAGAAAAAACTGCTGGTATACAAAATACTCACTTATATGCAGACATTGATAGCAAAACACATAAAGGATGGGCTGCAACATGAACCTTTTCAACTGGGCCTTTCTTCGATGTCCAAGCTCCTTCCAAAGGGCACCTTTGCTTTTTTGCTCTAGGAAAGCAATCCTGTTAAAGCAAAGCTTCTTTCAGCCTTGGAGTCTGTGAAACCTCTTGAATTCCTGTCTCACTGACACCTGCTTCACTTCTTCAAGTTGCATGGCTTTGCCTGCAGGAGAAGGAGAGGAGGAAGGGGGGAGAGATGGTCTCTGGGTAGATCTCAAGGGTGGTCCCTCCTCTCTTGCAACAAAGGAAGACCTTGAAAGGGAATCTGCATAAATCAAAAAAGCACGGAAGAAAACTAAAGAGGACTTGTGTTTATCTTGTGAATTCTCTTACAGAATGAGAAACTACAAAAAAGTCAAGCTCTTGTGGCATGCATTACAGGAAACTGTCTTATTTTTGAGGTATGATATATATTCAGGGAGCACAAGAAAAGTGTTTTCCTATTGCTCTTCAACAGGTTTTTCCCCCGGCGTCCCTACTGTATCTCACAAGTGGATTCTTGAAATTAATTCACTCAGCTTTCCCTAAAACCAAGAGAACAGCATGATATTGGTTTCATGCTAATAATTTCTCTGACATGCACAAGGAGATAGCTAATTTATTTGCAGAGAGAGACATGTCCTTAAAGCTGTTTTGATTACAATGTGGATAAAAGATTATGTTTGTGACAAGAAAAATTTCTATAAATATTTTGGTGAAAGTATGTGGCAAGAAGGTATGGCTTATGTTGTTTAAAATAATTGTAAACTATTAGTCTTCCTTATAAATCTCTTGAATGAGACCATTTATATGCATGAACTTGTTAAAATACAGCGTACAGCATCAGCAAATTTGAAGACACTAGACAGAATTTGCTCTAGGGTGTATTGTTATTTACTATAAATTGTTATCAGGATGGACTGGTATTTTTTTATTGGCATAATTATGCTTTAGTCAAAGCTGCATTTTCTCTCTCTTAATATGGGGTTGATATCCATTGAAATCAAAGTGTGGCTCCTTTATGCCTGGGACTTCATGCCCTGTTTAGCAGTAGTTTCCTGGAGCAAAATGAGCTTTTCTCACCTGGGCAAAGGCATTGCTACTGGGATAGATTGTCACCTGAATTTTGCACACAGAGGGAGCTCACCAAGATCAGACAAACTAGTTTGGTGTCTGTGCCTTTAGCCCCATGTTAAGGCAGACCCTTATGGTCCCAGTCTCAGCCGTAGCTTGCTCCCCCATGCAGTCCTCACTTCTCTGTGTCTCTTGGGCAGAGAGAAAATGGTACAGCTCTATACTGTGGTTCTTTTGTCCTTGATGTAGTAGTTTTTCCACTTGTGGAGTATTTTGAGCCATATCTGTCAAGAGAATGTGGCCATGGATGCTGTTGACCCTCTCTCTGCACACCAAGGCATTGGGTGCCAGGCTCTGAGCCTCAAGCAGTACTCTCTGCCTTGTGCCTCCAAGGGCTCCTCATGCAGCAGTCCAAAGTGTGCAAGCATTAATAACAGTTTTAGATGAAAATTTTTGCATCTGCATTACAAATAGCATCTATTTGGCTCAAATAAGAAAGGTTTTTCCGAACTCAGAGAGGATCGTGGCATGGGTAATGCCAAACCAAAATGTTTTCTTATTCTCCTAGAAAGAGGAAAAATATTACGAATTTTCTGTTGCCTGTTGGTGTACTAATTTTCACAACCTGCTGACTGTTTTCCTTCTGGATTTTTTGCTCTCACTATTATGTCTACCACCATATCAAAGGTGCTGTGTTTGGGGGGGCTGTGCCTTGAATGCAGCCATCTGTACTGGAGTGTTCTTAACTCCCAGAGTGATGCAGAATAAATAATTGACAGAACTAACTTTATGATATATACCAAGAAACACAGATGCTCTGTGCTGATTTCTGAGGAATCACTAAAAGATCCTTCCAGGCTTTCCAAATTCTACCTTAAGCCTCAGATTGCAAGCCAAACTCAGCTTTTGAAGAAGTGTGTTTGTTTGTACGCTTTCCAAGTCTAACAACCCTCCCCAAGTTTCATGGCTGATAGCAGATGTTGTACCTTTCTAACATGTGCTCCAATATTTCAGAAGAAATAGAATGTGTGAAATTCTGCCATGTGAGGTCAGGCATTAGGAAATCCAATGGGGATGGAAGTGAAAGGAATTATACAACTTTAATTATGGAGCCTGCTGTCTGTGGTGTCTGGCCTGCTGCGTGGCAGCATCAGGGCAGCATACTCCTTTGAGAGAAAAAATTCTGTTTAGGCTGGTATCAGAAATCAGGTGAGGATGGATGCTGCTTCCACCTGCTTCAATTTTTTTCAGACTGGACAGGCATAATTTCAAATGACAGCACATGTTCTAGCTGGCAAAAGAATATTTAAAATTATGGATTATGCCACATAACCAGGATTACATAAACTAACATGAAATTATACATATCTTTAAATCAGCCATCACTAACCACACAGACATGTGCTTCTGCATTAGATGACTTGTTCCATGAAACAATAGGAAATGTTCCATTTCACGAATTACTGGTATATAATTTCTCTTTCTAATGCCTTTTGTGAAAACTCCTATTCAACTTTTTCCTCATTATATTCTGATTTTTTTAGTCCAGCTAAGTCAGATTTGGCTTTCTGGGGTGTGAAGTAAGCTATTGTTCACATGCTGGTTTTATGCCTTAAAATTTAATTTTCTGAGCTTTCACAGATTTATTTTGTGGTGTTACTGTATTGGTGTCAGAAATACATAGGTATTAAATTGAGGCTTCACAAAATTTCCAGGAATGCATGCTAGATGGATTTTAAATCATTCTGTTTCCTCCTTTATCCTCTTTATTAGTTTTTTTATATCCTTTATTTTGGCTTCAATTCAGGGAAGCACTCAAGCAAGCACTTAACTTTAGGAATGTGCTTAAATTCAATTTTCTTTTTCTTTTCTTTTTTTTTTTTTGTTAAGTAGAAATACAGGCTAACACTAAGTGCTTTTCAAAGCAAGAAATGTTGCCATTTTTCCATGGGGTGTGGAAATTCATGTGCTTGCCACTTACTTTAAATTAAAATTTCTGTACTTGTACACGAAATACAGAAAATAAGTCTAGAAGGGGATTGATTGAATTCAAACCTGTTTTCCTATCTTAACTCATAACTTTTAACTGGCTCTTAATCCTGTAAAAGGAAAAAAAAAATTAAAATTGAGTCCAACAGAGCTTGAATATTTTTCATCTACCTTTAAAAATGGTATTACTGGGCAGTTCTAACAGTGACACTTCCACAAGGGATACTATCTTCCTGCAAGTAACTGATCATCACTGAATCTCTCAAGATTGGACAATTTTTTGTATTATTCAAATTTGTTCACATAAAATTTGCATGAGAAAGCTGAATGTAGGTTGCATCTTTTCTTCATCACAGCTAACAGGTAAGATGGGAAAAAGAAAGCCTCAAAACCAGATGTGGAATATTTAATAGTCTGAATTCTTGCTGTCTCTGGAACCCTATCTTAAACAGGGTTTTAAGCATCCAGTTAGGGGAATTATTTATCCAAAGTATGTTCAAAGGCTTCATAATTGAGAAATCTTGCTATAGTAAATAGGATTTTTTTTTTTCCTTTTTTAACAGCCTAACTACTGAAAAGAGGGAAAGACAGCAGTCATTTAATTCTTTTCCTTCAACAAATATGGTGGTAAAACAGAACATTTATATTTTCTACATTTAAAAGGATCTAAAGTTCTGAATAACATTTTTTATTTCTTTAATCAGTTGTGATAGGACTTATTTGGAAGGCTTAAAAAGTTAGACTTCTTAGAAATTATTTTGCTGCTATATTTGATATCATCAGTCTTGGCCTGTCTGTTCTTAAAATGCTGAAGTTATGTAGATGATTAACAGAATTGTTGTTTAATAAAATATTATTTGGAGGTGGTTCTAGAGGTAAGACACAAGTATTGAGAAGAAACCGTACTGACAAAATAAAATTAACACATTGAAATATGGGTCACTCATTATGCTATTATCAGAAATATTGTAAACACCAACATTAGCACCTCAAAAATGAGTTGTTAGAGCAAGGCAAGCAGTGTGATTTTATAGGTATTTAGTGGATGAAGGGCTGCACGTCCATGGATGTTTTTCATTTAAAGACTGGTTAGTTAATTACATGACCTTTTGGGATTTTCTTTAGTGGAGCATCAGAAATGGGAGTTTGGGGTGTGGAATCACTCATAGTTCTTGAAGATGATGGAAAAGCATATGCAAAGACTGATAAATGGACTGAACAGCACATTTTTGTAGACGATAAACAAACAGGAAAAATCCTTTCCCACATCTTCTAGAATAAATCATGATTATTAAATAAAATTTTTTAAAAATACTGAATATTATAGACATTTTTAAAAAAAGCAGAAATGCAATTTACAGATGTAAAGTAAAATTTCCAAATAGGTTCAGGGGTTTTTTGGTTTTTTTTGGTTTGTTTTTTTTAAATTCATGAGGTACAATTTTCTATATATGTAATCCCACATTTGATTGATTATTGCAAGATTTTTATTAGCAATTAAGAACATTCTGTGGCTCTGTACAGATTATCTGTGCAGTTTTGAGTGGGTGACAGAGCTAAGTATTATTGAAAGCAATTCTGCAGTTTTATTTCATGTCCCTGTGGGCAAGGTTATGCTCACTGCTCTCCTTCTGTACAGTCAAAGCATCTCTGGATACACAGAAATTAACAAAGACATTGTCATCCAGCCTCACTCCACTCTTATTTAGACTCCAATTAACCTGCATGCAGCCTCAGGAGAAGGATAATTGCTTCTACATGGCAATTCCTGTAGCCTTCTCTGGGGGCTATCTTGAGATGGGTTGCTGTGTCTCTCTCCCAGCTGAAGACGCTCCTGATGATTTCAGAAGATGCGAGACCTGTTGACATTTAAAGGTCCTTTCCAACTCAAACTGTTCTATGCTTCTATAATTAGATAGATAAAGATAATAGATAGATAGAAAGATAAATATCCAGTTTTTTCAAGCATGGGTATTTATATAAGAAAAATTGTACTGTTTAGGTATATCTACTCACAGAAGAGAGTGAGCAAATGTTCATAAGTAATTACTTCCCTGTTTTGGGGAATAGCTTGCACTCTGAGTAATTTCTGTAATTAACAAGAAACACAATCACCAATGAATGATTTACTTCATCACACCACTGAGAGCTGTCTTTAAAAGTTCTGCCTTCTCTTCTGCTGGCCCCAGATTAGAGGATGCAGTGGTACAGTAAACAGGATTTGTTTGTTTTATTTTTAAGCCCTAGGTAGTTTGGTTGAAGATCACTCTAGTATAAACATTTTCAAGTAATCAGTTGTGTGTAGATCTCTTACCCTCCAGGCAGAACTTGTGAAGATAATTGTATGTATGTATGCCTATTGGAAATATATTTCCATTGCAAGCATGTATGAAAACTTTAAAAAGACCATCCTTGTTCCAATTACTCATGGATATAGAACAGAAGTGTTGTGCAAGGAAAAGCAATGTCAGACTCAAAAAAAGATGCTGAGGTAAAAATGTTATAGCTGAATAGGAGAACTGGCAGAAAATCGATTAATAGAACAGTGCCTGAAGACAGCTCTATCCACTTTTTCAGTTGATGAAGGATAGCATTATTCCCTATAAATATTGTCTGAGACACCCTCCAACCATCATGGAGGCAAAGGAATTGGTACTAATGAACCTCAGAAACTGCTGTGAGAAATATTCCTTCAAGACTTAAAGGATGCATGGTGCTTGACTGAAATTATTCATGTTTCCTTCAGCCATGTTGCATCATGAACAAATGCAACTAGAACAGTAGCTGGTAGCAAATACAGTGTTTGACTACTCAACAGAAGGTTATTTGGAGACACAGTGGCATTCATACATCCCTAAAGGCAGCTCCTAAACATGTTTGTTTCTATTTTCCAGAATGCAGAATGATCGATGGTCTGGTCCAAGAAGGAGGAAGGTAGAACTTAAAGACAGAAGGCAATGCAAAAGCAAAATGCATGACATGTCTTTCTTCCAAATAAACTTGAAGTCCCACTGGCATGGAAAGGTATGGTTGCTCAGTGCTACAGAAAAAGATAATGTGCTTTCTAAAATGTGTTCTCTGTTATTTCATATTCCAGAGATCCCAATGGTAAGTTTAACTGTCAGAAACTGGAGAAAGAAATTTGGTCTCCTGATAGTTCCAGGTATTCTTTTCTTTCTTAACTGAGGGTCTTCTCTAATCTCTAATTTTTAAATTATTACTATAATATAAAAAAAAAATAGATTTCAGGATTAATGCTTTAGGTTCTGCAAACTAAGACAAGTTTGGCTGAATAGGTCCTGTGTGGGTGGTCAGAAACACAAGGGGCTTGTGCAAAAGGATTGATCATTGGGGCCACAGTCAGCAGTGACAGCAATGCCACAGAGAGTGACTCCTGCTTCACTTGAGGTGGCAGAGAAAAATGAGAGGAATGAGAGAAGCAGCTCTGTCTCACTAATCAGTTCATCTACAAATCTGCTGTCCTCTGCAGGACACGAGGAGAAAGCAAATTGCAGCCAGCCAAAGCTCTCTCACAGAAGCAGAGATAAAAAAGCAAGGGAAGTGTGGTGTATGGTTTCAGGTGTTTTTTTTTTTTTCTTTTTGTTTTAGGAGGCTCTTCATCATTCCATTGTCAATGTGCTAAGTGTTTCTACTTTAAAATTTATCTTTATCTAAGGTTTCAGAAAAGTCATAATGAAGTCATTATTAAGCAGAAAGGTTTTAGAAGACTGTTAGAAGAGGAAAATTATAGGATCACGAGGCTGCATGGAATTTTAGGTGACAATCTTGTCCTGACAGCAGTAAAGGAATCTGTCTTCCTCAGAGACAGTGCTTAAAGCTGGAGGAAAAAAAAGTTTTCTTGGTCAAATTGCCTAAAGGTAAGAAATAGAAATAGTGGTTTTGGAAAGAAGGAATTGCTTAGCATTCACTGCTACAAAATACTATAAACGTGATCACACTTCTAGAAATGTGCATAAAATTGTTGATTTTTATTGTACAGAAATCACTTCCCTGCAGGAGCGCAGGGGACCAGAGAAATGATTGTTGGCTCAAAATAATTAAAAGTGTGTGGCTGAAGAGGGGCAGGGCCAGTTCAGTGGAGGTGGGGCAGTGTGGTGCTCCACACCGCACCCACTGAAGCCTCTGGTCCAGCTCCAGAGTGGCTACTGAGCAGCTGGCACTCCAAAAGCCCCCCCTGTGGGGCAGGACCAGAGCAGAGCAAAGGCTGTGAAATGGGTTTGCACCCTTATGAAGTCCTACTGCCTCAGACATTGTAGGAGCTGGGATTGTGTTTGGATGCTTTCTTTCTTTCTTGCTTGCTTTCTTTCTTGCTTCTTTCTTTCTTTCTTTCTTTCTTCTTTCTTTCTTTCTTTCCTTCTTTCTTGCTTGCTTGCTTGCTTGCTTTTTTTTCTTGCTTTCCAGAATTTCCCTTTCTGGAACTTCCCTTCCCAGGACTTCCCTTCTCTTTTCTCTCTCCCTCTCTCTCTTTTTCTTCTCCTAATGTTCTTTTCTCAAAATCTGTGTAACTTAAAGTTGGATGAGTTAGAGTTTGCTAAGTCAGCGCCTTTTGGAGTGCCTTCCTTTAACTGGATGTTGATTTAAAATTTGCTTAGATGTTTGCTCTCTGAAGTTTGCAAGTAAAAGTTTTCAATTCAACCTCCTGAGAAGTTTGTTGTCTTCTCCTGCACTCCACCCAGTGGTGTCAGAGCACTTAAGCCCCTTTAAAACACTCTGGGTGAACTTAGGGTGTAACAAGGCAAGAGAAAAATGTGTTGAGAGAATTTAGTATTCTACACCTCAGATTCTTTCTGTTGGCCAATTAACCTCCTTTAGGTCCTGCCAGAATGGAAACTGTTTGTCTGGGAGAGTCTCCATCATGCCAAAGGAAGTGATACAAAAGTTTAACCAGGTACAATTCCTTTCTATTAACTCAAGGACAGCGTCTGATCACCTAAATGATGTTTTGCTCATCTGTTCTGCACTTCTGTGGCATACATTCATTTGCTGAAAATGGTTAGGAGCATGTTTAATTTACTAGTCATGGCTAGCAAGAGAATAGTGAAACTATGTTAGGTGGGGGCATGAGGCCCATCTCCTGACTGTACAGGAACCCATGTCCTCAGGGATCTGTACTTTTCTTTAATTTGAACAGCCTACTGGAACAGGAGGAAAACCAGCACACATCCCTGCAATGTCAAATAGCTCTTCTGACAAGTTTGAATAGGCTGATTTAAATTGTAAATGAAGCAAATATCAGAACTGTTATGTTTCAATTTTTAAGATAATATGAAACAAAACATTTGCCATAGTGTTATTTTCTGTGTAAGCTTTTTTGTGCTGAAGGTTTTCAGACAAATTCAGACTCCATTGCATGAAAGTCAAACCTATAACTAAATTATGGAGGCATTATAAGCAAATTAAAACCAGACTTCCTAATATAAACTGTTGCACATATTTAACAAGATACAGCTCTCCAATGAAAATCTGTCTTAATCATTGATGTCGTTCAGGTCCACTTTTGGAAATAAACTACTCAGGCATTTGTATTTTCTATTCTGATGCTCCCCTTTTAAAATAGCTAATTTATAATACAATCATTTGTGTTCCAGCAGGATTAGAGCATTCTGGGGTCTTATATGTAAAAAAGCCAATATTAAGAATTTTCTTTAAAACCTTAGGAGTTATTTTTCTACTAACATCAAGACTCTTTAGTATATTCTAGTTTTATTCATAATAACTTAAATTATTATTATTTTAGCATCTGAAACATATTTATCTGAGACTACTTGAGTGAATTAGTGTAGAAGTTAAAATATGGCCAATATACTCTGTGCAAGCTTACAGACAGTAATTAATTCATTACATGTTTTAGGGTAAAGAGAAAATTTGCAGTGTTTAAGATGAATAACAAAAAGTTACCAATGGCATGATTTATTACCATTTTCTGTAGCCCCTTTTAGGAAGAAATCAGTGCTGCCAGCAAATCTGAATGGAGTAGCTGACCTACTGAAAATTCAAAAGGCTTAAGGAGTTTAAGGATTACTGCAAAGTTCCTATGAATATTTAACCAACCAACCTGTCTGACTGATAGATGCCACTGGCACTTTTAGAAATTCATTTATTCAAAGAAATGCCAGGTTGTTGTCAGAAGTTGATCTAATAGACATGTCCTTCTTTCAAGCTGGAACTTTGATCCATAGTTTTTAACTAAGTGGAAACACTTTGCTGGTTGGAAGACACCAGGTTGTTCACTGGATTTCTCAGCATGAAACGGCATCCAGAAGGCATGTCATATTCTTGCAAATAGTTACAACGAATTTGAATATGGTTTTCTTTGACTAGACCATGACTTCACTGAATTTGTGGACTATTACTGTTGATTTAGAGCATTTGGAATTTGCTATCCAGCAGTAAGCTGTCTTTGCAAACATTCCTCTGAACAGGATCACTCTTCAGCTGTTACGCAGTAAACTGAATGAGCCTGAGTAATTCTTCTACGAGTCAGAGGTAGAAGAAATAGGAGATGTCTAAAAGCCAAAGTGGGAAAAACAAGAAAAGTTCTCTAGGGCTGATGTAGTTTCCATCTACGACTCTGCTGAGCCTTTGGTTTTTGAATCACAGGAGCAGGTGTACCTCTTAACCTTTGTAAATGTTTTAATGTTTTGTCTTCCCCAGCGCTCTCAAGAGTGAACTGGGGACATGGGGACAAAGTGGAGAGGTGGTTGGGTAGGTGCAGATCTTATAAAGTAACTGCACCAGGGACATTGGAAAGCAGGACAAAGCACTTCTATTCTTTATTTAATCATATACTCCTTTTTCTTTTGTTCCCCTACATTTTTTTATCATATTTGCTAAAGAAAAGTTAGACTTTCCACTTGGAATTAAAAAAGTCTTTAAAAAGAAAAGAAGAAATACTTTCTCACTGTCTTGTGTCTTAAGTATGGTTTGTTTGAAACACATTCAGTTTCAAAGCCTGCTATTTTTAAAGATAAGTGTTCTCGTTGTGACTTGCAATAAAAGGTTTAAATCTAGATCAGGCCTGACCTGGAATGTTGTCTTGTCTCCTGAAGGCCTAAATTTGATTCTGTGTTTCAAACTCAGCTGCAACAGTTTTATGTCTACATTATCCCTGAAGAGAGTAGATATTGAGAAATTTATTAATAAATAACCCAAGAGGTAAAGGGAGACATTTTAGGCAAAAATCAAACATTAAGGAAGTTATGACACCTCAGTTTGCAGTCACTGCATGGCATAGTAGTCAAGTGGACAGAACCCAAACATTTAAAATATAGTAAAGCTGTATTAATATCACCCATGTGTGCTATTCCAATAATTTTATAATATATTTCTGACAAGCATCTGGGACTACTAGATTCTTTATTGATAAAATCAATCCAAAGAATAAAACAATGATAAGAGCAAGTTTAGAACTTATTGAAAAAATGTTATGTTAAAGCTTTTGAGGTTATCTAACTTTTTCATACTGCTTGAAAAAGTGAAAATGCATAAATGGTTCTACCAGAACAGAGTTGTTTAAAGAATGCACTTTTCTGATGGAGGAGGTTTATACAGAAAAGGCAAGGGAAGAAAAAAGTCTTACAGACATTTATACTCTTATAAATGTGTACTTGTGCAGCAAAACACTCTTTTATGTAGCTAGAAGATACTTTAAATTAATGTTTTAGTCAGCTGGAAGGAAACAAAAATTAGTCCCACAGTATTACAATGCTCTGTCAAGAACCTGAAGGACAATATGAAACTTAAAGTAATTAATGACTTCCATGAAAAAAATTGCTTTTCAGTCAATGCAATATTTGATAACAATTTAAGGGACTAACAGAAATATCTCACAGAACAAATGACATTTCTGATGGGGCATATCTGAGGCTTAAAAGTATTGCTAGACTTCTCATGACTGGCAGCCTGAAGGTCAGAAATACTTAATTCTCACTCTGTCAGCAACGTTTTCAAGTCTGTTTTTGGCTGTAGCCTTATAAAAGGCTCATTCTTTGCAGATGATGACTTTTTTTCAGTAAGAGGAACAAGTGAGGGTTAAGAAAACTTGTGAATGCATCAGCTGGGGAGGGAAAATCACACCTGTTTTCCTCAACTCAAAATTACAAAGAAGATAAGATGATTATTCAGTTGCTTAAATAAAACAAACTTAAGCCACAGGAAAAATGGAACAAAACCAGGCAAGAATATTCAAAGAACTATTGGTATTTCTTAATGTCTCCTAGATTTTTACTGTGAATTTTCTCTTTGTTAGAAAGTTGTTTATCTTATGCCAAATGAGGCAATTTTTCTTCATTTGACAGGAAGTTTCTGTAAAGTTTTATGGTTTCAATCCACGTGGATACTTTTTTTTTGTCCTTGCCCTCTTAAAATGTATATGAAAGCAATCCATCTTTTTTATTTTTTTGTTTGAAATTCAAAGATAATTTCTCTACTTCACAAGACTATAGGAAAAAAAAAATGCACTAGCTTGCTTTATTTTTCTGTTCCTCATGCAAAACTGTTTTGTCAGCAGGCAGAGCTACCTTAGAGTTCTGCAGAAATATAGGTGCTACTTCATTTTCTTGTCCTGGACTCCGTGCAGTTTGCTATCTGTAAAGCAGTGAGACAGGACAGCCAAAAGAAATAGGTGGGAGCAAAATGGGTAGCTGAAAAGGTTGTAAGGGAGAGGTGAGATGAGTCAATGGTTCACTGGACATATTGCTTTTTGTGCTTCCTATCAAATTTTAGAAAGAGACTGGCAAGGCGTAGAAGCTGCAGGGGAGAAATATTCCTATCCCACTTTGAAGTTGTTCCTCCTCTTACACATTTCTTAAGTATGAGACTTCCTTCACTCCACCCTTCTCTATTCCTCGTTTTCATTAAGTAGAGGAAATCCTCCAACTCTTCATAAATCAGTTGCTTAGACTTGTGTGCCTCAGTAACTCTCAGAGTGGGAACAATTCTGGGAACTTGTTGGACTGGATCAGCTCCTAGGATGCACTAACCTCTGCTGGTTTAGAGAACCATCTAGCATATCCTTTTTTGAATGCATTCTACAGTCAGAACTCTGACATCTTAAGGATGAAGTAAACTCTTGTTCAAGATCTATGTACAAAGATGGAAGCTTAAATTTTGCAGCTGAAATCTCATGGCACTGCTGCACTGAGATCTGAAGCTGCAGACAAGAACACTACTGAGAGTTTCTGCCAAATATGGAAATAAGTTATTACACATAAAGACAGCATTTAGATATATTACTGGGACTACCTCAGGGCATGGCATCTTAATCTCAGTTATTGATGCAAATATAAAAGGAATGAAGAAAGTTTCATAACTCTTTCATATACCCTTCAAGATTGGTAATAATGCATTTCCTTTGGGAGTTTGTTTCATTCTTGTCCAACCTAATGCATGACTGTATAGTACTTTTCAAAATTTTAATGGCAGTCTTTCACCTCTTGTCCAACTGTCTGTATGAGGGATCATAAAGCTGCTTTTTCATTAATTTACAAGCTTTTGCAATAATTTATTTGAGTTTTTAAATGCTAAGTCATCCAGAAGGTTTTGGTGTTAATGTCAATGGAAAGAAGAATGACATGATGCACATAATTCCTCAGAATTCAGTTACTGAAATATTTTAGTATATTTGGACTTAAATTCCTCTCCTTATCTTCATTAGTCTTCATTTCATTTGAAAAGAGCTGAGAAAGGCATTTCCAAAAGGAAGGATTAAAAGCTAATTTAGAAACTAAGCCTCTAGAAAATTCATCTTGACATAAAATATGTAACTTGTAGCACAGATTGACCAACAAGTTGCAGTATTCTTGTCTGAACAAAATCTCAGCTAATAATATTAATGTTACTTCTTTAAGTAAGACATCAATGCTTGGTATGTAGAAAAACTTACGATTCGTATGTTGCTTCCTAAATTTATAAAAGGCATAAAAATGACATTCATATGTGTGAGTAAGTTACTCTACTTGCCATTTAAAACATTTTTACTTTAGGATTAATAATTTTCTTTAATAATTCACATTTAGGTTAAATTCTGTAGATTCCCATCCATAATTCAAAATCTTTGTCATGTTCTAAGAAAATTCCTTAATATTCCTGTCCCACAGAAATACCATGATATTATTCAACAGTTTCTAGGCAAATCTGACAGGATCATTCTGAGGATGCTTTGTGGAGGAAAAAGTGAGTTGTAATATGTCAGAAATTTTATACTTTGATAATAGAGAAGCTTAACAAATATTTGTTACAAAGAGAATATTTGATACCTGAAAGAATTCAAAACTCACATGCCATGTTTGTGTCTTCCAACAAGAAATGCAGTCATAGCATGAAAACTTGACTGTTGGATTGTTTGATTCCTCAGTGTCTTTTAACAATAATTGTGTATTTTATGTTTCTCTCTTTTATTGGGTAATTGCATAGAAACTCATTTCAACATTTTAAAGGCATCACAGGTTAGATTATTTGCAAGTAATGGCTGCCAAGTATTTGTTATGCAAATACAGTTGATCAGGTTTCTCAGGATGTTGTCTTTTAAACATGTTCGATTTCTCTCACTGAGAATCAAGCACAGTGTGTTTTATTCATTCCTTGTGACTATTATCTCTTTACACAAACAGCACTGGACTGCAGGGGAAATGCAATTATAGTTTTAAGTCATTTATATCTTCTGTCATTTATCAAAAAGTCATTGAACTTCAAAATGCTTTCCTTTGCATAGGCACTTAAATGCTTCATTTTCCTACCTAGAAAAAAAATTGAAATACTAAAACAATTCTGTAAAGTTCTTTAAGTTCCAGCAAGTGCAGCAAACAGATTTCAGTGTCAGCTTTCTGCTTTCAAATTCATAATTTGAACTGTGTGATCTCTTTGAGGAGCTCTGCAGTCTGAAATTATTACTATGTGATGCAATGAAAATGAACCAAAGGGGAATGCTGAGTATAAACAGCACACTTCAATTTCTCAAAATGACACATGTTTGGAGAAAGCAAATGCAAATATTGTTCAAAACCACCACCAGCTTTACGCTCCCCTTTTCAGCCACGTTGCTCTCCTTGTTCTCCAAGGGAGTGGCTTCCTTCTTCCAACACATCATTTATCAGTTGCCTTTGTTTACTGTTCCTGACACTTCACTTTGCCCATGCTGAGTGATTGATTTATTCCACTGGCTTAAATAAAGGACTAGCCAGGTTAGCAAATACCTAAACATGGCCATGTTTCATTCAGAGATTTTTTTTTTCTCTTTATTTGTGATCAGTCTTCACACTCCCTTGGAAGTCCCAGCCCAAAGGCTTCCAAGGGATCAACCCCTGTGTCTTGTAGGAGACACAGGATCTGAAGCTGGACCCTCCTATTTTCCTTCTATGGCTCACTGGTCTGTCTGAGGCTCTTCTGTCCTTCTCTAGGAAATCTGTGTCTCTCATCAGCACTCAAGCAGCACAAGATATTTCTACCAACCTGAACCACTGTGTCAGGAGGGCACAGAAGAGCTTGCTGCATAACCAAATGCTTAACAAAAGAGTCCAGGGACTTTTTGACAGTTGTGCCTCTGTGCTTCTTTCTGGGCTTGCAGATGAGCTTTTATCACATAACCTACCAGGAATTACTCCAACCATGAATTTCATTCCATAAAATGATGGATTCTTGTTAGTCAAAAGAGTAAAGGACATTGCTAGGCAGGTGCATTTCCTATTGTTTCGCTGCCTTGCTGAAATTAATTTTCATGCTTAAACTGCCCTCACCAAACTTTAAATGTGCAAAAAATTAACCTTTCATCTGGTGCTGCTCTGTGCCAAGAACAGGAGGGCTGTTTTAGTAGATAAATAATGGATTCCTCAGCAATGAGCACTAATGCCTGCAAACACATGAAGAAATTAGGTTTAATTAGCACTGTGTACAAGTCATTGCCATTTTAAGCTGTGCAAAAGATACATCTTTAATAATTAGTTTATGTACTAATAGTCTAGGGGTGTCTGTGGGTGTTGGGAGGGCTGGCAGCAGAGCATCCTGCTCCTGGTACATCAGCCTGGGTGCAGATTTGCCTGGGCTGTCTTGGGTCAGAGAATACAGAATAGACTCAGAGTGTGTACAGATTCTTTCCTCCCCTTGGCAGACTCCAGGCGGTGAAAAATTCTGCAAAACTGTATGTGTGGGCTCCCCTTTTGATGTGCTTGTCCTGGCACTGACCCAGGTGGCCACACTGAGGCCTTGAGGGTAGCAGGGAAGAACGTGAAAGGAAGAAAAGTTGATATTCTGACTCAAGCTCAGGAGGGTAAAAAGCTGCTGTGACTTAGAACAATCCTTTCCCCCTAGCAGCTCACTTTCCTCCTCACCACCTGTTAGGGATATTTTGGATAGCAAGGCAGAAGCAGATGTGTTAGTGTGCCTTGCTCACTGCAGTTCAACCTGTTGTATTGCTGTGATTCCAGCCTTGCTTGTGGTTAAAATCACATGGCAACTGCTTCCATATTTTCATTTTTTCTGCCACTGTTATGGCTGGGATGCTTGGCAGGAATGTGGTATGGACAGATGGGACAGCAGCCTCCTGAATGGCCCTTTCTAAATTCACAGCACCCCATGACTGTGATTACTAATGGAATACATGGCTTGAGATCACTCAGAAGTTCAAAATACTCTGCACAGGATGCAGCTGATTATTTTTCCATCTCCTCTTCCTACTGGCAGTCATCAATATGTGTTGCAATCAGATATAAATGACGTGCTTTTCTAAACTGTTTGATTTAAATTACTCTGCAAAAGGAAGCCTAGCTGGCCTATTCCTCGTAGACACATGCCCTAATTTTTCTGTCATTTTATCTTGATGATTGTCAAATTCAAGAATTTCCTTCGTACAATTGATGAGGCCAACACAGAGTTCTGCTTTTGCAATGGGAAGTTTAAGATAAGTGATAAAAATCCAAGATCATGTGTCAGAGATAGAGTAGGATTCTGAAGTCTTTTTTTGTTTTTGTTTGTGGTTTGTTCTTTGGTCTTGGTTTTGGTTTTTTTTTTTTTTTTGTAATTGGACATTACAAAACTAAATTATAGAAAGAAGAGATGGAAAAACAGAAACTGTCAATGAAAATGATGGCAAGACAGAGGAGGATTTCTAAAGGCTGTGCCAAAGAAACAGTTGGAGGGAGAAGAAGGGAATGAAAATCAGAAGATGGTGTCATGGGCACCAACAGAAAGTATTATTTTGGGAAAGAGTGTTTCTGGGTAGTACTAAGACAGCTGACAGGTCCAGATGGATGAAGCTGATCAGGTTATGTGGTTTGGTGAGGAGAAATCCATGCAGATTTGAAAAAAAAAAAAAAAAGAAAGGCTTTTGATGATTATGGATTGTAATTGGAAAGTGCCTAAAATGAAACTGGAAAATAAAGTCTCCAGGAAAAGCTACTAGAGCAAATTTACAGGTATGAGAAAGAAGGTGGAATGACAGGTATAGATAAACTGGATCTGTGCTAATGTGGATTACTAAAAAAAGTGAAAAATAGCCTGTGATGAGGTAAATAGCAGAAGGTATTCAGTGCAGGGATGCAGGAATGGGTTAACCCGTGGTAAGGCAAACTGTTCTTGTCATAAAATCTATGACCACTGTGAAACAGTCCTTGGAGCAAGACACTCAGAGTGAAAAATTGTCACATAAATTAATGAGAGAAATAGGTATCAGATATCTAAATATGTGCCAGTTGGAAGAGAAGGAAGCCAAGCTGAGGATACATAAAATCCTCAGGCAGTGCTGGGGGTGTGCTTTACAAGAGCAGCAGTGAGGACAGGGAAGGTGGGCCAGTGCAAGGCAGCAGAGGTGCAGGAGCTGCTGCATGCTGCCCTGCCAAGCTAGGTGGGCTGTGCAAGCCAGAGATCAGGATGGGGTGTGTCCTGGAGGCAGACTAATGCAGGATTTCAAACTCTGATATTCTATAAAGTGTTAGGATTTTATATAGATACTTATATGCATACATTATTCTTATTATTATCATTATTAATATTAATAAATAGTAATAATAGTAACAGACACTGCATTGAGAAACTATACATTTCAGTGAATCTCAATTCCAACTTTAGAAAATTAAAGGTAAAACACAGTCATGTTGAAAATGTAGTAAAGAATTGGCAATACACCTTCCTTTCCCTTCTGACCACATGTCAGAGGTGTTGTTTAAAATACAAAACCATCTGCAGAGGGTAAACTGAGACTACTGCTTCTGTGTCTGCAGGGTCAAGACAGAATGAGCACATGTATTTAAGGGGAAATATTTTTCACTGTATTAATTAGAACATTTGATGTTGTTGCATCTCAAATCCTATGTCCAGTTTTTGGCCCCTCACTACAAGAAGGACATCGAGGTGCTGGAGTGAGTCCAGACAAGGGCAGCAGAGCTGGGGAAGGGTCTGGAGCACAGATCTGCTGAGGAGTGACTGAGGAATCTGGGGGTGTTTAGCCATAAGAAAAAGAGGCTCAGGGGTGACCGTATGGCTCCCTACAATTCCTTGAAAGGAGACTGTAGCCAGGTGGGTGTCAGTCTCTTTTCTCAGGTAACAAGTGACAGGATGAGAAAAAGGGCCTCCAGTTGGGACCAGGAGCAGTCTAGACTGAATGGTAAGATTTTTTTTTTTCCCCCACAGAAAAGGTTGTAAAGCAATGGAACAGATTGCCCAGGGAAGTGATGGAGTCACCATCCCTGGAAGTATTCAAAACATGAGTGGCTGTGTCACTTGAGGACATGGTTTGATAGTGAACATGGACATGTTAGTTGGACTTGATGGTCCCTTTCAAACCTTATAGATTCTGTGACTTTAAAGTCCAGGAAACCTTGGTTCACAAACATCAGCTGAATACTCTAGAATCACAGAATAAGCATAAAATGTTTAGGGTTGGAAGGACCTTAAAGATTATCTAGTTCCAACCTCTCTGCCATGGAAAGGGGTGCCAATCACTAGATGAGGTTGCTCAGGGTCCCATCTGGGTCTTGAACACTTTCATGGTTAGAGCACCTACAGCTTCTCTGGGCAATCTGTTCCAGTGCCTCACCACCCTCAGAGGGAAGAATTTCTTCCTGACATCCTAAGTAAACCTGTCCTCTTTCAATCTAAAACCATTGCCCCTGTTCCTGTCACTATTTGCTTGTGTAAAAGTCCTTTGACCTCCTTTTTATGAGCCCCCTTAAAGTGCAGGAAGGCCACAATGAAGTCTCCCCAAAGAATTCTCTTTCCCCATGCTGAACAGAAGTTGACAAATCATACCATCTGAATATATATATGATTCAAGAATGGTTACTGTGATGTAAATAATGACACTTTTGCAGGCACATTCTTCCTGTGGTCCTGGATGTTTCCAAATGCATGGGTAATGTGATATTTGTTTGCTTAATACATTACAACAAAAAAGATTCTGAAGCAAAGCATTCCCTATTCTTCAATGTTTTCAGTAACATCTCTCATTTTTTGTTTTATTTATTATCATCTTTAAAAGTAATTCAGTCCACATTCCAAAATTATTCCAGAGTGCTCAATCATTTGGTTTTGCAACTGATTATATGGCTCAGAGAACATGAATATGTAAGAAAACAGGATTTTTCAAAGTTCTTCAACTTGTCTAAAATATTTCCTCAAGATTTACCAGAAATTAAAATTCTGTGTCCAGAGCCTTTTGCATTTAGATGTCTTCTGCAAAATTTGTCAAGCACTTTGACTTGGTGAAGGTGACAGCAGTTTAATAAGGCCAGACCAACAGACACAGAAGCATGCAAATCAGGCCTAATAAGTTCAATTTGCTGTTTTGCCTGTGCTCATTGATGTGCTCGACTTTCTTCTTAGAACAATCCCAGTGTCAGTGCAAAAAAGACCAACACTCTAATTTTCATTCTAGGAAAAGCTAACACATCCCATGCCTAACAGGAATCAAAGAGAGTCCAGGAATTTTGGTTCTTATTTCTGTGCTTGGTTTCATTTAGATAACATTTTGGTGTAAATTAATTACTTGATTTATACCTTGCCAAATACTTGCTTTAGAGACCCAGCACGACATGACCTCAACATAGCAGAAATATCCTTTAATAATGTTTTCATATCTAGAAATGGCAAACAGAAACTCAGCCTTCAGGATTCTGCTTCAATTCAGACAACAGGTGAGAAAACAGTGGATTTGTATTTTGTGATTTTTGAGCCCACTTACATGGTGTACCATCCTGATTGCTTCACATTTCAGAAAAGCATAAGGGCTGGGCCCCTTTATTGTAGCCTTCACTGCATGTCCAGATGGTAAATCTTGCATTTATAGAGATCAGAGCATGACAGGCCATTTTGATAGCTGATACCAATGAAATAAAAAAGAAGTATCCAGCTGTCCCTCCTTTCTCCCTTCAGTCTTCTAATTCCACCTCCTACATATATGAAGAAAGAAAAGTGATGCAGGAGCTGGCAGTTTCCAGACCAAATGCTCTATTTGACTGTCTTTGTGTCTGTGCTTTCAGTGACTTGATAAGCTTGAGAAATGCTACATTTTGGGAGAAAAATTCATATTTTGTCATGACTTACAAATAACATATGCCCTTTGTATATTAAAATCAGAATATTTCAGTGAGGATTCGGACTACTAAATTTAGTTTCTGGTTAAATTAATTCACAAATTAATCCTGAACTTTCATTAACTCTATAAATTAATGATTTTGCACTTGTCCTCTTGTGCATGACAGTGCAAAGCAATACTTGGGCATTGTGTGATGCTGTAATGAATCAGTGTAATTAATCTTTGCTGCAAGAAAAAAAGAACTCATTTGGTATGAAATATGCATCCTTAGTCTTGATTTTTCTCCACTTTTCACAACCTATTTTTTGCATGTCAGTAATATTCCTCTGTTAGATAATGCAATGCTCATGCATAGAAGAGATATTTGTATTACATAGGTTTCCTTGCAGAATATAATCTTTCAATGCAGTTTACAGGAGGAAACACTGGAGATACAATCACAGTAAAAAGAAAGCAGTTTTGTTATTTTGAATGACATCCACAATGAGCTTGCTATTGAAAACACAGTGAATAATCCCATACTTTTGACACAAAAACATTCAGAAAGAAGCATTATAAAAATCATTTTTCCAGCAACTTATTATATCATTATATATGCAAAATATCATTACTTCAGCCCATGTTCCTGCCAGTGAATCCAGAGAATGAAAAATACATTAAAGAAATGCCATGTGTAAATAAAGCAGATTGTCAGTGCTTCTTAACAATGAGTCAAGAATAACAGAAGCATATGTTCCTGTATTGCTCACTGTATCCAATGTCATTTGAATGTGACTTAAATTTCTTTCCAGGTGACATACATCTCTCCATGGTATATGCTTCCAAGTGACCATTGGACTACACATACTGCAAAACTTAGGGCAGATTTTCCTCAGTCAAAATCTGCAAATTCTGGAAAGCTGATAATCACTCAAACTGAGAAACCTTATAATTACAAATGGTGTTGTTAAGAATAGGCTCAAACTATTCTTGAAAGAAAATTCGAGTGGCTGATTCGATAGTCATGGTTAGGGACCATTTGGTTTTCCAGAATTCTAGCTATAGTTACTGTGTCCCTCACCCTGATAAGGATGCACATATGTTAGCCTATCATCAATAGCAGCTGCGCAATATATTAATTTGAGCAGTTTAAAATTTGCCCTTACATGTATTGGATTTTCATTAAAATGCTGATATGATGAAAATCCGTTTTTGAACCCAATCCTATACCAAGCCAAGAGCTGTAGCTTCAAGAGAATCATACACATAGATATGTATCAAATATTAGAATCAGTTTTAAGGCTTATGAAACTGTATGAAATATACCTCAGTGAAAAGGATCTTTGAATTTAGATGGTTATAGATGGTATACAGGCTGTAGCTGTATATAATTTTACTTTTTATTACTAACTTTAGTAGTTGTGGTCAGCCCAGTATATGTTTGGCGTTAGAGGCTTCAGGGAACTGGTTGCTCCACCTATGTCAATTCTAAGCTAATGACTCTGCTGATTCTACCTATTTCTTCATACTTCTGATTGTCAAACAGGCTCATTTCCATTCTTTCCTCCTTCCTGGAAGGAAGGAAAATTTTTTACTTTTTTCTGAAGTGTTTCAGCCACAGCGGAAGCTGATTAGCAGGACAGAATGTCTAGATCATTTTGATTTTACTTTTTTATCCTTTTCTTGATTTGTAGCCTGATTATATAGCTTTTAATTGCTGATTGTAAGATAATATTAAGATGACTTCAAATGGTATCCATTGAGTACTTTATACTGCATTCTTCCTTTAATCTTTCAAATAAAATTGAATTTAGAAATATCACTCATTTGACAGCAATTATTTGCTGAAGTCTCTTTTCCTTTTTCTGCCATCAAGCTGTGTTTTGCTAAGGCTGCTACCTTGTTAACTGTCTCATATTCAGTAATATTGCTAATAGCTACTACATACCTTGTGCCAACAACCTGTTCAGAAAATGAAATATTCATTTGAAATGCACATAACTTAGCAGGGGTAGCTGAAAAGCAGCAGCAGCAAGCATAGACAGAGTGATTTAATTAGTTAGAATTATAGCCTTTGGGTTTTGTATGTGCTGTTGGAATTATAGGAACATCTTTACTATTACATCCTAAATATCAAAGGCAAATGTGAAATCTTACTGCCTTTTCTATTAAAAGAGGTGCATTTTTAAGACCTTTGTTACATATTTTGCTGTTCTTTTTCAAGTATTCCAGTTTACCATGCACTGATTTCAGGGTAACTGTCAGCTGATAACTCACACATTTCTTTTACCTGTATGACAAAATTAGATCAAAATGTGGTATTTCCCTATTATCTTAGATGGCTCTAGTCAACACATTGAACATTGATCTTTAAGGAAGGAATCCTTAATTTTAGGCAGTATCAGTGTAACTGCCCTCCTTTCTGATTTTAAAAGTTACCATGCTAAGAAATACTGGTGTTCTCTTTTCAGGTCCACAAATATCTCCAAGAACCTGCACTGAGCTCCTGTCTCTGTGGTTTGTCCAGCCTGGATTTTTATTCAAATATGGTGACTGTAACACTATAAAGAAGGGAATTCTTTGAGACAGAAAATCATGGGGATAGTAAACCACCAAATGTGAGCATCTGTTCTATTTGGTGTGGTGATTTGGACCTCTCTGTTGTGAAGTGGAAGGACTGTTTCATAGGAAGGTGACACTGGCAGCTTCTGAGGAGTCTGATTCCTCTGCCTGACAAGGAATAGTTTAAATGTCTGACTGAGCATGACCCTAAAATATACCAATGTTACTTGTGCTTGCTTTTGGCTGTATCCAGGTCAAACTGTATTTCTTTAATGGGGAAAAAAAAATTGGCATGCAGAAGTAAAAGGTTTGAAGTTTTATAGGCTGCATCTCTAAAGCCTATAAAGCAAAGTTCACTCCAATTGACAAGGTTTTCTGTGCTCAACACATTATATGATATCAGCATTGGAACCATTTTTACTTTCAGGAGTCATAAAAACAGATGCAGAGATTTTATCAAAACAGAATTTCACATTTAGGTATTGTGTTAGAAATAATGACAATGATAATGAAAGACTAATGTCTCCAAACTAGAAACACATGATAACTGGACTCAAAACTTGAAAGCAAGAGTGAAATTCCAAATGTTTTTCTCTGCTATACCTGTTTCATTTATATAGACCCCAGGAAGCATTATGAACCTAGGGAAAGACTGTTCTAATGCAGGCAGCATCCAATTAAAAAAGGAAAAAAGTAATTCTACAGAAATCTTCTGTTGCAAATCCAAAAATTGGAACTGCATACTCTGAGAATGGTGCTCTGAAATTTGGAAGGTCTGGGTTCCGTTTCTGGCTTGGCTACAGATTTCCTCTAGGCAAATCACTCACATCTTGCTGTGGCTCAGTTCTCCTGTAACGGGAAATCTGTAAAAGGGAGATAATGTTTCCCTGCCTTTCAAAAGGTTTGTGAAGATGAGTTCATTAATGTTTGATAGATGTAGTGCTAGAGACCATATCACTGTCAAGCAAGTGTGGAATACAGCCTCAGCAGTACCTCCTGAAGCTTGTGAGGTACACTCTTTTGGGGAAATATACTTTGTTTTCCCCAGCCTGGTGAATGGCTGCAGCTTTCCCACTTCATGCAATGAGGCACAGGCTGGGGACAACTGAAGAGAAGTGACTGAACATTCACATGAAGACTCCAGATGTATGAGGAGTCCTCTTTCTGGTTTTCTTAGTCTTGTCTTTATCCAGGTTATTCTCTGATTTTGCTATTGAGACTTGTTGCTATATCAATTGTCTGAGAGGTGTATCTGCCTCTTACTGACTTCTCTCTACCCACTGCAGAATGCAGGAACTGTTGCTTGCTCAATGATCAAAAAGTAGATGGAATTTATTCCCTTCACCCTTGCATTGCTGGTATTCAAACAATGTTTAAATGACACCCCTTTTAAAATCTGTAGAACTGGAGAAGTACAAGACTTAACATGATTGCTGCATTATTTAGGTCTGACAGCTCTCTCGCTTTATATTCTAAAGGAGATGGCCCAGGAAGATGTTACATGTGCTATCTATCAGAGCTGAATTTTCAAACCCTCCCTCTGTAAGCTTTAGTCTTCTGACCTGAAAAGCAGCTAAGAGGAGTTGGTGGGTTCTCTTAAGAAAATCCATCCAGAGTCAGGGGGAGAACATTAGGCCTTAGACCCTTGCAATGCTTTACCCCAGAGATATTATACTGACTAGTTGTCATAAATCCTGTCAGAAGAGGACCATTGTTAAAATGAGCAGCCTTCAGTCACTATGGTATTTATACAAAAATACACTTCACACTCCCTCTGATGAAACAATAGCAGCTGCAACATTTTAGGCGTGAACAGTTTCATCTGAAAATGTTGTGAGAAGGCAGCACTGAAATAGAGAACATAAACAAGATTCAGAGTCATGTGGCTGTCATTGTTTCCTAGGTAAATTCAGCTGTTGGAGAAAATAATGTCTTTTTTGGAGAGTATGGTCCTGTTCCACATGGTGATCATCCTGTGCATATAGTTTTTCACTGCAGAATTTCTTCAAACTTCTGACCTAAATCATAAAAAAAAAAAAAAAAGTCAGGTAAGTCAAGAGACAGAAGCTAATACATCTTGACTAAGGTGTTAATGAGTTTGAAGAAAAAATTGCTAGCAGCATGTTGACAGATTGTGGGTGGCTTCAATGGTAGCTGGCAGCTTCTCTGGGAATATTATCCATTTTCTCCTCTAAAGGATGCCCCCAATATCTATTTTTGGAAGGGTATGAGTTTGCGAATATTGCATCTGTGGTTCTTTTGTGCCTTAATTCCTCACTTTCTGTAAAAACCCTCCATAATTAGTACTATTACATAACCAGGCCTTTAGGATTATTTGAGGACATCTTCTGTTTATATCCTCAGTCACTTGCCAGAGGAACAAAATCTTGCAAATCATCATTCTCCCAATCTTGAAAAACTATTCTCTTGCATGTGATTCTTGTACCTCACTGATCATTAATAAAATTTCAGAGTGCCTTCTACATTAACACCTATCAACTGCAGTTCTTTTTCTTTTTCCTCCCCCTTGACTTTGATATTTCTCTAAAATGGTTTAATTTATATCAATGGGAATAGTTGCAGAATGAATCATGGTATCCCTCAGAATGGGTCATGTTGGAAGGGACCACAGTGGGTCATCTGGTCCAACCTCCCTCAAACTGGGTCATCCTAGACCACCTGGCACAGGATTGTATCCAGACAGTTCTTGAACTTCTCCAGGAGGGAGACTCCACAACCTCCCTTGAAAATTTGTTCAGTGTGCAGTTGCTCATACAATAAAGAAAGTTTTCCTCATATTCAGGTGCATCAGAAGTTTTCCCTCATATTGCTGTGCATCAGTTTCTGCCCATTGCCTCTTGTCCTATTGGTTGGTACCACCAAAAGGAGCCTGGATTCATCTTCTTGGCAGATACCAATAGACAGTGATCAGGTACCCTCTCAGCCATCTCTCCTCAAGACTGATTTGGCTCAGCTCCCTTTGCCTCTCCTCATAAGAGAGAAGATCCAGACCCTTGATGAACTCTGCAGCCCTCTGCTGGATCTGCTCCAGAAGCTCCACGTCTCTTCTGAACTGAGGAGTCCAAAACTGGACAAAACAATCCAAATATGACCTCACCAGGGCTGAGGAGAGGGACAGGATGATATTCCTTGACCTGCTGGCAGTACTTTTCCTGATGTACCCCAGGATACCATTGGCCTTCTTGGCCACAAGGGCACGCTGCTGGCTCATGGGTGAGGGGCAATTCCCTGAGATGTGAGAATTGGGGATGATATAATAAGGAATGAGAGAGATAAAATGAGGAGATCAAGTGACTTTGCCCCATCTCTGCACTAGAGTGCAAAAAGAGCTGTATTTCTCTCATTTCTCCTGCAGCCACTAATCAAACAATACGAAAGCAAACACAATGAAAGCAAGTTGGATCTGATGGCAATTATGCAGTCTTACTTACCCTGAAGCCTGGCTTCTGTTCAGCACACTATTTGGATGTAGCCTGTGGAATGGGAGACAGGCAAGACCTCTGTGTTTTTCATGTGCTTAGCAAGAAAGAACAAAGACCCTGCTGTTATGCTGTTTGGGCTTCCTAGAATCCCTGGAATGGTGGTCTGTGCTCCACAAAAGCACTGGCTTGGACAGTGTTCAACCACATGCTTAGTCTTTTTTTGCTGTGGATATACTTTTCTGTGTTTGAAATTATTGCTGGTTAGTTTTTTTTTTAAGCAAAGAAAAGTGGATCATCTGGTGCAAAAGTTTTACACGAAGTGTGTTGGAGAATATGATGAAAACTGTTTTTAGATATTAAAAAAAGAGTTTATTTGGCATATATATATATATATGTCTCTCTCTGTGTGTATATGTTTGCCAAGTGTATGAGTCCTAGAAAATATCAATTACTTATTCACAGATGAATATATTGGATCAAAACAGGCAGAGATTGTCCTGCAGCGATACAAGGAGTCTAAAGTAAGGCATTACTAAAGGCAAGCAGGGTAAAATTTCATCCTCAGTACTCACCCACCAAATTATGTCTTTACAGCTGCACCTGTCAGGGTGTTTAATGTTAGCTTGTCAAGTCAAAATACTTATTTTCTTCTCCCAGTAGATACTGAAGGTCACTGTAAAACCCTATCCTGCTGTAAGAAAAGTAGGTGAAAGCTGCCTGCATTTAGGTCTCAGGCTGAGGAATCAGCAGAGGAGAGGGGCAGGAGGAGCAACTAAAGTTTTCTAAAATATAATACAAAAGAAACTGTTATTCCTTTTCACTGGGATATTCCCCAGATGCTAGAATTCATCTCACTCACTGAAGAAGTGTAACTGCACTTTTCTCAGTAAATTTTGACAGTTTGGGAATTTATCCTCATTACGTTATAAATGTCATTTTGCTTGGTGAATAACCTACCAGCACATTCACCTTTAGTTCCACCTGGCAGGTTGGAATAACATAAATCACAGATGAGAGGAACCATCCCAGAAAGGCAATGCTGAGGGCAGGGGAGGGGGATCCTCCTCAACTCTAGTCACAAGCAGAGGGTCCGGAGGGATTCTCTGCTGGGGTGGCACTGAGCCCAATGGACTGCTTTCACAGAAATCCACATTAGCTGATGGGGAGGAGAAACATCTGCTGCAAGCAAGGAGGGGGAAAACTGATTGGCCTTTCAATGGTAATCTGCACTCTGGATGGGAGAGAAGTAGCTCATTGGTGCTGTGCAAAAGAGCATAAGCAAAGGGCACTGAGATGTTTGTTCCTGGCTGGGGTCCAGCGTTGCTGTGTATCTGCAGGCTGGGAGTCTGCTGATGCAGGGCTCCTGTTCCATGGATGGCTGCTGCTGCACAGGGAGGCTGTGGGGAGCAGTGCCTTGGGGAAGGGGTTGTGGGCAAAGGTTAAATGCACTCACCTCCATCTCTGTCACACTTGCTGCTCTCAAGGCCAGGGTTTGCAGGAGCTGGACAGTGGAAGTCCAAACACTGTTTTCTGAGGTTTCTCTAAGTCTCTGAGAAGAAAGGAACAGGACTTACTGCAAATTTTGAGGTTCAGACAACACTGTCATGAAGTGGCATCTGTTAACAGGTGTTTCAAATGCATCAGTAACCTCATGTCGAAGAGGAAGAAATAGAAATCCCTGGTTGTAAGAGAGAAGCAATATACATTGAGTAAATGGGCCAAAATCAAACAGCAGCAATCAGACACAGGGAGACTACTCTGATGAACTCTCTTCTATTCCTCAGGCTAAATAATCCCATTTTGCCTGAGAAAATATGTTTTCTTTGTGTGTTTCCTTATACCTGAAGTGGTTTCTTTGCAAAAAAAACTTCTGCATGGTTAAGTTATAAATAATTGCAACTAATGCTCAATTATTATATGCAGTAGAAGATATAAAATAATAGAAATATAATATTTATATAAATTATCTACTCAATATTCCAACAAAGGCTTGTATAACCTTAAACTGTGACAGCCAAGTGAATTTTCTTTGGAATTTTTATTAGGTCAATATTATATAAAAGTAGAACCAGTAACTAGTTTTCAGAAAACAGGTATTTCTATACATTTAATACTGTACTTCCCTATTCTAGAAAATAGCATAATTTGTTTATATGCAACAAAGTGATGTGTCCTTTTGGTACCAATAATCTTTAAAGCCTGTAGCTGGACCTAGACTCCCTCTTCTCAAGACTCATGCAACTTCTCAAATAGGAACAGTTGTGGAGTTAGATGTATTTTGATCCAATATAAAAAGCAGGACAAATTTAGAGGGAAGTGCAGAGGATTGGTGAAAAGTTAGCAGCATAGGAGGAAAGCTGAAATTCCCACCTGCATGAGTTAGCAGTACAAGAGGTCATTATTTAACATCACTCAGGGAACAGAAGGTCACCCTTGCTCTCACTGTGAGCTGCCATGCAAATAAATAGGCCTTTGCTTCCAACAGTGGAAACAGGCTTATCTTTTCACAAACTCCGTGGATATTCATCTCTCTCTGTCTATGATTCATTCTTTGTAGTTACCTAAAAAGCTTTAATCATCTAGAGAGGAAGACTAGCTAATGCTCCATAATTTAAGTGACCTGTCACACTACATGGAAAAAGCCAAAGCAGTTCACTGAAGCTTGTTTTTCAAGGCCATTTATGGACTCTGAGGTTTCAAGCCACGAACCAAACACTTCTGGGAGGAAAAAAAAGTGAAAACGACAACAGCAGCAACAACAAAAAGACAGAGACCAGAATTCAGATCAATTTATGCAAGAAAGATTTTGGAATGGCAAAATATGCTGAAAATTTTGGAGATTTATACAAAATGAAAAGAGAAATAAAGGTTGCCTGACAAGTTAAGATGAAAATTTGTAAATATGAGAATACTCTCCCAACCCTGTGCTTGGCAGCAGCAAAAAGAGGTGGTTTGACTACAGCAGTCATGGGGACAATTAGCTATGTAGTTGTGAATTAATTAAAGCTTTCACTGTTACTTTTGCTGACTAAAGGATCATAATAGAAAACATAATGATGCTTCTTGATGTCCTTGAATTGGAATTTAGGAAATATGCATCCTTGCATTAGAGCAATTTTGTTTCAAATGTGTTTTTATCCCTGCAAAAGGTGAATTACAGGCACACTGAATGTACTGAGTTCAGCTGAGGACCAAGGGTATAATTGGATGCTCTGAGTTACAGAATGGTTTGCATTGTCACCTAATGGGCCACTGAGTAGGCTTTTAATCCTTTTGACCTTAATTGCTATCTCAATAAATGAGCATTAAGTCAAAATGTTCTGTGTCTGTTTTACCCTGACAACACTTTCATTTGGTATAAAATAATCTATCATCAATGTTGTTATTTTATGCTGCTATTGTACTAACTAGTTCCTAACCCTAGTTACTGATTAGGACTTTCTGACACTAGCTCAGCTGTTGTGTGATGCCCACAACAAATATTATTACAGAACTATAACAACTGGGCAGATTGCCTAGATCACAGTCAATAAATTATACTGCTGCTACAATCTGTACCCTATTGAACCATCACACAGTGGATGAAAGCAGGGTGCTCCAGCTCCCAGTTGTGATTGTGATTGCTCTGACTGAAGACAGAAGTATAACTGCAAAAAATATATGTCAGTCTTTCAACCTGAATGAAGAGTGTAAGTTTTCAAATAAACTGTAAAGGAATAATCAAACCTGTCTGCTGAAGCCTATAGCAGCTTGTGATTTATGCACTTTTAGTAAACTCCTTCCTCTTCTCCTGGTGCTCTGTTATACTCCAAATGGGATTAGGTACCTCATAGTGGAAGATTTCTGTCAGGTAGTGTGAGATATGTTGGGAAGCAGAGCAAGTTTTTGCTTGGGGAAAAAAAAAAAAAGCCTATAGGCTTTTGATGAGTTTTGCTTTTTCTTGACAGTTTATTTGTTTTCAAAACTGCAAGTTTTTCTCATGGGAAAGTTTCTTAGGTATGTACCTTTAAAGTTATGTGGCAAATGAGAACCTTGAAAACAGAGCAAATGACTGCTATCAAGGAAAGAAAATAGGAGCTATTTATTAGCTGCATAGTAATAGTGACTTTTTTTACCTCTGTACCAAAAAATAAAATAAAAATTCAGCTTTTCTTATCAGATTGTAAGAGATTAAATTGATTTTTTTCAGGGAATTACTATACCTTCCTGGCAGTAAATGCATCTGAAAAGTTGTTTTGTGTTTGAAGCAATGTTCAGATCTCCCCTTGTCAGAGGTACAGAATAGAAAAGCTATAGAGTTAAAAAGGCAAAGGTTACTAGTTGTTCTGAATTGCCTCAGGTTCTGTTTGATCAAAAAGAATAGTAAAACCATATGCCTCATGCCCTGTAGCAAAGTGAGCCAGAGTTATCAGGGATAAAGTCCAAGATCCACAAGTTCACAAGGGCAGACAGTAATTTACCTTCGCCAAGATCTAAAAGACCTAAATAAGATCAATATTATTTTGGGGATGCCCTTTAGAACTTCTACAAGAACATTTAAAAGGATCTATTGTTTTCTTATTAAGAATTATGCATATCCCTCTTTCACATAAAAAAAATTCTTTAATAGGTTGTTCTGAAGTACTTATTCTTTTACTGCTTTTCAAACTCTCTTTTGTCTGACAAGACCTTGACCTCCAAAGCTATGAAGGGGTTACAGAGGCAGGTGTTTGTGATAAGGTGAACAAGCACAGAATCATGTTTTCCTGACAAGTTTTTAAATGTAGTTGAGGAAGACAACTTGAGAGAAAAGTCTTTAAAAAACAATGTGAACAATGGAAAGCCAGCAGCAAATGAGACAAGATGCTAACTAAGGGAAGGACTGAAAATGAAAAATAGGAGGGGAAGATACTTAGGCAAACATGTGAAGTTTATTCAGGATTTTTTTATAGATCATCGTTAACCTTCACATAAAAACATTTTAGTGCCAATAATCAAATATATACTGTATACACAGAGGTAGATCTAGGGGTCCTGGAACTGAAAAGGAAGATAGCACTTTCTCATTCAATTTGTCAAAGCATCCTTTAACAGCACAATTTTATTCCGTAAACTCAAGGTTACATTAAGGAATTATTTTTGTTTTGGTTTGGGTTTTTTTTTAACTTTCAGTTTGCTTTTATATGGAGATGCTATAAAGCCTTTGTGTAGAGGATTATCCTCTGAGAAGTTACTTTCTGAAAACATCCATGGTCTTAGTCCTTAGACATAAACCCTCTAAAACTAATTTGATTTTCTGCCTGCCTAAGGGTCTTCTGTTTTCTGATCTGATTAATGAAAAAAAATACTGAAAGAAAAGTCAAGTTCTCTCTCTGAATTACATTTATAATGAGATAGGAAACTTTTGAACCTATAGATATGTATGAGAAGGTAGGGATACCAGAAATGTGGGGGGGAAATCCACAAGAAAGATGTCATGTCATGGAGTTAGTTTTTTTACTTTCTCATAATGGATTAGCAGGTAGAGAAAGTAAATGATTCAGATACCAAAACTAACCACTTTTGTCTATGTTGAAAATCTCACTCTGATATTTTGTGACACTTTATAAGTTGGCATGCTCAATTACAGGAATGAGGGCACGTTTCTTTTTTATTTCTTTTAAAAATGCTGTTTTCACAGTGTATTTTAATGGGAAAAAAAGTCTTTAGACTGTTGGGTGTACTTTAAGAAATACTGACTGTATTTCTGATGGAAGACTAAAATCTGTATGCCTCTTGTGAGCTGAGCCATCATGTCAAATCTTGGGGAAAACTGCCATCCTTGTCCTTACTGACAGGAGCTGTCAGATCAAAAACAGGAATGAACTCCTAAGGAACCACAAAGAAATTGCAGGGTAGGGCTCATCTGTATGTTTTACACTCTGAGACCAGTCCTACTTTAAGTAAAGAGTCTGTTCCTGTTAAACCCAGGGAGGGTTGAGGGGAAAGCATGAGAGATGTTGTGAGCTAGTGTAGCCAGCACTCCCAATTCAATGGAGTGCTCAGCCAAAAGAGGGTCTTAAGCAGAACAGTTTATGCATTAGGAGTATTGCATGATGAATTATCTGAAACTGCTATGTCTCCATATTAAACATATTTAGCAAGCCCTATTAAAGCTTGCTTTTGTCATTTTTCTTCCTTTCCAGCATTCTCAAACCTGCTCTCAGTACCTCTTACAAAGACATTTTGAAGGAGGTTTCATGTGGCAGATGGAGGAGGACCAGGGGTTGTGGTCCCCTCTAAGCAGTGGACCAGGCTGGTTGTGCCCCTGCTCAAAGGTAGATTCCAAAGCAGGTGTGTGAAGGGGCCTCATGGCAGTTCTGAAACCATTTTTCAATTACCTCTGTGGTCTCACAGGAATGCTTGTCTCTGTAGGCACTGAAATTTCTCTTTCACCTGAGCTTACAAGAGGATGTCAAGGAGGTGATCTTTTTGGCTGTAAATTAATATTAATATTACTGCTAAAACACTCCCCAGTGTTTTCAAGGATGCCAGGCTCTAGATGTAAGTGAGAAATTCCTCTGACCTCTGGAATGCTGCCCCTGACCCTGCAGTGCTCTGCAGTTTTCTTTGTCTTCTGGTCTTCAAAAGTCTGTGGAAGACCTGAATTTGGAGAGATAAGGAGGTCAATCACAGAAGCACTGGGCAGGTCAGGGGTGAACAAGAGATTCAGGTTCAAAATGTTAAAGTGCAAATCATTAAAGACACGAGATCAAAATGTTAGAAAGTCTGTTCCTTTCCTAGGATAAAGACAAAAGATTTTTTTCCTTCCAGTGCAAAACCCTGCTGCATAAATTGAAGATCAATTTTATTTCATGCAAACAGTGAAACTGTACCCATCTCCATCATTATGAGGTAAACCCAGATCAGATCATTAGAAGTCATTCAGTCACAGAGGAATAATTTGCATTTTGAAAGTTTTGAGCTGTGTTTGAATACTCTCCAGAGATTTTTTCAGCTATGTTATTAACAACTATTTTGTTTTTCTGTTAAAACCAGCTCTTTTTAAAAGTATTTTTTTGTCCTTTCCTTTAAACCATAGCCTTACATTTTCACAATGTGTTTTCTTGCTACAGAGGGAGATTTAATGATTACAGATGAAGATTAAGCAGCAGGAATGCAGAAACTGAGAAACAAAAATAGTACTGCTATACAACTGACTTTAGGGAAATAGCTGAAGAGCAAAAATAGGCAGAGTAACCTGAATTAACATTTGTCTCACATATTCTATTTAATTTCAACAGATCTTGCAAACAACAGCAAAATTATTAACATTCATCTTCTTACTGAAAAGTATATGAAATATTTTTCATTTTTAGTAGGGAGTTTCCAAAGCTGTACCAAGTATTTAAATCTACTTATGGTTATTATCAAAACTGGCAAAGAAATTTGCATTGGAAGAATTTTATTCACAATTATTTTATAGAATATCAAGAACAAAGTTCCAAAGTTTAATAGAGTGATAGAGCAGCACAAGTTTTACACATAAGCAGTTTATACATGCTCATATAAACCTCTCCTAAATATACAGCTCTAGTTATAAACCATACTGTGTCCCAATCTAATGGCTGGAATGTGGATTTGTGGATTTGTGCCTATGCTGGTGAGAATTTACAGTATGTTGTTCTGGGGACAAGGAGAATGCTAACAAAGTCCTCCTTTCTGTTCACTTTGCTGCATAACACCAGTTTGTTAAGTGACCAGACATGAAAGCTAACCAGGAACCCAGCCCCATCCAATGCATCCAAGCCTCTCTGTGAGAGAAAACTTGGAGACAAGCAGCCCAAACCCCCCAACTCCTCTTTGCCATTTTTAAATCAGAAAATTTCACAGCCAGCAGCCCAGCTTCCCTTGCCTCAAGGAGAGCAGTCCCAATCTCTCTGTTGCAGACACCCTATCTCTGTGTTTCTTCCTTCTGTTTTTGAAGCCTTTTTACATGCCCATCATCACTCAGCAGCGAATGTGATGTTGCCCAAAGCTAATTATCCAGAAATTTCCACACCATCAGCTTAATATGACACTGACAACTGGCAAAGGAGCAGAAAAACAAAGAAATGACAGATACATAAATATATAATGGAAAAGATTTTATGAAAATCATGTCGAGTAAGTAAAAAATTGGTAAGAAGAGCATTTTGTATTTACTCAATGAATAACTGCAAAATGCAGGAGTAACATGAATTTTTTTTATTCTATGAGTTTTTTGTCTTAGATATCTCAGGAATGTTTTTGAGAGGAAGACACAAAGTATTTCCCCAAATATTTGGGTTCTGGTAGCCCTTCTATTCCCAGATGTGATATTCTGCTCTCATTTGATGGCTTTTGACACCTTTTCTGCACCTTTTCTGATTTTGTGTAAATCCATAGCAAGCATGTAGAATGAGGCAAGAGATTTTTTTTTTTAAATTAATTCAGAGGTGTAGTATTTGGTTTGCATTGAAAGGGTTTTTTTGGGATGTGGTGGGGCATTAAAAGGACTTTTTGGGATAATGGGGACAGGTCCTGCACGACACCAGGAGCTGCCCCTGGAGAGGCCAGTGGCCATTCTGAAATGGCTCCAGAATGGATGTGCCACTGGACACAGCTAAGGCAGTGGCTGCTGCTGGGGGCAGTGCCTTTGTAATAATGTAGGTGGGAGAGGTAAGAACATGCTGTACAGCATCTTTAAGAAAGGAATGAGAATATATGAACAAAAAACCCCTGCAGACAACAAGGGTAAAATAGGAGGAGGCAGTGGAGGGGCTCCAGGCACTGGAGTAGGGATTCTCTCACAGTCCAGTGGAGAAGACCATGGTGATTCAGGTTATGTCCCAAACTGATTAGGGCTGGGAGGTTTAGGATCAGGGGGAAAAGATCTATTTATTTATTTTATGTTATTTTTATTTGGGAGTTTGTTTGTGGTTTTTTTTTGTTTGTTTGTTTGGTTGGTTGGTTTTTTTTTGGTATTACAGTTTTGTAAATAACTTCATTTTTCTTTCTTAAAGAAAAAAAAAAATCCCAGCGCTAGACCCTCATGCAATCATGTGAGCATGTGCGTAACAGAGGTCAGCTATTCCTCACTGTACCCTTGTCTAAGGCCAAAATATCATTGTGGTGTGTCACTTTCCCAACCAAAAGGGCAGAAACACTGAGCAGCAACAGATACCACAAGGGCCTGTCCAGAGAAAGGAGTAGGAGGTGTTAATGGTAATAATTTGCAGCTAAAGCATTAAGATTTTTGGGGAAAAGTATATGAGCTTTAAGTGGTTTTCCACCAGTAAATCAACTTTTTCTATGGAAAGGAAAAAATATTTCTTGCATCCTTCTAAAGTGAAGGTTTACTGTTATGGAGTTATTGCAGCATTTCAAAATGAATGCCCAGGAACTTTTCCCTGTGATTAGCTGAGAATAAGGATAAAAAGAAATTGTCTTGGGACTACTTCAAATATAAGCTGTCATCACCACAATGATGAGAGCTAATTTTCCATTTCTGAAGGTTGTATGAGTGTTGTCACTGTGCTTTCATTTTGCCTTATTTTAGGAATAGGGTGTCCTAACTTATCCTTTTGGGACTGAGGCATTAAATCCCCTCTTTTTGGTTAGGTTATTACAGACAGCTAAAAAAAAAGAGTAAAGAAATGGCTTTTGATAGCAGAGAATATATTTAGGGATTCTTTTCCAATCACATTTGTAGGCTGCTAATACAATGCTAATTGCTTCAATTCATACCTGAAGGCTTTATAAATTTCACCATTTTCATTGACTCTTATCAGGCAGTAATGATCTGATCCACAGCACTCCAAAGTCAGAAAAAAAAAACCCAAAAAATCAGCTTATTACCTTTGGGAGATTGAGATGTGGACTGTAAACCAAATGAGAGGAGAGAGTTGCTAGTATCTGAGCTGGGTTATACAGTTTTCATTGGGCACATAACTCACAATTTTTTGTTTCCATTCTGTTAGCAGACAGTAGTGTAAATAACCATGAGAGCAAATACAAATTTCAGATTGTGGCTAGTCTAATATGTGATTAAAACCCTATTTCTGCTACTATTCCTGCCACTTTTAATTTCCTAAAATATCAGGAGGAAACAGAAAAAAGGCAGGAATACTTGTGCTGTGGATTTGTCTGCAAGTTGTAATTTTAATGTCTGTGGAATCCTTCTGCAGTGCTACATTGTTTGCTAACAGTGTTTTCTTATCAAACCATACTGGTTGAATTATTAGCAATGGGCATGGCAAGGTCCTAAGGATAAGGAAATTGATGGCAGTAAGTGCCAGTAATGCTACTAGTGAGGAAAATATACTGAAAAATTTAACAAGGAAGAAAAAAGAGTGCAAGCTTATGAACATAATCTAAAAATAAGGATAATTTTAAAAGTCTATGGTGAAACTAAGAGTAATCAGCAACTATCTGTGGGAAGGTGTGCTTCAAATCGAATCAGTTATGGAAAATTTTCATATGCATGCCAGGTCATCTTGGGAATATGTTATCTTAAATAGAAATAAAACACATGCTGCACCAAAAAGCCTTCTTTTCTATGGAGTGTGTGTTGTAATCATATGGGTGAATTATCTTAGGTGAAGAAACTGACATCATTTAGCAAAATTTTGAAGTATTATTGTACAATAAAATTGTTGGAAAACTGCCATAAATGTACAGGCCTTGAGATGTACCACATGTCTGGAAAATCTCATTTCAGCAAGGATTCCACACAGGGTAAGGAGGTAAAAGAAATCACAATTTTATTATTTTTTTGTCTTTTTCATAGATGCTTTCTTTGATGTGATGCTAAGGTGCTGTAGTCCAATGTGATGGCATCCTATGTCCTGTAGCTGAGAGAATGAGGCACAGCTGTTTTAGCAGGTGCTTTTACTGTGGGTGAGGAAAATGGTATTATTGGAAAGTTTGGTTCAATGGAACTTCATGCTTCCAAAGCTGCTGACATGAAAATCTAAGCTTAAATATGTGTTACAGTACATCTGAAAAAGATATTGGCTCTGCTCTTCTTTTCAGAGAGTTTAATGATATTCTCAGGAGAGTTAATGCTCAGAGACAAAGCATTGTCCTTAACTTTCATTGTGACATCTTGCATCACTCAAAATTTAAGATCGTGCTTGTTTCCTACCATGAATAGACATAGTCTAAGAATGCTCAAATGCTGGCCAAAAAAAAGCAGGCAATAATATAATAATACAGAGTATCATTGGTTCTCAGAAGTCCTGTGACATTTTTTGTGTGAATATACTTGACATTTCATAAATATTTCTTCAAATGCTGTGCAAAAACCCAGGAATGTTTGTGAGTTTTGCAATAGCCTAATAAAAAAGTACTTTGAACTATCACCTCAAATCCAAAGCCCTAAATTAATTTATCTTGCAACAGAATGAAGAATCTCCATAAGGCTGCCTTTTCTTTGCTTTTTTTTTTTTTTTTTTTGTTCTCTTGGCATTTATTAGCATACTCAATTTAACTGCATTAGTTCTCCCACTGAAGACATTGTCAAAATGTTAACTTATGGTTAGATTTTATTCTATTATTACATTCTTGACATATAATTTTAAACTTAGAAATGCCATGACCAAATCCAAATCCAAATATGAGCAAAGACAGTTTATGTATTTTGCTATGTCAGGTTCCCAGCCAAGTGGTACTGAGGTCAGCTGGATTCATCCTGAGACTAAAGAGATGATGCATTGCAATGCCTGAATTTACAAGGAAAATCACAAGTACCTGTTCCAAATTAATGTAAATGGTTACCAAAAAATGTCTTTCTCACTAAAAGGTCCAGTCTGCTCAGACTTTGAAGTGAAGTGATTCAGCATTTATGCAGTAATGCTGAGCCCCAGCATGAGCTTATGTGCCAGTTCAGTGGGCTTTTCAATGGTTTTTCAACTGTTTTTTCAACTGTCCTGCTCCCTTTGCTGCTTGTGAGAGATTGGAGAAATTGGATTGACATAACTCAATACTTATACACAAAAGATATGTTTCAGTTGTAGCATCTTTCCATGTGGTGTCCAAAGCAATGAGATTGCCACTGAGAGAAGTAGTGCCAGTGTTCTCTGTTGGCATCTTTCCATTTCTGGATTTCCAGAGGATGCTAAGCCCAAGGAATAAAGTATTGTCATTTGCTGATTTCTGTATGGCAGCATCTTTGCACAAACCACTGCACAGAAGTAACTTTTCCAGGACAAAATGATGTTTGTAAGTTCGTAAAAATAATAGTTATTTGAGAAAAATAAATAGAAAAATAAGTGTTTAAATAACAGCTTGTTCAGTGAGCTGTGAGTGCTCACCAGAGTTCAATTAAGGAAACATCTGCAGTTCCTGAACTTTTCCTGTTGCTGAACTTAGTATTCAGGTCAGCTTTGAAGGGAAAAAGATCTCAGGTGAGCAAGAGAAATAAATTTGCACTGACTTTATCCTAAAAATGCCAGGTGCTATTCTTATATATGATATTTCTTTGCACTTCTTCCCCTGAACTAGTACAAGAACATATTTCTCTTTAATAGGGATATAATAAGTGTTAGAAATAATCCTCCCCATAAGTCATGATGTATGATAACAGTCTTAATAATTTTAATGACATTTCAATCATTCTGTTCATGATAGAATTTCTTCCCCAGAAGAAAGTGGACAAGACTATGCATGACCTTCAGCAAATTAGCTGAAATATAAACATGTGGCAATATTGTCCTGAAGTGGAGCTTTGAGCTACTTTACCTTTTTCCCCACTGCAAACATTTTTTCATTTTGATCCTATAAAAGGCTTTCCTTTCTGTACTCCTTTGCCAAGTAACACCTCTTGTGGTCCCCTTTAGATTGTATTCAGGCTTACATGTTACTTCTCTCACACAACCCATTTGCACACTCTGAAGTGGGTGCTGACTTACACAGGGTAAAATTCAGTGTGCCCAGAAGAGATTATAGTCCAACTATCTCAGCTGACACATTTTTGAGAGCTACACAACAGCATAACAAAAATTATTTCTGTTCATTTTTGGAGGAGTTTCAAGGCTCAGGGCAGAGGAAATTAAACATCCTAGGACAGGCCTAACGTTTTCTGTTTCTTGATGTTGCATTAAAGGAAATTCTGATGTCTTTTTTCTCTGGGTGAACAGTAAAGAGCAATTAGTTAATTCTCCACTTATGTAAACTGTACAGGGACCATAATATTCAATGCCTTAAAACATATTTCCCTCCCAGTGTCAATAAAAGTGATCAGCTATATATTTACTTCTTCACATCCTGAGTGCCATTTATAGCTATGGCATTGACCTACTCCTAGTTTTCCTCCTTCTGTGGAGTTGGTGTCAGGCCCAACACAGCTTTTCACTGTGACATAAGTTCAGAAGTTCAAGAAGTTCAAACCAAAAAATTTCAAACAAAAGAAAGATAAAACACTTGCAAATCCCAATTCTGTGCTTGAAGCCAGGGTATTAAGGGAGACTGGACAAATCTCTGGAGCACCTTAGGGGAGCTTTATTTTTGGCAGGTAAGACTCACTAACTGAGCTTACAGAATGTGCCTTTTAAATCCCAGAACATATGAGTCACTCCTGCCTGGCTCATGGCAAAAGGCTAGGGAGGAATGGTGTCTGAAACACAAAAACCAAAGTGAGAGAAAACAGCAGATGGTGAGTGCATTGACTACAGCAGAAACATGGAGGTTATTACTCTAGTTGCACACAGAATTCTTTAACTGGCCTAAAGTACTTCTGCTCTCTTATTCTTTCTTTTTCAGCAGAAGAAAGGAAGAGGGGAGGAAAAAAAGCTTCTTAGAAGGTTCTTGTATTTACTGATGATTTACTTCATTTGCTGAAGTACCATTTCACCTTGACAGTGTGTGGCAGTAGCGTTGCAGTCTCTTGAAGGCAAAACAAAGTGTTAAACCATGTTTCTTTTCCCCTTACTTCAAAGCAGGTTAGTTCAGCTTTTTATCTTTAGATCTTTTCATTGCTTGTTTCTTTTCCTATCAACTGTTTCAAGCAGAGATACAAACTCTAAAATGATGTTTTTAAAGATTTGTGTCTTATACCTGCAGTTTTTCTGAACACCTGGGATTCGTACATGGAAAATCAGCAGGTGAGATCCTGTTGAGCATCCTAAGGTGGGTAATGCTAAAGTGTACGTTTTGTATTACATGTTATGCAGTAGAAGCTGCAAAAGACATATTTGACTTATATGCAGGAGAATCACATTTTACTGCCTCCTTCTGCATTGTGAATATAACCTTTAATTTGTTTAAAGATCTGACACAGTCATGTATGAATTTTGACCTTTGCATCATTTACTGTGGTATATTTACAATTTGTGTGTGATTCTTGAGACTACCAAGGCTCTTCTGATACCTAGCCTTCTTTTTCTCAGACACAAAACGCATGTTAAACACTCAGATAGAAATGCACCTGTGCTATGGTAGTTTCAGTTTTAACTTGAAAGTGTTCTTTCCCTTTTTTTTCCCCACATTTTTTTTTCCCCCATCCTTGATTCAGTACTTCTATATTATCTACTTTTTTAAAAGTTTTGCTTTTATTGAGCCTGAGATTTATTAATGTATTTTTGTCATGAATTATTGGTTAACTTGCTAGCTTTCCTCATTAAAAAAAGAGAAGAAAAATATTTAATTTTCTAAAGGAGCTCTTTGGAAGGGTCAAGACATAGAACTAATCTTACACCCCTGTTACCAAATCTTTTATTATGAGGAAAGTTCTTTCAAGACTTAGTCTTGATGGTGGCCTCTATTGAATGGATACCAAGAAAATTGTTTTGTTAAATCCCATTGTTCTGTTTTTCTGGTTTGAAGAGTAAAAATTCACAACATCTGCAGCATGGAATAAAATAACTTCATGTATGAAGGGTGCTCTTCTCTGCACTCCAGGACTCCTACCATCTGACAGCAGGGAATGCTGCAGAGGATATCCAAAGAGAATCCAGGCTAAATTGTTGGACAGTTCATAATTTCTTTCAGAACAACATTAATTTCTTTCTCTATATGGGCCAGGGTACTTTATAGTCCATCCTTCTATAGTGCCTGTTTCCTTCCTTAGAGATATTTGTTGAACCTATTCCTTTATCCCACTTTTTCTCAAAAAATTCAGGACATTTTCTGAAGAAATCCAAAGCCTGTATTTCCTGTAAATCATTTCAGTGCAGAAGATATGACAGATATTATATAAAAAATCGAATCGATTTTTCTGTCTATTTCCCTTGGACTTTTTAAGCCAAAGTGAGTAACAATTACTAGAATCTTTATGGAAACTTTTGTATTTATCAAAACAACCCTACTAACCCACCAAAATAAAATCAAATAAAACAAAAAAATAAAAAAACCCCACCCAGAATAAAGCCAAAACCAAAACAGAGTTAACCAAAAGGGTCAGGCCAGTTTATAGTTTGCACTAAATAAAATAAAGCATTGGATTATCTGGGGATTGTTGCATGTGAGAAGTGATTGTTTCATGTGAAAATCATTCTCCTGGCTTTTAAAATCTGCCCTCACTTGAAACTAGCACAGGTAAGCTGAGTTTGCTACTTCAAGTTGTGAACTGTAAGGAATCACCTGTGGCTTCCACTGGAAAGTTGATGGACTCTGGAAATGCCTGTGCTCTGATGAAACAATGTTGCACTGATTTTTTTCCTCAGGCCTCACAGTCCTATCAATCATAACAAAACTGCCTGGGGTGACTGAGTAAGGACTTGCAAGACATCTTGCCTGAGATTTAACTCTGCTGTGCTAGTATTTGTATTTATTTTCTACCTCTATGATTTTTTTTTCCACAAAAAGGTGAAATAGGTCTGTTATGTAAGACTTGTTGCTTCTCTGGTAACATACCAAAAAAACCCAACCAAAAAACCTAAAAGCTTGTTGATAATCTGGTTCTAGGGAAAATCCTGTGACATCTGAAGGCCAGTATAATTAAATTTCACACAAAAAGAAACAAACAAATATACGTTTTTATTTATATATATACCTGGTTTAAATGCTGTATTTAGTTACAACGCTTAGGCAAGGGACAAAGCCTTATGATGTTCCAAGAGAAAAATATTTAGTAACAACTGTTGTCATGTGAAAAAAAGAAACGTCCTTGACCCTTCACTACAAAATGTGTCCTGAATTTTACAGTAGATCAATGTCAGAAGTTCTAATTGATTTGAATAACATTTTATATGCATTCAGAAAATATTGCAATGGGTCCATAACTCCTCAAAACCATGTGTTTGTTACCTGATTTTATGATGAAAATTTAGGAAAAGTTGGTTTAAAAGTCTCTGAACTTGGAGCATTTTATTTGTAACTTTGGGACCATACTGCATTAGCAAAGTATTATGGAGATTATTCAACTAATGTTAAATGAGTTTAAGACAAATTATAGGCTTAAAAGTATAGAAATGGAAATAATCTAGTTACCCAATAATGTAAATATTTCTTCTAAAAGTTTTAATTACTGAGTATATTCATTTTGCAAAGACAAGGGAACTGGCCTAATAAAGTTCTGAAAATTTCTCATAATTTTTGTTGTTCAATAGATTTTGTGTAGCGTGATGCTCCAGTTATTTTTTTGCAGATGAGCGTCTGTTGCTATTTATTGGGCAAAGAACATACATTGTAGGCATTTCTGGCCCAGTGATTCTGGTACTTGCCAATTCAAATCCCAAGACAAATAATTTTAGTGTCAGTTATGCAGGACATATTCTGACACTACAGTTGGTAAATAGAACATAAAATGAACAGAAAAAAATCCAAGCAGCCATCAAAACAAAGCACAACCATAGCTGACTACAGACTGTGAATATAAGATGGCAAAGGAATTAATTGCTGTCATTGTCCCTGAGCTCTTCCCTGTGGCACTGGATGGAAACTGCCAGATTTCCAGGTGCCACTCAGCCATGTGCCGTCACTGCTTTGACAGACCCCTAAACTGTTGGGATGGTATTAGTCTGAGGGGATATTTTCTTGTTCCTTTCCAACCTTAGCTGGAATTGGAGGTCAGATGTTTAAATAAATAGATGCAACTCAATTACTTTTGCCATTTCCTTGGGACAGATGATAATACATGGGCATTTTTTAGTCTAGGTAAACTGCTCACATTTTTCTCTTTTAAAGAGGGTGTTCAGGACATGGTGGCCTTTTCTTTGTATTTTATTACAGCTTATCTGGTTTTAAAACAATTTTTTTTTTTATATCTAAGTATTTATTTGGAAAAGTGCTTGAGTCAGGAGTTGAAGTCTTATTCTGCTTCAACTTTTACAATATGTTGTCAGAATGATGATGGCAAGCATAGGACCTCCCTGTTTGGCTCCTGAGGCATGTCTATGTGTGTGAACTTCACTTCACAGGAAGAAAAGGGAAGCAAGCACTTGTCCTCCCTCGAAGAGCACTCCAGCCATGAGACTATCACAGAAAAAGAAGTGTTACACTTCTACCCACCACTGCTTCCTTCAGGTAACATTTCGAAAGTTCTATCTGGAACAGCAATCTGTGGTACATTGAATGTAACTGGACCCTTTCTTGCTGGATTGAGCTCCAGAAATGATTTTGGCATTGTTATGTCTTGTTTCTGGAACATACTGTGCTATTGGGATTTGCGATTTGTCTAGTTAAGACAACTTAGGTGCAATTTAAGCTGATAGATCTGAAGAACAACAAAGCACTGATGGATTTTGTTTACTAGCAGTTGAAAGCAAAGTGTTTTTCCAAGTAACCAATTTGTATTTGAATGTCTAAATTCCATCCCACTCCAGCAATAGCCGTCACTATGTTCTTAGAAGGCTGAGGAACACTAGAGTAAGAAAGCACCTGTAGGGGACTAGGCTGAAAATAGGAATTTTTGGTTTTATAAGTCTGAGAAAAATAGAAATATTTTCTTAGAAATTATTTAAAGTCTCTTTTACCCCAGTTGGTGCTTAAACATATTTCTCTAGCCCATGTAGGTCACAGAAAGCTGTGAAGAAAAAATCCCACTCAGCCCAGTTTGCCTCATCACTCTAGAATAAACTATTTCTGTGAAAAAATTCTAATATAAAATCCAGACAGATAATTAATTTAAATTAATTTTAAAAAATTTGCATCATGAAACTTTTAAGGGGTTTCTGGTTTCAAAAAAGAAAAATAAATAAATAATATTCATGCAAAAAGTCAGAGGATTTCTGCCTACACAGAAGCCCTAGAGAGATTGCAGAATAATGTCAAAACACTAAGAAAAGTTGATGAATCTTAGAACAATAAAATTATTTTACAGAGTCATGTCCAGGATGCAATGAATCAAGAATAAACAGAATACACTAACTGGGTATGGCATGGATAGACTCATACAGGAACAGTGAAATCATAATGTGTCCTATTTATCTTTTCTGAAATGACAATTGACAAGCTTCATCCTCAGGACTGTATCAGAGTGAAAAAACCTCTTCCTGAGATGTTAATTAGGCCACTCCTATTTTAGTCAAAAATTTATACTTTCTTTTCTTTTTCCAAGCCATTTTTTCCTCCCATTCTGCATAATCACAAGTAATCAAAAGCATAAAATTTTGGTTAAAGTTGACTCGTGGTTTTGTGCTCATCTCAGGAGGTTTTCCCTCAGTACTAGTGTTGCTGTGGAAGAGGCAAGATGGGCTTTATGGTCAACTTGAAGAGTGGTATAACACTGACTGACTCCATTGTAGAAGCACCAAATCACTGTTATCTCTTCATGGCTCGTGGCATTTTGCTTCTTAGTACTTTTTACACAATGTTTTTGTTACCAGAACGATATACAGGACAGCAATATGGTTCCTAAATATTCTTGATGTCCCAATTCCAGTACAGTAGCTTGATAACCAAACATATATTGCTTCAACCATTTCAGTTCATTCAGATTTGCAAAAGACACAGTTGGTATGTGAAAAGAATTAACGTGTGCAATATCTAATCCTCACATGCAGTGATTGGTAAAGAAAGATAGTATGAATCAGCCTGGAATGATTTGGGCATCCAAAACCATTACAATATCATGAGGTTATCTGCAGTCTGAATAACAATGGGCCAGCATTTTATAGTGCAAAGTCAGATGATATTTTGTAGCACAGTTCAATTGATTTGCCAGGGAGCGACTTTCTCCAGCAGTATCATTTATCTGTGTGCTATACAAAATCAATGTGGGCAGCAATAAATAACTCCTGGTTCCAATTACCATAATGAAGCTACTGGAAAACTCAGTGGAAGCTGTCAAACTGCTTTCAGCAGTACTTGCATGGAAAACTTGTGGAGCAGCAGCAAGTGTGATCAGCAATATTCCAACTCAAAAAGCTTTGACTCCAGCCAGCCACTGCCAGTCTGTTTTCAAAGAAATAAAAAATGCAGTCAGTGTTAAGGTAAGGTTATTACAACTATTGGAGAGATGCCTCTGCCCAAATTAAGGGCAAATGAGGCCACATACTGAAGTTAATAGTGCAGATTTTACTTAACAGTAAATGTGAGGGAGAGAGAAAGAAGTAGAAAGAAGGAAATAGAAAACAGGGAGCGAGGAGGGAATGTGACAGAGGCAGAGTAAGTACAAAAATATCACCCCTCCATGGATTATGATGGTGTCCATTTAGTCCTCTTCTTCTGCTCCTCTCTGTGGTGAAGGTCCCATGAAACACAAAGTTCAATGGATTAGTATATGTTCAGGACAGGTGGGAACACCCAGATGCCTCCCCTGTGGTGTGTGTGGGAAATATTACAGTCTCTTGTAATAGACTCTGGATCTGTTGCAACACTTGGATCACATGCAGTTGTTTGATGCAAGGCCTCAGGAACCAGTCTGAGAGGCACTTTGGGAGTCTTTGGTGGTTTATGACATCTCAACTCACATAAGCCTTTCATATAAATGTCCCATATGTAGGTGGCCTTCACAGGGTGGGGGGAAGTTGTACAACCAAGACAGTTTGTGTTGGTGAAGATGGGTGTTTGCTCCCTCTGTCTTGAGCTGATCAGAGGTTATGGCATCACACCTCAAAAACTCACTTTCTTCCCTGTCAGCTGACGTGGACTGAGTGGAAACACAGTCAAATGAGCAAATGAGTCTCATTACCCCCAGCAAATGAGTCTGTGGGCTTTGGTGGTCAGAGCTTCTTTATATAGTTCTGCCATAAAGGGCAAAGTCCTTCAGTAGTCTTAACAATGTTTAAGTCATAACATTTCAGTTTCTTAGAAGTTCATCCTTTCAAATGGGCATCTGGAGGCTATTACAATCAAAATAGTAAAAAAAAAGTGTAACATTGTAAAAATTCAATTAAATTTTTTTGTCTATATATCTAGAAAAGATAGAGAAAAGTGAACACTCCATGATTATTCTACTCACAACTTTTTTGGTTTGACAAGAACAATTAAAAGGACACAAATCAGATATCTCAGCATGTGGAAGCAGCTTCTCCTTTAATGGATGTGTAAATGTATGTAAATACGTCCTTTTATCCCCAAGAACATCTGCTGTACATGTGGATTTCTGTTCACAAGTTAGACACGCTACAGTAATTCAGTACAAGGTTGCTCATATCGCTTTGATGAAAGTAATGTGTGTCCTCCCCTGCATTCATGATGAGCTCTTGTATCTGAGATGCTGTGCCCATGCCTCTAAGAATAAATGTTCTTTGCCTGCCAACGATGTGTACAAAGACACCCTTAAAAGTGCCTCTGTCTGAGGGTACCTGCAACCATTTTTTCCAAGATACAAGGCAAATAGGGACACTGATGGTTTTATTGAAATGATTTTTAAAGAATGATTGGTTTTTAAGGAATCAAAGAGTTGTGTCAATAAAAACTGAGAAAAACAAATTTCCTTCCCCCAGCGAAACCAATGTTCAACAAAATCAGCCAACACACTTTTTTTTTTGAAAGATATAGTGTTTTTCCTTTCCTTCTTAATTTCTGTTACTCTGTTCACCTTGCAAACATGACATAGAAAAAGAAAAAAAAGGAGAGAAGACTGAGGGAAGAAAAAGGAAACAAAAGAAGAAATTAAAACCATTCTGAAAGTTTAATATTTTTAAAATGTGAGTCTTAACTAATTTAAATAGAAATGCCACTTTGAGGTTTATCTGATTTGACATGATGGACAATAATTATGAAATAATATTACCTCTGGATTGCACTATAGAAAGCCTGATTTCAACTTGCAAGAAGATTGAAGCGGCTCATAATTAAACTGATTGAGATCTTAAGCCATTTGGACTATGTGACCTTTGAGTTATAGAGTAGAAGGGAAAAAAAAATAATGTTTTATTTCAACTTCAGGTAATGAATAATTCACGGTGAGGTTTGAGTGTCTTGAATAAATAAATTAAAATATTAATTTCAAGAGGCTGAGATTGAATAAAAAAGTAAATATAATTTGGGATAATTTCATCAGATAAATTTTAATGTACACTGCTGACAGGATTATCCTCCTTTTTTGGAAGGAAATAGGAAATTAAATGTGACTCAGGACATTGGAAAAATATGAATTTCATCATATAAAATTAAGACATAGAGCAAATTTTGAGACTCAAAAATATACTTATTATATACATATACATGCATAAAACCATTTCAAGATAGATGTGAATTTTGTATTAAAAATTTAGAGAATTGTATATATATTTTATGTACTTTATAGATGTACCAGCTGATCAGTGGCATTTTTTGCTGCACTTTGAAATGCAGTAAGGAAAGATTAGTAGGGAAGACCAAGCAGGTATACAAGTAAATCAAAATACCTCATTCTAAGAGAAGTAACATATTACAATGTTGTCTGTGTAAAACAGGCAAAAGGCTTTGTGAAAAGTAGGCTCCACTTTTATTTTTGTTGGAATAATACAATTATAGATATTAAGACCAGCAATGATAAACCAAAGTAAAAGGGGAGAAGACTTAGAAGTAAGAGCTGATTTTAAAGTAGTGTGAAATCTTTTCAGCATCGCTTGTCAAAGCAAAGATCAGAACACAGTTAAGTGACTCCTATTATTGAATGATGCCATATTTAAGGGGGTGAATTGTTTGGAATTTTTTTCTGGTGCTCTTTAAGGAACTGTGAAGCCACAGTAAAAGTGCCCATTGTGCCTCGTCTTTGTTTCTTGTGCTAGAGCAAAAGCCACAAAATGCTGGCACAAGATCTATCATCCCCAGATTTTCAGTTCATCTGATCAGAATAAATGACAGCAGTTTACGGAAGTTGAGGTTCTCTCATCCCCCTTGTCCACAGGATCATGTGCTTGTCTTGTTCATCTGTGCTTGTACTTCTCTCTTAAAATACCAAAGTTTAAGTTTTTACAATTGCTTGATTTCTTTGATTGTTATGTGATGTCTCACTAATTTCTTCTCATATCCTCATTTGGAGGGGGAATTCTATGTGCCCTGGACTTCACCAGTTTTGAAGTAAGAACAATAATATTTCATTGTTGAAAAACTATATTGACCTCTTGCCAGTATTAAGCACTTTGAACATTTACAGTTGGAAAATGCATATAGAATCACTCATTTTGCCTTCTTTTGCTGAATAGCATTGAGGTATTTGCTATATTGCTCTGCAACATCCCTTGGAATAGCAAAGTATGGACATGGACATTAATAGCAATATAGATACCTCAATAGTAGTCTTTAAAATAATGAAATTATCATTATAATAACTTGGATATATTTTAGCACCTAAAGCATCAACTTTAATGGAAAATTAGTATCATGAATATGTATTTGATATTTCTCTTCTGAGCTGCACAATGTTTGGGCCAAGGTTCATACTTTGTGTGTATTGCCTAATTTGTTGTGCTCATGTGCAGAAAATAATGAGCAAAGTCGTGTAATTTAGAGCCAGATGGAAACATAAAGGAGCTTTGTGTCATGGTGTTATCAGCTCTGTTCAGACAAAGTGCTCCTCACCCCCACTGTTTTCAGAGCTTTTGTTTTAACTAGTATTTTTACTGCAAATCCCACACTGGAAAAACCTGTTGGCTTATGTAGTCCATTTCTTCAAAGGAAATATTGCTTCATAATAAATTTGAACAATACTTGGGTAGAAAACAAGAAAATCAATATTGTAACTGCATGCTCAGGGAAATGGATATAATAATTTCATCACCTTTATATGCTGTGAAAGAAAAAGTATCAGCCCTTATTTTTTGACAAGAAATATTTATTCACACAGAACTGCTCAGACCCAATGACTTCAGCTGACTACATTTTTCTTCACAGTTAATCCACTCCAGCAAAGTGAAATGTGTGCACTTGGAAGGACTCCATCCCTTACCTTGACAAAGTACCTTAATTCTCCTTAGTTTAAGGGAGGATCAGTTGCTTAGGCCTATGAAAGGGCCATTCCTGTTTGTCAGGGACTTAATCTCCAGTTTTCAAGGACATAGATGTTCATGTTCACAGCATAAGGAAGAATGGACAAATCTGTAATAACTACACTAATGCTGCAATAAGAAAATGATCCCATTTTTGATGATCCCATGGAGGGCACATACTAAAAGTATTCTTTTACTTTCTAGTGTTTTGATCACCAACTAGGCTGTTCATTTGCAAAAATAAACTGTGGTGACAAGACCTAGAGATATATTTCACTAACATACTGGTTCTGTTGTGAGGCATATTGTTAGCTAACAATTACAATTCCTGCTAATACATAGTAACCAAAATCTAAATTTTACACCTGATATTTGGAGCATAAAGGTTAAAAATAGGTAAAGTATCCTTCTGGTGTAACTGTGGTAAACAAAATATGCATGTGATTATCCTTGGTAAGTTTATAAAATGTGAACTTCATGAAAAATAATCTGAATGAATTGTGAAATTAATTTTACTCAGTTCCAAAACTGGGATTTTCCATGCATGTTAATGAGTGATGCATCCTGTTCTCTTACTCCCCGTAGTTAAACAAGCTGAAAATTCTGTACTGTAGTATTGTAGTCTAGTCTTGGTTTGCTGAACATTTAAAGGTTCCATGGAAACTTTAAATGTTCATCTGACAGTATCTATACTTATCCTGTAAGACAAAATATGAGCTACAAAGATCTAGTGAAAATATCTTCAAAACTGAAACAATCAGTGCAATATAGGTAGATCAGATTATTGGTTCTCTTTCTTTTTAAGGGATTCATTTTAATTTTTTGTTCACCTAAAGGACTTAAAATAACTTAATAGATAAAATAATAATTTCTGGTGCTGAATAAACTCACTGAAATAAGAATGAGCTGGCACAGGCAATGAATCTGCCCTGGATCTTGTGGCTGTGAGGTCTGTCCTACGTAATTACTTTCGTAGAAGAACTTGAAATAGCAAAGTAGTAAGTATTCAAAGCTCTCCTCTATCAATAGGTGTAGTGAAAAGCTGTCTTTCCTTATTTAATGCAAAGATTGGAGTATGCAATTTGTTGAGGATCTTTCCTTTTCAGGAAAAAAAAAAATGAGTAATGAGTATTCTCTGATGATTTCATATTATTAAAGGAGTCCTTTCTTTTGGGAAGATTTCTGAAGCATTCTTTGGCTTACTGTAGAAGAACAAAATAAAACAAAGTAAGCCAAGAGAATCTTATTTTCATGTTGTTTACTCAGGGATATCCTTCAGTTTTGAGACACCTGACACCTAAGACCTAAGCCAAGGCCCAGGAAAGATGCTATGGCAGCTAACTGCTGCAAGAAGCTTTTCTGTCAGTAAGAACAGAAAGAACACTTAAATTCTTTACTAAGAGGATGAAGTAGAAATTGTGTTCTGTCTCCATTTCTCTAAGCAAAGTGGCCTCATTGGCCTCCTGCCTTGTATGTCCTTAGAAGGAAATTGTTTAATTCTCACGTTCACTGACATTGCTTCTAGCACACTTGACACATCTGTGCATGTTACTGCTGTTTCTGCATCAAACAACTGCATTCTGGATACCTCTTAGTCCTGTTCAACCATTCTTGCTACAGCTTAACAAGATCTTTCCTGATTTGCTTTTTAGCATTTAGATTTTTATTTTTATTCTGGGATTAAGAGGGCATTGTAATCAAAATTGGGAGGTCCTTAGCCTACCCATAGATGGAATTCACTGGCATTGAATTTGTTTTGGCTGTAAGAAAAAGTATATGGATTTGTAGTGAAGTGGGAGTTCTCAAGAACAGTTTAGAGAAATGCCTGTCAGGAGTCATCCAACAGCATTTCCTCCAGAGGTGTGATGGAGAGCAGGGCAAAGGGTGCTCTCTATGATCTCAGATTTCCTCTCACCCTACACTCCTGTGGGTTATGTGCTCTCTTGAAGCTAGTTATTTTAGAGACTCAATAATTGGTTCACTCATGTCTTTTTGGGCAATGCTAATACATTCAGGCAAATTCTGCTACAGATTAAAATGACACACCTGACTACTTCCTTAATGTTCTAAGGATTCACTGAGCATTCCATACCTGCAATGCTAGTTGTCAGGATACATGCAGACACACGTGCAGAGAGCTGTGTTCTAATGTAAGAATACTGTCCTTACAAGAAAGCTGCTAAGAAAACATTAGCCTCCTATCTCTGATATATTTTAAATTACCACGCCCCTTTCCAGCACTCTCACTCTTAGAGGCAGCTAAACCCAACAGAGTGGGAAAAATCTCTCCTTCTACCTTTCAATTCCAATGAAGCCAAGCAGAAGACAAGTAATTTTGTACTATACATGCAGCCATCCCAGACATCAGAAAAGGGGGAAATGGTTTTCTGGACAATGTGATTTTTTACCAGGGTGCTGGGTTTATAGGTGTACTTTTCTTTCTTCTTCAGAGATCTGCCAATTTATTCCAGAAAAAGACTGAGAAAAGATAAGAGGAGAAAGAACTCATTTCAAATCTGGAGCTTGTCATAAGTGCAGTGCTTTTCAAAAACAGGATGCTTTGAAGTAGATATATATTTGTACAAGTTCATATACCACCTAGCAAAATAGGCTTTTCACTTTCACTGAGGACTTTGAACTATTATGTTATAATTATTTAAAAATCTTTTAGCTGTGTCTCCATGTCTGTGTACTTTTTCTTTATATCTGTTGGGAATGCTGCTGTTTATTTATCACACCCAGCCTCCACTGAATGTTGATGTCAGTGGGCTGCAGGGCAGAAGACTCACTCTGCTTCTTCTCTAATTTACTGCTGTGTTTTCTCATTCAGCCCTTCCCTTACCAGAGAAGGGGGCACAAGGGGAATTTCTTCATCTGAAAAGAATGAATTTGTTTTGTCTGCATGATAGCACAGTCTCCAGAAGGCTAAGAAGCCCTGTTTAAAGTAGCAGAGGAGTATTCACACCCTCAAATCGGGTGTCTGGATGTTGAGCACAGGCTGCTGTTCTGTAAGCATAGTTCTGTAGAATTTTGAAAAATATGAGTACCTTGGATTTATGTTTTATTGAGGATTTCAGCTGTAAAATCCACATATGCATGCTTTCTGTCTCTCATTACCTTTTTTCTTCCTATCACATTCATGTTGCTGATGGTTTTGGATGATTCTCTGTTGTGTTTCTAACAGCCACACAAAAGCTGCCCAGTGACCCTACTGCACCAGGGAGCCTTGGGGTTTTTTGGCACAAAAGGAAAGCTGTGGTAGAGTTCACAGAATCACAGAGGGGCTGAGGGGGGAAGTCACCTCTGGAGATTGTTTGGTCCAGCCCCTTTGCTCACTGAGAGAAGGACATCTCATATGGTTTTGAGTATCTCCAAGGACAGAGACTCCACAGCCTCCCTGAGTAACCTGTGCCAGTGCTCATTTACCAGTGAAATTATTGAATCTATATTCATGCAACTATCAAATTTATTCCAATTAGATAAAACAGGGCATGTAACATATACCTATATTACACTTTATACAAGTTGTTTTTAATAAAATAACAAAAGAAGGAAAAGAAGAAAAAGCACATTAGTTCTTGCAGAAAAGCAGCAATATTGCAGTACTGTTGTACAGAATTCAACAAAGCAGCACCCCAAAAAAAACCAAGCTAAATGCTTGGTTTGAAGAAAACAAAAGAGGAAATCCAAGTCCTTTGCTGAGGATTAATTTGAAATGTGTACTTTCAAGGATAAGCAGATGCAGCAGTACTGGCATAAAAACAATTTTATGCAAGCTGCTTTTGCCACAAAATTAACTGCTTTCAAAATCATGTTTGCCATATTTCCCACAGGTGAAGTGATGATTGAAGGTATTATTTGGACATAATTTCAGCGATCAAATAAGGTTTTTGTTGCTAAAAAATATTTGAATTCTCATTTCCATTCTTTAGTACCCTTTGGTAGTTTTTTTTAGACTTTGAAAGGAAACATCCTATTCTATTTAAAATAATTTTTTAATCTGTACATATTACTTAAGGTCATGTGAGGACTCTTTCAGAATGAAAATGAATGCGTCAGTGTGTGTGGCAAGGTTTTTTCTTGAGCAACAACTTTTAGTGGTACACAGGAAATAGAGGAATACTATTGACACAGCACATCCATGGCACTGGACGCTTGGACGTGGAGAATAATCCAGGGGTTTCCTTTATTATTCTGTTGATGGTGTGATTAACACTCAGCACAACCTTTATATCTGGCTGTGAGATGGAGAAAAATGTAAAATGGACAGAATGAAACCAGCATTCACTTGTAAGGCTTTGGACTCAGAGGGAGAATAAAATAGAGATTTTATATTGTCATTGAATGTTTTTTCCTTTTATGTATCATTTATTGCATGTGTGTCTGATACAAAGGATTTACATGCAATGCCCAGTGCAAATCATATAGGCTTCATTAAATGGTTTAGCTGTTTTGAGCTATGATTCTCTTAAATCATCTCTGAGATGTTTAAATCAAGCCTAATTATAACATTCTGAATTTTGATCTTTATTTCCAATCCATTTGCTGTGGGATCTGCTTTATAACTAAAAATTTATGAACACAGCACTGACCGGATAAGTTCTGTCAAAGCAAGGAGGATGAGATAACTGGAAAGGATGATCATATCCAGTAATCTACTTTTTTTTACCATGCATAGTATGTGTTTAAGAGGTCCAAGTTTATATTCATGCATTGTGTACTTGTGCATCTATCTATACACAGGTGTATATATAATGTCATCATAAAATAGAAGATTTCTATCTGTTCTTCATTGTCTGGGGGCAGGATATTATAACAGCCACAGTAATTTCCCAGGAGCCTTTGAAAACAGAAGAGCATGTCTGCTAACCCCTTCAATTGCTTATCATATATACTTAATAATATAGTATAATAAATACTATATATGCACATATGTGCCAAACTTATCTCTTTATACACGTATTCTACATGTATGTGTTCACATATGTGTATATATATGATGAGAACATCATTGCTGCAGACTGCTATATTCTCTAATTTTTGCAAACCTTTTAGTTAATTACAGAATTTGCAGATTTAATGAATTATAAAATTGATAGTCTATATCTATAGTATATAGAATATATATAAATTAGAAAATATATAGAAATATTATAAAGATATATAATATATAAAGATGTATGTAGAATATATACAAATTAGAGAATTTCTAGACATTTTGTAGTTTAATTTACATATGCTTTTTGTTACCTATGTGGAATTGGCATTGAATACTAGAATAGAACTAGTCCAAATGAAATAAAATCACATTCAATTTAATAAAAATAAGAATATGTACACTCTTTGTACCACAAATAATTAGTCAGTGAAACTGCTTGTCAGAAAATACTGTGGATAATTGCCTAATAGTATGAAAACAATAGGATATATGACTAATATTGTACCTAATTGCATTATCTAAGCTGGAAATGTAGAATGGATATCAATAGTCATGACACACAATAAAATATAAAATTACTCATTGAACAGAATAGAAATAAATACTCCCTACAGACATATGATTGTATGATTATCAATTATGTATTTGGGCAGGCTTAGATTTTAAGGTCAGGAGGATTCATTCTAATTGTGTCATCTGATCAGATGATGACTAAATGTTACAAATTAAATACTGATCAGTGGACTAATCTTGGGATTTATTTGTTTACATTTGTAAATCCTTTAATTGTTTCCCAAAGCATTTCACAGGTATACATTTCAATTCCTTTTTATATATGGCAGCAATGTTTGAAAATAAAGCACTTGCATTTGATAGACAGATGATCTGCAGCCCAAATGGGTATTTTTTTTTAAAGTTAAATGTTTATATTTAGATTTACAACAAAATAAATCAGTGGTTACAAGATGTAATGATGAAGAAAGAAACAATTCATACAGAGTGTCTATATTTGTACTCCACTAGTCTGGATTTTGCTATTGTTCTAAAGACAAAGTACAAAGATAGTTCAACTTGATGTAAAGTTAAAATAACTCATATGGAAAATTATTCATAATGGACAGTAGATGCTACAAAGCAATAGTTGTCATAAAGACATCAAACCTGAATTTAAGAGAGTCATACATATACTTGTGATTTATCATCTTCAAGAGTTTATATAGTTTGATAGCCTCATGGTTTACAAAAATTAAAATTATTCTTTATCATTTGAGCTTTATCTGTGTCTGTTGGTTCGTTTAAGCCCCATTTTTCATATCCTTCTTTTACCAGCTCATCTTCTTTTAATTTTCATTTCCCTGTTAATTCTTTTGTGTCTGCTCTATATCATAGTTTATTGTTTTCTTTCCACATAATTGCTTTTACTTACTCATTTATTCCTTATTCTATGACTCAAGAATGATTTCACTGACAAAATATTTCTTTCCTACAATTTTTTAGGAGTACTCTTTGATCCTCTTGTCCTTGAACTTCACCCTGTGACTTTGCTGAACGTTTTTCCCCATTCACCTTTCTCCAGCTTTGGGATCATTAGCTTTTTCTCTGCTTCCATTTCATAAGCTCAGAACCTTTACTTTTTGAGTTCTGCACATACAGTCAATGAATCAGTAGCTACTGAATTCACACATGAATAAAATTGAGTACTTAACTAAAATTCAGAACAAGCAAAGCTTTCCTTTTCCCTTCTCTCTGCCTCTTCTCTCTGAAGACTGCAGATTTTCTAGTGCTGCTCTCCATATAATTTTTGAGACTCTCTTCTCCCTAGTCACTCTTCTCTTTCTAATCATGCCAGTAGAGTGCTCTGATTTTTCCTAGTATGCCATTACCCCAGGTAATCCTGTCACAGGAAAGATTTTAATGTTATTTTTATCTCTTCTTTTATTTTATCAGGGACATTTCTGGTGTTAGAAAGATGTGAGAAGTTGGGTGTTTGGGCATGACATCCTTTGATGCAAAGACAAGTAGCAGCATGACATGAGATAGAGATGAAAGGCTCTACGCTCTTGGAGCTAGCAAACCATTTGATCACAGACCAGTCATAGCAGGGAGAGTCTGCACCAGATGCCCTTGATGATAAATTTTCAGATGCTGTGGGTAGATAATGAACACCTGCTTTGATGCTTAGATCTGACCTCAGGCCAATTTGATATTAATTTTATATCACATCCATCCAAGAGAGGATATTCATTCCTCTCTTTCAATATTTTCTTTCATATGTCTCTTGAGACTTCTTTTTCCTTATAATCCATCTTTTGTGTTGCTTTATCAATTTCTTATTTTCTTTCCTTCTACCTGCTTCAGGATATATTTTCCTATCTTCTGTGGCATTCTATTTTAACAAGTGTCTAATTTGCCTCTCTCTTTCTTACAGCACTGAGATGTGGGAATTGCTGAATTTGTTCCAGTATCGTGTAGTGTAGAAAAGGTTTCTCTTCTAATAACAGAGACATGACTCTGATCTCATATTGCTTAAAAACAGTTCAGCTGGTAATTTGAAAGGCATTCCTCTTGATTCAATGTAAGTGCAATGGGGTCAAGCCCTTTGAACATGGTATACCTGCAACATTTCATTTTCTGTTTCATATGCTCTTAAAACATATTAAATGATGTGTTACAGACTCTGCTAACACTCATCACATTTTACGAGTGAAGACAAAGCTTGAGAACTTATTCTTTTGGGGACAGTTTATTGGGAGGATCAAGATTAATTTTAATTCCTAGACATCAGTGATCAAGAAACCAATATTTATTTATATACCACTTCAGACTTTGTCCAATGCACAGATTTTGCTTTCATGGGAATATCAGTAGTTAATGCTCTATTCTACTATTTTTACATAAAAAGCAGCATTTATTACACTGCTTGAACACCTTGTAGTTCAGTTTCCTGATCCACTTGAAACTCAACAGCTTAGTCATCTTTACACTTGACCTGACATACATATTTCACTCACAGATTTTAATCTTCTCCTGTGGCAAAGGTTCTTCATTTACAAGGTGCTAACCATGGGGTTCAGGCTTGAACTTGTTGGGCTTTATTGCCAGTTTTGTCTTGAAAATCTTTTAATCTCTAGCTCTATTAAATACTTTGTCCTCAAAACTCTTCTTATGGGGAATCAGTGTTCTCCCCCTGCCAGTGAAAAATAGACATGTCTTTGTTGTATTAGCAGTCTCCTCAATTTAACTGCCTAATCAAAAGTTCCTTAATCCATCAAGATCTCTTCTTTGGCAGCCACCTGGATTTTTTCAGCAAACCTTAGATTTTTTATCAACATTTAGATTAAAACAAAACTAAATTAGTATCTTTGCAATTAACCTCTTTTAACTGAGAGATTTCTCAAAAAAAATCAGTCATTTGGGGCTGACTAGAGGTTTGATGTGGCTGATGCCCAGATTCTTAGGCATATTGAAAAAGTATTTTTCAAAAAGTTCTGCAAGAAAAGTTAATGAGTTTCAGACAGCCTTTAATTCAAACAAGAGTACTCTATATGCACTATATTTGAATCGCCATGGAACCATATCAGAGATCTCCAGTGACTGTGAAAAAATCTGAATTTATATGCTGTAGCTGTAGGTTTTATAGATTATATTACTAAGCAGCCCTTAGCAAAATGAGTTTCAATATAATAGTCATGAAGATATGATATTGTTACATATTCACTGCAGTGTTAGTGACAATGTACTTACTTCAAAGATACCATTGGAATTAGAATTAATGCTTATTTTTGAAAAAATATTGTTTTATCCCATAGGTGGGGACAAAAAAAAAAAAAAAAAAAAGGAAAGACATTGAGCCTTTTCTTAGGAAAAGGAAGTTCAGTATAGCAGCTTCTTACATATCTATCTTTTCTAAGACAATTGAGTTAAACAGAAGTATGAGAATAATAGGAAAACAAGGCAAAACATAGGAGTTTTGTTTGCTTGTTTTACTTCTCACAATACAGATTTGCCAGGGAGTTTGTGATTGATAAGATCCTTATCTAGTCTCCCAAAGGGCACACTCAATGGATGACTAGATTACACTGAGATGCAAAATTTAGAAACATCAAAAAATATCAACTCTTATGCCTAAAGGTTTATATCCCAGTTTATTAGATCTTGAAGGAAATGTAATGTGGGGGCATATGTTCATGCATCGTTGGTTATGACTTCCTATAAAGCTTTTAGTACTAACCTCTAGAAATGGGATATTAGATTGGATAAGCTATCAGTTGGAAACTCTGTGGCAGTTTTCTCAATACGGGGCCAGACTGTAGTTGCTGGCTGAGTTTTACAGCAACAAAATTGTCAGTGAATGTGCATGTGTTAAAGAAATTACCTGCCTCTACTGGTCAGAAAAAATTGTTTCATTTACAAGTGGCTTGTTTTATAGGATGTGTTTTAGCTGAATAGTAAGGGATGCTTGCCGTTCTACTCACATCATTAGCTGCACTAGAAGAAGAACAACTTGTTTCTACTTACTAGGGGGATTCAGTTCCTAGAAGACCTGTTTCCACCTTAGTCACTGATTATTCATGTTTCAGTTGCAACAGATGAATGAAATACAGGTTTACAATATCAGGATGGGAAGCCAGAGTGCAAACAGATCCAAGCCCTCTTCATCTACGTGTTAGGCAAAGTATGTGACAATTCTGTGACCTCTGCCTCAAACTGTGATTCTTCTGAAGATGATGTGCACAAGAAGAAGACTGAGTAATGGTCTGGAATATCATGTACTCAGACACAAGATTTAGTTTCAACTGTATATGCAAAGAAATGCATTTGAAACTTTATAATTTTTATTTAGAAAACTTTGAAAATGCATTGAAAATAGAGTATACTGGGAAATAGACAAATGGCTTTTCCTCCAAAATAGCCCATGGATATTCTATGTGTATAATTAAACTGAGATTGTGGTACATTTATTGCATTGTTATGGAAGTCCCATGCTGTTTCAACTTATAAAATAGAAGAAAAAGCAAGAGAAAGTAAACTTCAAGAGTACTCAAGTTTCTCCACCAGTCTCAGCACATCAGAATTCTCTTCCTGCATCATTTGGCAGTGCAGCTACTTGCTGTGCCAGCATTGAGGTGTGGTGATTTGATTTAGAAGCAGGCATTGTGCCTTTTGGATAACTGGAAACCACACAATTTTTTTTACTTACCAATCTATCAGTCTTGTCACTGGCAAGGCATATGGTGACTGAATGATGTTTGAAGGCTTTCTTCCAGATGTGAAGAATAGAAACCTTAGAAATGTCAATCCATAGCCCAAAAGAAAGTCTCAGGGGACAGTGGAACTGGTTGGCTGGACAACTAGAGTCATCTTTTTTAAATAAAGACAATAAAATAAATAAAGTTCCCTCATACCAGATGGCCTGATGTGAGAACTGTGTAACTTCCTACTTGCCAAGATGCTGTACTGCAGAAAAAAATCCTACCCCCATTGTAAAAATGATGCTGAGGAAAAAAAAGGCTAATCAAATAATACACACCTTTTAAACAAGAGCAAGAAAAAAGAAAGGCCCACCAGCCTCTAATAAAACCTGTTTTTTTCAAGACAAAGAGAAAAAACAATAAAAATTACTTTTCTCATGGTACTATAAATGTGTAGACAGGGGAAGGTTTTATGGATACAAGAATAAAATTGACAGAGCATGGCAAAGCCTCTTAGAATAATCTGCTTTAAAATAAATTCTCACTACTAATAATAACATACTGTGCTTTCTTTCTGATCCTATAACATTTTTTCAAGATTGTACTGAAACAAAAAGTAGTATATAAACATTTCAAAATATCTTAAAATAAATATGATATTATTTTATGATTATTAATGATAAATTATTTAATGTTTATTAATGATAAATTGACAGTATTGACCGAAATTGTATTATTCATGAAAAAGTGGGATTTTCCTATGTTCAGGCTACAATTCAGATTTCTTATCTAAGCAGTTGATAAACTACTGTTACAGATCTTCTGTGATATTAAAGCACTACTATTTATACCACAATGTTTACTTTAAATGTCCAACAAATAAAAAATTAAATAAGATGTTGCAGAGAACACAGGAGGAGATTTTCCCTTTTAGGAAATCATACAATTTTGCATTTCCTAATCAAATCTGCTTCTGTTGCCAACATATGCAAACCAGGGATTAAGGCATGACAATAAAAGTCACCACTTAATGAGTCATCAAGAATTGGGACATTAAAAATGATTAATTCCAAAGACAGCTACAAGTGTGTTGGTGCAAGAGGAGACCCAGGGTAAGACTCAGAATATGAGTTAAAGAAACCCTTCTGAATGCATTACAAATAGGTCAATTCTGAAAAAGAGTATGTATGCAAACCATAAGCATTTGTTCCTTTGATTTCCTAGCTTCTCTGCATTGCACTGGGAAGCAGGTGTTGGTTGTAGAAGTAATGCTGTGGTAACAGAAAGGATCAAGGTGTGTGAGGAAGGCAACATTTCTGAAGAAAATGTTATCTCCTGAAGCAAGGATGAAGGAGTGGGGAAGAAAACAAGATAGAAAACCGAAAAAGTATGATGACATTTTTCTTCATTAAATTCTCCCATGACTTTTAAACAGCTTAATTCTTCCAATTGTTTCAGCCAACCTAGCAAAGGTATCTTTCCTTTCCTTATGGATCTTTCTCCTCCAGTTTTCCTTAGTTCATAGGTTTTTTTCCCTTTCCTTTTTCCTTACACACATTTTGTTGAACAGAAAATTCTGAAAAGCAACTGTAAAGTCAATTTTAGTGCTAATTATATGCTTCATTGGGCAAAACAGTTGAACAATCACATGAATTTGAAGAGTAACAGGTGAACAAAACTTTTTCAAAACAACCCAAAACATAACTAATCAAATCTCCCTGAAATTCTAACATTTTTCACTTTAAACACAGAAGATAACTTCATGGGTAATATTCAAATGTTTTCATTTTATTCAGGTATTTTGATTGCAATGTAAATGTATTATATTTTATTAGATCCCTGGAAATTCATCAAAGTCTTGATTATGTGGTAGGTCTGTGCCATAAATATATAGGAAGAGAATAAAAGAGATCTCCTTGTTTCACTGAAGAATAAAATTTTTTCCATAATTCTTTCTCATATTTAGCAGTCTGAGGAGACCAGATGATCATCCCATTCTAATGTCTGAGCCTAACATTTAGGCTGGGAAAATTTTATGTGAAAACCTAACATTATGGATGTCTAACATTTTTTGAAATCTTCCCTCAAAGACCACAAAAAGCACAAAGTCCTTGGTGGCTTCCAGAAAAGATGAAGATAAATAAATGCAACTGTATGTGGATTTTGAATTTGACTGAAAGTTTAGTCAGGCACCAATGTAGATTGTCTTAGTGTCTCAGTGCCCTAATCTATTGTACATATCCTTATTAAATAAAATTAATTAAATAAAATTATGGATTGGGGTTTGGATTATACATTTTCCTTTCAAATCAATTTTTCTGGACTATATGTTTCATTAATTTTGCCATTGGTAAATAGGTGCAATGGAGTATGGAGCAATCAAGCAGTAAATATTATGATCAATATAGAATTATTAGCCTTTTAAAATAAAATTCCTAGACATGCAAAACTAGCAAAGCAGAGAAATTAGTAAATTGGAGAACAGTTACAAAACCAGTATTTACTTAATCAGAATAAATCTTTGCTTTGTCATACATTGGAAGTGATATCATTCCTCATTACATGTCATGACTTCCCCTTTAGCACCTTTCCTCTTTCATTTTCGGTTTTAGAATATCCTTACTGAGAATCCAAGAGCAGAACTGCATCTAGCACTCAACATGCGGGCACATTTATGGACATTTCCTAATTTTTTAATGGCTTTCCTAAAAATTTGTAACATTTTAACTTTTGGCAACTACTGGAAATACAGAGACCTTACTTAAAGGTCTAAAATCAGTTTGTATTATAAGACTATGACATCTCCTTACATGCATAGAAAATGGGAAGGGTGTATACTCATGTGGGGAGGTCCACATTGTACTTTAATAATTTATTTTTGGGTGTAGGATACAAATGCAGAGAGAATTAATCAGAAAAATGTAGTCTGCTTTTCTCCACTCTAAATGACTGCTTTCAAATAAACCTATTTAATTATTTTACTTGGAAATATAATATTTTTTTTAATATAACATACAAAATATTTTAAAAAGGCTAAGAAAAAGAAAATAAACCAATTGACCTTTTATAGCCTGACATCTGTTTTTCACTTGGTTACTGGAAAGTTAAGAACAAAGGAATATTCTGCTATACAGCTTCTAATTAATTATTTAGGTGAAGTATTCAGAAAAAAAAAAAAAAAAAAGGGCATAATACTGTTTACAATACAGAAAACTCCAAATAAAAAGACACTTTCTGCTAAACATATGCACACCTCAGAAATATCAGAAATCAAGGATTTCTACTGAATGTATTGAAATAACCTTATTCACCTGATATTTATGAACTTATGTCAGGTCTTTTCCAAGTGAATCTATTGTGAGGAAAGAGTCATGTAAGAAGTTTGAGCCACCATGTTCTACAGCTTCTAGCTCCAGGAAGAACTGGCAGAATTATCAGAAGATAAATGACTTTTCCACTTCAAAACTAGCACTAAATCAAGACCAATCTCAGGTTGTTGGGTCCAGGCCTCCATTACCTGAACCAAGCACATTATACAAAGCTGTTGCTATTAGAAACACATTGGTATTAAGTGGCTGTCCCACTTCAAGGATCCAACCAAAGGGATTTTGGAATTCTGCAGTAGTGTAGTTTTTGAGTTTATCCTGCCAATGCTTCTCTTAAAACTACAGTACTCAATGATCCTCCAAATACATGGATTTCTATGTCAGCACAAATGTGAAACACTGTTGAAGAGTATTCACTCTTTTTCTAGCACAGTTCAGTTAGAGGAAGGTAAAAAGCAAGATCTAACTGCAAACAATGAAGCAAGTTTCAGCAATGCAAGATGGATATTGTGTTGTCTGTGTTTTCCCCTACCTCACCTGTGTCTTCAATGGGAACCTGCTAGCTAGAAGTTAGCTAATTAAGGATGGTCTAATTCTTGTGTTCCCTTTTTCATCCTCTGTCCAGCTCTACCAGTTATCACACACTCTGTTCCAGTATTCATTGAAAAAAAACCTTGGGAATGAATGAGCATGTGAGATAGGCACAACCTTTAACAGGTGTACACTCTATTTAGAGGTCAGAATCAGCAATAATCTACTGCAAATTCTATAGAAATTGGTCCTGGCATGCCACAGCATGCATTTCAGACTCTAACTACTGTATGAGCAGACAGATATGTTCTTAATGAGGCTCAGGCCTTTTAAAATGTTTGCTTCTTTGCTGGTTTTTTCATTTTCTTTCAGAATCTTTAAAAATGTGGAAAATGAAGAAAATAAATGTTAGATTCTGCCTAGACTTAAAGTCTCACGTGTGCCTACCAGGTACCAGGTACTCAATTTCCCTAGTGTAATCCTAAAGGGATAATAGAACAATGATTCTTTTACCACAACACTCAAGATCAGGCAAGAAAAATTCCTTGGGCTCCTAACTGCTAAAATCAAAAGCTTGTAAACCAGCCTCAAACAAACCAGAGTTTGTTGAGTGACAAACTCAAAAAAGATGAGCTTTTATATCTCTGCTGCCTCCTCCAGAGACTTCCCTGGTTTCACATTCCAGAGTCACACCAATGTTATCCATGACAAATCTAGCTCCAGTCCAATCCCAGCTGTTCCTCAGTCACTGCAGTTCAGCTGCACCATGGCCTGTTGGTGTTACGTGACTTCCAGCCAACCTGTATCATCAGCATATCATAAATCATTCTGAGCTGTCTCTCACTGACTATTCCTTTGGCTACTGACTTCCCTGTATGCTACTGCTTATACATCCACTGGGTAGGAAATGCTGAAACATCTCCAAACCATGGGCCAAGATCACTGTTTATGACCCTTTCACAAAGATCTCTAAGTCATGTCCTTTGGATGCACACAGGTTTTACCACTGCTTCTCAATAACATGCTGTACCCTTTCTATTTCTAAAGATTTGAAGTGAACTTGGTGACCTTAGAGGAGGTGCATTTTCAGGAAAAACTAAGCATTTATCACAAGGCTAACAGACAATTTTATAAAAACATAGATGTTCATAATTAATATGCTTCTGAGTAACAGCCTGAAAATATCTTACCTTCTGCAGAATATCCTACAGTGACATGAGCTCTAAATGCAAATACAAATTAGGAGAGGACAAGAAAAACACAAATTATTGCCCTCTGTGTAAGCATTCATTATCGAAAATTGAGTAAGACAAATACAAGATTCTCCTGTTTTTAAAATGCACGAAAGGACCAACAATAACTGAAGGTTAATTAATATGGAGACTTCAATAGCAAATTCAATAACACGGTTTCAGATTCAAGTACTGTGTTATCTTAATAGCAAAATTTAAAAGGTTTTTCTTTCACTGTTGATTTATGTATCTTCATCTCTTTTATTTCCCAACAGATTTCAAATTTTCTAGTTGATTGGCTGAACCAAAAGGACACATTACTTACTGTGTATTACACCAACCAAAAATATTACTTGTCTATCCATCTAAATTCTCAGATTTTAAAATTTTTCTTTGTTTGGATCTTTTTTTTCTTAAAAAAAATTAATACTTGCCCATGTATTAAGACATTTTTAAAATTATTTCTTTCTCTAAATGCTTTGCCTCAGTGATAATTTTAGAGAAAAGTGTTTGTGATATAAAACTATTAAAGGGATTGGTAAAATCTCAAACAATTCTTTGTCTTTCATTTTCAGAAATGAGAGATTTTGGAAAAAGAAGGTTTGCTTATGTATGAATATACAGTTGATGAAATCAAACATGAACATAGTTATAATCCAGACATAAATGAACAAATCTGCAGATAGGCTCAATATCTTGGCTTTCCATTCTATATGACAGAAAAAAATTGAGGTCTTAAGAATATTTTTTTTGTTGAAGTTATTCAAGATAGAACGTGATAAATCTAAAAAGCGTAAGCTGGCTATGAATAAATTGAAACTTACATATGGAATATCACTGATCAAAGGAAAGAGATTTAAGATAGAAAAAATGTAGTTGTTTTTACAGGAAGTTTGATACGTTTTGTCAGTGTTAGATAAAATGGATTTGGTAAAGGATCAAGGGACATACTGTCCAGTACAGGGCCTTGGGTTGAATTCTGGAACCAAGAGAGAAGACCATGTTCGGCAAGAGGGATTGGCACATTTTCTTCAAAAGTCAGTCATAGACTGGGTGTCCTACATAGAGACACTGCTTCAAATACCTGAACATGCAGGATGGCAGTGCACATAATGTTGATAACTCAGTGAGAAGGAGAAAAGGAAAGAAAAGACCTTATAGGAAAGACCTTAAGCCTCAACTAGATAAGAGTGACCTTGATAAATCTAGATGATCCAAAAATTCCTTCTGGCCCTATGGTTTTTCTTGATGTACTTGATATTGAGGATCATCACCTGAGGAGTCATCTATTATGAAAGCAAGATTGGTCAGCAACACAGAATTAAGTGAGACTTTCAAGTATGGTACTCAATAAGTTGGAAAAAGTCCTGGTGATTACATTTTCTACTAGGAAAGTTGAAGGGTTTTTTATGACAAACCTTTCTTTCTTTCTTTCTTTCTTTCTTTCTTTGGTCATAAAGGAGGAAAAAAATGCCGAGGCTTCTACCTCTCTGTATTAGCGTGCTGTTTGATTCTGCAAATAAATGGAGTATTAACTGATTAGATTACCAGGTACTCAAACACCTTTCTCTGTCACTGCCCTTCACTGCCATTTCACTTAAGTGATCCAGGCAGGTGGTCTGTGGCTGTTAAACACTGTAATTTCCTTAAAGTTAAGACATCTTGTTCAGTGAGGTTTCTGTTGTCAGCCAGGCTTAAGTAGCAGTGATGCAATCCAAGATGTTTTCTAGCAGGGCCACCAATTTCTTGCCTAATGCTAATCTGGATAACTTGCTCCCTTCTGCTGTTAAAGATCCAAGTGACAGACTCTCACAGTTTAAGCTCTTCCTGTCATTTACTTCTAAAGTGTCTTTTATTTGTGTCCCAGTGCTGCCAACCTACAAAAAAGCTTTTTCTGAATAACAGATTAGGCATGGTCAGAAAGCAGCTGCACTTCTTGATATTGAAATTTCTTTCTTTATTAAAATTTTTCCTTTCTGTCCCCACCTTAAAAAGAAGATATTTTTGCATATTCCCTCTGATTAAATAAATAATTCTTATGTTCATGCTGAAGTAAATACGAGGCTGGATATTTCCATGTTGCATGGCAAATACTTTTAGAAAAGTGACATAGAAATGCCCAAGAAAAACCATCATTAGTAAAAGAATATCAGTTACAAATGCATATGCCAGGTATCTTGGGTTTTCTCAAATTCTGGCTGAAGGATAAGGAACATTTTAAAAAGCTAAACATTAAGGCAACAGAGCAGTCAGGGTGTAGGAGAGGACACAGAAACTCCCCAGCGACTTGAGTCTCAATGGGATCTTGCACAAATCATCCATCAGTCATGCAACACAACCCAGCAAGCAGCCTCAGCCTCATGTCTGCTCTGTCTCAATGGGGCAGCACATCTGAACTTGTGGTGATGGAGCAATTTGGGGTGACTTGTGTGGCAAGTGCTGTGTAATAGCTAATAGAAATGAGAACAGATTTCTTATGTGTGAAATTGAGGCAGTGAGAATTACAACTAAATGAAATTGAAGTGCAGTCTTGACCTTTTATCATTTCACAACAACTGGCTTAATCAACAACCTCTGACATCTTACCTGAAAATCAGACCTTTATTTTTACCTTACAGTAGGAAAAGATTGAAATACAATCACAGTCATACTTTGTATATAACTGAATTTCCTCACGACTGCCAGATAATTTGTGCAGTTCTGAAGAGAAATGGCCTGTACTTACCTTTCCTTTAGCTGAATACAGCCTATGAATATCTCCAACACCAAGCTCATTTTTCAGTGAAAGATTATTTCAAGTTTTATCAGTTCTCTGAAACCCAGAGACGTGAAATCTCCTACATATAGTTTTTCCTGTGCTCCAAGTTGCTGACTTTGCAGTGACTGTTATAAATTGAATATGGTGGCTGCAGAGTGTGGCTAATTATTCCCCAGCACAACTTTTGTTGTGGTATTGTTCACAACGGTCCCAGGATGAGGGAAGAGACGAGAAAGTTGACTCCATTTATCAGAAAGCTTGATTTATTATTTTAAGATATATAATATAATAAAACTATACTAAAAGAATAGAGGAAAAAATTCATCAGTAGGCTAGGCTAAGAATAAAAAAGGAATGAATAACGAAGGTTTGTCTTTGACTGAGACAGTCTGGACAGGTGAACTGTGACTGGCCATTAATTGGAAACAGCCTGATGAGGCCAATCACAGATTCCCCCCGTTGCATTTCACAGCAGCAGATAAGAATTGTTTAAAGTTTGTTCCTGAGGCCTCTCAGCTTCTCAGGAGGGAAAAATCCTAAGGAAAGGATTTTTCATAAAACATTTCGGTGACACTCTTGATTTGCAAAGACTTTCAGAATGACTCCTGTAAGGACAGCAATTTCGGAGGGCCTAGTCTCAAATTTGATTTAACCCAGACTTTCTCCAGCAACCACAATTATTATTTCCCTGGATTTGCTTCCAGTTCTCTTCTAGGTAAGCAGCACCTCCCTTACAGGGTGTTGTGAATGCCCCTGATCTTCCATAGCTTATTTTTGGTTATATTTCATTTATTGGGTCTGTGTATCTTAGGTTTCTCTGGTACAAGTTGGCACAAACCCCGAGTCTTTCAGTCCAACTCACCAGTGGCTGGCTCCTTATCTGTCACCTTTGGTGAGCAGCAGCCAGCTGCCCTGCCTTCCTAAAACCAGCTCTGCTTATCAGAAGTGAGAAATGGCTCAAAACTGTTCCAATCCTTTGTGAGTTACACTCCAGGTTCAAAGGCAAGCAAATACCACATGACGTGGAAGTTTTAAGTCTTTCCTCCTATTTGTTTAAACTATACAGCTGAAAGTAAATTGTTCCTGCACACCTTGTTCAGCAAATCTGTTTTTCAGCCAAGACCTAGGTTTTGTGACTAGTTGCTTCATTAACTTATTCTTTACCATTTTAACAGCAGATGGAAGGAGATGCAAGTAAGAGCTCTGCCTTATCAAGGCTCACTATATATTAAAGCATATAGTATTACTTTTTAATTTACTAGAATTAATGGCAAGTATATTGAGAGCTACTTGACATGACCACATCTGGTACAGATTATTGCCTCCTTTTAAAGAACAACACTAAAAATAATTTTTGAGACCTTTCTAAACTTGGTTTTATCAGTATCTTGTTTTAGTTGAAGTTATTCAGATTCTGGTCATGCAGCCTTTAAATGCCAATATGCTAAGAGAACAGCAGCAATATTTATCTGAGAATTCAACAGTATCTATACCTTATTTCTGGTTATGCATTTAGCATGCCATTAAAATATTCCATTAAGAGCTCCTGGACTCAGAACTTCAAAATAAAAAGCTAATGTTTTATTAGCTATAGGGATATCCAGAACATTTCATGAAAGTAAGCTACCAATTCTTAATTCTTGTCACCTGTAACATAGATTAATAATTTAAAATCTAGTACATTTCTCCTCAGAATCCAACAGACAGAGATTTGCCACTGAGCTTTGTGAATATATTCAAGAAGAGACCCAGAATTCTGTATATAATAAAACTGTGGTATAGGTCTTGTAACAGACTCAGAGTGCCTTCCTAAGCAGCCCCTGATTCGCACTGGAGGTAACACTGTAGTGATATTCATAGCTGTACAAGTCTATTCTCTGAACAAGAATTGTATTTAATACTTATGGAATAGTAGTAATGTATATTCCATTCCAAGAAGATGCTATAAATTCTTTTAAGGAAAACAGAACTTTTAAAAAGGTATTTTAAAGTTGCATTTATGGTGCTTAAGTTATTTCAGTATATAAATATTTATATATACTCCTTATATCAATGATTTGGGCTATAATATTAAAGTTTTATCCTCAAGGTGAAGAATTTTATGACTGATTCAGTAAGAACAAGAACTGAAAATTATGCTTTTATGACATGATTTTCCTTTTTTATGAATATTAGTGACTGTCACTAATATTCATTCAACAGGTATAAGAGCATATTATGGATGTTCTCATAAAGCAATTTTTACTTATGTAAAGAAGTAAAAAGAAGGCAGTAGAAGGCAGAATACTCTTGTCTTACATATTCAGCATTTAGGATACTATAGAGAGCAAGTTTAAGACATAAGATATAAGCAAACAAAGAAGCAGAAACACCATTTATTATAAAGGAAGCATAGGAGTGTAATAAGATATCAGCCTGGCTAAACAATGGGTTCTTCTTGGACCTCAAGACTTAAGTGGGAATTTTACAGAAAGCAGAAACTAGAAAGTCAGTTATGACAGAGTAATAACACTAAGAAACAAAATCAGGGGGTACAAGGCACAAAAAAGACCAAGATGGCAGGGGACATAAAAAGTAACAAGAGAGGCAAAGTAACTGAAAAGGGGAAATGATGTGGGAAATGTAATATGGGCTGCAGGAAAATGTCATGCTACAGTTAAACAAAGATGGAAATTTATTTGCAAATGGCATAAAGAATGTGAACAGATGGATGACATTCCTTGCCTCAACGTTTTCAAAGAATGAATGTGATCTGCAAAAGGGTAACTGATGTGAGTTCTGTTAATGACAAAAAAGATACTATTTTAACCTAGAATAAGGAAAGGGTTTAGTGAACACCTATGAAAGACAGAGACTAAACTTATTTGATACAATAACCCTCATCCTATATAATTTAAAGAGGTGACTTAAGCAATATACTGTAGTGATTACTCTAAGGAGTTATTGGAATATGGTGATACTGTATGACTAATGAGAAACAAAATAAGACTTCCCTGGAGCAAGGTGTGGTCTGTGAAAACTGAATTATAAATATATAACTTTAATTTTTCAGGAAAATTTTATGAACAAACAAGTGCCAAGAAGAAAAAAAAAAAAGATAGCAGGTGTCCCCTGCTATCTTGGTCTTTTTTGTGCCTTTAACAATCAGCAAATATTTATTGAGAACAAACCATATCAAAGAAATCTGATTTCATGCTATAATAGAGAAATAGAACTCATGAGAAGGGAAGAGGCAACAGATATTCATTAACATTACCATGAGTTGATACGATTGTATTTCTTGTAAACAACTTGGGGACAAGTGTTCTAGATACAACTCTCAGAAGCTGGCTAGAAAACTTGTAACTGAGATCACTACCAAAGGGAAAAACATATGTATTGATCTTGTACAAGTGCCTACTGACTCAAGTACTGGCTGCTGCAGTTAAACAAAATGAAACTTCAAGAGAACAAGTTAATGGTTAGAATTGAACTGGACCTTGATAAACTTAAGAAAAGGCCTGAAAAAATAAGATAAAATTTAGTAAAGACAAATATAAATATTTCTATTTTGATATGAGCAGTCAGTAGCATAACTACAAGCTATGAAAGGTCTCATTTGGCAGCAGTGCTACAGAAAAAAATCCTTCTGGTAAAATGGATTACAACATGACTATGACTCAAACATTGACTTTTTTAGAAAGGGCACATAAACGGATAAAAAGTATGTACAAACAGCAGCGTAGCTGTATCTTAAGATCATTGGTCAGTTTTAGGCACCTCAATTCATGAAACATATTGACCAGTTGGGTACAATCCAGTAAATGATCAAAGGTTTGGAAAACATGAAAACCAAGAAAAAATTTGAAATGGTTATTTAAAACCTAGGGGAGATAAAGTTGTAGAGGCAACTGACAGTAGCCTTTAAAAACATAAAAGACTGCTGCAGAGAGGAAGGGAGCAATTTGCACTTTGTCATGCACAGAGCAAGAAATAGTGCTCCTAAATGACAGCAAGAAACATTCAGTTTAGATGTCAGGAAAACCTTTTTAACAATAAAGGTAGTAATGCACTAGAATAAATTGCTTCAGATGCTGTAGAAATCACTTGAAGTGTCTGAGAATAGGTTAAAAAAGCTCCAGTAAAGATCATTTAAAGATGGTCTGACCATAAAGGAATGGTAAAGGATGAAGCACTGTTTTTTCCAGGTCTATTTTTTACCATTTCTGTGGACCTGCTAGAAAATTTTGGCCATTGACCAAAATTATACAAGGTTGTGTCAAGTACAACAGAATCCTGTAATGGATGTGTAATGCAGACAGCACCAACACTAAGTGTAAGTTCTTGTCAAGTTCAGCAGAGCTCAAGTTCAAGACTTGGCTGCTGATGAAGTTATCAAGAAATGTGTTACAGGGAATGCTCCTGATTCCGAGATGGAAATTTTCACCTCCTACCTGGGAGAGCTGCCTACAGATCTCAGCATTCTCCTTTTCTCCTTCTATAGTATTTGAAGACTTGAATGTACAATATTTGTGCTAAAATCCCTCCCTGTCATTGAGGTCAGTGTCTATAGAGACCCTCTGGTGATCTAAGCTGCTTTATAAGGCATAGTCTAGAAAATCTGAAAAATACTAAATTTCTGTGACTTAACTTCTTCCAGAGAAATTGTTTAATAAACTATAGCCAAAGATACCTGAGTCTGTGCTGATGACTTGCTGTCAAGGATGTACTCCAGCAGTCTATGATATGCAGCTGATTCTGTATTACTTGCTTCTACTGTGAATTACAGTGAGAGCTCCTGAAAAACTATCTCCATAGGCATTCCAAGTAACTGTTTTACAAAACTTTCAAGGTTATAATTTTAAACTTTATAAGAAACATAATGGGAATGAGTAAGACCAAGAACCAGAAGGTAATATGAATAGTCCTTTTCTCCTTCTCATAGGACACAACAGGCTAATGTTTTTTTCCTTTTTTCCTCATGCCAAGAGGCAAAGATCCACTGACAGCAGCTCAATGTATGCCCAGCTTTGACATTCCATCCCTGCTGCCTAATATGCTATTAATACTTTATTAATACAGCAAATCCTTTCACCAGCCTAGCCAGAACACCAACAATATCTCCATTTGCCTTCCTCAGAATCCAAGCTCTATTTTCATAGCTCAGCACAGCAATCTCCCCCATATCTCTTCAGCTTGCTCAAAACCTACCAGTGACTCAGATCTTTCTACTTTCAATATAGTTTCAACAGTGATGTAATACACATAATTTCAGGCCTCTGTAAAAAAATTTATAGCCATACTCCTGGCCTTTGTGTTTTTGATACCTCCTGCTGATAGAATCATGCCAACAGCTGTGCATAGTTTTACAAGGCGGATCACAGGGAAGTTTTACGTGCTAGTTTATATAACTTTCACACACTTCCTCACAGCACAGCATACCATCATGGAAATTTCTGATTTATGAGAACAAAATTATGTGCTTTTGCATGAACTAAGAAAGAAGTTCTGGAAAGTCTCTTCTTAGGATGACATATTACTCATTTATCAAAAATATGTTCAAGAAAATTATGTGTGAACTCTGAAAATATGATTAGCTTTGACATGAGTAATGGTCACTTCTTTTTGCTTTTGTGAACTCTTCAGCAAAAACTACAGATGCTACACAAGACCAGTACATGAGCAATACTTGAAAATCTGGTGACGTAATAGAGCTACACTCTCAAGTAGAAACCACAACACACATCATTCAAAATATAACTTAGAGGTAACCTGCAAACACCTCGTAAGTGAAAGGGAGATGTAGAGCACAACTAAACTAAAAGTAGTGCAAATATAAAAGACAAAAATGTTTTGAGTTTTCCAACAATTGCCTTTGGCCTGAGGTTAAATGATGGCACAGAAAACTTACACAACCCAGTGGCCAGGTGTCCATTAATTTACTACAGGCTGCCTGGAAGCTGTTGACAGAAATGCTGTCAGAAATAGCATTTCAGCAGATTAGCATTCAACTGATCTGTAGAATGCAGTCTCTCATCTCTGACAGAGTTCAGAGGTGATTGCATTTACTGGCTCTAATTAGTAAGGGAAAGCAAATAAATAAATCCTTTCTATCTTTTTTTTTCCCTGACTCTGTGTAAAATGCAAACATGCTGTTTGACAGTAGGGGATGGCTAACATTAGAAGTGCCTGTTTATATCTTTGTATGTGTGCTCACAAACCTGTAAGGAAACCAGTTAGTACTGAGAATATTATCTTGTGCTTTAAAATAATTTCTCTCTTAAATAAAATACTGATCATAAAATTAATTAAAAGGCATAGTCAAACTGACTATTAATATCACTGAATACCTATGATTTTTTATGTTGGAAAAGACCCCTAAAATAATTGAGTTCAAGCATTAACCTATCATTGCCATGATCACCACTAAACCATGTCCCTAAGAAATTAGCAGATGGATAGTTAATCGCCACAAACACTCCTGGATTAAGCAGCTCCATATAAATATTCATTTTATCTGTGAGAAGGAAATATACTATTGTATTTTTATTGCAAAAATATATATCCTAAATTCAAAATGTGCTTCCTTCATCTGGAAACCTCATTAATTAAGCAAAATTGGTACATTAGCTTTTTCTTTATCTCCATGCATCTTCATTTCAATTAACTAAACTCCACTTCATTAGCTTTCCTCAATAACTACTCTATTCTTACTTTTGTTATCATTTAATTGTAACTACAATTAAATTGAGATGGAAGGTGTTTAAAAGCAAACACAAAACCAGTGAAGACTTCAAGAAACAAAAAATAGGATGATCATTAATGTCAGAAATGGTTAACTTCTTGAGATTAATGTCTCCCTCAAAAGGCTGTAGTTACCCTTTCAACATTATAGGAGAATTGAGCTTTAAGGAGATTCAAGGGGTTGTTTGTTCTACATAGTCACAGGGACCACCCCTTTGAGTATTTTTGCAATAACTTTTACTTAACCATTAAATAAGCAAACTAAGCTTGAAAGAAAGAAATACATAAGGGACCCTCCCATCCTGTTTTTTTATACTTCTATTCTAACTTTATACTCTTGGCAGGTCATTGGTATTGAAACCAGCTCTTAAATATTATGCTTGAAATTCAGGCTTACAGTGCTTCATGCAGGTGTGTGGGAAAAGAGAACTAACTCAGGACTAAAGGATAGTCACTGTTGTGACTGACTAAAGGATAATGAGACTTAATAGTGATGGAGTTTAGGCTAAAAACATGCTAGGCATTTACTCAAGGGAGAGATTTTAAGCTTTTCAAAGAGTGATTGGATTCTGCATGTGAGATCATTTAATACAGAGTTTCATGCCTACATTATTCATACCCAGGGTATATTGATTTTTTTCAGTTTAGAAATCACTCACTATATTTTGTTACTTATGACTTGCTGCAAGAAGGAAAAATCCTATGTGTAACACTCAGGGGATACAACCTTAATTCCACTTAAATGATTTTAACCTGCGGCATCAACACAGGTGTAGGTCATTGAATGTTTTTAGGAATCAGGCAAAAAGCATTCCATTGTATCTACAGGGATGAAATTCTTGTCTAACAGAAGCTGATGGGAAAACTTCAAATCTGAAACAAAAGAAATAGAAGCAACTGGGAAGAACAAAACAGCTTGTGAGCTGAGGGGCTATAGGGAGATTCTGTTCTGCTTCTGCTGAAACAGTCATCTCAAGCACAATTCTGGATAAGACCTAAACCAAAACCAATTTCCCTAGCTAGTCACAGTGGTTTGCAACCCCACTAGTAAATTTGATTAGTATATAAGAGCTTTTCCCTTAATCTGTTGTTGATAATATTGGGGGGGGGTTATATTGTAAAGACTGTGCATTTGAATAAAACCTTACCTTTAACTACAAAACAGGATGCAGACTGGCATTGGATTATACACAATGAAGAACAAAATCAGAAATAGAAGAAAAAACAGGTCCACTAATCTGGAAAGCATTATCTCTGAAAGTAGCCAGTTAGGACACTTAGGAAACGAAGACAGAAATTAGGTGAGATACCATGTAAATTCTTATGTGAAAGGGTTGTACAGCATCCTCTATAGATATTTCTGTTCCAGTATGCTAACAAGCCCAAACTATAGAAAACTTGTGTTTCCTGATGTTATTTATTAGATGCCTAAAACTAATAATATTTTTGGTGTTTATACTATATAATGTATTTTCCCAGGCATATTTCAAGTTAAAATTTTTTAATTTTCTTTTTAATGGAGAATGAATCTATTCTTTTCTGCATAATTTTGAGATTTAGCTTCAGCATCAAGAGACATTTCCTTTCAAGAACATATTGCTGAAAAAAAGCCATTTTCAAAGCTGTGGAGTAATTGATTGTACATTCTGAGTGGGTGCATATGGAATACATGGATAGCTCATGTCACTTGTCAAATGTTAAGGCATACCAATACTGACCGACCTTCGATTTTTATTTCAAAACAATTCAAACTGAAAAGTAAAATCTCACTGTCTTGCTCATTAAAAAAGCTTCTAAAGGAAGACAAAACAAACCCAGGCTGTTTGTCCTTTCTATCATTTACCTCGGATTTGTGAACAGAAGGGAAAATAACTATGTTAAGTAATAACCTGGCACACACTCCTCTTCCACAGAGGCAGGATTTTACAGCTGGCAAACAAACTATTCCCTTGCATCAGAGCTTTAGCAAAAAGCTAAAGCTGTCTGTTCTGTCTATTTTGGATGAGATGGCATATTGAATGTGTCAGGCTTGGACTCTGCACTTCCCTGAAATCTCATCTAAACCTGGTGCCTGAACATCTGAGTCAGATGTCAGGAGTGACAAAAGGGCCAGCTAAGTGCTTGCGGCTGGCCAACTGGCAAGCTGCTGCTCTGCTGTCAGAGAGCAATCAGTTTGATAGGTCTTGTCACTCATGGAAAGCAGTGATTTTGGAAAGAAAACCAACAAATAGAGAGCTAGGCTTAGAGCAAACTAGTTGCTGCCCCTATGGTTTTAAGTTAGTGTCACATTTAGGCACCTTGCCATATCCCTTGGATGGGATTATGAGCAGAGTGTACTTCCTCATTCAGACCTATACTCACCACATTTGTAATGTGGTTTTGGTGTGAGAAACTCCAATATCAGCTCAGATACACCACTTGGTTCATTCCTTTGAAAGGTGCAGTGACACCACAGCCCTCCTAAGCATTGACTTAGGGATTCATTCTCACTCACTCAGAAGAAGGAAACTGCAAAAGCATGGATGGCTGCCCAACCAAAATACCTGCTCTTTGCCTCCACAGTGCACAGACAAGGACAGGCAGAGGTTTGGTCCTGTTGGTGGGAAATTGAAGACAGCAAAAGAGAGAAATTAGAGAGCATGGTATACTTATTCCCTCGTTCTGCAAGGCAAACACACTGAGGAGCTTTTGAAAGATCTGGGTCTTTGGACAACCAAATAATTATGTGTCCTTTCTCACTGAGCTACCTGAGGAAGTGGAACAAAAAACCTGGGGCGTTCTCACTCCTGGAGGATAAAACCTTGATCCAAACAACCAAATCCAAAATAAGTGTTGTTTGCCGAGGTCTATTAAGCAGGGGGAATATGTTACTGAAAAAAATTTTAGGAATTAACAGATGCTTTAACACCACTTGCAGTTGAATTCAGTGTTAGTAAAACAACTTGTAAGGAAGTTAAATATCAGTGAGCTATTTCAATATGGAAATGGTTCTATCCAGATGATTTAGATGCACATGGCATATAGGCACCAATTATTGATGGTGATTCTCATGGTCATGCCCAGTTCTAAATGCTGAAGTTGTAATGAATAGAACTTCCCCAACCTTTCATTGAGCAGCTACCATCCTGGAATGAAAAGACATGAAGATCTCCATCTTTCCACTGTTTCCCAGCATGTAGGGGTCAAGTGTGCTTATCACTATAGAAATTGCCGTTCTCATTTATTAATTAACTGCTACCCCAGATAACATCAGAAAAAAAAGAGGTTCGAGGGCCTCCTCAGCTTCTCTTTCGTTTCTCAGCTGTGCCCTAAGTCGTGTGAGCAGGCTAGTTTAGCACTTGCTGAAGGACAGCTATGTTGTGAGATGGCTGCCTAATGGCAATCCTTGGAGCTGGGACCTGATGCTGCTCCTCCTGCCTTGTTCTGCCACTTCTTTCTAGAAATGAGTGAGATAATATTTTCCCTCCTTTTCCTTCCCAGCCCGGTTTCTACATTTGTCCACAAAAGTGAAAGGTGAAGATTTAAATATTTTCATACTGAGGCAAAAGACCCGAGGTCTTGGGCTATTTGGTTTGCTATCAGGAGAGTAAAACCACAATTAATTGGATCAATAGCTCTTAAATGCTTGTTCCTCATAAATAGATGGCATTTACCATGTCCAAAGCTATGTTTCAATTTTCAGCTTTACTGCAACCTTTATTAAATTAAAAGACATTATTATTGTTCCATGGGGTGTTTCAGAAGGAAAATCCCATATCAAAATCTAAATGTAAATTATCTGAAGGATGAAAGTAGGTGGTTTCTGCTCAGTAATTCAGGGCTGAAACGAATTTGAATGAGATAAAAAACAAATATTGTATTAAAATTTTATTCTCTACAGTGAAAAGGAAAATATTTTGAAATTCATATATTGTCTGCATAAGGAATTCTGGTGGACTTCATTAAAACAGGTATCCTCTAGAAAAAGAACACTAAATTTTTCTGTGATTCCAACCACAGAATTTCAATATTTTTTAGGCTCCGAAACAGAATTCCAAATAGTTCATCCTTGCCAAAACTATAAATAATATATTCTGAGGAAAACCTATTCCTCAAATGTAAATCACATCCACTATTGGTTGCAATAAAGCTAATGAAAAAACTAATTTAACAGTTAGGATATTGCACCTTATGCTCTTGCCACATGCCTTCGCATAGAGAAGGAAATGCAAGGATCATTTTTAGTGATATTATATACTGATGCTAGGTGGGGTTATTTATTTAATTTAATGATTTAATTAGATTTTTTTTTCCATGTACAGAATCATGTGTTTACCAGTATATCTGCTGAAATTTTTTATAATACGAACATCTCCACCTTTTAAACCAGACAGGTTTTCAGGCTTCCTTTCAAATACAGATAAATAGCATTGCATTAATGAAAATACCAAGAGTGAGTGAAAAAAAAAAAAACATTTTCATTGATCTCAGGTGAAAATAAATTGTTTAGTCTGTTGAAATTTTGTGAACCACAGGGATTACTCAGGCTGTGAGACAACATACAAAAGCTTGCTTGACTTACGATTTTAATCTGAAGTTTTTCTGTGGAGTCTGTTGCTCATGTAACTTTTGGTGGAGGAAGAAAATGGTTTTATTTGGTCTCTGAATTGATGAATTGTCTCAGGCTTGATGGATGTCTCAGACAAATTTCAAGGGAGTTGGAGAAGGAAAGGGAGGTTGAACATCGTGTGACTGCATATCAGTTTTTAAAAAAGTAACTTTTTATAAAACTCCCTAATTGCAGGGAAATTATTATTATTTGAAGCAACCTTGGTAGATAGTAGAATATAATCCCCTGTTTTACTGTTTGAAATTTAAATAAGGTGTTACAGGAAATGTAGTAAAGGACCAAAAAGGACATTTCAGGGAAGAAAATGCCATGTACTTCATTACCAAAGAGGACACAGGAAAGGGACCTGTAGGTAGTTTAAGCAGCATAAATGTATTTTTACAAAGTAAGGCATAAATGTTCATAAAATAAGCCAAAGACTTTTTTAAGAATAAAACCAAGTTACAAGAAAATGCTGATTGCTGGTTCTCAATCCAGCACTCTGTCTCATAAAGGAGCACATAGTAGAGACAGCTGTTCCCTTGCTCTTTGATGGCTGAGTTATCCACCCTGGTTGTTGTGGACAACCTTTTTGGACAGGAGTCTCTTGCTACCATTTAACAACAAAGACTATTTTGAATGCATGGCCTAGAAGGGCAGTGATCTCTAGTCCATTTTCATATACATATGGCATGGCAGCAAGAGTTAAATATGCCTAAAAGGACAATAATGTGACAAAGCTTGAGTATTGATTCATTTCTGCTTCTTTAGAACATTTTAAAATATTTGCACATCAATTCAGGCACTCTAGTTTTGAATACCTTATGATGTTCATAGATGTTTTACTACAAGGCAGGTACTCACTGAATTTTACTTTCTCCTGAGTTTTTGAGGTTTGATGTTGTCTTTGTTGACACCATCTTGGGTACCTTTTTGCTCTGCTTCATTACTTGATATACGAAGTTTGAACTTTTTTTTCATTAGAATTCAGTGGCATTTAGAGACCTAATTATTCTCTTTTTCTTTGCTAATCTTTGACTGAAATAATAGCTGAAATACATTGTGCTACTCTTTAGGTCGTCTTTTTTTTCCCTCTAAGTCTAATTAAAGTGGAGTTGTATTTCTAAAGGCCTCTTTGTTTATTTCAAATAATCTTTATTTATACTTCTTTCTTTCTATTTGATTTTAATATTAATGCTTTTTCCATGTTTATGCATCTGTAGAGGAAGTCTCTGTTCCCAGTAATATGAATTTCTAGTAATTTGGAGGGTTTGTGATCCTACACACTGGATTTTACTGTACTTTTCCCTGGTTATTTAATTACATAATTCACTTTAATATATAACTTTTTGTACTTTTGAAAATATTTATATTCCAGTGTAAATCTCCATCCCTATGCATCCTAATTTTATTACTCTAGTTTCTGTTGTCTTTTCTGTCTTACTTTCTTGTCTCCAGCTCTCTAATGAAAAATGTCTGTAGTTTGTTTTAAGAAAGAGTTACAACGGCAATCCAGGGAAAGCCTCTTAATTTAGCCATTAGATTTATTTGGCAATCCTAGCAGACTTTAAGGAAGGACAGTTAACTATATTTTTTTGCACATTGGTCAAAATCAAACTAATGAAAAATTCATCACCACTCAGGTGCCTGGTCTAGAAGACAATTTACCTTGAAACAAATGAAAATACATTGCAGTCTGAGAACCTTCAAATCCCACCCTTGCCATGGGGGAAGCCTTGATTCCTTAGATACCTTCGGTGCTGAGCAAAGGTATCTAAGGATACCTGAAGATGCCTTTTGAAGCCAGGGTTTCAGGCAGGCCCACCCTTCAGTCCATGCATCCTAATTAGTGTTCAGATGTGCTCTTGTGTTTTGAAGAAGGGTGAAACAAGAGATGGCTGCTAGTCTTCAGTGATGCCAAATGAAATTAACAAGTCTAACCCACATGAGTGCTTGAACACTGAAATTAATATGAAAGATGCTGACGGTCTCCTTTTGTCAGTCACCTTCTAAACACATGTAATTGGGATCACCAAAGGAGTATCATATTAATATGTAGAGGAGGTAATGTTAAGGAGAAGAGGTGAGGTGAGATCACAATGGAATTTTTGAAGCCTCTTTTATCTATGAGGACCAACATATTGCAGCTGAAGTATGAAGTGCCCCAGGAGTTACGTGGTGTCATTAATCCATTTAAGTGACATGTGGGCTAAAATGAAAAAAAAAAAAATTCTTACCCAAATCACCCAAAATTTCTCATAAACATAGAATACAGAAATCAGCATCAGTAGACAATGTACGCAACTTGCTCTGTCTTCACCCCACACAGTGCTGGGTGCTTTTCCCAAAACAGGAGAGCTACTAAAAGCCTTCTGTGTTATCTCCCTACTCCTCTGGATTTAGGGCTGCAGCATGGCATGGATAAGTTGTTGAAAGACTGTTCTCAGCAGCTCTACCATGGCCCTTCCAGGAAAAGTAACACCACCCCCATGATCAGCCCAAAAGGTGGGAGTGTTAATAGATTCTTACACTTTCAGAAGACAGGTAGTATTTTGGACTGTTATTAGAGAAACTAGTGAGATAGTCAATTTGGGTACCACAGCAACATTTCCTGACATTTTATAATAACTACTGTGACTCTATTATGTTTGTTTTGTTGTTTTGTTTTGTTTTTTTCAAATTATCGTAAGAGAATTTGGTGCCAATCATTTGCTATCTTTAGATACTTTTTAGAAGTAATGTCACAAATTATAAATTCCTGATGAGCTTTCTAAGATTTAATTGTATTGTGATGTATATTGACTTTTAAGAGCATAAGGAGCCAGCTCTCGTGTTTTACAACGAAAACCAAGCTTCAAATAAAACTTGAACATTTTTTCTTTTCTGGTGAATAGTAAGTTTAAACTACACTGTCTTATTGTTGTCTTTTGTATGTGCAAGAAAAAGAAGAGTCATAAAGAAACAAAAATAATTAATAAGGACAAACCCCACTATTTATTCAAAGAGATTAAATTAGAATCTCATTCAAACCTTGTTAGACTTATTTGGGGAACTCCCACAGGCTTTAGTCATATTCAGCTCCAGCTCTTTAGCTACTTAATTAATATTCTGAATCACACTATTCTAAGGACCACATAATTTATATTTTGGTATTCTTCTGACTTCCAGAGCATTAGAGAAAACTGCCATGAGCAAGAGTGTACAGTTCATCTGAGACAGATGAACTTTTTTACTGCACAAATCTTGTTTTATTTGTCTGTAAACAACTCCAGATAATTAAATGGAACAGTACTTGAAGGCAAAGTGGTCCAACTTTTCATTCTCTTAAGAGAACATTTTAACCAAGTGGATTTTATTTTCTGTCTTCCAGTATTATACACAGCCAGTTTATCCTGATACTGAGAATAGTTTGTTCAGATTCTCAGTATCAAATGCAACAGAGAAAATATATTATGAGTCTTTAAGGCTCTGGGTGCCTCTGATAAAGTGCAGAGATTTCATTTCATGGAGTTTCGTAGCCCCAACAATGACGGGGACAATTTGTATCCTATTCTACCTGTTACCTTTCTCTCTCTGTGGCAATTTGTATGTAGCTTTCTAGAATAATTTCCCAACTCTCCATGCATCTGGGAAGAAAGTTCTTCTATTCTACAAATATTTAGAATTTTTTTTTAATAAACTTGTAGAAAACTAATGGAAAATTTATGAGATGCTTTTCTACAGTCATTTGGATTGAAGGTTTATTGTGACATGAACACTACAGATAGAAAAAGAAGAGAGAGTGCATATTATGCTTTGTGATCAGGGAGTTAGCAGGATTAATTTCAAGTGGCTGTGTCAAAATATTATTAGGCTAGTACTACAGAAGATAATTAGTCCACAAACAGAAGCTGAAAGTGGACATCTTCAGAGAAGCTGATAGACTAGACAGTGATATGACAAGAGCTGCAGTACCCTGGTGTTCGAGATAATTGGCTGTACCAGAGATTTGTCTTTACTGTTTTTTACTGACTGAAAATATTTCCATTTAAAACTGTTTTAGGTTCCAGTGGTCTTTGTTTTCCTAACATTTATCCCTCCCAAAGGATAAGTGAAAAAGTAATCCTAGTCTGTTCACATTTGATACACAAATATGTTTCTGCAGATTCAAGTCTTGAGCACAATTCAAGTCTTTTCTTGTGCCTCTTTTCCTTAAATTTTCTTGCCATTAATAAATAATAATTTGTGACTACTCAATCCATTGATAAAATACATTCTCAGAGATTTCAATAATTCTTAATGGTCTTAAGGGTCTTTTGAAGAAAGACTAAGAGAAGAGGTGCTCAGTGCCTCCCTGAATCTGAATTTCTCAGGCTTTTCACTGGCCTTTGTGTAATGAGTTGAGTGGTGAAACATCCTTTGACTGAACTGTTACTCAGCTAAGGTGGAATGGCACTGGCCACACCAGAAACTCCTACAGTGAAGAACAAGAGCAATCAGTCATCAGACAAACTTGCAATTTTCTCTACTGGAGCTATAGCCTAAAGGAGAGCAGTATTGTTATTACTGGAGTTTTGAAAAACAATTTTCCATGGTATTGGGAACAATTCCTTTGGAGACTTCATTAGCTGCTGAGCTGAGAATGGAAAAAATACTGTTGGCTAAAGCAAGTAATCTTGAGACCCCATTGACAGCAGTCCTAAATAAGATGTTTTGAGCTCTCCTGGATTGCAGTGGGCTGTGGCCAGGATCTGCCTGTGAGTGGGACAGCTCTCAGAGCTTGACAGCTTTCCAGTGTGGAATACTTAGAGGACCTGGTGACAGGACCCAGGCTGACTCCCTCAATTCTTGATGCTCAATCCTTTGCCCACTGAGAAAGGCCAAAGCATGGGCATTTCAATAGCTATTGAGGGGAATTTTTCACAGGTACATTCACATTTGTATATACTCCTACATCTGTGTGGGCATTGATCTGAGTGCCTTAGAGCGAGTGTAGCACTAATATGAGGAATACATGGCTAGGTCACTGGTATAATTGTAGTAAATTCTATTGAACCACTTTATAAATTCATCAGTAATAAACTGCTGCCACAATCCTTTTGACATAAATTGCTAGCCAAGTCTGGGAATAAGATGGGAAACAGACACAAATAGAATTCCCTCTGACAAGGAGTTCAGGTGGCAAGGTGGTCCTTTCTGAACTTGCTTTTCCCTATTAGATTCTTAGACATAAACCATTGACAAAATCTGGAACAAGGATTGGACTCAGTCACATCTGGACTCTGTGAGGAATTAGAAAGCAAGGGGGCCCTCTCTGAACCTTGTGACTCAATGGAGTGTCTGCCTCTTAAAACTTTACCCCCATTTTAACCCCAGTCTACACATAAATAATTCTAAATAGATCCTACTTTCATATTCTTGTGTACATTACATCCATGGAGAATCAGTAGAGTGAACCTTGCAACCAAACTTTGTCATATTTTTGCAAATGTATAGAAAACCTGTTTTCTCTGATACCTTTTTCAATGATGCTTTAAGGAGTCCAAACCACTCATTTTGCTACAGTATTGTGTCTTAATATTTATTTCAAAGGTTTTCTCATATTTTATAATGTTTTGTTAATGGCATTTACTTTTCATGTTATTTTGAGCCAGGAGTCTCTGAATTTTTGATACTGTTGGATACATTACTGGAAAGTGTTTTCCTTTATCCATCTATGGTCAGAAAACTTGTTCCATGAAATCTGGAGAAAAGAAATCAGGGATTCACTAATGCAGAGCTCTCAATGCTCATCCTGCACTGATGTTCCCCCCTGCTGCCACAGTTTGGACCACAGACATGAGAGCCCAGTTTCAGGTCATTTTTGGTTTTTTTCCCCAAGTCCTTCACGGAGTTGGACAGAGCTCTCTGAATGCTGAGAGACCCTATGCTACAATAACTATTTTTTTTGGAAACAGTGGAAATGCCACAGAATATTCTGAGCCTTATCAGAATAAAAGGCATCTCTTGTCAACCAGAAAACCTCCAGCATTCTGACAGCTGAATAAATGGAGCCCTTCTTTGAGCTTAAATATAAGACAGATAGAAAAATACCAAATTGCAGTTCTAGGTGCTTACAGATGGGAAAGAAGAGAAACAAATATGTCTTTTAAACTCCAAACACAGGAAGATGGCCATCTCTCATGCTTTTACACTTTTCTATCAATGACTTCTGACCTCTGGAGACACCACAAAACCAGGATACCAGTACATTAGTAACCATAGCTCTGTTATTACCTGTTTTGGACCACAAAGTAAACCTGACATTATCTGAATCTATTTTGTTCCCTGGTCTCCCATATCCTGCCATCTTATAATGGCTTTTGGCTCTTCACTGGTCTTTGTTGATACTCACAGCCACATCCAGTTTATTATCACTTCATGGCCAAGGCTAATTTTCTGTCTATAGAGAGCCAACACTTTAGAGTGTAATTAGCATTCGCATAGGTCAAGTATTTTATACCTGTGTATGCAGTAAGGTTTTTCCAACATTAAAAATTAACAAAATGCTTCAGATCTCAGCTATAAGGCAAAAAGACTAGTGGCAGTGGTATTGTGAATGTAGAAATTAAATAGTCATTACTACAGTCAAATCAATTATGTGTGCCATTGTGACACCTTTAGTGTGCATATGTTAGGCAAATGTATAAATCATAATCTTCCCTCACCACTTAAAATTTTCTAAAATAAAAATATTCTGCTCTGGTGAGATTAAAATCAATGTGAAAAAATTCAGAGCACTGTGAATCGCTTTTTGGCCAATACCTTCTTCTGTAATCTTTTGTTCTTTAATTTTTAAGTGACTATATTGCATATTTCAGAAGGAGGAATTGACTGAGTGGATCTACTTATAGAAATTACAATGAGGTCCTTTTTTGTCAGATAATTTTTGGGTTTTTTCCTGAAAGATTTTTAAGAATGCATGCATGTGCTCGGCATGCAACATTCTTGAGGCACAGATAACTCTGGAAAACCAGTTTTCTTATTCAAAGTTAAGCAGCAGTACCATATTCACGTTTTTATTGTTCTTACTGCAAGTACCACACTATCATTACAGCCCATGCTCATAAATCAGAGGATTTGTTTTCATTCTCAGTGTACCCTTGGGTATTATTTTTTCAACTCATCCATTTTAAGACTCTCCCTTTCAGAAAAAAATCTGCATTTGTAGAAGTAATTTGAAATATTTTCCTAATATCTAAGGAATAATATTGTAGTATGATAAAATTTATAAGTCTTTACCATTCATGCTTTTAAATATTCCCTCTTTCCAGAGTAATGTCTTTTGTTCAAAACTTTTACTTAACTGATCATAATTTTTGCAGACAAAAAAAATCATCTCATCTAAAACTTCCATGCATAATATTTATAAATGTTAAGACAACTTCAAATATTAACTGTGCAATGGATAAGTAAACTAATGTGAATGACTCCTCTCATGGTTAAGACAGACATGACAGCTTATGATAAATATTAATACATTTTTCAAACTTCAAGATTCTTCAAAATTATCTTAAAAGCACAAAACTTTGATAAAGAATAAACTGAAAGTTTGTTTTTTGTTGGGTTGTTGATTGGGTTTTGTTGTTTCTTATTTTAATTGGGGATGTGTGTGTCTATTGGTTGTTTTTCTCCCCAGGGAAATGCAATCAAGGAAAGTAAAAGGAAGATATAAGGCAGAAATTCTAATGCAATTTTTAGTTAAGAAACCAGTGACACATGTCTATACTTACCTCTTTAATCACTAAAATAACTACATAAAAGAAAATCTGTGAAGTTAGATTTAAGGAAGGTTACTGGTCTGCCCTGCTAAACATACATATGTATGCACACGTTATATTAGACCTAGTAAAAACATTTTACATACACTTGCACACATTTGGGAAAATATTATTAGAGAAGTGTTTCTATATCAGAGATTGATGTGCTTATTTTCTGCAAACCATCACCCATTTAAAGCTTCAGTGATATCCTGTACTATTAGTTATTCTATTTGCTTAGCAAAATACTATGGAATGTTCACGGTTCATAAATCTTTTCTCAAATGTTAACAAAGGAATTTATCAAGACTTTGTTTTCTTTTCCCATGTAACCCTGACTCAGTCAAGTTGATTTGATGCATAAAACATTAATCTTTACCATCCTGACATTAATTTGGGCTTCTGCTTTCCATGAATGTCTCACTTTACTGTCTTGCATAAGCTTGACTATTGATTTACAAGTAAGAGTGCATTCTTTGCAGAGAAGTAGAGCATATTTAAAAGAAAGCTCTTAGCTGACTGTATCCACAGCTATAGTACATTTTTCCCAGTGTATGTCAGGAATCAAATGTTTTACACTTTGTGGACAGAGAAAAGCTTTGAAAATGAACCAGTGTAAATAGAAGCAGAATTTAATATATTATATTTTACTGATAAGAAATATAATGCTTAATTCAGAGCTTCATTTTTATTTTCCCCTACGTCTGGACTAATGGACTTCTGTTGCCACTGTTCCTCAAGGAATCAAAAGGACAGCAGTTAACACCACTGGATATGCAAGTTGAGATGAATCAAAATAATTATTACACCAGCATTATGTTGTTAAATATGTACAATGTATTACAACAGTGTAATACAGCTATGAAAATAATGTAGTAATAAATTAATTTCTGTAATGCCTATGATAATTGGTTTATTTTTTTATCTAAACTGCTCTAATCCCTGAAAACCAGACAGGAAATGAGTGCATCAATCCCTAAAAATAATAGTTTTCAGCACTAATAATATATTTGCATGTACTCTCTCTAATTACAGTAAGACAAAATTATTTGGCATAGCAGGGGGAATCTAGATTTAAAAAAATAAATAGCATGGTAAATGAAGAATGAAGGGGCCTCTCTTAGAAGTGATATCGACTTTTTTTACAAATAAGTTAGTGTATTTTAAAGCCACTAAGTGTAATGCTACCTTACAGACCTGAAAAGCAAGGACAAAAATAATGAAATCTAACAGCTATTTAGAAATGACAAACAAAATTTAAAGTATTTCCTCATTGAACCCAGCTAAATTTTTTCTTTTGGAAATTTTATACCAAGGAATATGAAATCTCTAAGGAATTAACTGGGCTCTTACAAACTACCAGTTGATGACTATGTATAATAAACACTTTATCACAAAAGTCAGGATAAAAAAAAGAAAAGCTTCTCACAAAATGGTACTTTGTAAGCTGTACAGAAGAGTTATTGAAGAACTTAATGCTTGCATCTTCAGCTGCTTTGCTGAAGCAGTTCTATAGATATTAACATTTGTGCAGTTCTTCTCAATTTCACACTAGTTTGGAAGGTTTCATCTGCTTTGCTGCACTGCTCTGTGCTTATTCAAAAGCTAACTACACAGGTTTTGGTTGCCATGAACCTCTAAAACAGCTTCAGAAATGACAAAATTTGACACCATAGATGAGATGTGATCATTGCAATGTAGTGAAGAATGTATTAAAGAGTGTTGTCCTAAAAAGAATAGGGCTCCCCCAAGTTTTAAGGTAGCCCAGTGCAGCTGATAGTCTCAACCAAAAGCCTGAGAATAAATCCATTTTAATTTGGAGAAAAGTAAATAAAATTATTTACTTGTCAATATTCTAATGCTGACACTGATAAGGAAAGAGTTTGGGGTGGTTTTTTTTTGTTTGTTTGTTTGGTTTTTTTAAATAAACAAATACTGGCATTCAAATAACACAAAAATGCCTAAGGTCTCACGGCCGAAGTTAGGTTTCTGGGTTATTCCTGGGCTAAGATGTTGTTCTACAAAGTTAAATACAGCCAAAAGATACACTTTCAAGAAAAAAAAATCAGCTTTAGCATAAGAAATTAAAAAAAAATAAAGAAAAAAAACCAACAGACTCCCTGTATTACTGTCTTAACTCTGGATCTGAAGTCAAACTGTGATTTTGCCTGTTCAGTTGCTATGTCCTGAAATGACAGTGTCTGAGCAGGGACAGTCTGAGTTGATGTGCAATGCTGTTATCACCCAGGCATGACTTCATTAACTAAAGCTTTCTTTAAATCCACACAGCCTGAGAAAAATTCAAACCTCTACAAGTCATTGTATTCTAAACTTCTTCCTTGGAAAGAAACAAACAGAGAATAGAAAGGAAATGGACCTTTTTAATCAACAAAATTAAATTACCCAGCTTAACTATCCCTTGCTTTAAACTTATCCAAGCAAGATTTTTCTTTCAAACTTGATGAGGCTCATAATCCTTTTAGTATTCAAATGAAGACTGAAGGACCCAAATGCTACATTGCCATTTAACAGATGTCTATAAAAATCTGATGTCCATGAAATCAATACCAGTTTTCTGAATAATTCAAGTTTTTTATCTTAGTAGGGACTAAACTATAGCACCTGAAATAACCTGATTTTGAATCAATTTGTGGTTTTCTTGTACATAGGAAAAGCAAAAGTGTTGGTCTTTTAAGACAGGATTTCTTTTTAAACCTGAAATATAGAATGGAGAAACTTCTTTCAAAAAGGAATTACTTTTAGAAACCCATGAGCAATTTTAAAAGTAGAAATAGCAAAGAGTTCCTTCTTAATTATAACACTCTCAGTTCCTACTGTAATGCCATGTACTCACTTTTTGCTGCTATTGAAATTCTTATTACTTAAAATTCTGGAAAGTAATGCCTCTACTGATGGAAGATGTGCCATCAAGTTATCTGCTGTCCTTCTAGACTGCTATGGATATTATTCTCATGTGTTATGCTAATAGGATGGAAAATAGTCCACTTTCATGCATTTCATTGTCCTGATTGCTTCAATGAGTTATTCTAGTTTATGTATAATCTATTAAAAATTGGCCTTGTCTCTGAACTTGATATAATAGGCTTTCTTGAAATTATAATTGACATAACCAATAAAAATGTTAATATTTTTAAAAATATTTGAATGCACAGTATAAATATTCACAAGTTGAAACTTGGTAGTCGATAGCAAAATACATTCTACTACTCATTTTCTGGGGAAAGCTTTTTATATACAAAACTCTTTATGAGCAGGCTTGATCTTTTACATGGATTTTCATTTACAGAAAGAACACCTTAGTGTTTCCCAAGCAGAGAAATTAACTCCATGATTTGTGTATGTAATTCAGGTTGATGGCTCAAAGAAAGGTTTTGACACTGGTGAAATGTTGTAAGATCCTAAAGGCAGGGGTCCCCCACACACAAGAACCCAGAGCTGAGCAGAAGCAGGAGCTTTGTTGTTGGTGTGAATGTGAAGCTGGTAAGTCCAGCTGGCCCTCTGCTGCCCTGTGCTTCAGGCATTTCAGGTTCTGTACTGAGACTCAGTCTTACAGTGCTAGACTTTGTTAATTGTCTTAGTCTGTGAATTTTTTCCTGACTGACATGTTCTTAGGAGTGGACAGGCAGAAAAGCCTGAAAAGTGACTGAACCTTTCTCTTGCAGTGTAAAGTGGTGGAGCAAGGCTCCTCCAAGGCTGTGATTTGGGCTATGACACAAACCAGAGATGCCACTCCTTCCATTAGTCTTTTTTAAAAAGAACATTGATCTGAGTTATTCTGCTCTGTGACCTCAGTCCTGTCAGTGTCAGCTCTACAATATCAGTAGAATGAGCTTTTCCAGGATATTAAGATATGGGCACCTACATTTTTAACTCCAAGTGAATTTCAGTGTCAGGTAAATATCCTATCAATGCCTAATAGTGCAATAAAAACAACGGTAACTCTGGTCATTCCAAAAAAGCAACAACATAGGCACTTAACCCCTATCTGGAAAACCTAACTGTTCATAAGTCTACAGAAACCCAAGTAGGTAAAGACAGATTTTTTTAGCTTTTTTCCTAGACCTGTTACCAAAAAATTTATCAGTGCTACACTTAAAGCCTGTACTAAATCATACTTCTGTTGTATTCTGTTTAATTTTTACCCTTCCCACATTACAAGAATTTAACTTTTTCTCTTCTCTTATATTCTTCTAGAACAAATTCACCACACATTTGAAAACTGTATTTTTGTATTATTATTGAAGCTATAATTTTTACACAGATCCTTATTTTTGGACTAATGCCAGTTATTCTTCAATTTACTGTTGTGCTACTAAGAGCTGTAGATCCCTTAAGCCCTTGGCCAGTACTTACAGGTCTGATGAAATTAGCACTATTTGTTACTTTCCCAGTAATAGGCTCTCAAATATCTGCCTGTGATTTCTGTTCTCTCTAGTCACCCATAGAACAGTTGTCAGTCTGCTCCCTGTATTACACCACTGCCTCAGCTCCTTGACCTCTCCCAAAACCTTCAGGCAGAAGCTAACAACCAGGCAGGAGAGGGAAGGGAGAAAATTTTCTAAAACTGTTACAAACTAAAGACAGGTTTTCAGTCTTTCTCAGCTGGGTGCTGGTGTTCTGCCCAGATGCATGGGTTCCTGGGAGAATACAGAATGCTGAAGTGATCCTTTGTGTACCAATGTGAGCTGTGGGTGCTGCTGGACTTGCACAGTGTGGGGAGCAAACATCGACAGCTGTGGCTTTCCCTTGCTGTCTACCCTGCTGTGGCTGAACCAGAGAAAGACCTCTGCAAACCAAAGACTTCAGTGAATTAGGGCATAAATCATAAAAGATATCTTTTCTTAGCAGAGAAGGAAGTGTTTTTTCTTGTATTTGTGCTTTGCAGAACCCCCTGCAGGCAGGCATATCCACAGTGTGGATCCTTGGGGCTGATATTAACTTTTGTTCTGTACACCCATCTTTTTCCTTAAAGACCTTCTGACTGCAGAAGAATAAAATCAAGATGTCTCTCACCTTATGTTAGCTCTCAGCTAAAAGGTAACCTGGAAAAAAAATTGCTTTGATTGCAAGCAAGACCATGAGAAAACAAAGAACAATTATCTACTATGAAGGCATGGAATTTCTTCACTTTCACCAATGATAGGTTCATTTATCTGCTTTATCTACAAAGACAGCTAGTTATCCTCTGTGTTAAATTACTACTGTGACCTAAAGAAATATGTTCTGGCTGCAATACCTTTTTTGTTTTCCATGTTGGTGGATGACAAGATTCATATGAAATAAGCATCAGTCAGTTGAAAAGTAACTAAGTCAAAAAGAGAGGAGATTAGGCAATAAAATATTGCCATTAAAAATTATCTTCCATGAACATTAATCTAAATACTATAAATCATTGGGTTGTCAAAAGGGAATTGGAGAAAAAGATAAAATGATGACAAATAATGACTTTCAACATTTCTAATTTGTTTATTACTGTGGTAAAATATTGCATTCAGCAAAAGTACCAGAGAAGGATAGCCTCCATTACAATAAGAAATAAATGTTAATTTGGGAGGATGGATGATACTTTCTAGAATAAATCTTATTTACTATAGATTAAGATTACTGTGCTGTTCACAGAAACATTTTTTAGCCAAATGAAGAAGATAGGCACAGGAAGACACAAAGAAGACAGAAACAGTCTGTCTATTCATATATACACATATGAACACAGGCATACAGATTTATGTGTGTATTTATAAATATGATCTATAATTTCAGAAGGCAGAAGCTAATAGTCCTTCCACCTTGACTTGGGGAGCATTGTTTTAATCACACCAAAGCGTAGTCCTTACTTTGGGTGCTCCCACCCCGTCCTTTACATATTTGCCTGAATCAAGTTGAGCTGATCTCTCTATTAACTGATAAACTCTTTAAAATTTTTAAATTTTTCCTCATTTATTTTGTGCAGTCACAGACTTTTTCAGAACAACTTCTAATTTCAAAATTAAATTTTCCAGCCCAAAAAAAAAAAAAAAAAAGGAAGCAGTAGGGTGAAGGAGAGGAGGAAGGCTGTCAAGACTGTCTGTGTTAGCAAACAGTGCACAGATTATTCCAACCACACCTGAATTTACAGGGGTGATATAATGAGAAAAAATGCTCTTTCTTTCCTTCAACTTCAGATTCTTTCTTCCCTCTGACAGGATTAAACTCATTGCAATGTGGAGAGCAAGCACAGGAATCTGACTGCAGAGCCCATGCCTCCTGTGCCACCTAAGAGGCCGGGGCCAGGCATCTCCTTGGGGCTTGGGGAGCCCAGCCATGGTGACTGACAGAGGTCTGGCAGCATCCAAGGATGTTGGGTCTTGGAGCCTGGGCTCAGCAGGACCAGTCCTGCCCATCCCTCCTGTGGCCAAATCCCCAGGGTGTGAGGGTGGCTGCCAAGAGCCCCCATGGAGAAGCACAAGGGACACGAGCGCCTGCTCACTGCAAAGAGAACATCGGGAGCAGCAGCACTGGTTAATTAACTGAAACAACTTGAATTGGCTTTTTTTAACTGGTGTTTGGCAACATTTACATTAATTAAAGATGTGTTACAAGGAAAGTGGTCTCGCAGCAGAAGTTTTATCAAACCTTAATACCCCATTACATCCTGCAGGATTAATTCTTTTTTTCCAAAACCTGCAGGCCAGAAATTATGTTAATTAAACCAACACTTACTTCTCTTGTTTACAAGAAGTAGTGTAACAGAGTAAATTAGGAATTAAATGAAGGCTTTGCTTTTTTATCAAATAAATTTTTCTATTTTTTCAATTACAGGGTGTGATCAGTTATAACTGAAACCAACAGGAAAGGTTGAACTACTAAGTTTCTCTAGAAGGAACAGCTGACTAGTCTCTGGTTTTCTCATGAAAATGCAAGAAATGTCAGACCTGAAAAAACACTAATTCATTTTCTGCTGTTAAAGTATTTTCTTACTTGGATTAATCAACTCCAAGATGTGGAGAATTATAACAAATTATGTGGTCTAACAGTAATGTTTTATTAGTCAAAAGAAAACTAATTTTTAATTTCTTTTTTATTTTCAGATATTTTTAGGCTTAATGGCAGGATAGGTCCTCTCTGCCCCTAAAGGGATTATTTTCTGCTTTTTATTTGTTGGGCTTTTTTTTAATAAATAAGTTGGCAAGAAGTATGAAGGAAGAATTATAGTAATGATTAATCAGGAAATGTGAGGTTATATACACCATTTTACATCTCTTTATGTGAGGTATGTTGGGGAATGTTTGAAAACTCTAATTGAAAATCATTTATGCAGGGAAAAAAAACCCCAAAAAACAAAACAAACAAACAAAAAAACCCAAAAAAACCACCCAAAAAACCCAAAGACTGTACCTACAACCATGACACAGTTCAGGGAAATGACAGTGCATAAAAGAGCTGAGATTTCCAAGCAGTTATTCCATGATCAAAAGTACTTTAAAGTTTTACTTCCTAAAAGTTTTTAAAGTTTCTTGAGCATGTGTGTGTACATCTGTGTGTGCATATGTGTAAAATGCTCACAAACACCCACTGAAGATCATTAATTTTGATCCATGCATCTATTTAGATATACACATAATTATTCTCACAGACACACACATATATGTATACACATTAATAAAATTCACCCTAGCCAACAAAATAGAAGGCAGAAAATGTAGCCAGCAAATGGTAAGATATGTAAAATAAGATTCAACTGCATTTTCTCTGTTCTGTTATTCATCATCCTCGTTTATTCTCATGTAGGATATTAATTATTCATTTTTTAAGCACAATAGGAAAACATTAGTACTGTTTAATGGCCAAGTGGGATTTTCTAATGAAAGACTTGTAAGTGGCTCATTGTAATGAGGAGCATTTTTACAAGAACAGTTATCAACTATGAGAAGTAGTCATAGCTTCTTTTTCAGACAATGATATCCTAAGTCATGAAAACAATTGCATTTTGGTTATTGACAGAGAAAATGAGGACTGGGTGACAGTATTTCTTTTTCTAAAGTACTAATCATTGTCTGAGCTAGCTCCCAACTATTAAACCACACTCACTATATTCTTAATAACAGAAATAAAACAGAGTGGATTGGTGAGCAATTCCACCAGCACGCCCAAGGGTACTGAGGGAGCTGGTGGAAGAGCTCACCAAGTCACTTTCAATCATTTACCAGCAGTCCTAGCCAGCCAGGGATGTCACAGTTGACTGAAATTAGCCAATGTGCCCCTCATCTACACAAAGAGCTAGAAGGAGAATTTTGGGATCTCTAGGCCTGTCAGTCTGACCTCAGTGCCAGAGAAGGTAGTTTTGAGTGCCATGATGTGGCATATGAAGAACAACCAGGGATGAGGCCCAGCCAGCAAGGGTTTATGAGCAGCAGGTCCTGCCTGACCAACCTGATCTACTCCTATGGCAGGTGACCTGCTTAGTGGATGAGGGAAAGTGTTTGTGGATGTTGACTATTTAGACATTGGTAAAATGTTTGACACCATTTCTCACAGCACTCTCCTGGGGAAAGTGGCTGTGCACTGTTAAATATCTTAATCAGTGGTCTGGGTGAGGGCATCCAGTGCACTCTCCATCAGTTTGCAGACAACACTGAGGTGGGTGGGACTGCAGTTCTGCAGAAGGGTAGAAAGGTTCTGCAGAAGGACCTGGACAGGCTGGACCAATGGGCTAAGGCCAATGGTAAGAAGTTCAACAAGGCCAGGTGCCAGGTCCTGCCCTTGGGTCACAACAACCCCTGACAGCACTACAGGCTGGGGACAGAGTGGCTGGAAAGCTGCCTCCTGGAAAAGGGCCTGGAAATGCTGATCCTCAGTGGCTGAACATGAGCCAGCTGTGCCCAGGTGGCCAAGAAGGACAATGACATCCTGGCCTGGATCAGCAACAGTGTGGCCACCAGCACCAGGGTAGTGACTCTCCTCCTGTACTTGGCACTGGTGAGGCAGTACCCAGAGTCTTCTGTTCTGTTTTGGATTGCAAGAACCACCTGGAGATGCTGGAGTGTGTCTAGAGAGGGGCAATGGAGCTGGTGAAGAGTCTAGAGCACAAATCTCACTCTAATTATATTTTGATAATATTAAAAGTTAAGAAATTTTAAGTTTTGCTATCAATAACTATTAATAATGGAAACTTTAAAATAAAATCTATTCCTGTTCATTTATATCTACCAGAGAAAAATAAATGGCATTAGTTATTTTTTCAGATTATAAAAAAGAACCATGAGAATTAAACTTTCTCTTCCATTCAAGCTAGCATCATTTTGGGTCAGAGCCAAATGTGTCATTTGCTCAATTTATTTTCTTGATTTATTGCTTTATATGATCTCTAATTCTAATCATAATAATTAGGTACAATAATTATGTATGCATTTTGCTGATATGATTAATGAAAGGAAATCATCTGCTTTATGGTTTTAAATTTATAGCTTATCCTTATTTAGAATTATGTAAGCCTAAAAGGTGATAGAGATGTTCCATTCCAAGGCAAAAAGAAGAAATGAAGCTCCATTTTCACAAGCTATTGTGCAAACAGATCTTGTCCTGTTCTATTGCTTCTTTTGCCATCATTTCATCAAACTCTTTCAACTAAAGTCTTTTCACTATGACTAACCTGCAAAAGGATCAGACAAGGTAAGTCTTTCTGAAATGAGGTTTGTCTACAATATAGAGATGGTTATTCCAAAGAGACCAGGAGGCTTGCTGTTTGTTTCCTACAGAAAATGTCAAGGTTTGTTGCTTTCTGATTAAAATCTCTGACACTATTGTTGCAAAGTCAAGGATTTAACTGGCTCAGGTGGTTGTTAGAGTTCCACCAAATTAAAACAGAGAAAATAAAGAAATATAAAAGAGCAAAAAAAAGCAAAGTAGGTGTTTCTAAATGAGAAACTGTTTGACTTCTCTGGAAAATACTAAGGCCAATCAATGAGCTAGGAAAACTGTGATACACATAACTGCCTAAGTTAAGCCTGGTCTTTAAAAAAAAACTGTGAAATAATTTAAAAATTATTTGACTTCCCCTTATACTCTGTAATTTTTCCCCCAAATGGGACATGTTATAAATTCGATGAAAGTCCTTGAAAACTTGTACATACTGAAATTTGATAAAACATACATATCATCACATAGCCTCAGGCATCCAATAAGTGAAAATCATTGAACCATTTGTTTTATCCAAGTCACAAAATGAGAACTGCTACAAAATGCCCTCTAGTAATTATACATCTGATTATGGGGCTTGATTTTTTCTAATTTTACTTGCTGCAATTGTTATTTCCTTGTCACAGTCCAAAGTATTTCTCAATGGATTTTAAAGACATAAATTTACTTTCATCATATCACTATATACTTACTGGAAGCATCAGTAAAAATGTATCCAGAATTCTTTTATTGTCCCTTTACTATCTGTATTTCCTGATGTACTTTCAGAGGTTTGCTTGTGAGAATGAGATGGATCTACAGTTCCTGATGAATTTCCTTTGGTCTCTCTGAGAAAGAAGGGGCGTGTTACTTCTGTAGTCATGTAGACATGCAAACACGTCCTGTGTGCTTAAGAGCTTTGTTAATTCAAAGTTTGAGACAGAAAAATGTATGAAGAGTAATACAAAATAGCTGCAGAATCGTAACATGAAGTATTGCAACCAACAATTCAAGCTCTTCTGAAAGACCCTTGCCATCTCCCTTCATGTACCATTTCTTTGTTCATTATCAAAAAGTGAAGATATTCATGTGCATCCAGAGCTTCCCCCTATTAATCTGAAACAGCCCTAGTGCATTGGATCGTACATAATTAATGCTACTGTCTGCACAGGCCATCTTTGCCATCTATGTGGGTGAGAAAACTTTGCTTACCATAGAAACATTATTCATATGTCATTCTGTCCAATTGTGTTTATATAAGTGTTTTCTATTTTGAAAAGAAGGGTAAAATAAGATGAAATATAAAGGAAAAGTTTGGACATTACTTAGCAAAACTTTTGTTAGTGTGGCCTCAGATTGATTTTTTGCTTTGGTCAGTTTTAATGTGTGTTCTGTCTTTTGGGCAGAGCACACATTATAACAACAGTTGTATAGGCCATGTAATAAAGACAAAGTTTTAGTTTGACCAAAAATTATTTGGATGTACAAGTATGGACTATAAAGTAGATTTAGAAATAAATCTGAGTTGGAGAATGTCCTTTCAACAGCTCATGAAACCTGAGCTCCTGCAGTGTCTTTACTGTGACTGATTTGCTAAATTAAGTTTTTTTTTTTGTTTAATTATATTTTCCCATTAAAATGTTATGTATTTACTTTTCCTTTTAACTGGTAATTTTATTTGACTGAACTTGTAGTTCTCATAATGATTGTACTCATACACCAATAATCACATGCCTTAGAAATCTCTTGGTTACAAGAAAATTAGTGTCAACCCCAAGCAGTTTAAAGTCACCTAATGAGGCATGGAATGTCCTCACAGTTTGATAGAACTCTATGCTCAAGAAAGAAGTTCTAACACAGAAAAAAACCAGATCATATTTCCAATACAAGAACAGGGCACATTCTCTGTTCCTTTCTTACTGAAAGCCTTTTATTTTTTTCCTTCTGGTATACTGACACTGACTAGTTCACTTAAACTTCCAAATACTACAACAACATACAGCTTTTTTCCTCTTCTTTCTACTTTCCTGATTAGAAAGTAGAAACAACACATACTAAATAAACAAGCAAACTGTAATAGAAGAAAAAGAAAACAAAGAGCTGACAGATAAAGCCAATTCTGAAAGCCTTTGACTTTAACTTCCTCTGACAACCTATCTTGAAGTTCATTGAAAAAAAGTAGGAGACATGTAAAGAGAGGAAATCAGCTGTCAAAACTAATGCCACAGGAATCTGAGTGTGAAACCAGGCATGGAAGACTGAATCATTCTTTGAAAAGTGGAGTTTTCCACAACTATGAGAATTCTTGACTTAAAATAGCCGGCTGTTTTATGCATGTGAGCAGTGTGTGCATAAGCAAATCATCACAGAAAGCTATGAAGATTTTGACAATTATCCAGATTACTCATATAACAGAAATCACCTTAGCAAATGAAGAAGCCAAAACTGGAAATTCTTCTTTTTACCATTTTAAAGGAGTGAATGAATCATTATTAAAAATAGTTGAAAATCCACAGTGTCTCTTTGCAATATTAAGGAGAGGTAGAAAAGGTGTTTTCTGTCTAACAATTTTATCTCTGTCATACAGAAAATGGTCCCATTTTATACAATGGCTTTATTTGTGATATTCCTAAAGTAAAAGATTTATAAACTTTATATTCCTGACCTTTTTCAAGAACTCTTCAAAGAAGAGAAAAGGTCATACACATTCCCCAGGTCTAGTCAGAATTTACTTAAGAGTTTGGTTGTACCTGGAACTATAGATTTTAACATTGTTTCATTGCTAAGGCTTATCTCCTCACCTCATTTTGTGTTAATTCCATTGCTCAGAAGAAACTAAATGAAAGATTAAGCTATGATACATGATTTTGTAAGCTTCCAATAAAAACATAATAATTTTTTAGTTCTCAGATAATTAGCAACCATAATGTATCACCTATTATAGGAGGAGGATAGTAACCTCTTTTAAAAGAGGTTAATTGTTAATTAATTAAGTGTATTACTGATCCCAGTAAATGCAAAAAGGGAGTTTGAAGGTCTCAAATAATGACAGTGATGAGTTTTGTAAAAACAAAACTTATTTCAGAGGAAGAGAGGGAGAAGAAGAGAGAAACAGAAACATGTCTTGTTTTAAGACAAAGTTTGATCACTACTAATGAGGAAAAAAAAAGTAATCACTCAAAATAACAGGGAAATTACCTCTGTGACCCAGAAGGTCCCTTGTACTTGAGTGGATTGGCAAGAAGAATTGCATTGTATAGATACATTTTTAGATGTACTGTTTGCTTTCCATGAGGTCTCACCACAAGATTAGAGAAGTGTGAATGCTTTACCACAACCTCTGTGTGGTGGGAAAAAGAAGAGAAAAGGTGAGACCTCAGAAATAATTGCCTACAGTTGTCCTAAAGAGCTGAGGTCTGAGACTATAAAAATTAAAGACTGAAAGGAGTCAAATAATATCAAATCATATGTATATTTGTTTCTCAATAATAATTGATGTATCTGTAGAAGACAGATGTTGGATAATACACAAAGAGAGCATCTAACTCCTCTGCTTCAGGACACTGCAGTATTTCTCAGTAGAAGTTAATGTGCTTTTCCAGTTGATTTGCTCTGCTGGACAAGCCCAAGGAGATGTGAGAATCTGGTCACCATTCTGCTTTCCAAAGTTTTCCAAAGCAAAAGTTCAGGATCTTAAACAGAGTGAAAATTAGAAGTAATGAGAAAAGTAATGATATATTGTAAGGTACTAAATACTTTCCTGTGATGATCTGATGCCCATTTCAGAAAAGACTAGCAAGATCCAGTCTAGATTTATTATAGTCTAATAGTTTTTAAAAGTATGTGGTAAAGCACCACTCCCCTGTGCATTCCTGCCATAGGACACAAGATTTCCAGCTGTGTGGATGCTGGGGATCAGGAACACTGCCCTGTCCCACCTGCTGCCAAAGACCTTGGGAACCATGTCTGCTTGTAGCCAGCCTAAACCAGACTCCTCCTTGAGATATGGATGTAGGTTTTGGTCTGGAAAGGAGGGAAGTTATTAGAGTCAGTGTAGACCTCTTTTTTTACAAAGACATGGGGCAAACAGTCAGGTGGAATGCTGTGTCTCACATCTGCTTGCCCTGCTCCCCTCTCATGTCAAGGATTTTGTGATTAATGTCAAAGGAAGTTGCTCAAACCCCAAGTATTTTACAACTCATGAAGTATTGGCAGATGAACCAAAAAGTTATTTAATTTTTAAAAGCTTCAAGCTATTTGTCTCAAGTCACTGCACTGAATAATTTTGGCAATAAATTTTTGATGACCTTAAAATTTGAGTATAAAATTGCAGACACATAACATACCATGAGGTATAAAAACTTAGTGAAAGAATAGTTTGATGATATTTTTCCTATCCCTTAAATTAAATAAAGCATCTCTTGAAGCCTTCTCTCTTCCACAAGATATATATTTTACACCCAGCAGTACACTACCAACATTAGCCATGTTCCTTAAGCTAAGAAAGGAAGGAATGCCTCTGAATCATGACTGAGTTTCAGCTGTTTAATTTAACAAATGGAAATCAATTATTTTAGATGTATCAGATGTCACATTACATTTGTTTCAATGTATTAATTTCCATTAAACTTCGTTGACTTCAGATAATTTTAATGATTCATCTCCTCTAGGCAGACTGTAAATTCAACCTCTTGGAGATAGAGGTTTTTTTCAATTAATTTTAAGACCATTTAAAAAATTTGCTCTAGAAAGAAATGGTATGAAAAAGGCTGAAAGATGAAAAAGTATTTGGGTTAAAGCCTTGATTTTTGAGTAACAGGTATTATATCCACTGCAGGATTCCAATCAATTTACATTTTGTCCTGTATACAATTGCTATTATGCCCTTTCTGAAGAAAAAATTTAAAAGCTAAAATTATGGCAAAACCCTCACTTATTGCATTTATTTATTTCACTGTATTATATAGACACCTCACACAGGAAAGACAGCCAGACATGCTTTATGTGGTATTGTTGCTTGAGAATTCACACACATTGACGTGTATTTTTTCAGGATTGTGAATTAACAAGATGTAGTTGATATGCTAAAGAGTTTTTTTTTTTCTCCTGCTGAAGCCCTAGGACTTCCTTTCATCCTTCCAGACTCTGCATTTCATCAATCACTTGCTTTACTGGGGGCCTCATAAAGATTTGATTGCAATCATTAAGTGCTGGCCTTCTAGGCCATGCAGCCAGTTCTTCATCTTTGTGAATAACAGAATAATGTAAACACAGGATTATACTGCTTTTAAAGAATACCATTCACTGCTATTCTTATTCCCACACAACAAAATATAATCAAGTGTTTTTCCCTCTGTTAAAATGTGAGCAGAATTTAAAGCTTCATCTTTCCAATACAAAAGTTTTCTACTATTTCACTCAAACTTGGGCAGTCCCCAGCTGGAGTTTTAGGTCATGAGTGCTATGCAGCACTGCCCTCTTTGCTCTACAAAATCTGCCTCTGAGATACTTGGGTTACCCACACCTGCTCTCCTTCCAGCTTTCTGTCTGAGCCTCTACATTTCTTTCAGCTTCAAGAGAAATGTGTTCATGCTAAGTGAATAACCAGCTTGCCACCTGCAACTTTCAGCTGCTGCACATTTTCACCCTTCATTTCTCAAACTCTATAACCCTAGGCTGAGGTTAGAACACCTCTAATATTTGTTCCCATAGGACCCATTGGATGAGGCTTTCTTCATGTCTCTCAGGGACATCCCATGGGATGATCTACTGTTTGATCTCCAGCCTTCTCTGAGGGGGAAAAAAAAAAAAGGGCCTGGAGAAATGTCATATAACTTTGAATTATACTGTCTTTTTTAACACAGCTATATCAGTTTGGCTGCAGCAGCAGTATCTTCCAGAACTACTCAGACCTTGACACCAGGAATGAATCAGCAGGTTTGCCATGCATGTTTCCCAAGCAGAGCTTTCAAAGAAAGGAGCAAAACCTCCTGAATGGACCACAAGGCAGGTATAAGTCACTCACCACTCTTTTGTTGTGGTATTCCCAGCAGAACACCACTTTTAACATCACTTTTCCTGTTCACTCTCTTGTCAAAAGAGGAGCTATTCTAAACCTCCAGAAAAGTCTGGGAAAAGGAAGCTGCTGGCTGTCTGCAGGAAAGGGCTGACTTAGGGAATTTTCCAAAGGACATAAATCATACCCATCCTGTAGTGTGAGCATGTTTGAAGGCCAGTGTGAGGAAGTTCTGAAGATTAGTATCAAGGTTCACATGATCCACAGGCTCTAATTCCTCCATACTATAAATACCTTTTGACTGTATGCTTTCAAAGCCAAAAAAAAAAAAATCACCGGAGTTGTGAACTGCCGTGGTTTATCACTTTGAAATGCTGTTGCTCCATATTAGACCTGTTGCCACCAAAGAAAGCAAGAAGTATTTAGCTTTATCTATTTAATTTCTAAGCTGAAGGACAAGGAACATGTCTGTTTACAGGAACAGAGCATGGTATGGCGCCTTCCCAGTAGCAGCTGTTTAAGCCTGTCCAGACAAGTAGGTTTCCTCTACTTTCACCAGCAAATAATTAATGCAGACAAAATGGACACAGAAATGAAAACATGCACATACCAATTCAATACTCCTTTCTCTTCTCTCCTGAAGCTGCAAAACTTATTGAAACAGAATTTGTTGCTTTTTGCTATAGCAACATATTCTTGCTAAAAGGAATGGCAAATTAAGTACTGGTACAAAGGCAGGAAGAATAACTAATACTAGGACAGGGAAAAATGTTGCTTAATGTTTTTGAGGTATTTAACACTGGTTTCAGTAATACAATACTATTATTTCTGTGTGAAACTGACACTAAGTAATTTAATGCCCATTATATTGCCTGAAAATTATCTTAGTCTCATAATGGCAAATAAAAATTCCATCATTGTGTCTGCACTTAGTAGTTCAGAGTATTCACACATGTTTTATGCTTGATAGATCTTAATTATGACTCAGAAATGGACCTTCAAGAAATATTCTTCTTCTGAATGGGAAATTGGTTTTTTCCCTCTGCCTTTTTAATTCCTTCCTCTTCTTTTTCTTATTTTAATTGATTTTTTATTCTCGTCATCCAAATGGCAAGTGACAGAAACGTTTCCTATCTCTGAAAAAAATACCTCTAATAAGATTTAAATGGTTTAAGAAGTTCTGGGCTACACCTTTCTCCCATTCAGGCTTATCATTGTTTAAGCCTATTAAGGGCTGAATAAAAGATTTACCAGCTTGACTTAATACCCCTTTGTGAGATATTTGAATTTCTTTTCTCTCCCCTTTCTACAATATACTCTGCTTTTTCTGCTAGGACAATGATTTTAGCAGATCCATTGAATAGCACAAGAGCAGTACATTTTCTGCCTTAAATGAATGCAGTTGCCTTCCTAATGAAAGTAGTGTGTACTGCAATATATTCATTTACAGCAGTATGTGGGAAAGAAGAAGAGGGGGAAAAGACTTTTTTCTACAGGCTTTTTGTATTAAAACCCTACATTAAGGGAAACCTTGGTCATTAATAGCCAAATCCTGCAAAGGTCTTCAGTGCTGAATGAGCTTCCAGAGTGAAATTCAGACCATGGTTTTTGATACCAAAGCTTCTAATGCTATGTTGGATGGAATCCACAGCCATGTGAGGAAAACACCCCCACTCCTTGTCAATACAGTCTCTTTGGGACTGTTGCTGGCTCAACAGTTTTGTACAACCTCAACAAAAGACCAGCTGTTTTTAACTCCTCTGTGTCTAGCCTGTAGCCTGGCTCAGATATTTGTTCATGAGTAGAAAGTTTCAGGTCCCAGAGTGGATCCTGTTCCTTTTTATGAATTTTACACCAAGTCATAAGAGTTCAGCAATTCTAAGCAAAAATATACAGAACTGGCACAGAAGTCAGAAGATGAAACAGTTCCTGGATTTGTGGAGATGATGACATTGCCCTCTAAATAGCTACCTGAACTACAAAACATATTCTTATGAGCATAAAATCTGGTCTATCCTTACTTTTAAATACTCAGTAAGTCTCAAAATAAGGAGTCACTGCAACATATTCTTCACTGTAAATTAAAGACACTAGAGGTAAGTGCCCTCTGTATAAAATGAAAAGTTACACCTTTCAGCAAAAGTCTCATTTGAAAACCACAGATTTAATAATACAAATTAATTCTCTGATGAGATAAAAAGGTCAATTTTATATATTTTTTTCTATAGCATGATTTTACTTCCCCTAATAATTAATGTGATCTTCCTGAATCACAATTTCCTACATATCAATGTCTACAGCTTAAAAGGAAAGTTTTGGAATACAAGGGCTCATTCAAACAATCCTTTCAGGTGAAATAAACTCACACATTCAGTACTTCATTGCTCTACAACATTTATTTATCATCTGCTCATCTGAATTTCTCAAATATTACTGCCTGGGTTAAGTCATAGTAGGTAATTAACTTAAGATCTATCAAAGGACCATTTTCTTTGCTTGTCCTTAGCGTCTGCCAGCCATATTTACACCTAGAGACACTCTTAGTATATGGGGAATAATCAACCTCTTTAAAAAGTGTTCTTCCTCTTTCCATGTGACTGTTCCTAATCTTTTAGTAATATCTTCATTTAGTACTGAGCTAGACTTTTAGAAGCTGAACCAATCCTTCTATGCTCTGACCCTCCTTTTACCTCTCTCTGACTGGAGACTTAAACCCAATTCCACCTGGAAGGGATGGCTGCAAGCTGTACTCCCACTGCAGCTGTATTCCACCTCAGTAGCCATAGCTAAAATCTTCTGCAGTTGAAAAGTTGTTGGTGACCTTCCCAAATAACACAAGTGGGTATTACTGGTTTACCTTTATCTGTTATCCAGAAATTCTAATTTAAATTATAGCTGGACCCTAGCCTGATGCTGAGTTTATCTTATGGCAAGGATTATTTATTGATTATAAAAATTGTTTTTCTGTTGATTCCACCTTATACATGAATATAACTGCCTTCAGTCCTAAATTACCATTCATTCCTCCCTTTTAAATTTTTATTGCCTCTCCATGTTGGTTGTTCTCAACAGGCCCAGGGTTTTGTTTCTGTTCCCTGTTTGGATGACTAATCAAGTAGTCCTGACATTTTTACTTTCAAATTCAGGGTGTGTCATCAATGTGTGTTTAACCAAGTGACTTCAAAATTGCCTTTACATAATATTCATGCTTATAAATTTCAGCTATGGGACCGGAGGAAAATAAATACAATAGATGCACAAGAAGGATTAGAATAAATTTATTTTGAAATGAATATTCATAGCTACTTTTTTTCCCACTGTTTAACTGTTACTCTAGATAAAACCAGATTGAAAAAAAAAAATCTCTCAGTCCCAAAGTGAAAATTTAACATCATCAGATGCCATAGAGCATAAATTAACCTTTTATGGGAAAAAACATGTTGATTGACTCAAACAGAAAACAAAAACATGACAAGTTGGACAAAATTGTTGTGCACCTCCAGCTTTTCTTGGTTTTCACAGAGTTCTATTTTGTAGGTATATAGTTGCATTTCATATGGTTGTACCCAAGTATATATAATTTTTAGCAACATCAACAAATCCTTAGTGCAGCTTCAAAAATCTTTTAAAGGGAGGGCTAGTTTTTGCATTGAAACACCATCTGCTCAGTTGTAAAAAACAAGTGTAAGCTACAGAAAGGATGTTCTTCATAACTCAACCTGGTTCAAGCAAGAGCAGAGGCACCTAGACCTGTTAAATCTGAATAAAAGATTAAGTCTTATTAGACTTTGTACAGCAAGGGGCTGGAAAATTCTTGTTAGGTTCAGATGGCTAGAAATTTCAGCTCTGAAGAGGTTCAAGTGTTTAAACTAAAAATTAAGCCTCTCCCATGAAGCAATGCTCATAGGGAGAAGCATTGTATTAGAGTAACTAGTACAGGTACAGAATGGCAAAAGGCATACAACACTTTTCTCTTTCAACTCCTGCATCCCTCTTTCTCTGTAAATCTGTAGAAACTTCCTTGTATCAGAGGGAAATTATGTTTAAGAATCTCATACATTTAAAAAATTTGGTAAAAATAAAATGGAAACTATGAGACTGCTGCACAGACATAAAATACCAAAAAATAAAGTGAAGGAAAAATTTTGAAAAGGGTGTGTATGTTTATAGTCATTGATTCAACCTAGAAGTGTGACAGAAAACCACCAACCTGTGCCTTAAAGACAGATGTCCTCCAAAGAAGAAGAGATTAGGAATACCAGTTTTGTCTAAGGAGGTCAGTAGAAAGCATTAAGTAATTTTTGTCTGCCACAGACATTTAGCAAGTTGACATCTGTTCCCTCTATGTGAAAAAGACAAGAAACCCTGTAGAAATTCTCTTTCTTAAAAGATAATCCTGTTATATTTGAAAAGTAGACTTGTAACTTTTAATATCTGTCTGCTGTTGAATGAGCTTTTCTTTGCAGGAGAAAAGCCGCTAAAACCACAAGACTGAACATCTTTGCAGGACTCAGAAAGGATTGTGGAAATCCCCATTGTTCCTCTATCTGCATATGTCATATTGGTTCGAAAGATAGAATAAACAATAATAAAAAAACAACCAAGAAATCTCCAAAATGGAAAAGTACTAGCCTATTAAGCAGTTGGATTTTTAGCCTCTTTCTTGATAAAGTCAGATTAAAGTAGTCCAGTTTGTAGTCAATCACAAGAACGCACAACAGGATCTTGCCTGGATGGCAAGATGGCTTTGGATGCTGAATGCAATGATCTTGGTACCTTTCTGGGTATTCTGCCTTGGAATCCCTGCAGGGTAAGCCAATGACTTTCCCAACAGTTTAAATAAAGGTGTTTTTCTTCACGGATATGCAGAAATGTTGCAACATATCTCACATCTGAGACAGCCACAACACATAGATCATCATCATACAATTCAGAAAGCTTCAACCCACCCAGAGTATCACCTTACCACTTCAGAAGGCTTCAGGTACCTGCCCATACAGAGCACCATCACATCACTTCAGGAGGCTGCAAGCATGGACCCTTCTTGTTGTTTAGCCCAACCTTTTATACCCCTCATGTTCATGCATGGCACCTGTGTGCCTGCTGTTCCCTTTGGTAACTGGTCAGGGCACATGGGCACTCCAGGTCTCATTGCCTTCAATGCTGCTCTCCTGCTGCTCACAGCTGATGAGGATCAGCCTCAGCCCCACTCCCAATTACCACAAACTGTGTGCCTACATGGAAGTGTTTGAATCTACTTTCTAGTTAGCACTCATCTGGAAATTCAGTTAATGTGCTATTCATCCATAGCTGATATTAAAACTGACCCTAACAGTAGCCCTTGTAGTGTTTTTCTGCCCCATTCACACAAGTTTTGTGGTTATGAGCCTTTATAACCCTTTTGTTTCCATATAATGAAAATTATAGCATGCCTGTTGAAGCCACCTCACTCACAAAGGTAAAGCTTTTGTGAGGCTGCTGACTTTAGGGTTCAAGTGGGTGGAGTAAATCCCCTCTTACCCACCCAGCTGGTATTTAAATTCCTTGCTAATACTGTCATAGAAGCCAAGTCATCCTATTCATTCGGTGCAAGACTCCAAACCAGGGTGGAAAGCAAAGCTAAGCAGCAGCCAAGTGGAAAGGGGTCTGTGCTGTGGCAGCAGAGCATGTCCCCCAGGCAGCAATGATTGCCTGATTGAGAGACACCAGGGAAGGCTCCTGGTCCCTACAATTGCACCAGTTTCCATTGGGAAAGACATGCTCCATGCTCTGCTAGAGGGTCATTCCCTAAATGGTAGTTCAGAATTCATGCTCAGCAGGAAGTCATCTGATTTCCTCATTTCCCTCTCTGCAAACAGGCCAGGTTACTTTGGCTAGTATCTCCAAAATTTTGACACTGAGTAGTCTCACCGAATCTTGAAAAAAATAAAGAGATGCAGTCTTTTTTTACAGGTGGTGAAAGTTTCTTGAGGCCTTCCAGAGGCCCCCAGATTTCTGCCAAGAGACTGATGCTTCAAGCAGACCCCCCCTATGCTGCCTCTCATAAAAGCTGGGATTCCAAATTGTCCTCATCACTGTCCAAAGTAGCATTTAACACCTGCTTTTGGCATTTTCATATGAACTCTTAACTCAGATGTAGCTAATGAGGTGTCAGATAACTAGGGTCTCTAAGAGTTTTTGATGATGAATTTTTAGAAATTATAACCTTAAAGATTAGTTACATTAAAAAAATCTTGGTAGTTTTTAGTCCTGCAATGAAAAAAGAGATTATACACTCAATGAATTAACACAGAATACTGCTATATATCTGTATCTGTTAAGACTTGCTGTCACGTTGACAACCAATGGAGCAATTCAGGTCATGAAATCATTTCCTGATGCTGTTGCTAAGCATCTGATGGTCTTACACTCATCATCATAATTTCAAACAAAATAGTTTCACTGTCATTGAAAGCAAGGAAATAATTTTTAGGTGAGAAAGAGTAACAGATGCACTACTGCATTAACTGCTATATGCAAATGGCATATAAGCCTGCTCAGTTTAAAAAAGAACTTTGGACATATTTCAGGGATCAAAGTTTCTCTGATACTGAATAGAATTTGTGCTCATTTTTATTCTGCAGTCTGTTAAAAACTAATTAATTAGCAGATTATTTTCTATTCCAACAGGCTAATTATAAAATATTTGGGTGGCCAAAAAGTACAGATCAATTTTCCAGCACTTATATATTGTACCATGCCCCATTATTCCAAAATATTGTAAAATATTTATTCAGATGTAAATATCCTAATTCTTTGCTCACTAGCTTAAGCTAATGTGCAAATGAGGCTAGCCAGGCTCACTCAGTTATTTCTATTATTTCCTGTTTCAATTATTTTTTTTACCCCTGTTTCAATGGTATAGAGCAAAAGTGCTTTCAAGAAGAAATAACACAGTTTTGGCCAAATATACAGAGGAAAAACTATTACTATGGATCACAAGCAAAACAGCATGGGAAATTTCACTTTTCACTTTTCACTATTGTTTATAATTAAACAATATTACTGCTTTGTTCTAACATAGTTGTTATTATAGTCACCATCTTAAGACAGCATATAAGTCCAGGCTGAAAGAAAGATGCTTTTCAATTAGGGACATGCCCCTTTTTATTTTTAATGGAAGAAACTGTTTATGCAAACTAAGCATTGCATTAAGTCTTGTTTTGGAAACATAGAGGAACATTTGTGAAAGCATAATTGATTTGACAGTTTGAGAATTTTTGGCTGTTTTTTCAAAATACTGGGTGTGATTCTGAGAAGAAAGAAATGAGAATTTTATGATTGATGACATAAATTAAATTCTGTGCTTATGGAAATCCATAGTTAAAACAGTCACATTTATACTACGGCATGTAGAATAGAAACATATCTTCTGATAGAAATGTCTGAAAAATCAGTTCTACTATTTTGAGACACTCTTTCTTTGGGCACATAATGTTCTGGTTAGTGATTTTGGTTATCACTGTGCACTGACAATTCATAGCTGAAACATAATTTCAGGAATTTTCTGGATTTGATCAGTCTGAAGTAATAACAGGTGGGATTAAAAGGACACTTTTGTGTCCACATCTGGTCTCTTTTCCATTCAGCTACCCATCACTACACAAGGCATTCAGAGATTAGCACTGATTATATAATTTTATGCCTTCTTCTAAGCAAGTAAGTGTCTTTTAAGTCTTGTAAGTAGTGTTGTTCCTGCTGATTTACTAGGGGCCTCATGGGTCCTTGCCACTTTGATGCACAATTCAAATTTTCATCACACTCCATTGTTTTACATAAAAATTTTGTGGGGAAATTGGAAATAGCATTGTTCAGATTATTCCCAAAGCAGTTAATTTAAATTAAAAAACCCTCAGTTCACCTAGCTCAAAATCTGCCCCCTTATGTAAAGAGGGAATAATGACTTTTAATTTGTGCTAGCTCTGAACAACTCTGGATGTTTCTGGAACCAGGGGATGTTCCATGGGAAGCCATTCCTGGCCAAACATTGTAAGGCCAGGAAGCAAGTTGTTTTTTGGTAGAATGGTGGTCACACTAGCGCTTGGAAGGCCACCAGAGCAGGCAAAAATGATCAGGTAGCCTCTCAGCATCCTTTGGCATATAATTTCCATTTCTTTTCTCAGCTCTGCAATAATTATGGGATATTGCAAGCCAGATAATACCCTTTGATGCACATTATTTAGTCATTACCCTGACAGTTATTAAAAAAACTTTGTTTAGCCCTTAAACTGGACAAATGCAAAAAGCCTCCATTTAGGAAATCAACTAAAACCTTGCACAGACAAAGAAAACCAAAAACCTGGACCCTAGAATAACACTTGGAGTAAGTGACTCAAGCCTGATATCTGTTCTAAGCCCACCAATATTCAGAAATTAGAGGTAGCAAAGTGGCAAGAATGGGCTGCTCAAGCAGAGAATATATGTATCACTGGGCTTGTTCTCATGTTTTCTCTTAAAAAAGGACCATTTTGGGGGTGCTTACAAAGCCCAGCCTTGACAAAAATGCCTGGATAATCATTGCCTGAGGTAATGTGAGTGTTCACCAAGCTTGCAAATGGCATGCACAGAAATGACTGTGAAGGAAACACAAAGGAGGAAGGGAAGTATAAAAGAATCCTGAAAATCTGTAACTGTGGGGAGAAATAAGTGGTACCAAAGCAGAAGCCAAAACCTGATTTGATGCTGCCACCTCATCAGCAGCAGCTCATCTCTGAATCTCTGCCTACACCAGACATCTTTAGGATCACAGACTCTATACCCAAAAAACATTCCTTCCATGTACAATGAATTTAAGAAAAAAATATGAAAATTAAAAATCTTCTAGAAATATTTAATAGGGAAAACAGACTTTATCTTCCCCAGTAAGATCCTGAAAAATGTGAATTCAATTCAAATATCTTTGGAAGTACATTCTTCTCTTGAGTGCTACTTTATTTCTTGTTAGCAATCAAATTATTGGCAGATGCTCAGCGAACTGTCCATCCTGATTATTTATCTATTCCTTCTGGAGCCCTTCTGATCACATTAAAATAAAGAGCAAACATTAATTAAAGTATGATGAGATCAACAGCCTCTCAAAAATGTAATAGACAAGAAATTAACCTACATTTTTCAGGATACATTTTTCCTGTATTTAGAATTTTAAAATATGACAAAACACTAGGAATGTAGAAACAAGATCACAGTAATACCTAAATGGTTGTCAACTCCAATACTTAAAGATCCTGAGAGTTCTTGGATTTGGGGAATTTAAAGAAAAAAAAAATTAAAGTAGGTGCATTTATTGTAACCATATACAGAGATGCATTTGAACCTACTCATGTATCTAGACTTTGTTTCTTTTCAATCTTGAAGCTGAAAACACCTTTAACAAACAATAAAACATTGATTCCCACAAGATCAAGAGAATCTAGGTGTGAAAAACAGAAGCTATTGAGAAACATGTAATATTACCAGGAGACCTCTCAACTGTTTTCTACACCACTCAAAAACCTAGACATTTTCCTCTGATTCTTTTCTGTCTCCATTAGAATAAAATGCATTCAAGAGTGATATGTAAAAGGTGTCATTAATTTTAAATGTTAGCTCCTCTATTTCTTCATTTGAATATGACACATTTCTAGAGAGATCTACTCTAATCTTCCTTATTTTGCTGGCTCTTTTGAGGGATTCAGAGACTTTAATTGAAGCATTTCATCAAGCTTGCAGAATGAAGCAATATTATTTTAATATTTTGACATAAACTATCTACTTAATGCAAAGTGAAGTTAATGAAATTAATCCAGTGACTCACAAAATGTATCTTTTGAAAACTGCCTTCAATTTGACAGTAAGAATTAATCATGCTTGAATTGAAATAAAAACAAAACAGAAAGAGTGTCTTTCCCCTTCCCCTTCCTCTCCTTGAAATCTTCAGGCATTAAGAAAACTCACCTACAAATATTCCTGTGTTCTGTAGTTTCTCAAGTGTAGCAGCTACAGATATTGAGATCTGTGACAAGGGAAATTGGAAAAAGGAACAGAAGGCAGGAAGTTTCCAAAACGAATTCACCACTGGGAGCAGAACCTGTTTCCTTTGGTAGTAGCTCTGTCATTAGCAATGTCTTGCCCACTGTCAAGTTGACATCCAACTTGAGGGTGTAGAAACCACTGTGAAGGCAGCAAATGTGGTACTTTCTACCCTTTTTCTGCAGAATAATCAATTATTCTTTTGATTAAAGGCAAACCTAAAACTCTGTCTTTTGTTCTAGTTTTTGTATACTCAGGCAACCTGTGGGGGAAGGTTTGGGGGTTAAGAAATGGGAGTTGCTTCATTTTTCACCACTGAGTGATCTAAAATCATCTGCAGCTGAAGATTTTATGAGTGCATGCAACCATCTTTGCTGAACAGCTGAGGAATTATTACTCTGATCAGTATTTTACAGTGTTGTGGTAATAAAGTTTGAGTCCTCAACATAGATGGCTTTTCCAATGTGTTGCAACTACTAGGCAATCAGATGAGCTCGAAATATCAATTTTATGATGGTATTTTCAATTAGATTCACTTGATATAATTTCTTCCAGAACTTCTGCCAAAATATCTGAGAAAAAGTCAGATAAAATGAGTGTCCTGACATTTCTTGAGAAACCAATGTCAACATAAGTTACTGTGCAATATGTGATAGAATGCAGATTTAATCTTTCCCCTTCCTGCTATTTTAAACCATTCATGAGTTTTGTCAGTTAGTGTATTTTTATTTCTGATCCATATGGACTTATGAAATGCACCCACTTAATTCACTTAGAGGCTTGACTGTCAATTATTCCTACATCTGGCACATGACTCTGAAGCATGATATAGAGCTTCAATTATTTGTCAGGTGGACAGGAGATAAATTGTATGGGTATCGTGCCATCAAATGCCATGGAGAGTTCAGAGATCTTACGTTGTCATCACCTTCAACCTCTGCAAAGGTTAAGTTACCAAAGCTTTCAGTGATCAACAGAAAATTTAAGTGAAAAGTGTTCCTGAAATAACCAGAAAAAAAACCAGAATGGAAAGTACAGAATATACTTTTTTGTTTTTACAAAACTCTATCTATTTTGAATTGTTTTAAGTACAGTTAAAGGATACATAGATCCATAGTTCTAAATGTTCTATATTCAAAACTAAAGATTTTCTGAGGTAAATAGCAGTTAGAAGGGTCTATAGTCAGAAATCTCAGCAGAATATAAAGAGAGAATGCAGAAATGGCCACAGGTTGTTGCCATAGGAAGATGTGCAGTGTTTTGCATTCCTAAATAAATTCTGATGTAGTATGACTTTTAGACTAAAATTCCCTATTTATATTTAACAATGTTTACTATTTATTTTGAGAAGATTCATCTTGAAGATATTTGACCTGTTTGATGCATTCAGGAAATTTCAATTTTCCCTTCTTTGAATCACTATTCCTTTGATTTTCCCCAGTTTTATTTTCTTTTCTTTATTTAACTCCTTCTCCTCGTGTCTTATGATGCATGAGTCACCTTTATGCATCATTTTCTGCTAGATTTCTTTACACTATTTGGCTTGGCATCAGATTCTCACTGCATCAGCTTTAAAGCGATGAAAAATTCTGTCTGTTTTAATTAAATGAATGACTATGTATTTATATGGTATGGAACTGAATCATTTTCTACTGCCTAAGCCTTATCCTATAGTACATGCTCCTCTATGTTTGGGTTTTTTCCCTAAAACTGACATTCTCTTAACTGCCAAAGGATTTGTTAGATTTCTTGCTAATCAGGAGACAGAAGGTTCTTGCAAGTATCAGAGTTTGTAAGGTTTATTCACAACAGGCTTCAGAACTGGACAATATTTGTCATCTCATTGCAGCATTGTACGTAACCATGGTATGCACCAGCAGGATCTCAGACTAGAGGAAGCATCAATTGGTCCCATTCCTGTCACCAGTGTTATGACAACAATTACAGCAAAGCCTTAAATTTCCCTTATCACTGCTCTACTTGGCAATCTATTGACTGCTCTACTTGGCTCCCAATAAGCTGAAAGCTGTGCAAGAGGTTAAGCAGTAATTGGAAAACTTTTTTCCAATACTTTTTTTCCTGCTTTTGTATTATCTTCATGGGTAAAGAATGAATAACTTTAATCCAGAAGGAGATAGAACTAATTCATTCAATGAAATTTCATTCAATTTTCACCATAGCCAAGTTTTACTACTTGGTATCCAAGTGGTAGATGAAATCCTGACTCCAAACACTATTGTATTCAAGTGAGCTTCCTGTAGTTGTCAGGTACAGAGACAAATTCTGAGATTTGCTTTTCTGTGAATGAAAGTATTGTAATAATTATTGAGAATTAACTATTCAAACAGATATAAACACTTATCTGTTGTATTCTGTGTAATAAGAATTAACACATGAAGGGCAGCAGAAATATGCCTGCCAGTTTATGATCAAACTGGAATCAGAGACCTGAGAAAGGCTGAAAGCAGGTGCTAAAAATCTACTGATAAAAAAGTACTAGACCTCCCCCAGGAAATCTTTTTAGTATTTGCCCATGCTTCATGTTTGCTGGTGCATCTTTGAAGTTTAGAAGTCTGTTCTTGCTTTCCTCTAGACATAATTCAAATTGCGGATCATTTGTCCTTTCTTCATGCCATCAGACTTCCTAGACTATGATGATTGCTTTCCATCTTCTGATGGCTGTTATCCATCCAGACTGATGCCTTCCCTTCTGGTTGGTGTCTGTCTCAATGTGATGAATATAGACAAGGTGCTCCAGCTGAGACCTTCCCAAAGCTGTATAAGGAAAGGATTATTGACTGTCTTATAGATGCAGTCCTGCGTATAAATCCCTCTATGGGATCTGCTTATTGCTGTAACACAATATTGCAGCATATAATGTTGTCAGTTCATGTTTAAATATGATTTTCTATTACACTCAGGATGTTTTTTGCTGTTTAGCTAGGTACTCCCAATCTGGCAGGGAGTACAGGTTCTCCTACTGGTTGAATTTTGTTTTCTTTTTGTCTTTGGTTTGACAAACTCAGTTTGAATTTGAAACTATCTTTCACCAGCCACTTCCAGCTTGGATGCATCTACAAAGGCAATGAGTACAATCTCTATTCTTTCATCCTGTTTGTTAATGAAATATTACCCTTTTGAGTATCTCTCTTGCGCATCCTTCTATTCTGGTTCACTGATACTTACTCTGTCAGGAAGGTTTATCCAGTCACTGGATCCATGCTGCAGTGCTTCCATCTAAACATCATTTCCACAGATTGTTTCTGAGATTTACCAGATGTGATTTGCTTGTTTTCTATTCCAGATTGAACATTACTCATTTAATTGCTTTCCTTCTACGTTTTCAGAGTTTACCTGTTTCAATATTTGTATAGAGGTCAAAATTAATCTGATTATATCTTCAGGTCATAAACTCCTACTTTTCTATCCTTTCTAAAGACAGTGCCACTCTTCAATTTTCTTTATTGCTACTGAATATTCAAAGACAATGCTAAGACAATGCTATTTCATTAACTAATTATTTTAGTAATCTTCAACATGTTTTAGTGCACCCATCATAACAGATAAAACACAAATACCTCAGTCTCTTAATTTTAGTTAGGTGCCTGAATAACAGTACTAGTTGTTCAAATTACATGTTTTTACATTAATATTTCACTATTAATTTAATCTATCATGTCTCTGGTACAATAGTTGAATCATTTTAATCTTATATCTAGATTAAATCTAGATATAAGATTAATCTAATCTTACAATTTTCCTCAAACATCCTTTGATATCTTTTCCCATCAGGAAATCGTCACTTGTTTCATGATCTGTTTTGGAAACACCACACTTGCAATATTCTCATGCAGGGACAGCGGTTTTCTATCACTCCTTTTGTACTATACTTTCTTATGAATAGTAAAACAGCTTAAAATGCTTTAAAAATATCTAATTTCCATGCAAATTGCCTACAATATTGTTTGCTCAAAGGATGCAATTCTCATTGTCTGATTGATAGAAGGCCAGTAGCAAATCTCATTTCAATTTGTCAGCTATTTTGGTATTTGGCATAATCAGACTGCTGGCAAAGAACATCTTCTGCATCCCTACTTTGGAAACAGGTAATGATGACAGACTTACTCACACAACAGCCTTTCACCCAGGAGGATTCAGAAAATATTGCAGAGAACATGGTTTGAATAGCATTTGCATTTTTGGATTGTTTCATTTACTACAACGTAGAGAACTATGGCAACTTTTTAAGAATCTCACTCTAGAAATAAATAACAGAATATATAAAGAAACACAAGAATTTTGTTTTTAGTGAGCAAAAACATAGAAAATTTGAAAAATATGATACCATGTTAACAAGGATATTCTAAAGAATATTAGTTTAATTTTACAACCTTTTCTTTTCTTGCATGACTCAAAGACACTGTGGCAGGTGTTGAGAGGCAATGAAAATCAAGTACTGAAACAATAATCACAAGTTATTCTGAAATATCCAATATAAATGATTTAGAAATAATCATGTTTAAGAGTACTGCCATACTCTTAAAGAGAGACACCATCAGAGAACCCACAGGTACAAAACAGTAATTAAAATAAATCTGTCCTCTAGGACTTTGCACTTTTTTGGGCAAAAGATGGGTGAGTGCTACATAAAAGAGTGGGTATACAAAACCAGCTTTCATTTCCACAAAAGTTTTATTTTCAAGAAATAAAACTTGTTCTTGAAACAGCAAGACAACACCACTTCCTCCTACTTCACCTGAAAAAAAAAAAAAACCAAAAAACAACGAAACATTCAAAATCCAACCAAGGAGTTGATCAGAGCTTTTAGATCAGAGCTATTTTAGAAACCTATAAGAGCCAGTGGTCTACATGAGGTAGAAAAAAGTTGGTGATGATGATCTGAGAGAAATAACAGGAAGACCACAAAGTCCTGAGTTCTCAGAGAGAAGGGCCAAGGGCAGTTCCCTTTGAATTGAGAGGTGGAGTTGGATCGGTCCAAGTACCCTAGGAAATCCACAAAATGTCACAAGAATATTGATGCTGGAAGTCAGCTAATACCATCAGAAATCTCATGGAAAGGGAAGCCTGTTCAATAACACAGCTTCCTATACAATTAAAAAAAAAAGGAAAGATCCAACATGTCAGTGATTTCATGGGATAACAGCATGTTTAGACTTTGTACCAATATTTCCTGGTTAGCCAGGTTCAGAGATTTTGATACCAAATACTTTTTTATAGATGAAGACTGTGAGAATATTTTTTACAGTGCTTTTACATAGAGGATAGATTCTATTAAAAACTAATTTCCTCACAAAGTTTGAAATGTTTGGAGGGCTTCCAGAAGCTTACTCTACTATAAAAAAAATCATTAAAAAAAGGAAAAAAAAAAAAAAAGCAAAAGCATGTCTTAAGGATGAAGAAATATTTAATTTTTTTTGGATGTTGATATGTTCACCATGTGGGATGGAGAGCATTGTGGGACACTGATCACACCCTTGGTGCTGCAGTGATGACTAGTCCTAATTACTTCAGAAAAATCACTGCATCTTTTATCCAGAAGAAGAAAAGGGAGACTAATCACACACTAGACCAAATCTAATTGGATATTAAACATGGAATAGTCAAAAAATATGTGTTTTAATTCAAGACTAACCCATGCTGTTAATAGGTCCTTTCTTTCTATTACAAAATTGTAGTACCTCCTATTGTGATAACTATTACCCCAGTGGGTTATCTCAAAGTTTCTCCAGGCACAGCACTCAGTATGATAAACTTTTTAAGCTGTGCCCTTTCATTGGATCTGCTGATGGAGAAATTCCAGCAGCTACCTTCTGAGGGTTTTTTGTAAAAGAGTAATAGTTGCCTTCTTGAGGGAAAAAAAAAGACCTATTTAAAAAAGTCTGTTCTTGTTAGCCAGTCCAGCAGAGCCAGAGGCAGGGGGGAAGCAGATGACCAAACCACTTTTCAGAAGCCTTTATGAATGAAAACACTGTGTTACAATGGGCATTAATGCAAATTATAACTCCTAATTATTCTATGTTGCCCTGAATAGGTGAGATAAAGCAGGACTTTTTTTTTATTCAAGTTAGTATTCTACCACTCAAAATTTGTGTTTCATGACTATAAAGTAATGAAATATTTCTGCAGTATTTCTATAAATGAAATGGGAAAAAAAAAAAAAAACCAGAAAAAAATCAGTTTAAAAATGGCAAAAAATCTTGCAACTACTGGTGGGATGGAAAGTACAGAAAAAAGAAGGGAAATAATGAACTCTTTTCAAGACAAAAAAATGTGGGAATATAAATTTGTGGATATAATCAGCCATCTTGAGTAATTGCAGTTCTTTGGTAATGTAAGAATTAAAATGTAGGTTCCATGTCTTTTCAGGGTGGGGGATGTTGTGTGAAACCAATTCCCTGGCAAGGAGATGGAGCAGCTCTGCCCATCACCTTCTGATTTACCCTGCACAAGCTAGGTGGAGGTAGAGCTGCCCTGACCAAGGTGACCTCTAACATGACATATGGTCCTCAGCCTTGGGAAACACAGCCAATGAGAATCAGAGCAGAACATGAACCTTTGGTGATGGGGCTGCTGACAGTACTGTGTGAATTCTCATGCTAGCCTTTGTCTTCACATTTTTGCAAGGCAAATGCACCTGAGAGAAACATTTTTTTTTTCTCCAGGATGTTACCAGGACTCCCTTTCCAATATCAGTTATTGGAAGGTTACCTCCTGCTTTTATCTTATACACAGGTTATCAATGTTCAGAATTCAACTTCAAAATATTAAAAAGGGATTTCTCATAGAGTTTCATAACACATACTTATATGCAAAGGTATGGATTATCATTTATTAGCCTGAAGGAAAAGTTCTTTGCTTGGTCCATGATTAGACTAAGAATTTTCTGGCCTTCCTTATGCATATGAAAATTATTTTAGTAAGAAACTTTTAAGTATTTGAGTAATAGGATGACACTGTATAAAAAAGCACATTATTAAAGTATTTGCACTAGGAACTGTTATGCTGTAACTCAAGGAACTTGATATCTTTCCTGAAGTTATATTAAAATCTTAATAGATCTGGACACTCTTCTTCATTTCTACCACTGCATTGGACTTTTGTTAAGACTTCAGAATATGTGGAAAATAAAAGTGCAGTATATACATTTTGGAATAGATACAAAATCCATTCCAAGTTAGATAAAAGATAAATTTTACTGCTCTTTTTTTCTTCTACAGAAAGGTGAACTGACTATTCTTGATTATACTGGTATTGTTAGGTGGGAATATATGAAATTTGAAAAGAAAGATTCTGAAGTTGGGTTTGTTTTTTGGTCTGTTTCTTTGATTTTTTTTTTTGGTCTGAGATAATATTGAAATGCCCTGAGGGTTTTATGATGCGCGTACCAGAAAGATTCACAGAATTGTTAATGACCTGGTGGGTTAGCATTTCTGAAGGCAGACTTGCTTTAAAGCAGAGGCTGTGACTCACTTACTGAACACTGAGTAGAAAAAGGTATGAAATGAGCAGAGAGCATTTCTGAGCAAAAGTAAATCCCTTCCACTTTACACGAAATAAAGGTAAAATTCCATTAAAAATGTAAAGATTTCATCATCTTGAAGGGATTCAAGACTATAGAGGAGATTTTTGTGATTGCTCTTTTCTCAGAAAGACCACATAAAAAGTGATGCTTACACACAAGATTCAAAAGGGAAGATGCTGAAGAAAGGACACAAAATTCACCCTCTCTGCATAAGTGTCAAATAGTAATAGCTGACAAAGTAAATTAAATGTAACATGGACACCTACAGACTCATAGGTAAGACAAGGTGACTCGTGCTGTGACATGAATAAATAGCTGAAACAATGCACATTTCCTGTCCCCTGAGATGTCATCTTGTCTGGCACACTGCTGGCCCCAGTCCTGGTTCTGCTGGAAGGAAATTTAATTGCTATTTCTTGAATTTATTTTATTTTTTTAGAAGTTAGCCTGGAGAATATATATATATATATATATAATCTGCATTTGTTAAGGAGCAGAGATGGAATAATGGGCATTTATAAGGCAAAAATCTATATATAGGAAGCATGAGAGCTCAGACATTTAATGGAAATCTGGATATCTTCCAACATAAATGCAATAGATTTTAGCATCATCTGGCTTTCTCATCCTCTTTCCAGTAGATTTTTATCCTGTGTCTTTTTTTCTTTTAAGTTCATGAATTTCAGTTAACCATAAATTACATTATGCACAATGCAAGTTGTGTATACTAACATATTGCTGTAATTTAAAAATGCTATATTAGATCTTTTTAGCATAATTATGGAAAATGTCCCAACTATAAAATAGAGTTGTTTACCAAAGATATATTAAGCATATAAGTCCAAACAATAAGAAAAAAAATGGAAAATCTTGAAAAACATTATGTCTAAAAGAAAAATATAAAAAATTGTAGAAGCTCCTATCCATCTCTATCCTTGCAAATACTTATTTATCTTTCTCCTACTTCAGTTCAAGCATCACCTTTTGATTTCAGCACTGAACTGGATTGCTCATGCCAGCCATGCAGCATGGTTTTATAACCCTGTGTGTCCCTACACTACCAATGTCATGTGTGTGTGTGTGTGTTTGTGTGTGTAGAACGCTTACATAAGTAGTTTTTCTATTCTATCTCTAATCTCTTTAAAGCCTTATTAGGATAATTTGAAATTCTGACATTTTTATGTAGGAATCTCTGGGATGACTGTGTAGCTGAAGCATGAAAATAAAATAGAAGCTGGAGTTGCAGGATCAATACACAAGACAAACCTATCTTGGGAAAGGATATCAATTCCATTAACGAACCCTGCTACAAGTGAAAGTCAAAGGGTTTTTTTGCCTGTAACTTGTGGATTATAATGAATAAGCTTTCATTTAAAAAAACAACCAGACAAACAAAACAAAAAGCAAAAGCCCCTTAGATTATTCTCAAGGCAGAAATGATCTTGCCATGACTGTGATGGATGTGCTCTGGTAGTAATGGAGTAGAGCTACAACTGAATGAGTTGTAGAAGACTTTTGGTGCATGTGTGCAGCTGTCTATTTTGCTATGACCCTTCAACTGTTTTGAAATTGAAGTTACCTATTATGAGCAGAGAGCTGACCAACTTCTTATCAGGCAGCTTTGTAGTCAAGGAGGATCCAGAACCCAGTGAGAGGGTCGGTGAAGATGCTCAGCACAGCATGGGCATGGCTGAGGACAGGGACCCCTCACATCTCCTTGCACTCTATGCCTGCCCCTCTGGCACCAGTGCAGCCTTCACCAGGTGTTTGGCTGAAGGCAGCAGGAGCCATTTGCTGCAAAACAAGGACAGGGCATTTCATTTGCTCCCTAGATTTTCCATCCACATCCTGCTGGCAGCCTGGGAAAGCTTAGGAGCCACCTCTCAGCTCAGCAGTGATGGTTTCACAATGCACAAGCACTTGATATTATTTCAATATGTTATACAAAGGTGGGAAAAAAAAGGACAGATTACATATTAGAAAACACCTTTAAAACCATCTGTATATTTACATGTATATGTAAGTGTGCATATATATGTATATATATATATATGTATATATATATATGTATATGTATATATGTGCTATGTGCAGAGATGTAAATATTGGTCATATTTCACATCTCTGCCTTAACTGGAGATGACAAAGAAATTTTCCAGAACATCAGCCAGTTGAGTGAGCCTACATAATAATCCAAATTACTTTCCACAGATTTCATCTCAGTGACTCAGGACAGCCCACTGGATGGAATCACTACAAAGGTACATGGTCAAATACTTTTTCTTGTGGAAAAATTCAATACCATGCTTCTCTGATATTACCTGCAATTATTTGTTGAGGCAGTTTAAAGGAATAGATAAAACAATGAAACAACATGTCCTATATTAAAAAAAAAGAAGAAAACAATTTCTCCCTTTTCCATTTTATTTAATAAAGCAAAATATGAAGTAGACCTGCTATAATTTGAAAGGTGCCTCAAAATACACAGGATACTAGGTAATTCTTGCAACTTTATTAGAAGCAAAGCTAAGGAATCAGCAACAGACACTATAAATATTAAAATAAGAACAAAATTGTAAATTTCCAAGCATTTTACCTATATTTAAAAGCAAGCAGGCACATACACCAGAAAATGGGAACTCAATGTTTATGTCACATTTAAAGGCTCAGAAATTTCTCACTCAAAAGACACCTGGGAAAAAGAATTGAGATTCCTTAAAAGATAAAATACATATGCTGGATCCTTCAGGTAAAGCTCCAGTCGTTGCCATCCATCTCTGGAGATGTGGGAGCTCCTGCTCCAGCCTGCCCAGGGACAGGTTTTGCCCTGCAGGAAAGGTTTGTGCAAATCCTGCTACCTCCAACACCAAGTAATTTCAGTGTCTGACACTGAGGTGTTATAATAAAATAAGTTAGAAAATTAACATAAAGTAATAATTTTCATACTTTTTCCTCTTCTTTCCTGATAATTAGAGATATTATCACTTAATTTGTACTATTAGCACTTCATTAGCACATATTCTGTTACCAGACTATGCCTTCCAGAAATATGCTATTTTTTTCTTCTTTTCTTTTTCTACCTTTCTGTCACAGTGACTCTTGCCTTCGTGTCTGAAATGCTAAGTTATTTTGCTGCATTTTTCAGAAAGATGTTGAAAATATGTCATCATTAAAGACTTACCTACCAAGAACAACAAATATTTCAATTTCCTTTATAAACACAGCTCAAGTTGCATAAATACAGAACGATACTTTCCCTTCCTCCTATAAAAGAAATTATTGATATCTATTTTGCTTTGCTTGCTTTATTTTTTGCTGTCTTTCTCATTCTAAAATAAATATCAGTCAGATTTGCTTGCCCCTGATACAACAACAAACAGTGTTATTAATATAAAAATGGTCCCTTGATTCATTTACAGCATGCCAGAGGAAAAACAAGCAAACAGAAAACCCTAAAACAATCCCCACCAAGACCCACAAAGGAGTAAACAAATAGATCTTGTTCTGATGAAATGATCCATAACATGCTAAAACCTGCTTCAGGCTAAAACCAATCAACACTTCATTAACACCCTCTGCTAATCAATAGATGATACCAATAACAGTAATTTATCCCAGTCACAGCAAAAAATTGAACAGAAAACCCAAACACAGCTTGCAGAAGTGGGAGCTGTATTAAGAAAAACTTGAAATGGAGCTCCTGGCCTGCCTTATTTCTAACTTTATTCTGTTTATTCCATAGCCTTCCTCTCAGGATGCGTGGTGGATTGCAGTTTGGCTCCAGTTGTGAAAAATGCAGATGCAGGCCAGGACTGAGCTGCACCATCACTAAAACTCATCTGCATTTCTGCTGCTGTCCCTGGCACCATGGAGGCTTGTGTGAGCCCTTACCCTGCAGCTGGCACCGAGAGGAGCCAGGTCTCCTACAACCTGCTGCAGCTCTGGCACCTGCTGAGTTCCAGGGAAGGGCAGGGGCCGAGGGCAGACAAGACCCCCCAGAGCAGCCAGACCTCTCCTTCCTGCATGGGCAGCACCAGTGGGGCAGTGGCACCCTTTTCCTGCTCCCCTGACTGCTGTGGAAAGCAATGGGTATCCCTGCTGATTGCTAACAAGGAATGGCACCGAAATCTAAATGTAGGTTGTAATAAATACATGTAAGACAGAATACAGAATCTCTTTGAGGAGCTCCCCCATCTCCAGAGCTGGATGACAACCACTGGAACTATACCTGATCCAGTTTTTTGTCTTTTAAGAAGTCTCAATACATGTAAGAGAGAATACAGAGAATACTTGATCTCTTTCTCTTTAAAGTACTTGAGACATGTTAAAGCATTCAGAAGGCAAGATATAATTTTCTGTAGGAAACCCACTTGGGGAGATAAAAATGGTGAAAGTATATACTTTTCAGTGAAAGTATAGCTGTCTGATCTGGAGTCCATTTCAAGCTAACTTGCCTTCACACTGGAAAGGAAAATCCCTGCCTTTCACATGCTATTTCTGATGGCAATTTTTGTCTCTTAGTAGTTTTTAGCAAAGTGGAATTTGGCAGTGGAAGAATGTCATGCACCTGCCAAGAGGCAAGAGACTGAAGAAAAGAAAAAACCCATGAAAAAGCTTTAGAGCTTATTTACAAGTCATAATGATAAGACCTTTCCCCTAGAGGTCCCCAGAGACTCCATCAGTGATACTTTTTAATGTATAAGTCCATTAGAACAAAATAACATCATTTCAGGCAAAGTGAAATAATAACTGATTTTTGTCTTGGATTTCCCACTGTAAACCCTACACTAGAAAACATTTTAAGTATTAAATAAGAAAATAATATAACAACATCAAGAGAAAAAAATATTCTTTGATCTTTCAAGAAATCAAGTTCCAAGGTAGTAATAGAACTACAAATACAGTGGTTATTTTTTTCTTTTCACACCTCTGTTTTATCTAGAAGACTTGCTTACTCCATTCTGTAATTTTCTTCCTCTTTTCTTCTTCATAAAACCTCCTAAAAAACAAACAAACAACTCCCTGCCACAAAAAAGGAGAAAAATCTTTTAGCAATGCAGCTTTCAATGAGTTAACAGAAGTTGCAGTTTACTTGAGTAGGGCGAGGAAAAATATTATTAAAAAAACATAGGAACTCTACCATTTTTAATTTTCTTTTTCACTAAGAAAGAACATTTTTTTTAACAGCATATCAAGAATTGCAGTTCTGTAAGAGCCAATATAAACATCTAGCCATGGCATCAAGTTTCAAGATCCTCATTCTTGGCAGAATAATTTTTTTCTCAGTTTTGTGGTGTTGCTTGACACCTTCCAGCTGATGAAGTACCTGGTTTGCTAGAGGGAGCTGATGAAAACAATTAAAAGTACGACAGAACACCCAGAAAGGGAAGAAGAAGTTAATAATTACTTTTTTAAATCCTAAATGACTGAGATGAAAACTTCTTTGCAGTATTTGCAGTTAAAGAAAATATGTTAGAAGTGGAAAAATGCCACAAAGGGTTGAAAATGCTGCTCAGCTTCACATATGGCATTATCCATTAAATGACAGCACACACACATACATATGTTATATGCAGAACCTTACATAATGTCCTAAATGACTAAAGAATGCCTTCCTGTATCTGCAGATCCCCCATCAAGACCAGTCATAGAAATATATTTCATTTCTGTTACTTTGAGGTATGAATGTCACTATAATTACTTACTGATATTACCATGGTTTTAACCTTTCAAAAGAAAAGAAATAAAAATTAGAAAGGGGCCTATTCTAAGGAAATAAAGAATGCAAGCCAAGGTTAAGTTTGTAAATACCATGGTAACTGTATACTATAGTGTAGTAATTATATATTGTAATTCTTTAAAGGACATGTCAAGTTGACTGAACACAGCTTGAGTTCCTGCAAACTGTAGGGATGGGAAGATAGCTCAATAACCAGTAATTCAGAACTTAAGATTTGGCTGTGTCTGTGATCCCTCTCACTACTTGATTTGCCAGTTCTGGGCATTTAGGAGACATCAGTTCCCAAAGCACCTGAATTTTTACTGTTGGGTACAAGCAGTTTGTTTTATCCCACTCCTTCAGTGGAAGGCTGTGGGGCACTCTATGAAGTCTACGCAGTGGCACAGATTGGAGGGGAGGTCAGAAGTAACTGTGGTTATTTCTTTAAAGCAGAGGTTTGTTTCCTCCACCATCATGACCCAGTGAGCCAGTGGGCAGCCAGGTCCAGGATTAGACCACCATGAGAGCTGAAGAGGCTTTTCAAACAAGGAGATCCTCACCAGCTCTAAACCAAACAAGGCAATGTTGAGTCAGAAGCAGTGCATATAAACTCTTCCCACTCTTCAGAAAAGAGAGCCAGTGTTCCCACATGCATTCCCCTTCATAACTCATCTTAAAGCCCTTTCTCTTGCTCCAAGGCTGTGGTTAACCATTGGTTAACCATTGGCTAGGAATGAAATCACTTTTGTTCATGTACCAGTTTTTCTGGAACTTAAACAAAAGTGACTTGGATCAAAAGGAAAAATATATTTTGAAGAAAGCTTCCACAAGGAAATTACCTAGAATAACTATGAGCACTGAAGGCATGAGAGGACATGTGTGTTAATGTTATGTTTGATTACACGATGTTGATTTTTCTAAAAATGTTTGAAACTCTTCTTTGGTTGTAAAATATATGAGTAATTACACATCAACATAAAAAAAAGGTGAAGTAAGAGATTTAATTAAAAACTATTAAAGTGAACATGTTTCTTTAAGCACAAGAAATGAACCCACTGGTAGCATGAAAACTTTTATAAGTGTCACACAGTATTTCATCATTCTGCATTCGCATTTTGCATCAATGACAAGGTATGAAGGGTACTCTCCCTCTGCACAAACCTTTCATCTGCACTCCTTGAGGGTCTTTTGAAGGCAGTATGAATTCTTTTAGGTGTTTCTCAGTTTCATATATACAGCTGACTGAAAAAAAACCCAAAAAACTAAGATGGAACAAATAATAATTGTGTCTGTGCACACTCTCCCGAGTCAGAACTGAAGCCGTCTTTCTCTCTTGGATTTGTCCTGCTTGAGAGGCAACTTCCAGGCTGGTAGATGCATTTTTTTCTCTTGCAGGGCAGAAGGGAGATTTGAAAATATGAGCAGTCATAGCAAAACTGGGGTACCAGGTGTTGTAGTCTCCTGCGGGCTGCTTTCCCAGTGAGGAAGAAGAACTCTCTGAAGCCTGCACACACTGCAGGATCGCGACCTACGAACAGGAGATTGCAGCTGCCCTGGACAAATGGCAGCTGCATGAACTGTATCTCACTATCAATCTGCAAGTTGGGAAATCCACACCTATCAGCAATTCCCAGCAAAATCCACCTGACAGCTAGAAAAGTGTCCTGGTGGTGGCACAGAGGAAAGCTTCAGATGGAAACAAACAGAGACTTACTTCTACAAGGAATGGGAGGAAGTGAAGTTTTTTTTTCACAGGAGTGGAAAGATTGAGAATGAGGATAACAAGACTTTGAAGGAAAACATAAACTCCCTACCTACCTAGGAATAATAAATCTTAAAGCAGGTGTCATCTCTGAAATTCCCTCCACCTCACATGGCTTTTGTGGGAAGTTCTGGTAGATTTTTACCAAGAATTTCCATAATCCTTTATTTAGATGATGTGAACCCTCGTAAAACCATCTGTATTTCTTCAATTAGTGAAAATCTTCCACAATGGCCAGGAGATGTTCCACATTGGATGTTGCAGGGTATGTTTCTGTACTTGTCAGTACTGAAGGAACACTATTTAAATTTTTCCCCCACTCTGTAGGCTGGGTAGCTTGTCGAAAAGATAATAAGGTAAAAAATAGACAGGTATACTCAGGAAAGCTGGAAAAAAAGTAAACGAACTTTACCAAGTTCAGCAGCATAAATATAGTTACTAGGTAATTTTTCTCCATCTGTCTGCTCTCAGAAAATCATATACAGCCCCACTGTCTTTATCCTCCCAAGCAGTGGAATATGTTACTTGGAAACAATCAGTCATTCACACAAAAATAACCTTTCCATGCCTGTCACCAATAACCATAATTTTGTGTAAAAAAAAGCCCTGAGGTGCTATCCTTCATCTCCTTTTAAACAGAATTCTCTGAACCAAAATGTATATTTTCTGTGTGAATTCCTTCAGGGGAAATATTTCCAGTCTTATTTACAGTTAAGAAAATGCAGTGGTTTAAATTTTAGGTCTTTTTAATTTTCTGTTGTAAAATGGAAATATTAGTGCTTGTCTGCAAGAGTTCATGAACATTAATAGTAAATGAAAGCTCCATAAATTGCCATGATTAGAGCTAAAATCAATAAATGAGTGCAGGTGGGCCACTTTTTTTTAAAATGAATAATGAAAATTTGAGTTGTATTTTGAGTTTGTAGCAAGTATATTGACCCAAATCTGTGCCATCCATCTGTTTGATGCCAAACTGAGTTTGAAATTGTTCTTTCTACCAATGTTTGCCATACTTTTGAATGCTAAATTCCACTACAGAAAATTGAAACCAGCTGTGCCTTCTTTCATCTCACCCATATGCTCTAAAATCTTTGCCAAATAAACTCCATAGCTTTTCCTGGTAGGATGTCTTCTTTCCTGTTGTTCTTTTGAGCAATGAAACAGCTATCAGAGCAGGAATTTGGATGCCACCAGTGACTGGATTAACATATAGAGGAATTATCTCCATAGCTGGAGAGGTAGCTGTTGGGCACTGCAGGAACAGCATGGCCTTGATCAGTGAAAGTACATGGGGTGAGTGGAGCAGCAGCACATGAAACACATGGCAGCATCAGCACAGCTGTCTTTGGTCTGCACTGCTGGGTAGGTTTCAGAGCAGATTTGGATCCTGAGGGAGGCCGAGTAGTCACACAGAGAGGTTGTGCTGTCTCCATTTTTATGGGTGTTCAAGACATAGCTGGATAAAGTCCTGATTAACCTGATCCTAATCATCAAAGATGATTCTGCTTTGAGCAAGAGTTTGGGCTACATGCCTCTTGATGTCCCCTTAACTTAAGTTATCTGGCGATTCTGTGATTCTGGGATGGATCTGTAGCCATGCTTGAGGTACTCTCTTTGCAACAATAATGGACAGGACTTTTATATGGCCAAAATAGCCCACTGATAACCATTTTCCTGTCTTTTCTGGCACAAAACCATCCATAACTTCAGAAACAACTGTGCTCTATTTTAGTATTAAGTTCTTTTTCTACTTTCTGTAGAAAAGCTAAGACCATGTTCAAAATGGAACAGACCATGCAAGAAGCATGATCCTGGAGCAGAAAAATGTCCCTCAGTTTTTACTGCTGTTTTCATGTAGGTATTGCAGCCTACCATGGGGTCTGTGAAGAAATGGTTTCTACTGAGGTGAAGTTTTGCTCTGAATCAGGTGAGACTAAAGGATAAAGATCTGAACAGGCCCAGATTCTAGGATACAGAGAGAGCAATCTGAAATAGGTTTCAGTTCCAGAAGACTTTGAAATGGTTTTTGTTTGTTTCTATTAAGGTTTACTTTTTTTGTTAAAAAGTTCCCATCATGCTAAGGACTCAGGCTGAATACACTTGAAGAAGTTGACAGGAGTTTCAGGCTGGGAACACTGAAGGTCAGCAGACCATGTTCCTACCAGTGCAGGACAGACTCTGTGTCATTCCCAGCCCTTCTCAAGCAGCTTGGTGCCATGGTTGCTTGAATTCTGGAAGGGCCTTTCTCATCTGCAACCTGCACTGAATGTTTTCCTGGAGGCAAAAGCAGCAGCTCTGATAGTTCAACCTAAATGTGTTTGTTCTGTCACTGATAACATATCCTGTGTCTCACAAATTGAAACAAAAGAGAATTTACAACTAATATTAATCACTGACAAATATTCACCAGCAAGTTAACTTCTGTCATTTGTTCTCTGAAGGCAATGAAAAAAATTACTCTGTCAACAGATTTTTTTTTTTTATTTAGAAGAGCACCTTATGAGGTTCTGTAGAAGTGAGTTAAAGCTTAGCTAGCTAGCATGAGTCTGAGTAATGGCTCTCTTACTATAGCTTACTTTAGTCTCCAAAGGAAAAATAGTGCTACATGGGCTTCAAAGAGAACATCAAGTACAAGAAATTCTTACGGGATTGGGTAACAGAATTGTGTCACCTACCTTTATGACCCCATTTTCTGTTCAGAGGATAAATATTTTTTCTGCTGTTGCCCTCCTGCAATATGATATCTTTTGATGATAATAGGATTTTTCATACAGTCACACTATGTGATAATTGAGTGTATACATTGAGCATTCTGCACCTACTAGAGTAGGTGCAGTAGAGTAGAAGGGAAGTGGGATGAATTGTATCTAGTGGCAAGGCCTCTTTGAGGAGACAAAAAGTTTTTGTAACCAAAACTTCAATAAGCTCTTACTAAGGAGACATGCCAATTTGTTTAAGTGCAAAGCACAGGAAAAAGAAAAGGTGCCATAATGACCAGGATAAAACGTAATGTTATGCAATTTGTTTTGACAGTGCTCCAAAGGACCAAATAAATGAAGCTCAGAAGAAATTAATTTAGAAAAAAATGTTAGATTTAATGTAGGGCACAGTGGCTAGTTTTCATGCTGAGAAAAAGGGAATTAAAATTCTGGGCTCCTTTTCCCAATAATATACCTTTCCTAAGCCATTTAAATAAAGATTTTTACTAGGGTTATTCTTACAGCATTATATTTCACACCTCTCAGAGGTTTAGTAGTTCCAGTTAAATCATCTGTGGACTATAAAATTTTCAACACCAATGCAAGTGGAAAAATCAAACCTTGAAACTACTTGGACAACAATTCACACATTTTCAAAGCTGTGGCACTGTTGGCTGTAATCAGATGTTATTGATGAAAATAAGTTTAAAACAAATAATTTTATTTAAAGAAACAGTAGAAATAAGTTGGACACCATGTTTTTAGCATAGACACTTCCCTTTTCCCCATCCAAATCTTCTCCTTTTTAGCACATGCAAGAATTAAACAAAATGTTCTCTATATTTCATTTTGGGAAATGGAAAATCCAAGGCTTTTCTGAGACTCCTCTTACAAATAACACCATAACCTGTAAATAAATTACCCTCTTTCACAGAACTGCTATGTGCTTTCATAAGAGAATGTTGAGTACTTTCCTGGAAAGATTTTTAGGCACCAGATCAGAACAGAAGACACAATTGGCTCTTTGTAGCTGACTTTATTACTCATTTACTACTTCCTCATTATGTTTACAGGATTATATCTGCTTCTTTTCATTCATATTATTTTATTATTTTTATTTGACAAATAGGGTAATTTCTCTCTTTCTTTTCAATGTCAATCTTATTTGTGTTGTTTGTTTCTGCTTCTCTCCCTTCTCCCTGTGACTTGTTAACAGTGGCCAACATTCCTTGCCTTCATCGAGCAGATTTGTTTTCTTGCTTCATCTGTTTCTGTATTTCAGAACTTGAGTTGTTTTACTTTTTCCTGGTTTTCTCCACAAGAGTGGAGCAGAGATTACTGCTCACAGGATGAGAGTATTGAGGGGCTCTTCACTCTGCTGATTGCCTGAAGGACTCGTTTGGCACCAATGACCTGCAGCCACTCACCTTAAGCTGTAGATGTTCAAGGAAAGCACACATTAAATGCTTTTTGCCAGTGGGATTTTCTTCATTCCTTTTGAAAAATCTAAGACTCCATCCAAGGAAACAATCAGCCATATAGGCCAGAATAACACACAGACAGAGAACTACTCCTAGGTTTGTGCTATTGCTGTACACAAATATTCTCCCATTAAACTAGAGACAGTCTTTGGATTTTCTTCCAAAGAAATCTTAATTGAGAATTGAAGCCAGAAGACCTGCTACCAGACTTTTTTTTTCATTCTCTCCAGTACAAGTCATTTTGTAGCCACAAACTCCTGTAGAAAGACAGATGAAAAATAAAGAACCCAGATGTGTGTCAAAGTTTCCCTTTATTTCAGAGAAGATAATGTTAATTCTCATAATGCCAAACTTTAAGTAAACCTGCTTCTCAGACATGCTTCTTTTGTGTCCTCTTTCAAATCTGCTATCCATATGGATAGAAGTACAATACCAGATGAATAAGTGAAAATACTGTTGAAAATTTGACCACCCATATGTAAAAAAATTGCCAAAAAAAAAAGACTAGCTGTGTTCTGATAGTCCTCATCTCTCAGTTATTCAAAAGCTCATAAGTTAACCCTATATTTCAAAACCAGAGTGCTCATCAGGAGAAATTTTATAACCAGTCAAAACTCAGGACACAGCTCTTATATTTCCTCTGCAATGTGAGGGGATGAACGTCATTGTTTGACATTCTTCAGCTGTGTCATAGTAGTTTAGACATAAGGATTAAAAGATGAAGGAAAGTGAAACTGTTGTTTAGTTTAATTTGTGTCATGCTGACAAGACTTGGGATTGCATTTTTCACTTTAAGCTCAATATTACTGTGTAATATGCCCAAAGTAACCCCACAAGTTCTGAAACAATAGAAGTCCAGCTTGCCAGGCTTTCATGTCCTGAGGCCCACAGCAGTGAGTAAGTGTGAGGTAAAGATGAAGCCAACACCAGTAGTGTCTATTTACTTATTTTCAGAACAGTCCGTGGAATTTGCTGGAAATTGGTGCCTTACTTTAGAGATGGCAAACTGAAAACCGACCAGTAAGCAGAAATATAAGGACTAACAGTAAGAGTAGACACACATAAAGACATTTTCTCTCAGAATTGATTCTAAAAACCTGTAAGAATTGGTAGTGCCATTAGCAAAACCAAAAAAAAATAGAGTGAGAGGTGGTTTTGAGGGCTTATGAACTAAAGCAAATTTTAAAATCTTAACTAACTTCTGTAACATTTAACATACCATAATTTATTTTCAACAGTAATGTCAAAATATCTTCTTTTTCTTTTTATCTGTCAGTCCCTCTATACCTCTATATCTATATAGATTACTCCAAGAAGAGTATCTAAAGGATTGAGTAAATTCTGCTTTTATATTAACTTCATTAATGAAGTAGATGAGGAGTTTTGTAGTTTACGTGACTGTCAGAAAAACTCCTGGCTTCCACCCACCTAACAGAACAGTTTCGTTTGTCTAGTTTGCTTTGTCTACAAAATTAGCCTAATTCTTCTTTGCTGTTTTCCCCAAAATCTCACTTGTACATGGTGATGCTTATCACTTTGAATTCAGCCCAAGCAGGAACCCAAAACCACTAGACCTGAACTGTTTCTGAAGCCAAATACAAGGTAGCATTTGCTATAGTTCTCCTAGATCACTCTTTAAAATCCTTTTCTTAATTAAGCCATTTAAAACTAGAAAGAAGGAATATGCCAGAGAAATGTACTGCATCTTGATTCCTGACTGTGAGATTTGCTTCCAGACTACATGCAATCAGTTTGAGTCAGGCTGAATCTCATGAGCATATAGGATTGAATTTGGTTTCTTTGTATTAAGTCAATAATATGAAAGCTATTCTCAGGAGTTGAAACCGAACCCAAACTTTCTGACCAGCCGCAAGATGAATTTAGAAAATCAGAAACAATAAAAACCAAGCAAATCAGCCATGTTCTCATTAAAGTCCATGGACAATTTGTCGTTGGCCTTGGTAGGAATGGGATCTGTCCCAAATTCTTCACTTCTTGCACAAGAAAAAGGAAACTGAAATTCATGTTGACATTTTCCCACTCCTAATCTCATTTCCTCATTTTCCTCTCTTTCCCTGAAATCTAATTCTCCAGGGTCCCTCTGAACAAAGTAGCAAGCATGAGTGGAGGGCTACAGAAAGGATGTGATAAGGCACATGCAAGGCCACTCAACTTTTGCTGCATCAATGTTCTGTGCTTACAGCTCACAAAACTTTGCTTTCCTTAGCCTAGACTGTGTCTGATATAGATCCAGATATTTTGCAAGCAAACAACATCATCCTCTGACTGGCTGCTTGAGTGGTTTTCCACCTCAGTGGTAAAAATGAGAAGACATTTTAATACCTATTTAAATAAAGCACTGGGGGGCAGTGTGATATAGAGAAGGATACACTGGCACAGCTGCTCTGCCATCTGCCTGAGGTGTCACTTCTGGAGGGACTCATGACTTTATCTGGCAGCTCTGCTGTACCTCCTTGGAGGACTGAGAATATGAGCCTGTGCTCTGCCTCTTCTGGGAGGATGAGACACAATAAAATAAACTATAATGTAATGTAGAGAGAGTCTGCCAGTCTAAAAGGTTTGACATACCATGAATGTGCTCTGAATGGGTAGATGCTTGTTTCTCTGTGGGTCCATATGAACTGTGAGAACAAAAATATTAGCCTCTGTGCTTGGGTCTGTGACTGTGTCTGGGAAGAAAAGCAAATCTTTTTTAATATTTCTGAAGTGTTCTTCTTCCTGACAGTAGAGTAAGAAGAGTGGTATAAATTGTTATCAGCTGTTGCACGTTTTCTACTTGGGTTCTGTTTGTTTGTTTGTTTGTTTTCAGTTTATTATTTCTTATCTTTTACAAAAGCAAGCAAGCAAGCTAATCAACTTTATAACATCAGCTAACTTGGAAAGCAAACAAAAGGGCTGCACACACAGGCGAAACAATATACAAACAAAACATTTCCCAGAATGTGCTTAAGCAAGTTATTGATTTTTCTCTTTAACATCAGAAGGTACTGCTATTCTTGTTTGCTATTTAACTCAGAAAACTCTTTCCTGTAAGACTACACTGGAAATTCAAAATTATTCAGAGAAATAATAGAAACCTGAAAGTTATTTGAGCAACCAGAATGTCTAATGATGAGGTTTTAATTCTGTAATTGAAATAAGTCATTCATAAGCATGATTTTACAAACATTTATCTGAAAAGAGTACTCTAAAGGGATTACAGCATTATAGGCCTGGCAAAAAATTCCCACATTGATTTTCTGGATTAAGAGCAAGGGAACTGTTGCTGCTTTAATAAGGAAATGAAAGCTACCTAGAAATTATGTTGAAGGGTAATTTCCCTTAAGGTATATTAAAAGAAATTCTCACCTTGGGGCTGTCTACATGGCATAATGCATTATGCAATGTCTTAACTTGAATATGAAAGACAGTAGAGTGACAGTTTCAAAGAACTCTTTCATGTGGTGTATTGTTTCTAGTCTTCAGCCAAAGGTCACATCTTCAATCAGTCACTTTTCCCCTACAATGTATCCAAAATAATTCTGAAAGCAAGAGTTGCAATCTCCCCTGTCTCAAGCCCAATAGCCCTGCTCTCGTTAACTCCTTTGCAGCATCCAAAGCTGCACCTACATTTTTCAACAAACAGATAAATCTGGAAATGGGAAGAAAGTGCTGAGAGCAAAGCTTAACTCAAAAAAGAACAATCATGGCTCCATAAAGCTTTCCTGGTATATGTAAGGCTTTCCTAAATAAGCCAGAAATGCAAGGAAAGTGAGCATGCCTTTTTCCATTTTTTAGTTTGAGAGCTTCTATGCAAAACAAAAACAAAACCAAACCAAGAAGACTAAGAAAACTGCCCATTTCACGATGACATTTTCACTGTCTTTGTGGTAAACCTGTAAGGAACATATTCAAACTTGACTCATGCAAAATAGACATTTTGGAGGGTCTTGATTTCACATCTCATTTCAGGCCACACTCCTACTTTGGGTCAGATTTCCATACATAATTTTAATTATCTTTTTGCTATTTAAACATATTTTATGCAACTACATGTAAGTATATAAAGATAAATGTGTTGTCATATACATGCTGTATGTGCCAGAAAACAGGCTTCATATGGAAATGTACACGGGGTTAAACAAGGATACTGTCCTCCTCTGTCTTTTATGGGAAAAACAGCTGAAAGCATAAACTGTGATGAAGACTAGCCTGTAATCTGTAAGGTGCTGAGCGAAGATAGATAGAGGTAGTAACCAGCAGAGGCAGAATGATATTCAGCAGCACTAAGTTAGGGGGTTTTGGCATTCTCAATATGAGTAGCTGACCTCATATTTATGAATAATACCCAGGAACCCACCAAATGAGAAAAAGGATACAGCAAACACTAATTAAATATGTGCTCTCCCTCAGACTAATTAGCACACATAGAGGTTAGGCCCTAAAGAATAAAATGTGCAGTTTGAGAGTACAAGAGAAAAATACAATGAAAAATTCCAAATCACTCTCGTTGGAAAGTGTTTTTGCTTCCGCTCACTGTGGGTTGATGATTCAGCCTCCTTTCCTTACATAAAATCTGCAAATAAAGCTCATAGCCACAGGTTTCCTTTATTTTCCCTAAGAAATGCAAGAGAACATGCAAGACATGTGCCACCTCACCAAGTTCACTTGAAAGAAGGTCATTCATATAGTCTGAGAAGGTAGCACTTACTGCCTCTAAATTGCATAAAAAAGAAAGTTTTTCAGAAAATAGATCACAGCTTGGGATTCAGACAATGTGACTAGTATTCAGACAGCAACATTAAAATGGTATCTTGAGGCACTTCAGTTCTTTAGCTCTCAATTTCATTTTCTAAAGACACTTCAGATGAGAGCAATGAGACTATTTAAAACAGTTATTGTTATTCTATTATTTTCCAAGATTCAAGCTAGGGAGAAAATTCTAATCCTGTCTGTAGGACTTTTAAGGCTGAACTTCCATAACCTCTGCATGCATATTTTTATAATCTGTACTGATAGACTTCAAATCATCTCTTTATCTTTAATATCATATACACACACATAACTTATTACTTCTACAGCATCAATATTTGTCATCTTTATGTCTTTACATCTATCAGCTTCCTTCTCTAAATGGAAAGCAAGGTCTACACCCCAGCATATTTTTTACATTCAACTATGATACAGTATACAGAGTAAAAAGTGGTATGTTTTCCAAATGAATTCCTTTAGGATATTATAAAGCACAATTTTTAAAAAGCTTTTTAGTAATATATACATTATTTGCTCTGAGGACACACATATACTAATTGAATTTAACCAAGACCTTCTTTTGTTGAGGAAGCTTTTATTAAAGTAGCCAAGATTAGGGAAAGTGTAAGATTCCATGGAGGTACACATAGGGAAAATCAGGAGTAAGGACCCCACTTGGCATCTTCCCTTGTGGTCTGCCTTTACATATTTTCAGTCTTGCTGTGCCTGGGCTCTTGGCCTCTCCATTGTGTGAGTTTCAGGTCCACTGACTCTGTTGCTAGAAGTGTTGATCTAAGCCACTCGCCTTCGCTTTACCTGACTGGACCAAGGAAGTTGGATGTCACAAAGGTATTGCAAAATTTATGATTCCAGAGCTGGGAGGGTGTCTAAGATCAAATCAAATCCATCTAGCTGTTTTATTTTCTTTCAACAAAGGGAATAGGACCTGGCTGTTGGTTTAGGAGGCACCTTTCAGTATCTTCTACACACTTTGGTGCTTGTGGACAGCCTAGAGACCACAGGAAGCAGTACTCTGGAGTGGGATGAAAACTCTACCTAGCAATCATGGTTGAGAGGATGATCAGTTATACCTGGATGATCAGACTGTATCTAAAACTTATGCCTACATCTAGAAACTTCAAATAAAATTTTTAGGCATAAGAATGACAGTGTATTAGACATGGTTGTCCCAGACCTATCACAGTGGCTCTATTCAGAGAGTGTCTTTGAAGAGATATGTTACTGATTTCTATGTAGCCAGTGAAGGCAGATTAAGTTCTCCACTTATATATATATATATATATATATATATATATACACATATATACACACAAAAGTGATATGTAGAGAGATATAACTGGAGAAAGACTTGGATATTCTCCAAACCCATCCTTATTTCCCATCACAGCAACTGAGTGGATATGAAAGGGATAAATAGCATTCATTGAAGATGCATATTACAAATGGCATTAGCGTTGTATATTGTTTTCCAATGTATAAAATTGATCACAAATTTCATCTGAAGGTACTGCTTGACATGGCAATATTCACTGCAGATTATATTAATAGAAAGGTATGACATCATTACTTAAAAGAACATGTGCTACACAGTCAGACTATATAAACCTCACTGGAAGTCTAAAAAAATGCATTAGGAAGTTTTATTATGTATGCTGGGTTAAGTCCAGTAGAGTTGACAGAGGAATCTGCAGCCTTTGCTTTGGATCTCCAGAGCTTCATCTATTGGCAGAAACATCTTTCCTTGTTAACCAGACTTTAATCACAGCTACTTTGTTCCAGCAGACATTAGTAAACGCACATGCCACTAGACACAGTGTCCTAGACACAAATGATGAAGAAGAGAATGCAAAGGATGCTCTGATAGCAAGCCACATTTTTGTCAGCTGGATATTGTTATGAAAACAAGTAACCCAATGAAATCCTTGGAAAGGGATTTGGTTGCTAGTATATTTTTAACACCAGAGTACAGTATTTTTAAAACCTCTTGGAAATTCTAAATAGACATATGTTTCATTGCTTTTGGGAAAGATTGGTTCATGTTGGCCACTAAATTTCATAATTTTTCAGCATTAGAATGTTTTTCCTCATCTGGTTTGATTAGAAAAATCTTATTTCCTTCTTGTTTTCCTCTCTGAATTCCTTCCTATGCTTTCCCCTCTCTTATTGGAAGTGAAAGAATTACAGGATTCAGTTTCTTAACAAGCATCCAGAGAAGTGAAGTTGTAAAATAGAATTACTATTTTGGCAGCGAGGGCAGCCATATCTCTAGATATGTATTATCTAAATATACCTGCTGGGATTCTGAATTAAATGGTACAGTAGAAATACATGAACAGAATAAAGATCCCAAGCATCCCACATTGCTACCCCCTTACCCTTGTACATTGGAGGTTGGGCACCAAAACTGTTGCTGTTCCCTTTTTTCCATTAAATCTGAACATGAAACCCTGCACTTGGCGTCAAAACAATTCCACAATGGATTTGTCTTTGTTGACCAGTTGCACTATGTGCCTAGAGATCACAGCACCACCTGACAATATTACTGAGTTTGACCCTTCTTGAGGGGACTGCAAAATGTGTTTCACACAGACCATTTTCCCATAGTAGCAGATGAGTTGGCCAGGAAATCTCTCTGAAGAGCTCACCAAGGCTATTGAGGCAACCACAGCCATGACATAAGGCTAGCTTCAGATCGTACTTTTGTGAGAGATGTTGCAATGAAACTCTAGATTTCACAAGGGTCAAACATTAGTAAACAACTCGCAAACTACTTTGGTGTTCCTATTTCTTCATGAAACTAAAAAATCCCAAACACCAAAATATGTACATTTTTTCTCTGCACTTCATAAGTTTGTGTATGTGATAGTGGAGATTCGTACTTTAAACTGTTGCTCCTACATGACCAGGTTCAATAAGTATTAATATGCATCTTTTGCCTATGAACCATTTTCATTCATGTATGTATCAGTACAGGACAAGAAAAAATATTTTGGTAAATATGACCAGAGATGCAAGCAAGGATCTGGACATCTATTGACAGTGGAGAGAAAGCACTTGACAAAACCATCTCTCTGAGGGAGCACACCTTCTCAAAATCTGACTTCTTCCCTGGGAAATGTTGATTGTAATTTTGATTGGGAAAATAAAAAAGAAGAATTGCTTCCTATTTACAATCATTTAAAAATATTGCAACTGAAATGGAAAAAAAAATTTGATTGAGCCCAAACTAACTTAGAAACTTAGAACCATTTGGAAATTTGTTTTCTGATTGTCTTTATAATGCAGTGCACTAGGATTACCATTTAACTACATATTTATCTTGTTATGCTGTATTCTTCTGCCCATTATTTTAGTTTTGGGATCTTTAGTGACCTCAAAATGCCATGTGCATGCTTTGAAATAACATGGTGTATATATTTGCATTAGCAAGACCAAAGGTAACATTCCATGGATAACCATGGAGATGTCCTTGTGTGCAAAACACTTCCATTCCTTCATGGCAAAGCCAATTATTTGTGTGCTTCAATAGCAAAGGAAGGCTTGCCTGCATATGCTGCCCTCTTGATGCCTTGTGAGCTTCAGTAATTTACTGAACTTTAGGAAGAGCAATCAGAGTGGTAAAGCAGCAATTCATAAGCAATTGCCTTTTAAGCAAGAGGCACAAAATTTTTAATTAGGCAATTCAGGCATTGTTTAAACTGAAGTTGCACCTAGGTAACCTTCACTTACTTAATAAATCATCTTTAATTCTAATCAGGAATATTTATTTTTTTTGTCACTAGAAAATAATTAATGAAATTCTGATTCAAAATTCACATCTATCTTGATTCAGTGTGCTGCAACAATTTTTTGCTGGAAATATCTCTTTCTCCTGACATCCCATTAATTAAAAGACTTTCTCTGCAAAACCATGATTCATATATGTAGATTAATAATGCCATTTTTTACAATTCACTGCAAAACTATCAAGGATGCTGCTATGCCATCTGGTTTTAATAGAATAGTAAAAATTTTTCATGGAATTTGATTGCATAATTTAAAGGAATTTTGGAAGTATTTTAATTGAGTTATTAATAAGTTTTCCCCACATTATCTTTACTGATACAGAAAGAGCTTCATAAAAATTTCATAAAGAATTCTTTATGATTTTTACTTCTGCAAGATCTTCTTTTAATGAGCCATCATCTTCAGGATATATTTCATTATCCAGGTTGAATAAACCAATCACTCCTGAAAATCTATCAGATTCTGATTCTTTTGCAGCAAGTAAATAATTTAATTACACAGATAATATAAATTTAAAAAGGTAAAGGTAGAAAAAACTGAGTCACTCAAAGCTTGAAAACTACAAAAATCACAGCCTTGTATTACCAATAAACTTCACTACAGAAATCCTGCTGTCTTCTACCATTTCTGAGGTAACCAGAACAAAGTTATAGAAATTATAAATGTATCTATGTTCCAGCTATAGGAAGGGTATTGCATCTTTAAAATTATTTCAAGAGTATTTTTGATAAATGAAAGGCAAAAGTGTCAATTATTAGCTTCTGATACCTGCAAACCTTTAGCTGTTATAAAATCTGTATCTAATATTTTGGTGCTTGACTAATCAGTATTTCAATACAAAAGGTATAATACACACCATGGGAAAAAATAAAAACAAACCCTTCACTAAGAAAGATTTTGGCTTTGATAAAACATCGATTTAATGTGATGAGGTTGGGAGGGGAAGTGGTTATGATTTTAAAGGTTTAGATCAGAATAGTTCAGTATCTATACATTTTAAGTGAACCTTAGATTTCTGCTTGAAATTTTTATTAGAGTGGTTTGTAACTAGCTGTCTTGCTCTGAGGTGTTCTTAACTGCAACTCTCAGAAGGTTTTAAGCTTAATGATTTGAAACTGCCCTTCTTTAGCACAGTAGGAAGACATGTAAATCCTTGTTAGAGATAATAATTTAGATAATTACAGAAGTTTTCAGACTTGCTCTTTAAGTTCACAGGCAATTTAGAGGATGAAGAAAATGTGTCACATGTGAACCCTATCAAACAAATGCTTTTTCTCTCTGCTTCACCACTCTCTGCTCCCCTAATTCAACTGCTGAATGAGAATAAAAACTTGCAATATCAAATTTACTGGCAAGATGTAGCAGTTCTTTTGCTCAGTGGCCTTTTCAGCTTTGTGTAGAAATGCAAGACTCTTAAACAAAGAAATATTATCTTACAATAAGCATTTCACTGATAGGGATTTTTGGCTCCATTATCAGTAGAATTGATTATTCAAAGTTTAATACATGAAGATGTAGAAGATTCAATAAATAATTCAATGAATGAAAAGTTATTAAGACCTTTATTTAAGATCTATATTTCACAGCTTTGTTTGGAAGAGAATAGCAGATTTTTACAATTGCTAAAAAGAAGAAAACTCATTTAATGTAGACCATTAAGTATATACTTAATTAAAATTTAAGAATCATAATTGCAGCTTTTCTACATCTTATGAAACTTCATCTCAGCCTCATTGATTCCTAACAGGATCCTGATAGATGGTAAATTTGTCATTTCCTGTTTATAAGAAGCTGTACTCAATATATCTGACTAAAGGATAAAAAAGAAGATTGACTGTAGACACACCAATATTTAATGTAAGGTTGATTGACATTTTATTGTCTGTAAACACTGGGACTAACAATAATGACTGAGGTACAGAAAGTTATCTGGTTCTCACTGGTTACCAAGTGAGCAAATGTGCTGATAAGCCTTCGTGGGTCATAGAAAGGATGCCTGCTTCATTGATTTTTATACATAGGTTTAATTTATAATGTTTTAGACAACAGACATACCCTTTAGATATGACACAGATATAGTGGCAGGACTATAACAACAGTGCTCTAATTGCCATAGACCCAGGCCAGCACCATTGGACATAAGATATTTTTTTCCACAGAGTAATATAAAAGGTCTTTTTCTAAACATACAACTAGTAAAAAACATCACACCTATAAGATGGGCATTACAGCATGTGCTGTGAATGTCTGTAAACAAGTGGAATGGGACTGCTTTCTCTCACAGCCAAAGCAATCTAAGAGAGTGTTAGGGGTGGAAAGCCTTGAGAAATGCAGATTGTGAAACACATCAGGATGTTTCTATGTGCTATAAGTACATTTCACCTGACAAAGAGGAAGATCATGTTGGGAATTTCACTTGGGAGAGAAGAAAAAGCAGTTTTACAGGAAAGAGGACTCATAGAACCCTGTCCTCTGGAGGGAAAACTCTCACCAGCCTCAGTGTCATGTGCATGCCTGGCCACTCTGCAGAGGCAGCAAATAACCATTTCCAATTGTAAAAGAAAATTTTGAATTCTGTCTCTAAATTGCTGATAGATTCATGCATAACAGAAATAAAGTACTTGCACCAGATCAGAGAGTTGGAATTTCACACTCTCCCAGTGACTTTTAGTAAGGCGCATTTCTGTTCCCTTCTACTTGGGAATATGCCCTGCAGACATGAGGTCCCCCTGCCTGCCTGTGGAAAGCCATCCTTCGCAGGTCTGCCAGAGCTCTCTCAACCACATAAACTCATTTCTCTGATTAGTTTGGTCCTAATATCCAGAGTTACAGTTCCTGTCCTTTCTCCATGCCAAATTAGATCACATCCCAGATGAATCCCAGGGATGATATTGTCACACATGCAGTCACTCTCCCAAACTTTTAGGCCACAATTCATGCACAACTCTTAGAGCTCTCATTGTGCCTCACAAACTGTCACAGTTCAAGTTCCCTAATTCCCACATAAGCAATTTGTAGGCAATGTAGACCACTCTACTATCAAGATGTTGTAAAGAACAGCTCTTTTTTTTTAACTTATAATAGGAAACTGCTGTGTACTGGATGCAGCCCTGTGATAGCATTAGGTGTACTTCTGTAAATTACATTTGCTTTTACACAAACGTAACAAGAGGGATTCAGATCCCATTAAATCTCAGTTGAGAGCTGGGTAGCTCTTAACAATACAATAAACAAAATAAACAAGCATTTATTTTAACTGATCATTGTAGCAAAACATGATATTGAGATGTGACCATCAATTCTGTGTGGATCATAATGATACAAATACTTTAATGCTAAATGCAACAGCTGGATGCATTACTTATCTATCCTTTATGTGCACCCAGCCACCAATGTTGATAGTTGTCTTCTGGCAGCAAAAAAAGTCCACGTCTGTGCAATGAGGGGATGGTTCCAATAGGGAATTTCATAATTACTAAGATAAAAAATAACAAAAAGACATTTCTTTTCCAGGATAAACATGACGGGTTATGCTGAGCTGCAGCAGAATAATCTCTAAGGCAATCTCTGCTTTCACCAAATCTACATAGCCCCAGGCTAATTCCATTCTCTGTGACTTGCAGGAAAAAACAACAGCCAGTGTCACTTAACAGTAATGGATATTTGAAACTACTTAAGCTTTTAATTTTTTTTTCCCCTCATATGTACAAAATTAATCTTAATTTATTTTCATGAGAAGTCAGTGCAATGGAAGTCAGGTTTTGAGAAACGTTACCAGGATGTAACAAGTTGAAATTAAAAAGAGAATTCTGTGAATAGTGTGGAAATAACAATACTGTTACTATTAATGTTGCTGTTATTATATTATTATTATTATTATTATTATTAATATTATTATTATTATTACTACTACTACTACTACTACTACTACTACTACTACTACTACTACTTCTTCTGCTTTGGATCTTTGGAACTGAGGCAAATTCAGTCATTAAAATAATTTTTTTGTCAATGTGAGTGTCTGATTTATGTTTGCCAGAGGATATTGCCAGAGTCAGAAGGATTTTTTTCGTTTTTGCAGTGCATTTAAAATAGGTTTTTTCACAAGGTTCAAAAGACAATTTATTTTAAACGGAAAAACAAATACGACAATGTGCTATTAAAAGGCAGAAACAGAAAGAATAACTGAATTCAGCAAATTTTAAACCTCTCTGTAATCCTGCACATTAAACAGCTCCCTGTTTGCTGGATGGCCTGTAAAGATGAAAATAAATGCAACTGCAACTGCAGACCAAGATCTTATTAACCACAGCCTAAACAACTGCAAATATAATGCCTGTAGTAACTGCTCACTGTGCACAGCTGTCAGGAGATATAAACATGATGTAAATTGAGTGTGAGAGGATTTGCAGGACCTTGATAGCAAAAGCTCTAGTCAGTCAGCTGTGATTCCTCCATAACCATAGCTCTTGGGTGCTGGATTGTCCAGGTGGCCCTGATGTAGCTCTTAGGTTCTCCTGTGGGAGATGGAAATCCCTGCAAAAATACATCCCTTAATATATTGGGAAAGTCAGTGTTGGAATGGCATATTCTTTGCATCATCCTGCTGGTGCATCATGCATATAATCCATAGAGCATAAAAATGGTTGAAAGCATTAGCTTATGATCCCAGGGGAAAGTCTGTCTCCACCAGTTCTTAATCAGTAATTAACTGGAAGCAGTAACCTTATTTCTTTTCTCAAATTAGTCTGCTTGTCACCCTTTTGTTAGAAGATATGACAGTTTTTTTTTTATCTAAAATCTTTAAATCCAAAATTTCCCTAAAACTATTCTCTATCTTTAGAAATTTACATGTGATGCAGACTGAAATCTCCTGATGGTCACAATATGAGACAAGCTGGCTGACATTAGTGTTCCCTTTGACCTTTATGATAGCATGCTGAACAGAAACATTTCTGCCCTGAAGGGAAAAGCAAGACTACCAGTAGTTTTTTGTTTGCTGGGGTTTTTTTCATCTGAAACGATGTGAGTCAGTAGAGCATGTGCAGTATTCCCAGAAAGTACTGGCAGCAGAAGGTCAGGCTTCCAGGAATTGTACTGCTTAGAGTACAGAGCTCCAGGTTTTCTGTTGTAAGGCCATTCCATAAAATTAAAGGAGTAATTTGTTTAAATCATATAAAGATCAATAGGGTTAAAAATATATAAAAAACCTATATACAGTTGAAGGCAACTTGGTGTTCCCTGGTGCAGAGACTCTGGGCAATGCTACCTTCTAAGGAAGAATGACTTAGACAAATGAAATTCCCCTTAATCACCACCCAGAGTCACTATTTCAAGAAAAATAACACTTAAGCTCAGCACATCTCAACTACAAGCACTTAGTACATCACCATCTTTGAAAAATACTCTTTGTTGGCAAATGAGAGTTTACACTATACCAAACAGCACTTAATATAACTGTATCTACCTCTTTTGGGACCTAGCACAAGGCCCAGACCTTTGAATTTTCTGCCAAGGACAAGTCTAAACAAGCCACAGCAGAGTTATGAGGATGCTGTGACACTGAAATCTCAGCATGTGTGAAAAGAAAGCTTAAACCAATTTGTCCACAGGGTCATTGTTTCTGTGCATGCTCTAGGAACCAGGGCAGACATGGGCTATACCAAGTGTATTCATGGCTTTGCTTACTTTTAGTCAGCTCCAATATATTAATTTGTTGTCAGGAAATGCTGTGTCTCATGCCCATTAGCCAGTGCTCCTTCCAAAATTTCTGGTTGCACCCTTGACTTCATATTTAATTTAGTCCTGTTTCTCTTCACTCTATGGCATCCTCATCCTTCTCTGCAACTTCCTAATTCAGATCATTAGAAAATATTGTTCACCTTTTTTAATTAATCAGTAGCTAATCATGACCAAAGCTTTCATTAACTTGAGTGAGAGCAGGATTCTTAGGTAGCAGCCACACACTCCATACACATGCAATCTTTTAGATTACCCACAAGGAATGCCTAGTGATTTCCAAATTCAGCTTCCCTTTCTTTCTCCAGAATAAGCAGAATGGGTGTTGGGAAATATTTGACATCTTTTCCTCATTAATTTTTCTGCCTTATGATGCAACAGTGACCTTGAGTGACAGTTTAAAACTATACCTCATTTTTCCTCTTAAAAGAACCATGATTTTCCTCTCTGCTTTGTTAAATCAACAAAGGCTGGAAATATTATGCTAAAAAAGTAAAAATGTTTAGTTTTTGGGTAGCATTACTTAAAAATTCATGATCATTCTCTATCATTCAGCACACATTCTTTCTGTCACCAATCTCTTAGTCATACAGGATGCAGCTTAGGACACCAAGCCTTTGGAATCAGTGCATTTATGCAAAGATCTTTGGTTTACTAATAGCTATTATATGTAAATCTGTACTTCTTAATACATTAAACTCCTAAATAAGCTTAATTTATGGCATCATGACTTCTCTGGTGCATACCTGGTTTTGGTTCTAAGAGAGTATAACTGTCTGTTTCAAATAAATGTTTGTCAAGTCTTCATTCTTCCTTTGCTCTTCATCTTTTTCAACCTTTCCTAGATTTGACATGATAATGGTCCCATGATGTCTACTGACTGTAAACAGGAGAAAGGAAAATTAAGCACTAGGATTGTGAAATGGGAATTTTTAAAGAATTATGTTTTTCATTTTCAAAAACATATTCACACTAAAATTAAATTATGACACCCTGAAAGAATTTTTATCATAGAAGAGAAAAAAAATTCAAAAATGCTAAGACGGCTTCCATATGTTTCCTTTCCATTCTTTGTATAATTACTTTGCCAAGAAAAAAATCATATAAATGCTATAATCAATTCCTCCATTTAAAAAGTAATACATTGTGGAAAACAAATTGATTGCTATCTACACAGTTCTTACATGACTGACTAAATATATGTAAAATCTCACAGCACAGTCTGGAAACCAGAGCTGACATTACAGTTTTATTCAGGTTCCGATACCTGCTTATCATAAAATCAGAAATTAGTAGAGAAAATAGCTAGGATCATTGCAGTTTCTATTTTAAGTGTGATAACATCCAATTTACCCTTCCTTTTTGTTCCAATGTGGTATGAACCAACATTACTGACACTGCATGTTGTGCCTTTGTTTTCTTCACCTTTTAGGTTCTTGTCTGGTAGGAATGAAGACATCAGGAAGAGGCTCTTCATCCTCAGGCACTGAACAGGCTCCCCAGGAAAGTGATCACAGCACCAAGACTGTCAGATGTCAAGCAGTGTTTGGACAGTGCTCTCAGGCACTGGTGTGATGCCTAGAGTGTTCTGCGCAGGGCCAGAAGCTGGGATTTGAGGATCCTTCTGGGTCCCTCCCAACTCAGCATATCCTATGACTCCAGGGAATCTCTTCTCCCTGGAATTCTCACTCCCTTCTGGGAAAGGGCTGAGTGGTGGGAGAGGCCATACCAGACCTGGATGGGAAGAGGCTGAACTAAGAATGGCAGCCATACTCTCCAGCAAGGCTGTGACTCAAACCTCTCCCTTTGTCACCTTGTCTGACAAAGCAGGCAGAAAACATCGTTGCACAGACTGACTGAAAGTGCCATCATTGGAGCAGGTACTCTCCATGCAAACTGAAACACAAGGTGCTCGTTTCACAGAACCCTCTTCTGCTCCTCTGAGGAGCATTTCAGGCAGAGCTGTGCTGTCTGTATATCAGTTTCCAGATAGGCTCTACACAGGCAGGAACAATAGCCCTGGCCTAGGGGCCACAGCCAACACTGCAGTTCACAGCCTCCTGCAGGGAGTTAAGCCAAGCCCCAACCCCAAGCCTCTAAGCTCAGTGGTCTCTATATTCCTTGTTACTTTCAGTCATTTCCCAAAAGATTCTCTGGATCAGACAGAAAACCAGGATGTCTAGATAGACAAATTATTAAATGAATTGTTTTCTAATGCAGTCAATAGTTTGAGTGCAAATGTTTGGGTTTTTTTCCTCTATTAGTTAGGCATTCTATTTTTCTATAGTAGCCAAGACCACATTCTTGGCTACTATAGAAAGAATAGAATGCCTACCTAAAATTCAAATCATAACACAAGTATTTTGGTGGGCAAGATATCTTTGGATGTACTTTTATGTTATTTATTTAATGCAGTCCTATGCCATCCTTCCCAAGCATATGCTGAATAAAATACCAAAAGCTCTATCTTCAGCGTTTTAAAGTGAAATAAATTCTTAGTGCTATTGCTTGTCATATGAACTAAATTTTAGTTTTTTAAGATGAATGCCTCTCAAAAACCTAGTCAACCATGACTAGAAAACAAGGTCATTATTTCTGCTCTTCTAATTCAGATGTTGAATGGTACTAATACTTTCAAGCTACAAGAAACAAACCTTCACTCTTTGTTTCTGCTGTTGAATGGTTTGAAGGTACAAAATTACCTCCCTTGCATATTTAATACATATTTTTCTTCAGTTGAAAAAGGGGTAGAAGTGAATTTGAGAGGCATCTAATTAACTGGTATTGACACAAACAATTTATTGTTCAACATGTTAAAAAGGGTTCTTTTGCAAAATGTTTTCATTCTTAAAAACAAAAATGGTAAGCTTCAAATGTAAATCCAAAATTCAGCTGGGGAGATTTTTTCAGAAAATTTTCTACTCCAACATGAAAAATGTATATTTTCTTCAAAACAATTAATTTATAATATTATCATCCCATCAAAATTAAAACAGAAATGTTAAGCTAGCAGTCAGTCTTGATTCGTAAAGCTGAACATGACATATCATTAAATTACTTGTGTGCAAATCCGAATTAATTTGTCCAGATGAAATACTTCAGGTGTTAATCTGACTTCAGCTCTGTAAAAATGTGACACTTAGCACAGGTTGTCCATCTCAGCCTCTTTACTATTCAATAGAGGGGTATTGAAAGCACATACATTTTTTGCAAGAAAACAGAGAACCTACTTTTTACTTCCAAACACTAGAGCTTCTTATGGATGTCAGAGGGTCTAAATCAAGGCCTAAATTAACATGATGGATGTTTTCCTCCTTTTTTTTTTTTTTCTTGGATAACTTATGTAAAGAGCCAATACTGAATTCCAAGGGGGCAGGTAAAATTAAATTTCATTTTCATGAGTATTAATACTAGTGAGCTTAGGGTTTCAAACATTTCCAGGTGTAACCAGGGAACAATTACTTCATATTGTAACACTGAGGAAATCTACAGCTTCATAGTCAGAGGCTGTAATGTTTCCAAAATACCTTAAGTTTTTTTTTCAGAGTTGTTGCTTTGACTGTGCCCAGTCACTGTGTAAAGTCATAAGGAAACCATGCTGCAGTAATGTCAGACAGATGAAATCCTCCCAGGTGGCCTGGATACACACTTTCAAATCCTGCAGCAGCCAAAGGGAGCAAGTAGGATCCTGTACCTCAAAGCCTGACATCAAAACTGGTGTGTTTTGCAAAGCATTGACAAAGCATTGACAAGAAAAAGCTAAACATTCAATTATAGACATCAGAAAAATTCAGAAATAACTAAGAAATAAAAACAAAGTTCAAAGATACCTGTTGTCATCACAAATAAGAAAAAGAGAACATACTATGCCTCTTGCTTCCTATTGCAACTATTATTATTAGATTCTTAATTACTATTAGGTTCTGAAGTCTTTGGATAACATTTTTCCTCTCTCTCTCTACTATTTTACTTTTTGTTTTCACTTATTGTGTTCTCAGACTTGTGCTGACATTCCCTGGAATGGGAAGGAAAAAGTATCAGGAGAAAGCCCTTCCTTCCTAAGCTTGAAGAGAAACCTTAAGGCCATGTGTTTGTTTGTTTCTTGTTTGTTTAACAATTGTTAATCATAGAACACTTTTCCTCTGAGAAGTGAACTAAACCTTCAAATCCAGATGTTTGTCAGTATCTATTTCTCTTTAATATCAGTGTAATATGCAAAGACTCAGCAGACCTTTTGACAAGATTTCAGTGCTCCCAGCAACTGAAACCTTCTTTGTAAATGACTCCACTGAGGCAGAACTGCGTTTGCCCCGTAGCGCCAGGCTCCTGACAGAATCACACAATCATCTAGGTTGGAAAAGACCTTTGAGATCAGGAAGTCAAACCTAACAGCCCCATGTCAATTAGACCATGGCACTGAGTGCCACATCCAAACCCCTCCAGGAACAGTTTCCTGCATTCACTTCCCTGTCTCCAGCCTGTAGCACAGCAGGGGTTGTTGTGGCCAAGGTGCAGGACCCAGCATTTAGGTTTTGTTAAGCCTCATATAGTTGGCTTTGGTCCATCTACCCAGCCTGTCCAGGCCCCTCTGCAGAGCCCTCCTACCCTCCAGAAGATCAACACTCCCCCCCAACTTGTTTTCATTTGCAAATGTGCTCATGGTAGGCTCATGGTAGGCTTAATCCCCTCATCCAGATCACCCATGATTACACTAAACAGGACTGGCCCAAGCCCTGATCCCTGGGGGCACCACTGGTGGCTGGCTGCCCACTGGACATGGCACCATTCACCACCTCTCTCTGGGCACAGCTGCCCAGCCAGTTCTTGGCCCAGCAAAGCTGTGGGCTGACAGATTTTTCAGGATTTTGCTATGAGGGAGAGTGTCAAAGTCTTTGCCAAAGTCCAGGTGGACAACATCCACAGGCTTCCCCTCACCCACCTGGTCATAAAAGGAGATTAGGTTAGTCAGGCAGGACCTGGCAGAAACATGAGCACAGTGACTTGGATCTGAAAGCTGAGGAGCACAGGGAAGGTAGCTGCTGGAGAAACCTTCCCTTGCTGGATCTGAGTCACTACTCACCATGTCCCAACACAAATCCATGCAGCTCTTTTCTGAACAACACACAGCACAGCTCAAAGCAAGCCATACATATTTTGCTAAAGTAAAAGTTCTTCTGGATGGTCATCAAGATACATTTGTTGAACCATGAACACTGAACTTTCTGCTGTAAATAAATGATCAATATGCTCTCAAGCACAGTGGTCATCTTTGCACGCTGTCTATGCCAGTTGACAGCTTTCTATGTACTGTTCTTCTGTAGTTTTTTACTGCCATGCTTCTGGCCAGGCACTGTTATCCCAGAGCAGGGTGTCTGGTCCTCCTTTGCAGGGAGAGCCCTGCTCTGTGGGTACTCACACAGCTTCCACATCTCCTCACTGCACAGGCTTGGTCTCGCACACATCATCACTGTCATACACCAAAATCCAAGAACAGGCACTCTCCACCACAACTGCAGAGTAATTGCAGCCCTGCCTCATTCTCTGAAACAATTCTTAGGCCTGTTCAAATTACAATCATATCCCTGCCAAGCTAATCAATCCTCAGCACAGCCATAGCTGAGGTACCAACTGCACTCCTGTCTCCAGGAAGCTCTCTGTGCCTAGTGCCAGCTCTAGAGAAACACAGTCTGTACTTTCATTAATTTCCTGAGTTTCTGTTGCCAACTTCCATCTCTTGGAAAAGCACAAGGCAACCTTAAAATTGAATTGAAAAGGTGGAGGGTTTTTTTGTAATATATTACTGAGATATTCCTCAGTATGGAGATGGCAGGACGGAAAACTTTTAAAAATAAAATTATCAAGTTTTTGTCAGCTGGAGAGGTCAAATATGCAGTGCACACAACTGCAAGGGCAGAGGAAGGGCTGATTTTTTGGGGATGCATGTCCTGAAATTTCAGTGGGAATTGTGAGCAGTTATTCAACATACCTGAAAAAATATTAAGCCTTCTAAGAGCTCAAGCTGTTTTCTGATCTTAGAGCTGATGTATGTTATCTTCCTTTTCTTTCCCTCAGCCAGTCAAAAGGGCTTCTCACCCATTCCTGCTTGAGCAGAAAAAGCATCAAGCCTTCAAAACCTTCAAAACCTGCTCGTGACAGCCATGGAATATGACACAAGGTCTGTCCCACAGCAGCTTCTGCCCAGTTGAAGTGTCCTTTGCAGAAGGCACTGGAAGAGAGGAGAAAGCTGCACGCAGGAGCTCTGCTGAGCTCTGGCACTTTATCTCAGATCACAGCCCCTGTGTCACAGGGGCTGCTCCCCAAGCTTTTGGCCTCTTGACAAGTCCTATTCTGTAAGATACATTAAATGACCGTGGGTTTCATGACAGCAAAAGTTTTTTTTCTAGGAATTAGGGCTGAGGCTATCAAAGTTATAATTCTCCACTTAGAGAAATTTGATAAGAATAATATTTTGGTCAGGTCTGCTCAGAGCTGATTTGCAGTCATGAGTGCTGCAGGCAAAAATCAATTTAGATAATCTAACTTACCAGCAATGAAACTTGAGACTATATGAAAGCTAAATCTAGTCTCATACAACAAAATACAAGATTATGTGCCTCTGTGTGCATCACTATATGTGATATACAAGCTGGTTTTGTTTCAATGATTTAAATTTAAACACTATATAGATGTATTTTGATGTTTTTAAATAATTTATTCAAAATAAAACCAGGCCATAGCAATCTGCCTTGTGCTAGGATTTTTTTTTTTATAACACTGTTCTTCCTTTAAATTTGAGAAAAAATATTCGTGAGGAATTTTTTTTTTTTTATGATAGTCTTTTAAATACAGATTAGTTAAAATGTAAGTTCCAAAATTAGCAAAGTCACTTCCTCTCTGTGCATCACTTCCCCCATCTGGAAAAGAGCACTGTCTTCCTCAGAAAAAACATTTTGAAATCCAAAAGAAAAAAAACCACTAGCCCTAATGGTACTTCTGACAGCTCTGTTAATAATTTTGCCAAACACCAGCTAATTCATCATATGGTATTTTTCAGAAGAATATTATTTTATCTTACTGGAGAAGCTTAGAATCATAGAATACTTTGATTTGGAAGGGACCTTAAATATCTTTGAGTTCATTATCCCTGTCATGGACAGGGACATATTTCAATATATCAGTTTTCTCAAAGCTTCATCTGCCTTGAACACTTTGGACTGGGCATCCTGTTTTCTGGGTAATCTCTTCCAGTGCCTCATCATCCTCACAGGAAAGAATTTCATCCTAATATCTAATCTAAATCTTCCCTCTTTGAATTTAAAGTCATTACCCCTTATCCTACCACTGCATTCCAGCAAACCCTGTCCAATTCTCTTGCATGCTCCCTTTTGGGTACTGGGAGGCTGCTCTAAGATCTCCCTGGAGCCTTCTCTTCCCCAGGCTGAACAACCCAACTCTCTCAGCCTGCTTCCACAGGAGAGCTGCTCCAGCCCTCTGATTGTGTTCCTAGTCCTCCTCTGGACTTGCTCCAACAGGTCTTCAACCAGCAAGGTGGCTCAGAGCCCTGGCCAGCCTGACATTGAATGGTCAGGGATGGCAAAGAGGTCATACTGTGAACTACTCAGAACAAAATTAGGCAAAACACTGAAGTGCTGAAAAATACCTACCGAGTTTCCATACCTTCCTTCGAGAGTTGAAATTCAGACTTTGAATACCTGGCTATAAAAAAGTTTAAAAAAATATTCTGTTAACTGCAGACACCCTCTTCTCATGTATGTTGATGACTTAGAGAACTTCTTGCATTTACATTTTGGTAAGTTTTTATTTTTATTTTTTCAATATTGCTTCTCCAAAAGGCATTTATGAGTCAGACATTATTTCAAAATAAAGTTGGGAACTTTGAACACACCAAGTTCCTGGAAACAGGGGACTTCCAAAGCACAGAAGCCATATTGACTGGAGTTGCTGTTTTTTCTGGCAGTCCAACTGCTGTGTGTGAAATCCCACCCAGACCTAGATCTTCAGTCCAATTTGATGCCATGGATACATATTATTATTGTTATTAATAGAAAGTAGTTGTAAAAAACCATGAAAATAAACATCCACTACAATGGAGGCGATGAGTTCCTGCAGTTTAACAGGATCCATGTGGGAGGGGGATTTCTGTATGTCAAAGACATTCACCTGACTCTAAGAGCTCAAGATGTTTTCTGGAGGAAAAGCTTCAGGAGATTTGAAAAGCTTCAGTCTCAGAAGCATCTGAATTACTGCTTTTCAGACTATTTGAGACTAATTTCTAAGATTACATATTTGCAATCACTTATCCTAGCAAAATCTACCACTCCAGTAAAATAGTTTCAGCTGTGAAACTACTGCTGTAAGTCAAACAACTGAAGCATGTGGAATGAAGCTCTTCTCAAATTAAATAAACAACACTCATGGTAAATCATGAGAGGAGTAAACATTTTCTCTCTTTATTGCCTTGAAGCACAAGACCAGAAGCTAGCTTTACAAATATTTAATACAGCTTATAAATAAATTACACTGGCAAAAACTAAACACCAGACCTAGGCAGGGGTGATTTCACTGTATAAAAACCCACTGAATTTTTCTCACCTTTTACTACACAAATAAATTTCTGTTTCTCATATCTTGTTTTCTTTCAACTTTGAACAGTTATCAAAGCTTCAGAGGAAAGATGAAATTGATGGAAATGTTTTTGTCTGCCATCCTCTCCTCCCTAATGTCCTAAGGGGAAAAAAAAAAGGAATCCGGCAGAAGAACCAATTGATCAGTAACAATGGCATTATTACTCAGAAAAATCCCTTGCCCTTGAGACAAAGGGCAAGTGCATGAAATGAAATGCACTATGATACACTAAGTAATGACTTGGTGTATCATACTATAATAGCAAGAGCCTTGGTAAGTACAGGTAACGTTCTCTTGCTGATCTTCAGGACACTCCAGGGCACAGGTTATTTAGAAGAATCTTTTCCTTACCAGCCTAGCATTTCTACCAGTAGAAACTAAACCTGCTAGACACAAAACCACTGGGTGATCTGGTTTATGTCCGAGTGCTCAGGCTTATCCTGATAGCTTGGAAGATTTGCTTGGACAGCTGTCACTTATGAGAGTCATTTCTTTCTGTCACTGACATCTTTGCCATGGAGCTGCGACTCTCAGCATCCATTGCTTTGCAAAGGCAGCCCCAGTCCCAGGCACTGGGCACCTCCCTGGGGACAAGGATGTGAGCCACAGGTGGGCCAGGCTTGGTGGCAGGCAGGACAGGGCTGTGGGGAGCTGGAGTCCAACCCTGCTGCACCTTTTCTGGAGCGAGTGCTGATGGTTCTGAGGGGCTGACATGGGATGCTGGGCTGTGGGCAGCCGTGGCCATAGCTGTGAGGCTATGTAGGGATGGGAACACCTGCAAATACCCTCAGAGTCCTGGCAGCAGGACTTTGCTTTGAGATTGTCTCAGAGCTAAGTACTCTGAGACAATCTCAAAGCAAAGACGTTCACATCGGAAATGTGGGCCCATCAGCATTTGTATTTTTGAGGCTAGAACAGTACCAGCTCTGAAGTAAACACAAAAGTGTTTACTTCAGTCCTGGTCATTTCTTTTCACCCCCAAAAGCAGCACCATGTAGAAAATCTCAAAAGCAAAGGCTCCCTGAAGAGAATGCGATAATCCCTGCCCAACACTGTCCTGCTTTGGCAAGGTGAATTTTGTCAGGCTTTTGAGATGGCCATGCACACACAGGAGAGCTCAGCATGTGAGTCAGTATAACTTGTGTGTCGGTCCTTGGGGATGAAGATTTAGACACGAGTCTGGGCTTAGAGCCCTGGCTTGGGCTGGGGTCCATCTATCCCAAAAACACATAACCGTTTCAAGGAATGAAAATCTGGGGGGTGGATTCTGGTATTTTTCCATCTTGACATTCCTGACATATCAGGAAAAAAATTGTGCAATTAGAAGTGCTGTTACGATTTTTTTCATAGACCACGGCATCCTGTGACACTAATTAGCAAAAGACAGAAATCTCCCTAAAGAGTAGGTTAACCAGAAAGATGCATTTTTCTTTTTCTCTGCTAATTTGCAGTGATTCAATTAGAAATTTATCAAATGGCAGGAAAAAACAGTAAGGTGAGGATGATCCATGTATTTCATGAAACCCCGTTAGTGGTAAATTTGTAGCTAATATATAGGTAGTCTTAGCTTTATTGCCTTGAGTTTTTTCATTCACTTTCTCCATGTATACATGCCTGCAAACATGCCTTTCAATCCATACTTGGTGCATCTGCCAGATGAGACCAATATCTACCCTAGGCTTACATGGCATTATGTATTTTTCTTGAGGGGGCTGAAAATATCTCCCCCGTGCAATGACTCCGAAATGGAACAAGAAGAGCTTTGCTAAAAGATAATAGCCCACAAATGAGTAGGAAAGTTATTCTCTATAACCTCTGCACTTTTTCATTCAGGAAAAGCTTAAATTTGATTTTGCTCAGAAAACAAATTAGAACTTACCTTTCCAAAACACAAGCAGGAACATCTGCAAAACCGTAGAATGCTGTACAGAAGCCACAGGAACAAAGCAACTGAGCCATACCTCACAGCAGCAATAAGTATAAAATACATCATTCACTCTGAAAGAAACATCTTTGAGTATCTGCCTTACACTCATTATTCCCTTCTTTCAGAATAAGAAGAAGTACATAGAAAAACTAATTTCCATCCCCCATGAAAACAGAAGATTGAGATAATTTACTTTTGCCCACATTCTGTTAGTTACCCGTCAATGGATATGACTGCTAAAACAAACCATCATAAGAAATGCTCTAGGAGAAAGACAGCAGATAAAGCTACTCACAAATTTCCTTAACACTTTTTATCACTTACAAGAAACACATTACCAATCAGATTTGGTTTACAATTAAGACAGAAAAAAAGAAGAAAAATAGCAGAGAGTTTCTTAGGAGAAAGAAAAAATAGATAGGATATGATCTAATTTGACTTCAATATTATAGAGGTACCAGAAGGCAGTGAACTTTGAGGTCTTATTCTCTCATTCCCCCATCCTTATTAAGATCAGCATCTGCTGATAAAAGACAATGCTAATGAAGACAATGGAAAGGTAGAATCCACTTCATACTGAAATATCTTGCCCTCAAAAATAGGTCATAAAAAAAGAAAAAGGACAACATGCTACTTTTTTTCAGAATGCATGAACATTAACTTCTATCATTAGCTGTGCTTTTGGTATTATGGATCTGTACACATCCTTGAAATTCAGTTGTGCATTTAGATCTACAAACTAGCTGCTCCCCTGGTTCTATGTGAGCACTTGATGACCACTCTCAAAATCTGTCTAAGTCCAATAAACAAAGTGTCTGTCTTATTGATCCTTGGCACAAAATTGGAAATAGAACCACTGTTGTGGCTCAAACATAATAAAATTACCATTTTTCTTTTCTTATTTCTTTAACTGATTGGGATGGAATACTGGGTCCTGGTAAAAACAGCAGCCTGGCTTCAGATATTTTCTTTGAAACCAAAATCTTTTGCTTATTATACTTATCATGCTAATTACATAGACATGTTTCTCAAACTATCCCGAAGTTATTAGTTTCAGTAAATATGGTTCACACTTCTTTCCTGACTCTTGAAAGTTCCTAAGATAGCACACTTGCCCATACTCCCATCTTTTACAGCCCACCCAAGAAATTCAAAGTTTTCAACCTCTGTCCTAAGTCAGAGAAAAACTGCTCTCTTTTGCAGAGAACATCCATCTGCTTTGAAAAATAACTATTGTGACTCATACATTATTTTCCTTTGCCCACATATACATTAACCTCTTTAAGAAAAGTCTTCAATCACATCAACAGACCTTCACCTCCTGAATTGGAGCAGAATTACATCCCAGTTCTGCAGTAACTAGGTAGTTTACTCCCAGTTTCTCCTGGTCAGATTTAATTTTAGACTTCTCTACTAGTCAAAAAAGTAGTGCTTTTAATAAATATCTAATCCAATCCCCTCCTGCAAGGCACATTCTCTTCTTTCTCACCTTCTCGATGTTCCAGTGGAAAACTACTGCAAGCTTCCTATAGCAAAAGGCTGGTGAATGAGATGACTCTAAATTATCATATTATCCCAATCCTACATTTTTCCTTAACTTCTTGGAGGATGAAGCCATATCAGAGGTAATACTTTTTACCTCTTTGGTCTTCATCATCGTAGTCTCTATGTATGTGTTTTATCTTCAGTTTTGTTCCTTACTCATATTTTTCTCCTGGTTTGAAAATGTATTTGTAATATTGGGAAGAACTGTGGAGAAAAACAGTTTGCAGTTAGATCAGAGTTTTACCTGTGTGGTTCCTTTCCTTTCTCCATAAAATCAGATCAGTTCTTCAACGACCCATTAATTAGATCCAGTAGAGCAGGATTACCTTCAACCCTTGAAGGTGGGTCCAAGATGAGGATTACTGAACAATGCTCCAAAAGACTAAAATATCCAAACAAAGAACAGATGATGGGGTATTGAGAAAGAAAAGAGTTATTTGGGTAAATAACTGTTAATACCAGTTGCACTTTAATTTTGATAACCTGTGCAAAACAAGAAAATACATTCTTTGTAGCGATAACCTAACATCAAGAGCATAGTGTTTGATCAAGTTACTCTGGCCAGTTTCACATTCACTTCAGTCACATCCAATGGCATTCCCACCTCAAAAAAAAAAAAAAACCAAAAACTCATTACATTCTGATTAGAAGAATGTTTATTGGTGGTTCTTATTTATTATTTGGCTTAATGCTCTGTTTATCATAGCTTTTATAACTTTCAAAAGTAATTAGGTTGTCATTCTGCTATGCTCAATCCCACTTAGTCACACTTGTCTTAGCTCTATTATCTTATTTGATGCTTTTGACTCTAAATCTTCACTGGCATGATCACAGTATATCCATTTTCAAATTATCACATTAATATCTCCCATTCTGTAGATTTCCTTAAAGCAAATAATTGACTGTAATCAAGAGTCTAAATGTTTTTGTGCAGCTGCAGAGTCATCTGCCTGCCAGAAGCTTTTTAATAAAAACCTAGGAAAAACAAACAAAAACTTGCTTTACAAAGGGGTTTTCTCATGAAGAGCTTTTTTAATCTGAAAAATTACCAGGTGAAGTTAAGCTACACCCTCATGTCAATCACAGATTACAGCATCAAAAATGGTACTGTTAACATAAATTAAACACTACAAATACCCTGGTAAAAAAGTAAAAGATTATGAAAATTTTATAAATTTTATCAAAAAGTATCTATCTGTCTAATTTCATGCCTTGAATCCCTACCTCTATGATCCAATCTGATGCTGGAAAAGGGCAATTGTTGATCTCCTGAACATATACCATATGATCACAGCTCAAGGAGATTGGGTTCTTGTTTAAATATTTAACAGAATTCTAAAAAGCCATTTATTTTCATCACATCTGATCATACTTGCATACTTTGTTTGTATTTAGCTTCAAAACATGGTTGGGAATATCTTTCTAATTGATTAATTGGATGAACATCACAAGTACAAGTTTTAAAATCAATATCTTTATAGATTCCTGTGCTTATGAAAATAAATTTTGCTATGGTTCACATTTCTATAACTACTTATCATTTTTTAAAAGGGTTTTTATTGTTTAAATAACCACAGAAGAAACACTGTGCAGAAATAAGAGACTCTTCCAAACTTTATTTTAATAGGCAATTTTTCAGAAGCATAGAAGAGAAAAAGAGAGAAATTAATTTGCAAGAGACCATGATGCAGATACAGGACTCAATAAGCCAGCTGCCAATAAGATTCATATACAGGGGTTCACTCTGCTATTAAAAAACATGTTTTATATCCAAAGTTGCACATAAACATTTCAAAATCAGTTTTACAACATCAAGAACTCAAAAAACTTTTAAGACATCTACTCAACACACGCAGGAAAATGCTTATGCCCATTTTCTCAGTGTCAGATTGTTAATACACTGCATCAGAGTCTGTAAACTGATCCATTAAATTCTTGGCTTTGTACAGTGACAAACACTTTCCTGTTTTTTTCCACTCTTTATTTTTCACCATTTCACGTGATGGAATACTTTTAAACAATATTTTTCAGCGCATGATAAGCAGAAGAGTGGTTTGGTGGATGGTATGACCTCCCATGGATCAGAGCTACATGGAGTTTCTGCAATTTATTAATCAGCTGTGAATTTTATAGGAAATGTAGGAGCACCAACCCTTGGATTTGAAAAGTTCCAAATGCTTTCAAAATTTTTGCATCCAAAAAACCAACTTCACATGAGCCTGCTTTTAAAATGTCTTATAAATGACACCTTCCATTAAACACTCCAGAGCACTTCTAGTTTGATAGTACAGATCAGATTCTGAATTCCAGCCAGGTTTAATATTACTTATTTTACCTGGCTTGATTCCTAGGACTAAGTTCACAGTGTCCTTTGGTCTTGTTAGTTTTTCAAATAAGCATATAACCTCCACCAATGATATTCCTGTTTCTTCAAGGACTTTCATGATCCCTGTGAGTCTTACCTGCTCTTGCTATAGACTCAAACATTATTTTATGCATGATTACTTAAAATTTGAAAAACTGTTGGTGTTAAAAAACTGAATCATGAACCCATTTGATTATTACACTAAGAAAACAGATCCCCCCATATTTTTGGATTTCTCCTAACAGACTTGACAATTATTGTCTGCCAAAACTTAAATTTTTCCCTGCCTCACACCTTTGTATTGTTCCTTGATTCTCAGTTTATAGCAATGCACATTTATTACTTATTTTCCTTAGAATGAGAAAGCTTCAAGCCCTTCTAAGCAAGATTAAAACCAACAAGAGATGTGGCAGATAAGCAGAACTGAAAAATAGGCTGTTATCCAAAGCTTCACCATGAAAAAAGTGCTCTTCTTTTCAGCATTGGCTTATACTAGCTATATCTTTTGACAGTATCCATTTGATCTGTATTTGTAGTGCCTCGGTTGTTAAGCCTTTCTATCATTTATTAAATTGCAGCTTTTTCATTTTTTTTCAAGGGTTTGTGTTCTGATTAGGGGTCTTTCCCCCTAAAGTACCCATGGTAGAAAAATTTATTCCCAATGGTTTTGATAAAGTTTCTGCTGATTTTCATATCACTCAACTTGAGGTATGAGGTTTTCTCTAAGCATCTCAGATTTAATGAATGCTCATCTTCTCCCAGTGATTACTTGCTTTACATATGATTTAATAATTTTCTTAGATCTTCTCTCTGTATCTGTTTATTCTGAGAGCGTCCTTACATCCTCTCATCCTGAAAACCTAGGCAAACTAGGATCTTTCATCCCTATATTGTGAATATACACATGCAAAGAAGCTTGAAACAAAGTTGACTGCTTCACAGGGCTATAACACTTTACAGGAACTTAGTAAGAGACTGGGTGACTTTATATTCTCCAGGAAAAGGGTCTGGAGAAGGACACTGGAGAAAGCCAGGCATAGATGTCATTGCTGATGTATAAGAGAGTTCATCTAAGCAGAAGCAGAAGTAGTTTTCCCAAGTATGTTCAACTCTCGAATCCTCCTCAGCTCGATTCAGATCTCCTCTCTAAGTGACTGTGATATTTATGGCCCCTCTCACATGTACTGTATCTCAGCCTTTGAACAGTGCTGTCAGCCTTTGGACAATTGCTTTTGTTTTAAACTGCAGGAGAATCAGTAAATTTTAGGTCACCTCAACTATGCTTGCATGAGTCACAGGAAGGAAACTGAGTTTTAATCCTGGTTACCACCAGTCTTCATTACATAAAAAAATTATGACATTTCTTTCTTCTGTTCTTCCACTTCATATTTTGTGGCACTCCATGAAAATATTCAGGTTTAAAGTACTCCATAAAACTTGTCAGTTCTCATTTTTCTACTCCAACAATCAGATAATGGGAGTGAGGGGTGCAGAAATATAAGAAAGTGGTGTGTAATAAAGTTGAAGAAATGGGATGCTTTGAATGGTGTTTCAGTAATTCATGTTTGTACTTTCTTGTCAAAAGGTGTCAGGTAATAACAATTCAGACTTTTTCACTACAGGAAATGTTGAAGTGAACATTGAGAGATAAAGGATTTACCCTAAAAACTGATAGCTTCTATTACCATACAATGGAAAAACCTCTTTCATGGCAAATGCCCCTATTTATCAAGTTTGTCTAGTTGTAAAAATGAAAATAAGACTAAAGAAATCCAATATAGGGCCTGAACCAGTTGCTCTGATCTATCCAATATACCTGGTTAAAGAGATGCAAATTTTACAGTGTTAATCAAAAGAAATGTGAAAACCAAAAATATGTATAGTAACATGTTTGCTAATAGAGACATAAAATGTTTTGTCTGTAATGTATAGTCTATGTAATCTTTATCAGGTTTCTCATGTTCTTGCCTGCTTGAAATTCCACTAAAATTTGAACATATGCCCTGTTCACATTTTGTCTTCAATGCAGAGTACATTATGTGCTGTTATTTAGAAAACAGAGTTACCAAGTGTTTTTATTTCCGAAACTAGTTTACAGATATAGCATTTCAAAATAAAGTTCTGTGAAATTACTGAAAGGAGAAATGGTAACCTATGCCTTGATTGTCTTCTCTGATCTCTCACTTTTTACAGCACATGAATAAATCATGCAACATGCTTTCTTCCTCATTTCCCTTTTATTTCTGTTTCTTTCATTTCAATTTATGCCTGCCTCTGTTACATGATGACAGTTTTATTGTGGAAGAATTTATTTTTACAGCCACAGGATAGATCATTAGTTCATCTGCTGACTGTCTGTACCATACATAAGCTGATTGCTAGCCTGAATGCACAAGGACACTCCTTCTTTAGTCACTGTCCTGTGTGACAAGTTGGCCTCTCTGATGCACTCATTACCCAAAACTTCCTTATACTGCCATGTATTTGCCCACCTTAGAGTTTTAGAAAGTTCTTTATGACCTAGACAGGTATGTGTGTGCTGCTATTCATTTGTGTGGAAGACCATTGTGGAGGGAAGAGCAGGAACAAATCTGCCAGTGTTTGTCTGTCTTGACTGCCCTTACACCTCCAGGCCATTTCTCCTTCCTCAAACCACTTTCCTTCACGTGCTTGCAGCAGCAGGACACAAATTTCACTTGAAGCCTGGTCTGTGCTGGATTTCCATAGTCTTGTCAATATTCCTATTTTACTCTCCACTTGTCATGCCAACATCCTGAATGCAGAATGCCTAGAATAGAATCTCAGTCTGAGAGATGGTGCTGAGAGGCCTTTTCTCCACAGCTGCTCAACTGGGCTGTCATATGAGGCAGAAACCTTCTGATGGGCTGGAGGAATTGTGGCACCACTGGCTCTTGCATGCCACTTACACAGCCAGGGGTGCTCCCTTGGAGGTCAAGGGTCCAGATCTCACTGCCAGGAAAACATTATCCCACCAAAGAGGAGGTCCATGAAAGGCTGTGGGCAAGAAAACATCCAGAGTTAAATCATTTTCTTCTCAGACACACCACATCTCTGTAAATCCAGTCTTAAATTAGAAATCTAGGCTCTAGAGGAACCCCCAGACAGTTAATGAAAAAGAAATTATGAAGAAATCAAATGTCAGGATCTTGTAATTAAGCTGCTTCAGAGAGTCAGAAGTAATACTTCCCAACTGGGATTTTCAACCTGAAACATTGTCCAGGACCAGTCCTCAGATCCTATTTATGCAGCACAGCCTGAGGAACTGGCTATGGTAAGCAATCTTCTCTGTGGTTAACACACTCAGCCAGAATGCATAAAAAAGGTTTAATTTCTTCCTCTGACTAAAGGGAGTAAAAAGTCTTCTTGGAACAATTGAAATAATTGAATATTAATTGGGCCATGAAGAAAGAACAAAAGGCCTGCCCAGGGGTTAGAGCACTTATGTAGGTGTCAGAACATGTTTAAATATTTTATAACAATTAGCCACTGTAGCTGAACAGCAGTTTTCCCAGATGAATGCCCTTATCTTTTTCTCTGTGAGCAGCCTTCCAAACCTTCTGAATCAAGATGTCTAGCCATGCTAGAGAGAAAGAAAAGAATGTGAAAAGCATCTGCAGAAGTGGGTTTACTAAAGGACTGCAGTTGTTCAATACACTTGCAGACACACTTCCGTGACTTCTTCCTCGTTGATCATCTTGCATATGAATAGATATGTCTTTAGGTAATTCTTTTTTTGTTTTTCTACATCTCTTAGGGAGAAGGAATCTACAGCATGTACTTGTAGTCACATATTCAAGAGCATATAGGTGAAAACAGATAAAAAATTCACAGCATTGATTTTGGCAGCAAGATGTGTCATACATTTACTATTGGGGATATCCATAATTTATCTGAGTCTGAGATACTTCCTTAAAAAATGTCAAGACCCTAAGATTGAACCTAATTGATAAGATTATGATTGGAACCTAATAGATTGAGCGATGCAGATGTTAGCAATTTTTGGCAATTGATGTATAATCTAGCAAATCTTCTCCTTCTGTGATTTAAGGAGTCTTTTTATTTCCCTGTTGTTTGCAGAGAGCTAGAGCTCTAAGGAAGAGGCTGGAGATGGAGACGGAGAGCTGTTTTTTTCACAGAAACCCATTTTCACCCTGATGCAAAAATGAGCCTTTGAGCAGAGAAAAGCTGGGATGGGACAATAGGAATAAAGTTTCTATGTTGACTGTGAGAGCACATCTCTGCTTCTATTTGTTCTATGTTAAAAATTATCCTTTCCTGCGACGGTAATATGCAGAGAGGTTATATCAATCATTATTGAAGGCAGGGATGAGACATAATTTATGGAGCATCCCAAAAGAGAGATTAAAGTTCCTGGTAAAAAGGTTATGGTTGCCAGCTGAAGGCAATAATAGAGAAAAAGGTAGAAAGCCATAAGCAGCTTGAATAAGAGGAAATACCATATAATTAGCAATGGAAAATGTGCATTTTGCTTTGAAGGAAACCTCAAAAAATTTCACTGAGATTAGAACTGCTGTGCTTGGCTCTGTGGCAAGACTGAATTATTACAACACTGGAGACTGTCTTTCCAGTTACTTTGTCAGTCATGATTTTTGTCTAAAACTGGAAACTTTTGTTTCTCAATTGATGGACACCTAGAAGTAGCACTCTATTATTGACTGAGAATGAATGATCATCTCCAGCAAAGCCTTATTGGCATAACTCTATCATTACTGCTTCTGTCCCTGTCTATGTTCATCTTGAACTTATCTCCTGCTTTTTCTACATCCAATTATTTTCTTATCAATAATATCGGCTATGGAGAGTTAGGGAGTTTTCTGTTGTTGTTGCTGGGGTTTTTTTAATGAATTGCAAAGGGAAAGGTACTGGAAATTTATTAATCTTTTTTTTTTTCTTTTTTTCAACTTACTGAAAGCAAAAAAACAGTGGAATAAAAAAAAAGCACAGTAACAGCAGCAGTGTAATAAAAAAGTGTAGAAGAAGAGAAGGTGGTTTACACAAAAAAGGTGTTTACCACCTCAGTGTATTTCTGCTAAGGGACTAAGGGAAGTTGGCAGACTCTCCTCATAGGTTGTGCCCAGGTTATCTCCTGGGTAAAAGACAGGGTGGAGGCTGCTCCTTGCTGCCACCTCCTCCCATCCCTGAGCCCGACACAACAGAAAAAAATGACAGACTGTGAAATCTGTGCTGTCTGTGCCACACTGCACCGCTGCTCTGCTGTGCAGGGCTTGGGTCCCCTTTGGTTTTGGCTCTGTGCTGTCATTTTGGGTGCTGGCCCTGATCCCATGTGGCTGCTACCCACACCATGCTTGGGCTGCTCAGCCCTGCTGCACCTGGCTCTGCTCAGCTCCCCTTGGTTCCCTTCAGCTCAGCTGCTCTGGGGTTCTCCCATACCTGGATTCCCTGTGGAATCCTCTCGCACCATCACCATCCTTCAGCACCATGTCAAGTCGGTGTTCCTCTGCTTTTCAGCACCACAGCTTGGAGCCACAGCTCAGACAATGGCTAAGGGATGGAGGGTGATTGCAGAGGGCAGGGTCTGTAGGGCTGATCCTGACAACCTTCCTAGTGGACAGAGAGGCAAAATGACGCATTTTCAGGGGTGTGATGATTTTTTCTTCCTCCCAGAAGTGCACAATGATGTTCATGGTCTAGAAGAGCAATTAGCTGTACCTAGATGGTGCTAATCTTCATCCCCTCTGCAGCCAGGATCCACTGCAGTGATGTACAGCCTCCTAGTTACTGCCTCCAGCTGAATTCCCTCTTGTTTTGCACTGCTCTCCATTTCCTAACACTCAACTAAATAACACCATTAACCCAGAGTATTTTAATTCCAGACAGGAAAATGTAGAGGTGGGTACATTTAGTCCAGCATTTCCTCTTGAATGGTACCTTTCAAGGGAACAGTATTTAGGGAAAAGAATAACATAATGCATAACACAGTACTTACATACCACCCCATTTTAATAAATTTGGATCACAAAGATACAAGAGTAGAAGGAAAAGGTTTTAGTTGCTGCCATTGCTATTAACAGTCTAAAATAATTTACTGAGGAACAGTGGCCAAGCTCAGTCCTGTGCTTGACAGGTGCAGTTCTTTCATTGCTGTATTAGATATTTTACCTCACATAACTGGTGCTGGGCAATTCAAAGTGCTCAGTTGACAACATTACCTTCTCTTTCTTCAGACAATTAAAAAGATTTGAGAAAACTGGGAGACGAAAATCACATGCAGCAAATTTGATCATTAACACACAGCTCAAGGGTCCATGATTTCCAATCTTGATCGTGGCATTGGCTTGTTTGACCTCCTTTTGTTCACTTCCTGACCTGTAAAACTGAGATAACATTTAACTTACATATTGAGATCCTTAGATAAAAAAACACCGAATAGTATAACAAAGAGGGCTGTTATATGCAACATGTATCACTTTCATAATATTATTTTAAAATTATTTTTCATATGCAAAAATATAGAAAAAATCCATTTTTTTTAATCAGACTATAAATTATCATTACATTCACAGTCATACATTTAAAGTAGAGTAATTTTGGAGGCTGGAAAAGAAACTCATTTTTTCTTGAACTGAAAAATAGATTACATCAACAATGATAATTAAGTCACAGATTTTAAAACTTCCAAGATTTTAATATAATGTATAAATATTTTTAATTATAGTTATGAGCCATTTCTCTGGAGTTTTTATGTACAAATTCTATTGCAAAACCATTCCTACAGGAACCATTTCTGTTAGCTGTTTCTGAGTGTTAAATGAACTCTGTAGCCTAGCAGGGAACTTTTATATTAGTCAGATGTGCTAAATGCTCTTATTTTTCTATGAAATGTGTGTCTATTTTTTTGGTAGCATAATAAATCATTAAGACACAATTTGCAATAATGTGTAAAAGAACAAGAAAGCACAAATGTTTGCTGTATGCACATATGTTCCACTGCCAGTACCAGCTTTGAGCAACTAAATAGGACACCAAATCCCACTGATAAATGAGGTGTCAGATTTTGACCTTGTCCCTCTCTTCCTGCTCTCCTGGAGGGAAGAGATTGCAGTCTGTGTGGGGCAAAGATGCTGCTGCTCCCTGAGTTGCAGCAACCAGGAACCAGGTAGGGACATATACTGGCTCTGTATCCAGCCATAATTACAGTGGCTTTGCCAGAATCAGTGCAGAAAATAGCTATTAGACTAAACATTTCAGACACAGCAGAGGAGACTGCCAAAAAAAAAAAAAAAGCCAAATGTCAACCATGAGACAACCACCTTGTGGTCTGGCTTGATCTGACAAAATTAACACAACCAAGCCTGGTGAGAAAAAGGACCTGGGGTGAGATTCTCTTTGATCAGCTCTGAGTTCAAGGTCTTCCTTAGTCTTCCTCAATGAAGTTGTCTGATTTATGAAATGGGAGTGAAATCCTTATAACTGTTACGAAGCATTACTCTGAATGTGAGCAGCTTCCTGCATTCATTTCATGCTTTATTTTGGATAATTTATGTGGTGATATTGAAGGAAGGATTAGGCACTCTAATGTAAGAAATTGATTTGTTTATTCTGGTCTTGCTGAGACCTATAAACAGACTATACACTGAACTGCAAAACATGAACTGTTGGATGATCTGGTAAGTCAAAAGGATTTGTAACACAAAATTACACTCATCCCTACCAGTATAGTTATGAATTTTTACTTACTTTTTCTAAAGCTTCAAAAAATGAGAATTAGGATATAAAAATACTATTAAAATTAGCAGAGAACTTTTTATACAGGTAACATTGCTTGTCTTGCAAAACTGTGGTGGTTTCTCTTGTCTGAAATATAATTCAACATTTTAAGTTGGTTTACTGTTGACACCTTCCAATTTTACTTCGACTTTCAAACTCAGCTCAAACATGCAATTAGAAAACTTGGAACGCAAAGTTTCTACTCATTGCATGTCACCCCAAGGATTCTCTTAGCAGGAAAAGAATAAACACTGCAAAAATCTAACAAATCTTAGGAATGGAGCAGTGCTTCTTCAGGTGTGACTGGGACAGAGGAAGGAGGTTTAGGAGACAGATCTTTATTGCAGCTGAGGGATTCTTGGAGAAAACACAGAGATCACAAGTGGGATAAGAATTTGATGGCATATATTCAGGTGACAGCTGTCAATAGCCTCCCACAGGTAGAAATCTTATCTAGAGAGGGAATAGTAATGCTGACAGATTCTGCAGCAGTGGAATCCATCAATTAGGCATCTTGAGAATCTTTAGCTCATCTGAGGTTAACAAATGAAGCACAAATCTGTTTCTTTGCCTGTAGGAAAATCAATATTTGATTGTTCAAAAGATTATAATCTTCCATGAATTCTGTATCTTTTGCTAATTTTTAGAAAGATCTGTAAGGAAAATATCACCACAGGTAGAGTGAGAATATATGTCTGGAACGAAGAACACTGTAGGAACTGTAATTGATGTGTATGAATATAGAGAAATTTAACACAAATGTAAGAGAGAAAGTTTTACCTTCCTTTCTCCTCATCTCCTTTTGGCTTTCCCTCTGCTTCACAATGGTCCTGGCATTTTGGAAGCCCTTTCAGTTACTGACTGAAATAAAACAGTTTGCTGCTATTAATGTTCGATTCCTGAAACAAAATATAAAAACTAGAGAATTATTGCATCTTTGCATTTTTATTTCTTCACTTACAAGAATTGACTTGCAACTTATTTCAGGCATTTCATTTCAATTTTAAAATGAAAAAATATGAGCAAGAAGTTTAATGGAGCATAGAATGCCTTTGTGTATGAAGCATCTTCAGAACTTTTGTTTTTTTGATCTAGATTGCTCAAATGATGCTTTCTCTAATGCAGACAAGTCCTGAAAGTGGAAGCTGTTTATGCTGTTGAAATATTCTACTGTTTGCTTTCTTCATTTTTGAGTACTCTGATGAGATGGAGGCAAGGGAAATTCAAATCATCTGTCCAAACACTGACTCCATGGCTCTGACACATTTTTATGTGTACACTAGCTGCTCAATTTTTTCTTTTGATAATCTTCTGCCCTCAGCATTTCTTTGCCTGCTGCACCTTTTAGCTGGTTTCATTTTATCCTAATACTCTGGGCAAAGAACAAAGTCTAATTCTTGAATGGCCAGACACCACCACCATTCAACACAAGGCTGCAAGTCCACAGCAGACTTCAGCAGCAGGCTTTTGGCTTTTGGGGAGCTGGCAGCAATCACAAGGAGATAGCAAAGAGGTCAGGATTCTCTTGTTCTGTGGCCAATATGTCATGAGTGATAACTACAAGGCTTGAGTGGGCATGCACAGCATATGTGCTTGTCTCATGAGCCCCATACGTTGGCTGACACTGCTCAGCTCCTCAGACACAGTCAACCAGGGCAAAGCTCATTTTACATGTGGAGGTCATGAACAGAATAACTCTGAACAGTTTTCATTAAAATAGTGTCAGGAACTGAAAAACTGAGGACATTATGTACCTCTAAGGGAATATTTCACTTGTCAGAAATGTGAGTAACATGGAAGTGTGATGGGTCGTTAAAATGAGGTTTTCTTTACTGAGAATTGAGAGTGGGTCATTGGAGAATTAGAAGCAGAAACTGCTTTGAGACAGGAGTTATATATAGTCAGATGGTTAGTCCATTATAGAGAAGGCATTAGGAAAAAATTGGAGGCAAGTAGCATAAAATAAGGTGGCAGTAGGAACATCCTGGATAAAAAAGGAAGAGATGGGGGAAATGCAGTGGGATAGAAAGAAAAGGGGATTCAGGTTTAATTAGTTCAAATCAAAGTAGATAACCTAATTACTGAACAGTTTTCTTGGATCTGACTACATACAGGACCCTGAGTCCTCCTTTTTAATCAGTATGTGGTATTTCCAATTACCTAATCATGTTTGCCCTGCTACAATATGTTAGTTGAGATAAGTTAGATTGACTTGTGTATCCCATACTGTGCTTTCTTTGATCCTAGCAGCCTAAAAGTAACTTCATCAAATCATAAATATTACTTAGGGAGCATTTTAGCTTTGCTAGCCTTGGTCTTCCTCCTGAAGAATATTGACTATTATTAATCTCATGTGAAAAACCATTATTTTAATTTAAAATAAATAAAACCAAATACAGTTTTCAACTGTTGCTAGCTGTGTTTGAGGAACTTGCTGCATGAAGAATCTGAAGAAAAGCAAATGAAAAGTTCATGATATCACTGATGTTTTCCTACAAGAATGAAGCAAAATGAAGAAAAGCTAAAAACACTGTGTTGTGGAGGTTTAAGGTATAAGTAGGGAGATTTATCACTAATAAAGTGATTCCCCAAAAGAAAGAAAAACTGATATGATGTAACTACCTGCTAGTACCAAATATGATACTACTTGAGTCATACTTTCCCAAATACCAAAAACTGAATAACCTTACTTCTGACTTAGGACTAACGTTCAGCTGTGGCACAGAAATATCTAACACAGAAGTATAGCCATTTAAATTTTTATGACATAAAAGTTCCATCAACAAAAAAAGGCAAAGAAAAACTAGTTTAGAAACTACATTACATACCAATGAAGATAATTTTATCATTATTTTTGCTCCTCTTTGACATCATGCTCCTGCAATGAAAAGATTCTGAGTCTTTAAAAAAAGTGTTTTTAGAAATATAAACTATGTGCACAAAGGCCAGGTGTTCATTGCTGTGAATAATCTAGAAAAAGCATAAGGAATGAGAGAGTGTGCAATTTCCAGAATATATGGTATCTGTACTTCAGAAAACCTGTAAAGAGTGTGCAAATTATGCACGCAGCTAGTCCTTTTTGAATTTATAGTAGTGAATGACACTGCAGGAAAATGACATACATATGAAATATGTATTCATATAAAATAATAAAATAGGTATTTTTATTTGAGCAGGAAAAAAATGAACTTCACAAGAGGCACCATTTCAATCACCCATTCAGTTTCTATACTGGTGCATGCAGCATGAGGAACAAACAAGAGGAGCTGGAGTCTTTGTCCCAGTCCCAGAGATTCAACATCATTGTGACTCCTTAAGGTTTTTAGGTTTTATATTTTTCAGATCCTGTACTGCATTAGTGTATTACTCTAAACACTATACACAGTGTTAGTAAGATCTCTTCACATTTTGGTCAGACAAAACAATCTCTCCAGGCCTGAGAACCAAAGTCACCCTCAGAGCCTCAGGCCCCAAAAAGTATAAACAAACTGGATCAAACTGGAGGAATATGATGTCATCACCTGAAGCTGTAATTGGAGAATTAACCCCTGGCTTGCAAAGAGACCAATGAATGAAATGCATGAAATGAAATGTAACTCATACCTGTCTGAGAACCTCATGACCATGATCCATCTTGGGTGTAGCCTCTGGAAGGCTTTTGACTGCCCAAGATGTAGCTATTGAAGGCCTTTAATAAACACACACTTTATTCTCTTAACTCTTTCTAGCCTCTGTTTTAGGTTGCCGCTCCAAGGCATCAATAGCTGTAAGTGACCCCTGGTGGGATGAGTCTGGGATGAGTGCCCTGGTTGCAGGCTCTTTAGGAGGGGTAGGCAGGGCAGAAGAGGCAGAGGGGTGGCACTCTATGTGATAGAAGTGTTAGAATGTACAGAGCCCACAGCTGGCAGGGGCTCAGTTCAGAGCCTCTGGGTAAGAATTAAGGGGCAAACAAATAATGCAGGTGTCATCCTGGGAGTCTATCACAGACCTTCTAGCCAGGATGATTTATCCTTTGTGGAACTAGGGGATGCTTCCAAATCACTTGCCCTTGTCCTTATGGGGGACTTCAACTTGCCAGAAATTAACTGGGAGCATTACACAGCTGGTACAACCCAGGCCAGAAGATTCCTTAAAAACCTGGATGACATCTTTATGGAACAGGTCCTAAGGGAGATGGAAATCATCAGCCATCACAACAGAATAAAGCAAAGTCATCCACTTGATCTGGATATACAAGAACAGATGTTTCCTAATTAGATCTAATTAGAATACAATAGAAACTCATCAGCACTATGTATCTATTAGATTTACACCAGAAGACATGTCCCTCTTTGATATCTCTAAAGCATCCAAGTGTATTAGCAATTAGGGCACAGAAAATTTTTGTGAGACTTGGTGGTAAAAGTAAAATAATTCTGTTTAATAATGCTAGTAGAAAGGGAAAATGTTATGGTCTCTGACTCTTTGTTTCACTTACACCACATAGGCATACAAGGAACATTAGAAACAGAGGCAGTGTTTTCTTAAAAAACTAATGAAATGTAACAATGTATTAAATATAGCATCCAAATCCTCAACACACATCAGGAAGGGGAAATACTCATTGTTTTGTTTTGCTGTTGGCTGTTGTCTTTTTTAACCTAACTTAGAAGAATGGGTTAGGAACCAAAAGCTTATGCATCATTGAGTTCCAATGATTTTGTGGAAACATAGATAAAGCAGTGCACACTGATGAAATGAAGGAACATCCTCTGTGTACAGAGACAGCTGAGAGGAAGGTGGAATACCTGTTTGTTACTAATAGAGGTAAGCACTGTGCACTGAAATGTCTCTTTTTTTTTGCTGTCTCTGTGTTACATTTATTAGACTCACATTTCCTAAAACCAGTTTATTTAACATGCTTTTTGACACTTGTACCTAATAGAATACAATCTGAGGGACACAGAGTTATTTTAGTGTGATTTGGTTGGACTGCATAGCAAACCAACACATGCCCATCTTACTGCCTCTTCTTTCCTTTCAGCTCATGCCCTGGAAATCACCATTATGATGTGCCTCTGGACAAATCCTTGATTGTCTGCCCAAGGTGTGGTTTATGGACTTGAAGGAAAAGGTTATGCTGAATGATGGTGGGTATGATCTGAGATAACAAGTATTCCCAAATTAAATCTAGTATTGAATATCCCAGACAGATTGAGAATACATAATGAATTTAAGACCTGAAGGACATTTTAAGATTAATCACCAATGATCAGATTCAATACCCTGCTGTACAGTTTGTGAGATATATTAATCCTTATATGAACAGGCTAAAATATTAAATTAAATGTTCCCTAAACAAAATTACAATATTCATTCTTCAGAAACTAGCATTTTAAAACTAGTACATCCATTTTATCTATTTTTTAGGAGGCAATATTAGAAGAATATTGTCACTTCAATGGGAAATTATTGTAATAATAAAAGTAATTTTCCTAACGATATTTAAGAACAAAATTTCAGACAATCATAGAATTTTCAAGGTCAGGAAAGATCTTTAAAGTCATCAAGTCCAGTTGTTAACCTAGCACCACCACCATGTTCACCACTAAACCATGTCTCTAAGTGCCACATCTACATGGTTTCTGAACAATTCCAGGGACTGTTACTGCATCACTTCCCTGAGTAGCCTAATCCAATTCCTTACATGAAAAAATTTTTCCTGATATCCAATCCAAATCCGACCCGTGACAACCTGAGGTCATTTTCTATGTTATTTAATTTTTTAGTGTTTTACATGCACTATATAAATTAACTTCGTATTTTTATAATGATAATGTCACCTAAGTCAACATTTCATAGATGTAACCAAAGTAGTAGGCACTCTCAAACAAATCTCTCAGCCTTTCTTGTAGCCTGTTTTACAGTTCTTCTCTTTCAGGTCAGATTTTAAGATGTTTTAGCTGCTGTCCTAATTCTCAACAGCTAGTAATTTCCTCATTCATTTGGCTCTGCAGCCTTCTTAAGATGAAGAAGGCTGTCTAAAGGAAGATAGGGCTATTCAAAGTAGTATGATATTCACAGTGAATATTCCTGCATGCCACTCAAAAATCTGGGGATCAGAAATCAGTAGCAATTGAAGACCATAGACCTGTCCAGTTTTTCCACTGAGCTTCATGTATGAAGCAGTTTCCACCATTTGCCCACTTTTCAATTTCACACTTTATAATGTTGCACTGCAGTGACCCATGATTTAGATGGAAAAGCCCTGGATCACAGAAGAAGCTGCCTATGGACAAAGCACTTCCCTCTCAGTTGGAGTGGAGAAATGAAAAATAATGCTGTTTACCAGTGCTGACCTGCAAGTCTCTATTCTTCACAGAAAATATAGCAAACATTGTGACTCTAGATGGAAAGGCATGTATTTGCATGCTCTGAGTGGTGTGAGTTTGCTGAGCAAAGTGACCTCAGTCTTATCTGCTTCAATTCCCCTTCAGTGCCCTTTATCCATGCCCAAGCACCAGAACAGGTTTGTAGTATTGCAGACCATGGAGCTGATGCAAAAGCTATTGACTTCCTTTATAAGCACTCTGATGGTGCCACTTTAGCAGAGTTCACCGAGGATTTCTGGTTGCAGTTGTGTTGCAGCAGAATAAGATGCTACTGCACTAACCTGCACCCTGAGCACATCCTTCTTGATACTAGGAGTCCCTGCATCCTCACATCCACTGGCAAAACTGCATGTGACAGTGCCTTTGCCTTCATTTCACCTAAGATATCTGGGAGAGTCTTCCTTCTTTAAAAAGGGAGATTGCTGCTTTTTGTTCTTTGGTTCTAAATTCATTTGAGAGCAACACGTTGCAGAAGGGAATATGTGTAGATGATGCAAGCATACCTGATTGGGCAATACTCTCACTGGGGTAATAGTGATAATTGGCTTAGGAAGGTAGTGTTTTCTGTTCTCAAACAAAACCTTACACACCACTGAATGGTGCATCAGCTCTTGCCATAACGAGCTATGGCACTTGCAGGTTTGAATATGTATTTCTGTCACCACCCTCAAAACCCTCCAGTAGTGTAGCAACATATAATTGTCCTGCATTATAAGTTTATGTTTCATGACAACTTCAGGAAGAATTACGTTTCTGGGTCCCTCTAATATTTTTTTTTCCTATGAATTATAAGCTGTCCCCAAATAGTTCATCCACTTCTTTCTTTACTTAAAAAACAAACCAGAAAATAAAGCTGGATAACAGTTCAAATCTAACTTTCCTACTATTTAATTTCCAAAAGCTTTTCTGTAGAATATAATGTAGAGAAAGTGATGATTTTTAACCTGAGAGGTCTCATATCTGTGGTCTTTGCATGCAGAAGAAAATGTAAGGTTAGGAAAGGATGGCTGGCCAGGTGTTGTGAGTAATGTATATTTGTCTGTCTGAGGTTCTTGGAAGCTTTATGGTTTGAGGAAACACAGTCTTTAAATCATGCTCAAGCATTACAAAGGCTTATTCTTCTCTTATCCCTACTTCTTCTTCTCACAAACTCTTTTACTGACTTCCATGTATATCATTTGGCCAGAGGCAACTAAAGATGGATGAGCTTAGGAACAAACAAGAAGTGAGAGAGATCAAAATAAATGTAAAGATATTTTACATTCCCTGATGCCCTGCTATTCTGCCCTCAAATTCCTTGCTTGTTTGAGGACATGACAATGTTAAAACCTAAAAAGGAGTAAAAGCTAAACCTAGGCTTTTAGTGCTGTTACTTCTGCACTGCATTCCCTACTGGGTCTGTTGGAAATATGCCTTGACTTCTAGTGTCTGATATGGAAATCATATGAGAGACATAGGAGATCCAGACAGGGTACAGCTACTGTGGGATCTTTGCTTTCTATTTGGATTTGGGTGTCAAGTAGTTTTTTAGGATCTTTTTTGGTTTTCACATGCAGCTTTGATATCTAGCTCTAATGCTGACAGCCTGAACAGCCTCAATCAATATAATGGTCAAACCACTGAAGACAACACCCACCCACTCATGGTCCTTAAAGCTGAAAGCAGGGCACTTCAGTAAGAATGGAAAAGCTTTCTTAAGGTGCCAAGTACACCAGCTTTCTGTGCAAAGTGAGAGCTGAGGCCTCACAGGGTAAATCAGTTTAAAAAATAACAAAGAGCTCTTATCTACTTCAGAGTGAAAAGAAAATGAAAACAATCTTTTTACAGCATAGCTTTGATTCAAGTGAATCAATTAATAGCTAATCACATACTTAGTATTAAAAGATTGAAATGCAAATAATTGTATAATGTTACTTGAATATTTAAAAATATATATTAAACAAAATTTCTGTCTTGGATTAGCACGTTAGCTGATAATTCATGCTCACATGCATTTCCATTCCAACAGCTATTTACACTCCCTCTGATCAAATTTTAGCAGGCTCTGACAGGAAAGTTTGCATGTGATGGTTAAAAAAATGTTTAAAATCACACAAAGGACAAGTCCTTCTAGCTGCCCCTAACAGACTCCTACAACAAAAGAAGAATTTTCCCCTTCCTCAGTCTAAGGGGGATGCATGAGAGCTTAAAGGGGGTGATGTGATTGATACAACCCTTTCTCCCTTCTTTATTCACTATGAGGAGGAAAAATTAGACAGTAAGTTTGTATAGGTCCTTAACATTCAGGGTGTCAGGAAAGCATCTGAAAAGCAGCATGTACAACATCATCTGTGCTTCAGCATGAACTGATGTGACATGATTCCCCCAGAGCTCACCCTTCTCAAGGAGCATTTTTTAGCAGTGGCTCAATAAATCCCCCTCTGGAAGAGGACCCCCACTGACTGTAATATCCTGACAGAGACTGTGTTTTTTCAGTTGGGTTACACAGAGTTGTTTGGAACTCCCTTCTAAGCTGTTACATAATAAAAAGTCACTTTTGGTTTGGAGTAACTCCACACAACATCAGTCTTACAAGGAAGGTAAATTTTGCACTGTGTATGACTAAGGTATTTCTTTGGCGTACTGAAAAAAGGAGACTTTCAGATCCAGAAGAACTGCAGTTCATTCTCACTCCTGTGATAACTTTCACTTCCTACTTAAGATGAGTGAGGCAAACCAGTGTAAGAATTTGTGTTGATGCCACTGAACTACTCAGTTGTGTTTTTTCCAGGTAGTCAATGATTTGCTAGTTCAAGATACATATGAATTTACAATCAAGAGTTGTTCTGATCTGATGTTATTTTTCCTGACAACCTGCAAATATGCTTACAGAAATGGTATTTGAGATGTGTTATTTTACTGTCATGAGAAAGCAAATGTGTTATAAATACAGCTTCAAGCAAAATGTAGTATTCTGAGGATATGTTCACTGAACCTGCTTGTTAACTATCACTCAAAATACAAACAAATTGATACTTGAAAGCCTCTGCATAATTTGAACTTGTATTTGAACATAGTGACAATGACTTTCTGTTGTCAGTGGCACTTATTTTGATTTATTTTACTGTTTAGTTCTGTTTGTATTTTTGATTCCCCTTAACTGACATGTTTTTAAAATATATGGGTTTTTTTTCCCCAAATGATTCTAAAAAGAAGCTTTAATTGAATAATGTAAATGGCATTTCCCTGTAAGGCACAGACAGTCATGAAAAGGGCAATCAAAACTATTATACAACTTTTAAGGAGTGATTTTATATAGAAATAAAATTGTTAACTAAAAGACATTCTGAGCAAACTGCAAACAAAATGTCACTTGTGTCTCCTCATTTGAAGAAAAAGTTATGGCAGAAGACAGGCATCACTTAGGGCTTTCTTGTGTTGTGTTGATCTTTAAATTTCAAATTGATAAGTATATTTATAAATACGTGCATATTCAACAAAATTTTGCCACTGGTTTTACACACTTGCAATTTACTGGAGTATTTTTTTAAGTCACTTTAGTCCCTTTACCTCAATCCTGTTCAAAGTACATGTGGCACTGTGGGAAAATTGACACCTTCAATAAAAAGTTCAGGAGTTTAATGACCAGAAAGAGGACTGGAGTTACAGAATGGTTCAGCAACTACTGAACAACTTATCCTTAAGGTGCAAGATAAAAGTGAAAGAGTTTAAGATAACACTTCCTTTTTTACTGCCTAAAAATGTCTTGAAGCAATTTCATATGTCCCAATGAGCTAGGAAATGAGCTAGGAAACTGAAGAACATGAAGTGTCATCCACTAATGTGTTGCCTAATGTGTTGCTTAAAATGTTAAACATGAATTTTACTGTCTTGACCAAAAGATATGTATGCTGCAAGAAAATCATTCCTTTTGTAAGTTGATGGGAGCTGCTGACTTTCTCTTGATAGCTCAGTAACTGTTTCAAAACCAAAACACTAGTTAAGGATGCACTCTTCAAAAACCTGTTCTGAAAAAAGGGTTTCTTTAACTGAAAGGTAAACCTCACATATTAAAAAATGTTAATGGTACAATAATAGGCTTTTCTCTTCTGATTTTTAGTAACTTTTCTAATTTTAGTATTTACCTGATCTACTGTGTCATGTCTTCCACTGAACCCTATAAACTCATATGGGTTTACCTATGATGAAAGCTGTGGCTTTTGCTTTTGTGTTTTATCAGACTTTAATCCCCTTAAAATCCTGGCATCAGCTAAAGACAGATGGGAAGCTATGTTTGAAAGCGTGTGCCTTGTTCCACAGTCTACTTTTTCACCCCTCTAGAGTTAGTGTGATGGTGTGGTACTCACAGGCAAATCAAAGGGTGAAAACATGTCAAATGGTGTATAAAATGACAGTTTAAGATTTTACTTCTTTAGTTTGTTTAGTTTGTTTCCCATTACGTGTCCTGGGGTGCATCAGGCACAGCATCACCATCCAGGCAAGGGAGAGCAGTGTCCCTCTCTGCTCTGCTCTGGGGCAGCCTCACCTCGAGTGCTGGGGGCAGTTTTGGGTGCAAAAATATAAGACATTAAGCCTTTCTCTTCTTTTGTAAATGATGATGGATTCCTATCTCAGGTTCTATTGTTAGGTTCTTTCCTTCACCCTCTAAAATGTAAAAATTTCATTTTTAACCTCATTATTTAGAACGAGTTTAGCTCTTATAATGTTTCTGTGCTAACTCTAGCTCTCTTGCCTTTTTCTGAGCACTTGAATTAACCTGTCAGAGCTCTCCATTTTTTCTTCACCTTGTGCTAAAATGACACAAACTCTGTGAAGTAGAAACCTTGCATCCCACCTGTATCTTATGATAGCTCTCTGTAGAATATCATGTTGAACATTTTTACTTACTTATCACAGTCTCATGTAGTTTTATGCTGCCAGCCTACATGGGTCATAGATCATGTCATAGCAGAAATGGAGATATCTAAAAAGCTCTACATGCTTTTAAACAAGACAGTGATAGAAACACTATTTGACAATGTTAAATTTTGTGCCAGTCTGTTTGGGATTTCTTGATATGGGCAAAGCTTTTTTATTCCATTGTTATTCCTTTAGTACTGTGGTTTTGACTTTTAGAGTAAGAAATTTCCAATTCTTACACATTTTGCCTGAGGAATATTCCAGTTCTCTATTGCTTCCATGGGAATGACTTGTACCATATTTATTTCTAGAATGAAAGAAAATACCATAGAAATGCCAGTTGTCCTTTTGCCCTCGGCCTTTCAGTTATAGCTTTGAAAAACAAGTTTATTACTTATTAGGAGGGATAAATAATCAACAGTCATTAAGACAAAGAAATATGTCTTGGTGAATGAATTATGCACACAGCACAAAACAATAGCTTGTTTCCCACAAGAAGTTCAGAAATACAATTACTGTTGTATTTCTGTCTTGCTTCATGACAAATGCATCTGTGATGATCACATAGGACCAGGTTCAAATGTGAGATTTTGCTTCATTTAGTTGCAGTAGGGCTGAAATTTCCCTCTCAGATGCTCTGTCAATGCCTAGATTTGAAGGCTGTGAGAACAGTTTTGTTTTGTTTTGGTTTTTTTATGTGCCCCTCCCACTTGCTATAGTTCAGCTGGAGAGCTTGGGGTGCATTTCACATTCAGGCTGGCATTTCAAAAATAGGCATTCTCTGAACAGGACAGTCCTGGAGTTATTTTAAGAGCATGCCTAAAACATAAGTTTGGGGTATGTATAAAAAAATTAATTGTGTTTGCTTCCACTGACATCTGTGAGACAGTGGTCAGAGAAGTCTTTGAAACAGATAGAGACTTTGGTATCTCTCACCTCCTAGGAGGGTGTATGACTCAGCAGACTATTGGGGTTACTTTCCTTTTGTAGAAGAACTGGGTTTTTTGCAGCAGTGAGTATTTGCACTACCTAGAAACAGAAACTCTATCAAAGTAAACTCTTTCCCCTGAGTTATGGTTCAGAATTAAGAGTATGTGTGCTTCAGTTTTGTAAACTTGAAAAAGAAAAGAAAATCTGGTTCAGAAAAATCCTTTGTTCTTCCTATTTCATGGAATGCTACTGATAACAAGTCAGCTTGCTAACACCACATGGAGTGGAAACTATCACTGTCTGTGCAAGAGGGAAATCATGATGCAGCTTCTAAGCTTTACTGCCATTAACAACCGTATTTCTTACATACATATTTCATAGTTAAAGGTGAGTTACTACTTTTTTTCAATACAGAAAGTTCTTTACACATTTATTATCTAAAGATTGACAAAACTTCTGACAAAACAAAGTCATGGCCTTCTATCCACAGAAAGATGAGCTCCCTCAAATTGGTGAGCATGAAGTCTGCATTGGGTACCACCTGTGCCAGTAGGCACTTTGCTAACGAGTATATTTTCTGTATTAAATGTATCACCTCTGAAATTAAAGTAAAAGAAAAATTCCAGTGGTTTTATTCTTCAGAGCAGTCACCATCTCCTGTTTTCATAGTAAAAGATGCACTGCCAGTATGACAAATCATGGATTTGTCAGTCCCTGCATGATAGTCTAAAACTAATATTCTTTCACCAGATCATGTTTCCTTCTTACATTTCATAATTTTAGTTTGATAAGAACAGGTGTTTTACTAGGATAAAAAGGGAGTAAGAGGAAGGGTTCTCTTTTTTACCTTAGTAGTATTTATTAGGTTCATTACTGAAGATTTATCCAATGGCTACATCCTCTCAGAAATCCTCAGGGAAGGATGGGGTGAGATTAGATTAATGAAATGTCACTGACTGCTAAAGAGGAATGTGATACCATCTACTACAGAGCAAGACAAAAAGGAAAAGTCATGTTTTTCTGTTTTGTCTGCTACACCAACCACACTTGATTCTCAATTTCAGTGGAAAAACTAGAGTTCAGAAAGATATTGTGAACTTAAATAATGCCCTCAAGCACATCCCCATACTTTATTTCTTGATTTAAAAAATCCCAACCAACTAAACAAAAAAAAGGTGTTTTAGACCTTGAACTCTCAAAAATTAATTCAGTGAGTGTGGGAAAAAAAAAAGGTAAACAACATTCTGGACATTTAAGTGACTGATGTTTGCAGAAGAGCAGCACAATTTTTTACTTTATAAGCAAGAATGTGTCAGAATCCTGATTGTATTATCCAATCATGAATCCAGTGTTCTCTGAAATGAACAGTGAATTTTCCACTCCTTAGCTGGCAAATAGTCTTCCATCTGATGTGCTTCAATACCTGCGTGGGAAAAGAGCAAACAAACCAGCTCTCTGTTTAGGTGGGAAGATAGATCAGTTTCTATGACATTTTAGTTTCTTGCTAGCTGTGAGGCTGACAATATCAGGAGTAATTGAGGTGCTAAAATGTAGCCTCAGACACCAGAGATTTGATGTAGACTAGGGTCACTTCTCATACAGATCAGCAAACAGCAGTTGACCTAATTGTAAATATTACTGAGAGAGTGACTTCAGTTGGTGACCTGGTGTGGAGCAGTCCTTATTCCTGAGATCTGAAAGACAGGAGTGACAAGGAATCTGATGCTAGGGAATGTTTTCTGACCCCTTCAGTACATAGCTGTGGGGCTAGGATGAAGCACAAAGGAATGGCAAGATTATGAATTACAGAAGGAATGACACCGATGGTTACTGGAATTACATTGAGGTTCATTGCCACCAGAGAGGGAATGAAGGAAAAATAAGGGGAATAGAACACCAAATGAAATAGGCAAGAAGAGAAAAGAAAGTTACAAATATAAACATTTAATATGGTTGTGAGGTAGAAGAGAAAAAGATTAAATACCTTTCAGTTGGAACAACAAATATTATTTCTCATTTTTTCATATAATTCCAGCGCCTACATCTCTGACTTCTGTGTTCTCTGGTTATTTTAGGTAAAGTCAGGAAATGTGGGTTAGGTGAAGGGACAGTGAGGAGGGTCAAGAACAGTTTGAATGGCAGGGCTCACAGAAACACGATCAGCAGAGTAGAATCCAGCCAGAGACCTGTAATCAGAGGCATTCCCCAGAGATCAGTACTGGATCCAGCCTTATTCAACTTGTTTGTCAACGACCTGGGCAAAGGAATACAGTGCACCCTCAGCAGGCTTGCTGCTGATACACCTAAAGTCTGTGCTGCCATGCAATGGGACCTTGATGGGCTGGAGAATTGGGCAGAGAGAAACCTAATGAGGTTCAACAAGGGCCAGTGCAGGGTCCTGCACCTGGGAAGAATAATCCCAAGTACCACTTCAGGCTGAGGGCTGATCTACTTGAGAGCAGCTTGGCAGAGAAGGACCTGGCAGTGTTGGTGGGTGAAAGCTGACCACGAGCCAGCTGACCACCTCTTGCAGCCAAGAGGGCCAATGGTATCCTGGGATGCCTTGGGAAGCGTGTGGCCAGCAGGCTGAGGAATGTGATCCTGCCCCTCTACTGCACCCTACAGAGGCCACATCTGGAGTGCTGTGTCCAGTTCTGGGCTCCTCAGTACAAGCCAAGGAGCTCCTGGAGAGGGTCCAGTGGAAGCCACAAAGATGATTTGGGGGCTGGAGTATCTCTTATGAGGCAAGACTGTAAGAGCTGGGCCTGCTTAGACCGGAGAAGGGACGGCTGAGAGGGGAATCTCATTAATGTAAATAAATATCTCAAAGGTGGATTTCAAGAGGGTGATGCCAGACTCTTTTCAGTGGTGCCCTGTGACAAGACAGGGAGCAATGACCATAAACTAAAACCAAAGAAATTGAAGAGGAACTTCTGAGGGTGGTGGAGCACTAGAACAGGCTTCCCAGGAATGTCATGGAGTTTCTTTGTCTGGAGACATTCAAAATCCCCCTGGTCGTGTTCCTATGTCACCTGCTCCAGGTGACCCTGCCTTCACAGGATGTTTGACTGGCAGATCAGAGGTCTCTTCCATACCAAACAATTCTCTGATTCCATTTCATGCTGGTTTTCCTGCTACCTTTGCCTTTTTGCTACTTCACTGATTGCAAATGAATGAAATGCAGCTGAGTGCATGAACCAGTTTTGCCTATAAAAACACTGAAAAGAAATGTGCAATGCAGCAAGTTAAAATCTAACTAAAGAACTGACTCTGCTCTGCTTATTTTTTGTTGGTTTTAATGATTTCAAAATATCATTCATTCTCAAGATGAGAAACAGCTGAGGATAATATGGGCAATATGCAGAATAGCAAGTTCTTTTGAAACCTGTGACATCAGCTGAAATAATAATGAATACAATTGTGCAGATAATATTTTGAAGGAAGTAGGTGCAGTTGAATTATCCACTGCAGATGAATAAGAATGAATCATCAGAATGTTCTAATTCTGCCACAATAATATTCTGCCAAGAATAAAAGGTCAAGATAAATGTTTTAAAGATATTAGCTATTTCAAATAATTAGTAGTTATTAAAGGAGTTATTAAATAGTAAAGTTTGTTTTAAAGACTTAGATCTGCAGTTCTATCAAAACATTCTAGAACAAAAACGTTTAAACCCCTAAATTTTGTTTAAACCCCTAAACCTCACAATTTTGCCATGTACAGTTTGATTCATTCACAGTAGAAGATAGGTAAGATTAAAAAAAAAAACCATACAACACCCCCAAAAAACCACAAACAAACAAAACCAAAAAACACCCCCCATGCCAAGTCACAATAAACACATAGTCTGGTTGGGGTTAAAAAAGAGTGTAAATCTTTTGTGTAAATCTTCTTTTTTTTTTTTTTTTTTATTATACTCAGCTATGTATCTGAAAGACAGAAAATGACTGAATATGTTTTGGCTGCTCTAGATAGTGCACTTCAGAGTATATGAAATCTCCCAGAGACTGGAGGAGATTGTCACTTTGAAAACAAGTACATTATTCTGTGACTTTGCCTTAGAATACCATCTTCACAGAAGAGCTTGTGGACCTACTTGTATAAAATGCTCATTAGCCACCACAAGGCAATGAGAAGTGCCTTAATACTGGGGGAGATCAAGGGACCTCATGTAACTGTCTCACTGTTCTGTGAAGATAAAAATCCCTGTACATAAGATTTTCTTCATTATGGTTGTCATAGGATAAATTCTGCAATAGTTACTCCTGCTGAGTAACAGATTACCATCAAAATTGAATTAAAATGAGGTTTGTGGTGGGGATTTCTTTCCACAGATCACCCAAAATTAAGTCAAATCCACACTATTAGGATAGTGTCCAGAGATGCTTTAAGAGAATAGGATCATTACCTGCAAATGTATTGGTGAAAAGAAGCAAATCTCCTACTTGTTTAATATGCATGCTAGTGTAAATTGGATCAGTGAAGTACCAAATGTTTGACATGAAGGTGATGCAGGTCACTGATGTAGGTGATGTAGCTTGACCCCACCCACACCTGAAAATGCAGAGTTAAGGACTTCATTCATCATCTCACTTTTGTACGGGACAAAATAATCTTCATAGAATTAGAAAATCCACAAACAAAACACTTTGAAAAATTAACATTTCTGTGATTATGGCTGGCAGAATTACTAGACAAAAATTATGTTCTCTGATAATGTAAGTTATTATTCTTAAAATTACTTTTTGGAACATTTTTATCTGAAATCAGTTTATGACCCAGAGAACAGTACATTTTATTAAGAAAAAACTGCCATTGTCACACAATCATCTGGGTGCACTATGCTGATGGACTCTCATATTTATATAAAATGTGTGGGTGAGATTTGAGACTTGAGGAAAATAAAAAATGCCTTCATTTATTCTCTGCTAATGAAATTCTATCGTTTGTGAGAGAGCTTTCCTCTGTACTTGAAGTAAACATCCACCAACCATGTGGGGAGAGCATGGCATGTCCAGGTTCATTTTTTGGGTTTTGCATAGAGCAAAGTTTTGGACTGGAATCTCATTATCTCAGGTCAGTGTAGAACTGATCTGGAGCTTATCAAACTGCAGCTCCTACGGTGGGTTGAAATAGGGGTAATTGATTTTTAGTTTTAAACCAAGATCTGGAATTTAAAGTCTATACTCAAAATCCAAAAGACAATGCTAATATAAACTCAGCAACGAATAAAACACCAAGTGTGTAACATCTATTTCTTGGCTCACATATACAGTCATGGCAAGAGGTCGTGCAAAATGTTCCCCATCCTCCTAGGAAATTAGCAAGAAGCATTGTCTGCCACTAATTTTCAAATAAGCTGCAAAATGAAAGCTAATCATTGTCTGCCAGTGATGAGTGTAATTTTGCAGGGCAATTACAATCAGTAACTATTTTCTTCAATATATTAGTTTGCAAAATAGTTGTGGTCTGGTGCACATTCAGGGTAGTGCTTGCTGGATGTGGTGAGCTCGTCCTGTTGCCTGTGAGCTGCAGCAGAGCTCTCCCATCACTGCAGGGTTTAGCAGTGTGACAGGATGTTTCCATAGAGCCCAAGATGCACTTTTACCATCTGAAATGTCTGTGTGGGTGTTTGTCTCTTGGTTCATTGCTTCACCAGACACTGTGTCTAATTTGGAATTACTTTTGATTCTACATGTCCTTTGCTTCTTGCCTTCCTATAAACTCTATGCTGGGAGCAGGAGCTTCTGAAATCTCATAAGTAAAACCCATGTCCTCTGCTAGTGGTGCATGAGTGTTTTCTCTTGGCTGCTTCTGTCAGAGTAAAGTTTTCCAGACATTCGTCATTTTTGGATTTCTTTCATCGGCTGTTAATGTTTTGTATTTGCACCATACAACACCCAAATGAAAGCGTTCCAAATCTTATTGGGCAGCAGTTGAGGTTTGCTGGTATCTCACTAGATTTTTTTCTTGTTGTTTCTTGATGTGACTGCATAAATTTCCAGGATAACCTGACTTACACAGCCTGAATTGTAATAGAATACTGAGGTGCTGCAGATGTAAAGAAGGCTACAATGAAGGTAAACCACCAATAAATTTATGTTTATGAATATTCTTTTTTTTTTTTTTTTACGAAACAAGGATATAGAAGAAAAGTGCCACATAAATAGATATCATCTGTAGATCACATAGTACTCGTCAAGTTATTACTAGTTGTGAATCTGCAAAATTCCTGTGAAAAAAAATCCATCATTTCATAGCAGCACATAAAGATGGGAACTGATGCAGCAGGAGCCAGCTGGGATTTCACAGCCAGCAGCATACAAACCTGAGCTATTTGACAACAACAGCCTCAACAAAGTGCCTGCTGCCAGATCCAGCCTTCAAGGGTCTGTGTCTGGAGGCTGTCACAGCAGTGTGTTCACTCAGAAATGAATGTGAAATGTGTTGCCATGTCAGTGTGACCAGCTGTGTCCCTGCAGAGAGCTAAGACAGGCATTTAGGTTGAGTTCCAGAGTGTTTTTATTACAAAGCTTTTCATTCTTTACCCAGGACTGAGCAGTGATACTTAGCAGCGCTACTACCTGTGTGTGTTTACTAGTCTGAGCTCCAGCAAGGCTAGCTGGAGGTTTTTGGAACTTTAAGGCACATTTTTTTAAGTGAGTGAGTGCCTACAGCTAAGTGAAATGTGAGCCTTCAAATAATGATAAAAGTCACCCAAATTTGCAGCCAAATTTGGAAAACAATTGATGTATATTCTGCCAGCCCCCTGTATCAGAGGCAGTAAATTAAGGCCAGCTTGCCCACAGCTTAGGTCAGAATCTAGTTAATTCTACATTTGTATACTCGTATGCAAGAGAGATTTCTAGCCAACTTGAGGCTTCTGATTACCTGAAAAATCTTAATTCAAATAGTCAGATAGTCTTTCTTATGCTTTCCAGCAGTGTTTTCCAAGAGTCCAACTGCTGACTGTGCTATGTTATGGAGCTGCAAAGGATTTAGAGTTCAGGTGTCATGTGGTCACACTGCCTTTGGATCAGGAGTGCTTGCTGCAAAACAAATGTCAGCTGTGACTTGCTCAATGCAGAAAATTAAGGATGCACACCAACAATAAACCTTTCAAGGTGGTTGGCTAAGGATTCTCTTCTTGGACAGCATGCTTTATTGCTGCGATTCAGCTCCAAACCCTCACCAAGGATAAAAGTGTCTTCACATCCCATAAATGCTGGGAAATACAGAGCTGTGTGTGAATCCCATCATCAGTTGCTCTGATGAATGCCATAAAATCCCATTGTATAATTGACAGAATCAGTCTCATAGATTAGAAATCTAAATAGAATTTAGATAATGGTTCAGATATGAAAGACATGTTGAATGGGGAAGCCAAAATAAAACAGTGAATTTCTGATCATGGAATAAATGCTAGAGATTTTAGGCAGTGCTTATAACAAGAATTTATGATTTAGTGGAATATGTATGTGGAATAATGAAAATAGTTATAGAAATGCTTAAGATTGTGCCACATCAACTTCTTATAAGGAAAATTAATTAAATGCATGGTTTTTGCTTTGATATTTAAAAAGTCCTCAATTTTTTGTTTAATATTTATAAAATAGCAAAGTAAACAAAATTTTAAACATATTCTTATTTCCTTTGCCTATTATATTTTCTGTTTCTACAGAAAATATGCTCCATTATTAATACATGCAGATATGCTTGTGAGTGGGAGGAATGTTCAAAATTCTCCTCTAGTCAGCCTGGTCTCAGAAGTCCCTGTATCCCACCAATTCCTTCATTATTATCCTGGGTCACAGAAACATCAAATCCTCATAATCTCTCATGCTTACTTTTCCTTTATCTGCTGCCTTCATGCTTCTGAAGGCAAAAAGGAAATCCCATACCAATTCCAGGTCATGGTGCAGAGTGTTTCCTCTTTCCAAGCTCACCCTAGAAGCACAGACTATTCTGACATTTACAAAATGGCTTGAGGCTTACAGTGGCTGTAATTTAATGTAGGTTGATGTGATTTCTTAGGAAGATTTCAGGATGCCCTCATGGATCCTTTATCCAGCAGGAAAATAAAAAGTCGTGGATCATTGTGAAAAACAAATGTGTAACAGATACTCCTATACACAGTGCTTAGTTTCATTATTTTTACTTTCTGCTGTTTCAGCCATGGAATAATAAATGTTTATGCAAAACACTGCAATATTCATTGGGAGCGCACAAATATTATCGCAAATGTAAGAAAACATTGTTATTAAACATTACAAACAAAAACATACTCTTTACACACACATAAAAAATTCTACATGAAAATCAATATTATGCTTACAAGTTTCAAAAGAAGACAATCAATCTCAGCCTGATTCTGTAGCTGTGAGCATATTAAAAAGACTACTGGAATTGAATAGCCCAGGCAATTATTTCTTTTATGACATGAGAAAAGTCTGATGTGTCTCAAAGGATATGGCATTACTTACTTCTTACCTTCAAAGACCCACTGTACACAGATTAGCTTTCAGTTTATTACTAAAAGGAATATTTATGAATATAAAACACATCTTTCAAGCATTTATAAAGTGTGGCAAGGCAATTAGTTCCAGAAATATTGTTCCAGATATTTAGGTCAGGATGACAACTCTGATGATAGTAGTAGGAGTCTGTCTTCTTCAAGCACACATCAGAGGTAAAACTGAAGTTATGTGCCCTAAAGACAGAGAAATTTAAAAAATGACACTACAGTCAACAAAATACAGTGTCTTTGTGTAATTTGTTGCCTATACTTCTGGAGTTTGATACAGTGCACTTCTGTGGAAGAGTTATTTTGACAATAACCCATCAAGCCAAATAACATAACCATTTTTTGAGCAAATCATTGGATTTGCTCATTTGGAGAGATATCATTGAGAATTCACACAGCCCAAATTACCTCTGAAGTACCTAAGAAAGGAAAAGGAAATGTTAGACATCCCCTGTCTTTCTTTTCCCAGGCTTTCCTGGAACTCATATGGTTGGCTAGCAGCCCTTTGTATATCCCTCATCCAAATATGTGTTTAGATTCTCCTCAAGGTCCACTAAACATATTGCAGACTCAGGAGTGAATTCCAAAATTAGACCATAGAAATCATAGAATCCCAGACTGAGTGTGATTGGAAGGGACCAGAGTGGGTCATATGGTTCGACCTGCCTGCTCAAGCAGGGTCATCTGAGAGCACCTGGCACAGGGTCACATTCAGGCAGCTCTTGAAAGCCTCAGTGAGGGAGACTCCACAACCTGTCTGGACAACCTCTTTTAGTGCTTGGTCACCAACACAGTAAAGAAGTTTTTTCTCATATTCAGGTGGAACTTCCTGTGCATCAGTTTCTGCCTGTTGCCTCTTGTCCTATTGCTCAGCTCCACTGAGAAGACCCTGGCTCCATCCTCTTGGCACCCTCCCTTTAGATACTGATAGACATGGATGAGGTCCCTTCTCAGTCATCTCTGCTCGAGGCTGAACAGGCCAAAGTCTCAAGCTTTTTCTTGTAAGAGGGATGTTCCAGTCCCTTAATTACCTTTGTAGTCCTCCTCTGGACCTGGAATTCCACATCTCTCTTGCACTGAGAATCTCAGAACTGGACCCAGCATTCCAGATGTGGCCTCACCAGGGTTGAGTAGAGGGGTGGGATCACCTCCCTCGACCTGCTGTCAATGCTATTCCTAATCTATCCCAGGACACCATTGGCCTTCTTGGCCACAGGGGCACTGCTGGCTCTTGGACAGCTTGTTGTCCACCAGGACCCCCAGGTCCTTTTCCACAGAGCTGCTTTCCAGCAGCTCAGCCCCCACCCTGTGCTGGTGCAGGGGTTTTTCCTCCCCAGGTGCAGCACCCTGCTGGTGCCTTTGATAAATTTCAGTCAGTTCTTCCCTGCCCAGATCCCCACCCTGCCAAGGTCCTTCTGAAGGGCTGCACAGCCCTCGGGGGTACTGGCCCCTCCTCCTAACTCTGTCATCAGCAAACCTGCTGAGGTGGCACATAATCTTGTGTCATACTGCAAATCGGCTCAAGGGAAACTTCCCCATATAATCACTCTTTGTATTTCTGTGCTGGTCTCACCCCACAGAAAAGCCTTCTTCACCACCAAGGGCTTATGGTAACAATTCCCTTGGTCTATATCCTACCTCAGGATATCAGCTTTCTTATAGTTTCTTTCAAAATGATGACAACTCTAAGGGGAGGGAGACACATCTGAGTATATCTATCATTGCAGCAGACTTCTCCCTTTTTACAAGCACTAATCAAAGTTTTGAACCTATTCTTGTCTTTAGCACAGCTGTATTCTCCCCTTACACATGGCTGTTAAAATAGATCCATAATTTACTGAAGTCCTATCCTCAGGTTACTCTTGCACAAAACTTTCCATTGAATCCATGTCTTTACTCTTATGCAACTAGCCACTGTTCTTCAATTTCATCTCCTGTCCCATGCTATTCATAGCCTATCTTTATTTATTTCGTAAAGTAATTATATGCAATGCCAAAAAAAGGATGGAACCAAGTTCTGTTGCCTATTTTTTAAAGAAATTATGGATATGAACAGAGGAAAGTGAATATCCTTGAGATCAGGCACCATGGCTCATTAATCTTGCGTGTAGAAGAATAAGACATACTTCTGTCTGGATTTTCTATAATCCAGCTATGCAGGTTTAATTTTTCTTTAAAAAGTTCTAGTAATGGGAAACAGCAAAACTGATCCAGAAATTATAAAAAACACATTAAAAAGAATTAAAAAACTCCCATCAGAGTATAGCTTAATCATAAAGAAGAAAAATATTATTTTGTCCTCTAAATGCTTTTTAAAATTTTGATTTTAAATTGTATCTTTAGGATTATAAAATTCGGTATTAGTACAACTGGCAAATAGATGTCAATCTCCTTCTTGAAAATTGTTTAAAAACATTATAATTCGAGATATAAAAAAATGCAATAAAGCACAGGTATAAGCAATAGTCAAAAGAAGAAATACAAGAATTTCTATAGTTCCCTGTAATTGTATTTATTGAAAAAAAAAATTATAATTACCTCTGATTTTTTTTTTAAGTATATTTGTCTTGGATTGACAGATAAAGTCTACAAAATATCATGGACAACAGCAGCTATTGCTTTTTTTTTGAAATGCAGGTCAAAACCATTTGTCAAAATTTAATAATATTAAACTTGGTTTTGATGCAACATTAAGCACCTGATCTCCAAATATTTGTCTTATATTATTAAGAAAGTCAGTTTACTTCTGCTGACCAAAACAAACAAAAAAATGTTTTTAGGCTCAACTTTTTTATTCTTTGATATTAGAACTACATATATTATGCACAATAATAATAGCACAAACCCACAAAAATAAAATAACATTTAAACTCCTAAATAAACTATTCCAGACATACAATATTTCAAAGATAAAAGATAACGTTTTTCCATAAGGAAAGATAACAAGCATATGCTTCTTAAAAATTACTTGTTTGATTTCCTGAACAACAGAAAACATATAAAAGAAACATAAATAGATTTTATCTTGTAACAAATTTCTCATGGAGAAATTCATTAAGATGAAAACTGTGATGAATGTGAATCTGATTTTTCAAATCTCTTTTTCTCCATATAATTAAATACATTCACCTTGCTTTCTACAGATACATGGAAGTGACATAATGAGTCATAAACACTACAGTTACACATCTGATGTTTTTGTTTCACTGCTATATTTTATACTAACATTTTCTAACTCAGAGCATAGACAAAGCCTTTGACTAGAACTCTACGGGGCCACTTTCATAAGTAATGACAAATATCACACATATATTTACATCTACTTCACCCTCAAATACACCATAATTTTATTCAGGACATATGTCTGTAGAAGTATAAAAAAAATAATAAAACCATAAAAATACACTATTACTTCATGAAAGGGGTGTCCGTAAACTCAAATAATCTTGAAACTTAAAATCTGAAAGAGAGCAAGATGATAACAGAATTTTATGGGAAAAAATATTTAATTTCCTAGTAGAAAGCAGGAAAAGTACTGCCAAGCTTCAAATGAGAATGAATGACTGAATAAGGCAAATACTAACATGTATCTTAGGTTCAGAACTCTGCAAAAAATAATTTCTGACTGCACTTTCTCCTCTGTTACCTTCTTTTGCTTCCTCCTGTGTCAGAAATGAACCTGAGCTATCACTGGAAGGAAAAAGTCGAAATCAGAGACACGAAGTGCAGAATTATTTAGTTGTTAGGGCTGTGGGTGAGTAGTTAAGCCATTGCTGCTCTGAGTCCTCTTAAAGCACTTACCAAGTCACATTTCAGAGTGGTTCACAGTCTCACCTTAACAGGGCTATGGGGAAACATTGAGGTCTTAGGTGGAAGACCTTGGGGCAAGGTCTTCTTAAAGCTTGTGCTGAATGATTTACAAAGGTGCTGCTTTACACATGATCTGGAGATATTTGATATTTCAAAATCATATCTGAAAACAAGTTCAAAGCAAACAAAGAACAGTGATAAAACATGAATTATGTACCATCCTCCCATGTATTTCAGCTACTTCAGAAGCTTCTCTTCTCTTTGCTTGCTTCTTTCATCTCCCAGTCCAAACTCAGATTCAAATTCTCAGATTTCTGAAACATATCGGGACAGGGCATACTTCTATCTTCTCACATTTCTGACATACTCCTTGTGAAAATTGACTAAATTGATTCCTTAAACGTGCAATAACAGGAATGAGGAGACAAAGTTTCCATGTGGACAAAATTTGAGACCAGAAGGCTTGATAAGTATAAAGAATTTCCTGACCTTGGAAGATACTTTGAATTAAAGAAGGGTGTGTGAACTTTACTGTGAGTGTGAATCCACGCTAGAATGAATCAAATTTACTCATGAGTAAGGATACCTGTTATCACGAGTGCTCCAGAATAGCTGATCTCTACCAAGTCTTACTCTGTATTTGAAAAATAATACTGTGAGCATCTGACATTCTAGAGGTCAAGGGCTGGTGGTCATTCAGGACTGAAAAGCTAACTTAAAATGAACCTTTTCATGTTTTATGTTAGTGCACCATTTTAAAATTGTTGTGACTTAGTGCAGTTATTCCTAATTTAAACACGTTTACCAAAATTGCAATTACACCTTACAATTCTAAATCCTAAGAGGCAAATGTAGAACTGTAGAAGTGCATGGCATCTGGGAGGTTATTCATAGAAGAAGGTAAAATTTGCCCACTTCAGAGGAAATTTACTTTTTCTGGATTTGAGCAAAACTGTGAAGAGAAAAGCTGTCCAGAGCAAGAGTTTTGTTAGCCCTTTTAAATATGTCCTATGTATAAAAGCACAAAACACAAGTATATATGTAAAATATATACACATATACATACCTGTAAAATTTATTTGTAGAAAAAATTATTGTCTAAATTGTTGTGGACAGTAATCTTCTGTTTATTCACAGTCCTACAATTTAGTGATGAGTATTCAGGTTCCTTTGTTCCTGGGCTGTGCCTTCTTGCGGAATATCCAAAGTTTTGTTAGATTTCTTCAGAGATGGTGTATATATTTTAAAAATTAGTAACTATTTACCCACACCCTCAGCTTGAGTCTCTTTTTGTCTAACAATTGATCGAGGTTTGTTGTTTTTGTTGTTGCTCTAGGCATTTGTCTCAAACTTAGAAGACAAATAAGGAAATGTCATGTAAGAGAAAAAACCTGTGCAGAAATTGATGGATGACTAAGTAAGCGGCAAGTGCTTGATTCATTTTGCTGTTTGCCTGCTGCATTTCAATTATTTTCTGAGTGGGAAATAGGACCAGTCTAAAAGTATGGTAGCAAGACAGCTTTTCTTCAGCCCATCCTGAGGGAAGCTTCTCTGGAGAGGCCTTATCAAACACCATATGATGGCTTACTGCATTGCGGCACTGGTGGGGTTTTTATTGTTTAGTAGAAGAGTCTGAATTGTGTGATAAACCCTGCTTATTTGAATGAAAACGTGTAATACAGCCAAATGAAAAGTTTTGCATAATTGAAGAAAAGAAAGAAAGGAAAGCATACAAATAGGGCAGGAAAATAGGTGTCTTGGAAAAGAAAGTCTCAGAGAAAGTGATGTAGAGATTCACACTGGATAGACAACTCAGCTGGAACTGACATTATAATGCTAGGTCAAAAAGGCCTAATGCAATCCCTAGATAAATACAGAGAAGAAGATTGAATAGAAGGAAGGAAGTAAGTTTGCTTTTGTACTGGAAAGTAATGTAGGATTATTACCAACTTTTTAAAAAACCTATTAAAAATCTGAAGAGGTGTCAAAACAGATGTAGGAATGAGTTCAGGAGTATAGGAAGTCTCATTTAAGAAGGTACTTAGAGCTTATTTTGTTTGAATTTTCAAAAACAAGTCTGAGAAGTTAGTTGGATGATGGATTCAAACCTGTTTAAAGGGAGAAAATGCTAGAAAGTGGAGGGCTCACTGATACAGGACAGAAAAGAGGTGCAAGGATTGGTAGCTGTAGAGCTAGCCCAGAGCAACTGAAATGTGTAGTTTTAAACAGTGAGTATGGTTAATCACTGGACAAATTGTGGAGTGGAGTAGATTTCCCATGGTCTTAAGGTCTTCATATCCAGAAAGAGAGACTTTTGGGTAGATGGAGTAAAGCAGCAGATGAACTGACCAAATTTGAGTCACCCTGAAACCAGCAGGAAGCAGATCCTGCATAAGTCAAAAGTCCATAAAGTTTCTTGCAGAAAGTAAGAGCAGAAAAGGAAAATCACAGTCTGCAGCTCTGCTCTGGCCATTTTCACCTTACCCAAGCCCTACATACTATTTTGGGGTTAGGAAGCATGGCAACAGCCTGGTGTAGGAAATGTGAAAGCGAGCTGGGAGTAGTGTGGGTTTAGATACCTGCTTCTGCCATAAAGTTGTGGTTCCATGGGCAGAAAGAAGGAACAAAACACCTCAAGAAATGCACAGACAGGAGCCTGAAAGGGAGCGTGGGCAGTGCCAGCCCTCGGTAGTGCCTGCCCTCAAAGCCCAGCAAGACTCCAGCACCCTGTTAGATGCCAGCTTGTTTCTATGAGTCACTGTCACATGTGTGCTCATATATATGTATATACTCCCCCATTCACTGAAATAGCCACAAAGCTATTTGTTATTCATGAAAAGTCCAGTTTTGTTTGCCTCTACCTTTAGTCATGGTCTTTTCCTTTACCAACAAGTCAGTTGCAATTTTCATAAAAAGTAGTTTGTAAGGGGTCATTCTAAATATTTTTGAATGTGTATCCTAAACTAACTTTCCCTGAATACACATTCAGATTCACACAGTACAATTTAATTTAAATACACAATCATTCTCGTCCATTTTTACCTTGCTGAATGGAAGAATTTCTGTTTAATCAAGCATTTTGTGCTGGGGTAGTCATTCTAAAAAAAAGGAAAAATAAATATCTAAAACCTCTCATATAGTGGTAGTATTGCCTGCCTTCATTTTGGAAAGCAAAATATTTAAATAATTAATCTGAGACCTCTTGTAGTTCAAGCAGATTTCTCATTCTAAATGGTAATCTACATTTGGATCACATTTTTTCCTTTTCTCTGAACTTCTCTTAAGTGATTTAAAAATGGATAGGAGCATGTTTCTGGCAAACGTAACTGTTTATGTGAAGAAAGGGGGAGAGCCTTCTGGTTCTAGCTGGAAGAGTCTTTCCCCTGAAAAAGTCATTAGAAATATAAGGAGATGTGACTCAAAGTCCAGCATTTAAACTTTAGATGTTGATAGTGTTTTTCAAAAAATTTTTCTAGTTGCTATTTCTTTTTCTTTTCCTGTGGGATCCTTATAAAATATATAGAGAGGAGGTTCTACACAATCTCACATTTTATTCCTTAGAGAAATCTTCAGTGACTCCAAGTTATGGAAAACTGCTGTTAATGAGACAGGTGCATGTCCTGCAACTTAAGAATATGAATAATCCCCTCTTCTTTGACACTCAGATTCTACCACCTTGTTTTGGTATTGTTAAATCCTGAAAATATGTTCCCTAAATACTTCTTTGAAATATATTTTACCACAAGCACTCATATATGTCATTATATAAGAGGTGCTTTCATGGCTTCATGATCTTTCATGATCTTTCTTATTGGAAAATCCCAATAAGCACTCTGGGTTAACACCTCAGCTGCCTGTGTTGCTGAATCCTTATTGCCATTTTCACTCATAATACCTAAATGCAAATGTAACCACTCCTGCTTTTAGGCTGAAAGCTCATTTCACATCTGCCAATATACAGTTTTCAGAAGATAACAACACATTTTAATTTTTTCTCACTCCATTTAGACTTGAACTGAAAAACTGAAAGAAGATATCATGTATCCATTTACAATGCAAATAATTATCCATGCAAAAGGTTAGGGGCTTCCTCATTCTTTTAAAAATTAGCTTGTTTAGATAAGAAAACTCTTCAGCTTCAAAAGAAAACTAATAAAACCTAAAGTGAGAGTTATAAAAACATTTAAACGTTTACTTCTCCTACTCCAAGAAAGGAAAACAGATTCAAGGATCTTCAAATCTTAATCCCTACAATATTACTCACCACATTTCACTTTGTCAAAGTGTACTTGTGCCAAAATAAGATACAGCTATAATTTGATGGAGTCAATCCAACATTCTTAACGTTCTCAGAGAGGATGCTCTTGTTGACCATGATGGCTGCTCAGCACAATCATGGGTGAATCTTTTAATCAGTGAGAGTGAGAAAATTTCTGCTGGGGAAGGCCATAATCTAGTGGCTAACCAAAGCCCCTCCCAGAGATCTCCGGAGGGATGGGAATTCCAAAGAGGCTATGGATGATCTGGTTTTTTTCTACAACATGAATAAGCACAATCAGAAGTCAAACTTCAGAATACTTCAGTTATCTGTATGTCTTACCACACCTGGGGGTTAAAACAAACTTTCAGTTCCTATTAGGGCTGCTGATTAGAGAATGATATCAACTTTGAGTTCTATCCTATTGTAACTGAATAATCATTGCAAAGTTTTCATTAGTGGTACCTCAGCGAAGACCATATAGATCATGAGGGAAGCTGTGGTGAATTTTATCCATTTTTTTTTTCCTGAGAAGTTCATCAGATTTAGATTGTTAAAAAAGTTGACTAGAAATCATCTGGTCACTTGAAGGGTGACAACTTCCTAGTAATGGATCTCTGCTATCCGGACTTGATTAGCAGTAGAGACTCTAAAAATACAGCACCATACTTAAGCTTCTGGTTAAATGTTTAGACACATTAGTTTATCCGTCTGAGCAAGTCTCTGACCTTTGTCAAAAAATGGCAGATTTCTGGCTCCTCATAAAACTACCGAAACTTATCAAAACAGGAAGATAGAAATGCTACAAGCATGTAAGTTGTTTCACTGAGTAATTAGTTTCTCCCCTAAAATGCAATTTATGTCATTGCATTAGGTTCAGAATTTGTCATTAATTCCTTGATCGGGTGTTAACATTAAAGGAAAGTAAAGATACATTTCACATGCCATAATATTTTGCCTTTTTCTTCCCGAAAGATGAAACATTAGATTTACAGTCTTTTTGGAGTGATATTCATTGCTTTTGCCTACTGCAGTCCTTACTGTAGTTGTCTTTATAGAGCAAATGCTTCCTTGCAATGGCAAAGATGCCATTTTAGAAAATTGTGGGGTGATTTGATGAAAGAATTGCAACAGGTAGTGCTTTACACTCTATGAAAAGTGGCATGAGGTTGTATTTCCACTTATCTTGCTCAGCAAATAATGGAAGTAACTCACTTTTCTCTGTAATATCTTTTAACAAGTCCTTCCTACCTGTGTAGTTGCATGCAAGTCCAGGATAGTAAAGGTCTTCAAATGGGTAAGGGGAGCTTGTGTTATAAAATAAAAGTGCTCCATTTTTTGACAACTGAGAGAAGTCACCTTCAGACAGGTATATTTGCTTTATTAATCTGGTCCTTGTATTGTGATAAGTATCAGGGAGTAATTCTAAATCTGAGAGAAATAGATTAGGAATGAAAGATTCTCAGGTACATTTCATTTCAAAAAGAAATGCTAAAAAGAGGTTATTACATATTCCAGAAAAGCAATAATCAGTCAGGTAAATTTGCATTTATATAAGGTTGATTAGTGTTAAACGAAAAAAAAAAAAAAGAAACAACACTAAATAAACAGGAACCCTGATGCCATGATAAGCATGAGGACAGACTAACCAAGACAGGTTTGAGTAAACTGCTTTTGAAATAAAGGTCCCTATCTTTCTCTTGTGTTTTGTGCTCTGTGAAAACCATCAGTCTTCATGTAATTCAAGGAGAGACGGGGAAAGGAAGAGTTGAAAACTCAGGCTCTTGTGTGAAAGTAAAATAGTCTTTAATATTTAACATTTCTATAACTGCTTAATTCAAAAAATCATTGACAAACCCTTTTTATTCCCACAAATAGAAGCATTTTGTCACCAGTAAGCAACCAGGCATGTTGTTTGTACTTTAACCAACCTCCAGGAGTCAGAGGTGCCATGGTTATGTTTCTGGTATTGATGTACAAGGAAGCAGAATGGGAGGAATTGATTGTGGGTCATTCAGACAAATAAGGTATTTCTGGGCTGAGGAAGATGAAGATGAAGCAAGAGTCCTGTGTATGTACTTTACTCACCAAGAAAGCAAAGACATGCAATTCAGAGGAAGAGGCATGTCTACATGCAGCATTTGTAGGCAAAAAAAGTCTAAGACTGTTCCTTGTAGAGGGAAGGATGCATTGAAGGGCCTCAGACGCATCTGTGGGTAAGGAAGAATTACTTGCAGTGTTTTGGGAGGGTTTTATTTTCATTTTAAAGTTCCTGAATTAAAATCTCTAGATTTGACATTTTGAAAGAGCATTTAGCTGTTGAGATAAGGCACGAAATGATGACACAGACACTGCTGCTCTCGAGGGGAACAAAAAAGAGAGGACCTTTATTTTCTGACTCCAACATTTATAGTTTTCCAAAGGTGACAGTGGATTGGAGGGTGACAGTGCCACCTCTCCAATGCCACTGGACAGACCAAGGGTCCATCAATTCTCTCCACCTCCATGAAAGAATGCAAAACATAGGTTATTTACAGAATTGTGTGTGAGAAAGTTTGTTGAGAGAATATAAACATCAGAAGGCTTTACAAAGTTTTACAAAATCAGGGCAACATTTAGCTACATAGCAATCCCTACAAATTCAAAGACTGTTCTATCACTTCTGTTCAGAACAATAAGATGGGCACTGTAATAACAAAATCTCTGTGTGCTCCAAACACAGCTTAGGCAACATGGTACAAAGAGTACAGCATAATATCTCCTGGACCATCATTACTGATCCAGCTCAATATCTGTAAAATGAAGCCTAAACACCAGAAAAGAGTCTGGAAACTGAAGTCTGGCACTTAAGGAAAGAAACATAGAAACTTGATTTGAATTGAGCAAGTTCTTATCTGTTTCACATCACAATACCTGCCAAAATACATTATTATTATTCTGTAGAATATCAAGGTTATGTTCCATTCTGGACATTATTTTTTTATGAGATTCTTCACTTCTTTCCATAATTTGCTTTATTTTCTATGTTTTTAAAGCCAAGAATAAAACAAATTACCTGACTCTATAAAGAGAAAAACTATGTGAATCAATGAAGATTGCTGAAGCAACAACATAATAAATCAGTTTCAGAGGAAGATAAAGAGGAAAAATAATGACAAAATAAGAAAATCAAGTAACAGCAAACAATAGGAGATTCAGAGCTTTTCTTAACATCTTTTTCTCCAAACTTCTCATGTTAACCTAATTAATAAATTCCTGTATTAATTTATACTTTTTCCTGCTGTTTTTGTTTTCCAGTTTCAATGGTATTTTGATTCCTGATAATGAAATAGTAATTGATAAATATTATAAAAAAAATTTCACATTGATAGCATTTAAACTTAAATACAGGAAAGTGAAGGAATATTCCTTTAGACTGCTCAAAATTAAAACCATTTCTAAACGATGGATACTCACTGAAAAGAAGTTTAAAAAGATGTTTTCTGACCTTGAATTTTTGCTAAACAATGCCACCTAAATCAAAAGCCTCTACTATAAATCAAATGTTTTGTGCTTCACAAAAACAAGGAATAGATAAGCATTCTGATTTTGTGCTGTATTTAGCAGAAATAACTACTTTCTCTCCATGGTGAACTATGGAATAAAATGTCAATATTACAGCCTCCCAACAAGGCTTGTAAGACTGTAGAAAAAGAAAATTATGTAACACAATGATTAATTGCTAATGGTGACTTTACTAATAGTGGAATAAGAGAAAATCTTTAGTGCAAGAAAGAGTCTCTTAAATATAACCCCTTCTTACTGCTACTCTTTACTGACTAAACAGTAAGGGCAAAGAATGAAGTGCTTCTATGAGAATGTCAGAGTGAGAAAAGAGTGGATCTGGGCAAAGAAATGAAAGAGGTTATTTTCTGAAAGACAGACACTTAAAAATTATAAAAGGATCCAGTGCTCATTTGGTCAAAGACTAAGCCATATTTGAGAATGTTGAGGTATCTAAGATAAGAAATTGAGAGTGAATGTCCATAGTTTGTAGTTGCATACATATTTTTCCTTTCTTAACTATGTGATTGATCACAGGAGGTCTAAACCAGAGGTATTTCTATTTCTACTAATGGGTACTTTTGAGATCTAGGAAAAGAATATTCTCACAGTGTATGTAAGGCTGAAACATGGGGAAAAACTTTAAAATTGTTTGAAATTCTGGGTTTGATTCTCTTGGGAAGCCAGTTTGTAACATTCCCTCTGCTGATGGGGTTATATAGTTTGTGACTTTATCAGGCATTCATTCATATCAAGGAAAATATATGAACTTGTGACCTTAATATCATGGGATTCAAAAGATCAGCTCTATGAGTATCCACCTGGGGTATGCATTTGTTATATAAGCAAATTACATGAAAAAAGATTATTAAAAGAACATGATTAAAGTTGTGAACTAAAAATCAGGGCTGTTAGTTTCTCTGTTATTTTGCAATTGGGTTTATGACAGCTCTGTAGAGGTGAATGCTTCTGTTTCTGACACTATCTTTGTCAGCACAGAAAAGTATACCAAAGACCTAAAGAACACAATCTAAAGGACACAGAATAAACTTCCTTTTTAGGGAGAAAATAAAAAGGAATGAGGATGCCTGTATTAACTCCCACTTTGTGGGAGAAGCAGCGAGAGAGAGGACACTTACTCCACGATCAAGCAGAAATTCACAGCTCTGCAGCATTCTGGCAGGTTCTTCAGCAGATGAGTATAATCCCATGCACAAACTCTTGGGTCAGTACTGCCTTTGGAGACAGGCACATGAGGTCCATAGGGCAAGAAAACAGCCAAGAGACCTTGAAGAGAAGAGCTCTCAAAGGCAGATATGCAGAGAAAAGCTGAAGACTTGGATTTAAGATCAATGGAAGGTAGAGGGGTTTGGCTTGAGCACTAGCTTGTCAAGTGAAAAAAAAAAGGTTTGTTACTGTTTGAAAATCAAATTTGAAACCAAGACACTAAATGTCCTATGGGGAATTCAGACTTGAGAATGTCTGTTTTGCCTCTCTGATCCAAAGACATCTTGCTCCCCCTTCCACTGGGTACATCATCTGAGTCTTCCCTGAAGTAAGCCCTGTAACACTGAAACTTTTAAAGTTAAATTATAATTTTCATTTATTTATTTATTTTTTTTTCTCATGTATTGTCTCATTGTACTGCTTTCTATCACTCATCCTATGGAACTAATCTGTCCAAAATATACAGCCAAATTCAGTTCTTTTAACTGTTATCAAGTCACCTAAGCAAGATTAGGTTTGAGTGGAGATGTTTGAATGGAAATGTTTTTGTGCAGTTGAATTTATACAAACATGTAATTTTTTCTTACAATGAAGCTGAACCTACACCATAAACTCACAGTGTAGCTGATTGTTTTTAGCTTCTAGAAGAATTTTTAAATCATGCCACTTTTATTAGAATTGGAAATAATGAAATGTCACAGGACCAAATTTCCTGGAAAAATTGGCTGAAGTTTGAGTTTTGAGCTCAAGAGAGGCTAATTGCATGGTCAGATTACAAAAAAAATTGAAACTGTGTGGTTTGGTTTTTGTAAAAGTTTTTGCCATACATTTTTCTGATTATTTTCTTGATTTTCATCAGTGAGCTACTGATTTAATCCACTGAGAAATTAAAAGCAAATGCAAGGAGTTAAATACAGCCTTGGCTGAAGACAGTGGGACTTTTATTCCTGAAATGAATATCACAATGACCCAACCCTTCCTCCCTAATTAATTGCATTAGCATTTGGTGAAAGAGGAAAAAAAAAAAAAATAAGAAGAAAAGGAAGTTTTGCCTCTGTCTGCCCAAGAAAACGGGAAAGTTTCATGTTAAATATGGTTGTCCCTAAGTACTGAAAAAATATTCTGGAAACTTTCCCATCAAAGCAGCTGTGTCCTTTTAACTTGATTCTGACTAAGTATCCTGTTTTTCATTCACATTGCAAGAACTACTGAATGTAAAGATATTGAAAGGAGCTTTCAAGATCACTTGGGTAAATTAAATTTTTTTAAATGTTAAGGTATTAAATTTTTGGTAAAGAATATCCATTGAAATTTAATTTAATCTGTAAAGCATTTTGATAATCAATGATAAAATTCTTTTCAGTATTCAGGTTCTTTACAAATATGTCTTAATAATTCCTGTGTCATCTTCTAGCTTAGCTTTATTTTCTGTTTTGCTTCATCTTTTGTTTTCATGAGTTACACGAAATTTTATAGATATATAAGAGATTGATACAGATATAAATAAATATGCATATACATATATATATATATATATATATATATATATATATATATATATATAAAATCTCCTTGATATGATAAAGGCAAAAACATTAGATGGTACCGAAAAAAGTACAAGGAAAGGAAGTTTCATAGAAACAAGAAAAATTTAACAAAACATATGGGATATTAGTAGAATTTTCTAAGCATATTAGGATTTTGTCATCATCTAATGAAGAATGGATCTGTTTAGTCACCAAGGAAACAGGTGAATTCTGTAGACTAGTCTTAGCAGTTCATGTAAAATTCAGCTGAACTCTGCTGGACCATTCACTCAAAAAGAATGATTTTATCAATCAAATCACAAGCTACTGGACTGAGTAGAACTGCAGGGTTGAATACCAGGACCAAAGTTAAGATAAGAAGTCAGGTTGAGTGATCATAAAAGGTCTTTTTATGATTGATTTTAAATCAACCAGATTTTTGCTTAAAAATATTCTTATTCCAAAAAAAGCCAAGTAAGCAGTGCTGTGAGAATATGAAGCTGATCTGTTAATAAAGTGACTCACCATTTATTGATATTTAAGAATTTGGTGTTCAATCAGGAATAACTAGACGCAAAAATTTCCATATCTTTGACTCGTTTTCCTTTGCAAATGAAATGAAATAACCTTAGTGGTTAAAGAGAGACAGAACAGAACAGAAAAAGGCTTTTCTCTTCAGTGATAGCAATATAAAATACCATATTGATAATATGGAAATGAGAAAAAGAACATCAGCTATGAAGCTCTTGTTCCAGAGGACTGAATCCAGCAAATTAGAAAAATAGTCAAAATGCTACTGGGTCCTATTTTGTTACTTTTCTTCGTACATGTCAGTTATAAATTTTAGCCCTTTGTCAGAGCTGACTCCCTTGAAAAGCAGTGACTTCTCACATCTGATTTCTTAACACCTGAAAAACTGCCATTCATGAAGTATAAATTCTGAAAAAAATGGATGTGAATTAATAACTTTTTAGTTACAAAGAGAGAACATTAAATTAAAAAAAAAATAAAAAGGAACCTGATAGAAATTCTATTCTTTGCAGGTAATCTACTCCAATATATTTATCGTTGTAGTAGTAAAGAGTGAACATTTAAGCAACAGAAGAATATGTGCTTGCCAGAGGGAAATATTTCTCAAATTTCATTGTGCTGTCATAAGCATCCAAGAAGAATTAAGTGGCTTTCCTTAATTTTTTTACAAAGTCCTTTTCCTCATTTCTAATTGACTTTTATGTATTTTCTTCTCAGAAATCAAAAACATGTATGCAAAATTAATCCCAAAGAATAGTTATTTTGACTTTTTATGAGTCTGTATTTTGGTATAATAAATACCTTGGTGGGTACTGTCCCATTTAAAGTATTCTGTAATAGTTTACATTTGTTAGTCTCCAAGGTACATGTTGGCAGTTTTCAAATGTGATCTTCTTATATTTCATAAAGCAAAGACCAACTTCTACCTTGTTTCTTGTCTATATAACTGCAAACTGAGAAAATGGAAAATAGTTACTTTCAGAGAAGTTCTGTGCAAGATTAATCAGTGATAATGTTTTTTGGAAAACTGGTCACTGGAGCTATCAGGAAATTTTAATTTCAAATACTCTGTCTTTAAACAGATTTTTTGGAGGGTAGAGATCACTCAGACAATCTCAAATAGATTAAATAATTCAAAATGTTGAATGAATTAACTTAGATGTTGCATTGCAATATTTAACCACTATTCCAGGGAGTCATGTGTCTCTTACAAATCTTACTTATATTAGTTATACTTGTTATTTGAACAATTGTTCTAGTTACCTCAAGTATGATCAATATCTGGCACCAGAAAATTACTTCACTGGATGTTGTTTCTTGAAGGCTGCTCTTTCTATCAATAAAAATTTATAGATTTCATGTTTTCATTTTTCCACAGAAATTTCTCAAAATCAATATGTGGTAAAACAGGAGAAAGTATAACTATGAGTAATAAGATTAACACATAGATATGGTGTGGGAATGCTTTTGTATTAAGGATGATTCATCTGAAATTGCTGCTTGGAAAAAAAGTTTAGCTGGAGGGAGATGTCAGAAATTATGAAGTTGTGAATGTTATGGTAAACGTAGGTAAAATTGATTATTTATTGCTTCTTGTAAACCGAGTGTTATTTTTGGGACCAGACTCAAATCAACAAGAAGCCTTTCTTTTCCCACAAAAGAGACTATTTTCACACAAAGGTTTTAAATTCATCAAGGTAAAGTAGTTTCAACTGTGGCTGTTGTACATCATGACTTGAATTCAAATTCTAGGTCAGGAATTTTCTAGAAATCTTCCTACTGATTGCTGGGAAGATCAAATGAGCTAAATATTTCCATTATCTGTTCTTATCCTCTGATCTTACACTCCCAGACAAATGGCTTGCTACACCTATGATGGGACCTGGTTTTCTTGGTGGAGTGACCTGTCTACCAGAAGGCACATTAGGAGGTAAATTACAAAATCCTCACAGGAAATGAGGTGATGGTAGTGCTGGAGATGTCACTGCTTGTCTGGGTTGGGTATATGGATGAGTGGCCTTCACTTGCCACATGTAGCCCACCTGACAGTGTGGCAGCTGTGAAGGCAAAAGACACAATTCCCCTTGTGGTTTCTTTCCAACCTATCTGAGAAATTCACCTGAGTTTGAACTTCTGAGAGGATCTGCTCTTTTGCAGTAGCATCATGCCATGTGCTGCTGTTTCTCTGCACTGTTAATCTACATTATGCCTTCTTGTGCATGTATTCTACTTGTATCAGATCATTTCTTGAAGTGATAAATTGGTCTCCCTTCAAAACTGAGCATGGGCTTGCCTTCTTGAACATTGCTTTCCTCTTCCTTTCTGTACCACAGATGAAGCTATAAATGATCTGGCTCATTTCCATTGCCTGACAGATTGAAAGTGGAGTGGCAATGCCACTAGCCACTAACCATGTGTAAGACTGGAAGCAATACTCATCCACAGCAAAACAGATGAATATTGGTAACAAACATTTTCTGCATCAATTTCTACCTCTTCCCACTGAAAATTAAATTTTAAATAAGTTCTCATAGTAAAGTTTAAGAAAAAACTATGGGGTGAAGGGGAAATAGCAGAGATACTCTTCACTGTTATTTCTGTATTCTGGAGTTTTACTTTTCAAGTCTGCTATTTCTGTGAACCTAGTTAGACAGAGCTTCCAGGAACTGATCTTCCATGAAACAGATATGAGGAGGCCTTGCCAAAGACTCCAAGTGATTGATGCACATGGGACTATTTCATAAGAAAATGCAAATCATGATCTATTTTGATGGTATGTCACAGATGATTTCTTCAAAGTTGTCTTTCATATCTTAGTTTTCTGTCTCAGTAGAAGAAAACTCTGTTGGTTAAAGGAGACAAAATCCAAATACTGTAAATTCAGGTCTTGTTAGCTGTGTCATACTGACACTTATGATTAGTCTAATTTTTCATTTAGTCATTTGACAAACATCCTTACTGCTCTTATGCACTGATATACAGATTTAGAGTTTATAAAGATCAATTACTTGTAGTGCAAATGTTATAAAATTGCACAGCAAGCTTTATCCTTTAAAATTTTCCATTCCTTTTTGCTATATTTATAAAAGAACCCTGACTTTAAATCTTTGGACTCAGATTGTAAGGGGTTAAATGTTACACACATTACAGTGAAACAAGAAACCCCTTCCCCAATAACCTCAATTTTCACCCAAAATTGTATGTACTTTGGGCAGGATTCAAAAAGGGTCTATGAGTCAGGCAAGATAAGCCAAATGAATCATCCTGTATGCTTCCTACATGAACAACCTGGGGAAAACAGCTCTTGGTGGGATTGATCTGGCACTCAGAGCTTCCCAGAGTATGAGTATGCCAGTTTAGAAATGCCTCCCTCTTTCCTTTAATGAGGCAGGATTTGTGGACAACTTTAAACTAAATGTTCATTTTTAGCTGTCTATTCAGGAGAAAAAAAGTGCAGAAAAAGTAAGTGCTATTTAAAGTTATAAATTTCATATCTTGAAGCAAAATTAGTCCTTCTTAACATCCGGGTACTCATGGAATAAAATCTTTCCTAAACTCGATGCATATTTACCTCTTAAGTTCTTGGCTGAAGGGAGAGGATGGTTGTGGTTTGATTTGATTTTTCTTACCTTCCAAGTAATCAATCAATCAACAGATTCATTCATTTTATAAATTTGTCAAATAAAATTAATAACCATCCTTACCAGTTATAAAATTATATTTACCCAATTATACCACATAGAAAACATTGGTTACTAACAGACTTCAAGGAAAACTGTTGTCAGAATATATAGAATAGAAGAATAGAAGAAAGGGCACCTTCAGACAAAAAAAACCCTCCACTTGTGTCACTTAAAACTTTCAGGTAGGTGAGCCAAAAGGCAAGAAGCCAAGACTGAAGAAGTCAGAAAAAAGACAGAACAGAGGGCATGGATAAGAAAAGTTGAAGCAAAGACAACTTGAAGATTAATTTACAGCACACCAGCACACCTCTTATTTCAAAAAAATCAGCCAGAAGACTTCACTGGCTGGCCCTATGAAAATGCAGGTAGGTTCTCACAGCAAGGGGCAAACTACCCTGAATTTACCAGACCTAGAAAACACTTTCAGAAATATAAATTCCTACTCTCATACTGCTCTGAGGTTGTTTATGTGCTAAAATGTGCCTGTTTGCTTTTTCTTAAAACATAGGAAGAAAAGAGGGAAACCTAACAACCATTTTTTTGGCGCTTCATAAATGTTGCTAGGCCAGATGACAGTGAAAAAAAAAAAATATTTTTTTTCCTTTTGGGTAGCAATGCTGGGATGTTTTCTGGGGTATGGCTTCCTTCCAGGAAAGTGATGGGCAGCAGATCAATGAATCAGATGCTGAGACTAAGGAAAAACCAAAAAAAGTGACTGAGTGGGGAAAAAAGCAACCAGCAGAGATCCTGCCCTGAAATCAGCATGGCTCAAAGAGCTTCCCCATGCTGCAGTCATTACTGACCCTGCTTCTCAGCAGGCAGCTGCCTCCACTAAAGATGAATAAAACCAGGGGAGCCTGAGCTAGGGAGGAGCCTTCACTTAAGTGAAATGAAGTGGGCCAGTGCAGGTCCCACAGCAAAGGCACCCTGCAGCTCCTCTCAGAGCCTCTCTGTGTCACCAGCATCTGGCCAGATGCTTGGGTGGTAGCTGTCTTAAGGTATGCAGCCAGAGAAATTTCCCTAATGCTGCTCCAGAAAAACCTCAGCAACAAAGAGAAAATTGTTCCTTTCTTGATTATAGTCATATGAAATGTGAAATGTGTAAAAGTTTATATTTGCTTTAAGTTTGCTGATGTTGATTTGAATCACTTGTTACCACACACAAATAGACTGCAAGCACCTTAAGAGGAGAGAGAGAGTTTATTTATATAAATCTTAGGAAAAAATTTTATTGAATATTCATGTCTCTTTTCTTATACGCTACACAGATGTTATAGAAAGTGCTAAGGTAGATGGGTTGCTTTGCAGAACCTCTTTTTTTTCTTCAAAATTAATAGTGATTATAGTGTTTTTATGCCGATTTCAATTAGTTTTTTGAAGAGCCATTGTTCTGTTGATATTAAAAAGGAAAAATAAGCAGTCTAATCTCATCCTGTGCAAGGAAATTACTTTTATTTTACGAAATTACATGCATGCACAATGTGTTTAATGCAGAAAAAGAGATGTCTTAATAGCATAATACATATTCTGTTTGTATTAGATGGAACCAGCTGCTTGAGAGACTGCTAGAACAGAGAGGATAATACTCTTTAATGCCTTACTGATGGATTCCACAAATCCTTTTAATGTCTTCATGTGAGAAGTTTACATGATGCTGTAGGTTGACTTTGGCAGAAATTGCTGTACAAACTAAGTGTTGGCCTGTGCCTGCCTCAGACCATGTTTGAGGTTGGATGGGACCCCTGAAATTCACATTTTCCACCCCCTGCTCAAGCAGTGTCACCTAGGTCTGGTTACCCATGACCATGTCCAGACATCTTTTGAATATCTCCAGGGATGGAGACCTCTGCAATCTCTCTGAGCAACTTGTGCAAGTGTCCAGTCACACTTCTAGCAGTTGGGTTTCCTGAAGGTCAAATGGAGCCTTCTGTATTTCAGTTTTTGCCCACTGTGTCTTCATCTGCCACTGGGCTCCACTGGGAAGTGCCTGGCTCTACCCTCTTTACTACTTCCCTTCAGGTGCTTACATGCCACTGACAATATTTCCTTTGAGCCCTCTCTCCAGGCTGTAAAGCCCCATCTCTCTTTCCTTGTAGGAGAGATTCTCCAGTCTCTTAATCACATTCATGGCCCTTCATTAGATCTTTCCTGTAGCTTCATATCTCTCTTGTGCTGAGGAGCCCAAACTGAGCACAGCAGCCCAGCTGTGGCCTCTCCAGTGCTGAGTAAAAGAAAAAAAAGCACCTCTCTCAACCAGGTGACAGCCCAGACTTTCTTTGTCATTTAACACAAAGCTAATCAAAAACCTTAGAGCTGTCTGATCTGTCCTTCATAAATGCTTAGATTATGCTGCCTTTTATTCTTGTATTTATGTTAAAGGGACAGGGAGGTTATTGTAATGCAAACTACTTAGAGTTAAATTTTTTTAAGATTCCTTGATAGAGAATGAATATCCCTCAGGAAATGTTCCTCTCTCCTTTGTGCTTCTTTCCCATATGCCACCCCAAGAGGGAAGCAATAAATAGGCAAAGAAGGACTTTTATAAAGACTACAGTTATTATTTGCTTCTGGATGCATGGAGATAAACACAAAGCAGGTGAAGCACATCCAGAAACCCTGTCACTCTCTTGCAGATCTCAGAATTGCAACGAAGTCTCAATAGTTCAGTCACTGTCATGATCTTTGTAGTAGTTAAAAGCCATAGAAAGCACACATGTTGGTAGGCTGCAATTTGTATATGAATGAAATGTCAATTGGTAGTCTACATTCATTAGAGGAGTTAGTAACTATAGGCTTTTATATACCTCCAGCTCATCTTCAATGGTAAAAGTCCCATCTCTCTGCTTACTGCATTAGTGCAATAAAATTCTAACTTGTACTGGCAACTTATACACAGGTTTTAATTAGGTAATTTGTTAAGAAATATTTTTAAAATATTAGAGCTCTACAGGTGCAACAGAACAATGAGAATCAAGGCTTTTTGCTTGCCTGAACTCAGGCTGTTAGGCATTGTTACAAAGGATTTGTCATCAAGTGATGTATTGTGTGTTCATTATACTGTTCACTATAATTACGATCACAATTAAACCTCAAAAATTGTTACCGACAGTTTAAGACGTATGAAGCTGAAAAGACAGTTTGCAGTTCAATGGATTTTGTTATTATTAAAGACTGGGTAATCATAGCCAGCTGCATTTGATTAGTCTGGAAATCTCACACATTAGGGAACATGTCACCGACTCGATTCACTTAATTTTGGGGTTGTTTTTGCAGCTATATTTCAACTGTCTCTGGGGAAAGAGCAATTTGAATGTCTTTCATCTTTCACTGTCCTTGTCCAAACCATCATGACCAGATTAGGTCTTCTCTTATACATTGTTTAATGCAATTGGAATTTCTTTGTAATTGTACTGGTGTATTGTTTTCACTAAAAAGACATTTTTATAGATTTGGAAGTAAGGAAAAAATGTCAAATTTGCATCCTCAAATTAGACCTTGGACTCAGAAAATTTCCATTTGAAAGTTTCTCTTGTATTATTGTATTACTCTTGTAGTATTAGCAGATACTAGTTTATAGAATTAAAACCAATCTTCCTCTAGATTTTCAAATTCATAGCCTTTGAGTTTGATATACAAAACATTAGTGCTTTAGTTGATACAACAGCATATGATTGGCTCTATATGGAAATAGAAAGATTATAATCTAACCACAAATCCCTATGAAATAATAGATTAAACTTTACTCTTTTGTTGGATGGTCCAACTGGAATTCTGAATTAAGTATTTTAATTACTGGAGGGTTGTACTTTCAAAAATTACCACAGAACAGACTGAAGCATTTATTATAGTCATCTTATGTTTCAGTATTATTTGACTTAATAAATAATATTAATAAAATAAATAAAAATAGATAAATATATTTTTGTATCATAAGCCTTTCTGATCTCAGGGAAGAGGAGTATTTCAATTGCTGTGTTTGACCTCCCTAGTAGATTTATGACTAGTTTGTCATGGAGGTGTCATGACTTTGACACATACCAAGAATTGCTTTCTCCATTGAACTTAACTCTTCAAGCTCTGAGTTTGTATCATCTGACATTTATTATAACAAATAAGTTCTTTTGTGTTTTCCAGCTCATTCCTTAGCTTGTAACTTAGCTAGAGGTCTTTGGGTCTGGAACAGTGAGAAAAGTATGGGCTGGAATGATGAGAAATTAATATAAATATTCTCTGAAAAAGTAATTATTTTAAAAAATACATCATAAAAATTTAGTTGAATGGTATGAAAAGACAGTACATATTTTAAAGTGATTTCCACTGTTACTGGAAAGCTTAATAAAACAGATTATTCCCATAAATTCTATGCCACTGCTATTGTCATATGCAGTTCTACACGTAACATAAATTAATTTTCAATTTTTCACTACCTTGTAAACAAAATCAGGGACTTGAGAAAATATCCATTTGTTAGCTACAGAACTTCATTTGAAGTTCCTGTGTTACACTCAAGGCAGCTATGTACTATGCATATGTGAGAATATGTAAGAAAGTGAGAGTCTAAAGTGAAGGAGAATAGGAGGTAGAGAATGGAATTAGAGACAAAGTAATGTCAGGAAAAGAGGCAACTGGACAGAGCCTGTATATCCATGAGTTTTTAAGGTAAAAAACCTGAATCTGACAAGCTGCATGGAAATATTAATAGTTCCTCAAAGCAGTCTGTTGTTATGTCATTTAGACTTAAGGTAAGACTTAGATGTTTACCTCCGTCCCACAATACCCTCCCTAAAGTCTTAAAAAAAAATTATTTTTGAAATTTGAACTGCATTATGAATATGGAATTTCTTAAATTAATTTGCTTGGTAAATCACAGAATCAAATACTCCAGCATTCATCAGTATTCAGAATCTTGAATTTTGATGTCACTCTGAATCTGTGTTTAACAGCTGGACTCAACAGTTTCACCTGAAGTGAGAATGAGATCAGGAGTTTTTTCTTTCTCGCCAAATTCATTGCCAAAATTTCTAGGGGTAGACTTGTTCATGAAGGCACATATGACATCTTGCACTGATTTAATTTTAAAAGAGGCCTGTCTTTTACATCTGAATCTGTTTTCTTCACTTTAAATTCACTTAAAATTTATAATTGTACCTGCTTATTACTGTGGCAAAAGCCACAAGATTTCTCTCATGGTTTTTTTTTTTTTTTTTCACTACATACATAAATTATTTGTCAATTTTTGTAATGTGTTAGACACTAATAAAGACTGTTTTCAGTGTGTTTAATTTGATGAATAGCTTTTCCACTGTTGTTGAAGTAAACTCACCTGATAGTTTTGAATTTCTGGGCATTATTAGTTGTTGTTTGGTATATTAGATAAAACCTAAATTTATGTTGTAGAGAAGAAAATATCCTCAGTTCTTAAGTCTGAAGTGTGTGCCTTTAGTATCACAGCAATGAAGGACTCCATGTAACACTCCCTTAAAATGAGGAGCTAGGTTTCTATGTCAGAAAGATAATTTCAAAGCATAAGTCATTTTTAGCTCCTATAGTCATCAGTTTTCATGAGAATATCCTGTATTATCATATGAAAAATACAATAGCAAAAGTACCCTCATCACAAAGCATCAAGGCCAGGAATTTGAAAATTTATTCAAAATTGGAATCTAAGACATAATCCAAATTTTTATATTAGGAGCACTCCATGTTCTGTGTATAGACTATAGCATGGTCACTACACTTGATCCCACCACATACAGCAAACCCAGTAACGTGTCTGATTGAAACAGAAGTCCTACTGCTGATGGCTCTGTAGATGGTCCTAACACAAGTGCAGTTTTGTAGTCATATATCATACTTCAAACCTGGAAATAAATATCTTTGTGTGTAATTCCTGGATTTCATGGTAGTTCAGACACTATTTTCCTGAAGGACGTTTAAAGCAAAGAGGTTAAAAAGCACTCATGAGGATAATGAGCAACAGGAATGAAAAGATAATGCCATATTTTCATTCTTCAGTGGACTTCAAATATAATACTTATTTTCATACTCAGATATTAGCAAATAAAACTTTTTAAATGCCTTTAGGTACACCTGACTCCTGTTAAACTCTGTGTAATGATTATAGTTCTCAGACTTACTTCCGGAGTCAACAGGTGTCAATTTCATACCAATATGTTTACTCTGTTCACCCATAAATAAATTAGAAATTACTGCAACTTCATCACTGCAGATGATTTATCAGGCACATATCAGTTATGTCCTTAAAAGCAACTATCAGACTCCAACTACAAGAATCCTTATTATACTGCTTTTATTTGTACCACTTTTAATTTCTTGTGCTACGAAGACAATTATTTTTCAGTAAAAAATATGGTCCTGGGAACTATCAAAATTTTATTGCAGTTCAAGAATCCACAGTTATAATGGAAATGACTGGAAAAAAAAACATTGAAAACCTTTGCAAATAGGTTTATCATATTTTCTAATCCATTCTAACTCATTTCTAATCCAAAATATCTCATTTATTGCTTTACAGAAAACAAAAGGTAACTAAATGATCTTTTTTGTTATTCAGAAGGTATCTGCAAGAAAAATTGGAAATTATTTCCCCTTACTGATGTCTTTTTCTGAACCTAATCAAATCTATATGATTATTGAAGACTTTTCTTCACAATTATTAGTTTGGAATTTGTAGAAATACTATTTTTCATTCTGCAGTTCTGGTTTATAAATATCTACAGAAAATATTATAAAAGCTATGGACAAATACTTTTAAAGATATAGATTTACTTTATTTGTCCCTGTGTTTCAAAAGAAGAATCCAATTTATGAATCCCTTCTCCTAACCTGTCTAGGGCTGGAGACAGAGAAATAAAGACTGTTGACATGTCATGGGTGATTTATGGCTTGTGTCTGCCCTTCTGTATAGTAGACAAGTGAAAGTGTTTGAGCTCTTTGAACTAGCTCTGACAAAGTTCTCAGGGGTTCTTTTAGGAGCTCCTCTAATCCTGAAAATGAGCAGGATTGGTGCATCCCTCAGAGTCCATCAGTCCTGGCTGGAATGCAGTGAGAATAACTGGAGGTGGGTAACAAGGACTTAAGCTCAGCCTTCTTTAAAATTTAAACCTGACAGCTATAATGCTAATCCACTTTTCAAAAAAAAAAAAGAGGGACAAAATTAACCTATTGGTACTTTCTTCCTTTGTTCTGCACGTTGGTAGCCCTGAAGAATCTATGAAAGATGATATTAGTGCTGAGCAACGATGGCTTTGCAGATGGAAGCCCTTGGGGGGAAGCCCTTTGTCCAAGCTGGTCACTCAAGCTGCAGATGCAAGCGCAGGAGCAGGAAGGAGTTGTTTGATGGCAGATGTCCCCAGCATGACCCCACACCAGCTCCTTCTGCAAAAGAACAACACTCCCTGACAGACAAGAGCAAGCGACACTCTTGCTGGGGGTGAGGTTTTCAGTTCACTCCTGCTGATCATATTATTGCACGCTTTTGTCTTGTTACTGCTGTTTGAGCAGTGATAAATTGCACCTGCAGGTTTCAATCACCTTTGTTCTTCCTGTAAACTGGTATCCCCAGATGCCCATAAAAGACAGGATTGCAGTTGTGTAGGATTAGTAGGTGGCAAGATAGTGCCAAAGGCTGATAAAGTAAATTACTTAATAAACACTTTCTGACACTTGCAAACATATTCTGATATATTCTTTATAAACAATTGCAAATATGATGTATTTCAGCTTTTTATAATTCTCTTGTCAACTGTTGGCAAACCCAAACTATTTTTAACTCTCACACTCTTTCTCATGGATGAGTGGTGTAGAAATAACCAATTTGGAAAAAAAAAATTCAAAAACCATTTTTTCCATTACAGCAGTGTGTAGTTTTGCCATTACAGAATTACTTACAGTAACAAGGATACTGATGACATTTCACAGAATTTTTCACACTTGAATGTTTTAGGGAGAAAATAGAAAGTCTGTACCCAAAACACACTCTTTACTAATGGATTTCTAGTCCACACTTTCTCTCACACAGATGATCATACTTGTAACAATGGAATCCATAGATTCTGATGGAAGTTGTTCCTTCTCAGAGGAAGAACCCTGCAGCCTTTAAAAGCAGTTAGATTTAGCAGGGAGTTGACTGAACAAGTGAAACCGTCTGTCTGCACTTATCACCATCAGACCAAGGCAGAGCTCTGCTGGTGGTTTCTGGTGGGCATCAGCAGAGCTCCACAGCCAGAACCACAGAGGATTTGTTGCTTCAGCTGGCCTCTGAGTTCACCCTTCACTCTGCTCATGGGTATCTCCTGAAGGTGGATGTTACTCCTTCCCCATGGAAGCTTCCTCATCATGGGCATCCCAGAACGCCTTCCTAGTGCCTCACCAGCCTGGGACACAGTCCTGCCTGCTCCCTTTGCAGAAGTGCTGGAAGTGAAACGAGGGCAATTACCCACTAACTTCTCTTTATGCCTGTTTCCAACCAAGGACAGAACAGAAATCAATCTTAAAACTGTGCATTTTTACTGGGTGAAGTGGGGGGCTCAGCATGGGAAGCAGCCAGTATAGTCCATGTATCTGCCTGATTGGGAGGAAAGCTTTATGCTCCTTCTGTAAGATAAATTATTTTCCAACTCCATCATATATGATAATTTTTACTTTCCTTTGACTGTAGAGAATATAATAAACTTTAAGCATTATTTTCTTCTGGAGCATAATCAGAGTTTTACTGTGAGAACTGGACTGCTGCTATTACTGCATTCATCTCTCTGTTCAACAGGAAAAATTTTAAAATAACCCATAATATCAATGGAAACTGCTAATTCACACCTCAATATGTGAATAATCCCCTTTCATTTCAAATAACAGAAAGGTTTTACTTTACAAAGAAGCATTACTATGACTTCAAAGTCACAAATACATTATGAATGGGTACATTTAAAAATTCACTTTCTTGAAGTTGGTGGCTAAATGAGCTTTAACTACTCTGGTAGATGTCCTGAAAAAAGAAAACTAGAAAATAAAATTACACATGCTAAAAATGATTTTATCTTCTACCTTGACTATTTTAAAATAAGCCTAAATTTATTTAAAAAGCAAATAAAAGAACAGAGAACAAGCTAGACACAACTTTCAACCTGAGGCTTTATTTGTACAATTCCTATATTAAATGTCAGTGTGAAGTTCTTCAGTTGCTTGAAGTGCACTTACACCAACACTCAACCTCTGGGATTTTCAGAAACCTTTTATGTAATGCCTGGAAAACAGGAGTTTAATCACAAAGTGGCATCTGGAGTAAGAAGAGTCCTTCAGTAGACCTTATATTGAGCTGATGTCAAGGTACAAGAGGTCTTAATATGTTTTGGTTTGTTATGTAAGAAATATAAAACTAAAAATTTTTGTCTTTAAAAAGGCAATTTTCAATAAATTATAAATCCTGAGGCAAATTATTTGAGGGATGTACCTAAAGATTAACATTTTAATTGCATTTAGAACACTTTAACAGACATCCAGTAATGTCACAGTATACTAAGACTAAATGGGAAGCAAAACCAGCTATAAGAAAATTTAAAGGAGAAATACAAAGAAAAGAAAGAGGGTGTTTACAGGAATAAACTAAAGCTAGGAACTCATAAAACCTACAAACTTTCCAGAAAAGCATAAGGAGATGTACAGAGAGACTTGAGGATAAAATATATTTCAAAGAGCGTGAAAAAAGAAACTGAAGTGTGTTATATTGATCATACTTTCACTTGATTAGGAGGTTCATCTCTTGACTGATAAATCAAATCTGGCTGATCAATGAGATTTGGCAAACTCTGTCCTTTCATTCGAATTACATGACAGGCTCAAGGATTCAGAAATAGATATTATGATAAAAGATGGCAGGAGAGTACTTCATTCATACCATATGATGAAGTATTTTCTATGGCATCAGTAACTTTGAGAGCTTTTAACAGCAGTTACAAGAAGGAGACATTTATATGAGGATTTCTCTTATAATTGGAAAACTTACATTTACATACTTCAGGAAGAATACCTCATTAACATTAGCTAATGTTGATTCTCAATGGCTCATGGAACAGCCAATATTGAAAAAAGACAATTGGGATGATCAAATAATTATGTCTGTCAGCTTATCATAAACCCTGAAGTTAAGTGTGGACCAGCTGATAATATTAATTTCTTAATAAGGATGTTGAGAAAAGTAATGTAGTCAGTGCCAGTAGGCATAAGTTTATGGAAGACAGGTCTTTTCAAACCAGCTTTATACCTTCACATTGCTGAAAATAAACCAAATTATCTACAGAAAAAAAAGCCAGCAACAAACTGTGGATATAGAGTAAGGCTGAGGCCTCATCTGGGTTGTAGGATGTTGTTAGCCCGATGCATGCAGGATGCTTAACTGAACAGGAGATCCTTCTGGAGTAGTCACATAGAAGGAGTTACTCTTAAAATATTCTATCTACTTTACCTCTATTTTCCTCAACCTTCCCAGGTGAGAAAGGAGCCTGGGACTATTCTCTTTAGGTTTCTTGTAATGGTTAAATTTTCAGGAGTGAAAAAACATCATTGAGAAGAGGTTTTAACAGGTTTTTTACATGCATTCATAAATGCATGTACAATTTGTGCAGGTAGAGGCAGCCACAGTACCTGTATTTATCAGTGTTTCCATCTCACATAGGAATTTTTTTGTCTAGACCAGAAATTATTGATTAAAGAGGTCACTGATAAAATGAGAAGATTTCATGGACAAGCCACAAGAACAGCTAACAGATTGGAAAGATGCTTGAGAATTCGAGAAGTCATTCATTAATTGTGAAATCTTAGCAAATATTTATGTATTATTTGATAAGTGAGGAAAGGGGAATTTGATAGTGGAGAGTAGATGGCCCATGGTTGTGAATTAGTGTAAAAGAGTTCAGACTAAAGAACTAAAAAGACATAATTTTTCAATGACAAGAGTTATAATAATAACAACCACTTTGCAAGGACTATAGCATATTTTCCTTTCCTTGCTTTAAAGGATATTATAATATACTTTCATTTAAAGTATATTTTATATAAAATTAATTAGACCATTAATTTCTCCAAAGCCAAAACAGCTATGTTAGAGCAGCTGATTGTGATTCAGCTCACAGGTCTGATACAGAGGCTCTTACTGTCACCACAGTTTATATGCCATAAACAGCTGCACGCGTATTGGTGAGAACAATCATATATTTTGAGAGTCCATTAGCTGCCCAGACTTTCAGAGCTGTTCTCCAGCTGGAAGGCATAAAAGCTGGCTTGGGGATGAAATTCAGAGCAGACTATGGCTAATTTCTAGGGTGGAATTTCATTAAGAGAAAACAACTACCCTATACATTCAGGTGTCTAACAGAGGTATTGTACCTTTGCAGGCACTGACTATACACTGTGCTCCTGTCATCTGCCTTGGGGGAAAATTTATCACAGCTACTTTAATTATTCCACAGAGAGTTTAGAAAGCAGGACCTCTAACTTTCTGTGCTCTGAACTACACCAAATGTGGGTGCCTACAGTAGGGGTATGAATGTCTCCCGTTGTGGGTGGCTATAAGCACTGAGTGAAAAGAAAAAGGAATAAAGAGTTGTGTCACCAGAACATGTCAAAGGAACATGCAGAAGCACTGTGCCTAACTCACTCTGGGAGTCAGCTATGACTCCTACCATGTGTTAAAGCACAAGTGAAAGTAAACACTTTTTACTTAGGGATTCAAGTAGTGCAAGAATGCACAGCTTGACTCTATGGATTTCTGCAGTCCAGCTACCTCACTTCTCTGCAAATCCCAAATTCAGGACTAGGACAACACTGTAGGTCACAACATAGCTTCATTTCTGGCCACAACTCCTTCATGCCTTACGCATTCTTGGGCAGTTTAGTTGGTATCTCTCAGGAGAGCTGAGGAATGCTAGTGTATGTGTATATATATATATATATACATATATATATATCTGTATGAAAAGGATTTTATGCTATTCCTCTGAATGAGAGCCTTTTAAACTCCCTTTAAAATGAAAATGACAAAAAATAAGGGAAGTCTTATAGTCCCATTGAGGAGAGAAAAACACAGCCAAGACACAGTCCTAAGCTTACACTTCTAAACAGCTTCTCAAATTTTCTTAGGTAAATAAAAATTTTGTTCCTTTGATCTGCATATGTGATTTCCACTGGTGCTAATGAGAATTATCTGCACAATTCAATAGAATAAGCCTTATAATTTAAGGGATATTTGGAGGGAGACTTCAAAGAAAACATTAAATACTTGATAAGTGATAAGAAATCTATGAAGAGTCTGAAAGTTTGAATAGCAATTATTTTTTTAAAATATCTTGAATTTTTTAAAATTATCTTTGAATATGCCAAAATTTCTAGTCTAATGAAGTCAAATACATAGATGTTCAATCAAACTTTAGTCATATAAAATGACAAAAATTAAGAACATGAATGTATTTCATACTTATTGAAGTACAGCCATAAAAAAGGAAGTTATTAGATTTTTGAGGTTTTCATCTCAATCTTCATTGATATAAAAGGAATTATTAAGCCCTAGGTAAGCCAAAAAGAAAGAAAGAAAGTCAGACAGATGGATAAACAGAATAGATTTTATTTTTACATTGCATTTCTTCTTTCTCCTTTTAGGTATAGAATTTTGACTTATTGTGGACACAGTCATATCTGTGTAATGTCTGCATCAGTAGTAATTTCAAATCTTGCACTGCCAATGAGAGCAAAACCTGGACAAAGGCATATGCTCTCCCCTCTCTGGTTGCAGTAATGATCCATGATGGGATGATACAGAGCACCATGAAGCAGCCACAACATGCCTGGCCCCCGAGCTGTAGGCTAAATTCTTCATTAATACTCCTAGAATCTTAGGAGACTTGCATGGTGGGTGTACCAGAGCCATGCAAACAAGCCTTGTGAAAATCTGAAGAGAGGAATTCACCATTTCTTGGTATTTGGAGCTGAGATATTTGCATTTGCTTCATTGTCTACAGTCTTCTAAGTGTCAGTAGAACAATCCTGGGGAAAAATCAATCCCATCCTAAAGTAAATGTCTGCAGCACACCAGATTAATTGGTAATTAAATTTGTCCATTATATTCTGCTGGGTGCAGAAAGAGGAATCTAAAGAGCCTAGACAGGCATCTGAAGGTGGGTGTGGAGACTCCCACCCCCAGTTTATCCATTGATGTAGAAGCTGGTCTGACCTCCAGTGACAGAGACTGTAACAATCACTTTCGGCAACGTATTCCTGCATTCCAATAATTTTAAAAGCATTTTTTAATTACAAGCTGTAAATTAAGCTGAATATTTTAATGCTATCTGCCACAGAGAAATGGAACAGAATCATTTTTCTATTTTAAATGTTTTTCATATACATGAAGAAAGGCACATCTCACTTTGCTTTTGCCTTCTCCAAGTTAAAAAAACCAGTATTTCTGATACTGACCTGACATGCTTTCTACATCTGTGCTCATCCCAAACAAGATTCCTTTGAGCAAAGTTTTTTTGCTCTAGCATCTAAGGATGGCTGTAATATTCCAGCTGAGACCTTATCACAGTAACATAGAGATCAGAGAAAATCTGCTTTAAATGTCATAAGCACATATTTTCTGCTTCTGCATGGAAATTGTTTTTTTCCCTCTCCACACTTCCCCATTCGTCAACAGCAAAAAGGTTACTCATCCTTGTTCTCTTTATAAATCTGGTCATTTTGCAGGTATTTTTTCAGTCAATATCCTATCCTGCTTATTCCTGCCTGTATGTAGCAACTTCCACTAGAAAAATAGCTTTTTTTTCTGATCCCATCTAAAATCTGACAAGATTTCTTTGAATTTCATGATAACAATTACAATTTTCTTGACTTTGTGGCCCTTTATACTTATTGAGCATACCTTCTATTCACTTCTCTAGGTAATTCATACAAATATTTTATAGTTTTATATCCTGCAGAAACCTTTTGGAGAGTGGAAACGGCTGATGCTGTATTTTTATCTAAACAATGTTTTTCTATATTTCTTCCTGGAAAGGCACCTGTGTTGAGAACCTTACTGGAACTGCAATTAGCCCTGTGATGTTCCTCCTGTATGCATAAGGCCTTTACCTTTTGTAGGAGGAAGTGAAGTACTGAGGGATGATCCATTTCAGAGACACAAAGGTTGGTGGTTATTCATTCCTCTGTTTACTCAGTGTGTTCACAGATTTCTTGCTTATTTGCTACATTTTTTTTGAGCAGCAGGAGTTAGGATATCTGCAACTTTCAAGAACCTCCTTTATAGAGCAATGCACCATATTTGCCTTTTGTTATTTTTTTCATATCCATCTGTCATAACTTCTCAGATGCAACCAAACAACCAGTTTTTATTTATTAATTCTTTCAGTGCTCTGAGAAAAAAAAAAAAAAAAAAGGTCAAATGGAGGCAGGTTGAAAACATCTGATTAAGCCAAGTATCAATTTGTTCCTTGCTATACCAGGCTGCAATCTTGATCCTTCACGCCTGATATTAACTATGATAGCAAATGAGCTTTTTAGTGAGAGTGGAAAAAGTCATTAAGTGCTCAGAAATTTTCAGCATCGCATGCCAATCACTTTCAGTCTCTGCAGGAGCAGACTAATGATCTCTCTTTTTTTTTTCATCCTGCTTCTGGAGTACTTACTTGTAACTGCTTTCTGTTGGAATTAATTTTCTCCACAATTTTCCTTTTCTGACTTTGTTTTTCTAACCCAAAGTTTAATTGTAATGCTGCATTTTTAATTGTAATGCTGCCTGCCCATCCTCAGTAGTTTGACCTGGGGTCTGTTTTCTATGCTGTTCACTTTGTGATTAAAATGACAATGAGATTAGAATTTCTCAGCTCTGTGCCCTTGATATTCTGGTAAATTACTAATCTCTTTTACACATTCTACTAATACAAGCAATTTAAAAGTTCTTTCCTTCTAATTTTCTGGTTTCATTGAAGTCTGCCTTTCTGAAAGCTGCTGTTTTCAATCTGGTCTTTTCTGTGCACTCTATTAGGGTCATGAAGTTACAATGCTATGTTCACCCATACCCAAGATATCTTCTTATCTGATGGCATCAGAATTCTTCCTTCATGGTTGATAAAACATGTAGATTTTCTCCATTGTGAATGTTCTATAGCTTTGTTACTAATTGGAAGAACATGCAGGGCAGCTAGGGTCTAGCTATGTCCTTGTTTCCATTTGTTATTAAAATTTCCAGTGATAATTACTGTTGTAAGGATTTTAAATGATCAAAATTACACTACCTACTCTGGCTTACACTTGCAGAAAATATTTCTGTCTGAGATTTTTCAGTGGCTAGTTCCATATATTGTGACGCTTTGCCACTTGAATATCTTTTACTTTAATATCTTTGATTTTCTATTTTAGGGCCAGATATGAGCCTCAGATATAGCTGAGAATTCAATCTTTTGAATTAATCATCCCTGTAACTCTCATATCCTTCCACAATACACTTATTTCTACCCAATTCCTTTGTTTTGCTGTTTGCCATCTTGCCTCTTAACTATTTGTCCAGCACAGTGAACCTGTGTCTGTCTGTGTGTGTGTACATGTCCAGCCCCACATTTATACTCAAATATTGAACGTAGAGAATGATTTATCATTAGGAGACTAATTAATAACAGACAAAGGAATGTTTGATATCTAGAATTAAAAAATGTCAGCTAAGCTGCCTAGAATATGAGGATTTAAAAACCTTTAGGAACAACTGGCAGATCCACGGGAGCAGAACAGTGACTACAACAACCTCTAAAATGCTTCAAAAATTCCCTGTTATGGAAATAATGAAAAAGTTATCTTAGCAATATATAAACTGAGGCAGTTTCAGAAACTCCTATCGATTAATCGGTTCAACATTCAATTTTTAAAAGCATTTAATTTTGCTTTTTCCCTACCATATATGTCTTTGGTTATGTCTTTCCTCTTCTTTAGAGGTTTCAGAATTGGAATGACAGTTTGATTTGCTTTGGCTCATGTTTCCTGTAAGTCTGCATTTAAGCGTCTTATCCATGAGAGACAAAAATAAAACATATCAAAGATGCAAAGGACTGACAAAAAATAGAATGTTTTTTCTATTTTGGAATTAGAGTACCTAGGAATTATAATTTAAATCTTCATTAAAAGCAAACTATAATTTTTAAGCCTCTGTGCCCTTAAAATCATGATTCAACGAAGCTTTTAAACACCTGCTCTACTTCAAAGTATGCTGAAAATTGCTTTATTGGATCAGGTCCTAATTTGCTCAAAAACATTAATGGACCTTCTCAAAAGTCAAAAAGCTTGTGCTTTGTGACTTACTTACAAGTTATTTCATTTGAAGCACAGGATCCAATTAATTCCAATAGAGCTGTTTTAGAGATATTAATTTTACATATTAAGTACAAAATTGAGGCCAAATTGAAGAATACCTATGGTATTCAAAAGGGTTTTGGTTCTATAGCTGTCTGCAGTGCAAAGCTATATTTGCAAAAGAGTTTCCTGTTATTAGACAATTCTATAAATTACACAGATTCAATTATTTTCACCTAACATTTAGTTCATAAAGACATGCATCTTTCTTAAACTGCTAACACATACTCATGAAGTGATTTTCAAATATAGATAATAAAATAAGTTAATTTAAATAAATGGTAATGTTTATACACTGGACACACTACATACTGAATTCCTCAGAATTAATTTTTGGAACACTTTAGCTGTACCTTGTTAAGATGAGGTTTGGTTCTGATTTACAGGATCACTGTGGAGTTCCTTATTAAACTGTCACTCAGGGAGCATAAGAGTGGAAAACCCATTACTGTGTTAATTAGATCTGTGGCAGTTTTCAGGCTGGTGGTGACAGCTGCCTGCATGTGGCCCAGCACATACATTATCCTAGTGGCAACACTACCTCTGCTGTGGTTAAAGACTTTTCACCTTTTCTCAGCCATGACAAAAGGGGAAAGGATGCTGCTTTTCCCCTTAGGGGGCAGTATCACAATCCAGGAAAAAGCTTCAAAGGTTAGATTTATTTTCTTGCAAAACATTTGTAATGACAAAACATGATGCAGATTCACTGCACTTTGTTCTTTTAAAATTTATTTCTTACTTAAATGTACCTGCCTTGAACAAACACACAGTCACATTCAAGTATTACCAAGGAAAATTGCATTAATGAATCCAAGGGGGCTATATTGTTTAAATAGGTTGTTCTTCTTGTATGACTACAGGGTTTCAGGAAATTATTCCATTATAAATTAGGTGGTTTTACTTCTGGGCTATGCCATGAGGGGTCAGGTGATAGGTACCCCCTGCATCTTTTAGTATGTTTCACCTGTTAATTATTTTCAGTTTCAGAAAACGGGGTGAAAAAGAGCATCCCAACGTGCCTTTGTGACATGGAGACTAGTCAAATGCTCAACAGTGTACCTGAAAGAAATGTCCCTGGCCTGTTAATCAGAAATACACCCAGATGTTACAGGGATGGAAACTAAGGTACAATATTTGGAAGTTTACATATTCCGGAGCAAACACGCATAGGCACACCCTTACCTCCATTGTTAGAAATGTCTTTGGAATGGTTGGTGAACTCCTATGAATTGCTCTGAATTTGCTCAGCACTGATATCAATTAGTAGCTGATACTTCTGATAAACCCTAAAACTCCACATCACTAGAAAGCATCCCCTGGTTTGGGTGGTCAGGATTCTAAGTCACACATGAGAAGCAGAACATTCTTTGTCAAGCCAGTAGAGCACTTCTTCAAGAGTAGCTCAAAACAAGACAGGGTGAGTCAGGTCAGGCCTGCCAAAAGCAATAGCATGGCCAGCTGAACCCCTGAGATTTTTCCTTTCTTCTCCTCTCAGAAGGAAAAGCACTCTCTCTTTTTTCTCTAGTAGTGTGCTGGGAGAAGTTGCTCAGCAGTGTGGTGAGCAGATATGGTTCACAAACTGAATCATTAATTTCATGAGTATTCCTTGGCTGACACTTTTACCATACTTGAGGGAGCACGATTAGCAGCTATTCCCACACATGCTGCAGTTTCTGTGCATTGAAAAATAAACCAGTCCAAACAAGAACATGCTGTGAATCCACTGAAACCAGTGACCAGTCTCTCCCTGCCCTTTGTGCCAGGATTTCATGCTGTGCCCTGCTGAGAAAAATGACCTAATGATTTTTTCCCCATCTCTGACTTTGATGGCTCCCTGCTGTTATCTTTACCAGGTTTCCACTTCAATCTCATTTTCATCTACATAATTCATCTCATTTATTTACTGTCATATTTTTAAATACAAAATTTTAATACTGAAAATTATGTAGATTTTTTTTATATTTAAGGGATCATGGACTGCTCAAAAGAAATAAGCCAAGTCTGCCTGTCAGAATGCAGGCCACAATTAGTGTGGAATGAAAACTTTTCCCATGCATATAAATTATTCCTCTTCCCAAAGTCTTAGAGAACAGGTGAATTAGACTTTAGAGACTTTAAAGTTTTGTTTAAAACAGACTTTAAAGTTGTCTTGATTAAAACAAGAAGCAGTAATTGGGACAGGAAAAATCTTCCTGTTCTTCAATTTTCAGTCAAAGGATGGAATCCAGAGCCATTTGTCTGGAAAAAAAAAGTTGTGGTCCGCTAGTAAATGAGGTATTTCAGCAAGAATCTTTACAATACTGAAAAAAAATGTTAGCTATGTTTGTCTGGAAGTTTTGTGGTCACTGAAGGGGATGTATGACTGAGCTACTAAATTCAAAGCAAGGAGGAAGAGAGAAAATAAAAAGGTACATCCAGATTAACTGCTCAGTGTTCATAGTCCACCCCTCACACAGTGGAAGAATACAGTGGTAAGTTAAGATTTTCTTTTCTCTGAATTAAGGAGTCTCTGCTCATAGAACACACATGCCATTTTCCTTTCATCATTACCTCCTTTGGAGATCTCCACTGCTCAAAGGTTTAAAAAAGTGGTAGCAATCCACGTTAGAACAAGGAAATCAGAAATTTCTTGTCTTTTTGCCAAAAAGGACAGTTTACATTAGTGTTTTCCTTGATTTACCTATTTGATGATTTGAACAAGGCCTTCCAGACAGACAGGGATGAAGAATAACACTTTATATTTGTCTCCAGTAATGCAAGGATGCCAAGAAACTGGATTTTCATAGGAAGACACAAAAAATTCAAGAGCCATTATGAACATTTCTAGTTTTCTCTTGATTTTATCACATTTATTTTAATTTCTGATATAAAAAAGAGATATAAAACATGAAATCATGATCATTTTCTTTCATTGTCTTCTTGGAAGTAGTGTCTGTCCCCCCAAAAGAGTTTGGATTTTTTCTATCACCTTCATATCTCAAAAACTTGTTTGGAAAACAGGTTATCAGAAGTAGCAACATGTGGGGTGAAAACCAGCAAGAGTATCCAGGACATGAGCTTAATTTGACAATTATGGCTCTATACCAGTGTTCTTCGGCTTTTTTTTTATATCCATTGGAAAAAAAAAAAAAAACCAAAACAACATCAGTGTCCTAACATTTCTGATTTTGGAATGGAGAATTCATGTTTCAAAGGTCAGTCAAATTCTCTTGTTTACACCTGAACAAAAACCTGAAAATTTCATTGTCAAATGAAGATCGTTACACCCACAGTTATACACTTCAGTGTGAAGATTGTTCAATGGGTGTGTGAAGGCAATATGATTTAAATTATGAAAGGTTTCTAAAAATATCATAATCCAGGAATCCATTCATTGCAGAATTCAATCCAGCAGCTCTGATGAAACTGGCAAGATGTATTGGCTGAAGTTATCATGAATCACAATGTATGCAGTAACACTGAATTTACCAGTTTCTCTCATTCTTGTAACTACCATATTCCAATAATGGCTCTGACTATTTTGGTTTTGTATTTTGTTTCTCTATTTTGTTTCTGACAAGAATCTGACAAAGGAAACGGAGAAGGAAATACCCATATTGCACATACTGAAAAGAAAGTTGCATTTTTTTTAACAACTTGTATTTGCCTTCCTAAGTTAATTGGTCTCTTGCCACCAGAAATTTAGATATTGCAGTATAATTCAACACCAGTTTCTCCTCCCAATACATTTGTTTCCATGAGGGAGGCTGGAGGAGTATTAGATTTGCAGCAGCCCTGCTAGAAGGAAATACTTGGTCTCCTAGCTGCCATAATTATTATCAGCTGCAACTTACTGGGTTTCCTCTTCTTAATGTTATCACTTGGCACAGAATTATAATGCAGGTTTAACCAGTTATTTAGCCATCTGTGAAGTGTCTTAACTCTGTAAGGCTTGGTATTAAATAAAAAATCTTATTAGTTTTGAGGAATATGAGTTCATGGTATTGTCTGCAATTCAGTTAAATAAAAATGAAGTCAGTTGGGAAATTGCTATAGTTGGACTAATTGCATATAATAGCCTAGAAAAATATGGGGATTATAGATTAAGCTAAATCCTTCAATAAAGCCCCCTTATGCTAGACATTTTTTGGATTCCCTTTCCTTGCAACAAACTATGTAAAAAATTGAACATCTCACTAAATTATCTTCCTTTAATTTATTCAAATTTCAAATAGAATATTTCTCATCCCTTGTCTTCATTTCCTGGCAGAGACCAGAAAAAACAAATTAATTTCATTAAGAGACATTAGAGGTACAATATAGAATACTAAATCTGGTCAATAATACATTGACTTATTGAATCATCTTGCAGTAAATTAAAAATTATTTCAACAGCCCACAAGCTAACGTATTAAACCAAAATCAAATCCCTTTCTCTTTCACATGTAAGAATTAAAGGAACCAAAGGGCTGGAGTCTAAACACAAAGTCCTCTGCTCATTTATTCCCAGGGATGCCACCAGCAACTTCAGGCTTTCTGCCTACCATTGATACACATAAAATTTGCCAAGGTTCATATTCTTATTCCAGCAGAACATCCTAAGCTCATCTCTGTGCCCTAGCCCACATTGCTGGAGAGCAATTTCCTGAGAAATATACTAGAAAGATCAGAATGTTCAGAAATGAGTGCCTACACTGGTATAAAGAAAGTTGAAAATGAGTTTAATTATGTTACTGAGGAGCCAGTATATTGTTTTGTTATGTCTGAGAGGTTCTAGACCAGATTAAAGAAAAAAAACCCAAAAAACAAAAAACAAAAGAAAACAAAAGAAAAACAACAAAAACAAAACCAAATCATCTTTTTAGAAAAAAAACCATATATGCTCTTTAAAAAAAAGAAGTTCCACAATAGAAAATTTACAAGCACAGAAAGAAATCATAGAGTTAATCGTTCAATATGTAACTAAAATTTATGAGACATAGTTATTTTATCAAGGGATAAAGTAATTCCCATTTTCTATATCTTTGTTTGGATGAATGGAACCGCTCATAAATTCTATTTTTCTTGTTTGGGCTAAAAATATATGAATATATACAAATATACAAACTAAATTTCCTCTAGACAATGTATATTCTTCAGGGATACTGAAGCTTATTCCAAAAAGGAACAGGACAATCTGGGTCTGTTGTGGATTTAATGAGCAGAAGAGGACTTAACAGTGTGGAGGAAGTCTCAGCTTAATCTTTATTAGAAGTGTTGGTAAAGCAAGTAATATCCAAGAGGGAACAAACTAGAATAGATTATGTGGGAAGTGATAAGTCCACATTTTTGGACATCTTTACAAGCAAGCTAGAAAATACCAGAAAAAATATAGTTAATCTTACATTAGGAGGAGAAAGCAGAACAAATAATCTCTCTTCAGACCCCTAGATAGACCAAGCAGAGTTGTGTACATTCTTTAGGAGGTCAAAGTTTGGAACTTCAGCATAGGTATTTAAGCATTTATCCAGGTAATTGTTTTAATTTGGCTCAGGAAGATGATTTCTGAGTGAATTTTGCAACAGTTCTCTCACTGCACCTTGGCTTGCATAGCATGAGGCACAAACTCTGTTCCCTTTAGGTAGCGCAAAAGTGAAAGCTGCAATCTGGGATCACATTTAATATATTTTAGCTGCTAATTAGCAATCATCTCATAGGGGTCATACCAAATTGGTCTGAAGGAAAGTGACTGCAGTGCAGACAAAGCTCCTTACACAATCTGTCTGGCTCTAGAGAGGCTGTCCTGTTAGAACATTCTTCTTGCTAGTGTAGACATGATTTAAGGCTTTTACTGGTTACAGCATTAAGTTGCTGATGCAGCCAGAATCTCTTGAATCTGCTGAATCCTGTACCCCAGATAAAAGGAAAATCAAGCAGAGGAAAATAAAAGGAGAGGCATAAAATAAGATAAGCACCTTTTAGTTCCCTTTAACAGTAGAAATTATTTTATTAGACAATATTTATACTGTATTAGATCATGTCTATGCATCTCTATTTCTAGATAGGAAAAAAAAACATTCACAACACTGAGATTCAGTCATTTGAAGGCAAATCAATACACACCAGGAATCTGCCTAGGCATCACAGTGCTTCATCTTTCCTGAGAGTACTTTCCAAAACAGGCACTTCCAACACAGATTGCAAACTGAATAAAAATCTTTATGCTCAAAGGTCATGCCTTTTATGCTTTTTCCCAATTCATATCTGACCTATTTTTTATCTAAGAAAGACACTATCTTTTGAAAATATTAAGTCACCAACAGAATATACAATAGTGGATCACCTCACAATACAATGGTCTCTCTCCCCTTCTGGTTCCACATGTTACTGGCTGTCATCCAGCAGCCAACACCCAGCTACAGAAGATCAGGAAAAAATTGTGACGATCTGGAGAATAGGCTTCTGATTTCTCTTATATTAGAAACTTTTTCTGTTAGACCTCAAACTCATTTCCAAATGCTTAAATGGGCTTTGTCTCTCTTGATTTTTCTGAATATTTCCTATTGCACTGGAACACACAGAGAATTGTGATTATGGATAGTTTATAGCCAGAAGAACTTGTTTGTAATTTGGAAAAGGATCAGGAACAGACACCAACATTAATAATGAGATGCTAAAAGGACAGGGAATGGCTTGATGTCAGAACTTTTTCCTGATGGTTGCAAACTGAGAGCTGCTGGAGGTGCTGAAGGAGAGAGAGCAATATGCTAAATGTCATTAAGCAGAGGGTTGTGTTCAGGTGTTCAGGCTGGATGCTTTACTCAGAATTAAACAGTCCTTTTAGGCTTTATCACTTAAGAAAATGGTAAAGTTTAAAGAGGTCTTGTGAAGCTTATGTTTTATTACTCTTAAAATTGAATGTCCCTGGAAAGAGCTAAATGGTGAACCAAAGCGACTGCACCTTTGCTGAAGTGTTGGTGGAGCATGAAGGGGTGATGGTGGAGGTTTGGGGGCAGCTTTATTCATTCTGACACAAAAATCTTTGGTCTACAAGTGACCTGACCTCTAGGAGTTCTCACAGACTCAAAATTCTACTCTGAAATGGGTTCATTAAGCTGAAAGATACAATCAGAGCCAAAATACTTCAATGTCATGAGTTGATGAAAAAATTGGAATTTCTCTCCATATGTACAATATATATGCATCTTTGAAACACCAACACACAAAAACGTGCACACCTACATATTAATTACAAAGCTCACATGAAGTTCTGATAACAATTTGTAAGGAAAATGACAAAAAATGAAATGATGAATTGTCTAAAATGCAAGAAGTGGCTCCACTGACCAATTGCATAATGGTAAGATTCACAACTTGCAGTCTGCAGACTTTCTATGATGCGGCTACAAAATTCTGCAGACCTATCCTCCCCCTGATCTACTCATGGGCAGGACTTCAAAGTAGTCAAGGTAGCCAAAAGAAGAGGATGCTGAAATATTATTGAATTGCATATCTTTTGGAAAACATAAGCTATTAAAAATTTGCCAATAATTTTCTTTCTGTCTCACAAAGCCATTTTTATTTCTCCTACAAGACTGCTACTTCTACTAGCTTTGATTACAGAAAAGCACAATCACGTATTGAAATAATGAAGCACTGTCTCTCTTTTGAACCCAGACTGAGTGCTGGTAGGCTGCAGTATTTCACTAAAGACTGAGGCTAGACTGAACATAGGAGACTAAGTAAGGAAGAAGATAAAAAAGGCAGCACATTCCTGTGTGAAATGTGATGTTAGTTTTGTCTCAGAATCAGACACCGACTTCCACCTCTGCGTGCGCGCAGGCGGGCGCCTCCAGTGCCACAGGGTATCCTTTGTTTCCCCCTGCCCAGCATCACCAGGGCAAGATCTTGAAATTGCACCTGAGTTTAACTCTCTCACAGGCACATGGTCCAATCTCACAATTACCAACACCTGTACAGCTGAATTGCAATAAACATCAAGGAGCAGCACACAAAGACAACTCTCTGTGGCACTGACTCTGCCCAGTGCCAGCTTGTTGTATCCCTACAGAATCTTGAGGTTCGTATATCCAAATATTAGGAAGGTATGGCATCCAGCCAGATTTCTTTCACAGAAAATGTTAAGCTCTAGGAATGATGTTTTTTGGTGAGGAAAAGATTTCTAGCTCTGACCATTGGATAATAAGCCCCACTACTTATAAAAAACAAAAAAACCTCTATTAAGGCCAAAGTCAGTGATCTTGACTAGGTTGTATAAGATGGCATTAATTTCATAATCTATCATTTCCACAGAAAGAATGAACGATTCCTCAGTCAGGAGCTTATCTTAAAAATATTGAGCCTTGTTAGTTTTACAATCTCTATCTATAATAATATTTGGAACTAAATACCAAATCATTTTCCTCTCATATGTAACACTAGTATTGATTGAAACGAAAACTAACTTTGACAAGTGCAGTTTTACTCATTTGCTTAGGGAAATGTCAGCACGGTATTTAAAGGAGGCATGGCAAAGGAATGATCCCTTAATGCCTGCTTAGGCCTTTGCAGGCATTGCCTCTCCTAAATTTTTTTAAAGAGAGAACAAAAGAAAAGTCAATGTGTGCGGCTGGTGTATAAATAAGCCTTTGGATATTGTCCATGACAGCTGGCTCTCACACACGAGCAGGTGAATTCCTCCCAACCATTTCAGTGTTAGAGGAAGTTGACAAGTGCTGCAATAACTAGTGAATACACAGTTTAGGTAAGAAATGTGTACCAGCAGACAAGGTTACGGATGTTTTCCAGAAGGCAGAAAACAAAAGGCCAGTTATTTAACTGCCTCAGTTGGTGGAGGAGAGTCAGCCTGTTTTGTGACTATGTGTATGTGACTATCCCACATAGTTCCTCAAGGGAGCACTTTTTCAACATAAAAAAGTTGAAATCAGGTCACTAACAGCAATCCAGAATTCTAGAAAGATTTTCCCCACTCCTAAGTAAACAGATTTTTTTTTTCCTGTTGAAGTGAATTTTCTTTAGTCCTGTTGACACAGTCTCTAAAACCAGCAATTTCTACCACTTTATGTAAAGCTTGAGGTTCTTCATGCAAACATGCTTCACAACATCTTGTGAGCAGAGACGGTGTAAGAGCATTTTTTTAACAAGATAATTACAGAAAGTTACTTATGAGGTCACTGGAGATTGCCGCATAACAAGAATTTGTTCTCTGTCATTCTGGCTAATTCTGACAATAGATCTCATCTCAAAACATAGTTGCAGTCCTTCCTTTAGAAAATCAAAAGGAGAGATGTTAAATGCATGGTATAGTCATGCAAAAAAAACCTTGTAGTATGTTTTATGCTGTACTGTTGCACTCTCCAAAGCAAATTCTCCCTAAAAGCCAAACAAAAAGGAAATGGACTTACAAGTTAAAGCAACCTAAATAAACAAATACACAAAAATTATTGGCTTTAAAGCTTTTTTCTTTTTATTTTCTTCATGTGAAACCTGTGAACTTCACTAAGGTTAGGTTTTAAGCTCTTCTCTGCAACTACAGGCAGATTTTCCTCTTAGCTGAAAGTTAAGACTGGCATAGACTCAGGAGTTGTGGCTGGAAGGAAAACACCAGCTGCCACAAGAGTCATGATAATATCATAGTGAGCTCACCTCAAACCTCATGGTTGTGAATCCTGTGGGTTCACTGCAGAAATAGCTGCCACTGAGGAGATGACTCAGGTGCCAGAGTCAGGGTTGCTATCATGGAACAGAAATCAAGGACAATTTATACCCTCACAGAGACAGTAGAGTATGTGCTCAAGCCCAAAGGTGCTTCACCCTAGTAAGGTAAAAAAGCCACTGCAAAATGCTGTCCCATTCATACTTCCTCTTCCTTTGCCATCATTCTGTGCTCCTGCCACCCCTTCCTGTGCACAATAGACATCTCAAGCCTTTTGGCACCCATTTTTTTTGCCCCAAAAATCACTCCAACAGATTTTTAAAAAATATTATTTATTGAGGAAAAATGTATATATGCTTTATTTTTCCATGGCTTGTGGTTTTTATCTCTTCTCCTTCCACCCTTCCCCCTTCCAGTCCACAAAAGCATGTGTTGTGTAACTCTGTGAACAAGTAGCCAGTGCTAGAACTGGAATGTCAGCTTCACTGAGACAGCAGAGAAAAATAATGTGAAAAGGTCATGACGGTGATAAAGTATCTCTGCATCTTTCTGTTGAGAAATACAAGGCTTCTGTTGACTTTGCAGAGCTAATCAGAAGCAGAATAATTTGCAATCAGACTTCCCCTTTGCTTACGTAAGCCACTTACATAAACGAAAAAGTAAGCAACCACTTAACCTGGATTAAAGACTATCTTCGAGTTACAATATCCTCAGTCATGGAGTGACCATGACTGAAAAGGAAGCTTTTAAGCTTTATCAACCTATTCATGTATTTGAATTTGGGTATGCTACATAAGCAGAGCAGCTCCATCGACTTATCTGCATTCTTACCAGGGTTTCTAAATAGAGATGTATGCCCTTCAGTGTGTAAGAGGACTACTTATTTTCATTCCAATGGACTTTCTTACAGGTTGCTAATATGCTTCATGGGGATTGCTTCAAAATGCAAAGTGAGAGGCATTTCCCAATGCTGGGAATCAAAAAATAAAAATTGTATTTTGAAATTTATTGTCTCAATATATGCTAAAGGTTCTGTTGAAAGTGGCTTTGATTAAATAATCCATTAAAGTAACTGTCAATAGCATCAATTAAGAAAGTGACACTATTAAGAGGATGCATTTCAGTGGGCAGGTTAATATTTACTCTGCAAAACACTCCATGGCTTAAGTGAGTCAGCAGGAAGAGTGGGAGAAGGACTTGTGGAATGCTTCTCGGAGGTGGAAGCAAATATGAATTCTTGGTAAAAGCAGGTAGCTCTTGCTTGAAAGGGGTCTTCTTTTTACTTATTTTCCTTTTATCTCCATCTCTTCATCTGTTTCAGGAGCTGCTTCCCAGATTCTGGACAACTGCTTGGAGAGTTTTTTACTCCACAGCTTTGTGTTGCAGGGTAAAGTGGACGGGACAGACCACTTGCAGTCTGTCTTTTGAGGACATCTTCTGCTCCCAAGAACTCAGCCAGGCTATGAAAATGCCACTTTTGCCCACACCTACAGTGCCAAGCATCAGGCCTTCCAACCAGATGCAACCCATTGACTTGAACAGCTTTTCTTCCATATGCTCCAGAGCAAGAGAGTCAAAGTCCCTATGCTACTGGGCTCTACAGTAAACTGTCTCTGCATTAGCTTTCCAGAGAAACTGGTGTTCCCACTTCCCAGACATTTAGTGTAGGTGTCTAGAATTAAACTTCCAATCTCACTACATTATTATGCAAACACAGTTAATCAAATTTCCCTTCTTCAGAAATAGTCCTGCTCACAGGAGTTAGCTCTGCAGAAAGCTAGTCATTCCTAGTAGTTATTCCTGCATATTTTGGTCTTTTTAGGCTGAAATTGAAATTAGAAATTTTAGTGATTAACAGAAGAAGGTAGTGAAATGATGGAAAATTTCATGTGAGATCTGAAGATATTATGGAAGCAGCAAGTTTTCCAAGTACTTCCATAAGAGCTAGGGAAGTAATGGGTAATTATTTTTCCTTTATTGAGGATGAGAGCTCATGTCCAATCTTGCTTGTCTGCAAGAATGTGTTAGTGGTAGAATTACAGGGATGTTGAGAGTTGTATGTTCAGAGACAAAACTCCTGGATTAACATCAGAGGAAGCTTAAATGTTCCATTTGTTCTCAAAAAACATCCTTTATGTAATTGGATTTATTTTCTGTCAAATTCAAGTAAGCAAAGATTAAAAAAAACAACATATTTCATTATCCCTGCTACTGAAGTCGCCTCTCTCAATCCCTTATATACTGACTAGATGGATCTCAGTATTCATATATGAAAAGACCTTGAATCTGTAGCCTGAAATTCAAACTTCTACTCATATTTTATTTCGTCATATTTTTTTTTCTTAAGACCTGTATTCCTGAAACTGCCAAACTCCACTCAGCTGCCAAAAAAAAAAAAAAATTCCACTTCCTTTTTTAACCTTTTAAGATCAAACATGGGATATTTGAGTGAATATAGAACTCAAAGTTAAAATGAAACTTGTGCAGCTAAATCCGGCCAGGATCATTATTTGTACTGATAATCAGGCATAATATAAAGGGAAATTTGGGGGAAAAAATATTTATTATTTGTGAAGTCTGTAGCACCCTGAAGAAAAACTTTCAACTGAGCAGAAGATTTCATATCTCATTTCAAGTGGTTTTATGTCTAAACATTACACTGTTTGTGACCTTGCAATAAAAAAAATTAAGATATACCTAAAACCAAAGTTAGGTAATAGTGATACTAATTTGAAATTTTCATTTGAATAAGCTTTGACAAACATACACAAGAAAACTCATTTCCCTTACAGAAAAATCAAAACATCTGACTCTGATTTCAGTAAAAGTAGTCTTTGTTAAAGTATAAGATGGGTTTTATCAAAAATAATAGAGATTGATATGACTTTTAAATAGAGTAAGGTCCTGACTTGTAATTGGACATATTTTGATTTTAAAATAACACTGTTTACCAACGTCATAATTTTTATATTTCCGATGGGAATAGTCACACCATATGAAATATTATAGCATTTTTTATTTTCTAACATAAAAAAGTATATGTCAAGGTTTTCCCTATACCTACAAAACCTTCTGAAGTTACATTTTCTGTCATTTAAATGGCTGCCTTTCAAAGAGTCTTTGCTATCACATGAAACTTCATAAACTCTTCAAACTTATTTTCTATAGGGAACAAAGTGATGTATGAGGATTATGTAGGTTTTCCTTTTGTTTTGAAGGAGTTATCCTGGTCATCCTTATATTCTCTGGGAATTGACACTCACTTGAAAACCTGACCATTAATTTCTACAAAACACCATCATAGCCATTAGAAAGAGAAGAAATTTATTTTTGAAGCTTTAAGAGGCACTTCAAATTTCTATAGCAAATCCCACTTCAAATTTCTATAGCAAATCCCTGTCTAGAGAGTCTAAACATCACCTTATCTTCACAACCCTGCAATAATAATTATAAAAAAAATAAGCAGCACTTTTTTCTTTTCTGGTAATCACCCACAGAACACTTCTGCCATAAGCTATGCTTATGGATTGTGGATAATGAGGGCTGCAAGGACGACTAAGCAGCATCACTCTCCCTTCCAAAGTACAGCATTTATTGCTCTAGCTGTCAGAGCTGAATGGCTTTAGCATGTGTGCTTATAACAACGTGTTAGCTGTTATGTGCTTGACATGTGGCAGCAGCTTAAACCCATTTGAAAGTAGAGGTTAAAGAAGGCTTTTACACCGGGAAGGATAATATTGCCAGAGCAATCATTACTGCACCTGTGAGGATAGCCTGCAGACACTGCCTTTCAGATGCTGGTTTGCATCCTGCTGTGAGAAACCTGCCTACGTGGTACGAGCCTGCATTTTGTACAGGCTGCCTGCTCCTCTACAGTGCAGGTGGGGGAAAATCAGCCCCCACTTCCCCAGAGCCTCTCAGTGTGAGAACAGGTGCCTTTCAAAGGGTAAATTATTAACATCCACTCCTGCCTGAAATACCTCCAATGGCTGCATCAGAACATTGTTATGGTACAAAAAGAGGTTGTACAGGGCAAAACCAGCAAGAGATTTGGAGTTCCATTTTTCTGGACTAAGACAACAAGCACCAGAACTCTGCTTTGAAAAGAGCAAAGCTGTGCACAGCGCACTCATAATTGTCCACAGTGTACTCAGCAGTCCAGCTATATCTTTTCTTCTAAGGTGTTGCAGTGGGAAGTAAGAATTCTGGGAAAAATATGGTAGTATATGTAGGACAAAAGCTCTTCCCCATTTGTTTTTTCAAATGCCCGAGGAAAACTTGCACACTTTTATCAGTGGATTTTGTCTGGTCCAGACCAAGGAAAGAAATTAATTCTAGGATCTCAACTCCCTCAGAAAACATGCTAGTGGCTTCCCCCTGTGCTGTACCAACTCTGCACCTACTCATGCATATCCTGCTTTCTCAGCTGGGAAAAATAACACAAAGTGGTAGCAATACTCTTCAGATTTCTTCACAAAGACAATAAAACAAAACATCAAATCATATATCCACACTCTGTACTGTTTAAAAGGAATTTTTATCCTGTAATTGTTGTACAATACTTATGTATAAATGCAACCTAATCAAAGATTAACTAAGAAAAGTAATATGTTCATCTCCACTTAACTCTCATGTTGAGAGATATACTTTCAAGAGACTGTTCTTCATCATAGCTCAATAGTATTCTCAGGTTCCAGCTTCTCACTCAATGACTCCCTAAATACTGCATATAACTTGGAACTTTTGAACTAAAGTATCTTATTCTCCATCACAGCATGTGTCTGACTAGGAGCATCTGAAGAGTTTGTTGGAATTTCCTTGAAAGAGCTTTCAGTTTCTTGGAATACTTTTTGCATAATCTAAAAATAGAAACTTGCTTTAATAAAAACCAAGACATAGGTTTCACTTTCCAAAGGACACTACTTGAAAAAATATTTCTGTGAAATGCACTTTGTGCAGAGGAAATAATTTTTAACTGTACAGAGATTCAAACCAATATGAATGCTTAACATGGCTGAACTTCTGGTGTCCACTAGGCACAAGGGCAGCTACAAGAGCTTAGGGAATAAATACTTCCAGGGTTTCACCCGGGATGAGTTTTTAAACACTCTCACATGGGAGTCAAGTGTTAAAATTCAAATACATAGTCGAAGAAGTGATTTAGACAGAAATCTTCCAAGGAAATATTGAGCAAAGTAACTAATCCAAGTCTCAAAGTTAAAAACTGCAACAGTAATTAATACAGCAAGAAATACTATTTTATTACTGTGCAGGATCAGAGAGAAATGGCATTTGTGAAGAAGGAAGACAAAAGTCAATCCTGGTTCCTTCTGATTTTACAGACTTATGAGAGAGTTTTTACATCTCTCATAGATGTTAACCAATTTTAGCTTGCTGACAAATGAGTTCTCCAGTGCTACCAACATCCTTCAGTATTTCCTCGTCCTTTTACTTGTTTGCTAACCCAAATCTCCTCACTTCACCTCCAAAGAGCAAGCAAAGCCCTGAAGGCAGCAACTGTCTCTCAGTCTGTTTGCACAGAACACTGCAGGATCCTGACAGGAGCTACAGGAGCACATGAGCTTATTTCATCAAATACTCCCAAATGGAATGAGTATTTTCTAGGGAACTAAAAAGACTCCAGTCATCCTAGGAAATAATGGACTAGGGATATTTCTAACTGGTGGGGGGAGAGGGGGGTTGTTTGAGGGATTGTTTTTCCTTTTACTTTTTTTTTTTTTTTTTTTTGTCCTGGTGGTGATTTGTTTGTTTTGCTTTGCTTTTTTTGTTAGTTCTGTTTGTTTGTGGTTGGTTGGTGGTTGTTTCCCCCCACCCAGAAGAATTGCCAGGTCAGGGATGAGCTGTATCAATGTTGCTTTATCCTACCACACAGCACTATAATCAGGTCACTTTTGGTTTTCTCCCAGGATCTTCAGAGATTGAATTCGGATGTTTGCTTTTTATTTTATTTTCGGATTTAGGTTGTGTTATCTAAACAGATTTCATCTATTTCTGTTTTGATGTTCTCTGAGTTCATATTTTATCTAGTTTGGTTTTAATGTTCTCTGATGCTCACAATATGTAAAACTTTTTTCCATAAGATCTAGGAAGCCAGCATCCACCAGCCCCAGACTCCACCTCCTCCTCCTCCTCCTCCTTCTCCTCCTCCTCCCCGTCAGGTTGCTATCACAGTTAAGTACATTCTTTTGCAGAATGCTAGAAAGGGTGCATGTCCTCAGGAAGACATTGTTCACAGATCACCACATCATCTACTTGTATGGTGAAGCTGAGTGAGCTGGAACTGCTCTTTCCCTTAAAAGACAAAGCCCTTGCAAATCACAATATTTTGGCTTTTGGAAGTAAAGCTTATACCTACCTTATTAAGTAACTGCCTATACAGCCTCTCTTCAGCTTCAACTGCTAAAAACTATTAAAGGAGTTACTGTTCTCTCCTCTTCACAATTTTCAAAATCTGCATCAAAGCTCTTTTGCAAAATCACCATTTGGCTGCCTTAGGGGATTGCAGACCTGTTACCAAACCAGAGTGATGTTCTCTCTTGGTAAAACTCTGACTACTGGATAGTGTACTACCTAGATGACTAGGTTCAGGGAAAGGACAGCTCAGATGTAGCAATCTCTTCTTGATGGGTAGCTAGAACTTGAAATGTCCTGTGAGCTCTCAAATTCCCACATCCCCCTTACTCCAACTGCTACAGTCCATAAGAGAAACTCAGTCAATCTGCTTTCCAACCACTGGCTTTCTGGAAACCCATTAATAAATACAGCAGCCTAGGCTACCTTTATTTTCTAAAAAGAACTCAATCAGTCAGCTTGGAAGTAATGTTCTGCCATTACAGGTCTGTTTCTTAGCTTATTATTTGGTCATTTTTAAAGCCCATGTATAAGTGGAAGACAGGAGACAAGACAGCTCTTTTTCCTCACATACCTATAAATCATTTTCCCCCAAGTGAATGAAAGATAAACTAGATGATTCATGGCTCTAACACCCTTTAAGACCCCTCAAAACCAGAAAGACAGATTATAACAATTTACCTGCGTGGCTGCTGAATCTTGTATGAATTTGTTCAGAAACAAGCAGACTCAAGCAACCATGGCATTAGACAGTGATCAATAAAGAAGCCCAAAAACACAACAGCAACCAGCGGGCTTGACATAAAATACACAAAGAATCAACTTTGGTTCACAAAATAGGGTACAAACTGATTCCAAATTCATTATTTGGAATCTGCTCTCCTGACAATGTCCTCCCAATTTTACGCTGAGGTTGCCCCCCAAGCAAGACAGCCTTATGGAATCTAAGCAGAAGCTGCATGTTGATCAGCAAATATGAGTTTCAGATAATTCTAATGGTTTAACCTCTCATAAATCCTCCTACACAGTCTGCTGATGAAAAAGCATTTCCACAAGAGCTGTTGATTATAGTCATATACTACTGACTCAAGTATTGCTTTTCAATTATTTCATGGTGTGCTCAGCCCTGAAAGTCATCAGGAAAGTTAGAAAAGTCATCTTGACCTGAATTAATCTATTAGCGTAAGTGTTGTTTCATGTCATGCTGATCTGAACATAAATGGATACAACACGCTTATTTAAAAAAAAAAGATTTAAATAAGGGTAATTTTTGACTCAGTTAAATTGCAACCTCAAGTTTTCTCTCATGGTTTGGTCTTCTTAATATTTGCTCCAAGCCATTACAAAAGCTTTAGCTTCTCTTTGATCCTGTCCAGAAGACTGTCCAAAATTGTGTTTGTCTTGTATGGACAACAACAAAAAAGTACTGTAAAACAAGCTGAAGCTTTTAAGAAGGTTTCTTTTTTTGAAGACATTATTACCCATTTATACACCTCGGCATGCTAATGGAATTTATTAAAGCTTTCTTTTACTAAGAATTTTTATGCAGTTTTATTATTTACATGGTAAATATAGCAATAACTTCTACCAGACTGAGAGATCTTCATGAGATCCATCACAGATGAGAATTCCCATATCCCATTAATGATTTGATTTTGTCACAAACCATAAAGGAAAATCAAAACCAGTTAGGCAATAGATGGGAAACAGTCTCAGGCCTAAATAGATAAATAACATGCTTTTTATTTCTTGCTTCTTGAGACAGGAGGAAAGGAGACATTTATCAGGACTATATCCACATGAAGAGTTCTTGACTGCATTTGGCCCCTAAGTTTTCATATTTTGAATACCTAAAGATATCCTTGAAAAAAGGATAGGAATAAAAACTTTAAGTTAGGCCCATTTGATAATATCTGGTATATGAAGGTATATATGCTGTTTCCATACTGCTTTCTCTAGCTTTGCCTCACTGGCTCTTTTCTCCTAGACTCTTGATGGACCACTAGAAATGGGAAAATTAAAACAAACAAAAAATAAGTAGTTGATGCAAAGGATTCTGGCAACTAAGGGGCAGAGAAAATCTCAAATTTGTAAGGAAGCAGCAGGAAGTGATTTTGATAAATCTCAGTTTACAAAATTTGATACACCTTAAAGTAGTGAAACTTTTAATGAACTATCCCTATTTTCTCCATCAGTTTTAAGTGCTTTGAAAATTAGTGTTTTAGAAATAATTTGTCCAGTAATTCTGTATATACCTTCATTAGCATTGCCAGTGAACATTTCTTGGGCAGTAAAAATCAATAATCTCTATTGTCAAATTGTCCCCCTGGCTGTCCTTGGAGCAATCTGGATGTCAGCCTGGTCCAAGGACAGAAGGGGACTGCCCTATTCTGGAGCAAAAGGGCATTTCATGGGAAATCTATGGGCTGTCCCATGCCTGTTGCTATCAGTGCCAAGACATGTGTCCTGGACATGCTAATTTTTAATATAGTTATAGTGTTATCCTCCTAAAACCCAGAAAATAAAGTGGTGATATATTACTTTCACTTTGAGTTTCACTTCTCTCACAGGTAATTCTGGCAGACTTTTAGGGGCACTTCAGCTCTGTAGCATCACAAATTCACACATAATAAACATAAAATGAACAAGCAAAGGCTAAACCAGCCTGGTACAGACCTCAGCTTGTATGTTATGATCATCCACATATTTAATCAGCTAACCTAGTGTTTTTCCATCTCTGATCAGACTCTGAAAAAAATTATCCTTTCCCAGACCAATACTTTTCTGCTGTGTTTTAATTGACTACATCGTTCTCCCTGGCAAATTGCCGTGTCAACTTTATTGGCACAATTTGATTTTATTTACCCAGGAAAAGAAATTCTTCAACCAGAAAAACTGGTTTGTGGCTTTTATTTTTCAAAGTTACAATGAAGTGGGCTTTCAGAGAGCAAAGTAAATATTTAATTAGAGCAAGTTATGTAAAGCAATTACTTCTATAGGAAGTGGATATTCCCCTTCTTTATGCAAGAGACTCATTGTTTCTAAAAAGGAAATTTGCCAGAATAATGACTGTATGATACACTTATAAAAAAGGAGAGAATATCATACACCAGTAGTAGTCATAAGTAATATTTAGTCTTTATTGGTTTATCTTTTGTGAAAAGTTCAGAGTGTTGAAAGGAAATTGAAAATGCCTTATTTGCATGCTGCATAAGATTGTCTGTGTTATAAGTGCTTATTACATTGCAGTCTCAGAAATAAGTGTGCATCTGTGTAAACTGACATTTTTAATGCTTGATATTATCGGAAGGTGACAATACCTTATTGCCCTAAATTACTGTCCTTAGAGATGTTATTGCATAATAAACAAATACCTTTATAAGCTTGTAGAATGGATATGTCACAACTTGTTTTGCCTGGATAATTCTTCTGCTGCTCACTGTACCTCTCACGTCTTCCCAGAGGTTTCTGTCCTGTGCCAGCACTGATCACAGCATGCTCTCCTGCCAGTCACAGAAGTTGCATAGCCCTGTCTCCCTCTGTGACTTCTTCCATGAGCAATGCTGAGCAATTAAGGATAATTAAGAGTGACTCACTACTGAGATAACCTCACTGAGCACAAGTTACTCTTTTAAAGCTCTTCTTAGTCAATGACCCCTCACTGATAACTTCATTGTCCAGGGATTGCAACAGTAAGGAAAAGCCACTGATTGATTTGGAAATCCTGACCAATGGGAAGAAGAGGACAAAATCACACAAAGGACCCTAAAAAATCAATATTTACAAAACAGAAGTTCTCCCATTCCACTGAGGGAACTGAACAAAACAGAGATATGACCTCCTGGGGTTATTTGCTAGCCTTGCTGGGGACCTCTGGCTTGGGATATTTCTCTCAGATGACAACTGGCACTGTAGCTCAGGGTTGTCAGAGGTTCACAGGGCAAATGAGGGATGAGGGATAGGATGCAGGCAGCTTTTGAGGCTGCCTGTGCCACTGGGCTTGCTGGCCCAGGCAGTTGATTTCACCTCATATCTGGTCAGTCTTGGGGTGAATTCCACCTGTTCACACAAAGTTTCTGGCTGCAGGTCCATAATAGCTCCAGTGTCCAGGCAAACCTGAGCACTCACTGTGTCTGGAGCCATGGCTACACAGATTCAAGGAAGCAAGTGCTGGATCCTTGTTTGTCTTCTTTCATTTGTATCCACTGTCAGGGAACACTGAAAGAACAAAATGCAGTTCTGCCCCTGGGGTGCTCTTACCCATATAATCTCTTCCACTGAGGTGTGTTTTCTTAGCAGAGAACCAGATACGAAATATGGGCTCTTTTCAGTAACCTTACTTAAACAGTCTTGAGGGGGGTGGACAAAATACAGAACCTGTCTTCACAATAACATGAAATCAAGTCATTTGAAGAGCAATCCCATAAGTAGCTGATTTACAGAGCTTATTTTTTTCTTACAGAGTTTATTTATTATCGATGCTTTAAATTAAGTGTTAATTGGAGACTTTGGGTGTCTTAGAGTATCAGACCCTTTATCTGTGTGTGACACTGATAAGCACAAGAGAATTAAGGAAATATGACACTACTAAATGAATTCCATTTTGCTTTTAGTTATGAAAATAATGCACTGTTTTCTCAGTGGATTTCATAATAGCCACACTAACTAGCACTGTTTTCTCATCATAGCCACCCTAACTCTACAGTGTTATATATTAAAAAATACCTTTAGTCCTGCCAGTCTCAAAGATGTGTAAAATTATAAACACAGTGAGATTTTGAGATGGAGAAGAGTACTTGAGATATCTGAAAATGGGAAAACTCACGAGCTGGTTTTCCCTTTGGCTACTGAAATTTTTGAATTAATTTTTCTCAAGTTTGTGAATGTCAGGAGGGATTTACTGGAAATACAATGATAGCTGTAAGGCTGGCACTAGAAGTAAAATTAAATCCATACAAAGGGTCTATTCTATGATGCCACAGAAATACTGTTTGTTTGTTCAATTGCCCATAGGGCTCAAATACAGGGTTATTAGTTGTCCCTGTTGTCAATGTTACATTTTAGCTTCACAGGTGTGCTTTCATGGTTAAGGTATCTCTTATAATACAGAACACTCTGGACCTGTGAAAGCACTATGACTTCTCCTGGTCCTTGTGGTAGCACCATAGTCTGTATTTTTTAGTCTTTTGCTTACAAGGTATATCGAAACTTATGCCTTTATATGATTGAATTTCCACCTAAGGAAGCCTCACTATCATAGGAGAGGCTGGATGACCTCTTAGTTTGAAAGGCTAAGAGAATTTTTTTAATGAATTGCTCAGCCTGGAGAAGAGAAGGCTTTGGGATGACCTAATTGTGGACTTTCAGTACCTAAAGGAAGACTACAAGTAGGATGGAGAAGGACTCTTGACAAGGGCATGTACTGACAGGACAAGGAGGAATGGCTTCAAGCTGAAAGAGAATAAGTTTATATTAGGCATTAGGAAGAAAATACTGTGAGAATTTCAGTGAGGAACTGGAACAGGTTGCCCAGAGAAATTGTGGATGCTCCATCTCTAGCAATGTTCAAGAGCTGGATTGGGCTGGATTGGGCTCTGAGTAATCAGGTCTAGTGAAAAGGACCTCTGCCCAAGGCAGGTTGGTAGAACTGGATGATCTTTAAGGTCCCTTTCAACTCAAACCATTCTGTGATACTTTGATTCTAAAATATAAAAACTTGTATCTATTTTCTGTTTCAGAAAGTATGTCAAACTATTTGAGATGGCTAAATTGATTATCTCTGAAGTTTGATACAGAACAGGCAAAAGCTCAGAACCTACTTTTGGAAGCAAGTAAAATCACAGTTGCAAATACCATAACTTTAATACATCTTGATCAAAAAACTTGTTATAACAACTATGTTGGAACTCATCAATCCTTTTAAAAGGAGCGCACAAACAGGACTAGTTTTTTAGCTCTCTTCTGTTTTCAAACTGTAAAAATCAAGAGACAAAAACATTTATGAAAAATTGAAGTTACACAAATTGCTATTGTGAAAGTGTTTTCTGTAAAATAGGGGTTAGAACAAGGAGTTGCATTTCTATCAGTCATCATTGAAGCAAAAATTCAAGTTACAATATTATTGAAATTACACTTTGAAGGTGTATAATAAATTAGTGTGAAGTTTCTGGACACTGTATAGAAATCTTATTTTTAGAGAAATCATTATATGCAAACATATTATATTCTGTTATTCATAAGTCTTTAGGACAATGTGCAACCTATTTGATTACTATTGTCTACATTCTGTATATTACTATAATTATATTATATTATTAATCAGTTTACATTTTGTAAAAATATGCATATAATAGTAGGTTCTTTTTAATAAAGTTAACAGTACTGGAAATGTCTTATTTTTAATTTATTTTTTTTTACTATACAAAATCTATTTAGACTATATTAAATATTTGGCTCTTGGTGTTTAAAAAGCAGAAGCAAATATACAAAGATTAGAAGTTGTTATTGTATTTGTTTATGATTGTGACTGGGAACTCAGAGACGTCATTACTTAAACTTTGAACAAGATGTTCTTGCCAGAGCTACAAATGAGCCAGAAGTGAAATTGTTTTTTCTTGAAATTGGAGAGAGCTGGTTATTGACATTTTAAGCAAGTCAACATTTGTTTCACACTTCTTGGCTACATATCAATACATCCTGTTTAGCGCTTCAAGCACAGTCGTTTGGGGCATGACCAGTCTGGTACCCAGTTGATACCCAAATTAATCTCACAGGTGTTTTGCTGCACCTTTTAAATTTGTAGTAAGGCATCAGATGAGTACTGACTGTGTCTTGCTTTTGGCTCAGCTTGTACAGTGTGCCTTACTGCAGAGATGCAGGACTCTGATTGCCTCTGTTTGTTATGTGAGCCCCAGAATAAGTTATTCTAAGAAGTATGATATTGCCAGTTACAAGACCAAATGTTTTTTAACAAGTTACTCCAAGAGGTTGGCAATGCATTATCACAGACATGCTGTCCATAGCAGTCAACAATTCAGTAACACATTTCTTTCCTGAATTTTATTTCCTAAATTTCTCATTCACTTTGTCAAATACCTAGTTATCTATCGCAGAATCATCAGTGATCCAAATCAGCAAAAATGTTGAGTCTGTTTATACTGGAAATTGTAAAATTTTGCTCAGAAAGAGGAAGACACAAAAAAAACCCTTGAAATAATTTCATTGACATTCCCAGCAAAGGACAGAAAAAGGTTTAGACAAATATGAAGCATCCCTAAGAAGTGCAGTTTCATCCCAAAAGGCAAACAGAGAATAAGAGTACAGGGTTTATAATGCAATTCTCAACAGAAGAACAGCAGTACAAGTTGAATAAAACCAAATGCTAAAGAGCTATCAAAAGACACCACAAACATTGCTTAGGAAACACTTGTATAAAAATGAGCTTACAAAATGCTAGGTCTAGCTCAAGGCTCCAAGTTTTCACACTCTTAAAAACAAGATGAGACAAAAAAATTGCCCTTGTTTCAAACTGTACCCATCCAGATTCAGCTGAGATTAGTCACAACTGTATATATTTCAGGGTAAAGTGTTTAATATCTTAATCTTTGCTTCCAAACATATCTAAGAAGGTTGTATATCAGCTAAATTCCCTACTGTCAGGGAGTTTTCCTCAGTGCTGAAGATGCACTTTGTCAAGATGTCCACTGCTGATTCCTTCTGATGCATTTAATTCTGTGTAACTTTTTCAAGCTGTACAAAATACAGCTCTCAGTTTCTGACCTCAAAAAAAACCCCTACCACTATTTTATTCTCTGCTCTATCTTGAATACCAGAAGTAATGACTTTGGGGTTTTTTATCTGTTATGTTCAGAACAGAAAACAGTATCTAAATGTTTACCAAGCAATATTACCAAGCTGATCTCTTAACATAATTTCACACATGGAACTGAAATTATGTATGTCCTCCAACCAGTTTGCAGCAATTTGCAGCAGTTTGTGCCCTCAATGGCAATTTGTGCTGCATTCTCCCTTGTATTATCACAGAATTATATTTATATTTTTGCTTAATTTTTCAATTCACCTTTCACTAAAATCTCCTTTGATGTTTTGTTCCATAGTAAAATTATATTCTTCAATACTTATCAAGACATATTTGGCTGAATTTCAAATCTCCCTAGATTTTATGTTCTGTCCTTGACTTTTTATATTTCTAAGTCTTTGGTGGGGTGACCCTGGCTGGATGCCCAGTGTCCAACAAAGTCACTCTGTCACTCCCCTCCTCAGCTATACAGGGGAAAGAAAACAAAACAAAGGCTCATGAGTCAAAGTGTAGACAGGGAGAGATCACTTATTACTGTCATAGACAAAACTTGAGGAGATTAATTTCATTTATTACTGATCAAATCAGAGTAGGATAATGAGAAATAAACCTAAACCTTAAGGACACTCTCCCTACACTGCAGCCTTCTTCCTGGCCTTAACGTTACTTCTGAATTCTCTGCCTCTTCACCATGGCAGCAAAGGCAGATGAGAAATGAAGGTGATGTCACTGTTGAGCAAGGAACAGTTAAGTATCCACAGGAGTGACACACTCCATGCATTTTCAGGAGGCATAAAAGCTTGCTTTATTACAATATCCCAATACTTATAACCAACAATGCTCATCCAGAACTGGTTGGTTCTTAATAACTTCTGTCACCCATTGGTTAAATAGGAACCACCCTTTGGTAAACCTTCTTAGGAGAAAAGAACTGTTTAAAATATCAGCTGCAAGATTGTTTTTATTCCTTCTGTCGCCCTTCTCCAACTCCCCAGAACAATTCCTGGGAAAGTTTATCTGGCTTTCTCTCTCTGACCAGGCTGTCAGTATCCACAGTAGTTGTAGTCAGTTCATCTCACATTTTCTCTGCCATGCTTCCTCCAGAAGGGAGGATCCTCACACTCTTCTCCTTCTCAAGCATGGGGTTCCTTCAATAGGAGATAGTCCTCTAGTAGCTTTTCCAGGGTGGATCCTTCCCATGGGCTGAAATTCTTCACTAGTTTCTCCATTGTGGGTCACTCCATGGAATGTAGCCCTTCAGGAGCAGGCTGCTCCAGCAGCCTGTCCCCCATGGGTCACAAGCCCTGTCAGCAAACCCGCTCCACAGTGATGTCCTCACTTCACAGATCTGCCAGGAGCCTGATACAGCAAAGTCTTCTCCCTAGAGGGTCACAGTCTCTGAGCATTCACTTGTTCTGGCATGGGATTGTCCATGGGCTGCAGGGGGATCTCTGCTCCACTCTGGACCTCCATGGCCTGCAAGAACACATTTGATTCACCATGGTCTTCATCAGTGTGGTCCTCATCACAGATTGCCAGGGAATCTCTGCTCTTGCATCTGGACTGATAGAGTGACGCTGCTGGCTGCAGAGATATTTCTCTCACATATTCTAACTCTTCTTTCCTTCAGCTGCAGTTGTGCAGCATTTCTTTTTCCCTTTCTTAAGTCTGTTACCTCCGTTGCTGATGGAGGTTGGAGACAGGTGGACACAGTGGAAGCTCTTCACATCTTCTCAGAGAAGCCACATCTGTAGAATCTCCACTACCAAAACCTTGCCAGGCAAACCAAATAAAATCGCACAATTTAATTTAATTTATAAATATTATTGAGGAGTTATTATTTATTTTTTTGCAACAATAATGGATGTGCTAAAATTGCAAGAAGTATTTGTCATTTTAATATCTCTCCACAGCTTGATAGGTCATCTTTTATTATATTTTTTATTATGTATTCTTTAGGTAGATGTATCTTTTCCTGTTAAAGACATTATGTATTGATAGTGAGAACAAATAAGCTGTATTGCCATAAAGCTTGTCTGTTTCAAATACTTTAGAGCTGCAATATCTATGTTTAGTTAGTATTTCATATAACAATAAAATGTGTTTCACTGCAAAATACTTTAAAAAATATTAACAAATTACTGTTTATGGCTTTTTTAATGCAAAGCTAGATGGGACGTGCAACCTGAACATTTACTCCTTTGCTTTTGCATCATATAAATTTCTCTAAGTACTCAAATTCTGGTTTTGAATGTGGGTGCTGCAGTTACTTTTCTAAAATCCCCCAGACAGTTTTAAATTTTCTTCACAACTTTTAAAAATGCTGCTTGAAGGTACAGTGCAACAGGTTAACTAACCTTCCTGGTGACTTGGAAGGATCAGGTAACCTACACCTGTTCCACCTGAAGTACTTTCTTCTTCTTAGCAAGCTATTTTTAATGTCATAGTTTGATGCTTCATTCACTTTTTTAAATAACTTCCTTTAGTTAACCTCATCTGGTGGGCAGTCTGTGTTATGTTTTACAATACTCTCCTCATATGCATTCATGAAAAACTTTTCTCACTTTTTTATACCCTCTCACTAAGTCCTACTGGGCTGTACATATTGGCTATTAATAACATTAAGTTACTCCAAAGTGTAATTTCATTATTGTTGGATTTCTTTTATTTCAGCCTGGGAGTGTCAGGCTGAGAGCTGCATGGATTGCTACAGCTGAAACAAGTCTGTTTAGATGGCACTGGGCATATTGAGGAGCAAACAAGCACAGATTGCAGCTCCAATGAATTTCATTTGAAGACTTGAATGATGCCTGGAAAAAGCAATGTCTGCAGAAATATCCAGGTAGCAAAGGAAAAAATTGTTGTGAGTCTACCATTCACTAGATACACAGCTTTGCTCCAAACAGAAGGTGGAATTTAGATTTCAGCAGAAGTCAACATTTGATAAGGAAGAATAAACAATGGCTTGGCTGTTGGAAAGATTCAAATGCAACTTGAAACTGTAAAACTTGTCTGGTTCTGCCTATGAACAAATGTATTGCATGTGCTTCATTCAATTTCAATAAATATTACAAAACTAGTGAGCATAAGAAAGATTAATATTGAGTTGCTCCTAATGAATAGAAACTGGGTATAAAATGAAAAATCCCACAGGTTTTGTTTTTTTTTTTCCCCAAACAATTGAAAATTCTATTTCTCTAAGTACCAACTTCTGAAATAATATTCTTGCATACCTACATTGATGTACATTGTTTCATATCTTTCTTCTCTCTGCTTTTGTAGGAAGGTTAAAGCCCAGGGAGTCACTAGAAACAGAGAGCCTGCATCAACTGAACCTGAACTTCAAGGCAGGGCTACAACACAGTAAAGGAAATGAGAAGACACCACTTATAGTATATAGATAAGGAAAATTTATTAAATTTTCTCTACCATTTTCACACCAGGTCGAACTGAAGAAGAGGCATCTGCAGCTTGATTGTGTCATTAAGTCTGCATATTTATTGCTGTGCCATGAATTGATCCGTGGTGTGCCCTTAACACTTTTCTGGCAATGAAACCGAGCAGAAACTGCATCTATACTCTGGCCTGGTGTGGAAACTCTCCTACATGAGTCAGTCAAGATGATGACCCACCATGTGGGCCTCACTGGAATAATGAAAATAAACCCTGCTAATGAGTAGTAGTAAAGCCTAAAGGCTTTAAGGCTGGGAATAATTAACAGCATAGACCAATTAATGTTGCCATACTCCATATGACTTCCCCAGGCTATGTACCTAGGGAACTGAAGTTAATCTACCTGACTAATTTCAGTCTATTTCAAACAGTTTATTTATAGGTGACCATTTCTACTCTAAATCCGCAGTTGTTCATAACAGGAAGAATTCACGCCCCATCTCGGATTTCAGATGCCATTGATGTTTGCAGTTTGAGTTAACTGCAAACATCAATGAGTTGAGTTGACATACATGTGCCTGCAGTTATGTAAACAAGCTTCTATGTAAATACTCCTTGAAGATCAAGGCCAATAAATGTTCCCAAAATCTAGGCCTAAGACTTTACTTAGACCCTTTAGGATGTGAAATTTTCCACCTGTTCTACCATTAAGTGGTGAGTGTGGTGGCAGAAACAAAGACTTTGCAGTGCTGTGCAGAATGTGAAAGTTCAAACCTGGGACCTGCTGGAGGATGTTCCCACATGTGACCCCCATGCCAAGGGGTACCTAACCTTTACTTGGTGAACTCAAAAAAACTGGGTGAAATCTTAGCCATACTGCTGTCTTGTTACTTCATTGCAATTAGACACCATGCATTTTGCAGCCTTTAAAACTCCCTCTGAATTCATGTCTGCAGGCTCTAAGAGTGTTTTAGTATAAAGGATGTATTTACATTCCTGATAAAATTTATTCAAACCCATTTGGTCAGCCACAGAATGGTGAATCTTGGTACAACCCTGCATCTCCTACCCTTAACCTTGGGACAGATTTCACTTTACAGGCTTCACATTTCCTGGTTCAATCATTTTATTGTTTTCTTGTTCGTTTCAGTCATAGGCAAGCTATCCTTTCAAGAGGACTCTTTAATGGCAATTTACTTTAGATGGTGAGAACTGCTGGTTTGTGGCAACATGATTTCTTCCTGGGAGGAGGTTCTGGGTCCATCTCCTTTTCAGAGGATATTTCACACTGAACAGCAAAGGAGGCCTTGAAGAGAATCTCTCATCCAGCAAGCAGTGTACACTCATTTCAGAAGCCAGACTAATGCCATATTCGGCTCGCTAATTATGCCATTCATTTTGTCCCTCCTCTTGCTTCTGGCCTTTTGGAAATACAGTTTTTAAAAAAGAGACTGTTTAGAACTAAATTACTGCTTGGAAAACTTTCCTGGAAAATAGTCTTTGCTTCTTTCTGCCCTGAGAGACTTGGTTAAAAATAAGAAATGTGTTAAGTAAAGATTCAAAAACTAATGATATGTGAACTCTACTCTGGGCCAGACGTAGTATTTGGATTAGAATTGGTGTTAACCTCCAGAAAATCTCTATAGAAGATCTGCTGTATATCTCTTGCCTCCCCCTTTTCTTTGTTAGAGAGGACTTTCTTCATTCACTCTTTTTCCTGAAATAATTTTTCCCTGAAAGTATGCTGAAGAAGTTATGTGGATAACAAAGAAGCCTAAAAATTGTTGAAAGGTGGGAAAAAAATGTTATAGATCTGTCTGGTTTTCCTCACCCAAGTAAGAGTCTGCTATGCAGCCTGCATACACTGCCTGTGGCATTTCCCAATCTTCTCTTATAGATTTTGAAGTGAATGATTTTTTAAGAAGAGTCTGAGAGAGTATGGTTTGGCAAATGTGGAAAAGGGATGAGAGGAAGGGGTCTTTTTGCTTTCTTCTACTACCTAATGTGTTTTAGAGAACAAGGAGAACTTGACAGAAGCTCCACCCTGAGAGTCTGAGAGATAACAGGTGCCTATCTCATCAATTAACATTTTAATTAGTTTTTAACAAAAAATATTCTCAGTGTTGGTCAAATCATTTACCCAGATGTTTTTCTGGAACCTCCCACTTTGGAGAGATTGTCAGCTCAACTGGGAAAAGATTTGACCAGCTCCTAATAACTTTCGGTTTGATTTGGGCTGAAGTTGGATCAGTCCCATTCCATAGGTCTATTCCAACCTCAGTTACTATTTTTTTATTAGCAGCAGATCCTGTGTCTGAGATATGAATAGAGACTAGGAATATATTTATTAAATTGTGTTCCCATTTCATGCTTTCTATCTGGTTTTTAACTTTTCTGTATTCTCCAACTTTGATATTTGCAGTAGAGCTCTGTTGGAAAGAACTTTTTTGACCTATGAAAATGATTTGTTTGAGTGTTTAAAACTTCTTTTATCTTGCTAAGAGTCAGGGAAGTTTTCAAAAATGCATTATTTCCTATGAAAATACCTGTTATAAAGTAAGATAAAAATAATAATTAAGCAAAAAATACTCCAAAATTTTTGAAAGCTCACCACACCTGAATGGTTTACTTCAATAAAAATTTTTATCATTCTCAGATCAACCTGATGTGTTCTTCATGCTGTTAAGGAAGTCTTTACCTTTCTGCAAGACCCCAGTGGTATGAAGATCAAAGAGCCAATGCTAATTTTCACACTCAGGTGTGGTTATGGTACTTCCAGAGACCACTAGGTAGTAGCCAATCATGTAGAGCATGTGGTCCTTGGGGTGCTTAGGTCTTTCTCACTATGACACTCACTTCCTAAGTGCATCTTACTTACAGCTCTGGTGAAATTATTTGCATTGATTTTTACACACTGTAGCACTGTTTCAAGCATAATATATACATATGAAATTGACTTCAAATAATGTTCTTTTTTATTTTCCAAAAATAATAATATATGACAATGTTTGCAGGGGTCCCAGGATGAGGGAAGAGATGAGAAAGTTGACTCCATGTTCAGAAGGCTTGATTTATTATTTTATGATATATATTATATTAAAACTATACTAAAAGAGTAGAGGAAAGGATTTCATCAGAAGGCTAAGCTAAGAATAGAAAAAGACTCAATAACAAAGGTTTGTCTCTGGTCGAGACAGTCTGGGCAGCTGGACTGTGATTGGTCATTAATTAGAAACAACCAGATGAGGCCAATCACTGATCCACCTGGTGCATTCCACAGCAGCAGATAAGAATTGTTTGCACTTTGTTCTTGAAGCCTCTCAGCTTTTCAGGAGGAAAAAAATCCTAAGGAAAGGATTTTTCATAAATCATGTCGGTGACAGGAGAATTGTTGTTCTTTGCTCTGCAGTGACAGATTCTGTTTTACTTTTTCCTGCACAAAAAACTGCATAAACACTACACTCTGGAAGACAGAGCTGCCTCTTGTGCAATGGTCTGCATAAATTTGTATGAATATCACAACTTAAAAACTGAGCTTTGTTTTCATGTGCTTAAAGGAAGCAAAATACCTCTAAGTTCCCACCAGGCTGTGATCTGCCACGAGGCTTTTGTGCTGCAGTGTGGAGTGGGGTCAGCCCTGGTGGGCAGGGTCTGTGCCACCAGCCTGGCTCTTTGCCCAGGCAGGGCAGCGTACAGGAAATCCACTGCTGACTGAGGGGGAAGGTATAAAATATAAATGTGTCTTCTCAGAGAAAAGGCAGATGTTAAAGTACACCTTCTGCAAATAAAAATAGTGTAGGAAACAAATGCCTATGAAAAAAAGGCCTTCCCTGACCACCAAAGGGACCTTCCTTAACAGGACTTATCAATTCTGCCTTTATGTAAAAACTAAACTTTATGAGCTTAAATGAACTGTCTCTATATCTTTTGAGCTATTTATAAATTTTTCACAAAAAAAATAATTGGAACTCCTAAAATCTATTTTGAGGCTCAAAAAGTCTCAAAATTATTTTTTAATTGGGACTGTGCAGATTTGTTTAACTATATGCCGCAGTTTGGTCACCCAATATTTTCACTTGGCCCTTACTTGCTTACATTTTAGGATTTTAAAATAATTATCTCACTTAAAATCTAACCATATCTATCTTATATAAATGAAATATCAATGTCTCCTGAGTTTGTTTTTACTGCAAATACTCTCCCATAACCACTACATGCACTTCCCAATAAATAAATAAATAAATAAATAAATAAATAAATAAATAAATAAATAAATAAATAAATAAATAAAAATCTGTTGTATGATTTCTGGTCCGTGCTTATTTGTAGGAAAGAATTTTCTGACATGCAGAAGCCAATGCCTCATTTGCAAGTGATTGTCAACTCTCAGGACTCTGGTAATTTCTTTTAAGCAGCAGACTGGAGAAAGATAAGAATATGAAAGTTTGCCAACTTTTTTACAGCCTTTAAAGCCTTAAAGCTTTTCATAAAGAGTTGCAAGTGAAAATAATAGCTCTGAAATTGTTAAAGCAGAGAAAATGAACTGCAGAAAAAGGTCAAGATTTGTTGCTGAAGTACAAGCACTTCCGTTTTGTTCTTGTTAGCAAGGTCATGCACGCAATTCATTTCATCTAACTTTAACAAAACTTTTAAAAAATGCTCAATTTATTAGATTTAGGGCTTTGAGCTGATATAGCCTGTTGTGGCACCAGCAAACCTTTGGAGTTACGTCAGTTTGGCTGCTGTTGCTTTTTTCCCTTGTATTTTGCCACATAAATAAAAGTGGCTATGACAAGTTCTCTTCTCACAGAATTTTATAGTTCATGGGGTCACCAGCAACAGGAACTCATTGAAATAATTTGCAGGTTCTTATGTTACAGGGGATGCTGCTCTATTTTTCCACCCCCAAAAGGCATCAATACTGTTCCCAATGACAACAGACAATGATCTTCCTGTGGCTCCTCAAGGGATCCTGCCTGTCCCAAAGGTCAAGTGTGGACTGGCAAGATATACAGATTTCTTCCTGATCAACTGTGCTTCCTCCCGAGGTGTCCCTCCATCTAGGAGGAACAAAACCAATTTGAATTTCCTCTAGGAAAGGATCAATCCTAAAACTTTATTTGGCTTCCATACTTTTGAAGGTAGGTTGAATAAGAAGATGAGCAAACCATTAGATGTGTACTGAATCCAAGGGTGCAGCCATTCTGACTCAAAGCCTGGTGTTTGTGCAGCCCTGGTGCATGGCCTGGGCTGAATGTGGCTGCACTGGTGTGAGAAGGTGCTGGGGCTGGAGCAACCAAATGGCAGGTAAGATATAAAATGTCCCACAGCCACAGATGCTGTGTAACACCTAGCAGCTCCAGGATTCAAAACACCTGCAAGAAAGAAGTGAAGAAAAAGGGAAAAAAGAAAAAAAAGGAAAAGGAACAAAAAAAATGGGGAAAAGGGATTAAGGGGAGCCTGTGGTGGGTAACACAGTAAGACCAAGGCTCAGCCTTCTCTGCAGGCAAAGGCTCTCCAATTCACCCTTGCCAGAAAGCTGCCTGCAGAAGCGTTTTGTCCAGCCAGAAGAACATATTAGTGTTTAGTCTGTAACTGTGTTGGCCTTGGCCATCTATTGCATGCACTGCCCCCAATAAATAACTGCTGTGCTCTCTGTGCTGTGCCCAGCTTGTTTGCAAAGTCTCTGTGCTGTAAAATGTGCCTGAACCAAGGTGACTCATGAAGGTGTACTAATGGCACAAAGGTTCCTGTTGATTTAACTTCAGTGTTTGCATTTCACTATAAATATTTTAATAATTGATAAAAATATTATAAGGAGGGACTGGGGAGAGACAATTAATGGGAGGCGCAGAGAAATAGGAAGGGAGGAAGAAAAGTGAAGCAGAAATGTTTCCAGACTTCATCTGAAGCACAAGTTAATTTGAAATTGTACTCAAGCCAAGAGTGTCTTGACGCGTAATCAGAGATCTCCATCATGAGTATAAGGTCACTGAGCCCTCAGTTGCCCCTCAGATTACCTTTCAGCCCTACCTGTACAGGGTGGCTGTTTGTCCCCAACATGTGGCTTGAAGGGTGCACTGACTCTTTCAAATACAGACTCCCCTGAGTTTCCCACCACCTTTCAGAACAGAGGAGGTAAGACCAGAAAACATCAGGTTTTGGGACAGAGAAGGAAAGATAGGCAACTTCCCTGGAAAAGTGAAATAGTTATCTCACAGTGGTACAGAGATATGATAATTTGAATTTCGTCATATTATTCTTGGTGTAAGTATACCTAGACACTGAGACATATTGCAGATGAGCCAATTATCAGGTAAAATATTAACCTAAACATTAACCTTAACATTAACAAAATAGGCCATACTCTAAAGTGTTGAAATTGGTTTGAAGTATAAAGTTAGTTTTCTTTCCTAAAACTGTTGTGCATGAAACATTTATTTATGCTTTGACCAAAGAAAAATCCTCCTTGTAATGGGCCTGAGTGTATTTTCTTTCCACACTGAGTGAAATTCTGTGTGCAATGTGGCACAAAACAATTATTCAGCTTCTTCTACTGCAAGCCTCCATGGAGCATGGAAAATCTCAGATACATCTCATTAGCTTTTCTGCATGTGGGTTTCTAATTATGAAGTGCTATAATTGACCATTTTCCTTTTCAAATTAATTTATAACATAAGAAGATTTGATTGCGGAAATGTTCAAAAGGAATAATTTGGTTTGACCTTACTTCTTGTTCCAACTCTTTGGCTGGTATCCATCAGGATCATTAAAATCAATTAAGGAGTTAAGTACAGGACATCTATTGTTCTGCCATAGAATCAATAGACCCTTTCAAATCTTCTATAATTTTAGGGATCACAGCAGACTGTTTAAAGAATTGCTCTTTTGTAGAATCATAGGTTCTAATCTTATGATGGTTCTAAACACGTAGTGACTTTTAAAGCTTTTCTTATTATTTTTAATGGCAAACACATACACTTTTGGGGTTTGGAAATATAGCTTGATCTTTGGAAGAGATGTGCAATCCATTCTCTGTTTCTGATACCACAGTAAAACTGTAAAAACTGAAGAATAGTTACAATGAATTTAATTGAAATTGTTGAATATTCTGTTTACTAATGGCTGGCCATTTGTAGCTGCAGCTATATTTAGAAAAAGAAAAAAGAGATATTTGTATCCCAGTAACAGAGATGTGGCCCATGTCATAGTTCCATGGCTGGATCAGCCAGTGGCAATCATTGCAGCTGAAATGAGAAACATTGGAGAAGGACAGACTGACACTGTCCTTAAGGCCCAGAAACTGCACGATTGCAATAATAACTTAGGGCCAGAAATAGGCTTGACTTATTTGTTGCAATAGTATTAGTTCATAGGAAGCATGTTTCTTTACAGTAACTGTGAATTGAGAGCCAGGACAGTGTTCACTCATATTTGTGTAGCACCTCACAAATGGGACTGATAGTGCCAAAGGTGCCAGTGCTAACTCTGGCTATATGTTAAATGACTCCTGTGCTTTTTATTATTTAGAGGCTGTTGCTGGCCTTTGGAGGAGGCAGTGCTAATCAATTTCAATCACAGTGAAATATTACAGACCAGACAGTCATGCTGAAAACTAAGGATGAACAGAATGTGATATCACACACCCTATTTATGACCAAGTTTAATAGATATGAAGGAGAAAGAAATGAGGAGAGGAAATTTTGAAAGTCAATTCCCACAGTTACATTCACACCTTATTTGTGGCCTCAGAGTAAGCATGCCTCATGTATATAAAGAACGATGCTTATTGCTCATATAATCAAAATTGAAAAAGTGTAACAGTTTTTCATCCAAATCTAATTGTTGAGAAAAAAGAAAAGAGAAGACTAGAATTGCCAGTGGTATGCACACACATCTTAGTTTCTATCACTTTCCCAGGGTTAAGCTCCCTCTTTCACTGTTCTAGCAATGGGAGGTCTCTGGCAAGCTCTGACCATCTGGAGTTGGAACACCATTGTCACATGCATGGTTTCGCCTCACTTGGCCTCCTTTTTCCATGTTTGCTGTCATGTTTTCACACCTCATTCTTTCTTCTTTGGTCTGCTGCTCCATGTTATGTCCAAACTTACTGCCCACAGTGTCTTTTTTCCACTCTGGATAGTTTTTCCTTGTTCTCCTTTCGACACCCAGTTGTGCATTTCTTTGACCACCCAGACCTGAGCAGTTTTTGGCCTTGGAGTCTCTAGCACCAGCCTCTTCCCTGTCTCACCAGTCAGCTGTGTGTAGTGTCTCCACTTCTCCAGCTGCTGTCTCACCAACCTGTGATTCTATATGTGACATCATCGTGTTAGAGTCATCAGAATAAAGGAAAACAAATTAGCTGTAGACAATCTGCAATTAGGAAATATGTTGTTACAGCTAAACTGCATTAAAGTAAAGCTGCTGGCAGGTCAATAAAAGTTCAGACAGAGCAGGAATGAAAATCCTCAGACCATAGGCTTTGCAAACTCAGAACACTTCTAGTCAGTTGCTAACAGTGGCAATACCATATTGTAGAGCTGCATGGGAACACCATTAGCATCATGTAAGTTCAGCAGTATATCCTATAAAATTATTATTTATCTGACTATGCATTAATGCAATCTCAGCCTGGAGTGAGAAATAATCGCTCATTTTTTCTTCTGAAAAACTAATTTACATATGTTTTGATATTCAGTCAAAGGATTTCTAGGCACTGATTACTGCATCATCTGTAAAAAAAACATTAGAGATGCCTACATTAAAAGACCTAGTAAAATATCAGTGTAACTGATATTTTACACATACGGTAACTTCCACTTATAATGTGACTTTTTGGCTTACTTGAGAATATGACTCAAGCATGATACATCTCTTAGTTCATCTCACACCATCCATATTTGTTATTAGCCACAATTTAAGGGAAATTAAAAATAATTTTCTTTCTTAATTTGTGGAAGGAGATGCTCAATTTCTACACTGGCAATGTGAAGACATTAAAAATTATGCTGCTTTTCTTAAGTTAGCCAGCTATTCCTTTTCCTCTTTGCTCTTCAAGTTCTTGAGCTAATACTCCATCAGACTGCAATTTGCTCTGCTGCCATCTGGCCACTGGCAGAGGTGACTTTTCCTTCCACCTGCAGACACCTGGCCAAGCTGGGGCAGAAGGGAATATGCAGGAGGGGAAAGCAGGAAGGGACACTGGCAGGGCTTCCCCTCCTTGGCCACCAATCTCTGTGGGGGTGACAGGGAGAACTCCTCTCTTCCTTGGTCATGGGTAAAGCTACAACCACTAGTCTTGTGGTAGGCTCAGAACCAGGATGGAGAGGACTTGGAAGGATCTCTGCTGTGTCCTCTGTGAAGAAGAGGGACTCAGTGTCCCCTTGTGCTCTGCCTCCAGGCTCACCTGCTTCCATGCCCATTGAGGGCTTCTCCACCCTTTTCTTGCAGGGAGCTTTAAATGCCTGCCTTCCCAATGTGGGCCCATACTTCACCATGTGTGACTGCCAAAGTGAGAGGCAGGAGCTAAGCACCCTGCTGCTCCTTGGCTTGCTCTAGCAGCTGTCTGGGTAACTGCAAAATGCTTACAGCTGAAAATTCATCATTAAAATGTTCTTCAGCATCAGTCTTTCTTTCCCCTATCAGCAGCAAGAAACCAGCTTCAAGACAAACAGGGTGACCCTGACAAAGAGCTGACTATTGTCTTGTGTGTGCCAGCTATCAGGTTTTATTACTGCTGGTTTCTGTCTTAGCAGAGCTATTCCTAATTGTGTGTCAAGAACATTTCCTGCCTCAGAAAGCAATATTCTATATTGCAGAGAAATAGGCCACCTAAAGTAACTCCATGAGACAGGGCCTCTCTTCCCTAGCAGTACTTTGAGGGCTCAGCATCCTCTTTGTCTGCTGTCTGCACAAGCCCCAAATCCACAAATATCTGGAACCAAAAAAAGAGAAAATTACATTTTGCTGAAATACTTCAGATTGAGCAGAAACTGCAGGGTTCCTCTTGTATCTTTCACTTGAAACACTTGACATTATAAGGGGCAGGAAACACACAAACACACTTGGGAAACAGAGGAAATTTTACAAGAAAATCCTCTGTTTAATACACATTGATTTACATCATCCGTGCGGAGCCTGCAAAGCAGCACTATGGAAAAATAAAATGCTGCATACATTTCTTCTATGGAGCAATTACCAAGACTGCTCTGTATTTTGCAATAAAGTGCCTTATGTTTCTTCAAGTATAACATTTTGATGTTTCAGGTTGGTTGTGCTATATTTCCCTTAAGGAGTCCACGGGAAGAACATTTTCAGCTCAGAACGCACGTTGAGAAAGAGACTTACCTGTCTATAATATTAATGCATTCCTAAAAAACGCCAGAGGATGCTTCCAAATGCAATCAAAGCTTGCATATATCTTTTTGAGCATGCTGATATTTTCCAGGAAAGCCTGAAACATTGGTTTTCTGTAGTGCAATTTCCACACCCAAATGGCTTATTCTGAATTTTTGCTTTGACAACTGCTAGCTATTTATACCTGGAAATGTGAACTTTTGTAGCTCTAAGAAAGCAGCCATTATGTTTTTCAGCCTGACAAACTGTTTTTCTTCTGCTTCCTCATTATGTTTTTAAACTTATAGTTCCTTTTTATTTTCTTGATAAATCAGACATATAGCATCTCATGCTATTCCTATAGATCATATATTTTCTGCTTATAATTTTGTTTTGTGCACTTTGCACTGTGTTCTTGTATGCAAGCCATTGAGTTCTCCAATTTCTACACATATCTTAACTGTCAGAAATATATTTAATATTTCAGTGTTTGCTACCTCTGGGTTAAAGAAAAGGTATTTATTGTTTTAATTAACTATCATGTGACAATTTTTTTATTTTTTTATTTTACACAGATTAAAAATCATGTGAAGAAAACCCTGTAAGGTAATAAAAAGCCTCTTAAAGAAAAGAACCATGCAAATTTAATGTAGCTAATGCATTTCTGAGTGGCATGTTCTGCAGCTAAAAGGAAGGATGTAGAAATCCACATTTTTCAATTACTATTGTTACATTCATAAAAAAATAAACTTATCATAAATGGAGCAGAACAAAAAGTTTCCCATCTAACTCCATTTCTCCAGCTCTTTTTTTTTTCTGAAAAAACACTTCAACCAAGGCTCAACAGAATATTTTATAGCAAAAATTGAACACCTGAATGATAACTATGTATGATTACAAATGTACATGTTCTGTTTCATTACTTTGCAATAAACAGGGGGGAGAGTTATACAATATTGATGGATAACAACTCTCTTTCATGTAACATATATTTTTGCTGGATTAAAATAATCATACTGTGACAATAAAGAAAAAAATAGTTCAACTGTTTTTCTTCTCTTGCATGTGTCACTTCCTCCTAAATGAAATCTGGAGATCTGTGTATTACAGCCTCTCAATTGCCCAGTAAGAAAAGGTTCATTGGGTATTAGGGTCCATATAAGAGACAAACCTGCTCTTAAATTATTTTGAACTAAGGTTTTGAATGCAAATTACATTCCCACACAAATGTAAAAAAAAAAAAAAAGGAAAATAGAAGCACCATAAGTGCTTGTTTAAATCAAAGTCAAAAGGAGTAATTTTTCAAAATTTTTACTGAAATTGGTACCAGCAATAACTTTGTTTACAAAAATTTCTATAATAAATTAAATCCAGGTCTTCCTCTTCACCTCCTTTCATAATAAAGTTAGCCAGTAAAATAGTCTTTTGCTGAATGAAGCAAAGCCAAAGTGCAACAGCCTTTGCCAGTGGAAGCAACTCTCCTGCATTTTGTCAGTGTGCTTCTGTTTTCACTTTCCTTCTGCAATTCCTATCCAGTTAATCTACATTTCAGTCATATTCCATTTTCTTGTCCTATTCTTCCATTAGGATTGGATCTGAGTGCAGACAAGTATTCTATACAACCCAGGCAGGGCCAGCAGAGAGTTAGCTTGCATTATGCTGTCACCACTGTGATTTATTGCAACCACTCCCAGAGTAAGGCATTAAATTTACCTTACTGCCCGTCAAGGACCAAGTTTTAGAGTTTATAGTGGAGAGCAGAGTGGAGTGGATGAAGGCTGTATGGTTTCCCACAGCCACCAAATTGATTTTTTTATGTCCCTGTGATGCTGAACCACAGATTCATAAACTTAGATTGAAAGCAATGTTTTCATGAGGGCATTTTAAAAACACTTGTACTCAGTGTTATGTCCTCTTCTGTAAAAGATGAAAATCTCAAATGCTAATCCTAAAACTGTGACATCCTGCAAGCAGAGTAACACAAGAGCTCTATAAAGTAATATTTTCTTTGCCATATAATCTACAATGGGGAGTCATTTCAGAGACAGAATATTAGCACAGCAGTCATGTTGCTAAGATCAACTTCAGATCTTCCCTCAACTGCACAAAGAAAATATCTGGAAGAAACGCTTATTTTAAATATTTCTGAGTTACCTTTAATTTCTGTCAAAAATTTCTTACAGGAAAAGTTTCTGTTTATCCTGCCATGGCACCAGGTGTCTGTCAATCCTGCCTTGAAACCAGGTGTCTGTCATATGCTTCAGGAAAGTGTGGTGTGCTGAGATATTCCTGCTTGTTGGTGGAAGAAGTGACTGACTGAGTCAGAAAGAGGCAGCCACCCACATCTGCATTTGAGATAGGATTGTTCTTATCTTAAGAAAGCAACACAATATGATCAAAACAAACAAACAAACAGCCTTTACTAAAGGTGTAGTGACAATGCAGTGTTGAGTCACTTGTAATCTTTTGGATGGCATGTCTATTTTATCACACTTCTGGGGTTTTTTTTTCACAAGGAGGTATGCAGTAAAGCTGTGAACTAGCAGAGAATGGTAGACACATTTCACAAAACTTCAGCAGAAGCAAAGAGCTGAAATATGAATCCATTTAGAACAATGTAATGCTCTATGGTTTTGCCTTTCTTTTGTATTGCATGTATCAGAGAAGTCAAGCTCACTTTGCTGCGCTGTGCTTACCTTCTTCATGACAATTTCCATCTACTTGCAGACCCAGACCACTAGACCTCCAGGTGCCATAGGTTCTGGATTTAGATATACCTAAGCCAACTTATAAACAAAGCTGAATTTTGGCCACTAATGCCTGTCACAGGAATCAAGAAATGCAGTTTTTCCTTGTGGGCGGGATTTCTGACACAATTGGGTTGCTGTGAGTAATGATAGCACTGTACGCATTTAAGGGACAGTACGATGAAATTTCTTGCCATCCCCATTTCTAAAAGTGATTTTTTTATAATACCAGTAAATCTAAAATATAAACAGCTAATTTAGATGAAGATTCGTGCTTCAGAGCATTGTGCTTATCTTTGTTGGCATATCCTATAAAGGTATTTAAGAGATTTGAAAATAGAGAGAGCTATAGAAGAGCAAAAAGAGGAGGTTTTGGCATAGAGGAATGACTGTAGCAGCACTTAACTAAGTCATTTATTTGTGGCCACAAAAGGCTGTGGACATGAACTAAGACTAAATAAAAGGAAGATAAAAATACAGAAGACATGGCATAAAGCTTAGAGCACAATGACACAAGGTAATGGAGAGCAGCAGCTACTCCCATGCAAAGATATTAGGAAGTCTGATGTTTGTTTGTATGGGCTTTCATGCAGTGTTAACCCATTCTTACACCCTCCTGTTGGCATGCACAAAACCCAATCTTTCAGCAGCACATTGCAGAAAAGCTCATAGTTTGCCATGTCCATCAGCCACCTACTAGATGTCAGCCCTGGAGTGGAGACACAGTGGAGTCCTTTCACTGTCAATAAGTTTTATTTGAGATGTATATCTCTGCCACACAGCATGTGTCACCTGAGGAAGGGTCCTCCAGCAGCCAGCTCCAAGGATGGCTGTTAGCTACCCTCACCCTGGGTTAGCAAATGTGCTCCCTTGTGGACCAGCTCCAACAGGAAGGTGTCCAGAGCTGACGTGGGATGCTCCTGTGGGGCAAGCATTTGTCATGCTACTGAGGAGCCTACGAGGGTTGAAAGCTGGGGATATGGATGATTCAGAGGTCATTAATGGCAAATGAACAAAGGAGCAGCATGTCCTACCCTGGCTCTGGAGAGTTTGCAGGGAAGATCCAGTCCCTGGGAAATCTGTACAGGGAAAAAAATTTCAAAATTTTAATTAATCAATCAATCTTTATTTATTGATAATAATAACAATAACTGAAAGAAAATGAGAAAGGAAATGTACTCATTAAGGCTCCAGTTTGATATACAGCATGGGCATGGTCTATGTGATGCTGGGCAAACACTTACAAGAGAAAAGCTGTTCACAAAAAGTTGTAAAGGAGGATATAACATTGCAAACAACAAAGACACACAAACATAATTTAACATTATGACTGGAAACATATGCATTAGATTTAAGGTATCTTCTCTTTATTTAGGAGATGGTCTGTATTATTCAGTCCATAAACAGCAAGATAGCTTCCAAAAATACGTTCAGGGTTCTGGAAAACAAGAATTTCAAAAGAAAAAGCTAAAGTCTTTCTTCAGTTTTAACAATCTTGGCCATGTGTCCATGACAACAAGAATATGATAACATTATCTGCCTTACATGCTCCTGATTTCCTCCAGCATGTATCTGAATAATGTGCTCTAATTTCAGCATTTTTTTCTTTATCCAGAAAACTTCTGCTTAAAAAAAAAAAAAAAGAAATTAGAATGCATACTCCTTAAAGGAAAGCCTTTCTGACTCATATACCTAAACCAAGTAAGGCAAAACTCACTCCTTCCCAGCAGGAATCTGCATCTTAAAATGTCTGCATTGAAAACAGCAATTCAGTCAAAATACAGAATTATCACCTTAAGCCACTTTTCCATACATTTTCAGGAGTTTTTAAATACTTCTATTTTATTCCGTATTTGCATAATATATGAAAATAAGCATTTTCATACTCACAAGTTTATTTTGCAATTTCTTATTTACGGGCTTTTATACATCATAAAAAATCCTTTGCAGGGTATATATTTAACTTGTTTAAGATCACCATATTTACTTTAACAATTATGATGGATAAAATTGCATCTTATACTGGGGCAGAAAAATAATTTAAAAAATGAAATAAGAAGAATGGATTCTTTAAGACATTTATAGTTTAGCTCATTGTCTTGGTTTGAGACAGTTTAAAGGAGAACACTGGAGTGAGTTGCTCCCTTTAAGGGTTCCAACAGTCCCTGTTCACCAATAAGGAATACTGATAGCTAAAAGTGAAAAAAAACCAACTTTGGACAGTCATCAATAATATTTGAGTTCAAAATGATGCCATGATGAAGAACACCAAGAAGCTAGACTCCAGCTGTGTGTCCTCACATCCCAGAGGGCGGGCTGTGTCCCGGGCTTTATCAGGCACAGCCAACTGAGGGAGGCGATTGTCCTGATTTTCTTTGCACTGGTGTAGCCACACCTCAACTCCTGTGCGCAGTTTTGGGCAAAACAATATAAAAAAGACATTAAGCTATCAGGGAGAGTTCAAAGGATCCAGAAGGATGGGGAAGGGCCTTGAGGGAAGCCACAGGAGCTGTGGCTGAGGTCACCTGGTCTGTCCAGCCTGGAGGAGACTGAGGAGAGACCTCATTGCAGTTACAACTCCCTTGTGAGGGAAAGGGAAGGGACAGGCATTGATCTCTTGCCTCTCTCTGGTCACCAGGGATGGGACTTGAAGGAACAACATGAAGCTGTGTCAGGGCAAGTCTAATTTGGATATTAGGACGGGTTTTTTTACCCAGAGGGTGGTTGAGCACTGGAAAGGCCCCCCAGGGAAGTAGTCACAGCCTGAGAGAGTTCTAGAAGAGTTTGGATGATCCTCTCAGGCACATGATGTGATTTTGGGGGCTGTGCTGTGCAGGGCCAGGAGTCTGACAACAAGGATTCTTGTGTGTCCTTTCCAGTTAAGGATATATCATGACAATATCACTCTTTGCATTCATAACTGCATTGATAACCAGACATGCAAACACACTATAAAAACATCATAATCCCTTAAGTATCCAAACCTCTGGTGCTAAATATAAAAGAAAATATTTATATTTCAAATGAAACTTAAGCAAAAGGCTAAAAGAATAATGCTCAAAATCCCCTCCACACCTTCAAATTAAATTTTTGAGATGCTGCACCCTTATAATACAACTCTATATTCTTTAGAGTATGTTTTAGCAGCAGACTGACTGTGTTAATCTGAACTAAATTTCCCTGAGTGAAAGGATACAAAAATGAATTTTGAGCAATTTTCCTGTCTTAATATTGAGATAATACCCATTTCTCATGTGGTTAGGCTGTTCTCTGTTCAAAACCACATCTAAAAAAGGTTAATAAATTCAGTAAATGTCATAAATGTCTGGTTGATGTTCTTTGATTTCACATTTCATAAACTTGCGGCGTCCAGTCAGGAAATATAAACAGTGGCATGTGTCAGGGAAGGCATTCATACCCTGCACCTCACAAATTTTGAATTCTCTGCTTCACCAGTGTGGTATAACCCACTCATAAATAGTGAAAGCAGTTTACACACTTAGAGCTTGAAATCTACAGGCTGTCCCCATTCTCCGAGCCTAGCATTACATGTGCTCCCATGTCATTTACTTGCTCAGAGTGGACTGGGGAAAATACCTGGATTCTTTGCCAAATTCAGGTCTTTGCTGGTGTTGCTGGATTCATGCATGTGCTGGCCCAGATGAAGGCTGTGTAACTACACAACCAGATGATTGCATGAACACAAGAATTATTAGAATCCTTGATAATGCTTAGAGAGTGCTGCCAAAGAGAAATCTTTGGGAAGAATGAAATAATTAATCAAGACTGTACTATTAACAACCCACATATATTTCACTTTCCGTGCTCAGACACTCCTCTTTAGGACTTTCTGTCCCCAAGCTCATCATGCAGCACTCAAGAAAAACAACTAAATGCACTTGCTTCTAGATTTAGGAATTTGTGTCTTACATAAGGACACATGGATAGATGAATGTCTACACTGATTAAATGAACTGGACACTGTTTTATAGGAAGTGGCAGCTGGTCTTAACTAGCTGCTTTGAAAAAGGTCTCTGTTCTGTCTTTGCTCACAAGCAGCTAATATATTACTGTAGGCAGGAACCATGCTTACATTAACATGTTAGGCAAGATACAGCTCTACCAGTGGTTGCCATATTTCTGTTTGCCTTTGTTATAATAAATTACTATTTAGTTCAGGATAGAACTGAACACCAAAGCCCCTTTATGAGTCTATCTATTTGACATTGGCAGGCAACCCTCAAGTAGCTGCACAGCATCTCCACGGAAGGGGACTAGTGACCTGGAAACTCCCAGTGAAGATCCTCATGTCAGTGTTTTCACAGTGACACTAACTGAGGCACAAAAAAGGCAGCTGACTTCTTCAAATGCAAATATAGAGTTCATGGAAAGACAAGAATATTCAAGGAAAGGCTTCTCACATTCAACTTTTGCGTGTCAGAATTAGTAGCCAACTTGGATTCATTTGTCACCGTTCCATTTTCTCTTTGTGCCCCAGCAGAAATGAACTGAAAAGAATTTACAATGGCACAAAGCCTCACTTTGCAGGTGAAATGGTGAAGATGTCAGAAGGAATTTATAGACTTTTAAGGAAAGGCAGAGGTAAAATTTGTTTTCAATGGAAAAAAACATTCAACCAATAGCAATTTCCTAAATTTCCTTTATTCAGGCAGAAATGAATAACTTTAAGGAAATATCCCTTGTGCAAAAAACAAACAACAGTCCTTTACTTTCAAATGCTGTGTGCCAAGTGACACAGAATCACCTGCTCTGACTATGACCTAAAGTTTGAGCTAAAGTTTCCTGAGACCACAGGAAACCACACATTTTTAAATGTGAAACTTTGTTCCACTGTTTAAAAATTAATTCTGTGGAATGCATATACAGATGACAAGTCATAGATCTTCTAAAAGTATTCCATAGATATTTTCTGTGCCCAAAGAATCACTTTATGTTTTCTTCAAATATCTAAAATCATTCCTGCGCTCTCTCTCTCAATAAAAAAAACCAACTCCAAAACCACAAAAAACAATAACAAAAACCCCAACACCAAATAGGATATCATCAGGCTGTCACAAAAAACCAGTTATTTTGTCTGAATGCATCTGATGTGCTATATATGCTCAACACATCACTACTAGGTGTAAAAGGTCTCACATTTCAGGACAACCTTTTATTTTAAAGCATCTCAGTTTATGTAATCAAGTTGTGTTTCTCATTTGTGACCCTTGAACAAGCCCTTAAAACTACATGAGAATCTCAGTTTAAGTCTTGTACATATTTCTGGAGGCTTTTGTGCAGGAGGACTGCGGAGAAAGGCTTAAGATTTTGAGTCAATCTTAAATCAAGCATGAATAAAATAATGCAAAATACTGTATCTACACATTTTTCCTTTTTTTAAAGCTACTTCCAATGAAATCTGACAAGTTAGTGGAGGTCTCTTGACCCAGGTTCTAGTTTTCCATATATCTACCTGCATAATAATGATCAGACCAAATGATCATAACTACATCAAATACATCTAATCCTATTCTCAGACACAGCTTAACAAAACCTTCAATTTATGAAGAATGGATGCTACCCTCTGTGCATTTCTCAGAACAGATTTCAGTGAATGTGTCTTTCCCACCCGACTCTAAGCAACAGCTCAGATATGTGCAGAGCTTTCTTGGAAGGTGTCATGGTTTAATCCCAGCCAGCAGGCAAGCCCCATGCAGCTGGTCACTCACTCCCACCAGCAGAATCAGGGAGAGAATCAGAAAGGTAAAAGGTATAAAACACATGGGTTGAGATAAAGACAGTTTAATAAGGAAAGCAAATAACAAGAATAATAACAAACAAAGCAAAACAAGGAATTAGTTCACTGCTTCCCATGGATGTGAAAGGGCTCAGCTGCCTCCAGGAGGGCAGGGCTGAATCTCATGTAATGGTTATTTGTGAAGACAAAGATCATCACTTCAAGCATTCTACCTTCTTCCCCCACTTTTTGTTCTGAGCATGATGTCATATTTTCTAGATTATCTCTTAGGTCAGTTGGAGTCACCTCTCCAAGCTTCATCTTCTCCCAATTTTCCATACATCCTTTGCCAGAGTGGCAGTCCAAGAAGCAGAAAATCTGTGTGTAAGCCCAGCTCACCAATAACAAAAATAGCTCCATATTATCAACCCTGTGTTTAGCACAAATACAAAACATAGCCCCATACTAATCACTGGGAAGAAAATTACCTCTACCCCAAACAAGCATAGAAGAGAACGTTATTCCTTTCCACTAGAGGAGATAAGATTAAACTCTCACTTCCTATAAAATATGAAGAACAAGGTCAACCTTGCAATGCAGAGCAGAGTCAAGGAATATTCTCTTGTTTGCAGATGAGAAAAACAGCATGGTGACTTAAGATCTAAATTGCCTTGACTTCTCTCATAGCAGTGAATAGTGGATGATTGAATAAGATTATCAGAACAGGATAAACTACAGTGTAGAGATATAATGTGCCAGAAGTAGACCTCTGAGTTTAACAGCCTCTTGACGTCCTCAACATTTCATGGCAAGAAAGTTCACTTTAATCCTGTGAAAGAGGTCTATTTATTGCCTCTTTCATTTTGAAATGCAGACATCTATTCAATACCTCCCTGAGTGAAGCCTGTTACTTTGGTCATATTGGTAACTCTCCATTTACACTTCATAAAATTATTATATTCTTTTTGAGATGGGATTCAGGATTGCAAGCAAACTACAAACCTAAAAGGCATGCTATGTATTATTGCAGTGAAAATGGGAAGTTTTTTTTTAATTTCCTGACATTCTTTTCGCTTTTTGAATTGTTGCTTTTCCTTTAAATACCGAGAGTATTGATGGCTCTCAAAATGTCTGATTAAAAAAGAAAAAATGTCATCATAATTTCTGTAATTATTCAGTTTATAGAAACACCTTGATTTCATGAAAATTGCAATCATTATAGCATGTTGACTCTACACTGAAGGTAGATTTTAGCATTTGCAGGTACTCCCAAGAGATCTCAGGCAGGTTGTCATCACTTTCTGAGCTATCTGTTAACATTATGGTAAATCACACATTAAAGTCATAGTTCCTGTCTGCTCCCAAAATGGTTGTTAGTGTCTCAGGTATGGTTGTTATCTTGTTTTTAGAAAAGGTACAAATATTTGTGCTGGATGAATTTTTTTTGGCGATAACTTTAATGGCACTTTAGCCTTGCTATGCAAATGGCATATCCACAGATGAGATCTAAGAATAACAGAGAGAATGATTTGTCTTATATAAGGTCCATATTTTTATTATCATTTAAAGAGTAGAAATGTTTCTTGCAAGATTCATTTCCAGTATGCCGGAAACTCTCAGCATAAAAAAAGCAGAAAGGCTTCTTTACCAAGCTGAAACACTCATTCCCTAATTATGATTTCTAAGTAGGGTTGCCAACCTACACCAGTGGAAAATAACATTTATGGATAGGAAACAACACAGTTTCACTGAGGACATGAGAATTTTGTCTCACACCAGGATGCTTACATTGCTAATGCAAGTGAATAACAGCCATTGCCTGCCTCTCTACTGCATCTTCTACTTGTGAATCTTCCTTCATTTCTCAGCTGTAATTGCAGTGCATGCGAAGGGTGCCTTGATGCAGGCACAGCAGTGCTAACAGAGCTGTAATCATAAATAGGGTTTGTGTCTGGAGGAACAGATGACGCAGACAGCAGCTCTGTGGATGGCACTGCACACACCACATCCATCTGGGAACAGAGCAGAATGAATACAGCATAAGGGGATTTCTGAATATTTTAGTGAAACCTGCTGAGTTTCACACTAGTATTGTTGAAGGCCTCACAACCCTCATTCTCAGTGAACAGTAGAATTGGAAGGTTTTCCCATTATTCATGTAAAAGACCTGAGCAGTTGCAATAGTTCTGAAATAATCCAAATGAAATAAGGGGTCTTTCTCTACAAACACAAACAGAGTGGTTTGATATTCACATATTACATTATATTTGTCTAAACTGATTATGCCAGCGATTCCTCAAATAATTATGAATGGTAAATGTACAATAATATTTGTGGTTTGTGAAGAGATTATTAATATACAGATATAGCAACTCTATCTAGTAACTGGGACACAGTCCAAACCCATTTCCTTCTTAGATTGATTACCCCTGGCTTCAGAAGGTATGAACATAAAGACTACTACTCTATACAGACCTCTTAACCTCAGCTTCTGTGTCACCTGTAAGAAAAGCCTAGAGATGAAAAAAAAACTTCCAAAAACTAAAATCTCACTGTTTGGTGGGCACTCTGTGCCATTAAGCTGACTCATCTCTGAGAACTCTGCAAGCTCAGATCATGTATCTTCATTAACAGCTGACACTTCCCTGTGAGTCCCCTAGGCAAGGTGGACAAGAATGGAGAGCACTGTTAAGGGAGTGGTTGTCAGTAAAAACTTGTGCTCATGGAGTTAGCCAATACTTTAATTTATTGTGCTGGAAGATGAATAATCCCATTCCTTTTCATTTTCAGATGAAATGAACACCAAAGGATGCTGCCACCGTGGTATTGTTAGAGTCCATAACGCTAGAGTCCTTTCCTTAAACAGGTCTCTGTATGCCTCACCTTTGTTCATATCCACACATTAATACTTAGCTGCACCTTCTTGGAAAATACTTCAATTCAAAGCATATTCAAATTAGTTTGAAATATATTTTATTTCTAGAGATGAACACAGGTTATTATATTCAGGCCAGGCAACCAAGCCCTGCATGGAAACTAAGCAGTTCATTGTGGTTTACAAATTAGATGTGTGTCAACAACGATGCCTGTTCTGGAAAAGTAAGAAAAGCATCTCACTGATATGTAAAGAAGACAGAGGTTTGAAGTAATCCACTAGCTTTACTCAGCTGTACTCCACAGGCCAACTATAACCCATGCTCTTATATATAGGGCTGACCATTAAAGACAGGGTCCAAACCAAAAGAGTTTTCATAAGCTTAGAAAAAATAGCCTTCAGAGAGGGAAAATGTAATTATCCAGCATATTAAGGAGAGAGAGAAAGACACATAAGTATTTTAACATGTACAAAATATCTACAGAGGAAGGAAATTAACCCTCTTGCCACAGACAAAAAATTTATAGGCTTGAATTAAAGTTCAAATGCTTTTGGGGTGGGGGTAGTAAAGATGATGATAGTAAAGATGATGAAGTCTGAGCATGGAATATCCTCATGATAGTTTTGTAATATAAAAAAAATTAAACAAGAACCTGGTGGTTTGGGCACAATCTGGTCAGGTTCTTACTCAAACCTGTTCTGTGTGATTTTTCACTACTTTTGCATAAGAAAAAACTTATTCCTTTTGTATTGTAAAATAAATTTTTTAAAAAACCCATTGTTGATTACCAAAACACATGGAAACATGTATACTGATGTTAATTGAGTAGCATGACATCAGCAATGTTCTAAAACTCTTTTTCTAGATACGTTGATGAGGAGAAAATTTGAACCTGATGGAAATCTGCTTTCTTGACATCAGGGAACACAGATACATGTACATTGGATCTAAAATTGGCATTGAAAGCATGATTGCTTTTTCTTTATTAATTTTAAAGAAAATCTTTGCTAGATCCACAGGGACAAGCCCACCCATTCATTGTTCTTAAGTTTAACCCACCCATCCATTCTCCTTTCTGATCCCTTTTGTTCTATTTTAACTTTCTTATCTTCTGTACTTCCTTCTTGAATTAAAATATTTATTTTAAGGTTTTAAAGCTAATAAGATCTGCCAGAAACTTAAAATTCAAAACGCGAGATTACTGCTGATTATAATGTTATCTTAATTGTTATCTAACTGTTGGCAGGTACTGCACAGTTACTACTGAAAACTTTGGTGACTGACTTTATTAGGCATAAAATAAACAAAATCAGTAAGTTAAAAATTAAAACATTAAAAATGTTTACATTGAAGAATGAGTTGCTATTAATATTTTAATAAGACATAAAATGAACATGAATATTCTCCACTGGAATTCCTTTATATTATTACATGCAAATAATTGGTCATACATGTGCTCATGTATGTCTACATGCAGTAGATGCAAAATGAATGCCAAAAAAAAACAGATTAAATGCCATTAATGATAATTGGATCATTGCATATAAAAAATAATAAAAGACATATTCAGCAGATTTCAGTTTCACAAATGTACTCAATCTCCTGCAGCTTTAAGATCAACTGTTCCAGCTGAGTCTCATGAGTAAGTTGTATCCTGTTATTGTATTTATGGTGCACCATGCCTTTGCTGAGGTATTTTTTTGATGCAAGCAAACTTATTTTATTCAGCACCTGTAATGTGCTAAGACCATGGCTACAACCAGCTTATCTAGAAATCAATAGTTTAGTTGCTTCCATCATTCTTTTTATCCTAAGGTAGACATGAGGTATTAGTATTAGGGCTTTTCTACCACAGACAATGAGCGACAGACAATGGTATATTTATGACTAATAAAATTGGATAGACACTTATTGGGCTGAAAATAAGGATTTTAATGTTGAACATAAACCCATGAACACTGAGATTCAAGTAATTTTAACTGTCCTGCAGCGATGGCTCTGAACCTCCTCTGTATACTGTCATTACAGAGATCATCCCTGGCAGAGGCTGAACAAAGTACTGTGGACCCCAATAGAAACCTTCTTTCTATTCCTTGGTCAAGAGTAATCTCTTTCCTTTGGTGAAAAGAGGTTTTGAACAATAATAAACACTACCAGCATATTTTAATCTTAAATTGTGAATATATTTTTTCTATTGTGCAATCCCTCTGTCCCCTGAATCAGCATAAGTAATACACAAAACATAACATTCCTTATGGTTTTCTGTTTCTCTCATGGTTTAACTCAGGAACTATAGGAAAACCCTATCAAAAATATTGTTTCAGAATAATTAGGAAAATCAAGAATTGGATTTCCTGTTGACAACTGCACTTTTTTTTATTTATATTGGCAATTTTAGTAAATAAATATGATCACACTTTAACTGCCATGTTATTGTACTTTCCTTGGATGTAATAGGGGCGCAGCTAAATTTGAAAATAATGCCACAAGAATCCCTGACAGCATCAATTTTTCTTGGTCTCTCTTGCACTCCAGGGCTACACCACCCCTCACGCACAAGTTAATGCTCTAATATTTGTTCTTTCACAGAGAACTCACACTGTTACTGCAGACTAATTATATACATATGTTTTTCTGAATCATCAAATCAATGTAGGAGACAGTCCCAGTTTGAAAAGGGAATTATGAATTTTTAGCCCAGATTCCACCTACATGATCTTGAAAAGGATTGGATTTGGAGAAAAAGGACAGAAATCATATAAGAAAAATATGTAGGGGGGCTCAGAACAGGCAAGTCATGATAGAGGAATTTTTAGAGTGTAGACTACTAAGATGGAAAAAAAGAATACCTTGAAATACTGAGCAACTACAAGCAGATAGTACAGCAACAACCTTCAGACAGCAATTAAGACCAATGATAATGCAGTAATGTGAAACAGATTTTATTTCCCTGCACAATTTTATCTGAAATGTCACTGTACATCATGCAAGCCTCATTGTTATTTTTTAAAATTAATTTTCAGAAATATGTGGTGTGTGTTTAAAGGAAGAAATATGCAGGCTGATATTGAGCAATTTCAGAACTTTTGGAAGAAGCCCCCCAAGTGTGCATGACAAATTAAGGAACTTCCACTAAATGATCATTGTTTTTCCAGTCACCTTGTCCACAGGAATTTCTCACAGTTGGAATTGTGCCCTTCACTCACAGGAGAGAAGCAACAATATATTTTATTGATACAACAAAATTCTGTGGTAATTGCTTCAACGGCAAGGTACACTTACTGTATAGAAGACAGGAGGAATAAAAACTGCCAAGAAGACCCTCCCCTTGTTGTTTAGAGAGGACACCCTTGCTTTCCAAATTCCTTCTCAGAGAGGATTGAAAATGTGACTGGATCCACTCCTGGCTCTGGACTTGGTCAAGGGTTAATGCCTAAAGGATTATATGTGTGTGATCAATCCTCTAGATCATAGATTTCAAAGTTTAGCATGCTATTAATCACTTGCTGAGTATCTGACACCATAAGGATTCTCTCAGCTTCAAGGAGGAACCTTAAGTGGTGTCCCTACTTGGAAATACCCTGATGTGCCACCTGCTGTAGTGATGAGAGCTCAATGGCTCCATGGCCACTATTTATGGAGTAAGATGGTTGATTATAGTGATATTTGCAATATTTGCAGAATGCCTGGGTCACCCTTGCAGCCCAGCTTTGAGGTTGTCATCTGTCCCCCAAAGTACAGAGTGAGGTCAGCCACCACAATCTCCACTTTGGTGGTTATGGCAAGGGCTGGGGTGCAGGCCACCACATTCTTGTACTTTTAGAGGTATGCTCCAATCCCAGTATCCATATGAAAAATAATGAGAGAGAGAGACAGACAGAAAGTAACCTATTGCCAAAGCAAATAATTGAGAAACTCACTGTGGAGCAGACAACAGCATTCTAACTACCCAAATCACTGGGATGTGAAAGAATTAAATTAAAGCCTCTGGTCCAAATTATTAAGTTAGATTTTCCTTATTTGACTATTCTAAATGAATCCAGAGCCTCCTGTTGTCACAGGAGTGGAGCTTTTGACAAAATTAATACAGATTCACTGAAATACTGCTTTATCTGAACAGCTGCAAATTGTAAAGGTTAAAGTGTATCTTTTTGTATCTTCTCAAAACTCATAAATCCAGTAAGATCAGAACATGGAGCGTCTTAATGTTCGACTGGCTTTTATGGGTACAGAGGATACTGAGTAGATTTTTATTTAATTAATGTTATTCTGGTATTTCTTTCATATTTCTCAATGTTTCCTAGACTCTATATCTTAGAAAAGGATTTTCTATTTAGTGCCAACCTGGCCCACTCTACTAAAGCCAGCGATTTTCTTAAATTTCTTATAGCAACTCCCACAACTTCAATGAAGTTTAACCTCTTCCATTTTCTCTTTCAGTTACCCTAGTGGAATAAATTTGCTACTTTCCTACACAGAAATTTTCTTTTTTATTGTCATTTTTATTCTTTTTTTGGCGCAAAAAAAGATCCTAAATGCTTATTTTTACTGTGCTACAGAAAGTTTTTAAATTTTAACAGTTAGGCAAGAAATGTGGTTGCCTTGTAAAACTGCTAAATTATTTAATATTAATATGTGTTATAATAATGTGCATTTTTAGGCCAATGGTTTCAGGGAATAATTAATTTTATCAAAACCTTGAATTATAAAATTTGTGCCAATAATAATTCAGTTGGTCCACAAGTCCTTTCAGTTTTTGCTAAGCAAGCAGTCATAAGAGATCTGAAATGCACATAAAGCAACAGTGCTGCTCTACCTTAGAGTTACTCCCCAGTTTATAGTAAAGTTCTGTTCAGTTCACAAATATGACCCTTGTGTAGAAACACAGCACCAAGTGAGGGACATCAATCATACAGGTCAGTTCTCAGCAGGAAGGCCTCTGTAATCCTGCTGTAAACCTGTAACCAAATATTTTACTGTCAGGCAGGAATTCCCTGTTTGTGCCGTGCTCTGCATGCTTGCGTCTCAAAGCTCTCAGAAGAGGCTGGTAAGAAGGCAAAAGTAAAAAAAAGAGGACATGCACTTGTTCTCCACTGACATGGAGTGCATAAAGACCCTGGAGAAGTTTCTGAGCTGCTTCAGTGTGTGTCAAAGCCAAATTCTGGCTCTCTGAGTAAAAAAATCATAGCAGTCTTATTGAAATGTACTTATTCACTACAAAGTGCCCTAGCTGGAAAAAAGGAGATAAGAATCTGTTTTGAAATCTTTGCACACTGATCTTGATCACTGTATTCCACAGAAGCCAGACGATGGTGGGGACATTTGTAAAGAACTTTTTCCCACAGTCTTGTTTTAAAATAAAAATAAAAATGTAATTATATGCATGACTTCTGATTTTGTCATGGGAGCATTGTTAGGAATAGCTGATAACATATGAGCATAAAATGAGTATTAAAGATATAAAAATATGAGGTAAGCAGTTGGTTGCCTTTTCAGTGGAACTCACTCCCAAATGTGAGTAAAAACATTTACTTCTCAAAAATGTCTATCCTCTTTTAAAAATTGTTGAGGTTCTTTGCATGCAGTGTCCTGTTGCACATTAGAACTAACTTCCTTTACACCTTTTGAACTTGTTTTTTGGTATGTTAGTAGGGTTTTTTTACCCCATTCCACTAGAGTAGTTCATCAAAGCTAACTTTGTGGTGTTCTTCCTGTATCAAGAGAGCTGAATAGCAGGGACACATATTTGTTTGAAAACATTCTTTGTAAATATAAAGGATTATGTGAAAGTCTGATCCCTCTGAAACAGGAATCAAACAGAAGAGAAAGTTTTTCTTCCTTATACCAGTCTTTTATAACAAGTAGTATACAAAGACTCTGAGCTTCATTTCAAGATTATGGTATAGCTGTTCTTTTGGCTGCCCACTACTTTTGCTGGTTTTTTTTTTTTTCTGTCTCTGCTGTTTCTCTCAAACACTCTGCTGCAATCCATCCATATCAATATCTCACCCCATCTCTGTTAGCAGAACTTATGGGTCGCCTTATGGACATGGCTTAAGTCCTATTACGTTCTATTGTGCATAATCTATTTTGACAATAAAATCATATTGCTTTGGATTCATATTTTCATGGAAAATGCAGTTTTCTATTTTCTCTAAACAAAATTTTACCAGACAGTTTTCATTATGTTTTTTTTTATACCTTAATTTTGTTTGCTATTGATTAATGGCAAAACTTCTAAGCTAAAAAATTCTTCTAAAAGGGATTTATCTATCTTTATCTTTACTCATTTCTAAAAGGGATTTATCTATCTTTACTCACTTCTAAAAGGGATTTATCTGTCTTTATCATTTACTCACTGTGGTCAGAAGAAGAGAGGACTGGTTGATTACAGATGCTCTCCAAGCTGCTATTTTCAGGAGTTGCTCAGTAACACATAGTGATGGATCAACCTGCTGGTTGACTGAAATAATTTACTTTATCTTCTTGAAAGGATGTCAGTCAGTGCACAGGTGGGGGGAATCTCAGCCATCCCAATGTCTTTAAAGTTCTTCTGAAGCAAATGGAGAAATCAGAAGATCTGGAAAGGTAGAACGAGGCAGAGGATTTTACGTTTTCGTGACTGGGCAAGTGATATTCAGCTGCAAGGCAGGTAAAGACATTTCCCTATTCAAAATGCTGTTGGTGTACAGCCTAATACAATTACCTTTTCCTGAAATATCTCAGGAATTTCAGACTTAAAGATGGCCAAGTTGGTTAAAAGTGTGTTCACTTGCTCACTAGAATGATACATTTAAAAAAATAAAAAATAATCCTTTTCAGTTAATATCAGCAAAACCCAAATCTTCACTGTTATGGAAATAGATTGACCTTGAAAGAACTTATTGAATGACACACTGAGAATAGATCAGTCAAATACATAGTGAATGTTATACTGACATTTAGGCCTAAACTCCATTTAAGCAATTACATCAGAAGCACTGCTTCTAAATAGGTAATTTATATTTGTCAAATGCATCTGTCTGTCTCAGGCTTAATATAATCACAAGTAAGATTTTTCAAGTTTGAGGAGAAATAACTACGCAACCCACACTAGTAAGGGAATATGAGAAAAAGTGGGATTGCCAGATGTAAATTTCATACCAGCTACTTCTTCATTTGACTTCGGTTTAGGAAAAGCTAATGTTTATTTTCAGATTATTTCCTAGGCAGAATTGAGCAAATATAAAGACACATTCTTTTCCTGGCACAGCTGTTCAAGTTCACATAAAAATTAACAGATTCTGTTTATAGCGGCAGATAATTTTATCCCAAATATTTGCTCAAAATCAATGCATTTCCTGAGTGGTTCATATCTTATTCTTCTGCAGCAAATCTGCTGAGAGTCAGTATGCCTTCTTCTGCAAATAAGATGACTCCTACACCTCAGTTCTCTCTTCTGAAAAAGATGACCTTTCCAGACTCTTTGTATCTGGCTGGCAAAATAAGTACAAATTCCAGCTCATTAATTCTTCCATTATCCACATGGATCATCCTGGAATGAATTTATTCCTTCTGTCTAGGGTATGCTTCAGAAGGCTAATTTCCACTCTGTTGCTCCAGCTGTAACAGGGCATTCACAAACCTTGGGTTTTACTCCAGTTCTGTCAGAATGCTCCTGCCTCTCCTCTAGTATCACCTTTTTTTAAACCCTAGTGCTTACAAAAGGTTTATGCACCAATGGAGTTTCCAAGACATGTGTGAGGTGGTAATAATAAATCAGGGCCCAAGTCATTCCCAGTTATGAATTCTCCCTGATGCTTTTAATTTGCATTTAAATCTTGCAAAAACTTGCTGTTTAAAAGAAGATGTGAGGCAATTAATATTTTAATTCACCATGAACAAATTGCCTTAAGAATTCAAGCTGGGAATTGGCATTTCTTCTACTTAGCATTCACAGTCTGTGTTAAGCATTAAGTGTGTGTAGCTAGTTTGGTGTTAGTCTTATCTGGAAAACTGCCAGTGAAGCTGAAACCAGCCTTTTGACACTTTCAGAATAGCAGGAAACTTCTTCATGAATAATTATTTCTACAGAATTGTTTACATTCAGAAGTTTTAAATAAATATAACACTTTAAGTAGAACCACATTTGTCTTAGCATGCTGTTCAAGTGCATATAAATCATAATTTACCTTTGCTGAACAACCTAATGCAATCTATTAAGGAAATAGTTCTTTTAATAACAAGACTACAGGAAACAGAGAGCTCAATCACACATAAAGAGACAATAAGATTACTGTTAATACACTTTTAACCTTTTAATAAATCATCCTTATTAGCACACAGGGCTGAAAGGATCTGTCGTTGTTTTCTTACAAACCCCCTTTGTGAACTGAAAAATTTTGCCACCCCAGAAAATACACAGAATATGGTGTCCCCATTCATTTCTTCATCCTTCTGGTAGAAGGCCTGGTATGTCTCATTCACAGCCAATATTTTTATAATTAACAGAGATAATTTTTTAAAGGGAAAAAGGATGAAACTCCTATATTTATTTGTGGGTCAAAACATTATACTAAGTCTTAAACACAAAACTCAGAAGACAAGTTGGTAATTCAATGGTGTTCAAAAAATGTAAAATGGAAATATTTTGAAACCATTTACTAAATTTTTTGTTTTGGAGAAAACTTACAGTCAAGTGCAGTCAATGAGGCACTAAGCTAGTAATGTCATATAGTTGAAAAAAAGGCATACTGATACAAAGAATTCTAACCTTCACACCAGTCTCAAATTGTTTAGCCCTGAACAGTTATAAAAGATGGAAAATTTACAGCATTTTTTTTTAATCAGAACAGAATTATAACATGCTACTGGCTAGTAGAAGACTATTCCGAGTTTAAATGCTGGATCAATATGAAAAATATTGGTAATCTGAAGAAATTATACTCCAAGCATCTGCAAATCTCAGGAACAAACTTGCTCATAGTACTGGCAGTACCTTTCACTTCTGGTCTCTGGCCAATCCAACCAGGTTCCAGTGCCAAACAAATGATGTCTCTGAGGGTTCCTTCACAGAGCCTTAGCCACAACTGCAAACGTGGCAAAAAAAAATTTGTTTTTCAAGGGGATTGTTGGATTCAGGACTACAAACCAGCTCTCATTTTAGTTTTGTCTTGAAAATTCTTTTCTTTCTTCTTTCAAGCATCTTTGTTAAGCCATTGATAGTCCACAGGAAACCTTGAAGCTTGTTTCAGAAATGCAAACAGCTTTCTAATCTCTGTCTGATTTATTACCTGAGTGGTTGCTGGCAGCCAAGTAGCCAGTAAACACACAGATTAATATCTCACTAGCAAAATAACAAAAAAACCAAAAACAAAACAAAAAAAAACAGCCTTGAAAAGACATTTTTGATATCTAGGGGTGGTACACATTGATTTTTTACAATTTTTTGTTGTTTTGTTTTTTAAACTACACATGCATAATTCATGATTTTTAACTTCCTCCCAGGAAAAGGATGTATTCATTAGATGTACCCAAGGAGTACATGGACTGCAGTGAACCAGATCACACTTTGTTCTGGCTTACAGTGTGCTCCTCCCATATTTTGCTGAAGGGTTTTGTTTAGCCACCCGTGTTTGGCTGGTGACATCATCAGTAGAGCTCTTTGGCCTGTAACAATAAAGCTCAAAAAAACCCCTTAAGGATGGCAATTAGCTTGGAAAATGGGCCTTAACAAGGCAATTTCTATCTTTCTGATACTATATGGACTGTCCCTGAGCTGCAGATTTGGGATTTGCTTACTCCAAATAGACCCTGCTTTGTAGGTGTAGGCATCCTGGCTGGCTCTGCAGGACACTCTGAGCATTTCAGAGCCTCTCACAGGACTCCCAGTGACCAACCTGCTCTCTCATCTGCCAGTCCTTCCTGATGCCTCCTCTGGGCTTTTGTTGCCCAACAGCACCCACAGGGTGCACATCCATGCACATCAGCTCTGATGCTGCTGCAGGGACACCCTGCACTCCTGGCTGTGGCTCTCCAAGGAGCACTCTGAAATAAGCCACCAACAGCAGGAGACAAGGCTGTGGCTGTTGGGTGTAGATGACAGCTAGCACAGAGCACCATCCAGGAATGAGAACCTAAGGAAACCTGGGATTTGCTGAAACTTTATAACATTTCACATGGAGATTTGGAGGAAGGCTTGGACTTCAGTCATTAGTGTTCAGCACAGGAACCTCAAGGAGCAGCACTAGCCAGCTCCTACCAACACCTGATCTTTTCCTAGTGTCATGTAGGCTTTAGAAGCCTGATCATTATGACAAATTTTGTTTACCTTCATATCCATGACAAACAACAAAAGCTGACCATGTGATGTTTGTGCAATTGATAAGACCGGCAGCACACAAAGAAAGAGCAAAGTAAAATTAGGCTTTGGTTAAAAATTAATTATCTAGATATATATATACCTGATAAAAACATGCAAGCAATCATTTATTATGTGGTAAAAGCTCCTTATGAAAAGAAAAAGCTTAGAGATGTAAAAATAACCCGGAGAATATTTAGACATATTTAAGTGTAGAACTTACTTCTCTGTAATAGGACACTCTTGCTGCCAGCTTTGACTTCTTCATGGCTGATCCTTTCATCTCAACTCAAGCTATACACTTGAGGTGAATATTTTCTTGGTTCTATCTGAATATATATTCACAGAAAGCCCTGGTAACAATCTTCTCATAATTACATTAAAAAAGAAAAAAAAAAAAAAAGAAAAAAAAAGCATATTTAGAAAGTAAGCAGAAGTATTTATGTTATAATGCTCACATACTCTTCCTGTGAAGAGAAACAGGTGAAATTGTTGCCATAATCCAACATACTGTAAAGCTCTTTTTTTCTCAAACACTAACCAAAAAACAGATCTCTGAACTGCTGGATTTAGGTTTTCTTTCCTCTTTAGTGGATTATAAAAGAACCTAAGGTTAAGTGGCAGAGCAAAATACTTGCAGTGTTCCCACATCTCCATCCAATATCAAATCTAAACCCCACACCAGGAAAAAGTAACCCACTAATACAGGTTTAAAGTTTTTTTCCCTTTTTACAAAATCATTTGGAAATGACACATTTTCAATTCTGAATTTTTTGTGCAGGAACACAGCAGCCTAAATTTAACTGAGTCTGCCATGGAAATGCTGACCAACATGGAAGTGGCAGCTGCCAGGAAAAAAGGTAAGCAGGTGGTTGAGTTTCAGGCTTGGAATATTATTAGCTGTGATGTGAAGATTTTTTGAGACTGAAAAAGAAATGTCTTGTACTGTTGCCCCTCTCCTGTGCAAAGAACAGTGCCCTGCATTTTTTTTCCAAGGCCAGTAATGTGTTCTCACTGACTTTGGAGGTAGTCTCCTAGTTCTAAAAAGTAGCTGGCATTGCCTGATTGTTAAAATGGAGGAAATAGATGTTCCTTAACTCATAAAAGTCATGCTTGCATGAATACCTATACTTATCTCTTTACAATGTGCAGCTATTCAGAACACCTTAGTTAATTTTTAAATACTATTATCTTCTAGAATGTTCTTCTTAGGAGAATATAGTTCCTTTCCTATAATAAACTTCTGGCATTTAAAGAGATTTTTTTCTTAAAAAGAGAACACAAACTCTATATAAATGCTGAATAATAAAGATCAATAAATTTAAAGTTTAGGGAATATGAAATGGGTATAAAACCACCATAAAATTCCTTTTCCTGTTGACTGAAGTGTGCTTTGAAACACTTTTGTTCCCTTTGTGAACAGTATTCCTGCTGTCATTTCAGAGAGGAAGACAATTCTTATTTTCTCCATTTCCAGCATGGCTTCTCTGATTTGGGTTAACATGTTTTGGGATGACTGCTCTTGGAGGTGTTGTCCATTTTGTTAAGATGATACATGGAGCAATGATGTAGTCTTTCTTCTCAGCCTATGGACCACACGCAGAAACAGAGGTATTAACTTTTTCTGCACTGTTTTTTCTTTCTCAACTAAATTTCATATGGTTGGGGTGTAATCCAGTTTGCTGTACAAACAAGGCATCACCAGGAAAACAGAGCTGAGTAATATAGGGAATAATGAATAACTCAGATAATTCACCAGCATAGTAAGAATACCTCTAGGTGGCATAACATAATGACTTTTCCTGCCATGCAAGGCCAGTTGATAGGAACCAGAAACCATCATCTTGTTGAGAAGCATTTACAAAGGATGTGAAACACTGACCTAATGCAATAATATTAACATTTTTTCCAAATGTTAGAAGATATTCACTGAATTTCTTGACATAAAATAACTTTTTGTTTGTGAATCTTTCTGTAACAAAAATTCCATAATTGTCAAAATATATCAATAATCAAAAGCAAGGAAGTTCACAGGACAAGTTGTAGAAAATGTAATGCAGGAACCACTGTATTATTTTCATTTCATATCTTTATCTTCACAAAATAGAAGTTCTGGTAGAGAAGTTATATATATATATTGTTATGAAGTTAGGAATGGTTTTTTTTCTGGATTTACGGGTGATAGCAGTTGGGACTGGCTGCTATGATGCCTCTCATTTAGAAAGATGCCTGTACAAATAGTGTGTCTTCCCCTGACCCAATAGTTCATTGTGATGCACTGTCAAAGTCTGCAGCTTGCTCCAAAGAAAGCAAGCAAGAATCAGATAGATCTCTCATTTTTCCTGTTTCTTCTACTCATAAATCAGAATTTCCATAAACCCACTAATGAAATTCCCCCCATGACTTTTCCAGGCTTTTTTTAGGTGTTTCACAGATTTCCCATGGTCCATACTGGCCACAAGCCATGTGTTTTTGTTAAAATGGTGCTAAGCCAATGCTAATAGCCTTTTCCTTTCCAGTAGATTTTATTAGATTGGGTTAACCTTAGTTACACAGCTTCCCATTCACATCTGGCTCAGATTTGGATGCTTTGTGCAGAGGATAAAGTCACGTGTTTGCAAAATTTCATTAAACTGTAGTCTCCATTAAAGCACATGGTTACACTGTTTTATTGGCTCTGGTGTTGGAACTTTTTAAGTGAGATCTGCTACTTGTGATTTCAAAGCACCAAGTTTCACAGTTATCCATCATTTTAAGATATCTAAATTCTATTCTGAAAGTTTTTTGGTGCAGAGCAGGCTGACTATTCACAAAAGAGATTGTGAGTGTTATAAAATATGATACTTTACTTAGAAGAGAATTAAAGACTCATGTACCCACATCCTTCTTACCAATATCAAAATGTGTCCTTTTCTGAGCTACCACATATCCTGTACTTTTTATTTACTTCTTATTGCAGCTGCTTACTACCTGTCTCTAATGCTTCTACTTTCCTTGTGTATGCTCTGCAGGAAAAACCTTTGAGAAATACTCTTGAAAACGAAGTCAAAATAATTTATCTAAGAGTAGTTGAATATATGTATAAAAGTTCATCATACTGCATTTAGATGTCAATCTTGAAAGTGACTTTGAGTCAAGGAAGAGCTTTTATTTTTCTTTGGAAGCCCTTTTCCTTGGGATTTCATTAAGAAATCTGGTCAGCTTGAGGGCTCCCCTAATGACTGTTGCAAATATCTATCCACAGGGGATCTCTTAAATGTTATTTCAGCTAATTAGGTAGGTGCTTGCAATGAAAAAATAAAAACCTATTACTTTCCGTGTTATCCAGTTCTTTTTTCACATTTCAGTTCTCACTTTCCAAACTCTACTGACCTTCATAAGAGTTTAGTGACAATGCTAAAATTTACCAGTGTTTGCCCGTGATTACTAGGAATGATATCTCCTAAACAGGTTTTTGACTTACTTCTCCCCATCTAAGTTATTTTAATCTACAGGTACTTAAACTGTCTTGACTTAGTTTATTAAATCTTTTACACATCATGGCTAGTAAATTGTCCTTTCCAAAAGCATCCAAATATATAATTACTTTCAACACATATCCACTCAACGAATAACTTGATGTAGTAATCAGGTTTTCCAGTTTCTCAATGGCCCACTTGCTTCCTGACTAACAGATAAACAAGGGGAAAGCATTATGCAATGACAACATTTCGTGTAGGAGCAGTCCATTGCCATGTGTAAACTCCAACACCCATCAGAGCAGGTGAGGGACATCAGACTGACTTCATTGTGCTTTTTATACCACAGTGTGGTGCGGTGCTGAAAGGTATGTAAATAATAGAACACTGTGTGGGACTGAGTTTATATAAGTCTGACTAGTCCACAGAGTTTGAGAGGACGATACATATGCATGGGTACTCACTAAAGCAACACAGCATATTTATCTCCAAACTGTTTATACAGCACTAGCAAAAGATAGGAAGAGTTGTCCCTTGTTAGCAAAGAAATTACATGTATTTATATATACACAAAGAAACCCAACAGAAATGAATGCTAAATGTTTGAATTTCACATCCAGGGCATGTAGCCGTTCATCTCTGGGGAACAGGCAGTGTGTGCAGAAGCGAAGAAGCTTTCAGTTTTTAAATTAGTAAACAATTCATCCTGATCCCTGAAAACCTTTGAAGTCTAAATATTGCCTATAGTATACAAGGTGTAATTGAAACTCCATTTGTCTGAGATCAAGCCCAAGGGAAATTGCCTGAACTTGAGTACAGTAGTCAGTTCAATTTAAAACAGCCTTCTGAAGAGAACAGGGGTTTTGTTTGCCTGCTTGTTTACTTTTTAATCCAACACCTTCCTACCAATTGTTTGGTAAAAGCCTCTAATAAAAGGTGGGTGTTATTGTGAGCAGCGAGATTGCTTTTATGAAGAAGCAGTTCCTAGGAAAGGTCTAATATGATCAGCATAGAAGGAAGCAGCACATTTTTCTGATGTCATATTTTTTGCTCCTTATTGATAAAGTAGAGGCATTTCAAAGCCAGACATTGAAGCTCAGGGAGAGTAATGTCAGACATCTCTTGTATCACAAATGCAAGGCAAGTAATTGCAACCTCCTTTAGAAAAATCCTAGCAGGACATCTGCCTGTGTGTGAAGTGTAGGCGTCTGTCTACAAGCACACAGACATTCTGTGCCCAACTTTGCAGGACACTTTATGTAACTTTCATATGCTGCAGAAAGTTAAGAAAAGAATGAAATTACAGTGGGAACAGTTCTCTAATCCTCTCCTGCACAGTACAAAGGACTCTACAGTCTGGAAACCAGTTGATATGATGCCTGCCTATCCAATAGTAAGCACAACAATGCCCAGAAGATTATCTTAATGGTTTTTTTTTCCCTTGTGTTTGGTCATTACAATTCTACCCCAGCTACATTTACTGGCAAACTTACCAAACAAACAAGGCTGTCCAAACTCTCCATCTCATACGCTGTCAGAAAGTGGAAGTTTGCCTTTACACGCCCTTGTTATGGACAGATCATTATCTCCTTGCATACTGTGTGTTGGCCCTGAGACAGACAGGGCCAACAGAATCACACAGAAGTACAGTCTGTAGGTTTTTCTGTCTTCTGCCAACTAATTGTTAGCAGCACATCTAGTGAAGGATCTATTGCTTCATGTTACAGTGCTTACACCATCGGCATCTTTCAGTGGAGAGAAGGAAAAGCAGCCCGAAGCAGACAACTTCTTTAAGCCATCTGGAGGAAATATACATGAACCCGCATGTAAAACCTCACTGGAGCCAAGTATTCCAAAGCTGAGATGCAATACTGGCTAGCAGGACAGGGAATACCTATGTGGTTTAGATACACCCTGCCAGTTAAATCCCTTATTTCAAATTAATCATGATGCTTGAACAGAACTACTCCTTGGAGCAGAAGTGTGAAAATACAGGATAGGGGAAGCATCACTCTTGCAACTCCTAAGAATAAATTCTTTCACATCTTCTATCAGAAAGTAATATCTAAATTAAGATATTAATTTAGATTATTTCTTTTCACTCACTAAAACTCTCCCATCATGAAACTGCAATTATGATTGAAAGATGAAAAGGAATACAAAAGTAGAATCACAGAAGCTGGAGGAACTAAATCAGAACCATAAAAAACAATCCATGTTACCATAGTGGCCAAATGATTCTTAGAAACTTCCTTAAACACATTAAAAATTACTGGTGCCTTGGGCTAGATTTTAAACTTGTGCCATGGATTAATCTGTGTACTTCAAATTTTAGATGAGATTTGTCATGCTGATTACAGATGCAACACTGAGGGGTTTTTTTCTACCACAATGCTGCATCATATCCTGATCTTTGCAGTTTCCCAGAAAGTCATTCCTAGGAAACTAGACTCAGGGAAAGCTGTAGGAGAGTTCTGTATGCTTCTCCATATATAAAGCTAGGTGTCCAACATGAAGTCATCTAAGAGATAATCTGTGGATGGGGTTCAAACCCACTCTAGTCCCAGCTGTAACAATTCTGTCAAAGAAGCTGTATTGTGCCCAAATTTAGGGCGAAAAGCAAACAGGGCCAAGAGCTATTTTTGTATGTTTGGCATTTGACTAAGCTGTTTCATGTCCACATTGCCAAAAAGACCATGGTTATGGGAGCAATTCCTTGTTGAGCTCAGCTCTGAAAAAGCACATTAGGACCATTTCCCAAGTAAAGAGTGGCTCAGGGGCCAGACAGGAATAAAACTCCAGGACAGACTGGAAATTCAGCTGAGTTTTGTATTTGTTTGCTTCTGGGGTACAAATAGATGATTAAAAAGCCAGAGCTGCATCCTAACAACCATTGCTGTGATATGGACTAGGAGGGAGGAGGCTGAACTTCCTCCTCTTTCTGGACCTTGTCTGTGCTGAATAACCCCACTCTGTGATCCTCAGAACCCAAATCTAGATTTCTCTCTGTTTTGTAGGACCACAAGGCTGTTGCCTTCCAGATTTTCTCTGTTTTACAGGGTATTCCACTCTCTCATTGCAAAACCTCCATAGTTTCTCAATGATTTCTCATAGGTAACTCCTCACACCACAACCAACAAACTCCAGCTATCCTCTCACAGGCTAGCCCACTCTTTTATAGCACTCATCCCTATTGGAGATAGCTGTGGCCTGTTAAGGGCAGGCCTGCTCCTAATCCTTGGTAATTAGTACAGCTGCAACTCTTCAGGGGTGTGATTGCCTTCTGCACTATCTCTAGCCTTACATTCCATCCCCCCGCATTTACATAGTCAGGCTCTCTTCTAGCATCTCAGAATTGAAACAATTTTAACTCCCTGCACCATATCCTTAACAATTTTACACTATTTATTCCAGGAATCAAATATTAATGGCTAGGCAACAAAACTTTTGCAAATCAGTGCTGCTGAACAGTTGTGATTAGAGTTTGTCTGGAAAAGATTACGATATGCCTTTGATTACAAACAGCAATTTTAATGCTTAAATGACAAGTTCTACATGTAATAATCCCAAATGAAAACGTGAAAAAAGACACATGACTAGCAAGGACTATTAAAATAAAATATGAAAGGTAAAATTTATTATTCAACAGATATTGAATAGCAAAATATTAAGACAGTACAACCGTAAATTGCAATCATCAAAAGGTAAACTTTGAAAAAGGCATGGAAAAGCAGCAGTGGCTAATCCATCTAACTAGATACCTTCTCTTTAGTGCAATCAATTGGCAGAAAACAAAGGTAGGAAAACACTAGACACTGAACTACACTGCTCTACTGTTCACTGGAATTATCGTTTTATTTTCATTCACTTTCAGAGGATGTTAAAATTGTGCCATTGCAGTTTACTAGTTTGAAAGGGAGGATGCCATGGGTAATAATTTTGGGTCGAAAAATTGCACTTCAGAACTTCATAACAAAAGTTTCCCATACATTTATAAATGTACCAGCAGAACAAAAATATGTTGCTTTCCAGTCTATCAGAAAAAATGGGATTCTACATGCACAACCTAGTTAAATGTCAAAATCAGTATTACACATTGAAATAGTTCATTGAATGTATATTTTGAAAAGTAGATTAATGGCCCACCTGGGAAAGAGATTAAAAGTGAAATTCAAATCCTGGTTTTTAAGAGTAATGAGAAGCTTCCTGGCTATAATCTACAATCCACAAGAGCAGAGTTAACTGAACACTAAATTCTGAGTTAGCACCAATGGACTAGCCAGCCTCTGCTGGTAGTCTGGTCAGGAGAGAAGATGGTTGCAATAGTTAAATCTGAATAACTGAAAATATTACTATACTGTAAGTATTGCAAAATAATAATAATCCCAGTATTTATATGACTGTGTTTTTGCAAAAGTAAGACAGAAAAGAAAAATTCTCATGGTTTGATGGACAACAATATTTCATAGAGAGGCTATCAAACTCTGGCTCTTCCTAGCCTGATTTTTGCATAATTTGCTGACCTACAGCAAATTTTGTGTGGTGGAGGGTGTCCCTTCTCATGGGACTGGAAATGCAAAGGCATTCTGGGCCTATCAGAGAGACAGAGAATCACAGGATCCCAGAATGTGCTGAGTTGGAAGGAACCCACCAGGATCATGAAGTTCAAGATCCTGCCCTGCACTGGACACCCCAAGAGTCACACCCTGTGCCCAAGAATATTGTCTAAGTGCTTCTTGAACTCTATCAGGCTGGTGCTGTGACCACATCCCTGGAGGGTCTGTTCCAATGTCAAACCACAGGAACCTTTTCCTGATATCCAACTAAACCTCCCCTGACTCAGCTTCAGGCCATTCCCTTTGGGTCCTGTCCCTGGTCACCACAGAGGAGAGATCAATATCTGCCCCTCCTCTTCCCATCACGAGGAAGTTGTAACTGCAATGAGGTCTCCCCTCAGTCTCATCTTCTCCAGGCTGAACAGATCAAGCAACCTCAGCTGCTCCTCATACAGCTTCCCTCAAGGCCATTCCCATCTTTCCAGCCCTCCTTTGGACTCTATCTAGTAGTTTCCTATCTTTCTTATGTCGTGGCACCCAAAACTGCCCCCAGCACTCAAGGTGTGGCTGCCCCAGCTCAGAGCAGAGCAGGACAATCCCCTCCCTTGCCCAGCTGGCAATACTGTGTCTGATGACCCCTAGGACAGGGCTGGTCCTCCTGGCTTGCCATGGATCAGGATCCCCAGGCCTCCCTTTCCAAGGCTCTGCTCTCCAGCATTGCATGCCCTTGTCTGTCTGTACATCCAGGGTTGTCTATCCCAGGTGCAGAATCCATCACTGCCTGGTTGAACTTGGTAGGGTTGGTGATACCCCAGGCTTGTAATTTGTCCAGGTCTCTCTGCAGGACCTCCCTGCCCTCCAGGGAGTCAACAGCTCCTCCTGGTTTTGTGTTGGCTGCAAACTTGCTCAGTATCCCTTCCAGTCCTGCAGGCAAGTCATTTATGAAGATGACGAGGAGCACAGGGCTGGAGATGAAGCCCTGCAAAACCCCACTAGTGACAGGGAGAGACCATTCTTGGAGAAGGGAGTGCAAGGCTCAAGGGCCTTCCTGACCAAAAAGGCCCCAACATCTTTCCTGCACTGGGGACAGAAGGATGCAAACATTGAGAATAAACACCCCAAATAGCTGGAGAATTCTGCAGCATGGCTGCTCAGAAGAAGAGTTCTTGTTTCAGAAAAATTTGTTCCTGATTTTCCAAAGAAACTCTTTTTTAATAAATTCCCTTTTCGTGGAAAATGTAGATATTGACAGTCCTCAGTTCCACTCAAAACAGAAGGTTCAAAATACTGGAATTTCACCCAGGTTGAAAAGTCCAGGCTTTAGTAAGCAGGTCCCTTTTTTATATTTTCTTTGTTTAATCTGTTCTTTGTTTTGGATTTCATTTTCATATTCTCTCATATAATACCATGAGCTGGACAGTTGTTTCTTAAGCAGCTCAACAGAAGGGCTCTGCAGGGTAACTTCTCTTTTATAATTTGAATTTTCAAAGTAATGGATGTTCTTGGAGTGATGCAGAAATTTCATTTGGAAAAGGAAATATATCTTTTCTGCTACTAAATTCATTCCAAAATATGAACTAGGGGGAAAAGGTGTGTTTAAGTTGATTTTCTTTTTAACAATATCTTGTCCCAAATTTACATTTCTCATTTCTCATGTTTGATTGCACAAAAATATGAGTTTTTTCAGACATCAGATGAGCATGATTCTCGCTCATTCCTTTCCCATAATGGACATCTGTCATCTTAGCATCAGTCAGACCTATCTCTGACAGGCAAGGGTTTTATGAAACAAAATTTACATACATGTTAAGTTCTTGAACTTTCTGTAGTTATCTCAGTGCTACAGTGAAAATACGCATGGTGAAATGGGCTAATGACCCTTCCTTGGGATTTAGCCATGCTCTCTTCCTTATATCCAAATACTTCTGTCCTCCTGTAAAACCAAAAGTGTGAAACCTGGGTTAACAGCAAGCACAAGCTCTGGCCCTGTGACATTTAAATCTTCATCAGAGCTGACCTTTTGTTAACAAGAGATAGCCCTTCATGTTGTTAGAATAAAAGCTTGCTTTAACAACTTTCTCTTCAAAAGTGTAAAACACTTCATGCTTGCTTCTTAAAAATTACTTCTTTGTTACATTTCAAAGTTACCAATGATGAAAAAAACCTACAAACCTCAAAGTAAATGAAAGGCAAAGACAAATAAAAAAGCACTTCTGAAAAGGTTATACAAATAACTGTAAGAACTGTTATAGCTTTTTTTTCCTTTGGATAGGAAGCTTGGGGTTTATTCTTAGGTTGGTCAAGGAGAGCACAAGGAGGTATTTTAAAACAAGTTTTAAAGTAGGCAACTCTGATACAGTACATTAACAGGCTTGTACATGGCTGGATCTTGAGCAGCCCACACTGCTTGTAACATGCACTCAAGAAGGGATTGCTCAACACTGTGGCTTTCAATTTTTCATTTGAATACCCACCTAATGTTCATTTCCCTTGATACAGAGATTTCCTTGATTGCAACATCTTCTTCCAAAGGTTCAGGGTTTCTCCATCTTTCCCACTAGGGACGGTGCCATGCCCATCCATGCCCTGAGCTGTGTGGGGACCAAGCGGGGCACGCATCCCCAGGCAGTCACCGGTGCAGCACGAGCAAGCAGGGGACTCCCAGCCTCCTCTTTGCCCTCCTGAGTATCCCTGTGCCCCCACATCTGCTTGTCTCTCTGAAGCAAGATGCTGATGACAAGTCTTTATAGCATAGCTCTGTGTTTTGTCATTTTTTTCTCTTTTCTTCACACTTAAAATTTTTGTCTTCAAAGCCCCCTGAATGCTCAGAGTTTCATATTGGTTCTTTTCATGATTAATTTTTCCATTTCCCTTTTCATTCTTGCAGTTTAACCCACTGTTCTCTGTTAATAAAATCATTCTGGCAACCTCATCTTGTAGTCTTGTTTCATTTGTGACAGTCTCAGCTGTTTGCTTTTTTATTCTTAGGTCCGTTACTAAGTCGAAACAATGCCTTTTAGAGTCCATCTTTTGCTTTAAGTGTCCTTTAGCAGCCCATGACAGCTATTGGGTTGCATTTTAATATTCTGGTTCCCTCTTTTCCACGTTGAAATGATAAGTTCTTTCTTATTCTCTCTTTTTTTTTTTTTTTTTTTTTTTTTGACACATTCTACGTGAGGAACCAGGTTAATACGATCTGAATTTCTTTTGGTCAATCCCTCTTTCCAAATTTCCTTCATAAAAGCCAACTCCTTATCCTTTTCTGATAGTCTGCTTCCTAGTTCTCCCTGTAATGTTGCTACACTTCCTTAGAGTTTCACTTCAACACATGGCCCAGCTGCTGAAACAATACCCTGTGACTGCATGTTGTGCTTTAAGCCCATAAAGCAGGTACAAGTTGCCAGCACTGAATACATTGAGGTTTGTGGTTTGCACTGCTGCATTTCTTTTTCTTAAATTCCCCTAGTTCTTTACAATTGAATCACTGCTTTTTAACTTTCTCTTATTGCAAAAAAATCTTCCAAAGTGCATGCTCTGCTGCAGCGTGCTTGCACAGTGCAGGATAGAAGATGCAAGCAAGGGAAGTCTCTGGCTACAAATTCAAGCTCTGTAGAGGTTACCTTTAATGCTCTCTGAGTAGGATCATGCATCTGGTGTGCCTGTTTGCTGTAAACAGAAGCCAGAAAGTGAAAGTTGTTCCTTCAGAAAGCCAAGGACAGACCTTGAACCCGAGTCTGTCAAAATTTGCTTGATGCCTTGGCACATTGCCTCTCAGCAGCCTTCTTTATTTGCCTTTCACAGGCTGAAAGCCCAGCCCTTTGTGCCCGTGGGTACAGCTCTGCTTTGGCTTCAGCGGGTCTGCACCGTCCTGCCTGCCCACTCCCTGGCAAGGGGTTAATGGGAACAGGAGAGCACACAAAGTAAGGTCAATCCCATCAAACAGGAGACTTCAAAGGGGAGTCTGTTCTTAAAGCCAGAACTCTGCTGGAAGTAATGTCACTCTATAGAATTAATTCTGTTTTCTTGACCTTTCTCTACTTCCACGGTCACAATCCAGCAAAAGTTTAGAAAAATCATGAGATTGTCTTATTTTCTTTTGATGAGTATAGATGATGGTGGTGGTTCCCATGTGCTAATATTCACATTTTCACAAGAAAAGGCTTCTAAAGAAAAATTCAATTGAGCTTGCGTGTAGTAGACAAAGGTAATTTCCTTGCTTTTTTTTTTTTTTTTTTTTTTTTTTTTTTTTGCCAAGGAGTAGTCTTCTGCAAACTTGAAGAGGTGGTATTTTGAAAACCTTGAATTCCTGCATGCTAACATTACCTCTTTCAGTTAGGATACAAGCAAAGCACCTGCACACTTCAGAGGCAAAACTCCAACAATAGTAGATTGAATTTTAATGGCAGTTGGCCTCTCATCCAGACAATGAGAGGAACTGACAGATCCTGACTGTCTTACTACAGTTGCATGAAAATGCATTAGGTGAGGGAACCTGGAATTCCTGGCTGGCATTCCCATGCTGACAGTCTTGCCAGCATTTACACCCACTTAGAGCTCTTCAGAAGTAGGGACTTTCTCTTCTGCCTGCACCTTCTTCTACCCAGGCATCTCCTTTCCACACCATGTCACCTTCCCAGTGGGTGCCTGGGGCACTCTCTCTCCTGGCTTTTTCACCTTCTGGCACATCATTGCTTCTCAGCTTTACACTATTTCATGACAACTGTAAGTGTAGAAGTAAAACTTGCCTCCTGGCCAGGCTCTGTGACTCTTAAATGCATTTTTTTATCTACTAAAAAGAGGTTTGGGCCCTTTACACTGTACAGCTGAGGCAGGGGGCAATGCCACTGAGTTTTAGTCTTCTTTTAGCCCCAGCACTCACCTCCTTGCATGGCATTTTACAGGTTTGCTTCAACTACCTATATGGGGATATATTTTTTTTAACATTCAACTATGGTGTACACATAAATTGTTTTCATACAATTTGATATAAGGAGTACCACTTTTTCAAAGCACTCAGTTCAGAAACACACCTGCTTGAACACAGCTGTATAGAGGGGTCTTTAGATTATATGGGTGTCAAAAAGCAGAAAAATATCTTTTCAGAGACTAAAGTTCGTTCAGCCAAAAAAAAGCCAAAATATTTCAGTTTTTTTTTATAGACTCAATAAAATAAATAGATTTCTAGACTGAACATTGTGCTAAATTTTTATCACAAAAAGAATTCAAGATATTTTGACAAAATAAATCTCAGTATTTAAAGTTTTAGTAGTTACTTTTGTAGTAAAATATTATATCTTATAAATTCAACCACTCTTATTCATGGGCCTAACGCTTGGATTCTAATTTTTTAAAACATCTAACATTTTTTTGAAGTAGATCTATATCATGACTTCTATTTCAGTACAAAGCTCAAAATGACAAAAAGAGTCTTTGTAAAGGCATCGTATTTGCAAAGAGATTTCAATAAGTTACTGCAAAGTAAAGTGTAAAGAAATTTAAAACAGTAAAAAAGACAATGTAGCTCTTTTTTTTAGCACTAATAAGCATTGTGTTTAACCTAAAGTATTTTTCTGTTTAGACAGTGAACTAAAAACTTAGTTTTAATAACAATAAAAGCTATGTCTTGCAGAGCATTTCTGAGTCCTTGATATAAAACACTTTAAAAATAATATAAGTTCCAGTTTCTAGCAATAATAGTGATAAAATATTACAGGTTGAGGGACTCTTTGCCAGGCAAGCTGATGTGATGTGACAGCAAGGCAAGGAAATGTAAGGCAAGGTGGGGGAGGGATCTGTTATGTCAAATGGGCAGTGCAGGAAGAGAGTATCCTCCATCTCCACTAACAGAATCCTGCTGAAAATCTGAGTGTATTTGACATTTGGGCCTCTTTCTGAAAAGCAAATTTTTATTTTAAGTGTTAGGCAAGCGACTAGATTGAAAAGGCTGATCTCCATAGAGAGGCCTTATATATTAGTTTCTGCTGACTTGGTGTGCAGGGAACATTACAAAAGCTTTGCACTTTTACTTGCTTTATTATTAATAAAACATAGTCATGAGATCGTTGTTGAGTGCCTAAAAAAATTAGGAAAATATCTGACAAATTCCTTCTTCCACTGAAATATCTAAAAATTTGTACTCTATTATATCTGAAATATCTCTAAACTTTTGGCTCCCTTGCATGAAGAAACAAACATATTAATGGCCAGATTTAAGAAAATGGTTTCAAGCAATTCAAAGACAAGAAGTTACTGGATCAGTAGGGTTAGCCAAATTCTCCAGTGAAATATTTTCAAATTAACCGAAAGCAACTTTTTTGTCATCCATGATAACTGAATTAACAGGGTCTGAAACTCTGCTCATAAACATGACACTGATTTGGGTGAGAACAGGAAAACAAAGAATGTTGCAGACTCTAAAGGACTTTTAAAATGTTTTTAACATGTTTTTCGTGTTTGGAAAAAATATTATTAAAAGAAAATCAGTTCTAAAGCTAACATTTGCTTCCATAGTATAATGTAAATGATATTGCCAATAACCTGATAATTTCAGGGATGATTTTCCAGAATTCTTTCACAGATGGGAGTATTTGATCTCTTATTCTGCTAAATAAGAGAAGTGGGGGTTACTGTCTGCCTGTCAAGAGACACACACTAAGATTTGCTCCATCCAGAATAGACTGCTCCTTCATCTTACTCCTGGATGTCCTCTGGTACTCTGGGTTCCTTAAGCAGAAACAATTTTAGGTTTTAAGATACTGAAAGTGGTGTTGAAGCCCACCAAAATTCTTGTTCCAGGAGCAGGACCCTGAGGCTTTGTGTTGCACACCCTGGGATCTGGCATGAAGGAATAGGAGGGCACAAAGCTTTCTGCAGATGTGTCACAGGACTTCAGGGAACTGACCCAGCCTTCAGTCTTGGGAATGCTGTCATTTAGAATCCATCCTTGGAGTGAGCTACCTTCAGACTGCATTTGGAGAGAGCTAGGTGATGTCACCCTGCAGGAGAACTGGAGAAAAAGCTAACTTTGAGATCAGAAAGGCATGGGTCCAGTACAACAGTTGTCCTTGGCCTTCTTTTATTTTGCAGCACAAAAACTTTCTGGAATCATTGAAAAAAAGAGCTTCACTGAAGTCATCCATGACAGTCTGTGAAGTGCACAGCTGCAGTGGCACCCAGGGGTCACAGCTGCACTGAAAAGTGATGCACAGGGTAACCCACCCTCCACCTTCCCCTGAAAAAAGCAAGCACAACACCTACATGCAGTTTATATCCCAGCTGCATTTTACTCGGGCCTGAATGCAATTGAGATACAGACCTTGTATGACAAGGACAATTTCTTAGCTCAATAATTCAATTAAATTCTAGGGGACAAGCTGTATCATATGATGGATAAATTCTGAGACTTATGTTAAGGATATATCTAGGATCTGCCAGGTGTAGCAGGAGCTCTTTATATGTTCCTCTCCTCTATTCATCTACAGCATTAAATGCTGGTCTGGAAGGAGGGCCTTTTATGCTTTTTGCTGTTGAAATCTGAGCTATGACCCCTCACCAGTGGCAGAGCTCCTGAGACTTCACTGCAGTATCTCAAGGAATACCTCTGCTGCAGTGTTGCATGTCAAGGTTTCAACAGTGGCTAATGGTTTTGCTATTACTTATTTTATTTTGGGAAGACAATGATAGATATTTGCTTTAAATATAGATGTACTTATTCCAGTGAGCTGAAGTGTGATGTCTAAACTACTTGGAAATATCTCTTTCAACACATATGTAGGGACAAAAGACTTCTGCATTGGAAAGGAAAAAAAATTACTGAGTGAAGAGAAAAACACAGCAAAGAAAACATATGTAATCAGTTCTAGAAATACGAAAAAACTTCTGACACAACACAAAATAAAAAATTTTTCCCTCATTTTCTATAAATTAAAGTTCTTAAAACAACGTTTCTGGGTCTGGAAAATGGCACATTAATTCCTGGTCCTTGTTTGGCCAGGCTCTGTCAAGCCCATCAACACGATGCCATCCACGTGTGCATTTCCAAAGTTTGTTCTCTCCCTGTGGCTTGCGAGCGGCATTCAGTAGAAACAGCCTTGGGGGAAGCCTGCTGCTGCAGGGACCTTTCAGCAAGGGCTCTCCCTGCCCACCTTCCCTTCTTGCTAAAGCCACCCCACACATAGCTCTGAGGAGCTTAAGCCTCTTCCATGGAGAGCTCCATGTGCCTCCTTTCTGCCTGGAGGGATGCATTGGTGCAGACGTGCTCAGCAATCACTGTAAGGCCAAAGTCTGCTTTCAGCCATTGCACCACTAACTAGTGCAAGATGGGGGGAAAGGGGCTGCTGTACTAAGCACATTTTCTTTAAAATCTCTGAGATAAAGAATTGCCATCAGTACAATCAGACTCAGAGTAATTCACTACTAAATTCAGAGTATCATTGGCTTCCACTAAAACTGGGGCTTTGTAGGACAATCACTGATATCTTTTTCCTATATAAAAAAATGGCTTGCAGATTATGAATAAATAAAAGGGAGGGAATTGGAACTTTAAAAAAAAGTTCCCAGCACGAAATGTCTTTGAGAACAGTACGTAACTACCTGAATAAAGCCCATTATTGAAGAAGATAGATTATTTCTTGTAAGGATATGTTGAATTATACAGTAAATGACGTGTTACTATGTCTAATACTAGAAGTTAGGGCCATGCTATCTTAGATGTGGCAATAAAACAGCCTAAGAAAGTGAAGATGGTGAAAATCACTGTGTCCTGTCCTTTGCCACTGTCAGCCACCCTGCTGATAGCAAGGAGGGCTGTAGAGAGGTCCTGCTCCATCTCTCTGCTCTCAAGTCTATCCAGGCATGGGCCAGCTCTGGTCCAAAACCTGCAGCCCTGGGGCAGGGTCACACAGAGCACAGGCTTCCCTCATGGCAGCAGCTGGATCAAGTCGAAGCATTTACAATGCAGAAGCAAAGCAAGTTCCATTCCATCTTCTGAGATTTGTGCAAACATGGATGTCTGTTTTCACTGTAGGGTGTGTACAGTGAAATTCAGCTTCTGTTTCTTTGTATTCTGGAGCTGCTGGGAGAAAAACACCTGACAGGTTCCTCAGATTGAATTTTTCTGCTTGTCAAATTACCCACTTTTTTTGGGGTCTTTGAACTTTTAAAGAAGTACCTAAAGGTAACAGAAGTGTCCCCCATGTGAGTAACAAATAGGTCACTTAAAAGATAAGAATGGCACTTATTCTTTAGCTGATTGTACAAGCAGCTACAAATTTCACTCCAATAAGACAAAAATAGGAATTACTGTAAAACAAACACAACCCTTTAATTTTTTAAAATTTATTGATTTTGTACTTTGTTGATTTTTTTCAGAAAATGAAGAAATCACTAACATCTTTTAAATTAGAATAATACTGTGAATTTTTCATTTCACATAATACTGAGATTTTGTGGTTTGCAATTAATTTGGAATCAAGAGCTGTACTGAAGGTCAAATCCATATGACCTGTGTTACATTGCCAGATCTGCCCAGAAAAGCTTGTTAGGAATTTTTCAATGAAGTAATTTTTAATTCAATAAAGGTTTTCCTAGGAAAGATTCAGTTTAGAATTCCAATTAAATGAAAGGGAAAATAAGTGGACAAATAGTACAGAAAATATCCCAGGAGTAAGTAGTCATGTTACTCTTTAGGACAAGGGAAACTCTGGTTCATGTCTTTCCTCTACTCCTGAGCTCATTTTTTCATATTATTGACAAAATGATTTCTAAAATATTTGAATAGGAATTAAAAAAAATATTTTAAATATCATTGGTGTGTAGGATAGAGAGATTATCTATTCTGCAGTGTCTGTAGCCTATCTACCTGAAAAAAGCTGTGGAGTCATAGAGCACATGTGTAGAACTCAATACATTTCTTTTTACTGAAAAAGAGTAATCACCAAACCTACAAAAAAGAATTTGGGTCAATAAGATCTGTGCCATAATTTCATTGCTTTCCAGAGCTGCCTTTATGCATCAGACAAAAAATAACACTGTAGCTACTGCTAGCTAGTATTTGATTGGTGTCATTTCAAAGAGAGATGTGTAGCAACAGCAGAGCAAATGATGGTAGCACAACAGTGGCAAAGGGGTGAGTCTTTCTTTATTCTTAGAAGGTTATACGTGGAAAAGATAACTTGTTTTCCTAGTTGTTTCTAAAGGAGCCACAGTATAAACACTCAGCTACCTCCAGTGTTGTATACTTAATTCAGTATCAAATCTTTCCCTAGCAAACAGGAACTCAGTATTTACCTAAATGACACAGCAAATATGAAACAAAATTTTGTCTGATTATTAGATATAAGGTTTACCAGCATGACCTGAACTTGTATGATTATGGGACATCAAGGAAAAGAACATCCAACAGAAATATTTATTTTCACAATCTTCAGTGTTCTGAAAAATATATTTACCTGTGAAAAGCAGATTTTGCCATGGCAACTTGGGCTTTTTCCCCCAGTTCAGGTCATTCCTTGGGATAAATTACTCTAAGCTGACTACAAACACTGCTGAGAATAATCAGGAAGTGTCTTCGGCCCCTTCCAAACCAGTATAAAAGGGCAAGAGGAACCCACACGTGTGAATCAGGGAGTACTGCTCAGAGGACTTGCTTGAGAAGTAAATCATTTGGTCAAGGGATATTCCAGAGCCCTCATCCTCTCCAGCTACTGCTGCCAAGAGGTCAGGCTCTTAAAATTCAAAGCCACTCTTCATTTGTCTTAACTCAGTCATATCAGTTAGAAAACTCAACACATTTCAGAAGATTAGCAGGGGGAAAGAAATTATAAAAGCCTGGGTAGCTTCCAGTGATGTGATGCAGGACTGAGTATCCCATCACCTGCTGCTGCTGACAAATGAACTGAGGAAACTGCCTGTATTCCTTGGGCCTATGGCAGTATGGATGTTTCCCAGACACAGAAATTACAGAAAATACCAGGGTGGGGTAAGTATATGACACTCTCTCTCCCATCTGCAAGAAAGGGTAAATCACACCTAAACCATCCCTAATGCAGAAATATCTACCAAATCAAAGCATAGTGGGTTCTCCCTTTAATGCCCATCCTTGGACATCCTGGCCAGCCTGTCCCACGCTCTGCTAGGCACACACACCCATGAGCAGCTGGGGGGGAAAGCTGTGAGATTTCTCTGTATCAGAGAGGAAGAGGCACCAGCCTGCAAGCTCTTCTTGGGACTGAAGGATGAGCATGGATGGAGGGGCAGGATCAGTTCCTGCTGTGCAGTAATCTCAGCAGCAGCAGCAGCTGCAATGGCAGCAATCTCTTTGCAGTTCCCTCTCTCTTCCTTCATTCCAGCTTTTTCTCTACCCACTGTAGTAGGGTGAGACTCTGGCTGGTTCAGGAATTGTATCAACTTCAAGCACTGCCAGGCTCAGGGTACTGGACAGACTCTTGGACAGGGTAGTCCAGCCCTTCAGTATTTTCTACAGAGGATCAAACACATTCATGAGAACCTCCAGCCTCAGGACACCCCATTAAACTGTTTCACCCTTTTTTGTCACCTGCAGGCCTCCAGGACATCTTTCCACAATTCAAGCTCCCATGTGTGAGCTTTAACCCAGAGCATTCATCCATCCAGGAATTTGCTGTGCCCCCCATGCCTCCTCCAGCAGCCATCCCTTCCCTCCATGCCCCAGCAGCTTCACCTCTGCTGTGTCTGATCCTTACCCAGCAAGGTCCTTTTTCCAGGGGTGTCTCCCTGTACCAGAGCTTCACTCCGAGCACGGCACATTGATTTCCCAATCACACTCCTACAAAGAGCCCATTAACAGAGACATATGTCTGCACTTCCATAACACCTTATCTAGCAGAAACAATCTTTCCTCTTAATAAATGTACATGGCACAGCCATTAATAGTGAAGGCTTTGCAGCACTGCTATTTGTTTTCAGAATGTGTTAACACTGGCTTCTACACTTTCAGTGTTTGCTCCTTCACCCACTCTCCTTTGTGTTTGAGCTTTGGCTGAGCACAGGAAACTGTTCAAGTAATTATTCCTCGATTTGGGCAATAATGGATAGCCTCTCTGTAGTTACAATTGAAATCAGTCAGTCTTTTTTTATACTTCTACAATTTCAATTCCACAAAATTAGTTTGACATGCAATTTTAATCCAATATTACCTCCAGATTCAGAGAGAAATAATTAAGCTGTCTTTAAGCTAAATTTAAAGAGCACAGGGGAAAAGGCAGTAAAAACTGGTTCAAGGTTTGCATTTTCAAGTAACATTCCTTTGTCTACCTCAAGCTTCTTAAAAATTCATGCTTAAGGTATACTTGGCAGTAGTTTTATAATTACAAAGCTATTAAGCTTTCATAAGGAACAAGTGAAACTGTTTTTTTCCTAATTAGCTAATCATAAATTTTTCAAGGAAATAGTCTTCTACTAGAAAATGATGATTTGAAGAGGCATAATCATCAACAGTAGTATGCTGATTATAATATATTCTTCTTACAAAAATCAGTACATCTCCCCAGTTAATTAAGTCTGTCCTTTGATAGCAAGTTCACTTCTTTGCCTGGATAACTCATATCCTACCTCCCACTACTGCCTTTATATATGCTGCACAGTGAGATGTCAGGAAATCAAGCAGCTACAGTGCTCACCACCTTATTAATTCTCTTCTGAAAAGTTGAGAGAAACTTCTGAACCGTCATAGCTCAGTGAATTTTCCAGATTCAGGGGGACATATTTATGTCTATAAAGGAATATCTAGGGATTTGGAGAAATTTTTCTGAAACAGATCTCTGACCTTTCCAGCTGATGCAATATAATTGTACTTTAGACTTGTAATTCATTTTCCCAAGGACCATATAGATCTTATGAATATTGGCTCTCTATTACAGACATGTGAAGGCCAGACTGAGGACACATTTATAAAAATGAAGAACTCATCACTGCAAAGGAGGTGCTAATATCTGGCCTCATGATTATAGTGTTTCCTTACAGAAAATTACTAGCAGACTGGAAAAGTAGCTTGTTGGTTGACTGCAGTGATTATTTGGTGTATTCTCAATAAGAAGAAGCCCTTCCTTCTGCCTACAGAACCTGTCATAAAGATACAAAATCATTTCCTTCATATGTTTTACAACTCAGCCTGAGATACATACGTGGGTTTTAGATATTAATGGGAAAAAAAAAGCTTTAAAAAGACAACAAGGTGGCTGTATTTAACACACAGAACCAACAACACCTTTTCTACACCCATTCAGTCAAACCCCCACATACCTGCATGCATCAACAATAACCAAATTTCCTGTCACAAAGAATTTCTACCTGCTTTTGCAAGATATTATGAGAGCTCTTACCTAAAATATATATTTGATATCTGATCTCAAGTTGCCAAAGAGCTCTTTCAGATGTTTTAGGCTAAAAGCAAAATCTTTTCTGTTTTTATTACCTAAACTGACTTAGGGATCTCGCAAGCAGTACCTTAATAGATTCTTGAATACCTAAAATACAACAACAGTTTTCTTTCTCCCTGATTGTAAAACTAAAGTTAATTGTGGCAAGCAGGGAGAGAAAAGGGAAAATTACAAGAAATTAGTGAATGTCCTGTGGAACCAGTTTCTGCTGCTCAGTAGAATGAGAACTGGGAAGTGAAGAGAGGAGACCTTATGAGATGATCTTCTAAACCCCAGAAGGAAGAGGGGACTTTCTCTACCATTCCCTATTCCCAGAACAGACTTATCCCACTTCTCAGGGGTTATAGGCTAAGCTGAACTCCATTTTTTTTCCCATGTTCCTGAAATAAACACTGAGAGAAAGGCACCATTTCCTTTGCCCAGCAATAGTCAGAAAGAAGCTGTTTCCAGCAGCTGAAGATGTGTCTTGCAGAGAGTTCACAAGCTGCAGGGTGCTGGTGGCCCATCGTGAGGCTGGAAGAGGGCAGAATTTTTAATATGATTTCAGCATGAGAGAGATGAATGATTCCTTCCAAAGAGAAGAGCCTGAGCAGCTTTGCACCACCCTCTGTCTTTCTATTCCTTGCCAGGTTTTCCATTGCCAGTGTCTTTTTCCAGCATCTCCACATAGAACTCCAAGCAAGTGACATTCTGTGTCCCACACATGGGCTTGCTTAAGCAGCCCTTGGCAGTTGCATTCAGTGAAAAGATTCATTTTCCCTCAGAACAGGACAGAGCATAAAGATGAGGGCTTGCAAAGGAAGGGAATGGGTAACACAGTCTTACTGAGGTGGCTCCTCTGAAGCAGGTGAAGATGCTTGGGAGTGAAGTTCAACCCTCTCACATCTCCATGTGAGAAAGCCTGGGGATGAGCATTCAAAAGTTGCAAAGATAGGACTTCTTGTCCAAATGAAAATGCGAGGTGTGAAAATAGGTTGAGAAAATTCTGCAGCTATGATATAAAAGTAAAATCGCCACTGCCTAAGGAGAAATAACTCTAGATTTGATAAGATCATGTCAGGCTCTGCCATTTTCCTTAGGAGGAATTTTACTCTCTGAAACACGTGAGAGTTACAGAAAAATCAGGTTGTAAGAGTAAGTTCAAGGTTGTGAAAAGATGTCTTCTTCAATAAAGCAGAAAAAAGAGAATTTTTGTAGTTATGAAAAAAGTAAAATCAAGAGAACCTGGAGACTGCTTTCCTTAAAGAATAATAAGAGAAGGGAAAACAGTTCTGCAGGAGAATATTTGGCAGTCCTATGTCAGTATTGTTAATTTTTCAGATGATATCAATTAATCATTATGTAAATAGCTATTTAAACTAAATGACAAGTCACTGTGATTTATTATGAACACTGTATGGGTAACCATAGATGCACTTCCAGCTTGACTCTGATAGAATAATCATGGCTCAAATTAATAAAGGATGATGAGAGATATTGTTGACTGATATGTCTCCAATTTTGGAGGCTGTCTTTAGCCAATTTGGCCTTAAATGAAAGAGAAATAATTTTCAATCTACACATCCATTCCATTTTGTTAGCAGATTGTCGACTTTTGTTTGCAGATTTGCATGAGTTCCTGATGACAGCTGACTCACACATACTGTAAACCAAGAAATATCAAGTACAATGTTGTTTGGCAGCAAAGTAATGAAAACATAATATCATTTAAATATTGGCACTTGACTTTTGTCAGCACATTTTTTGTCTGTCTTTTTCTTTTAATGATGAAAATAAAATTCTTAGGATCCTGTTGGTGGGCAGTATTTTGTCTACCATGCTTGATCATGCAATGGGCACAGCAGCATTCAAGTTATGCAGGGAATTGAAAGTGAGCCTGATCGGACCAGGCACCAAAACACTGAGATTCTCCAGTGAATGATCCATATTGCTTTAGAGATGGAAAGATAGACAGAAAGAATAAAGTATCAAAACCTAGTTCTTCCTAGTTCAATAGTATCTGCTATTTAATTGGAGCATGTGAGGAAATGTTTCCAGAGCACCAAGGAGAATAAAGATGAGACCAATCAGTTTTCTCATCCACATAAGGAAAGAAAGATTCCTTATGCATCATGTCATCTTTAAAAGAAAAATTCCCTTAAAGATGAAGGGCAAAATTCCCTTAAAGATCAAGCATCATCCTTTTACAGATGGTATTTATTTTCAAACATTGTTATTTTTAAAACAGTATTACACAGAAATTATTAAAGGGAGTTTTATACAGAAAAAGAAACTTCACAGTCAGCTAAACACAGAGGTTTTCTGAGCTCTGTTTGCAGTTCATGAAAGTGGAAAGTGGATGTGCAGATGTGAACTGAGGAGCCAAGCATCTTAATCTGCCTAAGAAATTATTTCTCACTTTGAAGTGTTTAAGGAAAATTATTTTATCTAAACAGGTTTTTTTAATGAGAGTTAGGTTCAATGACATGGAAAATATCGAATTCATTTTAATTTTACCAGATCATTCATTTTGGTGTTATAATTCTTTTTTCACATTTTTATGAAATTGAAGTTTCCTTCAATTTTAATGTAAAAACTTCTAATAAAACCTAATAAGATAAACCAAAAAAATAATACTTGTGAATTGTTAAAAAGTTGACTTTTTCTTGGTTTTGACCTCATTTGAGTTGAAATTTTGCCAGCCAAACAACTAATCAACCAACTAAAAAAATCAGTTTCACATGCTTTACTTTGAAGAGCAACAGGTAAGCCATTTTTTATGTATCTCAGTGTTATAGTAGGGATAAGTGTTAGTGATGTAGTAAAATTTATTTTCTTCACACATCCTTGTTGACTTTTTGTTTTCCATTTCACCACTAACATATTTAACATTACAGAAATTTTATGGTGCCATACTCCCTTAAATGATACATCCTACAACTCTTTTTCCAATTTCCTTCTTTTTCTTCTGCACATTATCATATGTGGCTGTAAATATGTGACAATAATTGCCAAAATGATGTCAAATTAAGTTAGTCTTGAGTTGAAGTCTTTCATCTCTTTATTTGATAATGGTCTCAAAAGATAGAGACTTTTAAGATCTACTAATAATGTGAAAGGTGTGTTTCTCTTAGACAGGACTACTGTTCTTTCATTTCCTCACAGATCTCAGTAACAGCTCCTCTGACTAAATGAATTTTAGCAATCAGAACTTGATTGACAATAGCTCAAATGGTTTTACTGGGAGTAAGGTCAAATGACCAAAGTAACTTACAGAAGAAAACTGCATTCAAGTATTTTCCTAACTGCTGAAGATTTTAGGCTACTGCATTATTAAGGTAAAAAAATATTTTCAAGTACAATTTTGACTTTCATAACATTGAGAAATGTGTGAAATGTATGTTCTGATAATTTTTGTTGTTGAGAGTTTCTGTAAGAGGTTAATATAGAAGGGTTTTGTTTAAGTTTAAAAACCTCAGACAGTCCTAAAATATCTGATAGGTACCTCAAGCTTTTCTGGTTGTCATTAATACTGACCTACACACATCTGATCTGGGCTGTGCTATGCTTCTGGCCTCCTACAAGAAGCACAGCAGAAGAAAATGTCCTTAAGGAGGAACTGGCATGTCTCCACAAGGTGTTATTTTTCCTCCTACTCCTTGTTTTTATTTGAAGATACAAAATCACAGCATCCCTTCTGAAGTCAGCACTGTTTTGTCACGACAGTGAGCAAACAACAGACCACCAGCAACTCTTAGGTGCAAAGCTGCCACAACTGCACAGGCTCTTCAGTCTCTTTTGTCCTTGAGCATCACAGAGTCTAGGCACACCAGGAGCAGAAAAAGAAGCAAGAATTGGATAGAAATTGGAATTCCTAATGCATGGTCACATTTGCCAGAGTAAGGCTCATCTGGAAATGCTGCTTCTTCTGAGAATGCATTTATATTTCCTACAGTATTTCATTAAGAGAAAGAATAGGTTTCAGTCATTGCACAGTTTTCTCTTTCTCTTGCCTCTAATGTCAATATGTTGTGTGAGGGAGGAAGCTGGGAGGAAATTGAAGTTTTCCTCTGAAAGATCACAAGTCTAGATCTGTTACTCATTAATGAACTCCATGTAGCTCTTAATTGCCAGTAGATTTGCTGTGTAGAAAAAAAACATGACAGACATCCAGGAAGACTCACAGGCAGCAGGAGACCACAGGTGGAACTGGTGGTTTCCCTACTGCAGCTTGCTAAGGTGTCTGCTAAAGAAACCAAAAAGGTATAAAAATTTTGATGGAACCAAGTCTATTTGGCCTGCATTTTTCATCAAATTGACATTAAAACCACCAGTATTGACTAATTAGGACAAGCTCTCAGAGGAAAAGAGCCCTCTGCCTGTTAGGGTCAGTTTGGTGATGAAGCTGGTTACCACATTGCTTTATCTGCTGCTGGGTTTGTGAGGGCTGGTGCTCAGCTTGTGGGCACTCTTGTGAAAACTGCTGGAAGAAGTCATCATAAAGACAAAGCAGTTTTTCAGACTCAAACACCTCAGCCATAAAAATGGAGAGTTTTAGGCCATAAGTAGCTACTTATTTAACCTGTATGATACAAACAATTGCAAAATACCAGTATGTCCTATCACTGAGAATTATGACCTTGATGCTTGTGAGAATCACAGAATCATCCATGTTAGAAAAGATCTCTAAAATCTTGAAACCAACTGTAATCTATTTAAAATGGCTAAAATGTGAAAAGCTGATCTTGCTTGGGATGTAGATGAAGAAAATGCCTGTTTTGTATTTTGATAAGAGATACTGAAATAACATCCACAGAAACAAACAGGAGGAGAATGAACTGCTGAGTGACAGAAGATAACCAGGTTTTGGGGGTTTTTTTTGGTTTATTTTTTACTTTGCCATTTGAATCTAACAGACCTGTTATTGGCAAGACAATAAGGAAACACATTTTTCTAAAATTTCCTACCACATCCAAGAAGTACAGGCTAGAAGAACTAAAATTTCTAACCCAAACAAATATGTGTTCTTTCTAAAGGCTGACCAGATAATGAGTTTTCACTTCAGTACTTTTCAGCAATGACAGGGAGAACTTTGTTGCATCACATTTGTGTTTATGCCTGACAGCAGGCAAGGGAGAGTTATGTGAAAACCCTGTATCTTGGATGCTTTATGATACTCAGATTGCTGCTAGGCACTGGAGGATGGGAGCTCTGTAAGAAACAGCACTCTGCAATGTAAATGTTCCCTGTCTCAGGCCACTGCCCAGACTCCAGTGTGCAGCACCCACAGGGCAAGTAGACCAACACAAAGCAGAATTCACCTAATCTCTCATCTCACTTAAAACACACTGTGTGCTTTGTTTTACTCAGGATCTTAATGCTAAATGATACTGAGATTGTTTGGATGCCTAATAACAGACTTTTTTTTTTTTTTTTTTTTTTTTTTTTTTAATCAGGGGAGTTGTTTAGAAAATATTAAACAGATAAACACAGTGAAGGGCCTTGCAATTGGGACAGCTGGGGCTCGTGGTTCTCTCCTGCTGTGCATGGACAGGCTTTGTTGTTCTGGAGTAGCCAGATGAGCAGGCTGCCATGAAATGTCAGCATTTTGGTACTTCCTCTTCTTTTGCTTATATTTTAAACAATTTGCATTCAATTAATAGATAAATTAGGAAGCTGAAGCTGAAGTAAAAACAGATATATGACCACCTCTTCAGGACAAAAAACTGGCAGGTGTGGATATGGCTTATCTGAAAAAAATCTATTTATTTGCTTGACAGCAGGACAGGACATACAGGTGTTACAAAGGAAGTGGACATCTTGAACATATGGTGCACCTCATGTTTGCTTTTCCTCTGCAGAGCAGACTTAGCCTTTGATTTCTGCTTCCAGCTCAGCTGTGGCTCAGCTTTGATTTATCCTCTTTTTCCATCTACCATCCTTTCTCTTTCTTTCAGTTTGCAGAAAAAAAAAACTGATTTTAAGCATGTGTTTAGTGTTTATCTTTCTGCTTGTTTACTCTCCAGCTTCCAGAACTTTACACTCTCTTTTGTAATTTTTATTTCTTCTTCTCTTTTTTTTCCCTGTTATTCTTGATACCATTTGACCTTTAAGTTCCAATCATTTGCCAGGAATATTTTTTCTGTTCCTTGAGCTCACTTCTTAGACTTGACATCTGTAATACTCATATGACAGGGAGAAAAGAGAGGAGAGGAGAGGAGAGGAGAGGAGAGGCGAGGAGAGGAGAGGAGAGGATGAGGAGAGGAGGAGAGGAGGAGAGGAGAGGAGAGGAGAGGAGAGGACGGAGGAGAGGAGAGGAGAGGAGAGGAAGAGGAGAGGAGAGGAGAGGAGAGGAGAGGAGAGGAGAGGAGAGGAGAGCGAGGCAGAGGAGGAGGAGAGGAGAGGAGAGGAGAGGAGAGGAGAGGAGAGGAGAGGAGAGGAGAGGAGAGCGAAGAGGAGAGGAGAGGAGAGGAGAGGAGAGGAGAGGAGAGGAGAGGAGAGGAGAGGAGAGGAGAGGAGAGAGGAGAGGAGAGGAGAGGAGAGGAGAGGAGAGGAGAGGAGAGGAGAGGAGAGGAGAGGAGGACCTGTCTTCACCAAAAGGTTTGTCCCTTCTGCTTCATATACAGATAAAATCTGTACTGATCAATGTAGATAATTGAATAAAATTTATTAAATGAGGAAACAAACAAAATAAACCTATCCAACAACCTCAAAATACTATAAGCATACATAAGGAAAACAGAATGTGTGATTATTGATTGTTCAGTTCTGATTTATTCCTGATTAGAACACTGTGCCTATATTTAAAATGCCATTATGTATCAGTCACACTTCGAGACACTACACATCTTACATTCAGTGATCCTAGACACATTCTTTACAAGAATTATTTCTTAAATGTCTTTTTTCCTTTTGTGGACGGTCCAGATCTGTTCTCATTTCTAGGTCTTCTTAAAAAGCCACAAGCTTACATTGTTAGACAGTTTAGCTATTTAGAAGCAAACATCCTTGCCAGAATTTTCTTCAGGCAGGGCAGTTAAATACTGCTGTCTGTTGAATTGTCCAATTAATCACCGTTGCCCCAACTAACCATATCAGCAGGCAATTTTGCTTACATATCAAAGATAGTTAGGGCTGTTATACATTACTATTGCAGAATGCCATGGTAAAATTCATGTGTGTAAAGTAACCTTGCCACTGTTATTGAAATCCTCAAGTGTCCAAAATACTAGCTAAATAAAAGCAGAAACATGGATTAATTTCTGTAGCTTCTGACTAGTCCTTCATATGAACTTCTGTTTTTAATCCTAGTCAGCAAAGCAAGAGACTTGATCTTCCATAGATGAAAAGCAAGTGATCTCTGATGAAACTCATCATTTGCTTGAAGTATCTCATCCATGCTGAAAAATGGAAGGCACATCTGTAGCCATGGTTGTGTAAGTGTATTGGTGAGGCACCTTAGTGTCTCCTAAGATGCTAAGATCAAGTTTGCTCTGCTATGGGAGCTGGTAATGCCTCAGAGAGTTTCCAAGCAGCTCAGGAAAAAATGTCTCTGACTTCATTCACCTGTAGGACAAAACCAGAGAGACAGTCCTGGAAAAGATCACTGGAGATGGTGTGACAGTTTTCCAGCTAGGGAAAATGTAACACAACAAAAAGCTTAAGAAACTGCAAAACAAGGAGGCTATAAATATATAGAAAAAAAATTGCAATTCTACTATTGTTAAGCTAAGTCTAATTTCTTACTCATTCCACTTCTCTCTGTAGTTCCATCTATATTAAAACAGACAAATTCAGGATTAAAAATGAACTTTTCACTAAGATGAATAAGACAGGCTCATTTACCATCTCATACCTTTTTTGTTCTCCTTGAGGTTTAAGAAGATATCCCAAGAAAATAAATTTTCCTCTGCTCTAAATTTATATAACACGCAATAGAGTTGTCCACAGAGCAGCATCATATCTAAGCCAGAATATGAATGTTAAAAGTAGGGGATTTTTGCTACAGATTCTCAACACTCTTTTCTACTGTTTTTACTTAAGCTTTTTTAAACCATTTCATCCTCAGCTCCTCCTCTTGTTAATTATTGTAACTGATAAACATGGAGATTCAGGGTTTTCCACAGCTCTTTATTGAATTCTATGGAAAAATTTAAAAACTGAGTTATTTTTTCACCATTTTAGATTGCTGAAGACTAAGATTTGTATTCAGATTGATTTTCAGGTATGTGGATCTACAAGACAATAATGCTGCTGATAAAGAATGGTTTCAAAACAGCAGGATATTAAGAAGTCTATGTTAAAGAACAATTTGAATCCAAGAATCAGACTGTTCTTTTGAAAAGATAAGAGAGACTAAATGAAGTTCAAAGACATCAAATGATGCAAAACTTTTACAATTGTTATACTTTTTTGTTACCATAGAATTCACTGGTAATGACTAATTGGTTTATTACTTTCTTTTTCTCATCTGGGAACAAACATGTGGACTTGGTTGCAGGTGGAGAAATTTTACACGTGCTGGCATAGGAAAAGATTTTGAACTTTGTCATTGAAAAGTGCATGGTCCCAAACAAAAAAGTTGCTCTAAGTTGTTCTAAGCTTTATGAGCAAAACTCCTGCAAAAATTAAAGGTTCAGTGAAATGCAACAGGACAAATGAATGAGTCACATCTAATTAAATCAGCAAATCAATCCTGGTTCTGAACACACCCCTGGATCTGGCAGAGGTGAGCACAGCTCTTGCTTGCTGCACAGCTGCACATTTCAAATCCATCCAGCAGAAAGAAGTGCTTGATCTCAGGTTCAGGTGAACAGAGGCTGCCTCCCTACATCCCAGACAGGCCAGGCTGGCAGGCAAGTGGTTCCTCCCAGCCCCCTTCCATTTCTCAGTCAGATGTCTGTGATTCTCACAGAAAATAATCATGATGTCTGAAGCTGGGTAAATATCGTTGCTGTTTGATTTGGAAAAAAAAATAATAGTTTATTGCCTATTTATCACTTAAATATGGAAACTACTAAGAAGTTCCCTGAGAGAGGCCTACAAAAGACTATGGAATTTTCTGGATTTTTTTTTTTTTTTTTGCCTATTGCCTGTTTTTGTAGAAGGAGAGTTGAAGGGAATAGAAACACATGCACCCAGACCCCCCTGAATGTGCTGCTGACATGGTTACACAAACCCACTGCCCTGAAGTAACTGCTGTCCTCCCCTGCCCTGATAACTGATTTCAGCATTTTTCATTTTATTCAGTTTGAACACATATTTCAAAATTATGGGTAAAAATGTGACCTGCTTTTTTTTTTTTTTTTAATGGTATGCAGTTAAAGGCAAACAAAAGCACAAACATTTTTTATCTTTCACTGCGCTTCAAAATGCACAGACTTGCTTTGACTTCAGTTACAGAAATTTAACAAGGTTTTCTTATTCTTGGATAAAAGCAGTCTCTTTCTGTCTTTATCAGTGTATGAACAGATTCTTACTCATCTGTCTGGGTAAGCCAGGCAAAAGAAGGCCTGAAAAAGCACTAAAGAACAGCCACCTGCAAGTTTCCTTGCTAGTAATCTGTTCTCATTTACCTGTGGTTTTTTCCCTTCTGTAGTTCAATTTTCTTGGGCTTTTTTGGCAAGGGCTGATACATCTTCTCATTCTAGAGTTTTCTTTTAGAATATCATTTAGTTCTGTGGTTACATGAAATCATAAAAATAAAACAAAACCCCACAGGTATATAAGTTTTTTAAAGTTTTATCTTTGATTATCAGATAATGTAAATTGATTTACACAGATCCACAATGTCACTAAATCTGTTCCTGTAATTTATTGGGAAGTGATCCTAATGTGCTTCCTGCACACTTATGTTGATGTCACAATAAAAATTTACAAAGACACATATTGAGATTAAATGGCAAACTGAACTATATGGAGTTGTCTATTGGATAATGAGATATTGGATAATGAAGAAAGTAAATAATTTCCACAGGATAGTCACATTTTCTGCGCAGGATTTCCTGTGGGAGGATCTTGTTCATACACTTTGTTTGAGTTTGAAAAAAAAGGTCAATTAAAGAAATGTTTTCCTTTCTTTTCTTGTTTTGCTTTTTGCCTATTTAATCTTTTCTTTATCTTCTGATGCTTTCTGATGTGAACTGTAGTACTGCTGGGGTGCTCTTTGCTTTGTCCTTTATTTTCCTTTACACTTATTCTTCCCACTTACTACTAGTAGTTCTTTAACTGCTGAAAATTTGCAGAATACTACAGAGAATGAATGGTGTAAGGGAAAAACATTTTTAATCATAAATTGTTATATTTGTAGCATGTTGATAAATGCATTTGTGCATAAACCACTTTGTATTATTGCTCCTTTCTCCCCTTCAGTACACTAATATGCCTATAAAAAGTCTTAAAAAGCATTTTGAACAATCCTTATAGTAATTGATATTTCTCATCTCAGGCTGTGACAATGTGTGATTTTTATTACTATAGAAGTTGTATTCAGTTCTAGAATCTGATTTATAGGCACCTATGAGATGCAGGTGTTGTTGCATTAGTTACAACCAGGCACAGATACAAGAAAATACAACCTCGCTGTACTGTGCAGAAGTTCAGGTTCAGAGAGGCAAAAAGGTGATGTGATAGCTTTCATTAGCCTGTAATAATGGTGCAGACAGTTTTTCCTTTTGTGTCTAGTGGTAACTTAATTTCATGGTCTACTGTGTAACTAGACTCTGCAGACTACTAGAAAATACGTGAGAAATTAAATTATTGATGTCAGCATGTTCCTCCTACAGATGTTTACAGAGAAAGAATTACTTGAGAAAACAATTATTGTCTTCTAAAACCATGAGGGAAAATTCATTATACAAGGCATAACTTTGGAAACCTAAGAGTCTACATAACCTAATTTTTTGTTGGGCTTGAAAGAAGCGTACTCGAAGGAGCCCCGTGCAGGGTAAAAGCTAAAACACATGACATTCCTTCTACAGGATATTGGGCCTTACTGCAAAATACTGCTTCCAAAATTCCCCACCTCTCTCCAAACTGATTTCCTATATTTCAAAAACAAAAAAAAAAAAGTCTAAGTTCTACTGCCTTTTTTGCTGCCTGCTGCCAACAGGAGGTGTAATAAACCCCAGAGCAAAATTTATCCTCTTCTGTACATCTTACTGTGTATACATAGAGACTGGCAAAACCTGCACCTCTGCCTACATACAAAAAGTCTTTAAATCTTTCTGTATAGTTTATACAGAGGTGCCCTAGCTCAAAAGGACAGTGAAAAAAAATAAAGGTATTCTGCTGGAAGAATTCTATTCAGCTGAAACTTGTGAGCTTTTTAGCATTCTTTTTTTTTTTTTTTTTTTTTTTTGCCAGGTCAGGATAAAGTTGGTTCAGGAAGACCTTGCTGAAGGGAGGTGAGAATGTTGTCATTAGCCACCATTTAGCAGGTTGGCTCCAGATAAAATATATCTTTTGGCTTCCTCCTTCAAAATCCAGAAAAAGAGTTTTTGTACTCCACATTGAAATTTTTAACAATGTTTGATACAGAGAAAAAGGATCATGCTAGTTAACTAAGAAATAAGATAATCCTAGTTAACAAAGAAAATTCTTTCAGTAACTGGAATAAATATTTACTTTAAAAACTTGAATAAGTATTTATTTGTTGGCAAATATTTGTAGTGTTTGCTAAAAAGGTAGGGAGCTTAATGTCTCCTTAACTTTGTGCGTAAGAAGTTAATTGCTAAAATTGTATAAGCTTTGAGTTTCTAACTGAAATGTGAGCTCTTGGTGATATAGATCTTTATCTTGAAAATGAGTCAAAAAGTAAACTTCAGTTCCACGTACTAGAAACACCCCACCTTTCCATTTACTGGGGAAGATGAGCTACTGCTGGCTTGCCTACTTTTCACACCAAAGTTTCTGAAATCTGGGGTTCATTGGTCTATGTTCCTAAATAGAACTAAGATGCATTGGGAGTTCTATTTGAATGGAATTTGTGTTCTAATTAAAATAAGAGCCTTGAATCTGCAGCAGCTCCAGGGATCCACCAACCATAATTTTTGAACTGCAAAATCAAAAATAAATTATCCAGCAATGGACCATGACAGAAAATCTGGAACAATATCAGCTGAGCTGGATCCTACGCACTGATTTTTTGCATTGGGTAAACTGCCATCATCAGAGGAATGAAGAGACCATCACAAAAAGAGTCTGTTGGATGTAAAAGAGAATTTTATTGTGCTTAACAAGAAACAAGAATAAAATTACTTATTTCATCATATGCATAAAGAAGAGTGTTGGACTTTAAGGTGGGAACAATCCTGAACTGTTTTATAATGTTTAACATCTGATAAACTGAGATTCAAAACCAGATGGGTGGTTGAAGATATTTTAAAGACATTAACTCTCATAATACCAAGGTATCAGTTGGTGTTACCAATAACAATGAATTCTAAGATAAATGCACAGAACAATGGGAATGTGATGTCCCATCCAGTCATTATGGACATACCATATTGCATACGAAATGAAATTAAGATAATCTCATCTGGAAACTGCACCACAACAACTATATGGTGACTTTTTTCCCACTTCATTTAATTTCTTTCCCCCTCCCTCCCTTACCTGTATATCTAATTCTGAACAAAGGTTAAGAAAACATCAGGACCTATGTGCTGCATTTGGCATCTGCTCCTGGACCCTGTCATGGCTTTTGCAGAGCCTAATTTGGATGAAGGAAACATGAGAGAAGGCACTTTTCACAGGTAAGCCGTTTTCACCTTTTTTTTACTATAATAATTTTCTTCACAAAAAAACCCCAAAAAATACTCAAACTATATTTGTTCCTTTCTCTGTTGTTCAGAAGTAATGGTTCAAATTCCAGCTAGAGACATTGAGAAAATGAAGTCAAAATATCAGATATGAGGGTTTTTTCTTTTTAGCTGCTTGAATGCTCAGTGAGTTTTTTCTACTTCAATGGAATAATAGAGCAGCATGCACCATGTTGTTTGTGGATTTCCATGTGCCATCCTAAAAACTATAACTCCCTCAATTACTGTGTGAAAATAGTGTGGTATTTTCTGTAAGTGGAGGATTTGTTACTATGCCTTTGTGGAGATTTTCTCCATTGCTGCTAGGATCTCTGAATTGGCTGGTTTTCTACTTCAGAAATGACTGCCTCACTACTGTGTGATGAAGGTTTCCTTGCCCCAAGAACCAGACTGCTGAATTGTCTAGATGCCTAGTGACTCCTGATCAGAAAAGCTTTTAATTATTACAAGATTCACCATATTTTTCATTATATTAATGATTTTAAATATGGACATATTATGAACACACAGTACAGAATACTACAAAACTCTTAATTTTAAAACATAGAGCACAGTTTTCTGATGTGGTAAATCTAATATAATGTTCTCCAGAAAAGTTGCACCTTTTTATGAAGAAAAAGTGATGCCAAATATTATCAAAGATAAGTTCTGGTAAAACACATGAGGCAGAATCAGTCACTACACCTATTTTAAAATTTGACCAGGTCAGATATAGCCTGGCAGAAAAATTTTCATCTAAAATAATACAAAAATTTCTGCAAGCATGCCTGCATTTTCTATCTCAATGTGTCTCTACACACATGTTCCAAAGGAGTGGCCAAAGAAGGGCAACAAAGCTGAAGAGAGAAGGGTCTGCACCACAGGTCTTAGGAGTAGTGGGTGAAGGAACTGGGGTTGTTTATTCTGAGAAAAGGGGGCTCAATGAGACCTAGAAACCTCATCTCATCTGTTACAAAATTAATCATTCAATTAATTAGATAGATACACTCAGAGGTGTTATGGTAGAAGTTTAATCTCTCCTTTAGTTTCTTTTATTGAGGATGATTTACTTTACATCAATAAACTAAATATTCATTGGTCTAAATGAAGAAAGTGTGATGTACTGCAAATTTAGCACCTTCTACAATGAAACAGATTTTTTTCCCAGTGGGAAAAAGTGAGAAATTAGACCAGTGCAGTGCATGTAGCAATGAACTAAGAAGAAGGTATATATAAAATTAAACAAGACATCGAACCAGAATTTACTTCTTTCTTTTTTGTATTTCCATTCAAATCATGTCCACAACTTTAGAACCATGTGCTTAATATTTTGCTTTTATTTTGAATCTCTAGATTTCAGAAGGGAAGACTTGCAACTAAAACCATAGATTGAAAAAGAAAATTAAGAATGTTGGAAATTTTCATATAAACAATATGAAAATTTAAAATTATTCACAGCTATCACAATTAAAACATAATAATTTTATACAGATTTTTCTTTTAAGATGAGGCACAGTGAACCAGTCTTGGTTTGCAGAACTCAGGTAGGTTTCTATTTCCTTAGAATATTTTCTTTCTAATATTTAGGTGGAGCTTAAATCTGCCAGCATGTGTTTCTCCTGGAATAGACTAATGGCATAAAAGTAATACTGATGAGTAATAGATGAGTGTAAATTTGCTTTTGTGTAAGTGAATCCTTATGGAATACCTTCTGAGCACAGAAAGGTAACAAAGGTTGGGATACAAAAGTATATGTGTGAAGGCAGCTCTGTTGCAAAAACCTTATCCTGAAGGAACACATATTACAGATTTGGCAAGGCCCAAAATCAATAAATTTTCATGTTTTTTACTGAGAAAATGAAAATTTCTAGAATTCAGTTTGATCAAATATGCAAGCTGAGAAAATATTCTTAGCAAGACCCTTTGCTCCTTTCAAAAAAGGCCTCAGAGCACTGAAATAATGATGTACTAAGCAATAGAAGTGGCATTTTCTCAAACACTACATCTTGCAGGCTTCAATTTTCAGCCTGCTCAGGGACTCCTGATCATGCAAACGAAATTGAACTCTTGCATGAACGATTTAAAAGGTGCTTTTATCCAGGGCTGAGTACTCTAGCTGAAATGCCCTAAATTAGACCATTTTGCTGGCACTGTCATGTCTACCTCCAAAACCCTCCATGGCTTATTGCATTCCCAAGTTAAATAAGCTAAATGGAAAGGGTGTGGGGCAAATACAGAAACAAAAGAGATTTTGCACTATTTAAAAATAACCAGAAGACATATCTGAAAGTAGATATCTCTCCCTGGTCAATATGTGGAATATATCCAGTGCTTCCAGGAGGTGTCTGAATGCACAGCAGGTTACCCAATGAACTACAAAATTCCTCTTACAGTCCAAGTGGGTGACAAAATCCAGACAGATAATCTTACCTGTGATAATTTTTTTCATTAGAGTTTCCATTCACCATACACCATAGAGGTGGTGGGTTGGGGGGGTGGAAAATGAAAAAGCCAAGCAAAAAAACCAGATCATAACCCACATTGGTCAATCTCTTGTGTTCAGGCATGAAAACTAAATCAATAGTTGGGTGTTTATGGTACCTTTTTACCTTCACAGGTTTAGTTTCTATTTATTAATTCTGTGCTGGTTTCACCACTGCTGCTGTTCTAAGAAGTTGTGACAACTTTCAGGTGATGCATCTGAAAGTCCTGCAAGCACAACACTCCAGCCTGTGAGGATGCTTCCTTGATTTGTGAGCAAAACAACAGTAATCAAGTGATGTCAAGTATGCAGCAGGCTACCTGTTTAACTGGTATGAAACCACCACCTAAAAAATAAAAATGTCACTGAGCAGCAGAATATCACATTTAGTAAAGGTCTGAGAAAAACATGTGAAAGACCCCAATCTATACAGGGTCTCCTAAGAAGATTAACTCAACTTCCTTAAAATATTTGGTAATATTTCATAGACTGTTATTCTGCATTATTATTTTGGCTATAAAACAATGAGATCTAAATTAAAACCATTTAGCCTTATAAAAGAGAAAGAGGAAATCAATCCACCTGAGGATGTGCACTGCACTAACATTGCACATGTTAATGGAGACTGGTGTATATCCTACTAGGGAGTAGGACAAAAGAATGATTCTCAGCCTGGTACTAATTTTTATTTTCCCTCAATTCCATTGCTGAACTGAAAAATTAGTTTGTAGAGTTCTGGCCAGAAACACTGATGTTGCAGAACATTTTCATCCTACAAAGTTAGCCTCACTCTTATAAAACAGCTTGGTGATAGGTGAGCTGCCTCAAACATCTTTTTAAGTTTGCTTTTTGCTCAGTGAAAGACAATGCATGCTAAATCCAGAGTTCAAGAAACTTGCAGGCCAGCCTGCCTGCATAACTTCCAGGTCATTCTCCCCAATAATTAATAAACATATAAATATGGTGTATTTTGTACATCAGAATCAAATCTTACATTACGTCTCTAGAAGTGAAAGACTCAAACATTTGATTTGCTGCATGATATGATACAGGATTTACCTTTGCAGCCTTCCCAGAAGTCATGATATTTTTTATTTTTTAGTCGCAAGCAATTCCCAAGTTCAAGCCAGAGCCAGGACAGGGAGAGCCTGCAGCCAGTGGTAGACAACCAGGAGAGGCAAATCAGCAGGTCCTGCCCATAGAAAATCTTCATTTCTGAAAAATGTTTTATGTTTTGACTGCTCATGTTGGTATGAGGGAGAATCCAGACATAAACCAAAGCACAATAAATCACGTTTAACTAGCTAATTAAAGCAGCTTTAACTCATACACCAATGCACTCTTGATGCACAAATAAAGCCCTAAGCAGGTATTTTTTCCTGGATAATAAAATAATTCTGTAAGGAATTTGATTGATACAGCTGCAGAAATTAAACATCCTAGAAAGTAACACATGATGGAGTATGTTGTGTTCTTGCAGCAAAAAGTAAACACAGTAACATTTACGTGGCCAGAGCACCATTTTGTGCCTAAATTGAGTGAAGAACTCTATGCAAAAGTCAAACTTTGGATGTGTAAGTCATAGAAAATAGTAATCCTTTTCCCTGCTGCTTCTTAGAGTGTAGTTTGCTTCAACACATTTGCATTCTGCTTGCATCTCCCAAGCTAGCCCCAAGGAAGCCTGGGGATCATGCCTTCAGCAATTCCCAGCTCAAAGAAGAGTGGGCTGCTCTCCTACTTTGTTGCCATGGCACCTGGAAAATAATTGGCATGTTATCACAAATGGTGGCTTTCAGCAGCTATGGCATGCAAGGATTGTAGCCTTAGCAGATATATCAGTTCCCCAGCTGACATTTTAAAGAGGGTTTCATGATGCATGAGCAGTATTGAAATGTGGGCTCAGGGCTGAGAGAGAAGCCTCGTATTTTCATCTGGAGTGACAAAACTACTTCTGACATATAAGAGAGCAAGGAGCTGGCTTTCAGATGACTTCTTTTTCTGAACTAGGATACCCAGTGGTCACCCCTGACATCTTCCATGAGCTTAGTTGCTCAGGTGAATAAAGAATCTATTAGTGGCCCTGGTTTTTGATGGAAAATTTTCTTTTCTGTTCCACAGCTGTTCTTACAATGCTGTTTTGCATGAACTCAGTCTGCTTCAGCTTGATCATCGTTGTAGAAACTCTACCAAAAAACTTCTCTACCAATGAGGGAGAAATTTGAAACTGTTACTATTTTGATCCAACCTGTTTAATTATCCAAAACTGAGTCATTGACGTATTAACAAATTTTCACAGTGAAAAGTCATGAAATAATAAGCTTTAGCAATAATAATTGGTTAAGTCTGGAAAAGAACATAATGCAAAAATCATTCAAATTTTATGTCTATTTTATTCTCCAGACTTTTAGTTCAGGGTTTTAGGTGATTTTTTTTTTCTTTTAATTGAAAATTGTTTGGAATAAGGGTCATATTATGTGTGTGCATGTTGTCAAAGTAGCTAAACATGGATTTTAGTCTTGGCCAGATTTTCAGGAAAAACTATCAGCTCCAATCTCTCTGTTAGAGAGTTCTGCTTCCATATTAGAGGAGCAATCAAGACTGCAATAACTATGTCGTCTGAAGCACACTGATGAGGACAATTTAAAATGTAATTTCATGTCTACCCACCTTTCTGACCCACTTCTCAAGCTCTGATCAGAGCCAACAGAATGGAAGGAAGGTGGGACAGAATTATTCAATTCTCATCTGCCTCTATTGTGCCATTTTGATGACAGGTTCACCTTTCATGTTCCTCTGTGAAACAGAGCAAGGCAACAGAAGATCAAGTGAAATAAAGTAGTGGTGAAAGTGTAGAATAAAGCAGAATAAAGGAAAATAAAGCAGACCACAGTCAAAAGCAAGAATAGATTAAATGGGGAGAAGGGAACAGAAGTGGACAGCTGGAAGTGGAGTGAGAAGTCAAGCAGATAAATCATAATGGAATCTGAGGAATTGCAGCAAATTTAAAGGTGCAGGAACTGAGATGGAAAAAGTAATCATTAAAAAGAAGACTGTTTTCTCAGAGTACAAAATCAGAAAAGAAATGGTGTCTAAGAAGGTGTAGGAGAATTATTCATCAAACAAAGGCACAAGAGGAGAGGAAACAGGAGTAAGAAAGGTAACAGCAAAAAGATAACAGCAAAAAGATTGGGAATTAAGAATGTCATTGAAGAATTGGAAAGCAAATTAAAATATCTCAAAGAGCTGGAGGTAGGAAAGCATATAGTGTTGAGAAGTGAATGAGAGTGTAAGTAACGAAGAACACATTTCATAAATAGAATCAAAATACAGAATAAATAAAAGATATAAGCACACATATAAAGAATAACCACAGTAGACAAAAGCCTTGTGCCGTGTGTGTATGACTTAATTTGCTGTAGGAAGAGGTAGTATTTTTTCCCACTGCTGGTGTGGAATTTGTTGATTAAAAGTATTAATATATTATACTAGTGAAAATATATTTCAAAGTGAAAATATGTGAAATTTGCACATTTCACGGTGAAATGCTGGGCATCCAGAAGATAAATGGATTTGGTATCTACAGAGCCTGAGGATATGACTTGTTTTCTGCACTTCATTATGCTCCCCTACCTGTGGCTTTATCCTATCATGCTGATGCATGCTGAGTGGTATCATGACCTGTAAGTGATTTGAGTGAATTCACTAGGACCTCTTGCTGAGTAAGGACAGGGTTGTTGCTTTGCCTAGGTTCAACAGCAGAATTTCCTGAATAATGATTAGGCAGTAAGATAATAGTTGTGAGCAAGAAGGACAGAACTGGATGCTGTACATAATGAGTACATGCACTGGTATGGGTGCACAGCAACACAGTATGTTGTCTATAAATGTAAACTGTCAGCAGCTCTTGGCAATGCTTCCCCTTTCCACCAAAAAGTGCAGGTGAAAACCAAAGCAGAACAATAGGATATTGAATGCATGCCTTGCTTTTCAAAAATATTGCAGTGAAAAACACTGTTCAGGTATCATGTCCAGAAGGTATAATGTGGTCTTCATCACATCCTATTTTTAATCTGTGTTAAAAAAACTGTATTCACTTTGAAATGTATGATAGATTTTTATGAAAATCCTGTACTAGAAAGTGAATAGATTATGGATGGAAAGTAAATACAACTCCCTTTTTCTTAATGCAGTCTAAATAAATAGAATAGATCCTAAGTAAGAGTATCTGGAATACATTTAATCACTCTTAGCTGACAGGCTTCCACCATCTTGAAATCCTTTTTTTCACCAAATCAGCAGAACATTTAAATATCTTTAAATGTAAGGAATAGTCCAATGACAACGTTTTTAAAACTTGATCATTCTGGTCTTACCATATCTTCTGGTTTAGAAGAATAAAAAAGAAATAGTATCTGACCTAATGCCAATTAAAAAAAAATCAGGAAATTTTTGCAGAACTGGTTTCACTGCCCTGAACTGAGTGAGAATATTAATCTGATTCATCTGTAACTTTCTTTTCACTTCATGCAGTAAATCAAATATTGAGAGAGGAACAAGATTGTTTCTCTTTTTAGCTGAAGTTCTCCTTTTATGATACTTGTCAGTCTCTTAATGTTTCAGAGGTTCATTTCTGAGCACAAAAACCCAGTAAAGGTTTGAAGTTTTCATAATGAATGATCAAATTACATTTGTGTCTAACAGATATGTTTACTAAACTTAATTTTCAGAGTACACCTCTAGGAGGAATAAAACCTGTAGGTCACTCAAGAAACAAAGCAACTAGATACATAATGGTGAAACAAGAGTTCAAACAGCATGATTAAACAATCAAAGAAGACTGCAAAGACTAAATAAAGATGTGTCTAGGTTTATAACAGCTGGAAGTTTTCTGAGAATTCCAATGAACTGTCTTTTATTATCCATAGTATAAAATACTGAAACTTAGGGGTTTTGTTAGCATGACTAGAAAATTGCACATAAGGGAACATTTGGAATGATGAATCGAGGAGAGGAAAGTGAGAAATAGTAGCAAGCAGATAAATGCAAGTGTTGTACTACTCATGCCTGTCACAAAATGCCTCCTACTTAACTCCATGCCTTCGGAAATCCATCCCAGCTCATGTTTTTTAACTGACAAAATATACCACACTGGGATCTTCTTTCTTAGATCTTTGCTAAATGGATCTTCTATGCCTAGGAATAACTTTTTCTTACAGTTGCTCTGTTTTTAATGAGCCAACACACAATGGAGATGTATCCATGAGTGAAAGTAACTTCATATATCTTCATATATGGCTACAGTCATGCAGAAAATAGCAATCAGTCACAATAAAAAGCAATAAAAAATAATGCCAGAAATGAATGTAGTGCTATGTATTTTGTCACACTGTCTGGGTTTGTGATTTAGTAAGATTTCACAAATTAAATAAGCTGGGGCCTAGTATAATAAACTTGTGTGTTTGCAGACAGATTAATTTACCAGACCCATCATGTAGGCACCTCATGAGTCACCTCATGGACTCCAGCCCTACCACCCCAAAGCCACCAACCTCTTGGGCATACAGGGAGTGGGCCAGTTGCCTACACATGCTCATATCCCCTCGTCTTCTCTGTCACCCAGCTACTGCCAGAAAAGCAAAAGCTTCCAGCACGACTCCACTGAATTCTGAATAAACATTTATATTATTTTTTTAAGAAGGTTTGTAAATGGGGGTGAGGTTTCTTTTTAGTTTAGCAGAAATGTGCTGCTGCTGCACAGCCTGCAAGAGAGGGCAGCTGCAGTGGTGATGTCCTGGCTAATTGGGGCAGCAGGTCCCCAGGGTATTCCCACCATGACTACTGGGCTTTCACTCATACTCTATCTTCAGTATACATCTGCGAAAAAAACATTGAGTCTCCCCTAACTTTTGCAGAAGTGATTAGATAAGGCATTCTCAGGAGTAAACTTGCTTGGGGTAAAGTACTAGGTGTGGTATCCAATACAGAATAATAGATGCATGAACTCCCTCCAACATATTCTGCATTAAATCAAAACAGACCCTCTTTGGTTTGTTCAGAAAACTGTTCTTCCATTTATCCTCTGCCACTTTGCATCTGTATCTCAAAATTCTTCAGTGTCATCAACTGAGAAAACATTTAGTTCTCATATTGTGCCTCTTCCCAACAACAGAGCCTATGTTTAACTTTTTTGTCTGTAAAAAAAAAAGCAAACAAGCGTCCTGAGGACTTTTAGACACCATCTTTTCAAATTTGGTATCTCTAATGATGTATTTCCTATAAGACTATATCATTTTTTGCAGTTCTAGGGTATCTCACACATGGTCATGAAACTGTGCATGTTCTGTACACTTTTACTTTGTTATAAATAAAATATCCATGGGGGGATTACAGAACAAAAGAAATCCTGGCATTTGTCATCACCTCCTGCACAAGATCCTCAAATATACTAAAGTGTCTAAATCCTGTTGCAAACACATTAAATCTAACACAAAGACTAGAAAAGCAACAAGGCAGATATGAAGGCAACAAAATCAGAGTATATTTAGTACACTCTGTCATTGAGGTTGATACATTTGCACTGTGTTGGCTTAGTGCCCACAGGGGGATACCACAAAGGATAGAGAATGCTGAGGAGCATTTTTAATAACCTGATGCTCCAAATGCATTTCCAGTTCTTTGCAGCTCATTCCAAAACTTATCCATGCAAGGCTGTTACTAGAAAACCTGCTGTGGCAGGGCCATTCCTGATACTAACTCCATATAGCTATCAAAATATTTTCTGTTAGACATGTTTGATCTAATGAGAAGAGTCACTTTGGAGAGAATTAGAAGCCAAATTTATGAATCAAACAGAACCATAAATCTTTGTAAGGTATTTTATAAATCACACAAAAAAAAGTGCAAATCTCAGTGTATATTTTTGGAAATTAAAAAATTATGGTGTAAAAGTAATTATCTTTTGCAGTGCCAGCATCCTGTCTCATTTAAAACAACAATGCCTAATATCTCCTAAATCATTGAGCAGTGATGGAACTCAATATATAGTGAGACAACATATGATTTACCTGATCCCTTGTAGGCTGTTATTTATATCTGTTTTCCAAGCCCTAATACCTCTGTAAATACACATCTCTGCATTTTGTCATGTACGTTGGATCAATGTGCAGGATGGGCTGACTCTAAGGAAAATCCATTTTCCCTGGAAAAGATTCAGAAAGCACCATTAATCCACACTCTACACGAGAGTCACTTGGTGTTTAAACAGGTCACTAGAGTTACTCTGTGCCACAGAAAAAGAAAAAAAGTAAGGTTATTATCACATGGTAAGATTACAAGTCAGGGAGAGGAAGTTATTTTTAGTAGGCTCTGCTATCCATAGATCCTCACATATATTTTTTTACTATTCCATCTGGTTTTTTTTCTATGTGCCTTAGTATTATTCACTTCCCTAAATCTTTGTTCTAGATGTCCTAGAACAAGCCATCACCATAGGAGACTAGTCCCGTTGAATTCAGAAGAAATACATTGTTTTGTTTAAGATTGCCCAGATTCATGATCTGGTTAGTAGCATTAAAGAATGTGGACATATTCCACTTCTAAGTGTCTAGTTTTTAGACTGAAGTGTTTTCAATCTGGTATGAATTGACATCACTCACTGATTTTCATACATTTTCATACTGATTTTCATACTTTTTGGTTAAGTGCTGTAAAAAGATGAGCCTAATTTCTCTGTTTCTCTTCTCTCCTTGTGTAATGCTTTCAATCACTCTATTACATAATTTCATATTGTAAAGGCTTAAAAAAATCCCCCACGCACAGGAATAACAATAACAACAAAAACAATCCAACCCTGAGGAACTTGTCCTTAAATGGTTGAAAATTTATCAACAACAAAAATTCAAAATTTATCATCAACAGCTCCTAATATCAAGGATATTAGGAACAGGCAAGTCAGGATCCCTCATTGTTTTTAATTGCAACCTTGCAGCAACTTGCCTATCTCATTAAAAATCTTCCTGACCTCTTGGTACTATTTCATGCGTCCTTAACTGGAGGTCTGGATATATCTGCATCTTTTGTAACCAGAGCTGGCCTTTGCTATTTCAGTCCCCTGAAGAATGGGAATGCATGCACTCTCTCCTCTGTATCACTTATAATTTACTGTGCTCACCAATCAAAAACTCTACCTTAAATTGTGGAATGGGAGCCATGCAATCTCTGTGTAGATGGAAAACCTAATAGTGTAAATTGAGTGTATTTCAGGAACAGAACAAGCAAATTTAAAAAAAAAAATCACCCTCCAAGGGAAGAGTTTTGTTGTTTTGGTGTGGTGTCCTCACATCATCCTGGACACACACATTTTTCATGAGACTCTTCAAGTCACTCCACACCCATCCCTGGGGGGAAAACACTTTACAGAAAGACAAGAAATTGCCTTTTTGTTGCTTTGCTTCTCCATTATGCAAGTAGCAGAAGGCAGCATAAGGAGCCAAAGAAGACATGCATAAGGCAGCTCAGCTGTAATTCAGAGTGTGCACTCCTCCCCAGCCATGCCCCCTTTGTGGCTGGGGACACTCTTCTTTCCAGAGGTTCCCATAAGGGTATTTCCCTTATGGCCAGCACAAGCTTCCTCCCTCCAGCAGACTGACTGGGTAACCAAAGGGGAATTTGCATTTAAGTAGAGTTTTCTATTGATCAGATTTATCAAATGAAGCTCCACATGTAAGGTCCCAAGTGTGTGAGCTGAGGCACACATTGGCCCTTAGACATGGCCATGTCCTTGGTATTGCTATTGCTCCTCTTGGGGTGAAAGGAAGAGGCTAGTTGCTGGAAAAGGATTTGAGCTACAGTTTGGTTAGATGTTACTCTTCTTGATCTTCAGAGAAACAGAGAAACCTAAACTGATGATACATTAACATTATCTAGCTTTGTCTTCTGTACTATGGTCCCCTGTTAAGATATCCCAGAGCAGGACTCTGTAAAGTGAAGAGAGTATTGGGATGACTGCCACTAGGGAAAAGGAAACTGAAATCCTGATAGTTTATAAGCAGAGATATATTAGGGAACCAAATGATGCAGAAAACCTGTGCATACACATACTAGTGAAAATATAGGTTTTTTATAGGTTTTCACTGGAATAGAGTTGATTTTCTTCATGGCAGCTCACGTGATGCTGTTCCAGATTTGTGACCAAATCAGTGTTGATAACACACCAGGGTTTTAATTGCTGCTTGGCAGGTTATACATGGATAAGTATTTTTTGGATGGGAGCTTGAAAATAAGAATCAAAATGTTGGAAATTTGAGTTTTTATCAATTTTGTTATTTAAAAACACTAATTTGTCTCAAAGTAATTTTGTATGCTAATAGTAGCTATTTATCAATGTCAAAAAATCTCATTACATGACATTATATTAAAAATCATTGTAACTGAACATTTTGGATTTTCAATGTCCTTTTTTATGCACTTAAGTTGCTGTATCACAGGTTAATAAAGCGATTTATCTTTTCCTGGATAAAATATTGATAAAAGAGTCAGCAGCTATGAGTGATAAAGGTAATGGTAGCACTGTGAATTTTTTTCATTCTTGATGAAATCTGTTAGCCAGGGAGGGCAGCAACAAATTTTGTAAGACCATTAACAAGTTGAGAAACAAAGAAATAGCCGTGTTTCCATTTAATTGGCATTTGGTTCTCTCTAGATTAAAAAGCATGCCTTGGAGCCCAAATGTATTACTTACATATATTTCATGATTTTTATACTGCTGATTTTAAGAACAAAGTAACGATTGTTGTCACCTCCCACAGTGTATGCACTCTGCATCATACATGTGTCCCAGGTGGAAAACAGAGGAAAAGCAAAAATAATTTTTTTTAATAGCAAAGTTTTCCTCTTCTTTCAGCCTTCATTCTAGTGCAAGGTTGCAGATAATAATGCTTGACTAAGACATCTGCTTTTTTTATCCATTTGAAAAAATTTTTTTCTTTCTTTTAAGTTGCAGTTAAATACTAAAAATTTCCAATTTTTTTTTTTAACTGAAATTTCAAAGAGACTGATGGAGGAGAACAGAAGGAAAGGATGCAGAGTGGGAAGAAAGGAGCGAGTTTTCCAATAAAGTAACATTCTCATCAGAGATTGTTCTGTGACTCATTTATTTGGAGACACAACAATAAAGTGGGACAGTGGGATGCTGAGATGCTAATCAGGAATGGAGACTGCTCTTTCCCACACACTGCAGTGTCACTGCAGTTCTCCTCTTATCTCTGAAGCTCAGTCCTCAAGACATACATTCCGTTAGGTGATATAAAAGTAAGACTTAAATTACAGCCTTTACCATGGTAATCTTTTCTTCCTAAGTTTTATATCTTGGTGCTCTTCTTCCTCCCATGTATTTCCTCCCATGTCATTGCCTTTGTTCCTTCTGCAAAAGGGGGACCAGAACTATCCCCAAAAAAGGAAGAAGTCAAATAGTCTAAGTTGTCTTAGTCCTCTTTGTATTTAAGCCTCTGTTCTCAGACATAATAATGTCTCCACTATCACTGCTGTGCTTTGGTGGGATCTGACTCAGGATCAATCTTTTATCTGCTGTCTTGGTACTCAGTATCACAGAGGTTTTAAAATGCCCAATCACATACAAATTTGCCTATCCTTTGTTGTGATTTTGTTACTAGCATCTCTTCTAATGTATCTTTCTTCATTAACTTTTAAATATTTTGCTCCAAGAGCTGCACTGAGTGTTGCTCATTTTGCCTTTCATTTTATTATTTTATGTAACAGTTCATTTTTTCATTGTGTGTTTTTCTCACACAGGTTATAGAAACTTAAACACACATGATACTCCTACAGTGGTTGTATCCAAAGTGGCTGGAGTGGTGTCTGGCATAAAATAACACACAGTAGAGGACCAAAGGAAAATAAGCATTCAGAATAAATTGAACAGAATCTATTTGTATTTCCACACAAACAATGCTGAATACCAGCTGTCTGTCTGGCAGATTTTTGTGCCTGTATATGGAAAATCAAAGTAAGTAGGTGTAAGAAATCACACCAAAAATTTTAAAGTTTGTCTCCTAATGATCTTTGTCATAGCTTAGCTATAATATCTTTCTCCTATTTTACTGGAAACCGTGTAGAGGATATTCTTTCTGTTTACATGCAAAAAAATGAAATCCAAGCAATCAGTGAAGGTCAAAACCAAAAGATTTCCACAAAATTCAGTGTGTTCACTACACTTCTTAACTAGAAAATCAGTGTTTGTCTGATACAGCAAGAAAAAAGTTGAAGCACAAGTGAAAGGTCCAAGTTATCTGGAGATAGAAGTTCAAATTTCTCATTCACTAATTTTTTTTATTGCAGCTGTTTCCTTGAGTAGCAGTCTGCATTTCCTTTTTGGGCATAACCCAAAGCCTGGCATACATGAGCTGAGAAGGGCAGTAAGTGCAGGTGAATGCTTTGCTGGCCACTGCCCCCCAGAGCTTGGGGAGCTGACCTGATGATGGTTGTGAAAAAGGCTTGGGAGAAGACTGGGATGCTGGTGGGCTTCAAGTTTCTAAGTACTCTGCTAAATGCTACAGATTTTTTATGGGACAGAGAATTATCAATTCAAGGGAAAATGAGAAACTAGCCATGGCTCTCTGATCATAACAGTTTGATGCAGGTCTTGTTCAAGTTTGACAGATCAGGTTTATGGTTTGGGATGACAGTCTAAGTGTTTATCTGGATCTTTTCAATACCTCAGACAGCAGGTTTCTCCCTGAGATCCATATTTCTGACTGCTACCCATGCTCTGGGGCAGCAGCTGCACCCTGTAATTGTACACAATGAAGTTAGGAAGAAACTTCTTTTCCTCTGAATGCTTTATGATTGTGTCGTGGTTTAACACCAGCTAGCAATTAAGTCAAATTAAGTAGGTGGGGATCTGGGTTGGATGAGTGACCAGGTTGCAGGACACTGGGCCAAAGGGCAGTAGGCTCTATCTCCATCACCACCCACTTGAGAATTCTGGGGGTGATACCACATGGTATGGAATATCCCTCGGGTCACTTGGGATCAGCTATCCTGGCCGTGTCCCCTCCAAACAGATTCTTAATGTTGTGGGACATAGGCCTGACAGGGAAAATAATAACCAACATTTAGAGAAAATCAGGTATTTCAGACAAACACAGAGACCAAAAATATTATGAAAAATAATAAGAACTGCAGCTGGACAGATCTGGATGTACTCAGATCTGTAAAGGACAAAGCGTTTTGGTTTTTTTTACACAAAATCATTGAAAATAAATTCATTGTACTTTGCTGTGGCTTAAATTTCCTTTAACCAGTATCACCTACATTTCAATAGTCATTGCATTCATTAAGGACAAGCTGTCAAGTAAAACTGCAGCAGCCCTGGGTATGTGATTGCGACGGGCTCTGGGCAGTTGTGCAAGTTATGATGAAGAGCCTTTATCAGGACTGAAATGAGGGGATTGTTTTTGTTACACATGTCAACTTGTGCCTTCCTGAATACTTCTACAGACTGTTATAATCCCTTAGTTAAACCCTGATTTTAAGTCAAAATACATAAATCAATGAAGCCATACTTTTTGATTGTTTTGAAAGGTAAATTATCTCCTTACTTACTTACCTGTTTCATAGAAAAATGTTTGTTATTTATTATCTTTTGCATTTCATGTCAAGAAACAAGGTGTGTGAAAGTGACTTGACTCAGAAATCCTTATAGTTTGGAGGAGTTACTATAAGACTTTTTTCCTATTCCAGCCCCTCTAGCACTCTCTGTGAAAGCAGTAAAAAGTGTAACTTTACTAGGAAGGAAAGAAAGATCAATATTTCAAATTATTTATTTGTTTAATTAACTATCTTGAAATAAATCAAGCTGTGGTTCCAAAAAGCTTCATATTTCTTACAGGCAGCTGATCAGATACTTGCAGTGAAAGCCATTAGCAAATCCCATGTGCAGTATCCACCATTTGTGCCGTGCATTTACAGATCTTTCCTGAGCAAGTGGTGGAAGGGTAAATAATTTGCCTTACAGAGCAATCTGAGACTGTTTTTCATTAAATGCAGAGCTACATGAGCTGCTTACAGAAGGGAAACAAATTGCAACTGGAGTTAAATCTCCAGGGAGAAAGTAATTGCTCCAGCCTGAGAGACATTTTGAAAACTTTCCTAAAACATAAGTGTAAAAACCTCAGTGCCCCAAATGCACCAGATTTCAGTTGCCCCATGGATTGTTCATTGTGTTCACCACAGCCTGGATTTTCTAGAGTTATGTACAAGTGTGGCACAATGGCTGGACCATAAAGTCCCACTAAAGGCTCTGCTGCCACCAGTCCAAGCTCTCAGCTGAGCTACAGCTTAAAAGTTCCCTGTGCCAGAATTAGTGCCATATCTGGCACTAATTGTGGAAGCCTAACTGTGGGTGAGGTATCCAAAGTCACCAGATGAAATAATGGGATGGAAGGCTACATCTAAACCCTCTTGAAGAGAGATTTAAAGGACAGGGACCCATTCGGACCAATTAGAGAGGAGAGTAAGAAACACTCGATATGTAAGAAACACTCTGGGAGAAAGCACAAAGGGGTTTGCAAAGCAGAGAGGAAGAGACTGAAGGACAGTTAACAGTGATGTCAATCTAATTGCTTAGAGCTTGATCAAGGGTCACATTTAAAGTTACACTGACCTGACTTGCTTCAGTTCATGTGATCAAATAAATTATGTGGAAAAAAAATTTAAGATATTATAAAAAATATTGTAATGGATAAACCAAGAGCCAGGATGCATTCTGGTAATGCTGAAAGACATAGATATATAAAATGTTATATTTATGGAATACGTTCATTTGCTGAAAGTTGTTACCAAAGATCTTTGTGTACAGATTGAAGACAGAAATTTTAATCACTTGTGACAATTCTGTACATCAACTCTTCATGGTTTTAGCTCTGTGTCTGCAACTCTAACGGAGAGGGAAAGTTCACAGTGTGGTAGAAGACAAAGTATGTCTATTCCTGGAATTCATTCACAGGAATACCTCCTCTAAAAATAAATTCCCTGGAAAGAAAAGAGAAGGGGGAGAGGAGGTAAGCAGCAATTGTTTCATTTATTAATTCAAAATGAATAGTGACATATATACAGCATATACGCATAAATATCTCAAGTTTTTTTTATGTTTCCCACATCAAAATAAGTTATAAAGCAATGCAATGACCACGGGCTTTTCTGGGGTCTTGTTCTTTACTTGGGTTAAGGTCTCCTATACCAATCGAAGCAGCTGGAAAAATGAGTACAAGAAAGAATGAGAACATGTGAAGGAACAGGAATCTTAAGAGAAAGGAAATACAGGAACTTAAATTAGAAATGCAGCTGATTTTACAATAAAGTGATTTAAAAAAAAAAAAATCTGAAGAATTTAAAAGCTGCTAAGTAGAAGAAAGTTGACACGAAAACCTCAATGAGCTGCTGATACCAAGCTCTAAATCTGAACTAATTTTTATATTAATTCTCAGTGTTTTTTTTGTTTTCTAGCTTAATCAGATTTAGTTACTTTAGTTGCTTAGTGGCTTTTTTGCTCAACAGGAAAGCAATAGAACAATTCCCCCCTTTATATTATTTGTTCCCCTCTGCATTTACTTTATTGCATATCTTTCTAGGATGTCTCCTCTTACTCATTCTCTCTCTAAATGAGACAATATTTCAATTTCCTTCCAGAGAGTAGCCTTTTTGATAACACTTCTTTTCTGTTTGTGAACCTTTTAATGCTGTCACATCCTTTTCTGAGATAGAAAGATAAGGAGTGAGCCAAATATTCTGAAGAAGAGTCTATAATTGATCTTGCTAATGACAGTATTGGATTCTTTGTGCTGTTTTTCTTCTTTTTCACATCTTGTTCTTGCAAGCAATGTTTTGGACTTGAACAACTATTAGAGCAGAAGACATGAGCAGCTTAAATTTCCTTTCAATTGTACAACAACCTGATTTTTTCAATCCTTCAACTAAATGTCAGCAGTATACCCTTCCTCCAAGCATTCTGACCTCTATGAAGGTGTTCAGAGCTTTTTTAATTATTTACAGCTCAAATCCTTGCTCCTCAAATAGCCATGCTGAAGTAGTCCATCCTGCATCACAAGAAGCATGCATATCTCCTTTCTCCTCTCAGGTCCCATACAGTGAGCTGCATTTCATAACTTTCCCAAAATATATTTTTAAAAAACCCAAAACTCAGAAAAGCAAGGATGTGGGATTTCAGGTTCACTTTCCATTGTAACTCTCTGAGGGGATGCAAATACATCAGCCTAAATTCATTTTACTAACATCTTTCACCAGCTGTGAGAAGGAGAGGCAACTTGCCATCAAATGTTCTGAAAGACTCCAACTATTATTTATACTTATAATAAAAGACAATTTTTGAAAACAGTACTCCCAAATTAGTCTCCTCCTTCCCCTTAATCTAGAAGCCCTTACCCAGAGACTTATGAGCCTGTCTTGTGCATATCTTCCTACCATGAAGCCACCTACAGCTTTCCCTGGCACCTAACCAAGCCCTCCCTTGAGGTGTCAATGCTTGTCTAATGAGGTGCTGCTCCTCTCTTCCCCCTCTTACTTCCCTTCTCATTCCTGCAGTCTCTCATCCTCAGCAGCCCTTGGCTCCTCATCCCCAGCTCTTGCCTGCCACTGCAGGGGGATAAAAGTGTTTGGGGAAGGGGACCACACCTCCAGCATGTCCCCTCCATACTTCTGCTGACCTTGGTCCAGACACTCTCCTGATCTTGGCATAAGCACTCCTGCAGGTGTCACCCCAAGAAGTGCTTAGCCTTTTTATTTGTACAACTATTTTAGCCTTTTGTTTCCCCAATTCTTTCTCATTCAGAAAGTGCACACTGCTAACACAATTAGCAGTGCTTTCCTGTAGCCTTTTGCAATCCTTTGCATCCACTACCTTTTCAATTGTTTCACAGTGGAGCTCTTGCTGGTTTTTCTCCAGGTAGGATTTCTAAAATTCCCTTAGAAGAAATCAGGGAAAATTTATGCTGCTTGTTGCTTACAAGTCTATCATTTTCTGTTTACAATCAAGGGCGATTCTGTTGTCATTTTCCTTACAGAGCTGAGTTTTATAAGTGCATATTAGATATGTTTGTTGTAAAGTGTTGCCTACATTTACATGCTGGTGCACCTCTCAGTTAAATGACTCATACAGATCAATGACTCAAAGGCATTTTATATGCAGATATATTCTATGTTTATCCTGCAGACCACCCACTGCCAGCAAATACAATTATAATTCCGTAATTGGAAGAAAGCTGGGGGGATGCAGGGTGTGTCTGCCTTGCTTGCCATGTGTATGCATGTACCAGTGCATGGCTGTATAAAATGCATATCTGCATACTCACTGAGGGTGAAAAATAAAGGAAATGAAGCGAATTAAAATGTCCTGGGTAATATGATTGCAACACATTCAAAAAGTACCATATTTGCATCAAGTGCACTGAGAATGGCTGTGGAGGTCTCCATTAAGAGCAAGGCTAATGCTACTCAAACCTTCTATGCTGGTTTGCCTGGCTTTGGCAGAACATTTAAAGCACAGCACTCAGGGCATGGGATGGAGGAAGGGCAGTGCTGTGGTTCTGCCTCACCCACAAGCACACTTTTCTGTCACTTCATATCTTTTACACAATTAAGATTAATTAAGGAAATAATTGCAGAGGAATAAATAATAGAATTAAATTCTGCTGGAATGTGTTTTTCCAGGCTTTTAAAAGTAAGGCAGCACAAGAGCAGCAAAATAATATAATTACAAACAATAATTTTGAAAGAAGACACCTTGCTGTGATGCAATTTGTAGAAACAGTAAAAATGACTGTTTGCAGTGCTAGTAGGTGTTTACTTCCATACAGAGACGGCTGGGAATTTCTCATCAAAACATGTTGAAATAATCATGCTAATTTTGTCTAAATCAAAGTATAATTTTCTTGAATACAATTAAATGTAACATAAATTTTCTGTCCTTTTTGAAAGGTCATAATAACTGACAGGTAAAATACTTACTAAGTAAGAGTATTTACTAGTACTCTTTTCTCTTCTGGTACCTCATTTTCTCCTAAATATAAAAGTAATTTGTCTTTGCATTGTCATTCAAATGGAACAATGAAATATATAAGTGGAGAAAAAGGATGTGCTTGCTCTGAAAAAATAAGAGAAATGTTTCCATGAGATAGCAGCTCTCTTTGGCCACGTTAATGAAATTGAAGTAGAACATCCTAACTGCATTAACAAGAACTAGCATCATGCTAGTGACTGCAGTTTCTGACAGTGAAAGACAATTAAATAAGAGACACGACTTAGAAGTTTGAAAACAATTTTGAATTTTAATTTTTAATTTTTCCAAACAACTCAAAATCTAAATATTGAGTTTAGAGTTTCCTTTTAAAATAAGGTTTTTTGTAATATTAGTACTGGAAACACACTTGAAAGAGAGTGGAAATGAAAACAACAATTCTTTATTTCACTATTTATTTTACATAGATACTTGGACAGACATTGCAGCATGAAGACAAATGTATTGCATAACATAGGTTACTATCATTCTCATGTCAGCAGAAGAGATTATTTCAGGCTTTATAGCAAAGCTATCCCATGGAAGAGGAATGAATCCCATGGGGCTGGGAAGCAGAAAACAGTTTTGATGACCAAGACCTTCAGTGCCTGGGTAGAGCAGAGGGGCAGCCCCATGGCTCTTTCCTTCCATGGAGAACTCATGGGTGTGGCTGTGAATTCCCAGGCAGGCAGCAGAGCACCAGGGGACTGAGAGAAGCACAGTGCTGCAGCTTTATGTGTGAGATTGTGACAGCTCTGAAAATGTAAAATTCCAGGTGTGTGTGTGCAAGTGTGCTGTATGTCTCTGTCCTTGTCTTTTATAGATAATGATTTTTCAGTGACTTTTTAAAAATAGTAAGCTAGAAAAATTTCAGTCAGCAGTTTGGCACTCATGACAAGTTTCAGTGTGGCTGATTACATCTGTATTTCCGACCATATATTAAATGTGTTAGGTATAGACAGCAACATTTTTTAATGCATGTATTCTTCAGTTATCTCACCAGATAAATCCACTGTCAGGGGCTGGTCTTTCTCACAGTCCCAAGTGATTTCTAGAGGCAGAAATTTAGCAAGGGAAGTTGTTTGAGTTCATTTTCCAATAAGCTTTCAGTAATACATTGCTAGATTTTTGGTTCATGTCATTTGGATAATTATTTTCCCATTTTTCCAGCTAACCACTTTTAAAGTTAGAGGTCTGCCCTGGACTCATGTGATGGTATTTCTGAGAGGGGACACCATGGTCTCTGCATGCCCACCCCAGTGGAGCACCTCATTTAGGATCTGCGACTGCAGATTTTGTTCTCCTCTCATCCACCTTTCCACCCAGTTGTCTATTTAAATAAGGTGCTGAGGTTAAAAAAATAACCCCAAGCAGTTATTTTCCTACCAAAAAATCCCCTAAAAAAATTGATGGACTGCACACCATGGATTTTACATGATGGGATTTTGTGGTCACTTTTTATTTATTTTCAGCTATTTGAAAATGCAACGAAGATGCCATGACCATGGTTTTAGAACAAAGTATCTGCTTTATTTAAAAGGATGAAAAAGTGATATATGGTCTTATATTAATGAAAACCGTCTTATTTTCATGAAATAACTATTTCATAGTTATTCATTTCATAGAATAACTATTCACAATTGAAATTTTGGACATATAAGGTTAGAAGAAATCTTCCAAACTACTTAAAATAATTTATATATTCAGTGAAAAAATATACAATTTCTGCAAACAGCCTGTTAACATCAAATTTCTAGCACCTGCCAAACTGCAGCAATTTCTTTTTTTTTTCCTTTTTGAAGTCAAATTTCACTCTTTCGAGTCATTTATGTCAGTCTGGAGAAGGTGACACACAGTGATTCCAGTCAAATCCTGTATGTTGTGTCAAATCTACTGCCTGCTGTGCCTCATCAACCATAGCATTCATGTCACATTTATACATTGTGTTATTGGAAAGGGAAAATATTTTCCCTTCTGTTTCCCCAGGTTACAGTGTCAGTGCATCACTGTATCACTCAGAGTTCACCACAGACCACACTCCAGTAAAGGTAAATAAGTGAGATCGCCCACATCATGATTTTCAGAAGTTAAATCCTTATGCCTGAGTAATAAATCATCAGTGCCAGATGTTTGCCAGCAACATTATTTAAACCTTATTTAACAGGCTGCGAGGGCCCCACCAAGAGGGTCATCAAAATGTAAATGAGCATCTTGAAGAGAGAGGCTTCCAAGGGGTGGGCAATTAAAAACCTGCAGTCTTCATAAAGGGAACAACATAGGAAGTGGTGGCAAAACATTGAACTGGTGTGTGTCAGCCTCAGACTGCATGGATCTCCCACAGGGGTGCAAGGAGAAGCAATTTTTCATGCTTATCTTGCAAGTCCTGACTGTGGCCATGAGTTTCGATTAATGTGGGCACTAGAAACTGTTTATTTTCACAGGCATGTTTTCTGATAAGCTATCTCCATCTTTTTTATCTTTGTGGCATCACATTGAGGCAAAACATTGAAAAGTCCCAACAGAATTAATTGCTGCAGAAATAGCTCTTGACAATGACCAGCCTGTGAAAACATATTCATGCTGAAACTCCCAAGCAAAGAAGTGCTTTACATGATTAATGCTGGTCATATCTCCTGTTTCTCTTTCTTCTGTGAAGCCTGAGTCCTTACAGCTTGCTGAAATGCAGCAAAACCCCCACTGGCAGATTATGGCTATGCATGATACATTTCAAAGAGCTTTCTTGCACTCTTGACTAGCTTAATCTAGGCTTAAGTTGGATGCTGCACACAAAAAATTACATACTATTTTTAATGAGTCTACTGAAACATCTAGTCCTATTCAAGAGCTTCCTTCACATGCAGTTATTAAAATATGGTGTGGTATAAAAATGTCCTCTTCCTACATCACAACCCACACCATGAGGCTACCAAGGAACTTTATGAATATTTTCAAAATGTTTGCAAAACTACCTTTCACTTTGGCAAGAACTACTGAGAACTTCACCCAGAACAGTCTGTGTCCCAAAAAGCCTAATGGCTGCTGCTTGCTGTGGTGTAAGAAGGAATCACTGTTTTCCAGACTAGTGCAAACAATAAAGCTCACAGGGAAGGTGAACCAACCAGCTCCTTTCACTTCTTAAATTATTTTTACTGTCTTAATTGCCCTTGGCTCTGTTGCAGCACTTCAGTCAGATTTTTCACTTGCATCAGCCTTTCTTTAAACATTGGTCTCTCTTCTATTGCTCTGATGTCCTGACCAAAACTGCAATGAAGAAGACATATAGATTAGCTTAACAAAACATAGTAGTGTGCCCACCATCTTTCTGGTTTGTGCTCTTTGTGCCAGTCACTAGGTACAAGCTTATTTGGCCTGGAAAAACAAACCAAAACAACATTTTTCACTGACTAACCTGTTGGGGTTTTTTACTGTTAAGTATATGAGTAAAAGAAGCTCGAAATTACATCCATTTCTCTTGACATTTTGGCAATTTATGCTTGCACATTCTTGACTTGAAGCTTTCTCCTACAGCTGCAAGAGCTTCGTCCAACACATTACTGCATCTTACTGCAGGACTTTCATCACTCTTCAGTCAGCCTTGTTTATTACACAGTGCTGTGCTTGATTGCACCTTCCTTCAAATTTTCAATTTGCATCCTCCAGTTTAGTTTTACACCCACTAAAGGATCAGAACAACTCTCCTCAATTAGAGCTTTTCCTTGTGCATGATTGGTGATGACAATAATTCAGGAGCCGTAGTAGGAATCAGACAAAGGTGGTCGTGACCACTCTGAGTGCTTGCTCTGGTTTTGGCTGGAATCAAGTAACTTTCCTCATGGTAGCTGGTACAAGGCTGTGTTTGGCACCTCTGCTGGAAACAGTGTTGATAACACAACGATGTTTTAGGTATTGCTGATCCAGGCTTGCACAGAATCAAGGCCTTTTCTCCTTCTCAGCCCACCCCACCAGTGAGAAGATGAGGGAGAGGACAAGAAGTTGGTGGGGGCACAACCAGGACAGCTGACCCCAGCTGACCCAGGGGATATTCTACACCATGGGGCATCAGGCTCAGCACATAAAGCTGGAAGTAGAAGAATGAAGGGGGACTCATTTGTAGGGACAATATTTTCCTCCCCAAGTGACCATGATTTGTGACAGAGCCCTGCTTCCCCGGCAGTACTGAGCACCTGCCTGCCTGTGGGAAGTGGTGGATGACGTCCTTGTTTTGCTTTGCTCATGTACATGGCTTTTGCTTTACCTATTAAACTGTCTTTATCTCAACCAACAAGTTTTCTCACTTTTACCCTTCTGTTCACTCTCCCATCCCATTGGAGGGGAGTAAGCAAGTGGCTGTGCGAGACATAGCTGCTCTCAAGGAATTAACCATAATGATGCTTTTTAAAACAGCTACATTTCCAGCTAAAAACACAAGAAAAATCTTTGGTTGTGGCCCTAATCTTGGATCATCCTCTAGATGAAATGCACTTTTTGTATTTTGGATCTGTAGTTTCTTCCAAAGCATTAGTGCTTTTGGCTGGCTGACCACCACCTTCCTCCTACCAAATTATTAATGATACAATTTATCAAAGCAAGTAGTCAGATAAATGGTTTGTCCTGTCTCCTTTGCCTTTTTGCTCTGTCAAATCTTTTTCCCACTCACATGGAAGGATGAATGTCACAGCATATTCTACTTCAGCCTTAACCTGAAAGAATTTGGGATTTGGTGTTTATTACTTAAGTGGGGGAGGAAGGAGTGAATTTTGGGGCAGTCTTTACATGGAAAGCTAATGTGGGCTACACTGCTGTTAACTGTCCTGAACCTGAATTTTCTGATATGAGGAAAGCCCGCAGGGAGTTTTGGAGGGAGGCATACTTTATCATATTTTTTTCTGTACTGTTGTGACACTCATTTCTCTACCATTGCCAGCTCATTTGACCCTGCTGAACTGGTGGAATAAGCTTTTCAGAGAGTAAGTTATTAACAATTTAAAAATAAAAATTGGTAGTTTGGTTCTAATTCAGCAGTAAGAAAATTATTCTTCTTCTAAAACAAAGGGACCTAATGTCTGGCAATTTATATTTCACACTTCTTGATTGAACAGCAGAATTCTGCCCCCTAGGATGCTGAAGAACTCCTTCCAAGGTCCATTACTAATAACAAAATTCTATAATCCATTCTCTCTTAAATTCTTCTGCTATTTGTTCAAAATCATGCAAATCACACACAGCTCAAAGCTAAGTTTAAATCTTTGCCTTTGTCCCCATGTACAGCCACTAGCTATCCAGTTTGATCAGCTTTCAGAGAGAAAATGAAGAATTATTCATTTTGTTTGCTAGTCCTCTTTTCATTATTCTCCTTAGAAAAATAATCATTTCCCTGTGGTCTCCAAAGAACTTCATAAAGTAGTTTAATTTTGTAAGTTCAGCAGAAATTCAACTCTTAATAGTTCCTTCTGGGCCAAGGAATAAGTAATGAACTCAATCCCACTCCACCTCTTCTTTATTAAGAGTGTGTTTTGCAAAGTGGAAAATACAGTCTGTCTTGCTTGATTGCTTGAAATAAACACCAGGTCTGCGTTTTAATTTTGATCTTCTGATTACTATAAAAAATGCATCTGAGTAAGTGAGGAATTTTCCAAGTGCTTTCCCTTCTTACACTGTGTTCAGCACAGAGTGACTCTTTCCCAGACCTATGATCTGCTGTGCCTGAAGCTCAGCCCTGATGATGATGACATGACTACCTCCAGCTGCACAACACACTGACATCACCTAATGACCCATCCCCTCAGTGCTACACAATAAAAGTGATAAAACTGTGTGCCTTTCACTCCTTAACTCTTCTCTGTCAGTATGATTTGGACTAGAAAATACCTACCAGTGAAGGTGTCCAAGCCATGTCTCCTTGGAAGCCACCTGGATGCTAACATGTGCCATGAGCAGTGCAGCTCAAGTTTTTTAATGTTTCTTTCACTTTGATCCCCTTCTGGAGCATGGCTTGTACCAATCTAGCATTTGTTACTTCAAATTTCACAAGTGGGGAAATTAAGCACTTGCTGTGTCTCTGTCACCGACATGTTTTATGAAAAATCCTTTCCTTAGGATTTTTCCCCTCCTGAGAAGCTGAGAGGCCTCAGGAACAAACTGTAAACAATTCTTATCTGCTGCTGTGGAATGCAACAGGGGGAATCTGTGATTGGCCTCATCAGGCTGTTTCCAGTTAAGGGCCAATCACAGATCACCTGTCCGGCCAGTCTCGGTCAGAGACAAGCCTTTGTTATTCATTCCTTTTCTATTCTTAGCTTAGCCTTGTAGTGAAATCCTTCTCTCTATTCTTTTAGTATAGTTTTAATATATTATCTATCATATAATAATAAATCAAGCTTCTGATACATGGAGTCAACTTTCTCGTCTCTTCCCTCATCCTGGAACCCTTGTGGACAAGACTACATGTCTCCAAAGGCTGTGATGAGATGATGATGGTGTTTCTACCAAAGAGCTGATTTTTTCCCTTGCCACAGTGAAAATTGCAGCAATGTATGAAAAAGTCATCTCTGTAGCTAGCAGAACAAAACATATCCAAAAATGTTAGTATGGGCACAGACAGGTGTTCATTGTAATCAAACCTTTTCAGATGGAGAATTCTCAAAGCAGTTTTTCATGGAAAAAGAATTTAAACGGCAGAAAGAATTTGGAATAGGTTAGAATAAATCTTTTTGGACTATCAGGGGTTCTCATATTATGCAACAGTTCTTGATGCACAAAGCTTTACAAATAATTTTTTAAAAAGTTTGATGTGGTCATATTGATTGTAATGAGATGATAGAGGCAGCTTATACTTTACTTGTACACCTTTGTTATCAGTTAACCCTGCATTAGGATCACAGTTTTTGGTGTGCTGAGGACATCAAAGAGAAAAGAGACAAGTTTTAAGGGGAAAAAACTTAAGTTTCAAAGCCAGGAAGGCTCTTTAAAGCTGTCTTTACATTTTAAAAAAATAATAATTTGGTCACACTCCGCTCATCAGTGTTTTCTACTGGCTAATGGAAGCTGTTCAACATGCAATATGATGAGAGTCTTTCTTCTGTGTAGATCACTATCCATTTACTGAGAGAAATACAGAACAGTAGGTCCCCGTTCTGGCTGCAGACACATAACTGTAGGTTTGATGACATCTGCTATACCATCCCCTGATAAGCAGTACTCAAGGCTGCAGAGTTGTTTTAAGAGGGAAGTTTTGCCTTTCAGTGGAAGAGTTACAGCCTGTAGGATATCTGCTTTCTGTCTTTGGAGACAGCATATGTATGCAGAATGAGAAAAAAAAATTATGCTCACATTATGGTTTTGTCAGGTTAATTGGATCCAGTCCAGCATGAGATTTCTAATTTCAATTTAGATTCCATTATTTTGACAAAGATGCTGCATATTCAGGGCAAAAATAATAACTGCATTATATTACCTGCCAGACTGAACTGATGGAAGTGATGATTTCTGAGTTTGAAGCCACAATAATTTTAATTAAAGTTAAGAACTCTAAAGCAGCCTGGCCACATTACTAAATTCACTGTCTTATTGTTAAATGATTTTTTGCTATTGAAAGATAAGAAAGTTGTCATATGCTTTTGTTTCATTTTAGTATGCTTTCAAATCTGTTGGTAACATTCAAGTGTTGCTCTTAAATAAATAAGTTTAAAAGTTTAGCTAATTTAAAGGTGGTTTTGTTTTTATAAATGCCCTCATTATTCCTCATAATATTATTTCCTTGCTACTGTTAGAAGAACTGATTGCTTTCTTTAGTCAAATATTGACCAGGAGAGCATCTGCACTTGTAATCACCTAGTATGCTTCCTCCAGAATAAATATTTATAGATTAAAAAAAAAAAATCCTATTCTTGTTACACAGTTAGTCTAACTTCATGGACTCATCCACAGTCATTTTTATTCCTTCACTGTCACAATGGGAGCCTAATGTACTGTGCCTGCTAATAGCATTTCACATTATTGCTACCCTGTGTCTCCTGCTTCAGGCAGGCAAGCAGCTCCTACTGCTGCTGACAGGTACTGCCTAAAAAGAGTGCTGAAACACTGTAGAGGTTTCTTTTCTTTCAGTATGAGGCCTTAGGAATTTTTTTTTACATATTACCCACCAGAAATTGAGAGGTAGCAGCTTTTGGTTGATATGGAAGGGAATATAATAGCATTAGAAATAACTTAAGATTTCAAGTCCTTGTGCTCCTGTCTAATCTTTACCTCCAAGTGGTACTCCCTGAAGAGCCTGGGTTCAAGTCTTCCTTGCTGAGCCAGTGCTCCTAAGGTCAAGGAGCTGAGTTTGTCTTGCAGCTGAAGCAAGAGACTCCCAGATGGGGATGCACAGAACTGTAAGGGGTATTTCAGAGCCCAAGGGAAGGCTGATGTTTATGTGTACATAGTTGGTACCACAGATTTCTGATTACTCATGTCAATCCTCAGGACACGTTTAGATGATACAGCTGCCACAGTTCTCCACTACAGCTCCTGGAATAGGCTGTGTTCAATAAATGATAAGGCAAACATGGAAAAAAACCTCCCCATCAGCTCTTTTATCCACCCAATCTCATTTCATTCAGTTAAACTACTTTACACAATTCAATTTCTATGAAGGAGAGAAAGAAAATAAGCAGGTCTTTTACCTAGAAGCAGATAAAGATTTGAAAGAACTGAGGACTTACCAAGAATTGGCTTCCCCTTACCCTGAGATGCCAAGTTCCTTGTTCTGGGACTGGGATCTGAGACCTCAGGGTTTCACAGTAAATTCTGAAGCTTGGGGCACGGGAGAGACCCCTCCATATCCCCCATGCATTCACCTTGACTCCTTTCCTCCTTGACTTTTTGAGAACTGTTTTTGTTGTTCTCACTTGTTGACAGCTCTGTGCTTGCTTTATAAAGAAAGGTATTGGCAAACTGGAAAAAAATAAAAGGATAAACTGAAACAAAACATGCCCTAAATGTATAGACCTTGGCAAAAGCATGATGGTCTATAAATAGCTAGGAGTTTAAAGACAGTGGATTTTAAAGACAGTGTTGGGATAACAGAAGTCATCTTTTATGAAATAACGAGATTTTATAATCAAATGATTGAGGTATGTTTATAAATGCTTTAAAAAGATGAGCTATTGGAAGTCTCTCTCTCTTTGCCCTATCTTCCATATTTCCAAAACAGGGAAGGAATAAGCCATCCTTTTCTATAGATTACATAATTCCATGCTAAAGCGGCATTTGAAAATACCCCAGTTAATACCCAAAGAAGATGTTCTTAAATGCAAAATGTGTCCAGAAAGTGAAGATGGCCATAATCAGAGCTAGAAGCTGCTGAGGCCATAAACAGGTATCAGCTCAATGCCCTTGTCAACAAGGAGTGGGACACAATCACTATCTGTGCTAGAAGGGATGGCCCAAGAGGGAGCATGGATCCATGAATTCACACTTAGGGTGCACTCCTTGGGAGAAGTTCACAGGAGCTTGGGATGAATTTCAAAATAATTTCTAGAGGAAAAATCTTGGCAGCCACTCTCAGAACAACTTCTGCTCTGCAACCAGTGCAGCCAAGCCTGTAGGTTTGGACAGCCATATTCCTTCTTATGCTTTTTGGGTTTACCACTGTGAACATTTCATTGCCTCCTGAATCTTTCATTGCTTTCTTCACTGTGCTGTAGTCCCACTGGGTTGACTAACTTGACCCACCACAAAGCCTGTGACTTGCACTGAGTGCCTGGCAATGGTTACAGCACAGTTAATAAGCTCCTGGCAGATGTTCTTTGTCTTAGTTTTGCCCAGAAGGACACCAGCTTCTGTGCTGCCAGGCTGTTCCACACTGCAACCAAAGCATAGCAAAAAACTGATTAGGACATTTGCTTTGAAGGTGCACTCTTGATCAAATGAAGCTTTTAGCATATGTAAAAATCCTCTTCAAACTAGGGTATGTTGCTTGGACACTTTGAGCATGACAAATGAATCAAACTTCAGTCCACATCATCCTGTGTTTTAGTTGTTCAGGCATTTTTTTCAGGCTCTAAAAAAATGGAAAATAATAACTTTTTCTCCAGCAATCCTCCTCCAGGTCACTGTATGTTGGGGGTCATTGTTCCATCCATGGAAATAGCAGTTCTTAGGACATTAGTCACCACTGAGACTTGGTACCTGTTGGCAGCTGTGCCTCCATGAATCCCTGAGTCAGGGGGTTTAATGCATTTTTTTTTAAAGCTCAAAGTTTTTTACTTAACCAAAGAAAGATTTTGGATCTGAGTTTGGTATCTTCCATGGAGGCCAATGACATAGTTCAGGGTAATATGGTAACCAATAAATAGAGAAAGAAAAAACCCACCAAACTAAACCAAGGAAAGAAAATTAATTATGAGTTTTTTCTGCAAAACAGAATCTCACAGAGCCTGAAAGTTTAGAATTAGAATGTAAGGATGCCAGATTTCAGATTCAGAAATGTACAGGAAGAACTTTCTTAAAAGGAACACCATTTTAATGATATTTCCTGCTGACTTATTGAGCATCACTGACTCCTAGCTGCTGATGACAGTGCTTAATTGGTTACTTCTGTGTCTTCTGCCTGTTTTCAATCTTTCATACAAACACAGCAAGTCCCCAGCAGTACCCCTTAACTGATAATTTCAGACATTTATTCTTTTGACCAAGAGCAGGTGAAACTCTCATATTCACCTCTCCACAGGATAGCAAGCTGTCATACTAAAAAATATTTTAAAATATCCACACCACTAAAATTTAAGCACCAAACCCACATCCCTGAACTAAACCAGTACAATACAGCCAACTTTGCAAAAATAATTAAAAATAAAACAGTTTACCATATGGGACTCTGTCAAGCTCTGTGCCTGTGGGTCTAGGCTAGTCATCTCAAAACACCTCCTTGAATCTAACATTTTTTTACTTTTAAAACATATAAAGGCAAAGCAGAAACAACAATAATAATAATATAAGGACTAACTCAGTATTTTTCACAACAGGGTGCTTCCTGTGCAGCAGATATAGATGAAGCCAGAGTAAGACAGGCAAGTGTATAAACCCTCCTTCTTTTCACCCACATACACAAGGCCAAATACAGCTCAAACAACAACATGAGTTTAGAAGAATTTTTCCCAACTTTTGTGATTTTTATTGCAGAATATCCTTTAGTCTGAAAAATAAGGGCTAGAAAAGTTCCCTTATAATTTGCATACACAGATTGCAACTTCTACTTAATCTGCAGCATATCTTTTAGACAGGCTACCTTTTGGATAGTAAGCTTTAAAGGCTGGACAACCCCGTATTTTTCTAGGCAAATTAGTACAGTGTTTTTTGCTCTTGCTTCTAAATTGCATATAATTTCTATTCTGAATTTGTCTAAATTTAATTTTCAAGCATCGGATTTAATTATCCTTATTTTACTAAATTAAAGAAGTCATTATAGGAAGTCTTCTCTCCACTGAAGTACTTCTGAAGGCCATGATCACATCACGTGTTCAACTAATCACCTACCCTGAGTCCCTTAATCTCTCTAGACCTCAACTAAAGCTTGTAGGTCTTTCCTGAACTTTTCTAATCCTTCAGCATCATTTTCCAAAGTGTGGGAAGAATCAGACCTGCTCCTGCTCTGTAGGAGCCTCACTGTGGTGACAAAGGACTATTACTTTCCCATCCTTTCCTGGCAATTCTCAGCTCAAACTTCCATGGACTGAGTTGACCTTTGTGTCTTCAACACTGCAATTGGAATTTGCATTATTTAGACATGCCAAAAGGCATTTTTCTCTGCTAAACCTGAATAACTGCTTTGCCCCTAGCAATACATAGAAAGTTACCTGGTTCTGTGAAATTTACTACTTTTTCTGATAAGGACATTTTTTAATTTCTCCAGGTCATGAGTAGTGTTGTTGGAAAGCACAAGGAGCTCAAAAAACATATATGCATATAAGGATTATGCAATGTGAGCATGATGAAGCAATGTTTAGGTTGTACAATGAAGCTTGTTTGCTTTGTGAAACAACATAAATGACCAAAATATTTGAAGATGTTTAAACTCAATATAATACACGGTTACTAAAAACATTTCTAGTTTTAATTGAAATTGTTTGGGAAGAATAAATTTCCTGCTCAGGCCCATGTGAATTTGCATGAACTTAAATTCCACCCTTTGTGTTGCCCTAAGCAACATTGCCCTTAAGTACATGTAGAGCTCAGGCTGCACACTATGTCACATAGTCAAGGCTGAATCCTGAATCCTCCCAAATTTCTATAATTCTCCTGCAAATCTTTCTTCACCAGCGATCCTGAAATGTTTAAGTACTTTCAGTACCATTCCTGTCCCTGGATTTTATTTGTGATGTTTATTTCAGTGCTGTATTTTAACTTCCTGTGCCCTTAAAAAGAGGCATCCTGCAAACTTAATCAGGAAACCTGATGCCTGCACAAACAGCAAATGCAAGACTCACAGCAGACCTACTTTGCAGTGGGTTTGACTCCCATTTTCAGTCCTAAATGCATTAAATGCTCACTCCAAAATGATTACTTCAGCAAAGGAAAAGCCATGATTTGAAATTGGTTTAGTCTGAAAGTGTACCTGTAAATTAGTTTCATTTCTGTTCAGAAGGTCGAGTGCCTAAAAGCAGCCAGTTAAACATCAGGCACCTAGTAGGAGAAGGGCAGTGTACCAAAAATTCCAGAAAGGATATCTGGGTCTCAGCTGTACCCCAGCTACCACTTCAGTCCCTCTTCATTCCTTCTTTGGGTCTCACTGAAGAAGCTGGGGCTGGAGAGCAGAGAGTCAGAAAAATCTCACTGATTTCAGTGTTTATCTGGGGCTTGTTGAACAGGGTGTTTGGAAAGAAGACTACTTTCTCCATGTAAATTGAACAAGAATTTAATCTTTAAGTCTTAGAGAGAAAATGATAAGTGCAATCCACAGTGCCACTTCCAAAGTCATTTTGTGAAATAGTTGTGCTTTCAGAGCATTTAAGAAGGTACTTTGCTAATTTCAACATACTTTACCTATAAAAACTATTCATTGGAAAATACATGTGACAGATTCTCTGTAGATTTATTAATGCAATCATGATGAGCAAATTCAATGAAGACTTCCAGGGAGGGTAATTTCACTTAAAATTATGGAGAAAAGGTAATTTATACTGAAATAAAACTCTGGTAAGGATGAGCATACATGAACCTGCGCTCTTTTTTTTCATATTTTGGGAGTTTCCTCTGATTCAGACTTCTTCAAGTTTTTAATTTTCTTTTATAGAATACCTAGCTGATAAAAAAAAAAAACACAGAAGGAGTTTTTAAGACTGTCAGGGTGTCAGGTTTTCTGTTCCAATATAGTGACATGATTCATTCCTGCCTGAGAAATAGGCATATTTCATCACACTTAAGGGGTTTTGATGAGAGGGAGGGTACAATCACTGCAACCAATACAATAAAAAAGTTAAATTACATTCCAGTCTCATCTAATTAAGACTGTATACACTGAGGAAGCACTGTCTGCTCTGTCAGAGTAAATAGATTTTTTGACACTATTTTCCTATATTCAGAATGCATAACTGAAGGAACAACATGCTCAGATATTACTCTGTACACGTGTGAAACCCAAAGTTCAGGAGCATTCTTTCCACTATGGAAATGCTATTTCTTCTTGATTCCTGAAAAATCAAGGGATTTTTTTCTCAGGTAGCCTAAAAAAAAGTATTGAGATCATCTGAAAATTTCCCAGGCTAGGGACACAGGTTCCTGTGCCAAGTCTTATTAGAAGAATAACTCATAATTTCCTTTGACCTTAATGAAAGCAGTGTAGTTAAAGCCATGGTAATAATTTTATGAGACAGAGCTAAATCTCTCCAGAATACTCACACAATAATCAATTGAAGCAAATTTTCAGTAATGTCAGAGCAGCAGAAGCAGATGAGCAGAACTTACCAAAGCCATGCTAGATAGGCTGGTATGCTTATTTGTCACGTGTCTATCTGACTAACCAGCTCAATTACTTCCATCGAAGGTGTCTGAAATAGAGAAAGATCACTTGAGTTTATAAAATAGTTATTCTTACAGCTGTTACTCTAAGTGCTGGTTGACAAATAATGTATCAATATATTATGAAAAATATGAACTTAGTCATACTTAGTTCCTGGGAATGTGCTCCTTATTTAACCAACTGTGAAAATAAATTCAGACATTCCCTTGATAATTGGCACAAATGTATCATTATGTTAATGACATCTCTTGAGGATGAGCTGCAAAATGAAGTTTACTTGGGAATATTTCCAGCAACATATATAATTGCAGATTTCAGAAAACATTTTCTTTGAACAACAGGCACTACTTCCTATGATCATCATTCTTCTGTGTAATTATCTTTTGATAGTCCCTTTAGAAAGCTGATAGGTCTAATCAAAGCTTGCATAATTTCTGTTTAACATTTAGGAAAGTTAGCAAGTCTTCACCAAAGGAAAACATTTCCTGCAAATAGTACAACTCAGCTCATTACTGAAAGAGATACATGAATGTATCACTAAGAGTTTTTCTTTTCTGGTAAAATTCATGTTTTGTTAAATCAAACTAAATTTGACTATGGGAAGTCTGGAGATTTATAACTTTTTAAAATAAATATTAATATTCCTAAGTATGATATATACAGGAAACAGAATTCTTGCCAGCAGACAGATATAATCATCTGTGTAATCAGCAAGAACACTGATTATAAATAAACAGTCTTTGGTTAATGGCTCCATCCCAGCACTCTTCAGCTGGTGCTGTTCCAGAGGCAGTCCTGCACAGGGGCAGGCACAGCCCCATACACTTCTACCAAAATGCAACCTGGAGCTTGGGCTACTGTAGTGGCAGCCCTCTAGTTCTGCCACTGTGAGGTTTACTGAAGGATAGTTTTCCTCTTTTCTTTATTGTTACAAAAATTGCTTGCTAGAAATCCTTTGATTATACTCAGCTGCCTTTAATTTTATAGAGGCAGAAGGGCCTTTTACTGATAATGTAAAGCCTTGCACCCTTCTTGGCCCACGTCTACCATTGCTCTCAAAATCAACGTTTCTGATACAATGAGGTATTCATGCAGTCTGCAGTTTCACTAAATTTATTTCCTGAATCTTATCAGGCATAAAGAAATAGCCTAGCCCACTGGTAAATGTGAATACAGACTATTTTACTGTTTGTGCCTTCTTTAAATCTGTCAAAATGTTTTTAAGACTAATACGCAGATGGATGTTTACTGCATGTAGTTCCAGCATCTTGAACAAACAAGTCTGAAATGTTTTCAAAGCACTTTGCTGGGTAAAAGCATAAGCAAAAAAATGTTGTTTGTGCAGTAGTGGGTGAGAGACTTTCATGTGAATTTTTTTTTAAATTAAATTTAATTTGAAATGCTCTCTGTATAGAAGATTTTATTGCAGACCAGACTGCTGATGCACTGTGGAAAACCAGATTGAACCGAGCTAAGAAATAAGGTACAGGACTACTACAGGACTAGCTTCTTATGGTGTGATGGGGCCTTTGAGTATTTTCTTGTTCATATCATCTTTAACCTACAGAAGATCTTCAAGTTGCAGCTAAATATACTTCTAAGTGACAATGAATGTGATTTTAGCAAGAATTAGAATACAGAAGACATATTATGCCATTACTACAGTAAGGAAAAAAGATGGCTTTGTGGTTAGGATGTAGTAGGGAAATTCTCAAACTCTGAGATGTATCTTCCTTTGTGTTGCATTCCACTGCATTACCTATGTTAAAGTAAAGGCTACCATCAAAGCCATACCTTCTGAAAGTTAATGCTTCCAGGGACAAAATAACTGTGTGACAAGATCTATAGAATACTGGATTGGAAGGCATCATCTAATGCAAACTTTTTTGCCAAAAACACAATCTAGACAAGGTAACCCAGAAACCTGTCTAGCCGAATCAGAAACATCCAGCACCATGAAATGCACATTTTGCTGTCCCTACTCCTGAAACATGGTGGTAAAATGTTCCCTAAGCCTTCTCTTCCCAAGACTGAATAAATGCAGTTTTCTCAGACTTTTCTCAAGTGACAGATTTTCGTGTCCTTTGATCATCTTTGTGAGCCCTCTATGGACCCCACTAAATTTTCTTAAACTAATATTTGTTGCTACAAAAATGGCCATTGTGTATTCCAGTGAGTTTAGAGGAAATTACTCAACATCTTGTCTGTTCCGTGCAGTGTAAAATAAGCATAATACCTGTTAAACCACCTGTCAGGTGGATTTGAGACAAACATACGGATACCTGGAAAGAAGAGGCCTCAAAAACATAAATCCAGATAAGTTATCCCCAGTCTTAGACACTGTCTAGATGATGTGCATGCCTCTCCCTGACTCATCAGACAAATCAGATTTCACTCACCGTACCTTTGACACTGGACTTGTGCCAATGGGCTTGGTAGTCACACTACCTTAGCTGTGACTTTCTGGATTTGCTTCTTTGCCCTTCTCACTGTTATTTCTTTTCAGGCATCAGACATGTACATCATGTAACTACTTCAAGCTACTACCTGATAATTTTTAAATATATTTTTTCAACAGGTTCTTAACACTTGTAAAAGGAATAAAAGTTTTGTTTTTATGGTTTCTCTGTGTCTTTCAAACAAATACAAAAGAGAGGGAAAGCACTGGCTTTCTGGGTGTGTCATTTTAAAACAGAATCTTAAAATATAGTGTAATCTAAAAATTGTTCACTAGTGAAATTCTAGAATTCCTTTTTTTTTCCCCCCAGAAAATTATTAGTCTTCATTCATTTCAGAATAATTTAAATATAGCTTCCTTATGAGTTCCAAATATTTATTTGTGCATCAAAAACTCCTAATCAGAACAGGATTAACAAAAACTCCTCATAAGAGACAAATAGATCAGCCAATGGAGATTTGAGTCATTAAAGATGCAATAAACAGATGTTCATCGTGAAATATATAGCTCATTCTCAAAAAATAAATGACTTAAAGACTTTCATTACAATGCCTTGGGTGCCTAAATTTTCTTGTAAGGGATAACGGGTGTCTGCTTGAAACAGTGTTTTCAGTCCTGGGCTGATGGTCTCCTTTACAATCCCAGCCCAAAAAATCCTGCTTTTTGCTTCCTATTCTGCTTTTCCTCAGAACAAAAAAATTAATGGTACAGAAGAAGTAAGGAGCTGGCTTCTCAATTTAGCACTGATGAGCAATTTTTAGAGACTTTGCTCTATTTGGAAGGATACCAAATAATGACTGTTTGAAACTAATATTTTTTTTCCCCTGCTATCAGATGGGAGATTGGATGGTGCTTCAGTCCTGGGTGGTGGTCTGGGTTTCCCCATGTCACTGTCCTGGCATCTGTCCATGTACTTCAGGGAAATCTGTAAGATTGGAACAATTTCCCCATATGTCCTATTAAGGGCAGTGTTGGTAAAATACAATTGCAGCACTGCTACTCTGTAGCTGCATTAATGGTCTGCACACATGTGTGCCTCTGTGAGGAGGGAAGCCTGTACCCAGTGCTGTTCCCTGCTCCCCAGCACAGTCTGCAACAAACATTATCTGTTCAGCTGTGTCTCTACAACAGACATTCTGTCTGAGCAAAGACACTCTCTGAGCAGGAATTAAGTTACCCTCAGTATGAAAAGCAATTTATTGATCCAGTCCCTGATAGATATCCTTTTGACTTAATTTTTACCTAGTGTTAGCAAACCATAGACCTTTAAAGGGAAAATTCAATAACTGCTGTTCCTCTTAGGTACTGTGTATCTGGAGCTTTAAAAGCATACAAACTTGTAAGAGGAGTCCTATTCTGCATGGGTGAAAAACAGGAAAAAAGAAATCGAGAGAAAGTGGTACCTTGCTTCTTTGGCAAGATCAGAATTTAAATCTTTGCTTTTTCTGAGGCAAATCTGAGAGACAATTTTAAGGAGCATATCAATTTGTCACCATCAGGCTGTAAGCTATTTATTTTCCCACATTTCAAAGAAAAGAACAATCTGTGTCAATAGCTGGATAAAACATAAAAAAAAGCTGAAGTCTTCTAAATACTTTGAGCTTTAAGATAGAATTTTCTTTTGGAAGATGTATTCTTCAAATGAACAATGCCTTGATTTATGAAGACAACCTGTTTATTAATTTTTTGGTTACACCAGGAAGATTCCTGCTTTTCTGTTTGTCTGAAAGTGCAGCTAAAACACTTTTGAAAGCTTTCATGTCATCCTAGTGGATGTATTACCAAGGGGTTGGGAGCAGAGCTTCCATTTTTCTGTATTCACCTCCCTTTTTCCTCCTCTCTCCCATATCTAGGTGTAGTCTTTCTTCCAGGAAAAAAAAATGTTCCTGTTCTTTCTTCATTCAGATGAGTGATTAGAAGTTCTAATCTTTCTCTAATAAGTGTGACAGGCTGGACTTGGGCCCTGGTTCCATGTCTGGGTGTGGCAGCATGTGTGCCCCTCTGCAGGGGCTGGCTCTGGCGCGCTGCTGCCAGCGTGCCGCCGTTCCCGTTCGCGCTGCCTGCCGTGCTTCTTGAGAGGAACCCTCTGGCCTCTCTCCATGCAGCTCACTTTGCTTTCTTGCCAGTTAAACAAACAATAACTACTTCCTTTCCCCTCCTCTTTATTGCTTTCTTGTGATATTGCTGCTTTAGTAGTAGCAGGTGAGTGATATTGGCAACAGTCTTCCCACAAAAGCCAAAATACTAATTGCTGGCTGCCAGCAGTGGGACAGTGTGTGTTCAAATTCTCAGGAATCATTGCTCTAACACGAAACACAAGGACTAATCTCTAATTAATACAACATATTAGTTAAAAGAATGGTCATTAATGAAAAATGCTGCAAGTGCCCATTATATAACAGACATATGCAGGGGTTTGTGACCTCAAATACTCCCATGCACTCAATGTTTACAAAGAATTACATTCTTCCACAATAGCAGTAATACAAGGAAGTTTATTTTGTCATGCTCAGATTTCATAAAATAACATCTTCAAGTATAACTTCCCTGTCCTCAGTAAAACAAGAAAGCTTTTGTGTATTTCAGCACAAACACAAAATTCAGATCCATATTGAGATGAATAAAAGGTTCTATGATTTTAATATGATTTATTACAGAATATGGCAAAAATTACAAGGCAGCATTTGCCAGAATTTTTTCAGCAAAGTCATAATCACCAGAGGAGACACTTACTATGAAAATCATACGGTAGGCTTTGATGAATGGAGAAGATAAATTACCTGAGTTAACAAAAAAATTGGATCAGAGTATATTTAATGGATTCAGAACAGGACTTGAAGTTAAAGAATGACACATAGAGAGAAGGAAAGATTTCAGAGCATCAGGAAAAGAAAAGTCTATATTTAAAGCAATAGACAGGTAAGAATTTCATTCCAGTTCTACTTGACTTGCAACATGAACTCGAAATCTCTGACATTTCTTGATGTCTCTGTCAGGTTTGGTATAATGATGTGGTAGTTTTCTTGCAGAAAATGCCTATTAAAAAGATGCTTTCCACTGGTTTGGTTTGTTTTGGTTTGGTTTGGTGTTTTTTTTGTTTTGTTTACACTGGAAATAAAAAAAAAATCACAGAATTTCCAAACATGTTGAGAAATAAAAAACCTGAATACATTACAGAAAAAGTTAGAAGTTCCAGAAGAATTCTTCCTTTGCATTGTCATCAAGGATTTCAAGAAATGCTATCACTTTCTGGAAAAAAAAATGTTTGTCAAGAAATGTATCTTCCCATTAAAATTAAGTTTTACTAGAAAAACACAGAGCAAATTTGGCCAACCCACATCAGTGCATGCCTACTCATCTATCTATCACGAAACAAGGGTTTTCAGTGCCCAGAAGGATGTGGCTTTTGGCTAACCAGGACTGAAAGACACAGAGCTAGCACGTGACAAGCTCCCTGCTGAGGGTGCCCTCCATCTCCCTCCAGCCTCTGACCAGCAGCATGCCATACCCTTGGGTGCATCCATGACAAACCTCCTAAGAAAACACAGACAAAACAATTTCCTCTCAGCAACAACTCAACACAATGCCATTCATTTATTTCAATCACTTTTCTTTTAATTAGTCCAAATGATTGTTCACTGCTTTCTCACCCAGCTCCCACTACCTCATGTATAAACTGGCAGGGTAGTGACAAGGCTGTCTGCTCAGCTGACAAGACAGGATTATTTCTGGATTCATTCATACTGTAGCACATACAATGACACACATCTGATAGGGATGTGACAAACACTCCACAGTTTACAGAGTGAATTGGCACAGCTAAGAATAAAAGGCATGCAGGACATAGACAGCAGATCCCCACAGCCTGAGGTGGGGTCCCTCACCAATAAAGAACAGAAAAGTGGCTGCAATGTCATAGTCATAAGTAAGGAGGAAACTCTGAAAGCTGGGGAACAGAACACAAAGTTCATAGGATTTCCAAAGAGTCTCTCTGAAATGCTTTCCTTACTCCTTCATTTCCTGATGAAGTCAACAAAATGAGACTGACTTCTCAGTTTCATTGCACATTTTTTTCTGCTTCAAAGCTAATTCTGTGGGCCTTTTACTTTCTGGCTATCTGGAGATTCACATGGCAATGAGTTTGTTTTGTCGTACTAATGAAGGACTGGTTTTGGTGCTAACTGTTCATAAAACCCTCCTGAAGATGTCTGTAGTTTTCAGCAACTGGTTTGTTTTTGACAGAGCCAAATTTGAGGTTCCCCTAATATTTTCCTGGCTTCAGTGAGACTGAAGTTAGTTTTTGAGACAGACAGTAGAGGGAGAGTTCACTGCTTTCAGAGTTCACAGAGTGTTGCCTTTACACCCTTGGTAAATAAATAAAGCATGGACAGTCATTTATAGCACCTGTAAGATAACCTGCCTATTATCTTTTTGTGCTCATTATTTCTTCTAATGAATCCAGCCTAAATAAACTCTTATGGGCATAGCTGGGCAGTTACACCTTTCTTCTGCAGAAAAAATTCCTAGATGACTGTGAACTTGGTTCCTGCCTGACCTGTGTAGTCATGCACAGGTAAGTGGATATGATGAGGGATAGTTAAATTTGCTTATAAGGAATTGATCAGTGCCTGCTTGAAACAAGGTGTTCTGCTCTGGGATCATAATCTCCCTTACTAATCTTCCTTAATTTTTTGGAATCAATGACTTAATCATCAAGTCAGGAGACTGATTCCAGGTATAATCAGACACAGTTTTGTCCAGGCCTAAGCCAGACAAATGATTGCCTAGTTTTGTGACCTGGCTGTCTGCCTTGAACTACAGCTATTGCAGGGATAATTTTTGAACTGTAATTCAGCAATGCAGATTGAGCAGTGCAGTCTGTCATGACCAAGTATCATCCAGAACTTCCCAGCCATTGTTCCAAGGTCTCACAGTTCCTCCCAAACCCCTGTCTTTTCTTTCCTATTCTTGTTTTCCTCAGTTTGAAAACTAATATTTCAGATGAAGTAAGGAGCTAGCTTCTTCATTTAGCATTGTATTACTCAGCAGTTTTTCGAGGTTCAAAACTCATCAGCTTGTTATCTCATTGTGCTCATTATTGTTTCTGTAGAGTCCAGACTAAATAAACTCTTTTGTCATGGCCACAGCTGTGCAGTTATGCCTCTCTCATGAAGAAAAACCCTAGATGACTGTGAGCTTGTTTTCTGTCTGTCTTGTGCAGCCATGTATAGGTAAGTGTTTATGAATTGTTGCTTTTTTAATTAAATATTTTGCACTTATTTTGGGAACACATAAACATAGGAAAGCAGAAAGTATTCTAGAAAGATTAAATTACTGGAGAATAGGATAAATCTTTAACAACCCTATTTAATCTATGTAAATTAACTAATCTAGAGCCATTAAATTTGTTAGAAATAGCAGAGGACTGTGCTGATAGCTTTTAAAATACTTTTTCTTTATTTTCCTTCAAAGATTACCTTTGATAGCTGCAAACAAAATGAATCACCTGTTCTTTAGGAAAATATTTATTATAAACATGACTGGCCTTTTAGTAATCTTCTTCTGACTTAAGTCATTATTTAGCTTATAGAAAAAGTAAACTTTTTAGGCAAAGGCATTGTTTATAAGACAAAATAGACTTACATATCTGTAATTGGTTACTCAAGATTTTTGAACACATGAGAATGTTTCAGTTTGAGTCTAGCCCTGAAATGGATGATACTGAGTTTTGAAAAGCAGTCCTTCATGATGCTTGTTACCTTGTTACAGGTAGTCATGTAAAGGCTGTCCAAGAATCTCAAATGCTACCATGACATCTCTGAACTTCCTTGGCCACTTCCCAACCAATAAATGTGCACCAGCACCGTCTCCCTGGGCCATGCCCTGCACCAACAGGACTGAGAGATAACGTGAACAGCCTCTTAAAGGTTTGGGGGGATGCACAGATGGAAAATCTCAATTTGAACATAACTTCAAGATCAGAATAACACAATGTTTGAATAAGGATTTATTTGCTATTAACATTAAATTAATCTTTTTAGAGTAATTGATATCTAATATAAAAAATAACCATATTCATATAGAGATAAGATCCCTAAACAACCTTTGTGACCTTTATCCTGGCTGATTTTTTCTTCTGAAACATTTCTGGTTTGAAGGTTCCCTATCACACAATTTCCTGTTACTAAAACAAAAATGAAGTCAAATGTATGCTGCTTATTATGGTTCCTGACCTTTGCTAAGCTTTTGCTGATATTAAATTCTCACTGAGGCATATTTTTTACTGTTCTTATATAGCCCTATACTATTTAACACCTATAGACTGACTAAGTGAATGGGCATTGAATAATGGGGTAGCAGCAGAAGTGTAGCAGGAACAAACACTGCAAATGCAGCCTGCTCTGATCATCTGCTCAGGAAACTCTGCATTAAGGGAGTTGATACCAAAAACTGCTGACCTTCTAAGGCTCATCCTTTTTGTACTTGCTTCATTTAGGTTTTCTGTAGTATTTGCACCTCGGTCTCTGGCAGGCTTACAGTTCTTCAGAAAGACTTTCACAGGCCTGTGGCACTACACAGTTTATGACCTACAGAATTATCTCCTGCTCTCAGATAATATTTATTTGTGTTTGTGTGGTATAACTTGTCCTGACAGAAGCTCTTCAGACGTGCGTCAAAATCAGAGGTTTTCCAGTCATTCTTCACTCAAGTGAACCCTCAATATTCTTGCTGTGCCAAAAGATAACAAAGCATATTACACTGAATTATATTTACATTTACAATTAAGGCCATAACATTACAATGGCACAACTAAAGGCTACAAGGCTTAGGGTTCTTGAAAAAAATATTTATACCGCCTGTAACATTTCATTACTCCTGCTACTTCCTCAGGATCCAGGGTTTGCTTTCCTGGGGCTTCCTAAAAGGCTTCTGAAAGGGTCTATGTTTCCCTTCTGTAATAATTCTGAACATAATAAAGAAGGAAGTTAATCAGAGCAGTTAATCTTATAACTCCATATTCTGTCTTATTTCTCTATTAACATTCTATTTCTAGCAGTCCCTGTCTACTAATAGGTAAATTTGGAGTAGTTCTTTTCCTACATTTTAACTCATCATGATCCTTATGAACATATACATGCTTATCAGTATAAATATGTACATTTTAGGCCTTGACTGCACAAACAATTAGACCAAATATTTACAAAATATACACAATAGACTTTTACATTTATTAGTGTGATTCATGCTTTACACAAGCATGTAATAAATCCATCTCTGTGTTGGCATAACCATTTGCTTGTACTTTTAAAATTCTCAGGATTTAAAAAAAGGAAATTGTCAGTCCTCTCTTTCAGATGTGTTACCCTGATGAAAAATATTTTCTAGAAAAAGTTCTCCACCAAACGTTGAGAAGAATTTATTATGAGCAAAAATGAAAAGAGCGGGCATTTGGAATTTATGATCAGTCAAATTACAAGAAGCACAGCAAACTGGGAAAAAAAAAAGGAATAATAAGGAAAAAGTTCCATCTTTATTTGTTTGGGTTTTTTAGTGTAAACTGTGGCACATCCTCTGCCTGAATCTTAATTTGCATTAGTGCAAAGTGCTTTTCAAATCTGTTAGTTTCTTAATCAACTTTCATAACTGATTAAAATTTCTGCTGGAATGCCCCAGAAGAATATATTATTTTATGGGCATGGCTTTTGAATATAAATATGAACATAGAAAATGTATGAAAAATCCATTACTGGCTCTGAAGCCGATAATTAGCCTCAAACTGAAAGTTGTTTAAAAAACCCCAACAACTTGATTTCTGAACCTTTTGACTCCATAATTCTCACAAATTAAATTATACTCTAAATTCTGAAGAGTGGGATTTAAGCACTTATAGATTAGCACTTACAGCACTTTTATTATTCAGAGCCCTCAAAATAGATCACAAACACTGATTTATTAACCCATGAACTAATGAAAAAAAAAAAAAAGGTCTTTGTGCTCTTTCAATCTTTCCTTTCAAGATCTGTTTCCCCTTGCTGCCTCAGTCCTGAAACCAACTTATTGCTGGCCCACTTGGAAATAACTTCAGCAATACAGACAAAGCTTTCCCTCTGAATAATTTCCACTTGAATATACATATCTTAGGGAAGCTGCCAAATCCTTTTCCTACACTGCTCAGCTGCAGGGATTTTGCTGCATAGATGGCATCTAACTACTCCTTAGGGGACTTTTATGAGAAATTGTTAAGGCTCCTGAGGATGAAGGCCAACCATAATTGTTCACTCTTTTTTCAGATCTTAACAGGATCTCAAGTTATTGCTCTCTAATCTGCAGCAAGACATGCTCCTTTGAAATGATATAGCACCAAAATACACATTTTTCTGTACCAAGTGAATTGGAAAACCATGTGGTTTTAATTAGCTGTAAAAGGACAGTACAGCAGCTGGTACTACAAAGCATATGAAAAGATTTGCCTTGCTTTGGTTTTGCACTTAGAGAATCAAAGAGTTAAGTGCCTGCTTTTGTACAGTGAGTGATGGATGTGAATTATGTGGATTGGGGGAGTGGTGGGGTTTCAAACACAGACTCTTCCCATTTCACTTTGGTGCTGCTGAGTGGCTGCTAATTAACTCCTGCTCTAGTGCCTCTGTCTGGATCGTTACTGAAACTGTGTTAGTCACAGACTCCCTGAGATGTTTTACAACATTTCTTGAATAACAGGCAGCTGGTGCACTGTGACAGCACAGCATACAGGCTCCAGCCACTGTGTACTCACTTGTGTGCTCCCAGGCAGGGGCAGGAAAAACAGAGAAACCCACAGAAAAATCTCCGAGGGAAAAAAAAGGAGGCGTCTCCAGAGTGGGATTTCTGCCTCCCTTTTCTGTAAATTGCTTTGTGTGAAAGAAAGAAAACAGGAATTTTGGGTGGTAATGTGGCCCATTTCCCTTCCTTGAACATCTGCTTTTGGAGAAGCTAAGGAGCAGTGCCAAAGGTGCTCCATTAATATTTCTTGATGCTGGATGAATTTGTCTCATGTGTTCAGTGGTACTCATTTTAGGAGAAACACGCTTCTCTCAAGCTCCAGCTTCCCAGCAATCTGCACTAGCCTCACTCAGGTGAAAAGGATACTGAACAGGATGATTGAAGATTGGAAAGTGCAAGCAATGAACATTAGAAGCCTATTAATATTTTCTCTGTTTTGCCAGAGTTTGCCTTCAAACTTTGAAAGTATATACAAAGGACTTTATTTACAGAGTCATAGAATCAAAATTCTTCCTAATATCTATCTAAACCTACCCTCTTTCAGTGCAAAGCCATTTCCCCTTTTCCTTTCACTACATGCCCTTGTAAATAGTCTCTCTCCCATCTTTCTTGTGGGTACCTTTCAGGAACTGGAAAGCTGAAATTAAGCCCCAAAGCCTTCTCTTCCTCAAGATGAACAACCCCAATTCTCTTTGCCTTTCCTCATAGGAAGGTTGTTTCATTTTTCTAATCCACTTGGTGTCCTCCTCTGGAATCTCTCCAACAGTTCCATGTCCTTCCTGTGCTGGCACCCCAGAGCTGTATGCAGCACTGCAGTGGGCTCTGACCAGAGCAGAGCAGAGGGACAGAATTCCCTCTCTGGCCCTGCTGCCCACACTGCTTTGGATGCAGCCCTGGACATGTTTGGTTTCTGGGCTGGGAGCACACACTGCTGCGTCATGTCCAGCCCCTCATCCCCCCCACCCCCAAGTTCTTCTCCTCAGAGCTGCTCTCACCTGTTTATGCCTTGGCCTTTATTGATGCTGGAGGTTGCCCCAACCACAATGCTTGCACTTGGTCTTGTTAAACCTCATGGGATGCCTGCTGGACCACTTCTTGTGTCTGTCCAGGTCCCTCTGGATGGCATCCTGTCCTTCAGGTGTGCCAGCCGAGCCACTCAGCTTGATGTCACCATTCCCATCACCTTCTGCTGTGTGGATACACGGAATAAAATGGGTTTGTAATTTTCCATGTTGTTTCTCCTTCTTACTATCATTTGCAGATACAGGCAGCATTTGCTAAAGCTTGTACAACTTCAGCTCCCTTCATGATCCAGCAACCCATCAGTTATGCTAACCCAGCTAGCAATATTGCACTATTATAATACTATGGAAATGGAAGGTGTGTATGAGTATTAAATAGCCAATATTGTGTATTGTTATCAAAATTATATACCTTTCAAATCTGCGGCCTCCAACCTTAAGGCTCTAGAAATTAATCCCATTTTTTATCATATTTATTGGGTTTCATATATCATGTTCTAGGTACCAATGTGAAGAGTTTCCATGTTTTGATATCTGCTGTTATCACAGAATATTTTGCTGACATGCTAAGGCCCTGGCTAAAGCTGCAGTAACATAACCACAGATTCCCTATGTGTATGCCTGCTTTAGCACACATTTCACACTGATTCCTCTAAAGCCTTTTTCTCCTTCTCACAATTTCGGTGCAAACCACTATACTTTCAAAATATTACTATTTTGAATAGAGTTTTTTTTCATTGCTTCTAGCAAAAATAAGGGAAAGTGAATTATTTAAAATAAGGAGTAGCAAAACCACAGTTTTAGAAAAATTTCCAGGTCAGTGATCAAGAAATAGTATCTACATCCTAAAGGTGAGTTGCATGAATTGGCAGAGTGCTGATTTGTTGCAATGTGAAGAAGTACCTCAAGCTCATTTGATACTTCACTGAAGAAATTCCTCAGTGTGTTCTCAATATGAGAACTGGACTCAATCAATTTCCATTAGTGGGAAATCTACCTCTGGGGGAAAAAAACCCAACCAACTAAAAAAAAAACAAAACCAAAAACAAAAAACAAAACCCAACAAAAACCCAAAAAATTTTTAACTCACAGAAACAGCATGTAATTTTCTTAAACCTGTCAAGCATTAGAGTCTTCTTTGCTTAAGCAGAACTCAAATGTGGAGATACTAGGGATAAATGAATTGATATTTGTATGACACTAGAATTAACTTTTGCTCCTCCAAAACTATTGAACTTTATTCTTCCAAGGTATTCTTCCAAACAGAACCAAATAAGTCACTAGATGTGTTGGCTTTTCCCCATATAGTGCATACACCATTATGGCTGTCCACATAGATCCCCCAGGAGCATTTCAGATTCAGCCGTAGGGACATGGTGGCTTAACATTGCTCAACTGCCAGACAGTTGCAGCAGCTCTCTCCCAAATCCCCTCCTAGACAGGGGGGGAGGAGAAAATAAAATGGAAAGCTTGCAGGTCACAACAGAGAGAACACTCACCACGTATCCTCATGGGCAATACACACTTGACTTGTCAAGTATTAATTTAGCTTATCACCAATTTGCAACAGTGCTGGATGGTGAGAAATAAAGGGCAAAAATTAACGCACCGCCGCTGACCCTCCCCTGGGGCTGCAGGGAAACCACGCTCTGGTGCCTGAAGCAACTTTCCCAAGTCCTGCCACTCCCTCCTTGTTATTCATTTTGCTATTTTTCACCATTTAAAAAAGTTGTGTTTGGCCCATTCTGAAGCACGCTTTCCTGAAAGCAGCCGGAGCACGGTGGCAGAGCTCAGCCGGACTCTGCGGTGGCACCTTGGAGCCGGCGGGAACGGGCTGTGCCTGGCTGGAATGGGCTGTGCAGGGCTGGAATGGGCTGTGCCCGGCGGGAACGGGCTGTGCCCGGCTAGAACGGGCTGTGCCCGGCTAGAACGGGCTGTGCCCTGCTAGAACGGGCTCTGCCCTGCTGGAACGGGCTCTGCCCTGCTGGAACGGGCTCTGCCCTGCTGGAACGGGCTGTGCCCGGCTAGAACGGGCTGTGCCCTGCTGGAACGGGCTCTGCCCGGCGGGAACGGGATGTGCCCGGCTGGAATGGGCTGTGCCCGGCTAGAACGGGCTGTGCCCGGCTGGAACGGTCTGTGCCCGGCGGGAACGGGATGTGCCCGGCGGGAAGGGGCTGTGCCCGGCTGGAATGGGCTGTGCCCGGCTGGAATAGGCTGTGCCCGGCGGGAAGGGGCTGTGCCCGGCTGGAATGGGCTGTGCCCGGTTGGGGCAGCCCCTGCCTCCCCTCACAGAAACTCCTGCGGCCCCTCCCTGCCGGCACCTCACCACCGGCACCTGGTCTCTTTACCTGGAGGTAAGGAGACTCCTAAACCACGGCTTGACGCGAGTGCACGGTCTATTCTTAAAAGCACGTGAAGTAGGTCAGATTTCAAAGGGATGCAGATGTCTAGATACTCTGAGCTGAGCTTGACCTTCAAATTTCCAATGTGCCTTAGATGTCTGTAAAATGCACTGCAATAATATGTGCCTAAAGTTTACTTTTATAACATAGAATTGATTAAAATATGTGTTTCAAGACCTAAAGTGTACAAAACAATGGAATAATCTGAAGGTTTTATCAGTTTTCAATGTTCTTTCATAATGCTTCAAAATTTATGATAAGCAATATGATGTGCCTGTGGTTTCTGCCCAGCAGACCCTCTCCCAATGCTTCCATTACCAAGTCACCATCTACACCTGATTGATGGTACTTCAGGGTTTCACAGTCTGAGATTAATCACCAAGTTCTCACATCTTCGACCTCTGATTTTGATGGAAGAAGCGGAATTTGAATTGTGGAGGTTAAGAAAGGAAAATATTTTTCCTGCCTTGCAGTGGCTGAAAGGTCATTCTTGAGCTCAAGTTGTTTAAATAATTTATTGTGAGCTACTGAGTCATAACAGAGTTACTGATCTGTCTTTTACTACAGTGACATTCTATTTTTTCAACTCTAATTTTTTTTTTATTCTGTGGTATTAAATAGCTCTCAGTCTGCAACAACCAGAAATGTTTAAGCGTGTTGCAACTGCATAATGACATATCAGATCTGTACCTTTTACAGTGTGTGTAGCAGAGAAGTGCCATGGTGGGATTACATGCTAAAAAGACGTGTTTTGCTTGGGAATAGCATTCCTCCACCAGCTTTGAGTGTATAATTTATTTTCTAAGCAGCCTGGGCATACTTGCTTTGCAAAAGGAGATGATTTGAGACTCCAGTGCTGATCTATTTTTTTCATTTCTTCATTGACACTGAGAGCCTTCCTACCTCATTAAACTTGTTTTCTTTATTTTGTGTGCTTCAGTGTTTTGTTCAGTCTAGAGGTTGATATATACCTTTTATAGTGCTTTTAGTAACTCTGAAAAGTTGCCTAGAAGATAAAATTGCTAGTATTTCACAAATTTAATTTTGTATTCAAGTTAAATAACAAAGTGTTTTTATTTTCCCTACCTAACTTAAAATATTTCTAAGTACTGAAGACATTCTGGGTCACGTTAACTGAGAGAATATGGAAACCGAACCCCTTGAAAGTGTTTCTACCAAAATTACTTTCCAGTTTCTGATTACTTTGATTGCAAACTCTTCCCTCACCATAACTGCAAATGCTTCTAGTTCCTGTTGAAAACAGTCAGAACACTTTTTCCCAAGTAAGACTCACAATCCTTCTCTTCACACTCGTTTCTTTTCTCTTCTCTCTTTCTTTGACCCTGAACAATGATTACGGACTGGAGCTATGGCATCTGCAGGGATATGGGTCTCATTATGAGAAATAAAAAGTAAATAGCAGAAAATAAAAATTATAGGAGAAAAAACCACAACAACCCACATATAAAGAAGAAAAGAAATGCTGGATCCTGTCATGAAGCTGTTGGGCTCCATACAGAGCTGGTTGTATTTTGGCAGCATAGCCTGGTTGAGGACAGAAATTTATCTGTGTGGGCAAGGGACCCACAGGGTGCCACAGACTTACACCCTTTCAGCTCTACAGTCCAATTCCCCCAACAAGGCACTGGAGTCTCACCTCATGCAGTTCCCTCTCCCCCATCCTGCACAAAGTGCTCTGCCCAGACTGAAGTGGGGAATCCTTAAGAGTCTCTTCCCAGCACAGAAAGAGGTGGAAGCTGAAAACAAGAAAGGTAAAGAGTATGATAAATCACAATACTAAAAATGAGCTAGAGAAAAGCTGCTTTTAAAGGGAAGAGCTGCTGTTAAAATGAGCATACACTCAATTCATACTTCTGCTGGGCATTAACAGGTGTCAGGAGAGGAAGGTGATAAATGTATTTTCTTTGTGTTAAGAAAAAGCTTTTCATTTTTACTTACTTCATTGTTACATCTGCTATTGCTACTGCATCCATTTCACAATAAGGAAATAATGATATAAAGCTTACAAATGTCTTCAAAATATTAATTAATTGTTTTGGATGTGTTTCCCATTATGTGAAATCAAAGTGTTACAAAAATCAAATTAGTATGTTAGTGAATATTTGGTCTAGAACTTGAATTGCTGTCTTGAGTAGACTAGCTTTATATAGACCAGGCCCCATCTGAACATGCTTTTCTGCTTATATTTGTTTTCCTCACAAACTGTCAGATCTTATATTCAACAATGTTTGAAATTATCCATTTGGAAAATTGTGGACTACTGTCATCTCTGTTGGAAGTTTTCTGAACCATTATGAAATGTGAATGAAACCATATTCTTTGGATGTATTAAGAAAACAACACAAGTTGTGTCTTATTGTTTCAGCTGTGCTTAGTTGTTGGCTTTAGTGTGACCCTGATCATCAGCCATTAACATGACTTTCATTTTGCTTAAACTACAAGGATCACATAAGTTTATGGAGTGGTGTGGTACCACTGATTTGCATGATGAAAATCAGATGAAAGGCAGTTTTAGTAGATCGTGCCTAACTTGATCCCTTTCTTTATACAAGATAATTTTCTTGACAAGGATAATTCTGCAGACTTGCTCTATTTGACACTCAGTGAAGCTTTTGGCACAGTGACATGGGAAACTGTTAGTTAAGCTGAAGAGGATGAGGATTAGTAAAAGAATGTCAATTCAGTAAGGCATTGGACAAGGAGGAGACAATGGAGTGTGTTGTGTTGACAGATCAGCAGGCTAGATGCATATGGCTGGTGAAATTCCTTACAGAGCAGCAGTTGCTTTTGGCCAAAGTGAGGCATTGGCCAGCTGAGGCTCTTGGTGAGACAAAGTTTAGGGGTGCTGCCAGGGGTGACTGATGAGTGTCTGGTGATTGGACCAAAAAAAAAAAAAAAAAAACAAATGGAGTGCCCATAAGGTTGCAGGAAGGCACAAAGTGAGAAAGACAGCAAAGTTAAGCAGAAAGTACAGATAGTACACATAGAAGCCATGCACAGGAATTTCTGTTTTGAGCTGGGCACTATCATTTGGAAACAAAAGAAGCAAAAGAGATCTTTGTCGATACTATATGGCCAGAAGGTAACTATTAGCCAGCAACGTGATTGAGCTGTGGAAGCAGCAGAACCGGCACTGGCTTATAGTCTAGGGCACTCTCACCACTCTGAGCCCTTTCTAGGTGGGTGTATTTAGCACCTTGTCCAAAATTGGTATGTAATTTCACCTATATTGAAGAAAACTCAACCCAAAAAACAAAAATAAAATAAAAAAAATAAAAAGAAGATATAAAACTGCAGCTTGGATAAGCAGAAAAGAGAAGGAGCCCGTTTACAAAATAAGCCTATGAAAGCACAGGTTTAGAAGAGCAAAAGTATGGAGGGGGCATTATAAAGATATTAAAACACAGGAGAATGGTGAGCTAGCTCATGTCAGGCTAGTATCATCAGGCAAGACGAATGGGAATAAAGTACTCAGAAATAAATTAAAGCTTAAAATTAGAAGTTCCTAACTATTATAGATGTGAGGATCCGCTGTTCCAGAAGAACAAAATGGGCAGGAGCAAAAAGTAAAAGATGATCTTTATCATCTGATCTTCTGAATGAAACGACATGATTCCTGATTCCATGTATTGAATGAAACCACAGACAAGGAAGTGATGTCACCCAAGAAGGTCCTTCAAGGATAACTTCAAGGAGTGCTTAGTTGATTTCTTAATGAGCTTTTTTGTATCTTAGCTGCAAATACATGATCACAGAGTATCCAGAGGATGAATGCTCAAATTCTGGGAACAGCAATGCCATAAACACAGTCACAAAAAGCACAGTAGTACCCAAGTAAGATTTCCTAGTTAAAAAAACCAAACCAAACTAAACAAACAAACAAACAAAATAAAAACCACCAAAAACCCCAACAGCCTTCTAATTCATCTCCATCTCTGTGCATTCTTATTAGGAATATAATATAAAACCTGTATTATACCTAGGAGCTGTACTGTGCAGGTTTAAACCTCTGGTCTCTACTCAGCTGAAGAGCTTGTTAAAGTCAAAGGACATTATCTGTAAAAAGTGTTATTTAGCATTGTTATTGCAAAATTTATTCCCAAACCTTAGGCATCCCTAACCAGTTCGTTGACTGCCTTGAGACTTACTTCTTTATACAGGCATTGTCTTATACGGGTTTTCTAGGATCATTGATTCTAGTGTGTATACACTTGCTTCAAAGGCTCACTTTGCATGACTCAAGGTTAAATACATTTATGTTACACAATTCTACTAGGCTACAGAGCCCTGATTTATAAAGTATTGATATGTGCTTTAAAACTAGGCAAATTCAAAGCCAAGTTGATCTCAGCTTGCTTTGAATCTTGAAATCCATTTCTAAAAAACATTCTTCATTATGTACATAGATAACTTTAGCCACAGTCTCAGAAGTTAATGAAGATGTGGTAGATACAAAGGTATTTTTGACACTGGTCTAATCATAACATAATTTACTATCTGGAGTGGTTTTCCTCCCCCTTATGAATTGTCTATGCATTATAAAGATATCAACCTGAGATTACCTTATCTATATTTAGTGTTCTTACAGCTGGGAAGCCCTTACACAAATTTAACAGCTAATACAAGTGACAAAAGGGAAAAGATGGTCAAATTTTCAGCTACACCTTCAGTGGCACAAAAATAAATGCATTATTTTTAAGATAATCTTAAAAGCCAGGGGTGCATCCTGTGAGCTCATCTCCAACACGTGGGGGTGCTGAGCTGAGGTGCAGAAACACCAAGGACAATCGCACTGTGAAGCGTCACCTGAGACGACTCAGAGGGGCTCGCAGCTGTGCCGAAACCCCAGCTTCCTATTACACGGGACAGAGCTTTTTCTGAAGCTATTTTGGGATGCAAGGTAGAAAGAAAAGCAGAGGCAGGCGGTAAAGCAACATAGCCAGAGCTCAAAAGCAGGGGAATCTTTGCACAGCAAGAAGAGATCTTCATTTTTTCATTCGTAAGTAGTTTTTGGTTTTTGGTTTTTCATTGCACAGGAACTTCTTTAGAGTGTCATTAATTACCATTGCATTAATTTAAAAACAGCAGATTAACAAATTTTCTTTCTAAGTGTTGAAAATGGATACCTGGAATTTTACATGTTCTTTCACAGGCTCTGGTCGTGGTCATCCGTCACGACGGCTCCTGTAGCATGTTCTGTGAAAACCCTGGCATAAGGACATTGGGTGCGGGTGATTCTTCCTCACTGAACACATAAGGTGCAAGATCAACCCCCAAGTTTCTAAAATTTTGTTCTGAAGGTAGTAGGTAATCTAAACAATACTATTTATAAGATTAACAGAGAATTAGTGCCCTCAAAAGGATACACTGCTGTTTTGTTTCTGTTCTCCAGAGCCCTACTTTGTAACTTTTCTCTTACACCTAGCCAAGAAATACACAAACAGGCAAGCAGAACACACCCTGCTGCCCTATGCCATAGCAACTTGGCAGCCAGCAACGCTGCCCACAAAAACAACTGCTAAATGCTGAACTTCTTTTGTGTTGAAGGGTTTCAAGTTAAATTTATTAATCTTTATGACAGAAGAAACATGGCAGTGTGTAACACCTCAATTTGATACAGTAAGTTATCACGTACGTCTACAAGATCTTTTAAAATGCAGATTTCTTACATTCTTCATGTTTTAAGGGAGTTTAAGCATATATTAATAAATTATTTAGCTTCCTATGAGTTTGCAGCATACCCTGATTAGCTGAGAGGGGAGAATATTTTAAGCAGACCTTTCGAAAAGTTGATAGTAAAGAATAAATACCATATTAATATATATTACAGGGCTATATGAGGGTATGTGATTTGATGTCTCATTAAGAGGCATATTTAATATGCAGCAGAGAATTATTTACTCTCCACGAATGGATCACAATCTTCAAGCAATAGCTGCTCACACGTCTCAATTAAAACTAATAAAAAAAAGATTAGAAAATTTGCGGGGGGAGGAGGAAAAAAAAAAAGAGAGAAGAAACCATCGCAGTCTGACGGAAGGCTTTCCCACATAACCTCGTCCGTGAGTCCCTAATACCTCGCACGTTGTTGGCAAGGGCGAGGGACGGCTTTGGCAACCCTGCGCTTTTAACTCCGTGCACCCCGGGGCGGGGGCTGCGGGCAGACTCCCTCTCTCTCGTCCCCGCCCGCCGCCGTGTCCCGGCAGCACGGAGCGGCCGCGGGCCGTCGGGCCGCCCAGCCTCGCACCTCGGCGGAGCGGCCGCCAGCGTTGCCCGCGGGCCGGGGTCGGCGAGCGGGGCGGGGCGGGAGCCGTGAGGTCACGGCGGCCGGGCCAATGAGCGCTCGGCGCGGCGGCGATGGGGGGGGTCCCTCGTGCGGCGGCTGCCCGGGGAGGGCGGCGGCGGGCGCCGGGCCGGTGGTCCCGACGCGCCCCCGCCCACCCTCGGGCCGGGACTGAAGGGGCGGTGCCGCTGCCCAGCACAGGTGCGGCCGTGCCGGCGGTGTCCGCGTCGCGGGCGGGTGCGGAGCGCCCTCCTCCCGGCGGCGCCCGGCGGGGGATGTTCCGGCCGCCGGGGGCGCGCCGCCCGTGGGAAGCGCGCTCCTAACGCCACCTGGGCGTCGCAGGGAGCGCTCGGCGCGGAGCGGGCGGTGCGGGGTCTCCGGGAACCGGGCAGGTAGGAAGGAGGAGAAATGCCGGTTCGGGCGGGTCTCGGGAGCTTTTTGTGTGTTTGTCCTACCTAGCGTGCACGGGTGTCAGCGGTGGGGAGCGGCGTGCGGCGCAGCCTGGGCCGGCAGCGCAGCAGGGCTCGCCGCGGGGAAAGTTGTGCGGACGGTCCCCGCTTCGAAGCGGCTGAGGAAACGCAGAACCCTCTGTCCAGCCGGGGCGGGGGGCTGAGGCTGTGGCAGCGGCGGCGGCCGCCGGAGGGCTCCGCGTACCGCGGCGGGGCTGCTCCGCTCCCGGCGGGACCCGGAGGAGCGGCCGCTCCCGGGGCTGCTGCTCCCCTCGAGCAGCGCGGCGCGGAGCCGCCCGTCCCTGACTCGGTGGGGTCGGGGATCGCGGCTGCACGGTGCAGAATGCCGTCCTGTGCAGGCTCGCCCCGCAGCCCGGAGCGGGGCTCGACGTGCCGGCCGATGTCGGGCTGGTCCTGCTGGGGCAGCGAGGAGTGCGCGGCGGTGCTTGGCCTGCCCCGGGCAGGTGGCTGATCATCCCCGCGGCTGTGCGACGTCCGCTCCGCTGTGGATCAAACGCGGTTCCTCGGGACTGCGCGCCGGAGTGCGGGCTGGCGTGCGGCTGGAGTTTGGGAAGGCAGCGGTGAGTAGGGTGTGCGCTGCCAGCGCACCCACAGGAGTGTCTGAAGCAGAGCCCAAGTGTTTACTTAAAACCAGAACAAGCCGTATTCCCTTCGCTGTGTAAGTCTCGGGCAGAGAAACCCAAATGGACTCGTGTGCAGGGCTATGGCTCGTGTGGGTTTTCATACTGATTAAATGCCTTCTGATTGCCTGGGATTACTTTGGAAAAAAGCAAATCCCAGCTAATATCTGTGCTGACCATATATAGAAGTAGTCACAGACAGAAGTACTATAACTTCAATATTGCTGACACAGGGCGAGAAACTTTAAAAACAGCGAGCAAAAGCTGGGATTTCTCCTGAGGATGTTTTTGTCCAAGAGATATATTTTCCAGTGTTTGCATCCTACATTGACTAAATTATTTCTACCTTTTGTTTGTTTGTTTACCTGCCTGTATACCTCAAAGCGAGTGAATGATATATTGATTTTATTTTGTCTGCGTCTATTTAATCTGGCAGTGCTTGGTTTGCTTCCTTGTGTTGGACCAGGACTGCAGTAGGGAATGCTGCTTTTTCTGGAATGGAAGCTTGGTTTGATGGCTTTCAGAAACGTGCCTCAGCTTGGAAGCAAGCACGTTGCTCATACAGTAGCAATTTTCCACGGCATGGAAGAAGTATTGTAGGGTTTTATGGTGTTGTGTGTTTTGTGTTCTCTTTAAAAAAAAAAAAAAAAAAAAAAAAAAAAAACCAAAAAAACAAAAAAACACACAAATACATTGGGTTGTTCATTTTTTAAATAGCTCTGCTATTACCAGAAGCTTTTATGTGTACATTATTGTCCTGTAGAGCAATATGAAGACCAGTGCTGAATCTCGTTCAAAGTGTTTTTATTTCAGTGTCATGTGCATGTTAACAGGGTAACTCCAGCAACAGGGAACAAGAATCTGTTGACTTGAGCTGAAACACTGAAAACAATTGTCTTGGACTGTTTTGGGTGTAGCAGTTTTGCTTGATTTTAGTAACTGAGATGAAATGCTCGAGGGATAATCCAGTGTGAAATTCGTCTGACTTACTGGCAGCTATATGAAAACATGTTGCAAGTTCAGAACTAGAAATTCAGTTTCGTACGTTTTCATGTTTATTTCAAAAGAAACAGAGCCTAACTTAATTTATTACAGAAACTGCTGTAAGGTGTAAATTCATTAAATTCCTCTCATTTTCAAGTAGATGAAGAGTAACTTTCTGGAGGGAGGTGATTGCATATGTTATATCATACATCTGTATATTGTCAAATACAGTGCATTTTTCTTTGTTACTGAAAAAAAAATCTTAGTCATAGCAATATAGTCTGCATCCAACAGCTTTTTAAAGTATTTTTAGAGCAGCAGTCTCAGAGGTAGGTTTTCACAGTGAAAACCAACCATGACCATATAAAACATCATAAACACAGTGCTCAATGGTGCCTTAAATTACAGTTCTAGGTATTAGTGTTAAGGAGTAAAGTGTGTTAGTTAATTTGTAAGCAGGTCTAAAAAATTGTCACACTTACTACACTTTTAATTCTAAACCTATAGTAGCTGCTCTAAAACTATCCAACCTCCCTTTCTTGAATTAGTATTTGGGTTTTCGTCTTAATGCCATGAATGTTTTCAGGGTCAAATCCTGAAACGCTAAAGAAAATCTTGTGATGACTAATGTGGAAATTTCTTCCACATGAATACTACAGCGTTATGGTTCTGAAGTTCATATCTTCTATTCTCCCTCAGTCTTCATTGTAGCAGACAGCCTAATTGTGTACTTTGTGCCAGCAATTACTGTGCTTACGCAGTGTTATGTGACTCAAAAAGGAAGGGGTGCAAAAGGTGCTTGACACCAGGAAAACGTTTGAAGTGATCTGGATGACCTTAATTAATATTGTTCATTATCCTATTACGTCTTGTTTGCCATTAAGAGGAGATGGTGTTCTGAGGAGGAGGCAAAGTATCTGTGCAATATCTGAAGGCAATGAAAGCTCTGCTCAGTGCATGTCAACCCATGGCTGCTTAGTTTAGTATGAAATATGATTGGAGGGTTTTTAATACTAATGGTATCTTTTGCTGTAATGGCAGATTCTTATTTAATGAAGATATATAATTAATCCTTAAAATAAGGACCAGTATCTATAGGATTATGTCAGGGAGGATATGCAATGCCATCTCAGTATCCTCGTTTGTATTGAAGTACCATAGTTTGTGACTTAGGTGACAGATGTTTGAATGGATCTGTATGCTCGAAATAAAAAGAAAGAGCTTGGTAGCACCAAAAGTTGTCTGTTTCACAAATCATTCAACAATGTTGCTATTTGCTTTGTGACTTTGTTCTATGTCTTTTTCTATTGAAGAGTATCAGTTCTTCTGGGCTGCATGGTTGCTGTACATGTGAAGCTGGGAGAATGTCCATCACCTCTACAAGGAAAAAACGGTGCCTCCCAGTCCACCCAACAGTGTTGCAGCATATACCAGGCTATGTTCCTGATGGTGTTGGAGTGCAACACATAATTAAATTTACTATAAGCCTTGTGTGCCATGATTAGATTAAGACTTTATCCTCAGGAGTTGTTTATGGCTTATTTTTGTTTTAAGAGAGGATAAGGCTGCAATATTTTCTATTTCTTGTGCCTTGGTTGAGTGTCCACAGAATGCCACCTTGTCCATGCACCCCTGGCTGGCAGACTCAGTGAGGGCAAAGACAGAATCCACTCTTGGGAATGAAAATGTTGTAATTACTGACTGTAAAATAGGTGACAGTTACCCCCCTAGCATATTCTAAGTATGTAGTTAGTTTCATGTTGGAGGCATCTGTTGGCGTAAAGGAGGGAAGGCTTGAGTGAGTTTCTTCATGCAACATTTGCAAACTGAAGGCAAAGTCTTTTCTGTGGCTGGAAAATCTTTGGAAAAACAAAAGATGTCAGTTATATTACAAATGATAAATAATTTGTTGCTGCAGTGAGAGCTGGAGGTAGTTTCATACTTGTCTAAATTAATCCTGATGGAGATACTTACAAAGCAATAATTAATAGTACAGCTTCAGTATGGATTATCAGAAAATGTTTTCCTGGGTATGATTTGAAAGTACATATACTTGTCAATGCCATTACCTTTCCTTTTCTGTTTTCTGTGCTTTCTTGGTTAAGATGGAGTAAACAAAACCTTTTTAATTTAAAACAATTTCCTGCAAGCAAATTCAAAGTTTTGTTCATTTAGCTCAGTGCAATAGAGCCACAGTATCAGAATTCCATGCACACCAAACATCTGATAAATTGTCTATGCTCTGTGGTGGGCATTGGGCCCAGTCTTGGTCTCCAGGAGGTTGTGGCTCCTCTGCTAGTTTGTAGAGAGTTCTTGTGGGGGTAGGGAATGTGACTGGTGGCTTCCAGGATTATTGAGTTACGTTCAACAAGTTGATGGACTTGTGCTCTATAATGATACATATTTCTATGCTTTTCCTTTTCCTCTCAGGATAAGAAGGCTGTGTGATGATGGTGTGTAAGGTTCACCTCTCACCTTATTTGGATGATACTCTGTCCTTCTTCGTTCCCGTGGGAAGAAGATTAATTATGGCATACAAAGATTTGCAATAACAAAAGACAAAAGTTTACCTCTTACAGATAAGTTCATAGACGACTGAGAAATTTGGAAGGAAGGGATTAAGAGAACTGATGTACACACAGTGTGTGTGTACATCAAGCTGTCTAATCTTGGTGCCAGGGGTTGGCCAAGGGGCTTTGTACAAAGTTGTTTCCCCGCTGAGCTCTAGCCGTGTTGTGTGTAACAATTTGTCCATTTCTGCTTTATTTGACAGCATTAGGTGTACTGGAGCCAGATGCTGAGCACCTTTAAGGCTCCATGTGAAGTATGCAGGGACAACTTTTCGGGTGAAATGTATAAAGTCGTGACAACATGCATCATCCCACAGGCTCATTATTCTTGGCTGTCCTTCTCATAAGCAGGAGAGGACCCTTCCCTCATCTAGGATTAATGGGTTTTAAGAAAGCCTCTCGACATTCCTGCATGAAGGTATGAGGTTTCAGCTGTAGCACCTAAAGGAAATAAACCTGACAGTTTGGAAGGGTAAAAATGCTATCTATCATCCACAAGGATTTATAAAAAGCCTCCGTTATTTCATTATGAAATAAGGAAATTTGAGTTCAGTAATTATGTGGGATTCTAATAGCGGGAAATATATTATTAAGGCTGTCAAATCATGCATTAAGAAAAATCTCACTAAATATATACTGAAGAAGCAAAGCATTCCATTTTCTTCTGCCTTGCACTACAGTCTTGTAGAGCCACCCTATATCCTTTATAGGGTTGAAATAACAAGCCAAGCCTTTAAAAAAACCTCAAACTTGAAATACCATGTAGAAGGTCCTGGGCTACCACAAAACCAAATAATTTGGTGAGATAATAGCACTCCTGGTGTAGAAAATGAATTACCTCTTTTGATTTCGTACGATCCAGAAAGTACTTGTCTGCTTCATGGCTGTTAATCAAGGATGAGAATAAGCAGGTCATGATCTTGAAGCAACATACTTTGATTCACTAAAAATGCCAAAGAAAGGTCCCTGCAAACCACTGAAAGAACAGCATCAAATCTGCAGAGAAAAGTATTCAATTTCCCTTCCTGATACTATTGTGGAGGAGCTTGTCCCACAGGGTTCTGTTATGACTGAAGGGAGACACATCCCTGTGGTCTTCTGGGAATTCCTGAAACACAGCAGAGGCTGAGTCTGTCTCGAGCTATTAAGGCAGCAATATTCATGCTGCATGTACTGAAGCATGAAATATCCATTATGCTTGCTTTTATAGCTGCAAGCTCTGTAATGGTCACCTATGCAAAATCTTACTGCCTTTTTACTTTTTTTTTCTTTTGGGGGCCAGAAGCCTTTTAGCACTTCCCCATGTTTCTCTAGTAAAAATTAGTAGTGCTAATTGCCACTTCTTTTATCATTAATTTCTGAATCAACACAAAGTATTGCTATAGCAACAAATCCTTTTGAACTTCACCACAGACAATTGGTAAGAGAATTCAATCTCAATATGTAATAAGCACAATTGTAAGAACTATTCGAAGGATTAAGGAACTTTCTTTTTAAAAAGAAGGGGAGTAATGCAAATACTCAAAACTGTCATGAAAGAACAGAACTTGAAAATTTTCATTTTCAAGTTCATTCTCTTCTTATTAATCATCTCCAATTGCTGTACAGAGGTGCATAGTTGCTTTGAACAAAGTGCATTACAGCATACTGTGTCTCCTCAGAGTAAAAATGCATCACTGTGGAACACTCCAGAGATTTTTGTCTCTGATAATGATGATTTGACATAAACTGCTGCATCTTCTTTCAAAGTAGGGTTGTTCTTCAGCCCTGACAGAGCATGTGCAGGAAAACCCTAAGTAGGTTTCAGGATTAGCTGGACAGCAAATAATCCAAATTTATGAAATCAGAATTAGATGGTGCTTTATCTTTGCTTTTTCAACAGCTGAGACAATTTTTTCATCAGAGTGGATTGCTATTTGCATTTTACCTTGTCATCTCTCTTGATAACAGGGACACAAGGGAGGTTATACATTATACGCACACACAAAAATCAGGAGGCATATAAGGGGTGTGGAAGTGAGGAATACCTGAGGAGCACTGGAAAAAAATTGAAAGGTCTAGCACTGCAAGTCTATGATTGATGTTATTACCTGTGATAGATTTTGAGGCAGTGAAAGCTTGTAAATCTTTAGGGGGAGCTATGCTTCTAAGGATGCTGATTGCATGGAGAAAAAGTTGTGTGAGAAGAAGCTGTAAGGACAGGTGAAGGGTAAGAATGATAAAACCAGAAATTAAGGAAATCAAGAGGGTGGTCAAAGGAGAGGCAGTGCTTGTAAGAGGGGAGTCTGAAGGGAGTATCCTAAGAGCCTGTGGCTCTTGCATACACACAGGACAGAGAAAAGAAAGAGGAGCAGTGAAAGATCCGGAAAAAAATGGAACAATGTGACCCTAGGTGCTAAGGGGAGAATGTTCCTGTGGTAGACATCCTGGGAAGGACATGGTGGTTTTCTGGAGAGTAAGGGTTCCTTTGTGGATTCTTCTTTCACCTCATGAAGTGGGTGGCTTCATAATGGTGCTTTGCTACCAAGGCTGTTTCTTCTGTGTGTTATCCAAGTATGTTTCTTTACGAGCAGTGCCCCCACCAACCAGGAGACCATCTGTGGTTACCCTGGCCAGACTGTTTGCTTTGCAGGCAATAACTGGGAGGAAATAAATACTGGAAATGCAATGGCATGCAAGGCCACACCTCTGTAACTTCCTCTTGCCAGAACACCTCTTCTTGGAGATCCCTTCAGAACCCTCTGCAATTGTCTCAAAGTTAGCATTTTCAAGCAACGTTTTAAATGCGAGTTGTTCAAGTTGTATCTCTTGGTTCTTCCTTTTACTAGCATAGTGGTGTGGCTTTATTAACTAGGAAATCTTAAAGGAAATTCTGAAATAAAGGTTAAAAGAACATTACAAAAGACAGGAGTGAAGAAATCCTGAGTGTCTTAATTCCAGGATTCTTGGAAGACAAATGATCCCTAGGCTATTTATTCATGGGAATATTCTAAAATATGTCCTGCAGAAAGCTTCTAATAGCTCTGACAGCATCTGGGGAAAGTGAATTTAGCAGTGTCTCTTAAGAAGAGGTGGATAAAAAGGATTGGAGTCCTGTCTTAGGCTTGGAGCTGCTGAGGTAAATTCAAGAAAACTTAAATCTAGTTTGGAGGCTTGCTGGGGAGACTTCTGGATTTCAAATGTCTTTGTATTATTTTTCTGATCATTGTTTTCTGTAAAACTGTCTTGTATTTTCTGTGGAAAGAGATGGAAGAAAGTCACTCTAAAAAAACCCACAGATTTTCTCTGGAAGAGGCAAGAAATTGATCTGTAGTGTTTGGATACAGTATTAAAGCTAAGAAAGAATGACTTTAGAGCAAACGCTGGTGAAAGGTCTACATTGAAGCAAATATGTGTCAGAGAGAAACTTGTAGAACTACAGCTCAAGGGGTAAGTGATTGTGCTGTAGAAAATAGTTGCTAAAAATACTGCTATAGAATGCCAGGGGAACTCATATAAATAGAAGAGCAATGAGAATAATTAGTACCTCCCATTTCTGGAAACTGCAGCTCAATAGCTGCTGGTGATGATGTGTTAGGCACATTGGTACTGGTTCTCTTTTTTCTTGGTGTGCATTTGCAGTGTGATATGGGGATGCATCAACAAGTCTGAAGGCAGTGTCTGACTTTCCTGTGATGGACAGTCATAGCTATGTGCTTTGGATTGCCAGGTTTTTCCTGTTCAGCCCCACATGCAGCTTTCACTGGAAAAACATAAAGCCTACTAAGACTTTCAAATAAAAATATGAGTGACTGTTAGTTTTCCTCCTGTTCCATATCTCTATTCAAAAAAAATTGGTTGTTTTGTGAAAGCAAGTGTATGGAAGGTGAAGATGAACTGTACTTTTCAGAAGCAGCAGACGGTGTTTATACTGTTCACTACTGAGTCAGGAATTCTCTTTCTCACTCAGCTCAATGAAAGCTGTGTTTGTTTGCCAAAGGGAATGCTAAAGAGGCAAAAAAAAGGCAAGCAAGATTGAGGAAAGGTTTATTGGGTTAATGTGGCTGGATTTTGGTGGCAGGGGGGATGAAGGGGCAGGCTCTTTGTGAAGCTGCTAGAAATTTCTCATATGTCAGATGAAGCCAGTGTCAGGCAGCTCAGAGGTAGTCCCACTGCTGGCCAAGGCTGAGCCCATCAGTGATGGTGGTAGCCCCTCTGGGAGAACATGTTCCAGAAGTGAAAATGTTACTGTGCAGGACAGCAACCCTGCAGATCCAAGCTGGGTGAAGAAGGAGGGGGAGGACAGAGATTGCCCAGCAGCCCGTGGTGAAGCAGCTGTCCCCCTGCAGCTCCTGGAGATCTGTGATGGAGCAGATATCCACCTGCAGCCCATGGAGGGGGCCTATGCCAGAGCAGGTGGATGCTCAAAGGAGACTCTGACTCTGTGCAGCTTGAGCAGGCTTCTGGCAGGATCTGTGGGCCCACATTGGAGCAGGTTTTCTGTCACATAAGCCTGGATCGGGATTGCTTGTGACCTTGCAGGGGTCAGCTGGAGCAGTTCATGAAGAAGTGCAGTCTGTGGGACAGACTCAGCTTGTAGAAGCTGGTAAAGGACTGTCCTCTGTGAGAGGGAGCCCATGCTGGAACAGGGTGAGAGTGTGAGGAGTTCTTCCCCCTGAGGAGGAAGGTGCATGAGAGTCAATGTGTGATGAGCTGTGAGTTTCCCCTAATCAAGGGAGAAAATTGTTTATAAGATTTGGGTTCAATCTTCATTATCCTACTCCAATTCTGACAGGGAAAATTTTACAACTTACTACCAAAGTGGACTTTCTTTTGCTCATGATGTCAGTCAGTGAGTGATTTCTCCCTGCCCTTATCTTAACCCTCGAGTCTTCTGCTGTATTTTCTTTGCCCTGTTCAGCTTAGGAAGGGAGTGATAGAGCAGCTTTGTGGCATCTGGTGTCCAGCCAGGGTCAACAAAGGTTTATAAATACAGCAGTAGGCTGAAACTTTACATGCTGAAGCTTTTCAGGGCACTGAAATCTGCTGCTGCTGTTTATCTGCCAGGATCAGCTCTTGAGTTATGGTTATGGTAAAATCAAACTTTTAAATGTCTGAAAAGGAAGAATGGTGTTTATGTGACTCTGGCAGGCTAAGAGCAACAATAAGGAGAAAAAACAAAAATGATTTCAAGGTAACCTGAAATAAAATAGGACTCTGAAAAGCTCATCTCGGCTGTTTCCTTCCCACAGTTTTGGTGTATTTACACAATTTTAACTTGTCATATTTGCAAGCTAAGAAAATGGAATTTCAATTATAAATATGATTAGCTATGTTGCTTCCAAGAAGAAAATGTTGGAATTGAAACAATTTTAATTGTACTCATTGCTTTTTAATGTTGCTAAATATCTAATACCTAGCAACCTGCTAGCATTGGCATGCAGAGGTCTTATCCTCGTTACATCTGCTGGAAACTTTCCATGGTACAGTGAGTCATGCAGGTGATCAGTATCCTTTTCTGTGTCAGATATGATCAACTTTTTTCATTTGATATGTTGTTGCTTGGTGGATTGGTTTGTTTCTAGGAATAATGCATCCCTTTTACAACAGCTGTGCAGTCTTGCTTCTGCTTCTCTTAAATTTTGCTGTTGTACTGTTTTTATATAAGTTAAGGTGAGCAAAGGTTCCTTTAAAAAAGCCCAACAAACAACAACCCCCACCAAAAAAACCCCAAACAAACAAAAAACAAACACAATCCCAAAATATTGTTCTTTTGATTTATCAGATGGGAACATTTCCTGGGTATGGCTCACATAATGGGATGGATAATAATTTATTTGCATTGTGTATTGATTTTTGTAACAAGAACACTAGAATCCTGAGGACACTTGGGCTGCTGTCTTTTGTGGTTGTGTGACTTGTATGACTCTGATTCTGCTCTCTGATTCTAGTTGGCATTGGGTGTTGCAATGTCATTAAGGAGAGTGTTTCTGAATCTTAATGCTGGGCATACTGAAACACTGGATGTCCAGACTGGTCCTTTGAATTACTCTTTTTTTTTATTTAATATTTTTTTTAATTGATCATGTGTTTGGACCTGAAGTTGTGTTTCTTTTTAGCCCGAGCAGCTATTTTCCATTATATATTATTTTTTTAGTACTGCAAAAATAACATTTGATGGCCTTTCACTTGGTTTTTCAATTTGTAATGCTGCTGCTCCTGATCTGAGAGTAATAAAATTCAAGTCTTTGTGGACTCATGGGTAAGTGACCTGAATCTACAATGTTCAATTGTTATTTTAATTTTTGCATGGATCATGAAAAGATTTTTGCACCTAAGTCATGGCCAGTTCTATGGTAACACTGTCAGTTTAGGGAATGTAAGATAATTGCCATGCTGGTTTTGACAGAAGTACTAAAAAGAAACGTTTCTGTAGGGCTTTTGAGAATTCTAATGATTAAGATGGTAGGTTGTGCTTGGGCCTGAATGTGTTTGCTAGAAAACTGTCTTCCCTTTTACCCTCCTGTTTCTCTCCTTCTTCCCCTCTCCCAATCTTTAATGCCAAGTGCCCTGGGTTATTAGTGATTAACAGCAATGAATAAATGCAGGAAAGATTCACTAGTTATGTTTGACTAGCTCATGCAGAAGGTTGAACTTAAAAGGTGCAGCATAAAGAGGAAGCACTATGGGAGCATTCTTACATATGGTAGTTGTATGTATGCACCTGTTTGATGGCTGTATGTATGGCTGTTTCTACCTTACTTAAAAATGTGGGGTGGCACCAAACACTGTTAAGCTAAAGGCTGGGTTTTCTTTCTGTTTTGGATTTGGACAAATTGAGGTTTCACTTTAGCCTATATTTCACTTTCTTTTACTTTTTTTTTTTTTAGCTCAGACAAGGGAAAGTGTAGGGCTTTTTTCTGCTCAGTTTTGCTTGTGTGTTCCTTTATATTTGTTTTTGAGTTTTCCATTTTTACTACCAAATTTATTACTTTCTCTTAGGTTAAACTGGAACAGAAATGTGAATGGTAGAAGTGTGTGGCCAGTTGGTCTTGTTTTAGCTAATGGTGTGCTTGGAGTGTACGTGTGCAAAATATACTTCAAGGCCTGTCCTAATCAACTTAAGAAAAATAAATTGAAATAAATATCCCCAAACTATTTGCAGCTGTTAAATTATATTAATTTAAATGAGATTAGAGCTATAATATGTGAAGCTATTTTCATATGAAGATAAGCTTAAGCAATATTCTTCCACTGATCCTAGTTCAGAGTAAGGACCAGACCAGAACCTTTCATTGGAGGATTATAACTTCCCTTTTGAATTTCTGTTCTTGTCTTTTTTTTTTCTTCTGTTCATTAGCTGTATGTAATTTTTCAAAATATTCTTGTTTATATGTTATTTGCAGGTTTGTTTCTGAAGCAGTGATCCATATATATGTATATATATATTAAGACTAGTGAGAATCATGGAACTGGAATAAACATTCCTTAATAGGTAATTAAGCTCAAAATCATAAGAATTGAGGTTTTTGTTCATAAAAGCTTGGGTAGGAAGTTTTGGTTTTGTGTGTGCTTGTTAATAGATGTCAAATGTGGAAAAAAATATGAACCATTGGAGAAACTTGAGTGAAATGTCACACTAGAAATGGAATTGGGGGTCTGTGGAAGGTATCCCTGTTGTATTGTATTGCTGTATTGTGCATGTGAAGGTATGAAAGTCATATTCTGAATCAGCCTGTAAGAGTGAGAGATCCTTGACACAACAAGGCTGTATTAGTAGTAGAATTAATGATGGATTTGTTTTCTTTTGGCATTTTATCATTCCAGCAATATTTGGACAGAGCTGAGAGGGCTGAATGAGAGCTGAGTAATACAGAGAACAAAAAGATGAGCAACTAGTGACTCTTACCAGTAGGCTGTTGAAAACTGCTTGGGGTTTCAATGATATTAATGGGTTATTTGACTGCATTATTTAGTAGCAAGGCTTTACCTTGCTTCTGAATTCTTACTATCTGGATTTAATGAAATGTTGTGTCCACTGGAATGTCATGTAAATATGTGCAAATTGCTTCAGCAGAAATTCTTTAAAATGACTATGTAAAGTTTTATTCAAAATAGTTATTGAGTATTTGCTAGCCATCTGAACTTTAATTAAATTGATAATCATATAAAGCCAACAAAAAATTCAGATATGGGCAAAGAAAAGGTGATTGAAATAAGGAAATTGTTCCTGAGTCTAGATAATACAAAATTGAATGTACACAGTATGTTTGACTGAAAGGCTAGTTTTACTTCTGTAATTGTGAATATCGTGTGCAAACAGCCATAGAAATATATTGTGACATTTTATCCTGAAGAGCTTAATTTAAAAAAATGTGTGCTAACATCAGAGTGGTTATCAATTAGCCAGGTCCCATTAGCTCACAGTTACTAATATCAGTTTTTAGCTCCTCTGAAATTATCTACAGAATACCAACTCTGTGCACTCAGCTTCTGCCACCCCTGAGAATTCTAAATAAATACAGCTGAAGCTCTTTAGGGCTCTTGAGGGGCGGGGAAAAAAAGGCACACTGTAAACAGACCTGTGTACCAGCTGCTTTGTTTTCCTTTTGCACACCCTCGGTGTTGTACACTTTTTGGTTCTTTCAGTACGTTTGTTGATCTTTCTGAGATGGAAGTCACTGAAAATGTCAGCTGAGTGTTGCCATACTGGAAAAGCAAGTGTGTGAGTAGCAAATTGTGAATTGCCCTGTTTATATTTAAATGCTTTGACTACCAATCCTGTATTTCAGGAGTTCCTTAAAATTGTGGTAAAGAGAGTTGAGCTGAACTCTAATCTTCAAATGCTACAAAATGACTTTATTACATAGCAATTTCAATAAGAAACGTGAAAGAAATAACTCTGGCCTGAGGAATTTGTTTACTCTTCTGGCAAAGCCTGAAAAATTATTTAAATAGTTACAGTCAAGGGAACTTAGCTCATTTTTCAGGCATGACTTGTGAATCTATGCAGTTCCATAGGAAACTTTTACACTTTCTAGCTTACACAGGAGATGGACATGATACCATGTCCATGATGAGTTAGTGCTGTGGGATTTCCCCTTTGCTATTCCTGTTAATCCTCTAGGTTTAGTTAATATTCAGAGAAAGGAACTGAGGACAGTTATCTTACTGCAGAGACAGGCTGGCCACCCAGGAGAGTTTAAGGTTTGTAATGATTCTAGCCATTGAGAAGGAACTGAGGAAGCTTCTGTCATTCATAGATCTGCAGTGTGATACTTTCAAACTTTGTCATTAGTGTTATGCCTTGAAAATCTAGACAGATATTTTAATTTCCATGAGACAGTGCAAGTTGTCTGATGGTGAGGTATGGCTACCTGGGGTAATGGCAGGCATGAGACAATGGGAAGTGATGTTGAAATAGTTCCCTAGCAGGTATCCCTGCTTGGAAACGTGTAAGCATTCTCAAAGGCACTTCTCAATGAAGAAGTGTCAAGATTTGGCTCCTAGAAGTCTTTCTATATAATTTTAACATGACTCTATCATGGTAAGATGCAGCTGTATCCCAAAGTACCTGTGAGTTTGTCAACTGCTCGTTACTAATAAATCTTCAAGGAGTTAATTTTTTTGTCCCCTGAAAAGTGGAGCTGGTAATCTACTTCAAAAAAACCGCCCCTCCTCCCAAAAATCTGCTGTAATTCTGTGGCAGCTAATCTAATAAAACATCCTTGATGTGGATCATGTGTTTGTGGTTTTTTTCTGGGTGTTTAGCTTGAGGAAGTACTTTGGAAGTGTTTCCAGTTTCCCAGCCACCTGTTACAGCTTTCTTTCTTGAAACTGTTTGTTATTTCTGAGGCTGCTGTATATTTCTTGCTGAACCATAAGGCTGTAGTAGTCAAATATTTCCACAAGCTGGGCTGCTGAGAAACCCTTAGGTGACAAATGTAAGCCAGTCCTATGTGTCAGTATAGCAGGTGTGTTTCACCAGTAATGTGAACTACAGACAGAGCCATGAGCATGTCACAAGAGAAGCAAACTATGTTGGAGAAAAAAGAGTGAGCACCACAAGGGTGGTTGTGGATTTAGGCATTTGGAATATCTTTTACAGGGAACTGGGTAGATTTAGCAGTGCTCTTCTGCCCTATTGCTTTTGCCAGAATCAGGGTGTAAAGAATTCCTCTGCATACTCAGACAAATTGATTCTCCTTTTTTTTTTTTTTTTTTTTTTTTAATTTTATTATTATCATTATCTGTTTGAGTCTGCTCTATGTAAAACATGTTCCTCAGTTGCAGACCACCTCTCCACCAGAAGCACAGTAGTCTGGCAAGCCAGCAGAAGGGGTGAGGACATGGGCAGCAGTTGCCAGACTGTCATAGTACATTAATTTTACCTAGATTATACTTTGGCCCATGATTAATACAGGTCATTGCTGCCTGGTCATATTGTAGATCATGCTGAAAATTACACAATGACAATTACAATTCCTCTGAGTCATTTTGACTCCATGGCTTAAATAATCATTGTTGAAACACAGTAAGGAAATTGTTTTATTTTGAAAATGTTTCCAAGAATCCCAATCACCTTTTGGGGTAAACTGAAGAGTTTCTGCTATGGGATTACTCTTAACTTAGAAAGCACTTAGGTTGAATACTGAAAGGGTAACAGAAAAGGTAGTTGTTTTTATTTCTCCAGAAGTAAAGCAAAAAAAAAAAAAATATTGCATTGGGTAGATTTGCTCTTTATCACAAGGGCTGAGTGGGATATCTATGCAGGTCAAGATATGAGTTGATCAGGCAAAAAATCTGTTTTTGGGAGAAGAGTTTGGGTGAGGAATGCTTAGAAGCAGTCTAGCTCAATGCCTGCACAAAATGATGATAAAATCCATCACTGGACAAGAAGGGGGGAATCATTAGCTTAGGATAGATCATTCATTTGCCATACAAGGTGCCTTTTTCTTAGGAGTTTTCCATATTTCTCCTTTTCTCAGAAGCTTCCTCTAAAGGAAGGTGTATGTCTCATACAGCTTTTCTGGTTTGCATTGCTTGTAGATCATGGTTATACTTTTTGTAACCAGCTGACACATACCTGAGCAAGAACTGCAGCCTTGCTTCACATCCCTCTTTGTTTCTTAGCAAGCATCCCTTTTTCTGTCTTAATTGTAAGTTGGATGTTTCCTTCCTCCATGAATTTCATATCACATGGAATAGCTTCAACAGGAAGGTCCAGTGCCTGTGTCTCAGGAAGGTGAGAGCTGCATGTGAGTGACTTGGGGCATGGCTGCTCTGTAGCTGCATCCCTTGCTGTCATTACACTGACAGTGAGCAAACCTTCCAAGAGCCAGGCTTTGTCTTGGGCTTTTCAGGTAACCACTGCTTTGTCTGAAAGCTATAAAATGAAGAAATCCTGGTGCTGCCTCAGGAGTAGCTGGGCTGTCTGGGAAGCAAGAGCAGGAACACAGCTAGGGCTGACAGTCCCTGTGTGTACCTTGTTCCTGTTCATCATTCAAAGCCTTTGGAGAAAAGTCCTGCCAAGGAGAAAAATAAAGTCTCAGCTGTGTCCTTGGGAAGTCAGAAATAAACACTTGAACCCATGGGTTCAGTTCTGGGCTACTTCTGAGGATACTCTTTGGCTTGACTGTAAACTCTGTGCATGAGCTTTTCTTTCAGATATGTGTCTTTATTTACATGCCTTTTCTCTGCTGGTTGAGTGTAACATATTTACTTGACAGAAGGTGATTCAGTTTGGTCTCTGTTTTGTAATTAAACAATTTTGAAAAATAGTAGTTTGGGTTAAAACCAATTGGTTGCAAAATGGAATCTATTTGCTTTACAATTTCACTTAAAAGACAAAAGATTTTACACTTCAGAGTTTCTGTTGTGGTTATATTAAAAAAAAAAAAAAACTGTGTGAAAAGATTAAATGTTAAGTCATAAAGCAAATTATTTGTTGACAACATTCACAGCAAAAAATATTTTAAAAAACCCAAACCAATGGTGCAAACCTCTTTATGCATAGTTGTGGTGGAGGTTATACTGTTGGAAGTTGTTTGCTGGCACCTTCTTTAAGGAGTAATGACTAAATACACGTGTGTATAAGCACAGTTCTGTGACTCCTACTTCTTTTTCATATTGCAGAAGCCTGGCAGGACCTTCCATAAATGACAGCTGCTCTTCAGTTTTAATTACATGTACATAGATATGTACATGTAATTAAAATATGTAATATGTCTTTAGAAACTTAAAATTCCCTTCTTGTCATCATGTACAGTTATGTGAGAGGTTTTTTTTTTGCTCCTAGGACCAGATAACTTGCAGTGATGAGCAAGTGGGAGTAGGAAGAAAAGAGCTCTGTTCACTGAGTCCTATGTAATTACATTTAAAATGATGAATGAGTCAAGGCTAAGTTATCTGGGCATCTCTGCTTACTGAGAGGTTAGCATAGGTAATTGCATTTCTTAGATAATTTTCTTATTCTTTTTATGTGAAGGTTTGCAAGAACACAAAACCTGCATTCAATAATAACTTTCTATCACTAGGCAAAAAATTAACATCAGAAAGCTCTTCCTGGTATACCTAATTCTATACACAAAGTACTTGACTAATTTGGCCCCAGAAGCTGTTCCACTCTCTCATGTACATATATTCTTCATTGCCTTGATATCCCAGGGAATTTTGTTCTTGGGTGGAAGTAAACAAAAATGTTCCGTCTGCTATTTTAAGCAACAAGTGGAAACTTTCATGGCTGAAACAAAGAGTTGAAATATAAACTGAAACAGCTTTCAAGTTTAAGTTCAATTTTTGGGGTTATAAGCTGCTTTTGTAAGACTTCACTGTAGCTTCATTGCTTCTTACAGATGCATGATTTTGCATGAGTGCAAAACACTGTTAGCATTTCCCTGGGGTAACAGGAGGGAGAAGAGACTTGTCTGAGAAGACTGAGGGGCTGGTGACCTTCACTCATCCATTTGAAGTCTCTGTTGGCTTCTGTAGTGGGAATCAACTAATGAAGAAAGCATTTGACTAAAATCTCTGACTATCTGCTGTTTTTTTCCTCATCTTCACCTATTTTTTGGTCTTTTCTAAGTGCTTTGTACCCTGAGTCTAGAAAAACTCTGGTCTTGCCAAGAGTGCTCTTTAGGTGCTATAAAAAAACAGTTTTGTTTATATCCTCAGATTTTTGCAGGATCTTGTCTTGTATTACCCACTGTCAAGATAGAAGTTGTAACTACTGATGTGCCTCATCTGAGCTCCTGTTTTTGATTTGCATTTAAGCTGAGGGTGCCTGCAATTGCATGTCATGTTTAGTATGCTGCTCTGCTATAGAGATAACAGCCAAATAGAGATACTAATCCGTGGTATGAGAGTCATAAAATAATCATACAAAGCTCATAATGATCCCAATTTGTCACTTTGGATGCTGAAGAGCCTTTTCTGGGGTGCCAGTGTAGATCTGTGAGAAATAAGTTGAATATCATTTTGATCATCAGATGCTTAATTGAGATGAATGATGCTGGAATTGATACAAATGTTGTGCCCAGTCCTTTCCCAGAAACATGCTTGAGGGAAATGTGCACTGAATTCTTCCTCTGTAAGAGCCAAAAAAATTAATCAAGTCACCTCTATAAAAAGAGGGCCCAATTAGGTTTAGTATGTTGCACTTAGATTTTTTTCTTGATATTAATGTAAAACAACTTAAGAGGAGAAGCTAGTGGCTGTTACTATGCAGGCATATTAGCATTGTTAGCTTCAATTGCTTACAGCTTTCAGGGTTACAGCATTTATGTAAAACTTGAAATAGACTGTTGTGGTGTTTGTGGTCTGTTGTGTTTTCATCCTTAGCATCATTTTACTCAGTCTGAGAGAAGTGTTTATCTTTTCTAAAATCATTTTTACTGTGCAGTTTTGAACCCTGAAAGCATTGTGGACTGCAAAGCAAGAATATCTAGATTAAAGTTCAGTTTATTTTGAGCCTAGGGCTATAGAACCAATGGGAGCCTGAATAAAAACATTCAATTTTTTGAAGGCACTCCCACTTTAACATGGTTTGAATTTTCTGTCGTGGACCTTTTAGCTTTAATTTTCTCATTTCTTAAAATTCCTGGAAAAATGAGAACCTGCACTAGGTGAGCTAAAGATTTATTAAATTCTCTTTTGTTGCACAGCTGGATTAAACAATGTATGTTTTTATTTTTAACAGAACCCATTTTGAGTTGGAGCAAGTGGGAAATAAGGTGTAATGTGAGCAATATACTTTTTTTGCTTGAAGGTGTATCAACAGATGCTGTCAAATGTTTTGCTTTAATAGCCCATTCTGATATGTACTTGTGAAATTACTGATACCATTATCATTGCAATAAGGTTTTTCTGTGAAATATGGCACAGATATGCAACCATAGTATTAACTCATTCTAGTTTCCAAACTGAGCTAAATACTACTATAATCTTAATTATGCTGGTCTAGTAATACCCATGGATGTCGAGGAGATGAAATGGTAGCATGCAGGAGGGATGCTGTTGTTGTGGCAATGGTTGAAGCACAAAGCTTTCTGGTACAGCCAGACCTTTAAAATCTCCAAGGATGATCACACTTGCTCCTGAAGCATAGCAGCCTGAGGCTACTCACAGGACACTTAAACCTCTGACATGAGACCCATGCCAGTCAGGAAAGGTGAGGATACATTTAAACTGCAGGTGTGATACAGGTTCCTAAATTGAAATTTTGTTGCTAGGTCAAGTTTAAGGCTTCTCTCTATGAAGGTCATCAGATACCTGGTTACAAATGAACAAAGATTTGGTTTTGAAAGTATAGCTGAGAAGTTTCCACCTCTGTGATGGTTCTCACTAAGAGGCTTTTGGGTTTTTATTGCGCTACTCACACCCATAATAGCGACTTCCATAAAGAGACCATTTCGTGTGCACTGCTTGGTGCTCTTCCCCTGAAATATCTACCTAATGCAACATGTGGGTGGTTTTGTTTTCCTACCAAAGCTCTTGTCTATGACATGAGAATTTGTCACACCTTTTTGTATGCTGTGAAGTACCTAGCTTGTTTATTTTGTGTGATGGTTTGCATAATTATGCTTTACCGATATAGGAATTTGTTAGACATTGTGAAATGCCATGAAGGCACTCAAGCTTTCATACATTTAAAAAGTGCTAGTTTAAAACTGTAATTCACAGGTGAGATATTGTAAACTCAATGAGATACTTCTTTCCAATTCATATATGCTGTTGTCCTTAGGACTAGATGAAACTGTCCTCACATATGTGATATCATTTGTTAATACACGTTAGAGAAGAGCTGGAGACTTTGCTTCAGCATTTCCCTGCTCAGATACATCTCTCTTGTTTTGTTACTATGTATTAGTATTGATAGCTGTTTTTACTAAAAAATATTTTTTTACTTGACATGAGTACCACTGTTTTTCCTCCTGGGCTAAAGTAGACTCTTTTTATCTGTTCTACGGAAAGCATAAGTAAAGGTTACATCACCATGTAGTAATATTCAATGTATGCATCTTGAACTGTTAATGTGCCTTGCTCTTAATTTCCAGTGTTTTTACTTGAAAAATTTCTTAGTTTCAAAGATAAAGATTGCTTATTTCCTTAAAGATAAATACCCATGAACACAAATGATGGACATAATTTTTGAGAAATAAAATATCGTAAATTGAGAAGACAGGTGGGGTTTATTTTCAGTTAGAAAAATAAACTGATTTTTTATTTTTTGGTTTATGCTTTTATGTTGTTGGATTAATTGAATTTGAAAAAATAAAAAATGCTGCTTTCAGATACTCATGGGAAAACTTGAAAAATACTGATTGAAATCTAAGCCTCTAACTAAGACTATGGCCAACATCTAGAACTACCTCCAAAGGTGGTTGTATGTTTTATTTGTTTGAAATTATGTTGATATTTAGTGTTTATAGAAGTAATTTTAAAGTGGTACTTTCAGTTTATGGATGATCTATAAAGATACATTTAGGAGATGTTTAATGTGATGCTTAGAAGGCAAAGAAAGTATTTGCAGGTTTTCCTTGGTTTTTTTTCATTCTTGCAATTCTATTTGTGGTCTAATGTAAATTTAATGAATTTTCTCAGTCTGAAATATCTCTTGGAATAAATAAAATTTACAACTCATTCTGAAATTTTGTAGAGAAAAGAATAGGCATGTTTACTCAGGAAACATGAAAATAAATGGGGTCAGTTTAATTGAGACTGACATTTTATTCTCTGAGTAACTGGGGTAAATCATGAGGGCTGCTGCAGTGTCTGACATAGTGGCTTTTGTCTGTATAAAGCATGGCAGTTGTTAATGTCTTGTGCCAGCCAGTTGTGTCCTGGCTTGTTTAGGAATTAAAGCTGACCCAAAGTAAAATGTATCTGCTGTTTTCTTAAAACTGCTCAGTTTGAAAAAGTTAGTTCTTCTTCATTTGTTTTTTTTAAATTCATCTTGGAAGTGAAGCTAAATTTGATCTGTTTAGTTAATCCACATTGTGATTATGAGGAGTACCCATTGCACTGCTGCAGAGTTTGTCAGTCAAGTGGCTTAGCTTTCAGCTGTGGGAGGATGCTGACCTCCCTTTTCAGTGTACTTTTATTTTACTGTTCCTTTGAATAATTCTGCTTTATTCTTCTGCGTATTTATTCCCAAGAGAGACTATGCAATAGAAGAAATGAGCACCTAAAGTGCAGTTCCCAATTCAGGAATTTCTGTCTAGAGAAATTTATACCTTGCTTGTTAAGAGATAGTTAAAAAACGTCTTGGTGCACTAATATTTCTGTCACAATACAGTGAAAAGTGAAACAGTGTGTGGAAGGCTGTATACCCACTAGTGCTAAGTGATTTGGGAAAGGGAGGGATAAAAATTTAATGTTGCCTTCAGTGAATGAATGCAGCCTGGAAAAAAAAAATAGAAGCACTTGAGAGCTTTTTGATTGTTGGCCTTTCTCTGTGTGTTGGAGAGCATTTCTTCCCTTGACTCCTTCAGAGATACTAAAGCTTTAGGTGGCTCAGTCTCCTCAAAGATTCTTGACTGCCCTAGTGAGGGCTTCAAAAGAGCTGGCTGGGACTGGTGCTGGGATGTCAGCCCAGGCTGTACAGCCAGGAAAAGAAGGAATGTCACACAGAGGGAAAACATGTGAAAGGTCTCAGGACCCGTTCACCTGCTGGAGGAAGATGATGTAAGATCAGACTTCTGGAACTGCACACAATGTTGAAAGTTATTCCATTGAGGGGAGGTACCTTGTGTGTGTGAACTGGAAGGCAGCAGAAGCAGCTCAGCTCTTTTAGTGTCTTGGTGCTTGCTGGGAAAGGTAGAACAGCTTTTGCTCCTTGCTTCCAGGACAGTTTATATGTTATTTCTGGTGAGTCCTAATATAAAATGAGTAAGCAGTCCCAGAAGCAAAGAATGAAAGTTGGGAAGGTGCTCATCACTTTATTGCACCAACTACATTTCCAGTAAGGCATAGGCTAAATGGATTAAGGATGCCATCTCAAAAGTGTCTCTCCAAAAAGATGCCTCTGTCTCTTCAGAGCCTGAAATAATTTTTGTTAATGATCTAGAAACAAAGATGAAATAATTGACAATTATTCTGTCTACACATTTTATCAAAACAGTAAACAGCTATGAGGGTGAAATCAAAGGATTTTCACAGTGGAAGCAGCCAGTTTTTGAAACTGAGGAAATCAGACAGACCCCGTCATAAGGCTGGGAATCACAATCTGAAACACTTGGACTTTGAAAGGGTCCTTGTCCCCTAGGTGGTGCTGTAGAAAAAAAAGGTTGTGATATTTGTATATTCATGATCTATATATGTATGTGTAGGAACATGCATCTGTATATATAGGAATAGATGTACGCCTATATGTTTATAAATATATATAAAATATAGTTGAGATTGGTGAATGAGGAGGAAAACATTGAGGAAAGAAAATAGAACTTAGGATAAATGTCTCTAGAAAGAAAAAAAAAAAAAAACCAAAACAGAAAAAACCACAAAACAAATTAAAAAAACCCACAACAAAGCAAAACTTCCTAGCTAAGTTTCCTAACAAAATCAAAAATTGGAAGTTAACACAGTAATGGCACAGAGAAATTTTGAAAACAAAAGCCAGGTATTAAAGCATTTTCCTCTCTAATGCTGTGATTAGATGCAGGATGACTGAGAGCATGGTCCAGATTTTAGCCTCAGAAGAGACAAATTACCAGAACTGGTGGAGGTTCTCCAGACCCCAGCAGTCCTTCATCACAACCTTGTGGTGTGCTGACAAGCCTTCACTGGCAAGCTAGCACTAGCAGACCTATTTACAGCAGATTAAATGACTGAAGTGAGATTTGCAACATAAAGGAGATAGAAAAAAAATAAAATCGTTTTTAGATATATCTCCTGACCTTAAATTTGTTTAAATGCTGTTGTACCTCAAAGGACTGTTCTTGATGTTTTACAGTTGAATTGACTGTTGGCTGCTGTTGTACAGTAGAAGGGGTAATGGTTTTAAGAAGTTAGATTCAGACAAGATTTAAGGAGGAATTTTCTTACAGTGAGGATGGTGAAATGCTGGAACAGGTTTCCTGGAGAGGTGGTAAGATGCCACATGGCTGGAGATACGTCAAGGTCAGGTCAGATGGGCTCTGAGCAGGTTGGTGTTCAATGCAGTCGAAAGTGTACCTGTTCATTGGAGAGGGCTGGAATATATGAGCTTTAAAGCCCAATATATGGCCCTTCCAATCCAAATTATTTGCTGATTAATTTGTCTATGCAGGATTTGTATGATTGCCTTGCTAATGAGGTGATTTTGGTCAAAACACAGTTCAGTTGCATTGTATCAGTTAGCATCACTATTGGACATGTTCTCTTAGTGCCCACAATGTTCCTCTGTCTGACCACAGACAGCTTTCTTTCTGGTTGTGTCCTCATGACACAGGATTTAGTTAATCTTCTAGAACAGCTGTTATCATTACCTCAAAGTAAGATGGCAAGAAGAGAGACAGTCTTCCAGAAAACTTTGATTCCATTTAAGTCTGATTCTTTTTTTTTTGCCTTGGTTTTATACCTTTAAAATGATTTTAAAAATCCTCATCTTTGACCATTTTTTTTCCAAAAAGTTTTCAAAAAGGGTAAAACTTGGAGTTTTTTGCCTTTGCATTGTGTCTGTATTGAGATGTTTCTAAAAAGTGATATTACAGGCATTTAATATTTTTAAGTCTTTGAGTACTGTTAAAGAGGACTGCTTAGTGTTTCTTCTAAAGTAACATTTCTGTGGAAATAAAGCTCTCAGAACTTACTTAGCAGTGTATTTTGGTTTTGTGTTGAAGCTCTAAGTTTAGCTCTTAGAACAGAAATCTTGAAAGCTCTGATCAAAGCAGGGAAACTTTTTTTGTAATAAAAAGCAAAACTAAAAAAAAATGCCAAATTTGTGTGTCTCCTTTTGCTTTAACAAATTGTGTAGTGACAATGGCTCTTCATAAAATTTAGTTTATCATTTAATGGTAAAACAAAGGAAGACCTAATGAAGATCCTAGTCTGAACTTTTATTGTCATGGCTCAGAAGAATTGAGGATAATGGCACATTACCCTTGGTGTGCTAGTTGTTTTGGAGGAAACAATAAGGGAATAATTCTTTGATCTTGTGCTAATAACCAGAAGATGTTTAAATTACAGTTTCCTTCCATGAAACAATGATTAATTGGAGTGTTAATAATTTCTATTCACTTAAAGAAGATTAAGTAAAAAATTCCCCTGTGCTTAAAGACCAGAAAAATATTTTTAAAGTTTAATGAGGGTTAATTAAAAATGCTGATTTTTCAGTTGCTTCTGATATTACATCAGCAGTAAACTGCTTACCTAAAGAATCTTTCCCTAGGGTTAGTTATTAACCTAGTGGTAGTTGTTTTGGGCTTTTGTTGTTTTTCTTGGTTAAAACTTCCCAAATCATTAGTGTTGCTTCTTATCACAACAACCCTAAAAGGGAGCAGGAGAGTGGAGATAGATCTCTCTTGGTCTGTACCCGCAAAAATGATGCTGCTTTTCCCCTGCTGCACCAAATGCTGCTAGGGACTCTTCATTCAGCTCTAAAGAGGAGGGGAATGGCCACTTCCTTACAATTTGCCTGGTGAAAGAGATGGAGTTCTTGAAGAAGAAAGCCTGTTTCCTTTACTTTCATCAGTTCTCAGTCATTGTCTCTGAATAGATGGGTGGCCTCTGAGCAATCAAAAATGTCAAAAAGCATCTACCTGTTCTCCATTATATCATTCAAGTAATTTAAAAGAAAAGTAAGGAATGCAAAATTAATTCAGGTAATGTTAATTCAGCAGCTGTTTTGGATATGTTAATATACTAGAAATCCTGTTAAAATAAAGGGAAGAATATTCAGGCTGTTAACTTCCAGCACTGATCATGCAATAGTATTATTGGTACTCTTCTTTTTAGACTCTCACCTTATTGAAGGAAGATAAAGGGAATGTAAGGCCTGTGTGCTAGTGTGCACACTTGCTCAATCCTTCTGCTATTAATCACTAACCTATTAGTCTCTGGAGGAGTTTTGTTTCTAGTCCAGGAGACAGTGTTGTGTATTTACTGAAAGCAGCATTCCATTGGATTTTGAAATTTATCATTCATTTTTTTTTTCTCTTTTACCTCTCATGCAGTGCATTTCCTGAGGTCAGTACACATGTGAACAAAGTTGTTATTTTTGCACTATTTTCTGTTCAACGGTTGTATCATTACCTGCTGATCCCTTTCTTAAGTCTTTTATGTGCTTTTTATCTTGATGTTTGACTTTCTGACTGTATCATAAATTTAAGTTCTTTTCATATGGTGAAATGCTGAGAGAAATCATTGTATTAACAGGGATTGTTGTGGCAGTAAAGGTAAAACATCAAAATCTCAGAATTGTCTCTCAAGGATGCTTTGTTGTTCCAAGGAAAACCAGCTCTCAAACTAAAAGTTTCCAATTGACTTTTGTGAAGGTGTTTTGAATGGCAGGATGCTCCAGCCTCCCAAACATTTGTTTCTCCAATGGAATTCTTAGTCACGTACAGATAACTGGGCTCTATCTCAGTAAGTCTTCTAAGTATTTGTGACTTCAAAATCCTTAGGTCTGTGGTATAGCTTTTATCAACTCTTTTTTTCCCGTTTTTTTTTTTTTGCACTTCTGCTCTTGGCCGTTGGTCATTTCTTTCTTATTTATTCTGTAGACAGTTTTTAAAATATCACAAAAAATTAAGGCAAAAACCATTTTTGGCCTGATTGTTATGCTGTCATTTATCTGTGTTGACATCCTGTTATTTGAAAGAGAAAAAAAGGGACAAATCACTTCTTCCTTCTTAGGATAAAAGCCTTTAGTAAATTGAAAGTTGGATGGGTTGGGAGCCAGGAGACTGGGTGCTCTTGTCTCTCCTCTGTGAACTGAGGTTGTTTTTTCTGGGCAGCTCACAGTCCCTGTTGACCAAAACCTCTGGTCTCATTTTTAATGTTGATGTAACAAGCATTTTGTATATATTTAACTGATGCTATATTCAATCATTGAAATGAATGTTTGAAACAGGCATCAAATCTCAGCTGTTTAGCTTGCTTTGATCTCATAAAACCTCGGGCACGAATGTGCCAAATACATATTCAGTGGTATCTGTTAACATCTCACTTCCTTAGTAGGGCAGGTTTTGCTTTGGAGATGAGTAACTCAGGAACTACAGTGTTGGACCTGCCATTGTCCTGTGACCATAGAGTGTCACAAGCAGTGGCACAGAAAATTGTGGGCAGGAAGGCTGTCAAGGAAAACAATAAATCCCGTGATAGCAGCTAGCTGTGAGCATCTTCAGGAGTCCGTGGCTCAGCCAGCTGTGTGTTCCATTCCTCTTTCAGCTCCTCCATGACCACTGGAGGCAGAGAGAGAGATCTAAAAGATGTGTTCATATCTGCCTGCTCCACTGTATGAACAGGATAGCCAGGGATGGGTATTTGCTGGGAAAACTGTAAAAGCGTAAGCATGTCACCGACATGTTCTATGAAAAATCCTTTCCTTAGGATTTTTCCCCTCCTGAGAAGCTGAGAGGCCTCAGGAACAAACTGTAAACAGTTCTTATCTGCTGCTGTGGAATGCAACAGGGGGAATCTGTGATTGGCCTCCTCAGGCTGTTTCCAGTTAAGGGCCAATCACAGATCACCTGCCCAGACGGTCTCGGTCAGAGACGAGCCTTTGTTATTCATTCCTTTTCTATTCTTAGCTTAGCCTTGTAGTGAAATCCTTTCCTCTATTCTTTTAGTATAGTTTTAATATATTATCTATCATAAAATAATAAATCAAGCTTCTGATACATGGAGTCAACTTTCTCGTCTCTTCCCTCATCCTGGAACCCTTGTGGACAATACCACATAAGCAGTGCCCCTGAACCTGTGCATTCCACATTTTGCTGCTAGAACTTTTTGAGCACGCCTACCTCTTTGTGCTGCTTGCTATATTAAAGGTTTCATGGTAATAGTAACATACTGAAAAAATGGAGGATTCTGTTAATAAAACAGCTTAGCAATGAAGCCCAGTAAAATATAAGTCGTTTTCTTAAACTTCATTTTTATTTCTTTATCCCTTTGTGTTTTCTTCCATATGCTGTTGTTTAAAGAGAAATAGAATTACTGAAAGGGAAGATGTGATGGAAGTTTTGTTTTGTTAAGAAAATAACTGTTTGCTAGTGTGTAGTTAGGAAAAGGAAAAAAAACTTTATTGCAGAATTATGAGAAACATAGCACTCAAAATATTTATTCTTTTAACTTCATATAAAAGCTCAAAGACCTGCCTAATATTATTAGCTGATTAAATGCTTTGCAATCCCATTTTTTGTGATACCTGTACTTGATTCTATGTGAGAACCATTCTGTAAAGCAAAGAAAATTCAAGTTTCCATTTTGTGGGAAAAATACAGTAAGAATATTTTAGATTTTTGACAACAATAATAAATTCTGACACAATGGCAATATTTAACTTTCAATGCAGAACTTGCATAGCATCTAAACTAAAGAAACAAACTGAAGAAAGGCAAATGAAAAAGATTTCAGAGGAACCTCCAAAAAGCACACAGTTTGCCTGGCATGAGCAGTATGAAGCTGGGGCAGAGAGGCCTGCTACTGGCATTAGCATTATTTTCACTTTGGACAGGGAGACTGCATTTATAGAACTGTTATGCTTCCCACAAAACTGAGCAGAAAAGAACATAACGTACCTAAAAAAGAAACATAAGTACACATATCCTGGAAAATGATTTGTTTAATAAACTACTACATCCCCTAGTTGGAATAATTTCCTTGAACACGATGGAACATTGGTGTTGCTTATATACTTGACACTGAAACATGTTTTTTTTGGTAGCTGAAGTTGACACAGCTGGAAAAAAAAAGTATTTTCATGTGAGTAAGCTAGGTACTCTAGTAGCTAAAATGGAATCCATATCCTTGAAGGCTGAAAGCAGTTTAAGTGTAATTCTGGAGAGCACATCAGAAGCCTCCTCTGTTTCCTAGTGACATCTGATTGTGCAAGTAGAGATGTTTTACATAAAAGTAAATTTAAAATCAAACAAAGCAGAAATTACTCAAGGACATTGCACCACAGAGAAAAATAAACCAGTAAATATACCGTGACTTAAGAGTGCATCAGTTAAACCTTCATAGCTACAAAAGATGTGCACAAATGGTGAAAAAGAAGGCCAGAAGCCTTAGATGGAATGGGGGGATGAAAGGGCAGCCAAGCAGAAGTAGTATGAAATAACTTCAGCTTTAATGTAAAGCTAAATGTGAATGCTGCAGCAGGGGTGTTAAAGCATTCAGGAGGAGGTCCACATAAGGTCACTGTTTGGATTTGGGTTTTTTGGGCCTGATGTTTTCTACAGCTGGTCCCTTCCATGCTGCTGTGTTGAGGCTGTGTCATCAGCAGCGTGCATGGAGCCTTTCCCTCCTTCCTTCAGTTCCTGGTCTCACATGTGTTGGTTTGACACCAGCATTGCACGTTCCTTCCAGGAGCTTCATCATGGCATTTATCTCTGGCAGCACCTGGTAAAAGTGCAGCCTGACACTTTGTAAGTCACCAAGCTACCACCAATGCAATTGCTGTCACAAACAATGTGCATCTAATCTCCAAGGTAAAGGCTGAGGTGCAGCTCCAGTGTGTAAATGGCAGAAGTACCAGGTATGTAAATACTTCTCTCACAGGAGAGCTGGGAGCTTTGTCACATTGTCAGACTTTCACAAGTAAAGTTAAGTTGATTAAAATGTCCACATTTTTTTCCTCTTATGACCTAAACATCCATTATTTTCCTGCTGATGATAAATCAGAGTTTTTATTATTGATCTTATTTTAGCCTTTTTAAAGGAAATGGAGATAAATTTTTTTACCTCAGTTTGTGCATGGTAACTATTGGGGGCTCTGTAAAGCTTCCTAGCTTTTTTAAGTATGTACATGTTCTCCTTTCCAAATAAAATGACAAAATCAAGACTTTGCCTAAAAGAAAGACTCCAGAGTGTATGAACAACTCTGGGTTTTCATGTTTAACACATGACTTTTATTTAATGTTGATTTTAAAACTACTTTGAAGGGTATGGATTGATTCATTACTATTGGTGATTTCATTTCCCTATACCTTTCAAGCCAGTCCTACTTCTTGACAAGAGCACGGAACTTTGTTTTCCTCTTGGTCTTCTGATCTTACTGAATTCAGTGACAGAATAACAATGTTAATTAAACACACAATTTTGTGTTTATAAAATAGGTCTTTCTAGATTTTTGTTTAGAACCCAAACATTGGCTTAAATACTTTGCCTTAAGGGGTTACTGTAGTTCATCTGAGCTGCATTTTGACCTCATTTGCAAGGAACTGAAGTCATGGACGTGGTTGATGATTGTTGGTTACCTGACGTGCAACATCTGCGTAAGTCATGAGAAGGTAAATTTATATCAGGGTTCTTTTCAATCACTATCCAAACAAATCTGACTGCAAATATTTTTTTTTCAACTGTGCCACACTGTGTATCTACTCTGGAGAGCATGTTGATCCCCTGAATCACTGATCTTGAATAATTAGAAAATAAAGCCTTGTGTACCTGATTCAAATAGTTGCAATGTCTTCTATCTCTAAAGAAACTCTTGTTTAAGATTAAAATTTTTAATCTTTAAAATTTATTCTAATATAGCTTAAAATGCTTCTTTTTAGAATAAATATAATCTTAAACTATACACAGAGGGGTGTATTAGGGTGATTCCACAAATTTAGTAATTCAAATCTAATTCATATTTTCAGTGAAAAGGATTTGAACGCTGATGTGTTTATGGCATGCAAGCAGCAGAAAAGGATTTGAATGCTGATGTTTATGGCATGCAGGTAGCAGATTGGTTCTTGCAAATAGGTAATTCTTTGTGTTATAAGTAATGTTTGCAGTTTTTGTATTTTTCAAGTTGTGAAGCTAAAATGAAAACCAAAAAACTCCAAACAAAAACCTTTACATTCTACACCCTAATGGAAGCCATTGAAATTTTGAGAGGAAGACTTCCATGGTCAGGAATAGACAAGAATTTGGTGGAACTGGAGAGCTTGCCTGTGGGAGAAGGGGGAGCCTTGGGTACCCATCCTTTCCTGAGGGACCCTGATGATGGATAGTCAGGCAATTCCTCTGGTCAGGGAGCTATTGCTTGAAGGGTAGTGCCTGTGGTATCACCTTACCAGCTCTCTTCTCCCACAGCCCCTCCTTTTTTTGTTAATTAAGGAAAACATGAAAATGCCTGTAGGTAGGGGAGGGCTCAGTTTGGAGGATAGTTTGCAGATCTGTGAGGAGTTAATTCAGTTGTTGCTTTATAATTGCTGGACCACTAAGACCAGTACGGAATCCGGGGTTGGGCATTTAAGGATGTTTGTGAAAACCTAAATCCCACAGGGACTGAGGGACTCAGCAGGATATTTGAAGGCTTCTGCTTTCTGCATAGATACCTGAATTTCTAACCTACCTCAAAGCACAGAGGATAAAGATCTTTCCTAAATGACAGGAAGAAAAGATTGTTTTAATCATTTTACTGAAACCACGCATCCCCTGTAGATGAACTCTAATGCAAACCAATATGTTATGACATTTAAAGTGTGCTTCAGGGTGCAATACTCATGCTTCTTTCAGTAAAAAGGTATAATGGGTTGCAGAAGTCTGAGGTAATAACTCTGTATAAAGTTGCTAAGGACTTCTTAGGCCTGCAGTATCTGGCCTTCCTAACCCCCCAGTTACATTTGTGACTGTTGATAAAATTAACTGAGGGGAAAAAAAGAATTCAGCAAAACTTACTGTTGTAGTTGTTTTTCATACATAATTAATGAAAAAAAATAAAGCTCTACAGAGGCAGAAAAAGCCCATCCAATGTTTAACAACAGGTCAGATTATATAGTCTTTTAAGAAAGTAAAATTACCTGAGGAATAGGGCTTTATTCACCATGATGTTTGCTTTATGGAACTGTGTATTAAATTTAATAAAGAATTTCTTGAATATAAAAAATAAAATTTAATTCCTATTAAGAATAATTTTAATTAAATGTAAGGATACAGACTCACTTTACAAGAGTCTTGGGAAGGCATGGCAGCATGTAATTGAAAAGTTTGTGGTTAACACTGTGACTATGGATTGAGTTTTTCATATATGATAGATTCAGATCACAAAGAACTTTATTAAAATGTCAATTTTGAAAAAAAAGTGTATTAAAGCACAGTTAAAATTTTTTGACATAAAATTTTCCAAGTATGTAGTGCATATCAGCAGTTTTAAAATAAAGTTACTGGAAAAATAAATGCCATTTTATGGAACACTTTACTACAAAAAAAAATTATTAGTATTCCAAATGAACCCACACACATGCTTCAAAAACTAGCAGAAGAAATCTTTTGATATGAAATGTCAGCACAAAGGATATGAATTGTGTGCAGCATTTCAATTTCAATAAAGCAGCATTCTGTGGTGGATAATTGTTTAGTTGTAGTTTTTTCCAACTAACTCTAGGATACAGTAGCTACTTTTATTAGTAGCCATGAACTTTTTATTTGTGGACATTTTATTTGGTGTGGCATATTTCTGTTTCATCTTAGGAGTTTTTTAAAGATTGAGCTTTATAGAGCCCTTTTCTGGAGGTCTTATCCCCATTACACAGGAAGGTAAGCAAATACAGAGGAAGGTTAATTGAATTGCCCTGCTGCAGTATGTGACTATTGGAGCTGGAACTACAATTTGGGAATGATCATTCCCAAGTCAGTACCTTAATCTAATATAGCACAGGAGTCTTTCCTCTTGTGTTGTAAACATAGAAAGAAAAGGCAGAAAACACAAAGCTAATAACAAAATCTTCACATTAATCTTGAAAGTATGGTTTTGCATCCTATTAAGACTGTGTTTTCCTTTTATTCCTGTTACCAGTAACAGCCTTCTTTCCTTCATGCTGTAGCAGGCAAGATGAGTGGGACCAACTGTGGCAAAAAGGAACCTTGCTGTTCATTTTAGGGACCAGTGTTTTAGTTGATCTTACATCATGGTTAATTTTTATTGTGTATTTGAATAAGTGACAAGGCACACATTTTTAAGGGACTTAGAAAGCTCAGCCTGGCAATGAAGACCACTTTAAAACCATCTGTGTAATTGATTGTCTTGTATTCATGGCAATGGCTTTGTGGTACGTGCTGTTTAAACAAAGTATGTAGGGTCACTTTGGTGATAAAAGTAAATCCTTTTATCCTTTTAAAGACACTCTGAAAAGCTGTATAAGTGATCTGTCACAGGTATGGGTGGCTGCCTTCTAGCAAACTAGTCTAAGGATTTGTTACAGCTTTAACTCCTGTTTGGTGTTCCTGTTTCACTTAAAGGAAAATTGACAGTTGAGATCTGGTCACAAAGTGTATTGCATTGATTCTCTCATTTTGGAAGAATTATTTAGTTGCAGCCTTTGCTTTTTGCTTGTGTTTCTGTGAATCACTTGGTTAGGCGATCTTGTTGGGCTTAGAGTGGAAATTGAGGTAGGCAGTGCTGAAATGGTGCTCATTTAATGCCAAACCCCTGGCAAGGAGAAAAGGGGAGCACAGCAGGGAGGGTGGCTTTGATCCTTCCCAGAAAGGAATCATCATGGGACCTCTGTAAAAGCAGCAACAGCCCCAGGTGCTGTGCTCTCTTTCACAGTCCCTGTTTAAAGCAGCCTTTGGGCTTTCAGGGAGGGAAGGAACAGCTTGTTAGTGGTCGGAAAAGGGATGTGCTCGATATTCTGCTTTCTCCCTGTGTTCTTGGAGTGTTGGTAAAAAGCAAGGCTATGGATATATTGCAGCCTTTGCAGGAGTAACAACTTTGTATTTCTATGTTTCTGCTGTCTATTATCCTAAATATTTAGCACAAATATGTTTTTGGGAAATTTAAGACTTTTATGTGGTGGTGAAGTGACAAAAGTTTCTCTTAGTTCTGGAGGGTTTTTTAACAAGAAGCATTTTTTTCTATCAGAGTAAATGCCCAACTCCTGTCCTACTTTTTTGTGACATTTTAGGTTAGTGTACCTTGATTTTAAACTGCATGTCAAAAAATGATTTACCACAGCATCTGCAAAATGTTCTGAAGACCTTGGCAAATACCTGATAGTTTATGTCCATGTCCAGATACTAGGTCCTATCTCCAAAATAGATTTGTGATAAATGGATGAAAACAACTGGCAGGTAAACATGAGTAAAAAGAAGAAAAGAAAAAAAAGGAAAAGAAAAATTCTCCCAATTAATTGTCTTCTTTATTCTTGAAAAGTGTCTTTTTAGTAGTTTTCTTTTCTGAAATGTGTTGCTAGAGCTCCTATTGTGGAGAAACTTGCTTACTTGGGACCATCATTTTAATCAAAATTTATATGCTTCTCTTTTCTTGTTGAAACTTTTGGAAAGAGGACAAAAGTGCTACAGCTCTGTTATTTCTCTAAAAACCTGGAAGATACAGCACAGTCCAAAGGGATTTGTATGGGTATGAGAAAGCAGGATAACTTGTTCTCCATGAGAAGTATCCAGGGCTCCTTGACTTGCCTCCTAAGGAAAACATCTTTTTGGAATGGAAAACATGGTGACTGTGTACTAGAGAGTGTTTTTTGACACTGACAAGCTCAGAAGCTAATTTATTCTATGTCATCGTGTTGGTCTGTATCTGTAGTCAGCCTTTAGTCACAGTGTCTCTTGCAAGTTTGACTATTTTTTGCAATAGATTGAAATACTAGACCTATATGAATTTTTTTCCTGTTTTCATGCCTGTGTGCTAACAATAACGGTGGGATGTTCACTTTTAAGGATACAGAAATGCAAACGTGTATTGAGATACTGTGAAATAATAAATTTTAAAACCTCTTTATTGAAATGCCCCAGATTGTTCCTGATGGGTGCTGTTGAGCTGTGTTTAGTGGGCTGTGGTCGTGCTGGGCCACCACATGGGACCAAAGCCAGGAGGGACTGGTGGCTCCTGCTCTGTGTAATGGTCACCTCTGGTCTTGGCTGTACTTCTGTGGGTTTTGAGAAGCCTAAAGTAAAGGATTGCTGTGACAATTCCTCACTGTCCTGTGACATGAGTGGTGTTTGCCTGCTCTGAAGGCCGTGGGAAAGGCAGCCTCGTTGTTCCTTACAAATCCTTGCTGGAGTAAAGGCAAGCACTGGCATTGATTGACCTGGGCACTGCAAGCTGAAGCTGTACCACAGCATCTGATTTTCATTTACCTCTCTGTAGCAGCTGGTGAACTTTTCTGGCCCAAAGTTGCCCAGAAGAATTTAGAGTCTTATGTAATTCTTTTTACTCTACAGCTCAATAGGGCCTAGCCATTTTTCCCTAACTCCAAGGCTCACATCCATGATTGAGGTGAACTTTTCCTTTCTCACTGTTTTTCTCCCACACTGATTCCACTGTCCAGTGTAAATGCCTTCAGAGTGAGGGAGAGAGCAGTACTGAGAAATGTAGGGATCGTTTGTGTCCTGGACTATTTCCCTAAGAAAAAACAAAGAAATCTGTCCTGTACATATTGTACAGCAGAAGAGACAGGATACAGTTGGTGGTACAACTATCTTTAATTTGTTGGTCAGCACTTTCCATAAATATGCTATAAAATAGGGGAAGTGTATTTGTTTCCTGTTTATGAGAAAGAGCTTGCTATTTTTGTCTGATCATTGACTAAAATTTTGCAGTTCTGTGAAGAAATACTTTGTGGGGGGAAAAAAAAAATTAAAGGAGAACTCCAAAACGAACCTGTCTGATTTTAAAGAATGGGCTGCATACAGCAGCCAGGCAGGCATAAACCATAGGTTCCTCCTACAAAAAAAGTTATATGCTGCTTTCAAGGTGGATATCTTTTTTTGAGAATAAAACATAAACAAGACAATTGACTGTGTTATGCTATTTGTGAAATAATATTTGGAAGGTATGCTGCTGTTCAGTTAAAATATGGATTGGGAAAAGATGTAAATGTTGGCGTGGGAAGATTTCATTCCCTTCTGAAAGCCCCCAGCAGGAGGAGGCTGGGGCACTGATCTTGCTTGCAGACTAGTTGTCTGTCTAGTCCTTGGGCTCAGCCCTGCTTGCAAGCTGCTGCAGGGTGTCTGGGCAGCCAGGAGAGTCTGGGGCAAGGCAAAACCCAGGAGGCAGATGGTCCATTTCTCCTCCTGCCCACCTCTATTGCAAACGGGATCTTTACCAGCCAAACATTGCCGTGGCTTTGATTAGTTGACTGTGTCTCCTATAACCAAAGGTGCTGGAGTTACTCTCCACTGTTCGGACAGCCTACTTTTTCCCCACCCACCCCAGGCTACTATCAGTGGTGTCATAATCTCTTGGAAATGCCTTCAGGCACATCCGGAGTAGAGTGAATCCAGCCTGCTGAGGGGGAAAGGCTTTGGAAAATCTCGGCCAATGGAAAGGGTGGGGGGCAGGGAAACACCAACACGTGAGCCTCTGCCTGGCACTGTGTTGGTTGTTCTTGTCTCAAGAGCTAGAAATGGGGAAATAGTACCTAAAGTTGGAGGGTTTGGGCATTTCATTCACTCCAGGGTCTATTGGACTGTAGCAGTCAGTCTGGTTCCTGAAAAACCTCCCTTGTGGCTGTGCCTGTCTGGGAAGGCTCCTTTGTTGGGAGCTGGCTGGGTGGTGTGTCTGTATGTGCAGAACAGGGCTCTGTTGAGCACTGATCTCACCCAAGGTGTGTTTACCAAGCAGGCTGGGCAGGGCGGGTGGTTGGTGGTTCCTCTCCAGCAGCAGATGGCAGGGCAGCCGCCTGACACCTCCAGTCCAGCCCTGCCCCCAAGCAGGGCATCTGCAGCAGCTGCCTCTCCTGCTGGCATGGTTGAAACCACAACAAAGTGCTCTGTGCTTCTTTGCTGATGTCTTGGTGCTCTGAACAGGGCCTGGCCCAGGTGTTCTCTCTGAGGTGTGCAGGAAGAAACCCTCTGAGCTAGAAGAACTTCCAGAAGGAGCAAGAAAGAAAAAAATAGATAGTTTTGAAATATCTTTTTACTGGATGTTATTCACCCCTGCCATTGCTCTGTGTCTTCAAGTCACTGTATGTCTGGCAGCTCTTCCTCCATGTAGGAGCACAGGTTGTGGGGCTTCCCTGTTACAGGCAGCAGAACCAGCCCAGACTGCTCTCTGCAGCTCTTTCATTCAAGAGCTGGAGTCTCGAGGGTTTGAATAATAAATCCCAAGAAGAGTCCTATGTACTTGAATGGAAAACAGCTGGATAGCTTTTTTTTTTCCCCTTCTCACAATATAATCCCATTGGCCATGTGCTTTTTCTTGTACTCTCTCTTTTTCTTCTATTTTTCTTTTTTCTGTTTGTTTTTTTTTTTTTTTTTTTTTTTTTTTTTGCATACTTAAAGCAGTGCTACTTAAAAAAAATCTTAACCTAATATTTGCAGAGTCTGTGCAGGTACGCAGTCCTCCCATGTGAGGTGAGGAATAAGCAACAGTCTATCCTTATGCCTTGTCCTCTGTGGCTTTTTTCCCCCTCATTCTCTTCTTTATCAGTTTAATCTATGCTGTAGGGTTTTTCCAAAGAGTTGTGGTAATATACCTCTTATTTAGAGGGAAGGAAGAAATATTTTTTCCTTCAGTTGTGTATTGAGAACCCATGTACAAGTATCTGCTAGTTTTGGAGGCCTAGACACCAAAATGCAGTGTTTCAGGGTGCCAAGGGAGTTGCTGATTATAATAATTATGCAGCCATTACTGCACCAGCTGCTCCAATATCCTGCATTCTTGGAGCCCATTGAACATCAGGTCGCACTATCAATTCTCTTGCAGTTCTTATCCAAGAATTTAGCTAGTTTTCTTTTTCTTTTTCTTTTTTTTTAAGTTATCATAAATTGAGCTGCTCTAGGCTGGTAGGTTTCTTCAGTGACTCTTCCATTGTTCCAGTTTTAGAAATGAATACCTAAAGCAGAAAATTATAAACATCCATAGTTTTTGGAGTTCAAATGCCTAGGTATGTTGGTACTTCTAGTGCTGATACTCCACATGGGCTTTAAATAAAGGTAAATAAATTTACCTGCTATTGTTTTCTCGGTTTGGGATATAAATAAAACTATTTTTCTGTTACCACATCCTATAAAGTTGGTCAAATTTAACTTAATTTACAGCTCCTCAGTGTTCAAGAGTAAAAATTCAATTGAAACTTTGGAGTACTATTTTTATTAATAATTAGACTATTAGTGTAGGTAAGCTATTACTTTTAATAACTGAACTAATTCTAGTAGCTAAAACTAAAAAGTGAAGAGTGAAGAGCTAAATGGTCTCTAAGGTTTGAAGAGGTTCAGTGTTGATACTTTGCATTGGATTTTAACACAAGGGTTCTGTTTATTTTAAGTTTGTTACCATAGAAGTATAAACTGAAAGGTAGCAATGAGGACCTTGTGTAATATATTCTATTAAATAAACTTTCCCTGTTAGCGCTGTATGCAAAGCTTTATTTACATTTCAGTAAACTGCTTTCTGCTGCATTTACAATTCTGCTATACAGATAAATTAAGGGATCTCATGACAGTATGATTTACTTTCTCCTTACAAACTGAAAAACAATATTTTTAAATCTATTTGCCTGAAGTGCTTGCATTGCATTTTCTGTTGGGCAGCATCAAATCTACCATCAGATGAAAGTCAGTCTTATCATCTTGTTCCTATCCTTAAAGGATGGGCAAATATTAAATATTGTGTTTAGAATTCATTGTTCTTGCAAACAGTATTGAATAACCCTTTAAAATGTATTCCTACCCTGCAATAACAGATGAGCTGCCACCAAATTAAATAAATAAAAAGATCTGATAGAATCACACATAAAGCTTTGACTGTTTGATTTTCTTTTTATGTTCTACAAACTTACTCTTCCAGAAATCAGTGAATTTATGCTTCAGGTTTGATCTAGCTGAACAGGTGCAGTTGAGTGAATGACTTGGGCTGTAATATTGGTGGTGATAGATAAGCTGTGAAGGAAACACTGAGCCTGAACTTCCAGTCTCAGGATAATTTGTAGGGCTGGTAAATCAGAAGGTGAGGGCAGGAAAGAACTATTTCTGTTTACATAAAGGAGCAGATGTTGTCTGCACTCCAGGTACAAAGGCTGCAAAATGTCACAGTCCAGCCTTTTTGTACAATATTTTTATTAAGGTGCATGTTTCTGACATGATGCAGGTACAACTCCTTCTGTTAACACTGTTCCTTTAAAAAGAAGTGCCAATTATGATTTAATTTCACATAGAGATAGAGATGGTAGAATTAATTTGAAATACCTCTCATGCTTTTCCACTAAAAGCTGTTTGACAAAACAGAGGGTAGCCTATTCTGTTTGTAAACTTCATCACTTTTGGTTGCTCAGCTTGATGCAGGTTTTGTTCATTAGGAGCTTTCAGCCTGGCTGTTGGAAGAAGAAGGATGTTCCTCTTTCTAACATCTGATTCCTTGTCCAGGACATCATATGGCAAAATATTCTCTATGAGAGCACGTGCCATTAAGCAATATGAGCCACCAGGTTCAACACGATTTGAAGTTACAAACTCTCTAGCTAAAACATTTAGAGGATTTTCGTTATTTATCTGCAAAAGTTTTAAAGATACATGTAAGTAATGCAGCTCTTTTATTTGCAGAATCTCCCTCCTTTGCAGACTGAGGTGCATACCTGGCTACCATGAAGGCATTAAGAATTCCTATTTTTATTTTCAGAGCACCTAGGAGCACAAGAGAAACCTCATCTCTGCTATGCTCTCAATGTGCTGTGATCCACACTTGGGTTTCTGTGTTCTTCAGGCTTGGACAAGTTTCTTGGTTACAGCTTGTGTTTTGAGCATACGTGGTGTGATGCCATTGGTTCCAATGTCCTGTGAGCTATAACTGTTCAGCCTGTTTCCAAAAAATTTCCTCCACTGCTGAGGTTTGGTTTAGGGCTTGTTGAACACAGCAGGTGGTGGGACTAGTTCACAATGAAACTAAGTATTGGTAATAGGAAAAAACTCCAGATATTACTGTAGTTTAAAATAATTGGTCAGTGGGAGCTACTACTTGTGGCCTTGAGCAGATGGCTGTGAGAATGTTAGCCTTTATCTGGTTAACTATTTGCTTACATTTTTTATTTTCTTATTTTTATTTTTTTCTCTAGTTCTTTTCCTTGAGCAGTTGAGTAGGGCAATAAACTTGCAATCCTTTAAACTATTTTCCTCAGCTCTGTATTCTAAGTAATACAAATTTGGATTCCATGAATTTTATTTTCCAGAATGAGCATCCCATTATGTTTCAATGGAACAAAAATTTGCAAAGAATTTGCAATTGAGAAATAAAAATAAACAAGTTTACAAGAAAACTTAAAAATTCCTGAAATGTGTTCTAATAGTTTTTCCTTTATCTGAAAGCATTTTAGAAATATGATATTTATTTTGATTACTGTAACAAAGTTGTAGTACTGTGACATGGTTATAAATGAAATATTTTTTAGTTTTTATAGAGGCTCCTATATAATTAAAAATGGTAAAATAATAGACCTAAAGAAAGAACCAGTCAGCAAATAAGGAGTAAGAAATGATGTGTAATTGAGGAAAAAAAACTACATTTTAGCATCTGAGCTGGACACAATGACTTAACTTAGAAATTACAAAGTATTTAACAGCAACTGCTGCTGATTTGAAGTTTCATTAGAAAATAGTAATTATTTGTGATTTCTGGCAAAGGTGAGCTGAAATGATTTGTGTGATATGCCTGCAGCACTGCAAGCTGTAATTCAAATATAAATTGTTACTACCGGACCTCTCTGTGATTTCTGTCAGTAGAAAACCAAACTGAAAACAGAATGCTTTATGGATTTATCAGCTAATGCTTACAAAATGTTGTGAATCTGACAAACATGGAAGAGAAGAATACTTTGAAAGACAAATTAGCTTTGTTATTGAACGTGTCTGTCTTAAGCTGGACCATGGACTCCCAGCAAGGCTCGGAGCTGCCTCTGTTCTGGGTTGTCTCTGGCCTGTGGGGTGTCTCACTTGCCTAATCTAGGTACCTCAAAACTGGTCTGAAACAGAAATGGCTCTTACATGTTAAGTTTATTTAACACACCTAAATGTGGGTGTTATAGGTCTGTTAAATATGATGGACATTTATAATCTCAAGGTGGACCTTTTACTAGGAGCTTGACATTTTTCGATATAGCACAAGGCAATGTCACCCTACTTTTTCTTACAACACAATTCACAAGATCACGTCTGCTGTCAGTGTTTCTGAATGGGAATCTCACACTTTGGTGAGCATCCCTTTTAGGTACTTCACTTTGACATATACATCTATAAAGTTTTTTTTTTTCTTTTTCTGCTTAGCTTATGATTTTGTCTTTTCAAAATAATTAAAAGAAAAAACTCATAACTTTTCACTACTTCATTTAATCTCTTTGTTATCAGTGCTTAACATATGTACTCTAAACATACTCACACTACATTTTTTTTTTCTTGCACTGTGAGGCTTTGGAATATCTGTCCATTTATGTGAATTGGGCATGTTTCTCTGCATATTTGCTACATTTTTGTCAAAGTAAATCCTCCCATCATTTTGCTCATTTCTGCTGCTCTGATCTATCTGAAGCAGTTTTCCAGTCGTGTCTGATAGAGACAAGCTTCAGCTTGTCCTTGTGTTTTATCACATTCTTACATGGCTTAAAATTATATTGTCTTTTCTGTAGTCCTCCTCTATAAAATAATTTCAAGATAATTTCAAATTAATTTCCTCCAGGACTCTTACTAATGCTGCTTTTCCCCTTCTCCCTTTATATTAACTTATTATGGAGACTGTCAGGTAAGAAAGGCCTGGTAGTGTTAGAAAAGAAAAGCAGAAAAACAGACTTTAGTCCTGTGTAGGGAGCAAGAAAAAGTCTCTGGGGAGCTGTTGAAGTCTCTAAGATGCATGGGCATGGAGACCAGGTTTTTTTACCATTGCTGTAGTTTCTTTCATATCTAAATCACAATTACTTTGAAGACTTTATTGTTAAGAAATAGCCAGGTTTTATAGCATTGCCTTTTGCTGTTGCACAAGAACATGGAAGTCTTTTATTTAATTGATACATGTTGATGCTTGCATTATGATGTGTACAGCAGAATATTTAGTTGAAAAAAATAAATGTACATTAAAATTGAATATAACTCAAATTCTTTAGAATATTTTATTATTCAAATTCAAAAAGGTTTTTTTTTCCAGCATATATATGGTTTCCTAAGAAACTTTCTTCTTATCTAGAGGCTTATCTAGCACCCCTGTCAGCATAGGGCTAGACAGTTCAGCTAGATATTTTTATTTCTTATTGTTCGTAAAAAGTCACCTTCCCATTTCTCCACAACTGATCATGTGAAACAGTTTTCAGGAAGATTCTGCATGGGGGTGCAGTCATCCACAAAGTGCTGAGAGGAGCTGTGGGTGGCTGCACTGCTGGCATCCTGCTTCCCAGTGCCCTTGAGGCCATGGGGCTGCTGCCTTTCCTGCAGTTATGGATGGGATGCCTCAGAGTTAAGTGGCAAATGACCATAAATTTTAATGGAATTTGGCTGCCAGAATTTCTTAGGCCACTTCTAAAATTTTAAGCTGTGATTGACTGTTTCTTGGGAAAGAGATTTTCTCTAAATGCTCATCTTTTATTGACCGAAGGAAAGTGGGGTTTCGTTGTGCTGGTTTTTGAAGCTGAAGGAATCAGACTTGACTGGGAGCAATTTTTCTCCATAAACTACATAATCATATAATTCTGAAAGATGATTCTGTGTTTTAAATACCAGTCTTTTCAAAACTGTTTCTGTTGACATATCTGGTCTGTTCATTTTGCCTTTTTAATTTTTTTAATGATATCAAGTGCACTGGTGTGTTATTTTTATATCTCATACTTCACATAATATTTGACTCAAGTATTTACCCTAAATACTTGATCTAATATGATAACATACAATCTAGACATTCCTTTTGGGTTTTGAAATTTACATGAAAGGAAATTGCAGGTTGCTTGGAGGAAAGCTCCTCTTCATTGCTATGACCTGTGTAAACAGGTCAAGCTGTCAGATAGGCCTTGGTATCTGGGTCCTGCTCTGACCTTGCAACACCAACAGACTCAGTCAGCCTTAATCCAGGGCTGCAGGGTAAGGTGTGTATCAGTCACTGGGCTGGTGGGGAGCAGAGTCCCTTCATCCTTTCTAAGAAGTCTGCTGGTGATTCAACATAATAAATAGGTGAATAGGTAAATACTAAAGCTGTATAATGACAATTATTTTCTTAATAAATCAAACCCTTCCAGTGTGGAAGAAGTAAAATTTCAAAATTTCTACTGGACAAAAAACCCCATGTCAAATATAATATTCACTTGAAGCAGAACAATTAGAGTTAGGTATTTTCTAGCTTTTTGTATGTGGTTTTTTTGGAAGTTTTTTTGTTTGTTTGTTTGTTTTTGTTTTTATTTATGTATTATTTGTTTCTTTAATGTATTTAATTATAAATTTTATAAATAATTTGTATTATAAAGGTGGTGAAACAGGGAAAGGACCAAGTGGCTTGGTTCTGCTTTTGATAGTGTGCTAAAATATTACCCTGTTACGTGTGCTAAACTCAGATTCAACTCACTGTTTTTGCCTAAGCACACTTGAACATGCACCTTCCCTCTCTGAAGAAAGAGCTCTGATAACCAGACTAGAAATAACTCAGAAATAAGGTTTGTTGTGCTGCTCTGTATACAAAATTAAACACTCAGGGGAGCAGGGATTGGAACCAGATGTCTCATTTCCCAAGAGACTAATCTTGCCACCAGGCTAGAGAGTTGCATTTTCTCATAACTCTTCCCTTCCTCCATTTACATACAGTTTATACACAGGAGACAGTTCCAATTATCCTGGAGTATTAGACATTTTCACACTGGCATATAATTTTCCAAAGGGTATAATTGGACCATGTCTAATTCAAGTGCAGGACGGAATGATTAGCCAAAAGATGCTTGAGTAGGTCAAGCACCAGGATCTGCATGGTTCTTCATAGAGACAAAATGTTACTCTTTTAACTTGTTTTATCTGTGAAATTTTTGTGCCTCGAGGAGCCGAGGGACGTTCAGTTACAGTTTGAGCTGGAATGAACGCAGGGACCAAGCTGGGATAGGACAAGTGTTGCCTGCATGTTCAGGGAAGTGATCATTCCCCTCCCTTCCACACTGGTGAGGAAACTCCAGCAGTGCTGGACTCAACTTCCCAGTATGAGGGATGTGGACATAGTGAAGCAAGTCCCCTGGAGTGGGATTAGGGGCCCTGGAGCATCTTCTCTGTGAGGAGAGGCTGAGAAGGCTGGGACTTCAGCCTGGAGAGGAAGAAGACTCAGGGGAGCTCATCAGTGTAGAGGAATACCTGAAGGGAGGGACTGAAGAGGAGGGAGACAGACTTTTCCATGGTGCCCTGTGACAGACCAAGAGACAATGAGCACAAGCTAAACCACAGGACTTCCTGACTGAACATCAAGAAATATCTTAATACTGTGGGGGGAGAAAACACTGGTGCAGGGTGCCCAGAGAAGCTTTGGAGCTTTGTTCTTAGAGGTACTTGAGACCTTACTGGACATGAACTTGGACCATCTACCTTAGGTGACCTTTCTTGAGCAGCTGTGTTGGATTAGACAATCCCTGGAAGCCTCTTCTGACTTATTTTTTTCTCTGAAAATGTGTAGTTCTCTATTCTTCTACTCACAAATACTCCTTGATGATATAAACATCATGTATCTAAGTTTAACATTCTGTCATATTAAAATATGGAACATAAATTTAAAAAAAAAAGACAAGTTCCAAACCAAGTATATTTAAAAAAGTGAAAACATAAATGAAGTCTTCCCTTATATTTGTAGGTGAAAGAAGCCAATCAGGCCAATATTATTAGCATAACTGCATAAAGCACAAGAAACCTTTGGTATTCAGATAAACCCTGAGGAGTTGGTTTTCATATCAGGGATTATGACACAAGACTCTTCCCTTTGAATCTGAAAAGCATATGTAAGTGATTTTTTTTAACATCATTGTGCTTGTTTAGACATAATAATTACTGAAAAAAAAGGAAGCTCTTTGTGCAAAAAGGTGGAAAAATGTGAGAGCAGAAGGTTCTGTTCAGTAGTAACCTGATTACCTTTGACTCCCAGATTGCTGGGGGAGTGAGGAGCAGCACGTGCAGATCTCCCAGCACAGTCACCAGGAATTTCAATATGTAATTTGAAGAGGAAAAGCTGTAGTGACTGTATTCCTGAATGCACTTATTTCCATGGTGTTTGGATGATAGTAAAGCTGCAATTGTAAAAAAAGTTTTCAGCAGAGAAAAATGTAAATTTGTTTTCATTAATATATTCAAGGAAATAGAAGATTTCAGGTGGTTCTCTTAAAAAACAGCAGAGCAAGGTGTGAGTCAGGAAGATCATCTTCCAAATTCCTTTTATTTACCAAGTCTCATCCTCTCATTTTATTAAACTAAATCCTTTGCAGTATATATCCATCATAGTTTATAGCTTGAAGAGGGTTGGTTAATGTTTGATTAGGGTAGACAGTGCTAGTAAGTTTATTGACTCAGTCTTTTACTACTAAATGAGATAGCACTCTGAGAAGATCAGAGTGGCAAATTCTGTCACTTCAAACATTTTTATGACATTTAGTATCAATTGTGAAAAGAAAAGCTAAATCCTCACTTATATGTCTTTCTTCCTGTGGATAAATATACATATGACTTTTTTTATTTTACCTCCTTTCAATGGATCTGTTTCTTCATTTATCTTGACTGGTGAAAAACATTTGTGTCATTTTAATATCTATCAACAAGCAGGTTGGCACGGTGTAGTTGCTGCTTAATTATATTTGGTGCTTTCATTTCAGTCCTTTTGGTGATTTTTTTTCTCTTATCTTTATTAATGATAAAACTTAAGCAAAGTTGGGTTTTTTTTAAGATGAACTGTGTAGGGAGAAAAAATAAATTATTTATTTTGTTATAAGAATTTAGAAACAGGCAGAAGATGTGTATGCCTATTTGGGGAAGAAAGGGAGCACAGGTGTTAAACTGAAGAAAATCAGAAATTTCACCAATTATCTTTGGACTACTACTTAGGCTACATAAGAGCTAGGTACTGAGGAACTCCTAGGCTCATAAGTACCCAAGTAAGCAAGTTTGATTGGCAAAAAGATTTGTTTTCCCCAATCTTATTAAAAAATAACTTTATAAAACCAACAGATTTTAAAAATGGAACATTCGTGAGCTGGAGTTTGGGAGATAATTCATTTATATTGCTTCAATGCCTATTATAATTTTACTTTGTTGCAACAGAAGACAGCAACAGCTGAACAAACTGCATATCCAAAGAGGAGAGATTTCCTATGCTTACATTATCTGTTAGCTGCAAATTATATTAAAATGAACAAAATCAGGAAAATAGCAAGATTTGAATTACTGAAGTTTCTCTTTGTAGATTAAGGGAATTGGAAGTGATGGCCTTGCTTGACATGAGTTTGATGAGTCATTTCAGATAATTTCATTTCAGTGGTCAAAAATAGTTTAAGAAACTCCTTGTTTTCCTTATGAAGTTTGGTTGTTTTTTCCCCCTTTTGTTGTTTTTCCTGCCTTGATCCTCTTTTGAGAGCTGTTGAATTATTTCCACTGAAACAGTTTATGGCTAAATGTTCCAGCTCAACTTTGCTGAAAGGTATAGAAGAAAAAGTGAAAATTAGTATCAGCCTCACCTAATTCAAGACACATCCTGCTCTGACCACAAAAGTTTCTTATAGTTCAACAATGTTTGATGCTGGTTTCTTGAGATTCAATTCAACTTCCTAGAACTGCATTTTCCATGAGAGAATGTAGCTTGATCTTTAAATTAATTTTCAACAGCAGCTGCTTTTGAGCTTAATTTTCAGTTTGGATACCAAATGGAAAAGAAAAAAGAAGTCATGTGGAATATCAAGGATATCAAGGAATATTTATTATTTCAGAGAAAGAATTCATATTATTTAAGTATTTCTGATGGGTTTTATTTCTGTTGTAATTTTTTTTCAACATATAGAATATTGCCACAATTGAAACAGGAATAGTAACAATTTACTCTGCAGCCATTAGCAATTTTACAATGAAAGCCTGGCCAATTTCCTTTTTTTTTTTTTTCTTTTAAATTTTCCTAGTAAGCTGCTTTTAACACATTTCTTCAGTGCATTTAATTTTGCCTTAGCAATGGGTAATACCTTAATGCTTCCATGAGTTGTTCACATGCCTGTTATATTGTCACTAAGGAAAAGAAGCTGTGCTAGAAGTATCCATTGTTAGTAAATTTTGGTTTCATGTATCCTGAAAAATACAGAAAATTAGCATCTGCAACTCGTTGATCTTGCCAAGGGAAGGATTTGTGGAGTTGCTTAACAGCTCCTTTTCCCAGATGTTCTGTTTCAAACCTCTGCTGCTGTTTATCCCTCAGCAAGGCTGCTTGGAACATGAGTGAGGTGATGCTGGAAGGGATCATTGCATGGATGGGGTTCATTGCTTATCTGAAAACAGCAAAGCCAAATCCTTGCCTTTTCTGGAACAGGGGAGATTCTGCACAATGCTAGGTGCAGCCTGAGCATGAAATGCTTTGCCTTACTTTTTCTCTCTGAATTTACTTTACTCTCTCCTCCTGCATTGTCAGTGAGCATAAAGATTATTTTTTAAGTAAGTAATTTCATTAGTTTTAGTAGGATAACTTAAATATGTAAAGCTAGACAAAGTTGAATACTTTATTGAATCAGGGACTAAATTTTTCATCATCTTCTCTTTATTTTCAATCTCAGTGAGTGGGTCAGTCTCAAAAACCAGATGTCTTACTTTCAGAGCTCTGCGCTTTGTCAATTGTGATCAGCCTATTTTTTTTTTTAACAACATTTATTTTCTTCCAGTCTAGAAAAATTATATTTTGGCTTAGTTAACAGCTCTTTTAAAGAAGGCATAAGTAATAAATCTACTGCATTAACAATAGCTATATCTCAGCAGCTCAGATTTGGAAGTTGCAAAGTAATATTTAAATTTTTTTAGTGATAAGGACAACTAATTTTAGACTCTCTTTTATAGCTATCTCTGGCATAGTAAGGTTAAGTTACAATAAATGAGCAAGGTATTCAACATTGACCTGTACTTTGTGCATGCCAGGCCTTCTGGAATTACTGGAAAATTACATCTGGCTGAGTTAAGTATTGTAGAAATCTTTGAAGAAATGCTTCTTCAACTGGGAGAGTGAAAGATTCTTAGTGTCCATGTTTCCTTGCCCTAAGAGATGTCTAAATTGTAATTACAGTTAAATGTCCTACAAATGGCAGTATTTCCAATTATATAGAAGTTTTGGGTTTTATCACAGATTTACAGAAATTTTTAGAAGCTCTTTAGAAGCTTGTTAGCATTTGGAGGGAACACAAGTGTATTCTGCTGTGAAGTATGTTTTTCCTTTCCTTCTTTAACATACAACCTATACAATGTTATCATTCAGAATCCAATGAGTCATTTGAAAATATTCTTAATATTTTCAATTTTCTGTTTCAGCAAGGTTTATTAGAAGTTTTTAAGAGGGAAGGAATGCCTGACTTTTATATTAGATTCCATTAAGACTGCCACAGTAAGTTGGCCAGTGTTGCATAGCCACAATATTTGTATTTAGAAAAGGAAACATTCACTTCCTTTAATATGAGAACAAAAGGTGATTAATCTAAAGTGTTACAGTAGCCACTAGTCCACTTCTAGTCTTTAATGAGTTTATTATCACAATGTTATTGGGAAGTCAAAAATCCTGACTATATCTGCAGCCTCAATGTAAATTATGGAGACCATTGTAAAGATAAAAAGAGTAATTAGTTTAAATCAAAGATAGGTGCTTAAAACCAATTTCAAGAGAGGAATACTTTTGAAATCAAGAATTATGTCATGAAGAATTACCATTTTATAACAACTAATTTTTTTCCTCTTTAGTTCTTCAGCAAGTGGTAAAACCCTGGCTGTTATTGTCTTAAATTGACTGAGCAAGTTGGAAAAGAAAGAACAAAGAAATGAACACCTGCTAGGACTAATTGCAGGGTATTTTCTGAATTCAACTTTTTAAAGCAATTCAGTGAAAGTTCTACTGTTTTTTATATTGTATTAGTTTCTTAACTGAGATATTGTGTTGTACCAAATTTAAATAAAAACAATTTAATGATCCTAATAAACTTAACTAAGTCTATAATCTTCTAAATATAAACTTTACATAATTAAAGTTCCAAAACTTATGTTGAGTAATCATTACTTATATTAAGTTCCATTACTGCTTTTGATTATTAACACTGATGCTGTTGTCTGACCAACCCATAATACCTGTAGGTATATTTTGTTTACAATTAATCTTGCTAAATATTTCTAGTGTAGCTTTCTTTCAGTCTTCTGGAAGTGTTGCTGAATTCCAAGTGGCAGTTCAAGGGACAGAGCACTTCTTAGCCATATCTTATAATTTTTTCTTTTAAATAGCAATTTGAATTTGCTGATGGAAAGTACTGTAGCTGCTGCCTAGCATTCTACTTACATATCATCATATTAGCAAATACATATTAAATAAATATTGCCTAGCTTTGAACTGCATGTTGGTAACTTATGCTATTTGTCTATTACTGCTTATTTAAGTGCTAATATTTTGTTAAAGTTGTTTTACGTTTCTTCTGCATCGTATAGAATCCTGGGTCATATCAGTCTTGACAGTCACAGGTTTTTTCAGTAAGTATTTAAAATATGTGTATGCTTCCTGGAGAAGTAGCCCATCACTGGAAAGATTTTTTTTCAATTATAGATAAACTATTTGATTACATTTGATCCTTTTCAGTAGAACTAGTTTTACTCTTAAAATAAGACAAAACAATGTTCTTACACATGTGCATGAAGGCAGGACGGTAATAATTATTTTATCATTTTAATGTGTTCTTTTTATAGCATTTCACAGATTTTTAAGAACAAATCATAACAGATATTTTTCCCAGTATATTTTATTAACTCATAAATACACCAACTTATTGTTGTCTATTTCCTCCTAAACTAGCTGAAGTCTAAATTTTGTGCAAGAATGGAAAAATTGATTTTTGTTCAACTTGGCTTCTTGCATGACATTTCTGATAAAAGAGACATGTTTTTATACATATAGTCAGATAGTCACATACCTTTTAAAAAGTGTGTTCTGAGAAATAAGCCTGCTGTGCAACGTAACATTTCTTGTGCTATTTCTGTGAAGTGCTTTGGAGTTTTCTTGATCTTAAAATATCCAATTCCATGTGCTGGCTTTCATCTGTCTTTTCAGGGTTTTTGATGTCTCAGTATCAATGTATCTTTGCACGCATTTCTTCATTTTCCTTCTTCAGGTTTGGATATAGTTCTTTCCTATATCTCTAATTCATGCCATCCCTTCATGCCATTCCATGCCCTCTCATTTCAGTATGGATTTCTGCTAGATTCTTTTCAGTAGATTTGTTTCAAGGAACTGTGAATAATCAATAAATGAAATTAAATTGCTTTTATAAAACTCTTCTCCCTTTCTGAGTGCCTGTCCTCAATTCACAAGATGTTCTTTACCAGATACTCTTGCTTAGATATTAACTATACAGTCCTTACTTGTATTTGGAATTCTAATACCTTTGTCATTGTCCCTTTTGTTGCCATTTGGAAGTTTTGCTGACAGAGTATATTTGGGTACTGAATCTCCTGTCTTTGAAATCTACTTTAAAGTCCATTGCAGGGTAGAATTAAAAAATAATTTTGGCAGATTTAGTATTTTTTTCCCTTGAATTTCTGTCCCATAATAAAGCATAATTTAGAATAAGTGCCCTTTTCTGCTTAGGTTGGTTTGTGTCAGAGATACTGCAGGTCAAGGCTGAAGGACATAAAAGCTTGCTCAGCACATCACCACCCTTTGTCTTATCACATTAAACCTGTCTTAATATATTTCTTGAGAACATTTAAAGTGAAAAAGAAACATTAGGCTGAACTCTTTGTGAGGAAAAATACAGTCACAAATCATCATCATTTTTTGCTATCATGTAAATCCCCATGAAAAACTGTATATTCACTGACTTTCTTTTGTTTCCTATGCTTTCCCATTTTTGGACTGGATCCCTAATCCTTAAACTATATTAAACTTTGTAGCTCAATTTGGTCCTTACACAGCCTGGTAATGACTGCATTGTTTCTCATTGCTCACCTTATTCTGGACTTAAGTATAAAATAAAGATACCTTCTTATAACATGACATAAAGAACTTAACATTAATCAGGGAATCTGCTTTGGAATGCAGTAGGCTTGTTTGGATACCATCATCTTGGGTAAATGTGAAATGATTAGTCTGTATTGGCAATTCATTTAGTTTGGCAGCTTTATTATGCACTTCCCTGTAATGAACTGGTTAAGCATGGCTTGTGTTATCTGAACTCACAAAGAAAGCAGATCAATCTTTTTATTTGTTGGTAAGTAATTGTGATGCTTTCATACTGTTATACTCTAGTTACAATTTTCTAATGATATAAAGTATGATTACAGGTACCAGAAAATGCTGAAGCCATCTGCAGTTGTTAATGTTGAAGACATCAAAGTCTTGGTAACATTCATATAACAGAGGCAAGTGCTTAGTAATTTTCAAAGAGAAAATAAAGAGCTGTGGGGTGGATGGCATTTTCCAGATCCACTCCGTAAGAGACGCTGATTCCCACTCCCACATATGAGCTGATTGCTAAAGGAGGAAGCGTTATAAACAGTGTGACAGAGTAAATTGCATCACTTGTCTTCCCAGTAAAAACACACAGGAAGGAAGTGACACCTGTGCAGAGGACAGGCTTTTAATAGCTCCTCTGTTTTATCTCAGGTGCCAGCATCTACTCCAGGGGTTCATTCTTGCACGTATTTAGCTCCTGATCCCTGCTTTTTTTCAGCCCACCTGACTTACCCCTCTCACTCAGATGGGCTAGAGTCCTTGACTTCTTATGCCACTCTGTCTTCTGTTTGAAGTCTGCATTCTGGATTTGTTTGGAGAAAGGGTAATCCCTTGTAATTTCTTTTTCCCTTGTAAATTCCATAAGCTTTGCCCATGTGATTCAGAAATTCCAGCATCTCTAAAGTGAAATACTTTTTGATTTTCTTTTGTGATATAAGCAACTAAAGATTTTTGTTACTTTTAGGTCCCAAATTATCATTTTGTTACACCAAATAGGTGTATTTATATGATCAATAGAAATTAAATGTGGATTTTCTCCACAATGAAATCTACTCAGTAACAAATATATTTCTCTGACAAGGGTCCTGCAACATAAAAAGAATAATTGAAATGGATGACTGTAGGTGGTCATTATCAGAGTATTACTCAAGAAAAATAGTGTTAAATGGCTTTCTGGTTATAAACTTTTTTCTGGATATATTTTTCTTTTACCACTTAATGAGGTATTTGAAACTGTAGCTTGCAACCTTAACCTTTCATTAACAAAACTTTTACTGTTTATTTCCTTCCTGATTTTGCTTTTAATTTTCAAGAAAAATATTGATATTAATAGCTAAGTTGGCCACTGTCATTGTTATTTTAACTTACCTTGTCTTAGAACAGATAACTTGTGACTAAATAGCTCTTCTTGTTTATTTGCAATAAAAGGGCTTTGTGTTTATTCATGTAAGTATGAGGAATATGTTATGATAGAGTGGATCAGAGAAAAGCCCACAGATGTGGGCTGTATTTTAAATGTGCATTGGTTATCCTAACATGAAGCCATGAAGAAGCTGGACCCAGTGTGTGCCATGCAATTGTCCCTTTTCCTCTCTCACATCCACAGCCAAGCCCTTGTCCTTGTTTCCTCTTTCCACAACCAAGCTCTTGTCTCTTTAAGGAAGCCACTGATATTTTAGAAGAGCTTTTATAAAGCTAGTGTGAAGAACTGGTTATTTGGTTACAAAAAAAGCAACAGAAAAGGAAGGATGTGTTAAGAAAACTACCGCAGATTAAGTAATTGTCATCTTTTAATAAAATAATTCTGTAACTTGGGCTTGGTTCCTTCCTCTGCCTGAAAGGTATTTCCTCCCTGGGACGGTGCAGCCACTGCAAGGCTATAGCATATTTAGATCTTTTGAAAGGCTGATTACAGATGGCAGTCCTCTTAATTTCTCTAGGTCATACTGTTTCCTTTTTATGCACTTTTTTAGCAAAGGTTGGAGCAGGAAAATAAAGAGGTTTTCTGGGTATACAAGTGGGAGGAGCAGTTCCAGGCACGTTTGGGCAGGTGTTTCTTGTCTCCTGTGATGGCGAGCAGAGACTAGACGTTCACAGCAAGCCGATTTTTATCCCCCTTTCCTGGTGTTACAGCACAAATGTTACAGCAGAGGTGTTCAGGGGCTTGGCAGGCAGCCCCTCTCTGGTTCCTTCCACCATATGACCACCCTGCATGGTCACATTGTGTGACATCCCATCACCCCCCCACCCATGTTTTTTTTTGGTATGATATTTTCCCATTCAGAGAGCTTCTTAGTTATAATTCTAGCTTGGGTTCAGATTTTTGGGTTCAGATTTTTTGGTTCCTGACAAGCCCTAGTATTGACAGGGCTGGCAGCATGCCTGTTCCCTATCCAGTGGGCACACCTGCAGGTGATCTCTGTGTCCCTGCCCCTGCCTGGAGAAAGCCAGTGCTTTTCAGGCAACAGGAGTTACACATGGAGTCTGCTTTAAAGGTGTCCAAAGGCAGGACTGCATTCCAAAGTTTGTTTTTTGAAGACATTATCTGGATGTCTCAATCTTAACAAATACCACTCATTGCAGGGCTGTGATCTGGCAATAAACACCCCCATGAGTGAAACACTGCAGCTGCCTTGTAGGGACTCTGCAGGGTCAATAAATATTGTAGGGTTTGGAGCACCTGAGAGTCCAGTGTTAGTATGTCAGGGATTTGCTGAAAACCACATAGATCAATTCATCTTGCCTTTAAATTGAGAAAATTATTCCTTGATGAGCATGTACTCTGAATTGTTTTTGTTATTGTTATTAGTAGTAATAGTAGTATTGTTGTTAGTATATTTCAAGTAAATTATTACACAATCTCAGTTCAGATCTGCAGTTTCAGAATTTTTGTGGCAATGTCACTGCAATAGACAATTCCTAGGAAAAAATGGCTGAATGATTAAAGGAAAATGATTGTCAGAAACTAAGGGAGAAAGGATAGAGGAAAAAAAAGCTATTTAGACTACAGTAATATAAATTTGGACTGCAGTGTGTGGATACATTTCTTTAGACAGCTAGGACAGACACAATTTTTAATTCTGAGATACCACAGCCAAAAGTGGGAACAGTTATATTCTCTTCTCCCGGAAAATGGGAAATCCAAGTTTTTTGCCATCCTGGTGAAATTGTTTTATTTTACTTGCTTCAAGATGTATTTTTATTGTACAAATGATGCCCTAATTAGTAGAATATTTATGTATGATGCCAGAATTAATTATGTAATCATTAAGAATTATCATCAGTAAGAGATGTATGTGATAATGCATGGTGGATTTAAATGCATGCATCTGGACCATTCTGTAAGCGTGAGTGTGAAATCAGGTGCAGATATGATGATGCATCTAACCATTTTTGGCTGTTATGATGCTGTACAGACATGTGAAAATGCAGTTATGTCAGAGGTATTATGGTATTAGCAGAAAATGTGAGTTTAAGCCTGAATGTAGACACATGAATCGTTTGTGGTTTCTTGCTCTGCGCACGTTGCATATGAAGAGGATGGGCTTGATGTAGGGTTTCACCTACACTGTTTGTCAGCATTCTACTCATCAAGGGACTTCTTTCAGAAAATGTTATTTCTTAGATGTATTTCCAAAGTAAGCATTCTTTGTTTTTCTTTAAGAATACAACTGGATCAGGAGGCTGTATGTGGTTATTTGCATTTTCCCTTAAAAGGCAGAAATTTTAACCACCCATAGAAATAAATGTTAAGTATTAAAAGACACTGCAGCTCTTATTTAGAGTCCTAGCAGCTACTCTAAACACCTTTTTTCCTTCCCTGTTAGTTTTTTCTGATCAGATGTGTGACATTTTGTTTGCAGGAAGAGGGCTAATGGCTATTTCATTTCACCCTAATTCCATCCAATGTTATCTTATCCCTTTGAATGGTTTCTATATTATTATGTCCAAAAATATTTTTCAATTTGAATAGTTGGTTTGGTGGGTTTTTTTGTTTGGAATTTTTTGTTTGTTTGTTTGTTTGGGTTTTCTTTTTTTGTTTTGGTCTGTGCCCTTTCTCCTCTCGCTCCTTCCCCCACCAAAAAAATAAAAATCCCACTACCAGATCAAGTGATGCCCAAACTCATGCCTGGCTCTGCTTTTCTATGCTTTAGCAGTGATGCTGAGGCTCATAGAGATTGGAGGTTATACAGCTTCTGAGAAACTTACCTTGGAGAAGGTATTGGCAACATGGAAACATTTTTGCTAAATACCCATGCCAGAAAATCCATAGTTCTGGTTAGAAAGACTTGGACTCCCTTATGGTTCTGTCTTAGAGTGCTGTAGGAAGGCATGACACAACACTGAAAGTTCTTGGTTTACCTTTTTTTTCCCTTCTGTGATTACTCTCAGTACCTTAGCACATCAGTCAAGCAGAATTCATTTGCAAGATGGGGCATAAGTGTGAGTAAAGATTAGGCTATTGTGTGATGCACTCTGTAAAACATATGATGTGATTTCAGTCTTACTATGCATCAACTTCATATTTTGCAAAAGTTTCTTTCTAGATACATTTCTGAAAGAGGCTTTTGACTCAGCTTTATCTCCAAACTTGACTAAGTCATGTAATTTATTCAGATGATATTTAGTTCTGCCTAGATTTCTGTCACTTTCATACAAGTTACCTTTATCTTCATTTTTAAAATTAAATGATAAGAGAAAAAAAGAATATCTGAACAAGATGATTTCCAATTTCAGTTTGGTACTTCTGATTCAAATTTTTAGTTAAGACTCTGTTTTTGTTTTAGTGTGTTGCCTTTTCTCGTTACCAAATAACAATGGTTTGCCTCACTGCAATTTGCTAGCACACCTCTAAGGACTGTGTAATTGTGAGCTATTTGAAAGAAAATTTGTGAGAAGTGGTGCCATGTGCTGAATTATGACCAGTGAGCTCTGTCCTGTCTCCAACTGGAGAAGCAGCAGTGCTGCCCAGTCAGTGCCTGTAAAGTGAACATCCCTCAGGGAGATGGGCTGGAACCTGTACCTGGTACTCTGCTGGGAGATGGGAAGTGGGAGGGAGCTGGTGGCCTGGCAGTATTTCCTGCAAGAGTTCAAAACTTACTGTTCCAGGATGCATAAAGGGATTGCCAGCCCTCTCCTGTGGAGCACAAATGTGTAAACAGTTATCCTGTTATATCCTGAAAATAGTAAAATAGTATTTCTGCCTCTGCATAGTAGGGTTCTTTCAGTTTGGCTTAAGAAACTTTTTTCCATTACTTTTGTGCTTCTCTGTGTTTCTGTTCACGGCAAATGTGTCTGCTCCAATCTACTTATTTTATATGCAGTGCTTCATTAATTCAATTTCCTAGTGAAATTTCTTTCCAAATATGACTTGAAAACACATTTCTTCTTTATCTTTCATGTTAATACGTCTTCCTGGCTTTAATCTACTATTTAATTCTGTGATATTATTAGAACTCCAGATCATGCTGAAGTTCTACAGTTACTGAGAAGCTCAGTGTATAGATATGCACACTGTTTAAAGCTGGTAAGAAATTTTCTGAAAGAAAAAAAAAAAAATCTTGAAATTGGAAATTAACTGAGGCTAAATAGCTTGTTTTAAATATCTGAGTTGAAAGATCTTGGCCAGTTTGAAGGCAGGAGTCTAAAAAGAACCTGGCATTATCAGGACCTGTGGCTTTCTTCAGAATGAAAAAGGTTTTGGGGAAAAAAAATAATTGGGGAAAAGGACATAATTTTATTACTGAATAATTATAAAAGAGGGGGGAAAAGGGGCACAATTTCTAGCTCCTCATTCTTGGTTTTCCAGAAATACTATAAAACTAAAGAGAAATCCACTCACAGTTCTGATTTCCTGGACCCATGTCTTTCACAGCAGATAGCTCGAGTAACACAAAAAGTCTGATTTTTTTAAATGCAGCTTCAGCATAAAACAGAAGAGAAGTGAACACCGGTAAATAAAGATTAGTACTTGGCTTTGAGCCCATACTCCTGAAAGTACCATTTGTGTGATCCCTCTGGGATCAATTGTTAATACCATCCTAAAGCAGTGGCAAAATATCAATTTAGTCCTAGAATTCTTCAAACCACAGCAAGGTCTCCTTCCAGAAGGAGTTGCAGCTGGCTGAATTTCATTCTTACAGTTTCTGTATATCAGAATGGATCGGTGTTCTTCACAAATGAGTCCCTTGGTTCAGGAAAGTGCCAGCAAATGGCATTTTCCCTATGTATTTATTCATTCTGGATATCTCTTGACTCTTAAACATCAGGACTGAGGAAAAGAGTAATTTACAGTACCTGCTTAGAGCACAGTTATGGGAAGTGGTACCTGGGTTTCTCAAAGGCAGGGAGTAAAAGCCACTGTTACGGTCCTCCGTGAGAGATGATTTTTCAGCAGCACTCCTGGTGCATCTGTGTGCACTGTGTTCTGCCAAGTGAAAATAATTGAGCTAACTTGGAAAAAGCAGTGCCTTGTCAGATGTGAGTTCTGCTCAGGTTAAATGCTGCCTCTCAGCAGTGCTAATTGGAGAGTTGTGCTAATATTAACTAAACTGACTTTCTTCACATCAGTGACCTTGCACTTTTCATTCAGCTCAGTTTCTGTGAGTTTCAACCTTCGGATGCCCGTACAGTTCAGGATATTTTCTAGTCATTATTCTGTGAGAAAAAAGTTGAGTATTATGTTCTCTGAATTTTTTTATGTCATTAAGAGCATGCACACATGCATAGCTGGATTTTTGAAAAATGCATCAGTACTGCATGCCTGAAAGTAAAGCAAGCAATCAACCCCCTCCCCCCTTAGTAATTATACCTTTCCAGGTTTTCTTATTTTGTATTTCTTTCTATCTTCTTCAAGTCCTGATTTTAAATGTGGCTTTTTGACCAGACTGAAGGGCTGTGAGTCTAATGCGATTTCTTCATCTGGGAGAAATAACAAAAGAGAGTCAAATTTATAGTTTTACATACTATATCTTCTGGAAAATATGTTTTTATATTTTGACTGTATAAATACTTTGGTATTATATGTAATTTTTAATATGTTCTTTAAATTCTGGATTTAGGATCTAGAACCTGAGCCAAGACTAAAGACTAAAACTGTCCTCCTCAAGAAGATCCACAACACTGTGAAAACATAATTTACATTTTATGTGGCTTTGTGCCAACTGCCTTGGAAAAATAGACTAAAAATCAGAGGGCTTTTTTTTTTCTTTTCTATATTAGTTTTCATGGTTCAGGAACTTGCTATAGCTGTATTTCTGTACAGATGCAAAATCAATTATTTCAAGATTCTTTTTTGTGGTTTAGGGTCAATCAGGTTTTCCTTGTGGCCATAACTTCAGAGGAACCCAACTTGTTTTTCCCTTCTCAAAATTTGCATTTGGTTTTAGCCCTTAAGAAAACTCACTGGACTGTTCTAACCAGCAGGATTTGCTGCAGTGGTGCAGCTGAGGATTTACCTACCTGATAATCTGATGTTAAAACAGTGAAAAAGATCCCTCCTTAACTAAGCCATGTGTTGAAGTGGCATCCTACACATGGTGATTAGCAGCACATCCCCCACTAATGGTTTCTGGCTGAGACAGTGTAGGTTATCTAAAAATCACTTGTCAGCATGGGGGAATTATGATTAGGTCCTATGATGATCTTCATATGTTGTTAAATTGCAGGGTGAGAGAACTCTCTTTTCTCTTACTTGTCTTGCTCCAAAGTTGTTCAGGGACAGAACAACTTTGGAGGAAGCAGAGGAAATCTGATGATATTTTGTAATACAGCTTTTTAGGGGACAAAGGACAAGGACAACTTCTGAATGTGGTGCAAAACCATAGGTTAGGTAAACTGGAAATATTAACAAAAAGATACCTCAGGTGTGTCTTTGATGTCCTGAGGAGTGAGAGCCATATATTCAGGCTTGACAGCAACAAGAAGAAAAAAAGAGACTTAAAACAAGATAATTATTTTCCTAAAAGTATTAGAGAGGTGTGATCACACCTGTGCTCATAGGAAAGAATCCTTCATCCTAGAGGTTGTCTGGGAGAATCCACAATAACTCAGCTGTGCTATGTATGTAGGGGAGGCCCAATAACAATACTTGAAATTCATACTTTGGGAATGTGCATGGTGAAGACCCTAACAGCTTAAGCCAGACCATAAAAGGATGGTAGATCATAAGTCTTTCTTTCCAAATGCTGTGTTATTGGCATTCTGATTCATGGCATGTGGCATTATCTAATGGTTCTGCTCATAAATGCAAGTCTTTATTACAGTTTCAGTAGCTTCATCATTTTAGAAACTAGCTTCTGCCTCTCTTTGATGCAGCCAGATAATCTGAATTATATCATTAGCAGGAGAAAATGTTTTCATGCCAAAACCTCTTGCTTAGTATCATCTCTTATATCACCCTTCTACTTTACTGCTGTTCTCTGTGACATTTTTGTATGTATTTCTGCTGAATCTCACTGACTTTTTTACCTTTGTAATGGCTTACCATTCAATTAAGCTAGTTGGCTGAGCAGAAAAAGAATGAGCAATGATTTGGAGGCTATCTATACTTAAGTTAAAAATATTTTTATCTTAATTCACTAAAGCAGATATTTAGGTTAATATTAAGAGTAAGGGCAGTGTGGATGAGAAGGGCTGTGGAAACTGGTTTGGCTTACACTAGGGAATGAAATTATTATCCCTCTTCAGAGAAGAACAGTTCCTGTAAAGACTGCCACTTGGACAATGTATGGATTTCTTTTTGTAATTCAAGTGTGTGGGGAAAACTCTTGAAATCCTTTATTTACAGAAGATGCAAGTATATAGTATTGAAAGGTCTAAAGCTGCTGAGATGCTCAACTTAATGAGGAGAAAGTGATGTTTAAAATGAGGCTTGGCATTGCCTATTGGATGTACTTTAGCAGGCTTCACCTTGAGTTCAGTCCTGGTAAAGTTTAGTTTAGTGCTGCCTGTGTCACATAATGCTTCCTTTGGTCAGCACAGCAAGGACTGGGCCAGTGTGGGAATGGCTCTTCAAAATGAAATGTTCATAGGGATAGTCAATCTTTAAAGGTATTCAGTGTCAAAAAGTTCTTGTTGGCTTTTTTTGTTGTGTTGTTTTGTTTAATTTTGGTTTCATGTATGTTAACTAATATTTATCAGAGGAATGAAAATGAAGTTCTCTTGTGAAAGATCCTTTGGTTCTTGTGCTATGGTAGATAGCAGGATCTGTGTTATATGCACACTCGAGAGACAATTGAAAAATCATGAGATGGTGGTGAAATTATTTTAAAGAGAGAAGAAAGAAAACCAGGTAAAATATTTCTTGTAATGTTTATTTCAATTTGTCCAATGAAGCAGTACTTTTTTATTCCTACATAACTACTTTTAAGAGGCTCTTCTGTGTTTAAAAAACATTTATTTTTAAAAGAATGCTAACTTTTAGACTTTGTTAACATGTGCAATGTTTTCCATCTTTTTGATATAGTAAAATACTGTAGTAATAAGGTTTAGTGTTTATCATTTACTTTGCTTGAATTAATATAGCTACTTTGAAAGGCTTGGTAATTACCCTTTCTTGCAAATGGCAGTTCAGACAAAGAGGGTTCATAAATCTTCACATAAGCTTAGAAGGACAGCAATTGTGCCAGGGGAACTGGGAATAATTCATTTTCCAAGAATCTACCCTATGCATTCATTTCAACCTATTCTCTATGAAATATAAACTAGACAGGTTCTAGAAGACCTGTATACCAAAATAAGGCAATCCTTTAATTGCTGGAGAATGATCAAAGATCATTAAATCACAAAGGTTAAGTGTTGTGGAGATTTACAAGGGAGTGCTTTGCTCTGGTTAATAGGGTGAAGGTTGAGCACTAGGCACAATGTTATCAATTCTCTGAAACAACAATTGCAGCAGGTTGACAAAGCTGAAAGGACTTAATAAAGTTACAGGAAAACAAGTTGGAAGGATGGGGCAAACTCATGCACACACAACTTTGATGTTGAATATTATTTCCCAGTGGGTGTTCAAAGCCAACAGCCTTGGGACTAAATTGCTTAAGCCTCATTCTGTGTCAACTCTGCTTTTAATGTTTTTTTTTCCCTTGAGGAACAATATTTGGGCTTTGCAAAATAAGTTGGCTTAAAATAATTGGTTATGTTTGAAAACATATTTAGTAACTAGCAACTTTGTTGAGAGTCAAGGCAACTCTAAGGAGCCCAGGTATCTTAGAAATCTGGCTGCTTAGGTGGATTGACCAATAGTAATTTTAGATGCTGTGCTTTGGTTATAGCAGGCAGATTCCTTGATCATATAATTCTACATTGGTCAAATCTAGTAATAGGTAAAATGCTAACAACTGTCTCTTCCAGGTAAAATGTATATAATAAATTATATTTTTTAAATTAATAAAATAAAAATTGAATTCCTAATGACTCCTGGATTTTTTTTTGTCATTGAGAGATCTGCTTTTGGGTCCATACCTTTTCCTCTTCCACAAACATAGTCATGCAGCAGGATTTGTTTAATGGTATTTTCAGTTTTCTCTACTGCACAAAGTGGTTTATAGTTTGGAAGCAGAGGACACAGTTTGATACCTGTAGTTCCTCTTCAAGGATAACTAAAACAAAATAATTAATGAAGCTAATTTAAGGCTGGGTAAACCAATTTCTTTAAGGAACAAAAGTATATCCAAGGCTGCTTCCATGGCTTCAGATTTTATCTTTTAATGAAAAAATAACTTTGTTGTACTCCAATATTTTATCCCTCATTGGTTGCATATGCATTAGTGTTTTTCTGATCAGTGGAGTGCTTATAACTCAAAGCCCCTCTGGGTCCCTACTTACTGAATGTTGCTTTGTTACATGGTTTTGACAATCGTGACCTGGCTTCTCAGAGGAAATTATACCAAAAATCCCATTTCAGATCCGCACCAGTGGAGTTTATCCTGATCTCTTTTCTACTCAGGGAGATTACATTACTTCGATTATAAAATTGTTTGAAACTTTATCTCAAGTTTATAATTGTTTTTAAGCAGATAAAGCAGAAAACATAGAGCCTTGTGCTTCATAATTTTTTTCTCCCTCTCTTGGTAGTTTACTTTAAAATTAATATTTAAATTAATTGCCTTTTTCCTGTTTGGCAATTTCAGTGGGTTTTTTATTTTTAACATTTTCTTATTGTTGATTTTTGAGGTAATGCCTCTTTATGGGAAGCACTTGTAAAGAGAATAAGGTTCCTCTAAAATTCACAGTGGTAAAGGCAAATTTTAATTTTAAAACTTTTTAATCTTTAAAAAGTGTGCCTAAATAGTTAGTGGGTTGCTTAAACTACTCTAAAAGAATTTTTTTTTTCTGTCTGTGTATTTTGAGAATTGGAAAGTAAGGTTTCAATCTATACTGGTTCAGAAACAACATTTTTTTAAAAAATTGTTTTTGATTAGTTAAAATGTGTACATAAACTTGAAAATTAATTGGTAGCGTAATTTTAGAAGTAAAATGATAATACAGGTATAAGAGAAATCCTTTAAGAAACTATCACAAGCATCTTTCATTTGATTTATGAAAGGAATTGAAATTTGTTGCAGTATTATTCTCAACACAGATTATGTCTAATGGGCAATTAATTTAAGCTTATTTAAGAAAGTGCAGAGAAGAAATGAAAGGGTTGGGCTATCATTAGGAGAGGATGTGAATGTCAACCATGGTGGATCAGAAATGAGTCAGCAATTTGCCTTTTAAAAGCAGATGTCTGATGTGATCTACAGCTTTCAAATGCTTGGAGCTGACACTTGCTATAATGGATTATTGCTAGTGCTTGTTGAAAACCAAAATATTGGTTTTTAGAAAGCACTTTGAAATTTGTCGTTTTGTTCCAATGAGGAAACAAAAACTGAGGAGTCTCCATTTTGTCTTAATAGAAGAGGAGATGGATGTACTTTCTCCTTCTCCCTTCCATCTGTGCAAGGGGGATGCAGGGTGCTGGTGGGCACACCCAGCTTCAATTAAATAATTTTTCTGGGTTTTGTGTGGTGGCTCTCCTCTTTCTTTCCTGCTTTACAAACCTCTGTACTTGATCTTTTAAGAAACATTTTTCATGAAAATATGAGCATGGGGAGGCTTTCCAGTGAAGAATGTAAGAGTTCAAAAATCTCCTCTTAGCCTTAGTGTCATGTTATTAAGTCATGTGCTTCCTGTTCTGGTCTGTGTTATATTGGTGTCGTTTGTGGCTTATGTGAATTACAAATTTCAGAGCCTTCTTAAAGTTCCTAGCAGACAAATATCTATTCAAGAAAAGAAAATGTCATTATAAAGATGGTTCTGCTGGGAATTATTTGGCATGGGTGTAGTGTTTGTTTGTTGTTGCTTTTTGGTTTTGTGGGTTTTTTTTTTGGGTGGGGGGGGGATTGTTTGTTTTTGTTTTTGGGGGTTTTTGGTTTTTTTTTTGGACTTATGCCTGTCTTTGTCTTCTCTTCTATTCCTTGCTGCACTTGGGCAGAAGAAGCACTAAGAAGCCTTCCCCAGTTACCAAAGCAGGAGGAGGCACTTTAACACATTGGACAGACTGAGCTGGTCTGGTAGTATAAAACAAGCAAATTCAAGTGCATCATGGGTTGTTATGCACATCTAACAAAACCAACTAAAAATAAAATAAAAGTAGGTTTTCCAAATAAATTACAACTGTGTGTTTGACATGTGATTTTGTTCATAAAGAAACAAGTTACAGTTTGTTTTGGGAAGGAGATGGAGAAGGTCCATAGTGTTTTTTCAGAAAGGGCATCTAATATAAGGATCACCTTGTCACCAGAGCAGCCTCTCTTCAGCAGTGCTCTGTGCATCTGTTACACTTCAGCTGCTGTAAAGTGATGGTGAAATGTCACTGGCAAGGGCTCCTTCCAGTTCTGACCAGTCTGCTCTCTGCTGAGTTGGTGGCGTTTTCCAGCACATGAGCCAGTCTTTGGGCAGTGGCTGCTTTAAAAGCTTATGCTTTTAGGGCTCTTACCTGTTTGGCTTATGCCAGAAGGGAAGCATCCTTTATTTCAGTAAGGATTGCATGCTTATCTCTCTTTCCTTCACAGATGTCTTAATGTCTCTCAGACATCTCCTCTGAGAGATTTCTGACTGGCTCCTTTTTGTCTACAGCTTGTTGGTTCTGTTTTTTCCCATTATAGGCATGGTGTATCAATGTGCCTTTCTAAATGTATTTTGTGGCAATATCCCCTCTGTATGGCCAGCTGGCCTTCCCTGTGTCACAGAGGCACCACGTGGCTCTTGTTAAAGCAGTCCCTTGCTCAGCCTTCTTCTGCTCTCCCTGTTAGGTGGCTGCTCCAGCTTTCTTTCAAAGTAGACCTTGTGGGAGCATTTGCTGATAGCAGAGACACAGCCTTGTGCTGTATGACCTGGAGAAGCTTCTGGGTCCATGTGTTACCCTAGCTGCATCCTTCACCTTCATGCACTTCTCCTTCTCTTCTTCCTGAGTGATCAGGCCTAAAGACAAAGTTTTCTGAGCAGTCCCTTGGCTGGGCAGTGAGATGCCAGGGTAGCCAGGTATGAGGATGGTGATGCCCTGCCCATCTGGGATGACTAAGGCTGGCAGATGTTCCTGTGTGGCTGGGGGCAGTTTGTCATCCTGGGGAAGACCCTACCAAAAAAATGACCCCTCTTTGAGTGTTTTTCAGTGCTGTGTGCCTTGCTGTTGCCTGCAGAAGGGTCTCACCCCACAATCTGCTGCTGCAGTGCCACGGTGTATGTTCACTAAGGCCAAAGTAAGCCTGGAATGAGTTGCATTTTGGAAATCCAAGGCAGGCTCTTAGCCACGGAGAGACCATGCACCCGGAGCCCTTGTCTGAAGACTTGGTTTGGGCAGGAGTGACTTAGAGGGCAATCCCTCCACTAAAAACAGCCCTGGTATACTCTTCCCACCTGCCACTCTCCTTCTGAACCAAAAACTAAATGTACCAGTTCTGAGTGGTACACTAACAGTTCATTGTGGTAATCCTGAGGGTTCTGTTTGATGGGTAAACTGCACAGTGTGTTGGGACAGTGTCTTTTATTTAGTCTTGTGGTTACTCCATGCCTCAGAAACATCTGCTATGACAAGAAAATACAAAGTGTGGAAGAATTTTAAAAACAAATTACTGTGTTCTACCTGATTAACACAATAGTGAGAGAAAAAACTCTTGGTGTCTCTGCCTCTGACACAAGCTGGTAAGGTGATTTCAAGGACATAAATTGTAAGTTCCTCATTCTCTGCCTGAGATCGCTCATTCCCTCATTCACTCCTGAAGATTTTCAGGAAGTACAATGTGATTTGTAGATGTCTTCTAAAGGGAAATCCTGCTTTCTGACTTCAGGCTATAACTTCTAGGGAACAAGTAAGTTGTCATGTTTGTAATGTTGTTGTCTCATTACTGAATGATTAGAGATTTAAAAACAAGTTTTGGTGATTGTGGTGTAATTTGATTTATACCTGTCACTGGACTAGTTATAAAAAATTCTGACAAGTTTATATTCTTTTCCTATTGCTACCATTCCTGCAGCATGGAGGCAAGTCTGCTGTGCAGGAAGAGTCCTACTGTATTGCATGTAGTAGAAAAGGGGAGGGGGAAATTGACAGGAATAAAAGAAAAGCTTTCCACAAAGAGAGCGGATTAAAACTGAAATAGGTATGAAATGCAGCTTTAAACAGTAAAAGTACAGAAAGCTTCAAAGCTTCATCTGTTATCCTGTGATTGTAAGGCAGAGCCCCTGTGTTGTGTACTGCCAATAACTGTATATCAAACATTGTTGCACCTGGATGTATTCAAGAATGAGTGAAATCTTGTTCACAACGTTTGATTGCTACTTTACAAATAACTGAGTACAAAGCAATAGTAAAAACACTTGTCTGATAATGCAACATTGAATATGGTATGTGGGGTTTGTTGCAAATGAGAAACATCTTTAGATTTTTATTTCCCTTCAATTGTTGGAAACCATTCTTCTTTTTTTATAAGCATTTAGAAAAAAATAATTCTGGAATGTCACATCACTTCCTCTGGCACAAATCTGAAGGAATATGCGTACCTTGGGGCACCTCTCTGCCTTGGTAGACAGACACACAAATTCACTGAAAAATCTTTCTTTATTGCAAAAATTGCTTTTGATTGCAAAATAAGTACTTTACTCTCAGTTTTAGTCTCTGGATTCTTGACTGTGACTTCAGCTCCTCCAACAGAAATCACCATAGTTGTGGAAAGCCACCTGGAGGCACCATAAGTTAATGCACTGGAGTGGAATTAGGGTAGTTTTATGTTTTCTTGGCTTTCTGTTTCTGTAGTTGAGGCCTCCTCCCTGTCAATTTCTGACAAAAATATGCAAAGTTAATGATGATTTGCTGTGTAAAGGCTTCCTGTAATTCTAACAGACATATGCATTTCTGAGATAAAAGTATTGGGTACCTTGACTCCCTTCGTTTGGCCATCCTTTTTGGTTTGTTTCCTTCACTTTTTTTCTGCTGTCCTAAACCAAATTTATTCCAGCTGGACATCAAAGTAATTAAGCAGAATTGAATCATCCATGCATCTGATGAGATAAAGACATCTTAATGTGAAGTTTTGTTTTAATTGCCTTTTATGGAGCACAAGAGGATTGTAAATAGCCAAATGAGCTTTCTGTGATTAGTAAAACTGGCCATTCCTGGAAGACGACAAACCAGAGAAAACTTGCATTTTGACAATATAAAAAGGAAAACTAGAGAAATTAAATTTACTTTTTCATATTATTTGACTAGATGCCCAAGCATTTTAAGTGTTTCAGAGTTGCTCAACGCATTTAAAGCAGGAAGCAATTAAAAATATGTATTTAAATTTTCACCTTTTTCAGGAACAAATATACAAGAAATAGGAATACATAATAATATATACAAATATGTAAGAAATGGGAATGTATAATAATAGATGCAAATACACAAGAAATGGGAATCCTTTTTAGGAAGATTGATTAATTTGAATCCAGGTATATCCTGATTAATCCTTGGTTCTTGATGTCTTTTCTATAACCTGATTTTTGAAGGTGGCATGTGTAAGTGGTTAAGAGACTTTCTCAAGGCCTTGCAGAAATGGTATTTGGAAGCAAGGAATGGATCATGTTTCTGATGAAAGTCAGTCTGGTACCCTAATTACAGCAGCATCTGCTGACACTGCTGTCTTTGAAAGCAGATCTCTTCCTGACACTCTCCCAGTATAGACGGGTGACTCCAAGGACGTGACGTGTCCAAATTTAATTTAGGTATCTCTAGCCAAGCAATGAGCTGAAAAATTAGTAAGTTACCAGTGAGATGTTAGCAGATTTCACAGAAATATGCACAATTACAGCTCTCTACCTGGCACAAGCTGTAAGAGAAGTTTTGCCTTTTACTTCTTCATAGGGAAAAAATAGTCCTTTAAAATACTTATTTTCTCATATGACATTGAAGGTGGCTTTGTCTGTGGTAGGTCCTTTCCATGCCTTAAAATGAAAATTTAAAGCATTTTACATATCCTCTGATTCTTCGCCTTCAGGAAGCACAGATTACATTTTTTTTATTTGTTGATATATGGCTATGTACAAGTGGAGTTTTGTCCAGTCATAACTCAATAAAACTCTTTATGATATGCAGGGTTATTTAAATATCTTTATCTGGAAACCCAGAATAGTTTTAGAAGACATCCTAGACCTAAGAGAGTACATCCTGAGAGTGAGGATGATGATGGGTCTGAAGTACCTCTCCTATGTGGAAGAACTGAGAGATGGGGCTGTTCTGCCTGGAGATAAGGAGGCTTTGGGAAGACCTTACTAAGGCCTTTCAGTACTCAAGGGGAACCTAAAAGAAAACTGGAGAGAGACATTTTAGCAGGGCTTGTAGTAATAGGATGTGGGGTAATGGTTTTAAAATGAAAGGGGTTCAATTTAGATTAGATATAAGTCAAATTTTTAATTTTTTTATTTCATGATGAAGGTGTTGAAAGACTGGAACAGGCTGCCCAGAGAGGTGGTGGATGCCCCGTCCCTGGAAACATACAAACTCAGGTTACACAGGACTCTGAGCAACCTTGGCTTGTTGAAGGTGTCCCTTCTAATTGTAGAGGGATTAGACTAGATGACCTCTAAAGGTCCCTTCCACCCAAACTATTTTATGATTGTCTTTTAGGCAAGAAAAATTCTAAGAGCTCTACAACGGAGAAGATACGACATTGTTCATTTAGGACCAAAACTGTTAAGCACTGTTGATGCTGATAATATATCTGAGAATCAGACTCTTAAGAAGACATGAATCTTTTTGTCTGGAACCATGCCTTACATCTTCTCTGTGCCTTTACCATTTTTCATGTGTGATAGCCTTGAGCAAATGCTGCTGCCACTTTCTCTTCACCTATGTCCTCTTCAAAGCCAGCATTTCAGAGAAAAGAAATACACAAACTGTTTATTCATTTCTTAATTCATCCCTTTCTTGCCTCTTCCTCATTTGCAAAACAAGCAGGAAGCTATTTGTGACAGTGACTCACCACAAGATTTTTTGAGGGGGTTGTGCTGAACCTCACTGATTCACACATTCTGGGCTTTGTTGGAGGTCAATGTCTTGGCAGCATCCCCCGTAAATACTATACAAGTACCAAGCTGTTGATACTGAGAGTGTTAAGTTGTTTCTGCCTTCCTTCTGCTGTGCCTTTTGTGCTCAACAGTTGCTGGCAGGGGGGAAAGGTGACAAATTTTGTCCCTGCATTGAATATAGAAATTGGACTCTCAGTTGGTGTGCAGGACCCTGCTCAGCAGCAGCTGCTTCCCTGGAATGTGCACTGGGTTTTACTTTCCTTAATTTACAGAGCTGTTGTGATGAGCCCCTAAAATATGATTATTGTTCATGGCTTTTCACTTGGTTAGGTTTCCTCCCCTCTTACCACGAGAATGCTTCCTGGCCCTTTAAATCCTTTCTTGCTCTGTATCTCAAGGTGCATTCTTCAGGTTGCTTTAAGGGGTCTTTATGATCCTTTAGCTTAGGGAAGTTTCCATGAACTTCAGAGTTATGCAACAGAATCCCAGCTGGGATTTGGTATTTACCTCCTTGTATTTCTCTAACACTTCCTGCATATTTAAGGGCACACACAGGGAGCAGCTGTAGTGAGCTGTGTATTCAGTAGCATTTGGGGAGGTCCAAGAAGCAGTCCCAGTATCACAACTTCCTCAATAACTTTGTTTTCCTGAGCCCTGCCAATGGCATATTACTTAATTTCTGGCACAGCTGGCCACGATGCAGGTTGTACCCAAGATTTGAAAAGGTTATTTGAAGGCTTCCCAACAGTGCAAGAAAACAACAAATGTCCCCTAGAGTGAAATGTAATGTGTTCTTCTTTGTGTTGTCCTAATTTTCTGGTTTTTAAAAAGTAATCTTTCTCTGAGAACCTTGGAGTAATGAGGTAGAATAAAGGTGAAAGAGACTTACCAGGTGTGAATACAGGCTTTGGCTATCTGACACCCCCAGTGAATCTTACTCATTCCCCTGTGTTTCTCTGCTCCTGCAGGACATTTCCTTACAGTCTTTCTGTCTTTCCTGGAAATAAAGACCTCTCCAGATTTCACTAGGCAGGTGCAAAAGTTCATTGGGCTTGGAAAGTCTTTTGTATAGACAAGCTCCTCACCAGGCATGCCACTGGATGCTTTAACTTGGTGATGGGGACTGACAAGGTTCCTGTGATGGATAAGATGAAGAGCATTTTCCAAGTCATCCATCCAACCCCAGGCACACTTAGTTTTGGACTGACCTCAGTGTAGAGCTGCATCTTTGCCTCTCCAAGTGTCCACCAGCTAGTCAATAAAGTCTCTGTCTATAGGAAAATAATAACTGACCATTTTTCACAGCAATGGAGCTTTCCCTTTGTGACATATTTTCTTATAGAAGAAAAAAAATGTGTTTTCTAAGCTCTATTGCATTCTCTTTTCCTTTCTCACATGCACAGGAGGTTGAACCATTACCAGAACATGGCTCTTACTCTGTGCTGCTAAAACAGCATCTATTTCCACCCCCTCCCCCCAATATAGGGATGTTCAGTTAGATCTGGAATTTGTAAAAGTTTGTTCTATAAACAAAGAAAATAACTAAGCTTTATTAGTTGTTAATTCTTTTCTGTCTTATGTCATGCACATTTTCCTATCATCCTCTCTCTGGGTAGACCTGATTTGGAAAGGACAGATCTGCAGATACTCCTGATGCCAGCAGATGGAATGGATGCAAGGCAAAGCAGATACATACTTAGTGTTCCTTGCCCACTTTTAATAGCCTTTTTTCATTACTGCTGTCTGTTTCCACTGCTATTCATCCTGAAACTTGTAAAAACCTCACAAGTTGGATGCTAGACTCATATATGCATTCCATTTTTGGTGTGGTTTTTCTGAGAGCTCAGAAAACAAATAAAAAATTCCCTTGTAATGAGGATGTTTCTTCCTCTTGTGTTATCATGATTTTATTGTATCTGATATTGCAAATATCAATTAATGTGACATTAAAAATGCTCATTCAGGTGAACATATATTTAATTAGAGACCAGCTGGATGGCAAGGTTTACTGATGGTGTAAACTTATTTGGGATAGTGACCAAAACTGAAAGAATTGCAGAGGGATTTTAGGAGGTGGAGATAATACCATACACAGAAGCCCCCACCATAGGTGTCTCTGTGATTCTATGAAGTGTCTGGAAGCTGGGCAGTAGGTGGGTAATTCTTGTGGATAACTTGGATTACTGCCTGGGCATTTGCTTTTGGCCACCCTTGGACAGTGACGGTCTCAGAGCTCATTGGACTCCTTTCAGATGCAGTACAATTCTCCTATGTTCCTATAAACTTTTGAAATAAATGTGTTTAAAAAGCCAGTAAGGCTGTTTCAAGCATGACAAAGAGCTAAGCAAAGAAAAAGAAGCAAATGAAAACAAGTAAAAAACAACATGAAAGCAAATAAAAACAAACCAGACGCTCAAGCAAAAGTTTTACTTGGGAAAAAACAACTATAATATTGAGAATTTATAGATGTATTTCTACTAGGAAGTCTTCAGCTGTCTCACTTTGGTAGGTTTCACTCTGATTTATCAAGAAAAATGTTAGCATCTTTGTAAGAATTAAATGCTTTCAGTTCACAGGGCATGAAAATCTTTAGTTTGGCTGGATGTACAAAGTGAACTTCAGCACAAATTCCTCCAGATGAGATTCAAATCATACATTTGCAATTAATGTCGGTTAAAAACCTTTGGAGAAACAAGCTCCATTACAAAAATGGTTTGTTTTGCCTGGAAAGAGAAGGTCATTAATGTTTGACTTATCATGGTCACTATCTAAAATATAAACACAGTTCCCTGACACCAGAGTGTCTGAGGAATTGCTGGTTAATTCTACTTGGAGGGAAAAGACTTATTTTAGATCTCACCCTGTCAGAATTGTCATGCATTGTTGCAGATACAGGTGTAGATAGTATTGATTTTTATTTATTTGATTTAAAAATGAATGAACACCAAGTTTAACAGGCTTTCTGTGAAGTATGTCTAGAAATAGCATAATCTTTTTATTAAAAGTAACAGCAGTAGGGAAATACTGATGCAAATGAAATACTTAAAACAATTTTAGTTATTCAGATTTTTTAAACAAAAAATTGACTCTTTGTTAAAAACAAAACAAACCAAACACTAATCTGAATAAAAAAAAATTTGCCCCCATCCACCCGTATAACTTTTCCTTTGGAAACAAACACAGCAATTTTTTGTGTTCAAAATTTAGACTAGTTTTTGAGAATGCTTTGTTATTTTAAAAAATTGTTTGAATTGATAAAACAATATGGTTAGTCATCTTCCACGCATAAAGGATGTCTCTTAATAAAAAAAAAAACAACAAAATCAACAAAATACAATTTTGAGGTTTTCTTAAAGCTGTAGTTCTAGAATACCACATGCTCTGGAACGTGCCTGAATTAAATTCAAATCTCTTTTTGCATGTAATCTGATTTAAAAAATAATAAAAGAAAGAGAGACCATAAACAGATTGTAATTATTAAGTGGAATTAATTATATGGTTTCTATTATTCTATCAGTCATAGCTGCTTTTCATTTCCCCCCTTACCCTTTTGATCCCAGTTGCAAAAGTGTTTTGTCCTCTTGTAGGGTTTGTTAAGTACACAATTATCCTGTAACTCTGTATAAAGCAGCTACAAGCTTCTATGGTTCTGTGGGGAGTATAAATGATTATGGATAATAAGGGATAAACTGTGACCAAAGAAGAACATTGTGCTGTAATGGAAGCATTTTTCTTTGATGATGTTCTATTGAATTATTCTGGGGTTTTTTGTTTGTTTTTGATTGTTTTGTTGGTTTTTTTTCATGGATTTTGAAATAGAATGTAGTAAAAAGCCAATAGCCTGTCTTAAGCCTCTTCCAGCCTTTAAATCATTCTCCTCTCTGATGAGTTGGCTTTTAAGTGATAGCAAGTGTAGCATTTTCATTCTCTCCCTCTTTTCAGCAGTTGCTTATTTCAGACATCTGCCTAAAGTTTATGAAGTGATTATCTTTCCATATATATAGCGTGTTCTTCTTTGCCTTTTAGAATTTTCTTTTTAATATCTGAAGGTTAGCCTTTAGGTCATAGCTTTTATAAGTTTAGCATAAGCCTTTAATCTCTCTTGAATGATTTCTGTGTGTAACTTAGCCTCATAATTATTACTAATAAAGCTACCACATAGCAGGGAACAGTATGTCCTGGTAGTATCTGAATTCTTTATCTTATTTGTTTAGATCATATTAGCAGAAAAACTATTCTCTGTCCCTTCTTATTTTCTGCAAGAGGACCTTCCTAGACAATGTAACAGAGCAATAGTAATGCAGAAACAGAATATTAAGATTTAGCTAACAACATCTTGTTTAGGAAAGCACTAGAATTTTGAGGGAAAAGGTTGCTTATTCTCTCTCTTTCTTTGTGGTTGGGGTTAATTTAAAATAAGAATAATGCTAAAATAGTAATAAAACACAATGTTTAAAAGCCTATTTTTATTACCCATATTGAAATCAGTAATAAAACTTGGTTATCTGGAATTTGTACAATATGTACTTATGCCTTAGTAACAGAAGACATCTTCTGAACTAATTTGCTCAGCAATTTAAAGAGTATTGTGAACTGATGAATATTCTCTGCTACCTCAGATTCTTTTGAATATTGTATGCTTATTAATTATACAAAAATTACTTGGTCCTTAGTGATTTTGAAATATAATATTAAAAAAAATTATGAAACTTTATAACTCACTTTTTTTTTCCCATCTTTTGTGATTTTTCTCCTACTTTCAGAATGCTACTTCCAATATAGTTGTTCTAGAAATGAGAAAATTTGATGACCCTGTCTCAAGTATTCCATTGTGTCTCTGGTTCCTGTAAGGAAAAAGTTCTGCCAAATGGGCAGGTGCCTCCATTCCCCAAAAGACAAAGAGTAATTTTCTTGTTTCCTGTATTCCATGGTTTAAGGTCTTTACCTCCTCTCTCCCCAAAACTTGCACTCTGAACAGGTGGCCTATGACTTAAAACTTCACAGGTGAGCTTCAGGGTAAATCAGCATTTTAAATGTTCAGTAAGTCATCCACAAACAAAGTAGGTGAAGTGCTGTACCATCAATTTTTAACTGCCTCCCAAACAGTTTTTAATTTTTTTTTCTCTCCAGTGCTGCCTGCTGCACCCTTTGAGAAACACCTCTATGCTTCTAATCTGAACCTCTATCTGTAAAATTCTTGGAGGTTTTTAACTACTTGCTTTTACCCACATCTTAAATTTTCCCTTTGCTACATAGAAACCAGGATTGTTTCCAGATTTTGTAATCCCAAAAAGTGTATACAGTGGGTATTTGCTGGGCCAGTTTGGGTTTTCTTCATACTATTGTAGAGAAGGATGAATGACTTCTGAGGAGGTTAAAATTAATCTCATCCCCTCACTTCTGAGTCTAAATCTGTGGTGCTGGTGTTAGTGTGCATTAAGGAGGAGCTGCCATGAAGCTGTTACAAGCTGATTTCTCCTAGAGAAGTTTTATTACAATATAATTATTGTATCTCAGGGAGTATTTAAAGGTTGGAGTTATTTTTGTTTGTTTTTTTTTTTTGTGTTTTCTTTGTTTCTTTAAGTGATTATATGGCTGGTCTGTGTAGAGGTTTATTGGTAACTACCCTAAAGGATTGGTTTTGGGGGCACATGCTGAGCACAACCTCATTGCTACCTTGTGAGCAAAATGATTCTCCTTTCAAACTTCATCCTGGAAAATGAGTATTTCTGGTTGAGAAGTATTTTTTTTTCTCTTTTTTTACATTTTCTTGAACTATTATTGCTAAATGCTAGAATATATGTTCAAGCCATCACTTCTGACTTTATACTTTATTTTTTCTACTTTATTCATATCTCACACAGGCAAAAGGAGCTAATTTTTGTACAGAAATCATTGTACAGAAAAACTGGTCATTTAAGTGTTACATAGCACAACAGGTTGCATGGGAATTTTTCCACTTCCTGAAAATATTATTTAGTTAATAAATTATGAGGATACAAATAATTGCTTTGCCAAGCAATATTTTACTAGAAGTTTTCAATAAATTACAATATAATAATAAATAATTTTATATAGCTCACAGTGTTGAAGAGTTGAGGCAAATAGCCTTAAATTCATTACAAACATTGAATGAGACTATAGAAGGGTGGGGGAATCTCTATGAGAAAAAAGCAGAGAAAGATGCAAGAGAGATGTAAATTATGTTTCATAGTTTCACTTGCTCTGCTACAAGCATAGTCACAGGTAAACAGACTTTTCTTCCTTTGAAGAGTGAAAATCTGTTGTTTGGAAAGTTAATATCAGCCAATTCTTTGTGACTATTGCTAATTTGTATTCCTTCTGGATACTTGTATAGCTGCAAAGGACACTCAGGAAATTGCCAGTTTTTAGAAAGGTCTTTGTGGCAATGACAGTAAGACACAGGTACAATCTAAAACTGTGTACACAGGGAAGTGAATCCAGGACTAAATTTTTACTTCATCCATCTGGGTGTTTTTGTGTTCAGCTTGGAACCTCTGCCCTTGGAGCAGGCTGCCCTTTCTGATGGAGGTGGATACTGGTGCTAATAACCAATTTTTTTTAATTTTTTTTTTTTTAAATGCAGGCTGCCATATGTGTTTTTTAATGCAGCTTTGTTCAGTTTTTTTCCTACATTTTTTCTTTTTGGAAAATTGTACTTTAATGGAAGTTCATATTCTTTTTCCTCTGAGCAGTCGATTTTTTTCCTTATAAGTGCAAGCTGAATTGGTTAAACTTTGAAAATGGCTGGTACAGTTTGTTTAAAGACCAAAGGACTCATTATCATTATCATTTATCAGGACTCATTAGATGTCATGCTTATGAGGTCTCACTCTTAAAACAAACTTGAGAGTTTCAAGCAATAATGTGCTATTCCACAGTTTAAAATGTTGCATATTCCTAACATAAAAGAAAATTTGATAAAACAAGTTGTATTAGCTGTTAGGGGCCAACATTCTTGGTCATTTGAATACAATCCAGTTTTGATTACTTTAAGGAGACAAATGCATCCAGTTTTTTTTGTGAATAATTAGTATATAGTTATTTCTCAGTGTGTTAGAATATCAACTGCCATTTAGCATGTTGTTGATGCAAATTTTAGTAGAACTAAACCTGATGAGAAGTTTTCATTTAAATAATGAAAACTGATTGTTTTATATAAATAGCAATCAGTTTGAATAAAGCCCATGACTGAGAACCACATGTAGCTTACTTGTTTTTGTCATGAAAGCTCTTTAGCACCTGTGTGCATTTACATGCTGTATCCATCCTGCTTTGCACAGTGTGTAGCTGGCAGCACTGTTGGGTTTTTGTGTTTCCTCTTTGTTATGTTATACCAGGTAGTAACCACTGGTTTGACTGATTGGAAACAAAAGAAGGAGTCAAGAATTATGCTTATAGTTAGAGGGGCTGGTACAAAAAATGTTCTCCTCAGTGTTACACTTTTAAGGAATGGAAATTCATGTATCCAGCATCCAAGCACGGCTCTAACCTGCCTGGTGGCCTGCTGGGGTGCCTGCAGAGCCACAGAGGCAGGCTGTGGAATGGCCACACTCCTCTCTGCCTGTACAGGTGAGCAGCACTGGGGCAGCCTTGTGTAAGCTGACAATAAAGGGTGCTCCAGTGACTTGTTCTTTTTATCTGTACAAGCTGAGCCATTTGCAATTGGCTACTGAGATGAGCCTTTCACTGAGTGTGAAGTACAGCCATGTACCTATGGCTTCTAATTAGTTTTCAGTGCATGTTGCTTGTTAGGAAAAAAACCCTTTGCCTTTGTTGAAATGGCAGGTTAGATTTCATTAGGGAACAATGCTTGCAAACTGCTTCTGTCAGTAATGTTCAGTTCCTTCAAAGCAACTTTTCTAATTAATGAAATCAATTGCTAGTTTGCCTTCCATCTGGGTGCTTGTGTAGCTGCATAAGGCACTCAGGAAATTGCTGGTTTTTAGGAAGGCTTTTGTGGCAATGACAGTGAGACATGTGCAGCCTGAAACTCTTTCCACATTTTTGAGATGTCAGCCTAGGAGAGAATTTTTACTTCATTCTCAGATTGATTCTTTTTGTATTTTGCTGACTGCAGAGGCTGTGCTCTGGAAGCAGGCTGCCCTTGGTGCTGAGGTGGGTCCTAGTGTCAGTCCCTGTAGCTGTGCTGGAGCACTGCTGATCTTGCAGGAGCTGGCTGAAGGGACAGGTGATCCCACTATAATGCTGCTGCACAGAGATTGCTGCTTTTTATGCAATTCTGAGACTGGAATTCAACTAACTGTCTTGTGTCCAGCAGAGAAGTCACAGATAAATTCTTACTGTCCCCCTGCGACACTGAAGTGCTGGGAACAGATTAAGATTCAGGATACAGTGAGCAGATTTTTAGTTGTTTGTATTTTGGGTGTTTTGTCACTTTGGTTAATATTTAGTAGCTTCCTTAAAAAGCCTCTTTGTAGGGAATAATACCTTATTTGGTTTTGTGCATGTTCAAAAAATACAACAATGTCAGTCGTTGCAAAGTTTATTTTTTTTTCCTTCATGTTCTTAAAGTATTTGAAAACATCAACGTCTTTTTATGGCTTTTTATTTTATGGGCAGTTAGAATACTGTAGGATGGCCAAACCTTGTATTGTTTTGCCTCTGCAGATATCTTTTTGACTTATTAAGGCTGTCATCAGAATGTGTAAACACCATTTCCAGCTTTTTGCATTGGTGACCAAAGCATCTTTAAGTGCAGCTCAGGAATCTGGTCCTGCAAGACAAACCCCTCAATCATATGACTGAATGATGCTCAGGGCCTTCTGTTAAAAGGTTTTAATAACTGTGCACTTCACAGCAGTAAGTCAATTCCCTTGTGTTTGAGTCACAGGGCTTGATCATCTCTGTGTGGCTAGTCCACTGACATGTGAGGGCATTCACTTTCAACAGCATCTGCCTCCAAGTTAAGGCATTGTAATTACCTAAACAAAAGTGTAGTTCTTCAGAAATTATGATGCAACTGCAGCAGTTGCCTTACCAGACCCTGTTCATTGTGCTTATTGATGGCTTTCTACATTCTACAGCTTCTCACACTGCAAAGAAGAATCTGCAAAGTTCCTGAAAATTTTCTGGAATGTACCGCTTTATAGAAAAGGAAAGAATTGCTAATGTAAAAAAAAGACTCTGATTTCTCATGTTATTTTATATTTATTAAAGGAAATAACTAGGAGAGTGGGAAATTGTCTCCTCAGTTTTCTTAAATGCTGAACTTTACAGGTTTTTGCCCATTTTTAATGTTGTTGTTTGGGGTTATTTAGTTTAGTTTTCTTTTTTAGTTCTTTCATCACCTGGAAGGAAGTCCTTCAGTCTGTTCAAGGAAAAACTAATTATCTGATTGCCCACCTTACTGTCTTGGCAGGGCTGGGCTGGTGCCTTGTCATAGGTGCACAGATGAAAATGATGAATGAAATAACAAATAGATCACTTTATCTAAATAAGTTATAGAAAGGGCTTATGATATAGGTATGGTTCTTTGAGAAAGATAATATCCTGTAAAAGATCCCAAATAACTGTGTTGATTCTGTTGCAAATTGTTCACATTTGATATGAATTTAATTTTGTCTTTAGAAAGCCTAAAATTTTAAAAGCTTGAAGTGGATAATGCATTGATATAGCAAAACTGTAAATATTAAATACTACATAAAACTACTAATATATTCATATAAATGCTGTCTTTACCAATACAATACTTTTTCAAAACAAAGGGTGCATTTTGACCTGTGTTTCAGTAGTAACCCTTTCAGTAGCAGGTGAGGCACTTTCTCTTCTCTCTGTGCCTACTCCTGTGTACTTCATCCATTACAGTAGTGTTTTGGGTTCAGTAGTATTCTAAGGGGAGAAAACAGACCTGCCTTTAAAAAAAGGAACAAGTTTTTCACATATTTTCCTTGTATTGCACCAATTCCTCGCTTCTGTTCATTGGTACTGAAAAGAGAGCAGAGGTGTGAGATGTAGCAGCAATAAGTAGCCTGTTGTGGGACCTGCTAAAAGTTGCTGATTGTTTGAAAAAAGCCTTACTATACTTGAAAAGACATCATTTTGTCCTGTGAAAGAGAATTAGAAAGTGAGTACAGAAAAATATCTAGAACACATACAACAAAAACTATTATGTGTGAGTAAAATGCCTTTTCCCAAGCATATTTGTTTTGACTTTTATGCTGGTCTCCACCATGATGAAATACCCTGATGGTTAAGAAAATTAGGAATTTAATTCCCTTGTATAAAAAATCTGAATAAGAGTTGGTTATTCTATTTGGGTGATGATGTTTTCTTCTAATGTACACACAATTGAACCCAACATTCAGCATTTTTAGTGGGTTTTTAGAGGGGAAGAGCAGAGTAGGAGGATTAAATGTTTGGAAGGGTCATGTTACTGTCCTTAAATTATCAGCAGAATTTAGACATAAAATTGCAAAAGAGGGAGTCAAAAGAAAAGTGTGGTTGATACAGACAAAAATAGTCCATGGAAAAAAAAATGTCAGAAAATTGTATTCGTTTTGCCAAAGTTGTTCTCATAAAAGGTGAGAAGAGAATCAATTTCTTAGCTTTTAAGTTCTTTGCAGTTCTGTGGAAAATGTAAAACCTCACTTCAGAGAGATCCCTGAAATCTCATGAAATCTCATTCTCTATCTGATGAAAAGTGTGTTTTGGAACGTCTGACTTCAAGAGTTTCATGAGAGAGGAACCACTGTGCTGGGGTCACATTTTCACTTTAATCCGAACTTTCTTTTAACCTAAGGTTTGACATTAAATATATTTAAAATTGAAAGCCTCTTTTGACAGCAAATTTTTAAATCTGATTAAATTCAATCTCTTGAAATAGGATACATCTAGAGTGGTGGAAGCCTCCCATCCCTTTTTGCTCTGAGGAAACAAAATCCAAAAAAAACACCAACCAGGCAATAACAAATAACCAACACACAAACCCCTTCCTCCTCCTCCCCCTCAACAAACACAAACCACAAAACTCAAGAACCCCAAATTTGTCAGGGTTTTTGGTTTGAGCCAGTGTTTCAGTTTAAATTGTAGCACTTTCTGGGAACTTTGATTGAGGAACCATGAAAATATTGTTCTGTATAAAAATTCTTTCAAGGAGGCCTACTAAGAATTAATAAAGAGAAAACAAGATTCCTGAAAATTGCTGATATTAATTTTTTTTCAGTGAAGCTCCATTGGCTTTTGCCTCTCTGCTATACAGCCACTTGGCCCCACCTCTTATCATTCTGCCCAATCAATGGGCATCACCAATGTTTGAAAATGCAACTCTGGGATCAGGCAAGCTTTGTAGCACTCTGGCCTTTGTGTTTAGCAAAAGAGAAACAAGGAGTTAATAGTTGCTGTTGATGTGGTGGTGGATGTCCCTTGTTCTGCATGTGCTGTTAACCCAAGCTGAGTAGTGTGTCTTGTATTAGAGGTGTTGGCTTTGTCTTGTGCAGTGGTTTTGCCCATCATCCCCCTCTGCAGATAATTTTGCCATGTGGATTTTTTGTTTTGGTAGAAAATGTGTGGTAGAGTCCTGCAAAAATGAAACAAGAAGGAAAATAGCACTTGAAAAATACTGTTTTGAGAAAATGCCAATACGTACAACTGCCATTGTTAAACAGCACTGAATAAAAGATATGAATGCTGAAGTCAGCTGGATGTAAAAAGATCTGTAAAATCATTGCAAATGAAGTATCTGAGCAAATATCATTGCAGGGTTGTAAGAGAATGCGTATCCATCACTTGCTGGATGGTAATGATGTAGAACAGGCTCTTTTGTTATTGTTGTTTTAAAAATATGCTTTAAACAGCAGTGAAACTTTATTTTAAATACGGAGCATTCAGTTTTAACTTCTTCAGTGTGTGATTATCTCTTGACTTCTCTTTTTTTTTTTTTTAAGATCTTTATGGTTATGGCAAAATCTTTCATCAGCCTGTGGAATAATGGACTACCAGTTGGATGATACAAAGTTGTCTGAAACATGATCTGTACTGCTCCTCTTCCGTGTCCCTGGTGAGTTTTGCTTCTGTACATATATATTAAATGCTTCAGAGGAGGAACTGAAACCTAAGTTCAGAAATAACGGTATAGAACTGAAACCTAAGTTCAGAAACAACTGTATAGAACCTTTCTCTTTTTGGATGATTTTAGAGCTGCGCAAAAATTCTGATGCACAACTTGAGAAGTTGTTTTTCCCTTCAGCTTGAAAACATCTTCTCCTTCATTTACTGTGTTTAGTTCAAATTAGATTCCAACCAAATGTTCTTTTTGGTCAGACACGTACCACAATGCATTTAAGAATAAGCTAACTGTAACTGTGTTACAAATATACTATAAAACAGTGGTAAAGAAGTTAATTGGAGAAAATATTTGGAAATAATTTGTCAGCTTTGGTTTTTGTGCTGCTTCTCTGTTTTGTGCCTACAATTAATCTGATTATAGTATCTGTGAGCACAGCTGAGTATTGTATAATCAATAATATTGAAAGCAAGGCTCCCCATATTATAACTGAATTATGGCTTCTGTGTCTAGACATACAATAATGAGATCCAAAACACTCATTGTTCATTTGGCTAAATGCATTGACAAACTAAATTTGGGTATCAGAATGTTCCACTGACTACTCCTTAACACACCAGAAATTGCAGCCCAGTCTTCTCTCCAAAAATCAGATTGAGCAATTAAAGTTTAAATCTTCACTCTCTCACTCTTCTCCTTTTTGAGTTTAGATCTGGTTCTTATGGCAGAGATTGGTTATGAATGATTCTGAATTGTCTGGAATAGTTGCTTAGACACTGTTAAAATTTGCCTGTAAATGTTTGTTACCCTGAGTTTGTGTCTAGTGTTTGGGTTAGAAAAAATATAGTATGAAAGGTATCTTTCCTTTTCTGCTCCAGATTTTAGAGTTCTTAGAAGGATGCAGAAGTAGTGAAAAAAGTAAAGAGAATAGAAGAGGCAAATATTAATTTGCCTAATTCCATAAGGCATTTAGTCAAGGCTGTTCTTACTACATGCTTAATTGCTGTAATGTACTAAGAGAGAAGCAATGCAGTTTCTAGAAGTGCACTTGGAAATAGAAAGATGTGTTTAAATATCCCATATAAGTGGATAGAGATGTTCACCAGTAAAACTGGTTACTATTGTTTTTGGTGAAAATGAGTATTTACACAGAGAAGTGGACAGCCATGTAGCACATTTTCTCATTCCTGCTTCTCTGTTACCAAGTTCAGCTGGCTTTGCATTTCAAATTTTCCACCTCCCAGGTAGTAACCATACAACTCTGAAACCAGGGAGTCAGATAAATAGCAAAAAGAGCACCACCTGCATCTTTTGAGGGGAAAAACTTGATATTGTTTGATGGGTTATCCAGCACCTGTTGACTCTGTAAAGCATTTCCATTGGTATTTATTGAGTTCTGCATTGCTCTCTAACCAAGATTTGTATCTTCCAAATGAACAGACTTGCTTCAAAGATTTGACCTTTTCTTTTCTCTTTTTCCTTGTAATCAATGTGCCAAACATTTCTTAGCCTGTTTATACATCCTGAGTGTGCTCTGATTCATCATGAAATCAGGGCTTTGTGACAAGCCTAATTTCTTTAAACAGACAAAACTGTCTGTCCCATATGTGTAAATACTGTAGGATTATGCCTCCTTTTGCAGATGTCTGCTCCACTACATTTTACTGCCATTTTACTGCATTTATTCCCTGTGTCCACCAGCGGGAGAACAAAATCCATTCTAATCCACAGTGTTTCCCTTGAGGCCAGATTCAAAATAAAAAAGGTGTGATGACATCTTCAATGATTTAAGAACTTGTCCTGACAATTTTAAAAACACTGCTTTGGCATTCTTGTTAGAACTGTTCTTTGCAGTCAAAGACTTCAAACAAAGAGAATGTACCTTGTGTAAAGGCATCCTCATCTTCCTCTCACTTCTGCATCCACTCAAGGCTCACATAGGCTCTCAAATGTTAGAAGCAGTTACACCACTGCTCATTACTAACCAGAAGAAAGCTAAGGTGTGCATCAGAAATTAAACTGAATGCCATCACACAGGATGTGAAACCTAGAGGAATTTCTACCCTTGCCACGGTAGCTTGCAGAATGAAATTTAGAGGATAAGTAAGGTTTGCTCATCAAATTCAAACCATACAAAAGAGAAAACAATATTCAAGAGGTATATATTTAAAATATGTAAAATAATAATGATAACGATATTTCTAGTTTGTTCCCCAATCCTATGCCCCATTAGATAGACCAGGGAAAACTATTACAGATGTCCTTTTACAATTAAGTCAGGCTTTTAGAGGGCACAGTGGGATTTGAGAACTTGTGTGAAAAGGAAATAGAATCTCTTATAAGGAAGAAGTACTTTACACACAAATTTGTGTATCATCCTGTAGTTAAGTGCCTTCTGATTTTCATTCTGCTTTAGACTAACTGATATCAACTTTAGTAGGGGTTTTTGGTTGCTGGAAAGCACTGAGATTTTAAAAAATCCTAATGAATCAAACCCTAAACAACAAAAACCAAATCAAAGCCAAACAACCATAAAAAGTGTAAATCCTAATTTTCTGCTATATATTCAGAAAATTCATATGGTATTTTAATTTTGAAAATATTTTTTTAGGATATTCAGTATAAAAAGTCAGCACAGGATGAAAAAAAAGCCATAGAGAACAGAAGCCAGGTGCTGTTTGGGAGATGTTTATGGTAATTGAAAAGAGAATGTATAAAACATTAAAAGTCAGGACATCTACAAATATTTTTTTCTTTCTCGGCATATATTAAGTTATAAAAATAACAAAGAAATTTTTAATATAGAATTGCCTTCATTTACTTGGAAGACCGAATAATTCTAGAAAGCCCAATTTAAAAAAACCCAAAAAACCATAGCAGGTATTCCTAATATTTACCAGTTGTATTTTCTGGATGTTATATTTAATAGATAGCCACTTGAAGAAACAATAGCAGCTGCTGCTAAGTAAGATTACCATTCTATTACCTAACTTAAAAAAAGGGAATAGGAAAAAAAAGGAAATGAGAAGAAAACATAGAAAAAGTCTAGCCCTGTGTCTCAGTTTCTCATCCCAAAACAATCTGTCAAAAATCATGTATGGAAACCTCCTGTACCATCACTGAACTTGTGTTATGTCTGGTTCTGCTTCTGAACTCTTGTTTCAGCTTCTCGGTGCTGGAGGCTTCTCAAAATTTACAGATGGTGTTGCAACTGAAATTATCCATTTTAATTGTAAAGCATCATTAAGAAGTATTAAAACCATTTTTTATTATTTCCATTGCTTTCTACCTATAGTGGCAATACTCAGGGTTCCCTAGACTGCCATTGGTTTTGCTTGGAGCATCAGAGTTCACACTGTGGATTCAGTGAACCGGGTCCACCAGTGCCACCTGCTAGTCTGGCTGTCCAAACACATCATGGGCTTTGTTTGGATGACAGAGTAAACTGCGTGGCAGGTACACGGAAAAAAATCAAAATGAAGCATATAGTATTTATTAAAGTTATCCCAATCCTACTGAGATATATATATATATATATATATAACTGAGAAATAATGCTAATATTTGTCTTGAAAACTTCTGCTTTGGGTGAATTTAAACTCCTGTTGCTTCAGGACATTCAAAGTAAGAACTCCCTTTTGCCCTTGTTTCCATACACCGTTATTTATGTACTTAATTTTCAAGGTGATGTTGTGTTACTGAAGGACTGCACTGTGTCCAGAGTCTTGAATAAATTATGTCAGAGAAGCTTTGAAAGCTACTGAGAAGCTGGCCTCAAGGTTAGGTATTGGTTAAAGAAAGGCCTGATAACTGGAGAGGCATTGCTGCTGATGTGCTTTGTTCTAATGATTTGCTATTAGCAGGGAGTCTTGATTAATGATTCTCTATCAGCATGTCCTGGTAACGTGCTAGTCAATGAATCAGTGTGTCATTTTATTTTCTCTTAAAGAACATCCTTCTAATGGGAGTGTGACAGGAATTGGTTTTAAATGAACTGCTGCAAGCAATTTCTTTATCTGAATGGGGAAAATATTTTCACTTTCTAAAGTTTTGAATTCCTGCATAATTTTCTTTTGAATTCATTAATTATTTGTACCAAGTAACTACTTCTGTGAGATTTTTTCATTTAAAGAACATAGTAAGTTTTTTAAACTGCTTGGAATCAGAAGAGGTTCTGTGGTAATCTTACTGTTGTGTTTAAATTCTATACCCTTTTAACTGAAGCAAGCTCTTAAAGAAAAAGCTGGGTCTAAAGCTTGAGCAAGCTTGCTGAAAATATATTCAATGTATTTTTATTTAATTTTTAGCTTTTGTACTGTGCTACTGTAAAAAAGCAACAGCAGCCGCGTTCTGCAGAAAACTTAGAGCTTGCTAGTTTTGTTAGGGTGAAAAAAACACAAAAAACACTAGTAAGCTGATTTTTTTAAATTAGAATATTAATCTAGTTTGTGTGGATTTTCTTATTAAAAATAATACAAGAATATAATGAGTGCTTAAGATCTGTTTGGGTTTGTTTGTTTTTGATTTCTTTTTTTTTTTTTTAATGGTCTAGCTATGAAGGTAAAGTTTCCAATGGATAACCAAGATGTGTGCAGAACTTGCAGAGCTATCCAGCACATTATCAGTTTGCTAGGGGAGTGAGGATCCTGGAAAGCTGGAAGTGTTTAAATGGTGTGTGAACAAGCAGAGCTGTATCAGTGATGAGCTGCTTGTGGTGCCTCCTCTGCTCAGGGTTAAACCTTGTGGAACTGCCTGAAATGGGTGCAGCTAACCCAGTGAGATACCATTTGGAAGGGAGAGGTGGCTCACTTTAGACAGTCAGTAACTGGGTTCACTGGTTTGTGGTCTCCCACTGGCATGCTCACAGCACTGAAATACGTGCCCAGGTGACCTGGCCAACATCACTTTTGTCCAAGTCTGGAGGCCAGGCGATGCCAGCAGCTGCATCCTCACCACTTCTCTTGGGCTCTTCTTGGTGGCAACAGATGAGTTCTAAGGATTCACCAAGGAATTTTGCTTACTTCAGCCTCTGTAAATGCTAGGCAAATCTGCTGCCAGATGTTCTTTCCTGTTTCTCAGGGTGGCTGGGCTGGCAAGAGGAGACACATGGCATGTTGTGTCACCTCTCCTGCCTGCATGCACTCCTGACTTGCACAGCAACCAGGTTTGCAGTGTAATCCATTGCACAGTTTTAATTCTGGATAGCTAGCTTGAGAAGATATGCTAAATTCTTTCAAGAAGAGTTGAGGACCTAAAAGTAACCTAGGATTGATCACCCAAAAATATGCCTAGAAAGTGGAACTTTGTATCTTTTAAAGGTAAACTAAATATTCACATCTCCTATATGCTGGACATTGACTGTTGGGATCAGGTGGTGCTTCCAATATCTCTGAGAAACTCGAGTTGGATAATTCCCAGGTTTGTCACAGAAGTGATTCAATAGGGACTTCTGGGGAAAAAAAAAAAGTATGCTGCTTAAAGAAATCAGTATTTTTTTTTCTTTTGTCTTTCATATATAGCAGGTAGAGTTCCATTCTGAAGGTTTATTATTTTGAAGCTTTGTGTTATGTAAATATAGATGCTGGAAATAGTTTTTTATATAGGCATAATTCTGAAATAAATAATGTGATAATGAGATATTTAAAAACTATTTGTCCAGGACCATTGTCCACCTTGATGAGGGCAGATGTGGCTTCTGCCCTTGCCAGTGCTCCTGCCCATCCCTTCCACACCTGGTCCCTACTCATGCTAAGGGTGATTCTGTGACATGAACCCACCTTGGCACCTGGGATAAGAGGTTTTTGTTGGCTTAAAGCTCAAGGGTACAAACATCTTCCCAGCAAGGGACACTGCCATGTCAGCACTGCCCCTAATTTACTGTCAGTTTTTGCCTCTTGTACAATCAGCAGGTCAAAAATGTAGTTATTGAAAAGTATAGGCTGCTGAAGTTTGCCTTTATAATGAGGTAAGAAATAATTTTTCATTTTATTTTAATTATTGTCAATATAGCAATGATGTTGTATAGTTTACCTAATAGCAGAGAATAGTTATAAGTATTTGGCATAATATCTTAAAGACTTCTGTGAAAAGTGCCTTTGCTAAGCACAATGTGGAAAACAGGTAAGAATCACTGCAGTTCTTTGATTTCCAACTGATCAAATGCATATGATGTCTATATCTCCTCTAACTGATTATTGCTGTAGCCAGCATCAGCAGTAGCAAAAATGGTAGAAAAAGAAAACTGGTAGGGAAGACTGAGCTTCTGATAAGCAATTTATATTTCTCAGCTGAGGGAAACAAAATCTAGGTGTTCAAAAACTAATTAAGTGCTTGAGAAGGGGAGGAATATGATTCAGAAGTTTAATTCATGTTGTTACAACAGGCATCCACAGTTCAATTTTGCATTCATTGCTTTGAGATGAGGTTTGTATTAAATCTGAGCAAATTTATTCAGAAATGTATGTAAGGCTCGGGATTTTGGTTTTTTCTTTTTTCTTTTATTGTTGTCAAATCATTTTCACCATCTAGATATTTGCAATTTTTTAGCTTGGATAAGACTATCTAAATGAGATCAAAACTATATCAGTGCACATTTTCACAAGTATGTCAGTTATGTTTTCTGATAGAATTACTAATGGTTTTCAATAATCACCTTTTCAGACTCACTGGCTTCAGTTAAATGCCCTTTGATATCCTTTTTCACCAGAAAATTAAAGTTGGAGTAAACCAGCTCAAATCCTGATAACTTTAAGGAGAATCTTTTGTGGTGTTGCCTTTGATGAAAGCATTTAGGTATCCTTCTCTGCTTGGTGTAAAACTATGTGATACTTTTTTCTTATTAGCTTTCCTCTCATTTTATTTCCCTTTGTATTATAAAGCTTTCTTGAGCTTTACATAAGCATGTCTTCTAACTGCATTTTATGGGAATTGACTGCATTTTACAGCAGTTTTTAGCTACTAATTTGGGCTATACATTTCTGTGCATAGGCATTTCTCTTGGGAAAGTTTAACTTTTCTGCCATATCATTTGCTTTAATGAGGCAGTAAATAGATTTAGTATTAAAAGTCATTCTTTTCAATGCTAATATGGAAACAATTTAGATGCTTCAGAATACTGATTTTGAGTACTTGGTACCAATGTCTTGATGAGACAAGATATTTATTATTCTAAGAATAAACATATGCTGTTATATCTTAATTTCATTTCCTGTACATTTTTTTTGTATGCTGTGTATGTATATAAATAAATGTGCATATACATAAGAAGAGGAAATGATAGTTTAATTAAACAGAGGCACTTTAAAAAACAAGTTGTTTTGGTGGGGAGAAAAAAAGGAGAAGAGAAGAAACTTGGAAAATAACCCTTCATTCAAAATTATGCTCTTTTTTTTTTTTTTTTTTTTTTTTTTTTTTTTTTAGTTGCTTGCTTTATCTGAAATCTGAAGGCATTACTGTATACCTCCTATTACTCAGTTCTTTTTAGTAAAGGTAGGATTCACCTAGGGTTTCTAAGTTGTCCATGGGGAGAGGCAGGCAACTTCAGAAGGCAATTCATGTCTTACATCTGTCTTAGATACTTATCACAGAAGGGGATATATTACCCTCTGGGTAATTGTCTGTGCATGCAATATTGTTATTTCCTGTTTTAAAATGCAAGGCCAAGATAAGCCTGAAGAACTCAATGCTTCCTTTAGTTAATTTTATTTTGTTGGAGCTGCAGTAATTGCATCTCTGGAGCAACCCCTCTTGTTCAAATGGATTGTACATTTTAGGTACACAAGAGGTGTCTCATAATGAGAGGAACTCAATGGTTTGAGTTTTTACACTTTCCATTTTGCATGCTACCTGGTGCATTTTTTATATTTAAACAGAATGTTAACTTTATTAAAACGAAGAGTTTGTTTAAAGAAATAAAAAAAAGTAATGAGAAGCAAGGCTTTTTGAACCATTTTCTACTTGTTACTGAAAAATGTTTACTCATATGTAGTAGAGTCTTCATTTCCTTTGTTCAGTGAAATGGATGTTTTTGTGCTCTGTTAAGTAGTCTCTATTTCACTAGAGCAATGTGGGCATTTTAGTGGTGTGGAAATTATTTCCCATTGGAGAATATATATTGCTCTCTTTGAGAATTAAAATTTACAGCCCAAGTCTCACCTTCAGCCAAGTGAAGTTAATGGCCTGACTCCATTATACAAGGCTTTCTTGTGTAGTTCTAATTAATCAATGCCATACTTTAAAGCTGAAACATTTTGAGTGAGAGATAACACAATGGTTTAGTTTTACTGTTGGTACTAATAGTTTAGTTTACTTCTGGTTTAAAACAAATTGTATCAACTCAGATTAACAACCAGATTTCAGTTTACATCTGGTGTTATAACCTTTTTATAAGAATTTCAATTATATAGTCTCTCATCCTGGTTATTCTTCCCTTATGCTGTTCTGTTGCTTGGTTCTGGTGAGCAGCTGCTGTGTCCCCTCCTCCAGGTGGCTTTGCTTCAAATGCTTGGAAAAAATTATTCCTCTTAGAAATAGGTAACGCCACAAGGATTTAAAATATCTCATGGTTCACCTTTTCCCGACTGAAAGATTGTTGATATGTTGTCTTTGCAGCATTAAAAAAGAAGAAATCATTTTTTTATGTTAGGGAAATAATTTTATTTCTTTGTGTGCTGCCCAGCTACATCATTATGGAAGAGTGGCTGAAGGCTTTTGAGAAGAGAGAATTTGTGGGTGTTTTTGTGCTTTGAGGAGAGGAAGTGAAGGACCTGCCTCAAAGTGATAAATCCTGTGAAAATTGAGGCATCAAACTTTCCAACAACAGCCTGAAGCAACACATTAGCATCTACAGCAGGTGATGGCAATGATTCTGAAAAGCTCAGATTAAATGATTTCAGGTGTTGGTGTTAGAAAATCTGGTCTCTAAAGAATAGTTCTCCTTACTATGGAAAGTTGTTCTTGCCAAAAGAGATTTGAAGGTAATTTAAGTGCAAGTCAGCTTTATGTTGACTCCAAAAGCAAGGCCATAAAATAATCATGTGTAGGATTTAGTTCTGAAAGTGAGTCAGCTGTGGAGCAGGAATACTCACAGAATTTCTTTTGTTTGGCAAATGCACATACTTGAGCTGATTCAAGCACAATTTCACCATATTTGTTAAAGTCCTAATACAGATTTTTTTTTTTTTAAACCAGAAGAACTAAAGCCAGGGGAGACATGATTCACCATGGGTGACTTAATTTCTGTGTTTAGGGGAGCTGCACATGCAGTGACATTGTCCAGTGCTCCCAAGATTTTGTGGGTGACTCAGGTGGAAGAAAGAAGGTGCATGTAACTGTAGGGCTGTGTGCATCCTCCTCTATTACATACATGTCTGTGATCCTGAGCAGTTTATAAGATAACTGCTAATTCAGTTGTTCACAAAGAGTCATTGTTATTTCAGAGTACAAATAATGCTGTCATATTACCATCACCTCCGTGTGTATTATGAGACTGCTGACATTGACTTCCCTCTCTGTTTGGTTAAAGAAAGCTATGAACTTTGCTTGCAAACTGTTTTATGCAGCTGCTTTTATATCACATTTCTGTAAGCCATATAATTGTTTACAGAGTTTTTTGATTATGTTTGACTTTCATTTTTGCTCCTAGGATTCTATGCATTTTGGACTGAATTAATGATTATACAGAGTGTGATTACTGACAAGCCCCTAACTGTTTGAAGAACTGAAAGTAAACTTCTTTTACTTTTCCTCTCCTTTTCCTCTCCCTTTACTTAAATTTGTCATGCAGGAGAGGAAAGTCAAAGCAAGACACCAATGTTCATGTGCAAATTTGTCATTATCTGGTTATTCTGCTGCAAAGAATGCTTTAGTTCAAAGGTGTTGATACAACCCACTTAAAAAGCTGCCTGTACTCGGTCTGGACTAAATTATTGGAAGAATTGATCACTTCTCACACTTGATGAACTATAGAGCTATAATTTTTTTTTTTCAGATTCTCTAATTTACACTCAAGCTTTCATTTTCCTGATGTGATAGGTGAAAACTGAACTGAGAGAAGAAATGGTTTTGGGATTGGCCATTCCAGCCAGGAACAGCACTGGCTCTCCAGACTTGAGAAGAGCTGATTCCATGCTGCAGCCGAATGCACTCCCCATTTCCCTCCTCCCTGGCTCCCCTGGGGCTCCCCTCTCTGAGCCCAGGCAGCACAGAGATCACTATCTCCCAGCAATGTTTTGCCCAATTCTACCCGTTCTTAGGAACTGTGAGTTTCCAGGAAGTGTTTGAAAACTGAGGTTCTTGTAAGTTTCCCATGTCCATGTTAATTTTTTTGCAGCGTTCCAAAATAATGTTAAACTCTGTGAATGCTTTTTTGGCCACAGTAAATCCACCCTACTTTTCCATTAAATTAACTGTAAAACTATTCTGGTTTTCCCAGAGAAGGTTGTTGTGTTATGTCAGTCAAAAACCAGTGAACTATCACTTTTACCCCCACCCATTTAGTATTGGTGGGGGTTGCAGTGTAATGAACCCATTATCCATGATAAGTATCCAATATCCATGATTAACTGATACAGTGTGAATCTTCCTGTGCCACCCAGATCATGTTTGAGGAATTGTTTGAAGCACAAGAGCTTCAAAGTGCCTCTAGCTTGGTAAAAGAGTGTTGCTTCCAAGTATGTGAGCACCACTCTGTTGGCTGATGGAGATGGTACTTCCTGTGCCCTGGCACATGCTTGCTAGGAAAAGGCTGTCATTGTTTCAGAGGTTTTCAAGGAACAGGAAAATCGAAGGAAGAGGCATCTGAGGAAAGAAAAAGCAAAGATAAAGCAAGACTAGCCATTGTGAAATGGTAGCTGTCCAACAGAAGCTGACAGCTTGAGGTTACAAAGGCAAGCCCCGTGGCATAGCATCATTTTATGACTTCAGGATTTGTGGCTGTTCATAGATGAAAAAAATGAAGTTAAGAAAATTATTTAAAAGATAGAGAGGATGATTTTTTCAAGAGGTTATCTCACTTCTGCAATATTCTCAAAAAGTCTGCCAGAGCTCTTTTGTAGCATCTTGGAAGTTTGGCAGATCCCTGAGATCTGGGGCAAACAAGGAATAAGTTATAAACTAGCATTATGTCTTCATGTCTTTGTACGTTTTCACTACAGTTGTGGGGCTTGCTCTCTACTTCTGGAGTATATGGATACCTAAATGCATAATCCAGGAAAAGAAGAGGTGAGATTAATTTTAAACATCTTTGACACAGTAGAAAAGCATGCAAATCACTGTAGTAGCTAGTTTGTGTGCTCTTGTGCATGCTGCAGATGTAAGTAGAGCAGAAATCAGGAATAATGGGAGGAGGGGGGCTTGCTTCTTTGGAAATGTCTTCCTTAGAAAGTAGGTCAAGCAGTTTCTGTCACTGTGATGTTTTGTTTATAAGGGAAAGGACAAAATGAAAATAATTTGCTAGCAATGCTTGAGAGCTGTCACCATCTACTCCTCGATGGAGTGCAGATAACAATAAGTGAGTGGTGTGTTAGGGTACAAGTTAAATTAGCAGTATTAATTTGCTGTCTGAGCTCTCTCTTGTTTTTCCTGCTGTGAGTCTTTTTTAGCCACATCTTGTGGGTCATACAAATATAAACAAAGCAGTTGACTCTACTCTTATTTCTAAAGAAATATGTATATTTCTTTATCTCTGGTTTATAACTACTTGTGAAAGTGTGCAAACTGCTCTGATTAACTCTGCTGGGTTAATCTGGTGTAGAGTGATGGTAGTTTTCTCAAAATCTTTGTGCTTCACCGTGGAGATTTTATCCCTTACTTTAGTTTGAAAAGGAGAAGTTCTGGTGTGTGGACTAATATCAGCTGGTAAGGGGGATGTGCAGAGGGGAGTTGTGCAGACTTAGCACTGCTCCTGTGCCCCTGCCTGCCAGTAAGGCCTGATTGCTCATGTCCCTCACTCCTCAGCTCATCCAGCACTAACAGCAGAGTAGTTACTTGAAGTATTTTTTGTAAGTCTGATTGGGCTTGGATTTGTTTCCTGTTTGCATTTAGTGATTTGACAAAATAAAGATTAAATTGATGACCAAATAAGGTTTACAGTGGGCTTTAATATGAATAGAAAATCACCCTTCTTTTTTTGGTCATTTTAATAGACCTCTTTAGTATTTACTTAGTTTTGACTTACCAAGCCTCTGCTTTATCTTTGCCTCTGCTTTTATACAGAAAGAGATAGCGGGCTATATTTTTCCCTTACTTATAGATGTATCTAAACTGGTTATTGCTTTGTTTGTTTCAACTAGTTGTTTTCCAAATTGTTTTGGCTTTTATTGTGGTGCTGATTTAGTGTGGGTTTGTTGGTTTTTATCGGCTTGGCTTTTTTTTTTTTTCCTTAATGAAGACCAACACTCATTAAATGAAAAAGTAATTTTATAAATTATGTATAAATGAAGTTTAGGAGTTAGAAGAGAATCTTGTCATGACTAGTGCAATTGAACTATGCAGCCACCTCTGCAGATAGGTTATGTTCAATATAAATAATGAATTTATTAAATGAGTCATATGACCTTCTGCTGCTGAGCTCCTCAGTATCTGAAGCTCCCCTTGCTAGATCTGTATATGTACCATCAATGGTTGAGAGGTGGCTTTCAAGAGTGTATCTGCTTCTGTAATTTATCAGAGCCCAGTGGGATATGATGGCATAGCAATGTAACAGGACAGATTTATTGTCAGCCAAGTCAGATCATGGCATAAGAACAGCATTCTTTATCCATACAGGATCCCCCTTAAACAAGCAAACACAGAACTTCCCAGCTCTCCTACAGAAGGCATCAGGAAAAGCAGGATGGATAGTGTGCTGTCCCAAACAAGGTATTTTTCTGTAGGCTGTCAGGATTTAGTAATCTAATCTGTTGTGTTGATGAGAGCTGATAGAGTTAAGCACTACAGGGTATGGCCAAGAAAAGAGTTATAAACAGAGGTCTCGCAGGACTGGGCAAGTCTATTGAAATCACTCTTCTGAACAGAGAACAGAATCACAGCTGCCACAGTGGCAGAAATGGCTGGCAATGTTTCAGCACCTGAAAAGCATTTCAAGTGTCTCAAAACCAAAAAAAAAAAAAAAAAAGAGAAACAACTATAGACGTTAAAATATATTTTTAAAAATGTCTTAAGCGTTTTTAATCTGACAATAACCTTTACTGAAGGTTTGTTAAATGCTGGAACAGAAGACTGCCCAGGGAAGTGGTGGAGTCACTGCCCTTGGAGGTACTTAAAAGACATGGAGATATGGCACTTGGGGACATGGTTTATTGATGGACTTGGCAGTGCTGGGTTAATGGCTGGACTTAATGACCACAGAGGTCTTTTCCAAACTGTGTAGTTCCTTAGAATCAGGGATGGTGGGTCGGTGTCCCTGGGCCCTGGTAGATAGCTGAGAGACATCTGTGTCCCAAGGGCTGCTGTGAAGTGCTACCTGGAGCCTGCTTCTCAACATCCTGTCCCAGCTTTTCCTTTCAGCTGCAAGATTTTGTACAGATACCAGAGGTCTGTGTGACCTGTGGCTCAAATACATGCTGTTGATCCTTTCATCACGAAGCCCACAACCTTGAACCAAGTATTTCAATCACTGTTTCCCATCATACCTGGTAAAACAAGTGAGGATTTCATTGAGGGAAAAGGTGGGAATATTTTATTTACCAGCAGTTACTTAAAGTTTAAAGCTTTTGTAATTGGACTTTCAGTTTATTTTTAATTTTTCTTTTTATTTTTTAATACAGTAATGTTGAAGAAACTAAGGTGCTCTCATCTGCAATGGTGAAAGCATTACACTTTTATGTGCTGCAAAATCAAGCACAGAATGTTGTTGATCTCTTAGCTTAAAATGCCTGTTCTCTAGTTTTAAAATGTCATTGATGCAACAATTTTCTAGGCTGTTCCAGCACTGCTTTACAGAGCTGTGACGTTTTGCATTATAAAATACTGCTTGAAGCAGGGGGTTATTTAATATCTCATCCCTCTAAGATGAAAACCAGTGCAGAGGTTGTCACTCAAGGTGCAGATTACAATATGTAATGAAAATTATTTAAATTGTTTCTGATGTGTTTGAGCAAGAGATATATATGCTAGCATATAAAATATGCTAACAAAATTAAAACCAGGTTTGTTTTCAAATAAAATTGATGCATTATGTAACATTCACATTTCAGAAAATATGATCATAATAGTGACAAGAATACTCCTTTTCATCTGAAAGATATGTAAAGATTTAGGTACACAGGTAAAAGTGGTCTTGATGTTTGGGGTTTTTTTATCCTATCCTCAAAACACTAAGTCTACAGAAATTTTCTGTAGATTGTACCTTCAACTTATTCAACTGTTTTTCTTTTGTCTGCAACTTGACACAGGGTAATTTTAGCACCGAAATGTTAAAAGCATTTTCAGTGAATAATTCATCCAGTTTTATTGCTTATGTCAGTGGTGAAAAGGAAAGAAATTTACCAGACCTGGGTAGTTGTTAAAAGGTAGTGTAAATTTGAATAATTTTATGAAGGGTGCACACATCCTTCATGGCTCAGAAGCCTTCAAGCTGGACAATAATTGAGGATATCCTTCAGGTTTCAGTTTCTGCCTTCCTTTCTGGTTTTGGTGAGAGTGAATGATATTGCTGAACTTTGAGTGCTCACAGTATTTTCTGCAAAACAATTTTCTTATGCTTGTCAAATTTGGGAGCATACCTGAGCCATGAGAGGGGCTGAGAGGTCTCTCTGACCTTATTAATATGTTGTAGAAAATCTTGTCTACCTGCTGATTTTTAAAATGGCTTTGCATTTGCAAGGCATATTCTGGCCATACTGTGACTTTCTCTGAATTTCACCAGAGCTGCTCATGTGTTTAAAATAAAACATGTGCCTAAGTGCTCTGGTGGCCAGGGGCCAGATCACTCAACATGCTGCAGGGCTGAGCCCTCAATGCATGCTGCTTTAATGTATAGTCTTCTCTAGCCCAGGAAAAATCAGAAAATCTGGATTAACTCTATAGGAAGTGTCATAGAAGTATGGAGTAAATGTCTTGCTACCTGGATTTGCCAGGCTCCTGGCAAATCCAGACAACAGAAGCAATGCCAATGCCTTTTAAAGTTGCATTCAAATGAGGTGCATTTTGTGGCTAATGAATTGGTCAGTTAATTTTCTCATCACCCTGTTTGAGTTTGTTCCTGAGACTGAACAGTCTCATTTTTTCACACATTGTTGAAGATGGCATTAATTTAGCCTTCTTTCCTGTTATAAAGCTTTAAATGCCTTCACATTAATGTCTAATAAATGCTATTTGTGATTTAATCTGTGCATTATTGCTGCTGAAGTATTAGAGGGAGCAGGTGGGAGATCTCTGTTCTCTGTCTTTTCTTCTCTTCTCATTTACACCACAGAGACATTCCAGGATCCTTATCACTAGAGCAGTTTGTGTGGGTTTTTTCCCATGGTAATAGTGACATAAAGTGGGAAATACTTCAAACATGCATTTTGGCAAGTATTCTTTGGTAAATAAGACTTCAATATTTAATTTCACGCATATTCTGTTTTTCTGTCAATATCTGCAAGGGAACTTTCCTTGTTTGGGGGATAGTTGAAAGATAACATTTTAAATTATTGTTAATAGCTTTCACTAAAATAAAATTGGTGTTGTTTTGCTTTGGGTGAGATGCCAGGAGACAGAAGGGTGGTGGGTGTTTAGTAGAGTGTAGTTAATTTTTTTCACTGATCACTGAACTCTTGGTGGCTGATTCCGTTTCTTAGTTGTCCAGTCCACTCTTGGTCAGCTTTTATTTTTCTTCTTTTCAGTCAGCTAGTTTTAAATAAATTGTTACCCAGCATGCTGAAGAGGCTCTTTTGAACTGTTGCTTTCCAGAGGATATTTCTTTCCTCACGCTTGCCAGTGCTGGCATGTTGCAATAGGGGTTTCAGCAATCTGACTGGGCTGAACCATTTAGCCCCAGAGCTCAGGAATCTCCAGGGGCACATTTAAAATGCTCCACTAGCAAGATTCAGGAATTGTGTTTACTGTCAGTAAAGCATGGGAAAGGAACAAGTGGCTTTTGTGTCTCTTGGGGAGAATCTTCTGGCTTGTTGACAGAAGATGATATTATGGGCAGAGGACAAAAATAAAATGGAGTGTATGGAACTAGTAAAGCTTAAAAATATGAAAGCCAGCATATATAAACAGGAGAGTGGTAGTGGGGCATGCTTGGGGCTGGAAGTTGCAGAATGCATCGTGGGAGAGGGCCACAGCTGAGTGTCCATAAAGTTTGGGGTATTTTCTCAGAAAAACTCAGAAATAAAACCCAACCAACCAGAAATACTGCAGTCTCAACGGTGGCAATGAAGAGTTCTAAATAATACTAAAAAGACACCAGCAACTCAGAGTGATTTGCAAAGGGTTCCCTGTAAAGGATGTGCAGCTAGTTTTTGTTCTGTGTAGGGAACTATTTCCCCCTCCACCTCAACAGTTACTCAGTCCTCAGTTGAACTTCCCTACAGTCAAATATTTTGGTTTCCCTTAAGTTCTGTTGGCTACTGTGGCTGATAGATTGTCCTGGTGCCTTCCAGCTAGTGTCAAGTGGCCCAACATGTCTTTATGCCCCCACCTATTGGTTTTTTCCAAACGAGTTCAATTGTGTGTTTCTAGTGAAAACATAGGCTGGCATCTGCTAAGTGCAGAGTGCTTGTGGTGAATGAAAATAAACAGAGCATACAGTTTGCATCTTCAGATATTGTAGCTAGTGAAATAACAACTGCTAGGGAAGGTTTTGTGTGGTGTTTTGTGCTCTCGGCAACATTATGTACTTTCCAAACACCCCTATTTCTCCATGGTAATTTTGAATCCTACTGATTACTTTTTCTTCACCTGCTCCCTTTTTTAGCAGAGATCAAATCCCTTCTTTCTACAGTTTTTTACTTATTATTTTTATTTTCACTGAAAGGATGGGAAAAGAAGTAATGTACGTGAGCTCCAGGGATCTTGTGAGAAAATTTTTGTCTTAGATTGCAAATAAAAATATTGGATGAAGAAAAGTTGTCAAACATTAAAAATAGGAAAAAATTTAAAAAAGGCATTTATTAAACATAAAGCTGTTTTATGAATATATGTGACTTGTGCTTGCCAAAATCTACAGGTTAGGAGGTAAGAAATAAACACATTCCTGTCTCTAGGGTGATATTCCTGTATGCTGTTCAAGTGGTCCTTAGCAGATATTACTCTCAGCATGAGTAGAAGTTGGCACATAGGTATACAGAAAATAGTAAGAGCCAACATTGTTATGCTCAGGCCTTTGCACTTCTCAGGGGTGAAGGAAAACAAAGGCTGCTTTATGGTAGGTGCAAAGGTACCTTCTTCAGTCCACTGCTCCAGGCAGGCTTAACTTCCTAGCTTGGCTGGGCTGTAACCTGAGTCTTGGCCATCATGTGTTGAAAATGCAGGTCCACTGACCAGGGGAGAGAATGATGCATCTGACTCCATGCTCTCAGAAGGCAAATTTATTACTTTATTTTACTATAATATATATAAGAATACTATACTGTACTATACTAAAGAATACAGAAAGGATGCTTACTGAATGCTAAAAATATATTAGTGAAAACTCGTGACTCTTTCCAGAGTCCTGACACAGCTTGGCCCCAGCTGGCCAATGAGTCAAACAACTCACAGCAGAATCCAATGAAACAATCACCTTGGGTAAACAATCTCCAAACACATTCCACATGAGCACAACACAGGAGAAGCAAATGAGATAAGAGTTGTTTTCCTTTTCTCTGAGGCCTCTCTTGCTGCCTTTCAGCTTCCTGGGAGAAAAAAACTGGGTGAAGGAATTTTTTCAGAGAATTCAAACACACTCATGTTTTGAAAACATCCAAGTGTGGGGCCTCTCACTCTCCCCAGTTTCTGGCAGTGCCTCTGCTTATCCTTCTGGTCCCAGCATGGTCTTTCATCTCCAGAAGGTAGACAGACAAGTCAGCTTCTGCCTGTCGAGGACCATGTGAAACCTGTGAGATGGAGAGAAAGAACAGTACACCTTAGAGCTGACTGAACAAAAAATGTTACCTTAAGATTTGAAAGCAAAATTGTGGATGAAATAAGCAGGTTTATTCCAGCAGCAGGTGCTGTTTGCTTTGATTAAAATCTGGAATGAGTACACTGATACCTTACTAGAAAGAAATGCTTGCATCTTTCAAAGGGGAAAAATTATTCATCTTCTATAATTATGATTAAGATCAAGAGCTTTCTAACCAGTGAAATCTTAGCAGAATGCCATAAATTGTGATAAGGGCAGTTTTTCAAGATTGCAATAAAATGTGCCTATGTAGAGCATAGCTCAATCTTTGCTAGTTGTATGTCTCTGTGAAGTGGGTTATCACTGCCACTAGTCACAATCTGGACTCTGTCACAAGCCTTGGTAACTTGCTGTGGCAAGGAGGATCTAAAATATATTTACTTCTCTCTGAAATACCCTCAAACACCCCACCCTATAAAATATTTCAGGATAGATGATACTGCAGTCGTGGTTTAAATAATGTAAGGAAATAATAAGCATTTTCCTGTTTTTTTGATATTTAATATTTGACTTGTCAATATTTTTTACCACTAAATGTGTGCTGTTAAGAAAGAGTAAGGTGATGCTTGTGGTGTAAGTAATCCTACATAAGGAACATTGCCAATTGCCTTCTTTTTATGGAACATAATGACAGACTTCAAATGTGTTTTTACTGAGCTCCCTCTGAAGAAGCTCAGCATCCACAAAATAATATCAGAAAGCAGTTTGAGTTTTCACTTCACTAGCTCATGACACTTCTTTTCAGTTTTCTGAATTTGCTGTTAAGTCCTGCTAAATCCTTCCATAGCTCCATATATGCCTCAGCCTATTCTGTCAAATCACTTATGAAAGCATCTTGCTGAATTATCTGGAGCATTTCTGGGTTTTCCTGGCTATAGTGTATAAGCCTGCTGATCCCAGGGAGGGATGGGGTTGATGACAAGGAAAGACCTGTCCCTTGGAGGGAAGAGGGCTGGCTAGTTGATGTCCCTGCTTGGTGGTCACTGGGCAAAGCCTCTAGGTTTTTAGGAGGTGATTATGATGCTGTGTGGCCACCTCAGTGTGTGCTCATAGCCATGGTCCCCTTTTGCCTGTCCTGCAAAAATTGCTCCGAGGCTGCTCATGACTGGGTGCCCTGGGAAGACAGTTTGGTTTCCTCTTTTCAGCAAATTGCACAATGAACTTTCTCCTGCACTTAGAACAATCCATCCTGAAATGGTACAAGCAAGTGTTCCTTTGACAGCCACCCCTCTCTCAGTGCTAGCAGAACGCAGCTGTAGTAGCCTGACTTGGCTGTAAAAGTTACAGAAATTTGTAAAGGGGCCTCATTGTGGTTGCTCTGTCTCAGAGCACTTCAGAGGGTTACAGTCATTCTATGTCCAGCAGTGGCTCTAGGCCTGTTGCTTCTTCCTTAGGGTAATTCCGAGTGATCTGCTCCCCTCCAGAGTGAGGAGAGTTCGGGTATGTGGCAGAAAAAAAAATCTTGTTTGTTTTGGAGTGATACTAGAAATGCAACTGTGAGGAGATATTTCCATGAAGTCTGAGAGTCTGACTGAATGCTAACCTTCAAGCAATGACTTTCTACTTGGTCAATTCCTTGTGCTGTGGTTATTTAACATAGATTTATTTTTTTTTCCATTTGTTCAGTGAAACAGCACTAAAAATCTAAATCAAAAGTAACTTCTGTCCCAGCCACCCATAAATAAATAAATTTACCATTTAAAATATTGTTCCAGCAGCACAAAAGGGACAGATAACATTAAGCAGTGGTATTCAAAATTCCCTGTGTTTTCTGCAGGCTTCTGTGGTTTTATATCTTTGATTGCTACTCCTCTCTGAAAATAACAGGCATAAATGTTTTCTAACAGTATATCAACAAATTATTCTATTTTCTAAATTCTTGGGGTGTGTTCTCTTGAAAGTATTTGGGGGGGAAGTAATTTTAATAATCTATGTTATATTTCTTATAATGTATCACTTCTAAGAGAGGCAAAATCTCTATTACAGAGGTAGCTTTAATACCAGTTAGTAATAACAATGAAGCTCTCTCACCCTTTGATAAGTTACCTGTAAATGTTCTGTATTCTAATTTGTCATTCTCTGCTGCAGAAGTATTGATGAAGTGGTGAATCCTTTTAAAGCCTTTTCATGGCATGCTCTCTTCAGTGGGAATCTTGCAGTCTGCAGCTGGGGTCAGGATAATATATTGTCCTTACAGACTAAGCATTATGGAAACTTCTGATTTGCTCAAGATCTTTGAATTCAAAGCTTTTACCTCTGTGTGTGATTGTTATCTTAGCTGGTTATAGACCTGTGTGCACATCCACATTCCACAGAGCTGAGTTCCTACATCACAGTTCAAGCAGGTGGAGCAGAACTTGGGCATCCAGCACAAAACATGCCCCAAATCCTCGGTGAAGGATAGCTGAGAAATGGTGAGCTGAGGCAGTCCAAGTCTGCAAGGAGGCATGGCAGGACTCCAGCCTCCTGCCTGAACTTTCCATTTGTGACAAGCAATGAAGAAAATAGCTCAGGCCTCTTACAGCTCAGAGTGTTACAGCAGAGAGGCTGTATAAGAAACACTGGGAATCTGGGAACTAATTACAGGACTCTGTTCTGGGAAAGTAAGTGGAGGAGGAGAGGTGCCACTATGCTTAGGTACAAGTGAAAAGAAGGGAGGATGGAATGTTCAGCTCGTTGAAACTCCTAGAGATGAAAAATCCCTGTCCTTGCAAACTGATTTGGGTGTTAACAAAACACTCCATAATAATCCTCAAAAGAAAATTTGGAGAAATTTAATAGACCACTTCTATATAAAGCAGGAAAAAAAAATTATCAGGGAGATGTAAAATTGTCATCCCAGGACAGAGAGGAAATATGGATACAAACTCTGGCCTAAAATCCACTGTACTCTGAGGCACACTGGGCCAGCCATGATTTGCAGCCCATCCATGGGTCCCTTCACCTCCTGAGGCTCTGCAGCCCCGTATGCCAGGCACCCCTGCACTGGCCTGGGCTGCCTGCTGCCTCTGCTGCCCAAAGCCCTGGGGTTGCCCTCACTCAGGTGCAGGTCAGCACTGCTGCTTGCTGTGATGTGCTGGAGGCATCCAGGAGATGCCTCCAGCCCATCACAGGGTCAAGGGAGAGAGGTCAAGGGAGTTACAAACAATAATGGGAGCACTGGATCCTGCTTTTCACAAGCTCACAGCAGAAAACAATAGCTTCTTGCCTCTCCTACTTATGAAGAGTTGGTCTAATGGGTACAAGTGGTGCTCTCTCTCTCTCATCATTTTCCCATTCCTCACCTCTGCTTCAGTCCTTTTAATCAGTCAAAATCTTGCAAATATGCATTTAAAATAAACAGAAAAAAAATTTGTCATTTAACTCTTGTTCAGTCCTGTTCAGTCTCCGTGCTCCATATTTTTTAGATTATATTAGAAACAAATAGTCTCTTCCATGCCAGATTTTCCTTTCCTTTTTTTATTTTTTTTTTCCTGTAAGAGTATGTATGCAATTTTGCTTCCAAGCCTAGCTGTGATCTTCAGCAGGCGCTCTCTGGAATCCCAGAGATGAAAAGCCCATGCCAGGCATCCAAGCCCCATATCTGTCTTTCAGAAACAACTGCCCTTGAAAAGAGGCAGTGGCTTTTCCTGTGCTTACAGCCCTTCCTCCTCAGGGCCTTTGGCTTTCGTGTCATTGAGATCATTAATTGATTTCTGGTATCTATTCAATTAATCCATGAACCTTGTCACTGTTGCTGTGCTGCCCAGGCACTTTTCTACAGGCTGTGACATCCAAGCTGACTTTCAGCTGGATGCTGTCCCTGACTTTCATTTTTCTCTCCATATAGTTGTAGACCTCTGCCAGACAGCTCAAATATTTTTATTGTCACGTAAGTGTAGGAGGGAGTATACTGGTAGAGTAGATCTAAAACAATCTTTGTGGCAATTTATTCAGATATCCAGACACATTGGTCCTAGATCTTTCTTGAAATATTTTTTACATAGTTCTTAAAATTAAAAAAAAAAATCATTTAGGACATCAGCTGTTGTGTTATTGTGGATTTTTAAAATTGCTTTCTAGGCAGGTAAGTACTAGACTTTGTGCTGACTTTGTCGTCCATTAAAATCTTTTTTTCTGGGTCTTTTGTGGTGTCACTAATTACGTTTGCAATTGGATTTGTTAGTGTAAAAAGCTTTGACAGTAGTATACAAAAGATAATTGGTAAGATTTGCTCTTACAATTACTCATCTTGACTGTGATTTTAAATGTTGTGTAACACAGTTCATGTAATAGCAAGGAACCCCATTCAGCAACTCAGGATATACTTTCTGACCCTGAAAAGTTAATGACTGAAACTCAGTAATATTTTCTGCCTTTTACTGATATTATGCACTAGGATTCTTTTTAAGAAAATAAAAATATGTTGATTTGTTCTGTGATGAAGCGAAACTCAGAAATATCTAAGCATGCTCATCTGTTTTCCTGAGGTTTCTCCCCATCATCCTAGGTGTGGATGTCATAAAAAATAATTCACCAAAACTTTCTCTTCAGGTAATGACAGTGTATTACAGCACTGTACTACTCCAAGTATTACATCTCTGCTCCTGAAATGAGTGTACAGATGAGTCAGAAAAATGCTGGATCATATTAATAATTTATCATGGGGATAATTATACAGGAAATAAAAGGGACAGAGAGGGCCACAGTCTACTTGCATCATTTCTGAACATTAAGAGATGTATTACATGTCTGATGTGGGTTCTTAATGCAGCTTAGAGACATTGGTTTTTAACTGTGCAGAACACCTTAGAGAACTACTAACACAGCCCATAAAATGCTGAGGGACCAGTTGCTTATTAAAGGTCTGAGCATCAGGGAGAAAAAGTGCAGCTTTTAAAGTTTTACTTGGGCTGAACAGTGAAGTTTCAATTAAAAAAAACTAATAATTAATAAAGTAATTTAATGTTTGCAATCAGCCTTGCCAATAGCTTGTGTACTTTTTCACCAGTACATTTGTCATTCCCAAAAATCCTTTTTGGAAGATCAGAACAATGAGCACAGAATAATGTTCTTTTATCTAGCGAGGTGGGACAGGCTTTCTGCTAACTTCCACAGATCCAGATTTCATTCTGGCTTCTTCTTGCAGACTTAAAAACCATGTATTCATCAATAAAAAGTCCTGTTTTGTGTATAAAATATCCTTGCTTGCATCTGAAGTGACCATGAAGATCTCTCATAGATTGAAGCCAACAGGGAAGGTTGAAATGACACAAATCCTCTGGCTGTAGTGATATCATCAGCTGATTCCAGCTGAATTAGAGATATTTTCCCTACCCCCACCAGAAGATATTTTAGGCTCTCCTTACACCCTGTTCTAACTAATTTTGATTTTTGAACTTGGTGGTGGTGAATCTTAGTGTGAATACTAGTGAAGCATCGTTTTGTCCAACTCATTTGGAAGCAAAGCACCTCACACACCATGTCTGTGCTAAATGCTGTCTCTGATATGACAGGACTGTTTTGGTGGTGGTGGTTTTGTTTTTATTGTTTAAAAAGGGGAAACTGAACAAACCAACCACTTTGGCCCTTAATCTTTTTTTTAATTGAACTTAGAAGAGTAGGTTGACCAAGGCAGGTGATATCTTGCTGACTTTTTAATTTTAGATGCTTATTCTTTTTTGAGTGCTTATATAGTGAAAATTCTTTACCTAGGGAAATTGCCCACAGTGCCAAAATTGAGCTTAGTGGCAAGGCCCAGTCACTGAGTCTTATCTCTCTCATTTCAGGTCAAAAAGCAGGTAGGTTAGTATCACTCATTTTTTCATTTTCATTATAGCTCTTGTTTTCCAGTGTTCTGTGTCATGTTTTATAATCAGTCACTGGAAGCAATGTGCCCTAATTTCTTCGAGCTTTGCTGAAGCCTTGAGACTGAACTTATGTTTTTCTTGGATGGAATTGAACTTGATACAACAGCAAGAGACAACATGCTCTCTAGGCACATTTTTCTTACAAGATCTCACCAGAGACCTGGTAAGGAATTACTGGGGCAACTCTCCATCCTGCATGCAAAAGAGAGCAAGGTTTCAGCTTGCTCTCTTTATACACTCTCCTCCACCTTCCTTTTGTCTCAGCTGCCTTACCTCTCCTGGATACTTCTCACCAAGCAGCTGTGCTGGGCTGCTCCAGAGGCTGCTAGCTGCAGAGCATCAGGAAGGGAAGTGCTGATGGCCAGGCTTTAAATCGTGACTGGTCCTGTGCATCTCAGGGATGAAGGATCAATTTGAAAGCAGGGTTTGTATCCAGACATTTTCTCTCTCCTGGACAGTGCTTTTTAATATGCCTTGTAATTTTCCTTACACCATAATAGAAATTCTCTATTAGTTTTCTTAGAATCTGCTTGTGGGAATGTTGTTAAATCTGTAAAGCAGTACAAGACAAAGCTTTCTGTTACTTCCATTGCATGCCATCACCAGCCTTTTAATAGGTAATATAAGCCATTTTCATGTGCGTGGTTTTTGTTTGTTTGAGAAGGAAGTTTACTGTATCTCCCTGAGGAGGCTAGGAAATTATGGTTATTGTCTCCAACTTTTTAATTTTTAGCTTAAAGCTTTTATCTGATACAGAGGTACTGTAATGCAGATAAGCAGACTTTTGAAGTATAATAGACATTTAAACTGAGATTTAAAAATTATCATTACAAAGAGATTCTCTGATGTAATCATGGAAATATGGAAAGGGGGAATCCCTCTTCTTTCATATAATATCCCTAGATTGAGTTATTTAGCTGCACTTTGCAAGGAATAATTGTTTTTTTCCCTGTAGAGAATGTTCCCTTAAATATGTAACAGAGCAGTCTCTTTGTAGAACGGGAACAAAGAAACCAGTTGGAAGCATTGGAATCTGTGTGCTCAGGGACATAAATGCTGACTTATGCCTTGTTTAGGTTAGGTTGCATAGCCTCATCTTATCTAGTCAGCATGATTTGTGCTGGCCAGGGAAGAGTCTTTTCCTTTTAAAATTCTGTAAACCCAAACTTTTCCCCTAAGTGGGCATCCCTTACTGTCCATGCTCATGGCTGAGTTTTTTGTTTTTAACAGAGAGGGTTCATCCCCATTCACAGGCCTAAAAAAATTTTTCTCTTAGACCTTGAAACATGTGATGTTTCCAAAGAACTGCTCCCTCTTAGGGTCTATGTCAGAGGTCCTTGTCGGGACAGCCAGTAGCATGTGCTCTTCTGAATGGGAGTGTAGGCTTCTGGACAGTGTTGCAGGAAAGGAGTAGAAGGCTGTTAATATTTTACTTCATTCTAAAATCAAGCTGTGTAAAGAAAACCTTGAAACTGTAAGATGTAGGAAAGGTAAATGTTTGTGCCTCAGGAGAGATTATGGGTTGTTGAAAAGAAGTTTAAAAATCATAGTTCAGTGGTTTGATGTTTTGATCTGCGTATCGTAGAACATCTGTGGTTGGAAAGGATCTTAAAGATCACCTAGTTCCACCCCCAGCTTGAGCATGGACACCACCTACGGGCTGCTCAGAGCTCCACCCAGCCTGGCCTTGAACACTTCCAGGGATGGGGCATCTACCACTTTTCTGGGCAACCTGTTCCAGTTGCTTCATCACTTCCACAGTGAAGCCATTTCCCCTTGTTCTGTCACTCTGCTCCTGTCAAATGTCCCTCTCCAGCTCTTGTAGGCTCCCTTTAGGTGCTGGGAGGCCAAGGTCTCAATGGAGCCTTCACTTCTTCAAGCTGAACAATCCCAACACTCTCAGCCTTTTCTCATAGGAGAAAAGCCCTCTGATCATCTTTGTGACCCTCCTTTGGACTCACTCCAGCCAGGCTCTCTTGTATTAGGAATCCCAGAGCTGGGCACAGTGCTCAAGGTGAGGTCTCACAAGAGCAGAGCAGAGTAGAATCCCCTCTCTTGACCTGCTGGTCTCATTCTTTTGATGCTGCCCGGGATGCAGTTGGCTTTCTGGGCTGCAAGTGTGTGTTGCCAGGTCTTGTTGAGCTTCTCCTGCACTAATTCCTCCAAGTCATTTTACCTTTTGTCCTAATTCACTCAAGGACATGTGATTTTTGGGTTTCTGGGTTAGAAACGTGTTCAACTGAATAAGAGTAGTTGGAAATACTTAAAAAACTAGATTTTTGCAGCAATTTGTAAAGACAAGATGTTTAATGCTGTGGTCCCTCTCCATCTTCCCTGCCCTTTGCAATTGATGTTTTGAATGCTGAAAAGTTAATTTCTGACAGATAGTATTTCAAATCTAGTTGTGTGCACTACATTGCAACATTTTGCAATCCTTAGGAAACATTTTAGTAGATAATTTTGTAGTGGATAATTTAGGAAAAACTGAGTTTACCAGAGGTGATGATTTCATCTCGGGTCTGCTTGTTTCGAGCTGAGTTGCCAGGAAAATAAATACTATGGTTCCTGCTTTGATACCAAAATAACAGCATTTTCACATTGTCCATTTCTGTAATAGGTGATTATCATAGGTGATTTCTGTCACTTTAGCTGCTAAGTGGAAGAGCTCTCATTAAAGAATGATCTTTGAAGTAGTTGATATTTTATTACTTTCTCTTCTTTCAAGAAGCCCCCATTTTGTGTATGTCAAGATCGTGAATACTTTTGTCATTTCAGGAAAAGTGATCTGCTCTTAACTAGAAAGGCTGAGGAAATGGCTTAAAATATTTCAGGAGCAGCAGCTTTTCCAGACCTCTCAGTCTGACAGTGCTGATATGTGTGTGTTCCCAGAGAAATGGTCTTTTCAGCAGTGATAGGATAAGGCATGCAAGCCACCCAAGTCCCATTAAACTATCAAAAGGTGTCTTGTGACTCAGATATTTCTGCTGCCTGAATGAGAAAGAATGCATTTTCATCTTAGATCAACTACCCGTAGCTCTGTAAAAGACATACAGGCTGACAAGGCTAGCTGAGTGGTGAAGATGGCCATCTTTGTCTCTACAATGTTTGACATGGTCTCATTTCAGTGGGGTCCTACCAGTGCAGTTCTGGGGTGGTGAAGAATCCTTTCACAAGCACATTTGGCAGTTTTCTGCCTTCCCTTTTGTTACAATTGTATTGTAACCTCTGCTTGGTGATGATGCTAATTAGAGAGTTCATTGGCTCTGTTCATGGGCTCTGTGAATTCTTCTTCCATGTGAAGGGCTGGCAACATATGGATATATGTAGGATTTCCTTGCAACCTGCCTCAGCATTTCCCACAGACCATGGAACCAAAGAGTGCTTTGGATTGTAGTGAATCTTCAAAGGCCACCTAGGCCAATCCCCTGTGTGTGCAGGGTCATCTTCCAATAGATCAGATCGTTCAGGGCTCCACCAAAACCTGACTGAACATTTCCAGTGATGTCTGATTTAGGAGTCTCACAGAACAGCAGGAGATGGAAGGATGCACTTGCCCAATGGATTTTGGGGTAGGCAGAAAAGAGAAAGGTGAACGTGAAAGAAAGGATGGACTGAGATTAAAACACCTCACTGTCCTACTACTGTTATTCATCAGGCTGCTGTCTATTCTGAGGTGCCTCCCTATTGTTCTGACTTGTAATTTGATTTGGGAGAATGTCTGATTAAGAACTTTGTACTGATCCAGGAGCTGCCTTCATTCATTGTAATAGTACCCACGAGATGTAGCTGAGTCACCAACCTGGGTTATTTTTTTCTAAAGTACATCTGTATTTTATTTAATTATAAAGTCCAGATCCTCCTGCTTTCTGTTACTAGCTTTTTATCTTACTCTGGTCATGTCAAAATCAATTTGTAATTCTGTGGTGTACATGTGAAATTAGTTTTAATTTGCTATGTGTTTCCAAGGGTGACTGACATTTAATATTTTGTTCTGAGGGTCTCATTAGCACTGTGTACCCATAATCTATTCCATGGGTGTAATGACAGAGGGTAAGTGAGCTATTGAACAGCATCCATCTGTCCCCATGGCAAATGGCTGGAGGGAAATACAGGGGGAAAAATAAATGGATGATTGTCAGCATCTCTGTATTTTGCAGCTTAGAAAAGTCAAATACAGGGCTGCAAGATTGCTGTGAGCTTCAAGGACTTTGCCCTCCATGACCCAGAAGATGCTTCTTAGTTACAATTTGTACATGCCAAGGGAAGGGCTGCCACTTTCATTATGTGTATTTATATTGCACTGTACAGGGGCAACACCACTGATAACTTAGTACATTGAGAGATTGTTCACTTCACTGAAACATCGTCAGAGGTGACTATATGCTTATTATTTTACAGTGCTTGGAAAAAGAAGCAAAGAAAAATGCAATTAAATTATTATGAGATTACAGAAACCTGTCTGAAAGTAGGCAAAGAGAATAATGACTTATTTATAAAGCAAAGTATTCCAAACGTCATTATCCTGAAGAATTCTTGAGGTTATTTTTTTTCCAGCTATTCACTTTTATCACATTGGGGCATAATTCACATGAATTGCGTTGGTGATTTTGGTTGTGTGCTTCTTTGGAGAAAAAAACTAACAAAAATTGTGCAGGGTTTCTTTCCTCTAACATTTCACTAGATTCCTTTCAAAAATCTGTTTTTCTTGTTGTATTGTTCTCTGTGTCTGTCTGATGAAGTTGCCCTGCCTCACTGATTATTGCTGAGGTGCCTATCATGGTGATGCAAGAGCAGGACAGATGGCAAGGGCAGAAGAAAGAGCAGATTGTACTGCTCGATTGCAAAGTTATTTATGCCAGGGCAAAGGACAAGCAGAATTGCTTTACCAGAACAACGGCTTTTATCTAGACATTTCCCAGTGCTTTTGAAGTTGCATCTGCTGCTTGTAGTGAGTGTTGTCACAGAGCCTTTGGCTTCCATCACTCTGTGTGACCTGCAGCAGTACATATTCTTATTTGCAGAAATGCTGCCCTGCACTGCAGAGGGGTTGCTTCAGTAATCCTTATGTATGATCCTGATAGGACTTCTTGCTTTTGATGTGAGCATTTCCACATCCTTTTTGCAGAGAACTTTTTAGGTTTGGTTTGGTTTTTTTTTTCCACATTGAGTTCGTGTAGCTCTTAAACTTAAATTGTAAAATTATATTAGAATTTATATTTAGATATATGTATTCACTTACATATTCTATAGAAAATATATTCAGCTATGCAGTAAATGCTAGTAATTATTGCATGCATTATCTACCCCCAAATCTTTTTGTAACCTTGTATTAATTGTGCAGTGGTAGCCATTACTTATGTCCATATAAATCTTAAAACAAACAAACCCAAAAACCTCCCCATATTTTCCTCTGAAATTTTTTAGCAAACACTTGAAACTGCATAAATACACGCATCTTACTATTGACTTTCTCCAATATGCTTTTAATTTCTACTTAATTTGTGTAGATATTGGTTTTACTTTATATACAAATAGAAGGTTTATATTTTTAAAACAGGGATATATAATATAGCTTTATGCTTTTAATAAATATGAGTTACATTGTTATATAATTTATAACCTTTATATTAAGAAATTACTTTGTGATAGGAGATTATTTAAAAGAGGCTGAAAATTAAAGTCTTATATTTGGGTTCAAGTTGCCTATAAAAGAAAAGTAAGGACTTAGGTCTCTTATCTTAGGACAAAAAGCCTAGCCTAGTCTTTATCTCATTTTCTAATCAGTCACACTGAGCTCCTCTCACAGCCCATAGAAGAAAATTGTATGGAGCTAGAAGGTTCAGTTTTGGACTCAAATCATCTTTCTATATGAGAAATCACATCATTGTTTATTGTGAAGGTGGTTTGATTGCATATGGGAATTTTCCATCTTTATATGCAGCTACCCCCATTTATCTTAATGGCATATGAGAATAGAAAAGAAAAACAATTAAAATATATTCCTGACATTCAAAAGTTTAAATTTTCCTTTCCTTTTTTGTCTGTAGTAATTTTATTAGAGTGCATTGTCTCTCAAAGAGAGACAATGTTCATATCAGCTTGTTATCCTTTTAGTGTCTGTAACAGCTCTTCTAAATTATTCTCCCCAATTTCCCAATCATTTGGAAGAACATGTGAAGGGATGAAAGGTTGGAATGGAGAGGCTTCAGAGTTTGCTTTTCTAACAGATAAGTGAAATATGGTCAGCAGTATTACAGTCACTGGACTTCCTGGCCTGAAGCAAGGCTGCTGACTGCATTTTGGCCTATCACAGCAATTACATCACTTCAGAGTTCTGCTGAGCTTGTCAAGCTTGTCTACACAATTTAAGTATGAGACAAGAAGGACAGGAGAGAAAAGTAAGGGAATAGGGATGAATTGCTTCATGAACAGAAAAAAAAGAACAGAGATTTAACACTGTTTAAAAGTATGTTTAACACGTTCAACTTGTTTTTCTATGTGGAGCGTGTTAAGCATTGCTATCCTGACTGGGGTATTGGCCCTGTTTTACAGCCACTTTCTTTGGACTCTGAGATGATTTATTTGTTCTTACAAATTCAGGGGGTCTGGCCTCTTGCAAACTCGGTGCTGCTGATGGCCATAAGTCAGCAATGTGTGCTTGCACCCCAGAGAGCCAGCCATGTCCTGGGCTGCATCAAAAGGAGCATGGCCAGCATGGAAAGAGAGGTGATCCTCTTCCTCTACTGCCCTGTGGTGAGATCCCACTTGGAGTGCTGTGTCCAGCTCTGGGGTCCCAGCAGAGGAAGGACATCAGCCTGTTGGAGTGAGTCTGCAGGAGGGCCACTCAGCTGATTAAAGAGGTGAAGCACCTCTCCTATGAGGAAAGTCTGAGAAAATTAGGATTGTTCAGCCTGGAAGAGAGAAGGCTTTGGGATGTCCTAATCAAAATTATCCAGTACCTGGGGGGAGCCTACAAGAGAGCTGGAGAGAGACTTTTAACAAGGGGGTGTAATGACAAAATGAAGGGGAATGGCTTCAAACTGAAAAGCGTAGGTTTAGATAAGATTTAAGACAGAAGCTCTTTTCCATGAAGATGATGAGGTGTTGGAACGGGTTGCCCAGAGAAGTTGTGGAGACATCATCCTTGGAAGTGCTCAAGGCTGGGTTAGATGGAGCTTTGAGCACCCTGGTCTCGTGGAAGGTCTCCCTGCCTAGGTGCATGACCATTTTTTGATCAAAGAATACATACCACTAAAAGAAAAACATGGAGATATTGGCTTTTTAGCTTAAAATATTTTCTTCACATTTGATTCCAAGTTTTAGAAAGGAGTAAAGAAGATTTAGAATGTAAATTGCTGTCTTGCCAAAAAGGAAATCCTGTTTCAGTTGAACTGTCTTCTGTCGAAGTGAGTATTGGTCTTTTCAGGTAGATTTCAGTGGTCATTTATACAGATATAAACTATATGTTTATACAAATATAAACTATATTATCGTCACATAACAGTAAAAATTTTGACTTTCAGTTCAGCAGAGTTGAAAGCAAATATTAAATGTCAGAGTCTATTACAGTAACTGCCTAATGTGACTATAGATACAAATATCTTGTTTACTTTTTTATGCAGAATAATTGTAGGAGTAAGGTGGGTGACAGAAATGATCTGTGACCTTTGACTGGCAGTTGAACTACTGAGAGTTTTAGTTTGGTTCTGCAGTGCACCTTTGGAGCAAATTTCCTCATCTGCAATTTTCTTGATGTTGCAAAGCCTTTTTTTGTATACAAAGTAGACATAAGTGATGAAGCTAAAATGCAAGAAAAGTGCAGTTTAGAAGGCAAAATTATAAGTAGATTCTGTATATTTCATGTGTTTTATTTCACTGTAACATCTTTCTCAAAATGTTTCACTTGTGACTTTGAATTTTTCCACTGAGTGATGAAGGAGAAAACACTCGCATCTGCATTCTTTAATTTTGGCCTGAAATATTTCCAGTGTCATATGCAGCACATTTGCATTGTTTCTGGGTGGTTGTCAGCACATGAAATAAAGATAAAATAACCAAAACAGACAAAAGAAAAATCTGAACCCAACAAACGTTAGTATTAACCAAGGGTTCCTTTTCTTTGATTTCTGAAAATATTTCTCCACAATATTTTCTTTTATGCCAATGAAGCAGAAAGGAGTATTACCTTTTTTTCTGTTTCCAATCCTTCTAGTCATCCATTAATGACTTTGGAATTTATTTTGGTATAAAGAAAAAAGTGGTCCTAATCATTTTTCATTGAAGAGTTAATTTCATGTTAATATTAAGAATGTCCCATTATGAAGCCTTTCCCTTTGGAAGTATTCTAAAATAAACTATAGAAAACTATAAAAAGTTGTAAGATTCTCGGTCTTTATTTGTGGGCCTTCAGTGTAGTGTTTTCTGGAAACCAACAACAACAACAAAAAAGACAATTTGAAATTTTAAATAATCTGTTTTTCTCTTTATTCATTATCATTGGCTTGAAGTTTTAGATTTATTTAATTTGAAGACCAATTATGGGAGCAGTTGTTTCAATCCTTGTTGTTAAAGAAATAAAAATTATAATCAGTCTTGAAGCATCTATGTCTACTTGGAAATAAAAAACCCTCTTAGGAAAGTTTTGATATATGCATGATTAAAGACTATAAAACCATTTATTGGAGTTTGATATAATATATGTAGGGTTAGAAATATTTATTGCCATGTTTGGTGGCCTGTTTATCAGCATTTCCTAAGGACAACTCCACACTGAGCTTATTTTCAGGCTCCAGATTTAAAATGCAAAAAGGTTAATCCTGAGGTGCTTCAACATATCAAATGTAAATCAAAGGATTTGACAAGACAGATAAAATTCAGCAAATCATTATCTCCTATGATCAGGCTATGATTTGGCTTTATTTAAAAAAAAAGGTACATATTTAGAAAAAAAAGAAAGCAAAATATTTAAAGGAAGGATTCATGTAAAAGCTGGGGCAACATTTTTAGTTTTTTCTTTTCTAATGAGGTGGTTACTGAGTAAGTAGGAGACTGCATATAGTGGTGCTTTTTACTTTTCAAAAATTTTGTTGGAATAATGTGTGTCTTACCACTGAGGACTGTCTGGAACACACACCTGTTTTAAACATTGTCTCAGGGTTGTCTTGTTTACATTAGTTACCAAAGACAAAATTCTCTATCAGGTATTTTGCAGAGTAACTCTATGCAGGGAATTAAGAGAGAATATTCTATGAGAGAATATATGTCCTTCTGCTTATCAGTTCTGACCTTTCTAAAATTTTAAGACTGATGTAATTTCAGAAAAAGCATTTATATGAACTAATTAGGTGACATTTACATGAACTAAAGTTGACATTTAGATATGACATGATAAATCATGATATTTACAAAACCCCTTAATTTATGTTGCAAACCTGCTAGTATTTTCATTTGTGTCTCTACAGGCAGTGTCAGAAGATCCTGAAATAGGGTCCAGCATGTGTTAGGTTGCTATATCTATGCATATTTTTTCAGTGGGCCTCCACAGAATTTACATAGGTCTGACATTAGCCAGAGCAAATTTCAGTTTCAAAAAGATCCCAGGCAGGACTCCATAATCTTCCCTTTGAACTCTTGAGGTGATGTCAACTTACTGACTTCCCTGAAGCTGATACAAATTTTTTTTCCATTTTTTTGCCTTCTGAGTGAAGATTTTGTTAATATGTAAATGTCATATCTAGCTGTTAGGTGTTCAGTATACAGTGATGCACTGCAGGGCCTTTCCTGTTAATTCAGTGTGGCCAGCAGTGGCTGTGACAATGAGGTGTTACTGATGGAAAGAGATCAAAACATAAAGTGTACCAAGTCACCGTGTGATTCATTTGCTCTGGTGTGGAGCAGTAGAAATGGGGGCTGGTCTGGCACCTTGGGGCTCCTAATTTGCTGTTTCTCACCCAGCACCTCTTTACCCCACCTGCTCACTGCAAGGGCTCCTACAGTGCTTTGCTCAAAGTTTGACTGAACATGAAACACAGGTTGGCTGAGTTTTGTTAGAGTGCACTTTCTAGCCAATAGTAATAAAACTAGAGTGAAACTGGGGAAAAAAAAGAGGAAGGGATCAAGTATGTGCAAGTCATATCATAAGGGAAAAGCACCTGTCATTCTCAAGAAGTTTATTCTGTTGTGGAGAAACAATGTCAATATTAAAGATGACAGGTGATGACAACTGATTCATACTGCAACTTTTATAGTATCTTACAACCTATGTGTGTACTTTTAGGAAGAGATATGAATTATATGACTTTACTGCTTTGGTTCATCTAAAGTTCAAAAAGATAGGAAAAGCTGTCATTTTAAAGAAATAATTCAGTCCAGAGATGTGCTGAGAGCACAGTGTATATCCTATCAAAAGGGTAATCTCACATGCTATTGTCTGTGTATCTCAAGTGTTTTCAAATATATAATTGACTTTTTCAGCCATTCCCAAAACTCAGCTCTTCTGATCTTATCGGTTTTCCTGTTGGGCAACCACACCAGAGCACTGGGGGGATGCAGAGGGACTTCTGACAACCCAGGGGTAATTATTCAGGTGTCTTCTTTAGGAGTTTGGGGAAGGTTGGCAAAACAACATCAAGGTGGAGAATGATGTTTTTAAGTCTTGTTTTTACAGCTTCAGGATTTTCCCAGTTGTAATAAAATGGAGAATTGGTCCTTGAGGCCATTTTGAATAGCAATGATTTTTCTTTTGCTAACGTTGCTGAGATGACTGTTGAGAAATTCTTCATATTTTGTAGTGGTCTCATAAGAAATAGGAATTTGCACATTGCCAGAGATATGTACCCTTGAAGTACAATTACACATGGAGAAATATAGGAGCAGCAGTGACAGCTTGAAATATAACCTTCACTACATGGAAAGTCAGAGATAAGTGTGAAGAATAGTGTTGGCAAATTCTTTACCCATAGAGGAATGTCTAAATAATGAGGTGTTTTCAAACTAAGCCTTCAGGTTCTATTAAAGATGAGAATTCCATTGTCTAGCTTTAAGGAATTATTTTCTGTCACCTCTTACTAAGAGCCCTCTGTCTCCACACCCTCCTGCTAGCAAACTGAAACTGGACTATTCAGATAGATTTGAGTTTGTTTTTTTCCTTACAGAGAATCCTATTATCCACTACAGTGAGAAAATAGCCAGTCAAGATTACAAAGACAAGAAAAAGAAAAAAAAAAAAGGCTTAGCTATTCTCCAAAACTTTATCTAATTGAAATGATTCACGGCACAACTTCACTAATGTAGCTACAGTCAAAGATTTTTTGCTAAGCATGGCTGACACACAAATGTTTAATGGAGTAGATTTTATTTTGCTTGTCAGAAATGTGTGTCTCGCTCCAACAAAGACTCAAAGGATTTTGCTAGGATGTAGCCATGTGACCAAATGTTGTTCTCTAATACCTAAATGATTCTCAATGCCTTTTTCCCTTTGTTTTCAATCCACTTTCAGCTTGTGCATTATTGCCAACACAGAAGTAGCCAGCAACTCCGAATGCCCAAATTTTAATTTTGTTCAAGGGCAAAATAGCTGTTAATAATGACTTTTGGATTTGAGGAATTTAGCAGATTGTTTTAATGATCTGTGCTAATTTACTGAGTGCAAAATTAATATGTTTTATTTTGCAAAACTTTGAAGAAGGCAGTAAAGTTAATGTAAACAGCTTAGATTTTCATGTGGAACCCCTTTTTTTTAATATGCATTGGAAATTGGAAATGAGGATAGATTTCTTGTTACAAGATATTTCTATGGTCTGACATTCTTCTTACCAACACATCGTTATTAAGTATAGGATTATGTGTGAGTTATGTCTGTAATAAATATTGCATTTCACAGCTTGAGCAAGAAGGGGTGGGAATGATCGTTGAATGCAACAGTAATCAGTGAAGTATTCAATTAGATTTTCATATAAAAAACTTCAGTGGAACAAGAGGAATTTACTGAACTTCAATTTTCTTGTTATTGCTACAAGTTATTAAAAACAGATATTTAAAATGCATTCTCTTTCTTAGTGTATGCTAATAAATTTGCTTTTCTCAAGGTAATACTGCATTAGTAAGTACTTTATCTAGTACAATTTTATAAATTCTATTTGCTATTGCAACTATGTTGCTTGCAAAAAATATTGCCCAAGCCAGGTAGTTGATGTTTTTAAAAGCCTGTTTCAGGGGCATATAGAAGATTTGTTGGAACACTGAGGGGAGGTACATAAGTACTTTCCATTCACATCCACTTTTCCATCGGTGCTCAGAAGCAGCCAAGAACCACCAGATTTTAAACCAAGTTTCTGACTTGCTCTGATTTATTCTGGCTTATGTAACAGTTATGCTAGTTTCAAATATGGACTTGAGTCACTTCATTGAGGGAGCTGGGGTAGTTTAGCCTGGAGAAAAGGAGTCTCAGGGTGATCTCAGCACTCTCAACATCTACCTGTAAAGAGAGTGGAGCCAGGTGGGAGTTGGTCTCTTCTCCCAGGCAGCCAGTGACAGGCTGAGAGGACACAGGCTGGGCAGCAGAAGGGATTTCATCCCGGAAGGGGCTGTTAAACATTGAAACAGACTGCCCATGGAGTTAGAGTCACTATCCTGGAGGTAGTCTAGGAACTACTGGATGTGGCACTCGGTGCCATGCTGTGCCTGACAAAGATGGTGGTGGGTCAAAGGTTGGACTCAATGATCTTAGAGGTCCTTTCCAACCTGAATGATTCTGTGATTCTGTGACCAGAAGTTTCCCAACCAGCTATTAAGCCATGTCTTGGGAGATTTCCGCTGGTGAGTGGATGAAGTTTATGGTATGGTATTACTACTGTTGTAACTTTGTTACTCTCCCATCTTTTTAAAATTATGAGAAGCAAAGACAATGGCAATGGAATTTAAAGTGATGTAAAATTTTAATATATTTTTTAATGTGATTTCTAGCGTTTTTGCTATGTTTTTCCACATGCAAATGATGCATGCAATCTAATCTTCTGGCAATAACAAGACACAACAATTTTTCTTTTAACACAGCAATCTAACATAATTATTGGTGTTTATAATGTTATTTTCAAATAAGATTATTCTGTTAGATTACTTTCAAACAGAGTAGGTGAGCTTTTGTCCCCTTTTCCTTATCAAGCCTACTTGTCATCCATGTAAATGAAACTCAAATAAAACCTTTCAAAACTTCTCAAAATGGCTGTGTCTTTTCTTTGTGCATGCATGTGGCATTCAATGTTTTAATCAGCTGTTTCAAGTCACTGGGCCCAAGACTGACGTTAAACGACCACTAAAAGTTGTTTGAGTGTTCAGCTGAAGACATGAAAGCACAAATTCACAGGTTACTTGGAAAATAGTCCATGTAAATTTTCAGAATAAATGTTCACTTGGCCTTCACACACTATCTTTCTAAATTTCAGAGTGGCACACTATCAAATGCAGTGCTTCACAATTTGGTTCATAAAGTGTTTTGCCACATGGCAAAGTCACAGAGTTGTTGTTATTTGTTAATGTAAAGAGGAAAATTGACTTTTCCCGTCTTGTTTGAAAGGAATAGTTGATTTGCATTAGACTGGTCTAAAAATCATCATTCATAAATTATTTTCCCATTTATAAAATTGTATATTATACTTCTTGTAGAATTCTTCCTGGTGAGGCCCACATAAGGTCAGGTGTTTAATAGTGCTGGTGAAATATATCTATGGCTTATGGACACAGAGTTCCCTTCCAACTGGTGTTGCTTCTAGCTCAACCTGACTCTTAAAGGGATTCTCTTCTGTATGTAATCATGAACAATAATTAGGCAATTGTTGTCTATTTCCCAGATCCATCTTATAAGGACATGATGATTCTACAGTATCACTGTGAGTTATTAACAATAGTTAATAATTGTGCCAGTAGTAAAGTTGCTTCTGCACTAAAAAAGGGGTAGATCTTCAGAGTGATATTCAGAAACAAAGCAGATTCTGCTTTATTTCCCAATTGTGCAGTCTTAGTTCCTGCAGAGGTGAACTTTAGAAACTCTAAATAAATAATTTGTCTCCAGTAACATCATGTAAAGGCAAAGATACTCTGTGGTCTGAGCAGCGCCAGCCCCTTTGAAGCAGTATGAGTCTTGGGTTTCCCAGTACAGGTATTCAGCCATGCTGAGTTCTGGTATTTTGTGCCTCTCACTTGTCCCTGTGTTACCCCAAAGCTGTTTGGGCAGTTGTGTGCTGAAACAGATTGGAAAAGTGATTCATCTTCTTTTCCTGTGAGGTAGAAAATGGAGGAAAGGAAATTACCAAGAGATGGTTTTATATCATAAACCGTATTTCAGATTTTTCTGTAGGCATCCAGAGAGATTGCTTGCTGGTTATAACCTCCATTTGACAAAAGTGATGTAAGTTACAATTTTTAAAGCATCATTCAGAAGCATTTTGCAATTAGGTCTAGGATTGAATGTGTAAAGTTAAGAACTGGTTAAGTGCTGTGAAACAGTTTCTCTGGATACAAAGCTGTAATTGTGAGTAACTCTGCTGCCGCCATTTGATACTAAAGCTGCTGTTAACCAAAACTGACAGAAAAACTGTTTTCAGACATGGAACAGTACCAGCAAAAGTAAAAGTCGATTAAATCCTTTGAAGCATTGTAGTGCTCATAAAAAATGTTATTACCTTGTGTACCACCAATTAGCACTTTCTTTTATAAGGTGAAAAAAAATCCATTATTACACAGAGATCTTTCTAAGTTCAGTGTCTCAGGTTGTATTTTCATAGTCATTATTAACTGATCTGTACCCTACAGAATTATCCATAAATACAAATATGTGCCAGGATGAGGCAAAACCCTTTTGTTTGTTTCTGTTCAAATTGTTCAACCCATGTTACAAGGAGTTTCTACCACCTTTTATCACTGCATGCATCACCACAGTACAGCCAGCATGCAGGAGAATAGAGAAACCCATGGAAGTGAAAGCAGGAGGTTAAAAATACTAGCCTAAGGCATTCCTAGCCCAGAAATGAGCATCTCACAGTTTGCAGAGTCAGATCCTTAGCAAAAGTCAACATCAACCAGGGAGCTCTGAGAGTGCTGAGTGAGAGTGCTGTATGAAATGTGAAAGAGAAAAGCAGTTTATAGCTGCTGCTGTGGAGTGCAGGCTGGGTGTGAAGGCAAGCTCTGTCAGTGCTTGCCCCTGTGTTTCTCAGGCATTTCAATAGTTTACCATCACCTGTTCCATATATTTGCTTGTTGATCCCACTTCAGAAAGCAAGTTGCAGTCATGCCTTTTTGCTGCAAAGTTCTACTGATACTGATATTCTGTGAAAAATGGAGAAGCTGCTACCTGTAGTCATTTTCACCATTCTGGAGAACTGAAATAAGAGACCCAATGGTGCATTCTGTAAGTGTCTGTCAGAGCAGGCATTTCAGGTCTACAAAATCTCTAAAAAATTAATATGGTATTTTTCTAGCATGCTCTTTGATATGCACAGTGCTGTGGAACAAAAAAAAAGAATTAATAGGAGGCATTCAGGCACAGGGGGAATAAATCTTTTTTTTATATTTGAAATGGATTGAAAATCTGATGCAAGGAACTAAAAAATAATTTATATAAAACCAATCAAAATTATAGTATTAACTGACATTGTCAAATTATCAATAAAAGTATATAAATTTTCAGTTTATTCTAGTAACTTTATACTAGTTACTATTATTTTTTGTTAAGGGCTTTAATCTGCTTTAGATGCAAAACATTCAGTCCATTGATATCAGAGTTGAACTTGCTTGAATCAAAACAAAATTTCTTACACATACTTGTATTCTTGAAGTGTATTAATTTAAAATTAGTTACAAATATCAGTGTTTGGATGTCATTTTTTTCCTGAAATTAGTGTTGGAGATAAATGTGAACAGCAAGCATTTTTGTACAGGATTTGCCCTGCTGCTTATACTAGATGTGGTTGGGAAGAGTTGTTTTTATTTCTCATAAGAGATTCAGTTGAATGCAATCAATGAAATGGACTGAAACAGGAAGAGAAATGTGAAAAGGCTCTCAAAATAAAAAAAAAAGTTGGCTAGGTGGTTGGCTTTTTCACAGCTTTTACTGTTTTCTGATTCTTCAGCAAGTTCTTCTGCCAGACTGGCTCATGTGATTTTTACAACTTTCTGTAGAAGTCTCCTCAACCATTTTAATGACACTTGGTAGTTCTTCCTGATCCACTTTGGTGTTTTGCTTTTGTTCAAGAGCCTTTCCTTGGCAAGGTATACTAATTCCTACATCTTCATTTGTCTGTGAATATATGAGAACTTGTGCAAATTTAAATATCTTGTCAAGATTTATCATATTATCATCAGATGTACTCTCTATAACTCAAACTATATCCTCTTCCTTTATTACTAATTTTCTGAGGAAGGTTGGCTTTGGTTTTTGGGGTTTTTTTTTTCTTTCTTCAATTTTTAAACATTTTTGTGAAAGCAAATAGCCTATCTAGTTCTCTGGTCAAGTGTTATAAAATGTTATTAATCTGTAAATATCCCTTGATAAATTTATTAATTCTTGGGCTTGCTTTTCTCTTTCCTATGCTTATATCAGCACGGAGTCCCAGGGTTTTTCTCTACAGGTTTCACAATTTACAGTGTGCCTCATCACCAGGTTTATGTCCTCCTTGTCACACTTTATAAGGGACATATGCAGAAGTAAATAGCTGGCATATATACTGAAAAGGTAAACAAGAACAGAGGTAATGCATTAGCTCATTTCTCTCTCCATGGCAGTTAGGGCAACTTTTTGAAGGATGTCCAAGTCCTGTGTTCTTTCTCCTCCCTACCTGAAGGCAGAGGAAAGCTTAGCTCTGCTCTTGTTCTGTTAGGGTGAACAATGGGGGTGGATCTTCATGGCATGATTGAGTTACAAGGCACTTCTTGGCCTTCTGGGGGCACCTGACAGTGAAAACTGTCTGAGGATAAAAGCAGTATATTTAGTTTTCCCTTGTTTTGAGGCTGCTGTTTGCAAACCCTCTCCAGCACTTTTGTGATGTTTTTGTGTCTCTCCTTCCATCTTTGCTTTTCTTTCAAAATCCCTGTGAAAAGTCCCAGTCAAATACAAAAGTTAAAAGTATAAATAATTAAATAATCTGTGACAGAAGAGTTTCTAACATCCCTTTTAAACATGTTTAGTTTCAAAACTGCTGTGGCACTGATGCAGCAGTTTGGGTGCTCCTTGTTGCTGAAAAAAAGATCATTGAAAGGGCTATCAAGAAATTCCTAAAAGAGAGAAATGGCTCAGACGACTGAGATCTAGTGAGAGGAGGGAGGAGGATCAGAGAACATCTCAGTAACAGGGGAAGACAGAGGGGAAGGACATGAAATTAACAAAAATTATTTAGAGGCTTAAGGGGCAACATCCACAAAAAAATAATGCTGCAGATCAAGAAAAAATAAGTTAAGAGATTGAAATTTTATTTACAGAGGTGGAAGGTAAAGTAAGTCAAAGACTGAAAGATGAATGACAGAACACACAGGCTTCAGTTTTGCAAGTATTTTTATAAATGATAATCTAGTTTGTCCTTTTCAAATGTGTCATAAAATTTGTATAGTCAGGTTCAGACCAAAAGTTGCTGGCTTTTCTCTTTAAACTGTTCTTTGAAAATGTAGCCTACTTAATTTTGTCAGGGAAAAAGAAGTGTTGTTGCTACCTTGCCTTACAGTGGTGGTCTAGGCAGGAGCTGGGTTGGTCATGGGTTTCCTTTGATCATCTTAATGGGAGAAACACCATTGATCAAGTGTGCTAAAAAACATAACCAGAGAATTGCACAAAGAAAATGTTGGCTCTGAAATCAAATTCCATCAATTACAATGTATGTAGAAGTAACCTACCTTTTGCATTGACTCTTGTACAAAAATTAGAGAGCATGTTTTTTGTTTTTCCCCTCCCATGCATTTTATAATATTCCTTTATTTTATATAGCTACTGGACTACTTCAGCTGTCTCTTTAGAAAATGGTGTTCTTTTCCATTTACTTATGGTTTTTTATGTCTTCTTATCTTACTTTAGGGGGAAAAAAACAAAACAAAGATCCAAACAACTGGCCAAAAAACCCACAAAGAACAAAAGAACAAGAAACCCACTCAAAATTCTATTTTTAAAAAAATCCTCTCATTGTGCAAAGTTTTCTGCATGTTAGACTGCTTAGCTCTTGACCCTGGCTAGTAACTCTATTCTTTCATCTTATCTTGTCAGAGCTGGACTAAGTTTTGGTAAATACATAGAGGTAATCTTTAAGCTGCCAGTGTTTAATGATGATCCATGGTTGTTTGGAACAAGAAAGATTCCAAAGAAGTTGTCATCCTTTGTAGGAAAATACTTTTTAAATAGTCCTGTACATTGCTTTTTATTAGATTAAGTATGTAATCAGAAAACTTTTTCAGATCCAAAACTTTGAGTGCTTTGAAGTCACAATTAAAATGGAAAGTTATCTGCTTGTTTTAGAAATAAGTAGTAAAATATTGATGGAAATGCTGGTTCAAGGACAGAGCATGGGTTATGGACTGTCTCTTCATCTGACCTCTGTGTATAGCTCTAGGAACTTGTAACAAGACAAATTCCCCAAGGCGACATTCTTCTTCTGTTAGTGAATTTAATTGTTACAAAAACTGCTTATTTTGGATCTTTGAACTGTAGAATTAAGTTGCAGTTCTCTAGAAAGAATACATACTTTAATTAGGTTTTAACCAGTCTTATGAAGTATGCAAAAGCTAAAGACAGAATAGTTTAAGTCTCTTTTTAAAAATATCTACACATTTATAGGTGCTATTTCTGATAGCTGAACAAACATTTATCTAGAACTTTCAAATAAGTTGTTTATCTGTCCATTTCACTTTTTGTTTATTACCTGCTTCTAAACCCAATATTGATCTTGTTCACAGTTTAGGTCCCCAGGCTCAAGTGAAAGAAAAAAAAACCTTGTTAATTTTGTACATTCAAACACAAAACTAATGCAATGAATAAATAAAGCACTCCCATCACATTTCATTCCAGGTATTCATAATGCCCCAGAATTTAGCTGTGTCAGTAAGTTAGGTTTATGTTATTGTAAAAAAAAGGTAACTAATTGGCCAGGTTAAAAAAAAAATAAAACTAACCTATTTTTCTTCTTAAATGTTTAGGTTTAGGTGCAAATATGCTGTCTATCTTTTGCTATTCATTAATTTTAATCTCTTATTTCAGTCTTGTAAATCTTCTGATCAAGGTACAACTCTGCAGGGATTGCCAGCCATCCTGTCCCATGAGATGCTTCATCCACCTTTTTTTCCTTCTTGGATGGCAATCACAGGATGCAAAGGGCAAGTTCTTGAAAGAGGTTTTCTGACATCTGGCTCCTGATGGGCTCCTTAGGCAACTGGGCTCGTCTTGCTGGAAGAACTTCTGAGCTATCCTCATAACAAAGTGACTTTTGCCCTTTTAAATGTGTTCTGTCCAAGTGCCCTTTGGAAGTGAAATGATCTGCATGCTGCACACTGCCAGAGAGCCCAAAGATGCAGATTGTTATACAGCTGGGAGCTGGAAATGTTTGGTGGGATTTGAACATGCTGCACATCCACAAGGCATGGGGACAGTCGGGTCGCTGTTGCTGCGGCCGCTGTCTTTCACACAGCGTGTGAAAACCTCAAACACACGAGTTGTAGCAAATAATTTCACAAAGTATTAGAATAACGTGGCTCAAAGTAGAAGGAAAGGAAGAGAAGGCTTAGACACTTAAGTTGGAACTGAATAGTTGCTTTATATGAAAGTTTTGTCTGGAAGTAAATTTTTCTTTTTTTGTTGTGCATCTTGGGCAGTAGTTCTGCATTGCAAGCACACAACTGGGGGTGCTTTGTAGCCTAGTAAGATTTCAGACAGCCTGAATGAGAAGGTTCATCTGAAAGTACAACTCAACTAGTTTCTTCTTTTTTTTTCCTTGGTATGGAAACGCAGCTACAAGTAAATGTCATGCTTACTATTCAGGACTGCAAAACGTGCGCCAGCCCAGTATTAAATCACAGGTCACAGAATATTTTGTGTTCAAAGGGACCCACAAGGATCATCAAGTCCAATTTTTAAGTGAATGATTCATAAGGGAATTGAACCCACTTTTTATTTTTGTTATTAACACCGGACTCTAACCATCTGAGACAGTCTCAGGGGCTGTTGTGTTCACTTTGGTAACAGGAAACCTAAACATAGAAAGCATCTCTTTTTGTCAATAAAATTAAATTGTTGTTGCCTAACAAGTGGACTTGACAGTTTCTTGTAAATAATTGCTTTCTGTTTTTTGTCACTGATCATTGTATTAGATAATCAAGATTGTTGTCTTGATAAGTATTTGACAAAAAACAAAAACAGAAAAGAAAAAATAAAGACTAGAAGTTTAGCAATCACATTTAAAACAAAACTTTGAAAAAATATAGGGATGAACCCCAAACCACATCTCAGTTGAACAACTATTTTCTAAGATTCTTTTCATTTTTTTTCAAAATGAAACATTTTTGAGCATAAATCAAACCTGATTATAGCTAGAAACCGTAAAGCTCAATAAAATTTCAATTTCAATAAACATATAAAATTGGAATATTTTTATATCTGCTGGAGTTCTATTTGAAGAAATAACCTTAATTGAAAAGACTGCCTATGGCTGGATTCATTGAATTCCGTAGCAATAAAAAGAACTTTAATCTTCCAAACAGTAACAGTACAATGACATTAGAATGCTTTCTGGTAAAGAGGAACTTGTTTTTTATTGCTGAAAAAAATGAAATCCCAGAATACATTAGGAGGAATGAGACCATTTTCTAATTGTCCTTTTTTCCTTTTCTTGCTATAATGTTAGCATTTAAAGGTATGTAAACCTGAGGTAGGAATTTGCTTTTTTTTGTCACTTCTGAACAAATAGAAGAATTTCTGTTTATATAAAAAAAGGCTTTTCATCATTAAGACCCTTAAAATATTTCAGTTTTATATTTTTCTAGTCAAATAGACAAAACACTCCTCAGAATCAGTGGAGATATTATGTAGAGATCAAATTTCTTTCCCTCCTTTTTTTTTAATTTATTTTTTTATTTGTATCTATATTTTAGTCTTGATATTATATATATACTTAAAGGGGTATTTTGGTTTTTGACTTGTATCTTTACAGATACAGAATTGCCAAGCAGCTGATCTTCTCATCCTGTGTCTGGAAATTAAAGTTAGTAGATACAATTAATCTGAACATAAGAAACTTCAGTGGTTCCCTGACAGAAAAAAAAATTAATTTCCTTGTAGTGAATGAGTTACTGTTCAACATATTTTCAGATATGACTTGCAGGGCAATGTTCTGGAATATGCCACCACAAAACATGCAGCAATCTTGCCATCTTGCCAATTCTTTTAGGAGAATTCAGCAAAATACTTTCTTAAATCAAGAGATAGAGGTGCATTGAAGAGTGTATAGATCATGCTCTGTAAGCTAGGGGGACGCTGTCCTGTGTTGAAGAAAGTCAAAGAAAGGGAAAGAAAGAAAAGTGTAGCTGGAAATTTCTCCATGAGGCTTTGTTTTGGAGCACATGAGTGTGTTTATTGTGTTAACTCTGGAGCTAATCCTGGCTTCAAACCCAATGGTTTGTGAAGAGCCCACTGGAGCTGCTGTGCCGTACAAATGGGTTGGCATTAAGGCTTGCAGGGTGCTCAGTGCAGCAGAAATATTGTAGCAAAACCTAAAAATTCCTTGCAATATTATAAAACAAATTACCTAAGCCTTCTGGTTCTGCAGAATTTGGTTGGGGTTTGGGTGAATTGTTTGGATTGTTTTTTCTTTCACTAAAAGCTTTTGTGTCTAGGAGTGAATAAGTGTAAGTTTCATCAAAATAATCTTTTATGAAACAGTGACCTTCATTCTTCATCTTTAGCACAGTGCATTTAGAAGTTGAAAAGTGAGCTTTTCTTGTGCCTCTTCCTTTTGAGGTAAGCTTTGGCTTGAGTATTTAGGTTGCAGCAGTGTAGTAACTGGGGTTTCTGTGACGTGAGGATATGGCACCAACCAACCATTTCAGAGCAGCAGGCTATGTTGAGGGTGAGCTTTTTTCCTGTAATCTAATGTGGGTATGGGGTTTTTAATAATCTCAGGCTTGTGAGAAGAAAACTACAGTAATGCCCAGCAAGTCTGCTCTATCATCTGCTAAGTGCTGTTGCACTGTTAAAACAACCAGAAACAAGCTGTGGAAGATTCATGCTGAGTGGAGCTTCCCCCCTTCCCCCAAACAAGGTGCATGCTTCTTCACTGAAGTATGAAATCCTAGGGAAAAGGTCGTGCCTAAAGCAAATAGGCACAGATTGGTTGCACATCAGTTTGCTGGAGAGAGTATCATGAGTTTACCAAGTCATTTGAATACTAGACCACTGTTAAAAAGACTTCTTTTAAGTAAAAGTAATTGTCAAAGTCTTGTCACTATAAAATTCTGTTCTCTGCATGAGCACAAATCTCTGTCTCAACTAACTTTGCTTTGAAATTCACCTCAGTGGTATCTGTAACTAAACAGCCAAGAGCTACTCCCTCTCTGCCTGAAATAAGATGATTCCACCTAGTTGAAAGTTTATAAGCCCCACCTGGGAACTTGCACAGCTGGACCCTTACTATTGCCCATCACAGGTTTCCTTACACTTCTTGCTTTTCTTTCAGAGTGGTAGGCTTTTAAATAAATGGCATTTTAACACCTGATACATACATGACAGTGTTTGAGGCATCAACACACTTATTATTATTTCATACTGCATTTTGGATTTACAGTCTTATTAAAATTTTGCCAGTTGTTCCTTTCATTTCCTGGGCTGAGAAAGAGCTAATTTCTTACAAATAGCAGAATCTTGAAAAGTTTACTTGTTTTAACTTATATAGTAGGGAAAAAAAGTTTTGTAAATGGAATTTGTTTAGTTGCTGCAAGGTCTAAAGGCTGTCCTTGAAAATAACTAGCTATTAAAGAACCACGCTATGATTTGAATTGATATTGCTATTATATTTGCTCCCCATAAGAAAACTGTACTATTTAAAGGAATAGGTGGCACCTGCAACAGTTTTCAGCAGTGCTTTGCCAAACTGTCTTCCAGAATAGTACCAATATTGAGCAATTAGGAATGCTTGCTTCTCTTTTTACATTGTTTTTTTCTTCATGGGTGTTGACACTGGATTTCTTTAATTGTCTTAGTGTAGATGAAGATTATGACCTTATTCCTGGACTGTGAAAAAAGATATACAGCATTAAAAAAAAAAAAAAAAGAAAAAGCAAGAAAGAATATGAAAACATTCAGAGTAAAATCAGCTGCTGAGCTTCTGTTCCTTCTGTAACAAATATATTTGCTTGGCTGACAGCACTGTTTTAAAAAATAGGAGGGCATGAAGTACTGCCTTATAGCTGGTTGAAGCTACCTACCTTTACCAAGGAAGATATCTGGAGGTGAGAGAACCTGTGCTGAAAGAAGAGTGGCATGAATGCTGCCTAAAGGCATATATAATTCCACATATAATTCCTTTCTTTTTTTTTCCCCTTTCTCATCCCTTCTCCCCACCAGGCAAAAGCTGATTAGCTTTTTATTTTGTATAAACAAACAAACAAACAAATCATTATATTGATAGAGAAAGAAATGATTGAGCTGCTTTTTTCAATACTGAAGTTCTGTATAATAATTCAATACAAAATTAATAACAGAACTCGAGTAGCCTCAAGTTCTCAGAATAATCCAGTCAATGCAAGGACACAAGGTCTCTTTCCTGTGGATAAGGGTGGTTAAGGGATACTTTATATTTGGAACAGACACACAGAGTGACACCTGGCTCTCCTCCCTGCTTCAGGGCTCACTCCCACAACATGCCATCCTTGGTAGAGTTCTTGTCAAAAACCAAAGTTTAGCCATGCATCCTGAAGCCAACAGATTTCTCCACTGACATTTGTTTACAAGGACTGGTGATATGATTTCCTCTCTATCTAATATTACCTGTTACAAAGTTATATACATCTGACTCATTTCCTCATTACACATTCCTAATTTTTAGATTTCTGTTCATGAATGCTGCTAATTAAACAACAGCAAAATAATTCAGGTATAAATACAGGAATTAATGAGTGAGTTTAGTTACCTTGGTGACTTAGGAATTTAGTTTAGCAATCAGTGGATTTCAGACTATTTTCAGATGCTGGGGAAGAGGGTGATATTTTCTGGCTTGAAATATCTTCAGACCTTGAGGGTGTCACTGCTTTATAAGAAGGAAAGGGATGGATTTTTCTTCAGACTTTTGGCTTAGTTTTGGGTAGAATCCAACTTGCCTAAAGTTGTCTGTCTAGGTATTGGATGTTTAATCTAAATTAGTCAGTGGGCTTTTTCCTATGATCCTGGGGAGAAGCTCCTGCAAATAATGATTCACATCAGAATGAAATAAATAGTTAAGTTACATGGTATCAACAGCCCTCTTCAGAGCATTTCTTGAATCTCTGGGAAGTTTAGCCATAGGAATAGTTCTGATGGAAAAAAAAAAAGAGTGTTTTTTTAAATTGATGCACTTATCATTTTTGTATCATTGGAGTGATACTATTCCTCCTGAATGCAGTTAATTCAAAAGCTACTGACACATTTTTGGGAAGGAAAACACAAGGCACAATGAGTTCTGTTGGTTATTCCACATTGGTATTTTGTCATACTAATGTCAGACTGAGCTCAGCCTTGAGGGTTTTCACTCTCTCTTTGACTTTCCTTTTGCTGCACTTGGGAAAATAGCTGAGCTTTCTGTCTCATTTTCTGTAATGTCAGCAAGATGCCTAATTTCTCTAATTACAACTGTTAGCTTGTAATAAATCAGGACCTTACTTGACTTCTGAACTTCATGAAGATGATCACAGAATTTTTGTCTGTTAAAGTCTTTATTAAGTAATTTAAAATCTTATCCCAGTGAGAGCCTTTGCTTGGGCTGGTGGTGTGCTAGTATTATGTTGCCTTCCAGAGGCAGAAAATATCATAAGGTAATGCTGCTAAAGATCTTAATTGTCTCAATACATCCTGGTGTTCTTTAGTGCCTCTAAATTAATTATGCAATTTAATCTTGTTATTAAGTCTTGAATTGCATTACTTCAGCAGAAACATAAAGCTAATGTGATTGTGTACCATAGGAATGGAAGTACCTGTGGTTTTAAGGATTGTTCCCCAGCATTGCAATTATTCAGTAATTTCTAGATCAGAAGGTTCATAAAACATTTTCCTGATATGTTCCTGGTGGCCACTGAATATGTAACTTAAAGGGTCAAAAGCCACAATTACAGGTTACTTCAGAAAGAGAGTGTAAGAAATGAAGGCTATTGCCTATAGCTTAAGTGCCTGTAGAAGTGGATAAGATGCTACAGAAAACATTATTTGGGGGAAAAACACTGCTTTTCATAGTCTAGGAAAGGCAATAATAAAGCCAAACACAGCAGATTGGCTGCTGCCAATCTAACCAGACTACTTTTCATCTTACCTTCAGTTTTGGCTATTGGCTTAAAGCTAGTTTAGTTTAGTTTTTTACAGAATCTAGTTAGGTACCTGAAAATTTTAGTATTGCTGGTAGGTAGCATTGGCTCATATCACTTTGGGATTAGTCTGGTATGGTTAAGCTTTCCCTGAAGATGAAAATGGTTTTCTACTTCCATACTTCAACCTGCAGCAGGTATGAGAAAACAGGTATGAATCCTCCTCCCAGTTTCTAAGGCATCTGCATTTTCTGAAATATTTAAAAAACTCAAGTAACCTCCAGTCATATAATCTATCAGAAAAAGGCCATCATTTTCTTGGCTTTCCAAAGCAACACTGTGAAAACAGAACCATTATGCTTTAGGGGACATCACTTCTACTTTGAATGTATAGACACAACACTTTCTCTTTGATTAAATTGAAATACAGAAGGCAATTAAATTGAAATATAAAAAAGAAACATGTATAGGCAAAACCCATGTTAATTCCAGCTAGAAAATATGGCTGGGATTGCCATCAGTTCTCAAGAGAAATGTGTACTTTCACATTTTGTCTAGGTGACAGCACTTCCACTGCTACAGTGACCTGGGAAATCACGGGCTAGCAAAGCAGAGCTGCACGGCAGGAGTGATCACAGTGCATCAGTCAGAAGTGCCTGCTCCTAACACTGCCCTGGAAGTCAAAGCACACAGAGCACATGGTCTGCCCTGATCCTCTGTCCTGGTCAGGGTATAGGTCATCCCCCTGTTCCATAGATACATCCCATTAGAGCCTCATCTCCTGTGCCACTGAGTTTATATACTTCTGAGCCATGTACACTGTTTTACTCATATTAACTCATCTGAATAAATGTATATCAGCAACAGATGTTGATTACTACTGCCCTTGGTAGTAATCAGTTCCAAGCTTTTCCTAATACTCAGAATTAAATAAATCCTGAGCAAAGCTAAACCTGTATTATCTGAGCAGAGGAGTTAAACTGTGATAGCAAAGCCACTGGCTTATTTTCCCTGGGCTGTCTAGTTTTAGTAATGCATTTGGATGATATTTTGTAATTTTGTGGATCTGATTTGTTGTTTAAGTTGTGAATTTAATGAAAAAATGTGTCATGACACAAAAGCCTTGTGTCAGGGGTTTTGTCTTCCCATACATAATTCCTTTCTTTTTTTTTCCCCTTCCTCATCCCTTCTCCCCACCAGGCAAAAGCTGTCTAGCTTTTTATTTTGTATAAACAAACAAGCAAACTAATCAATATATTGATAGAGATAGAAATGGTTGAGCTGTTTTTTTCCAATACTGAAGTTCTGTATACTAATTCAATACAAAATTAATAACAGATCTTTAACTTCAGCTGCACAGAGGATCATTCTGCAAGTGATCTTAAGAGGTGAATAGGTTTTCAGACACGAGAAAAGGCATGTTACAGTCCCAAAACATGCTTACAATAGTCTCTCATAGAGGGTCAGGACTATTTCCCCACAGTGAGGCTTTCTCTTAGTTTTTGCTCCTTCAGGTGGGACAGGGACAGGGATTATGGTCAGTTGATGGTAGCTCCTCTCTGCCACTCCTTTCCCATGCTGCTCCCTGTTCTAGCCTGAGGCATCCACAGGCTGCTGTCCTTCAGGATGAGCCTGCTCCAGCCTGGGCTCTCCATGGGCCACAGGGCACTGCCAGTGCAGCTGCAGGGCTGATCCATACCCTGGTTTCCTTGGAATAGCTGGAGCAGGTTGCACCTGGCATGAGACATCCCCTGCCTCTTTTGGCAGAGGGTCCTGCAGCATGGACACAGATGCCCAGAGTAGAGGTGAATCCACGCCTTGTTTGCTGCTGTCCTTAGGGCATGAAGGGCTGTCTTCCTTACCTTCCCAGGGACCCTCTGGGTGTCTGGGAATAGCCCCAGGAGATGGTGTGGACATCTCCATCACAGTGTCCCAGGGTCCTGGCCCCAGGTAGGGGAAGGCACCTGCTCCCCAAGAGCTCCAGTCGAGGCTGGAGGAGGGCAGGTGGCCCCATGCCAGGCTGTTGGCTGCACTGTGGATGTGAAAGAAGGGATTTTGGTAGGTGAGTATCTGAGACTATTGCACCTCTTGTCAACAGTTTGTCTCTTCTTTTTGCTTATAAACATCATTAATCCCATAATTTCCAATCAGATGTTTCATTAGGACAATTTTTGGGTAGTTTTGTGTATCCGTGATACAAAATGGAGTTTAGAAAGAAATCCATCATTGCTTGGATTTTCCTGTACTGCCTGGCAGGCATAGTTAGGAAAGGCCAAATTATGGGACATTTCCTACCTGGGTATTCCAGTGAGCAAGCTGAACATTTCCATTAACAGACTTACAATCCCTTTTCAGGAAAGTCCATCTGCTTCCAACTGATAAAGCAGCATATTACTCACTGCACATTCAGCTGCCTCATGATGATTCAAAATTTTACTTATGCTTTCCCACTCTCTCAGATTTAACACACCAGATGTATCTGACATAAGTCACACCCAAATATTTTCTAAAATAGTGAAAAGTCTACTGTTTTGTGAGACATTTTTTGTGTGTTTAGAGTAATCAGTTACAGTAAAAACCACATTGGGGGCTGCTTATTAGTTGCAGAGATGGGTGGAGAAGAGGCTATCAATATGGGAGTCATGAATATCTTGAAATTTCTGAGAAACTGTTAAATTAAACCTGTGTGAAAGAAATGGAGCCATATGTTTGCTTGGGACATCTTTTTCAAATAAGACTGAAAACAAGAAGGGGTAGGGTTTTTTCCCATGTGTATAGTGGAGCCTAATCTCACTCTAAGTGGCTGGATGGATCAGAATATTGATAGAATAAACAGTGGATGGCAGGGATTGGTAAAAACAATTAAAGCTACCAATATGTGATCATGAGAAATGCACACTCAGGAAGGGATTCATCAGAACAGGTTTAGATGTGCTGCATGATGGATGGTGAACATGAGATCCTCCTAAAGCTTGCTTCATCTCATCCTAGAGCCAACAACTAAAACACATCAGCTCTGTTGAATGGTTCTTTGGCGTGGTAGTTTTTCTTGTGTTGGCTGTGCAGCCTCTACAGCTCAGGCAGGGGTAGATGCCTGTGGCTGCAAAGATACCTAAAGTTAAATGGAACCACTTACTGAATTATTAATGCTGATAACTGTGTACTAAATAGTGAGCTTCCTGTTTTGGTCTGTGTAACCATTATTGTCTCTTAGTGTCGTATAAAATTATACATGACATTTAAAAGATCTCAGTGTAAAATAATAATCTTTGTCAGAGACACTAGTAGTCAGGTATTAGTAAGCACCTGAAGAATCAGAAGAGTCTAATCACTGCAAAATTTAAAAAGCTTTTGGGGTTATATGCCAGCTATGTAGAAAATACAAGTAAATAGAGCAGTTAGGTTGAAGTATTCTTCTAGTGTATTTCTCCTGATGTTTTTCTTTTTCCTAGGTGCTTTTTCTACTGATTATTCAGACACTGTAGTGCACTTCTGAAGTGCTCTCAGTTCAGTTCATATGCAAAGCATATACATGCTTTGTATATGAACTGAACTGAGTTGAACATCTTTATGATGAGCAGTCCTAACTGAGTATTTCCATAATAGACATTCAGACTCACTGAAGTCATTATTCTAGAGTGAAAAAAAGGATATTTCTAGATTGAACAATTTTTGAGCTATGACACTACCAAACTAAAATCATATCTGAAATGTTTGGATTTTGTTTTACCGTACTCCTCAGAACTTCAAACTAAAATAAAGGCTTCTTCTAGCTCTTCAGCAGCTGAAAGAGTTGGCTAGGACAGTACTGTGAATTGACATGTCTTCATCAATAAATCAATGTCCTAAATCATGTTGTTAATCATTAGTTTTTGCCTCTGTTAAACTGAGTGAAAGGAGCATAAAATGATTTGGTTTAGCAGTCCTGAATAAATTAAAGTAGAACAAGTTGGATGAATTTGTGATACTGAATTTGTCCCTGCAAAGAAATTCTTTTTCGACCTACATGTTGCATGTTTTTCTGTCATATCACTGGGGAAGCACTTTTCAAGTGTACAAATATTGCAGTTGAAATCTTTTACCATCCATCTTTGATATTGTTTTGGTCCAGAATGATCCTAACCTCTGTCTAATGAGATCCACTGAAATAGGCACAAGGCAGAAATGCTTCTTCTATCTTGCAGACTTTTTTATGTCTGAAGCTCAAGAATCAAAATATTTTCTGCTCTTTAAAGTCCATTAGAAATAGAAACTTCCTTTTTTCTGACTTTTTTTTTGGCATAAGGATCATATTCATTATTATTCATAGTCATTCAACTAATAGAATGCGGTTGAAAAAAATGTGATGTGTAAAAGTGTTGATTTTTAATCGGTTATTTCAGCAAGAAAATAAAAGTATGTAACAAGCTCAAATTTTTCAAATCTTTTCTTGTCCTCACAGCAAGGCAAAAATTGAACATAATTAATTTAAAAGATTGCAACATGTGAGATCACTTTATCTCTCTTGATACACACTCATGTGAAATACTTACCTTATTATGTATAAAGTTTTACCAGGCTGTGAATTTTATTTTTCATAGAGAAGAACCTACTCGGTGAAACATGGGAACTAATTTTCTCAGTGAAGAGTCAATGCATGCAAATTTGTCTTCTTGAGTAAACAGGAGAGAAATTACTGTATCCATAGTTTTGCTTTTAACAAAAGTGCTTCTCTTATTAGAGGTCTTTCTGGCATTCTAGTCTCAAGTGAGATTTTATCAAAGATAAATTAAAAGGTAAAGGCAGCACTCAGAGTCTCTTCTTGTTTTAGGTAGGGATTCTCATGAGTATAGGAAAGGAATTGTACAAGCCATGAAATATGATTTTCAGTTCTGTACCTGGGACAGCAGGTGCCTGTGTGTCCTGACCACAGATGGTTTTTTTTGGTATTAAAATCACACCTGTATTTGTGGTGCCACAAATTTCAGGGCTCTCCTCTTCAAAGTGTGCCCATGTGTGCAGAGCATAACTCACATTCCTTGGCAGTGCTGCCTCCCAGACCACACCCAAGCTGAAATATTGCTAGGACCAATCTCACAGTTTTGTGGCAGTTTGGGTGCCAATGCCTAGAAGCACTCCTCAGCTAAAATTTTCTAGCAGAGACATAGTAAATGAGGTTAGAGGGGGCTGATGATGGCTTCAATAAGTCCAGGGTTCATGCTGATAGCTAGCATGGGGCTTTGTTGACAGGATTGTTTACCTGGAGCTTGATGCTCTGCACAAGCTGCATTGTCAATGGGCCCTGGTCACTGTTCTACAAAGAGCAGAGTGTATTGGCTTTGTAGCTGAATATACAAGCAGCACAAGCTAATTTGAGGTCACTTAGTTTATTGTAAATTAAGGCAATGAATTCCAAAGCTCTGAGTCACAACCTGCATTATTAGGAGGGTAAAAATGGAATCTTGGTAGTAATGGCATAAAAGTAAAATATAGTAGAAAATTATTGGGAGGGTTTTTTTTTTTAACTGAAATAGCTTGAGAAGCTAATTTAATAACAAATTAGTTTTTTTTCTAACTAAAAGCATAATAAGTTCATAACAGGGGAATTATCAAAATTCAAATTTTAATTGCCAGAAACTTAATTTCTTCAACTAAAAGGAGGCTCAGCAAACTAAAAAAAGGCTTCTCTTTTCAATTGTTTTGCAGTTTTAAAAGTTTGCAAGTTATTTAAAACTGACTTTCATCATGTAGCAGTTTTTTAAGTTATTTTTCTGCATTGATAGTGTAAATAAGAAGTCTTTTTCAACACTTATACTTTCTGAATTTAAAAAAAAAAGGGATCAATTACTTTTTAAATTTTCAAAATTTTTAAGAGCAATTTGCATTGCTGTTTCACATTGTTGACACTGTAAACATTCCACTAAGGACCCCTAGGGACCTCAATTAAACAAAATTTGGTGCGTGCTGTGCAGATCGTAGTTTTACTACGTGAGTGAATTATTACTGCTGCATTGCTGGAATGAAGTGCTAAAATCAGAACTGCTGTCTTGAGAAGTCTGGGACCATCCTTCCTGAGCCAAAAGATTGAGCTCTAGCACCAAAGGCTCCATGAGATCCTTCCAGAGCTTTACAGAGTGAAAACCCTTGCAGGTGGGAGGGGTTGGAGGATGTACATGATCTCCTTGGCTGCTCTTTGCCTCTCTCAGAGAGTTTTGCCTTCTTTGCCACGTGACCCTTGGTGCAGACACGCTTCCTTGTGCTGTTCTCCCTGCCTGGGAGCAGTGGTGGGAACAGAGTGTTATGGTGCAATGGCTAGGCCAAGAAATGCCTAGGGGAAAGAAATGTTTCAGAAAGTAAGTTTGGAGTGATAGTCTCTCATCTAAACATAGACAAGACATCCTGGGCTGAGAGGGTCCTTCTCAAAGCCTGCTCTTATGAAAGGGTTGTCACGCTGACATGTCCAGCTAATAATTGCTTTGCACTCCTTGTAAGACAAATGATACAAGTTCTGGACATATTTAATCTGATTTTTTTTCCTTTCTGTTCATTCATTCAAATGCAGCCCCTCTTGTGTTCATTTGGTTTAAGGGGGTGTTCAGATTGGCTTCCACTCTGAATCCTTGCACTTCTTGACAGCCCAGAGTTAGTGGAGGGAACAGCTTTCTTCCAGGAGAGTCTTTTGCCAGAGGAGGGGAGCCCTTCATGGTTAAAGGCATATCAGAGCTGTGTTATAAGTGCTGGGCTGGCATGCAGCAATGTGCAGGGGTGATATGTGTGTGTTTTTTTCCCTTCTGAAAATTAACTGGAATATAGTCTCAGCTTTGTTAGTAACCTCACCCTTATTGTTGCTGTTGAGTTTTGGTAGTGGTTTTGGGTTTTTTTCCCCAAGAAACTTAACATGCAGCATAGCAAATATATTCCCTGTCTGGTATGTTGCCTCCTTTTTGACACACCTGGGAGTAAAATCCCTTGGCATCCCTTGGTAAAGGCTGAGACAATAAGAAAAACTGTGAAACATCTTGATTAGATTCACTGTTTTGTGTTAAAGTTATTCAAAGGAGTCTGGAAGCCTTAGACTGCCATGGCATGCCATAAATGGGATAATAATGGCAAATGGTTCTACTTGGCCCTAATTATATGTAATGGAATGGAACACAGTGGTCAGTCAATCTTTCTCCTACACTTCTGAATTCAGAAATTTAAAACTTCTGCAGAGGAAAATGTTTTGTTTAGGTTTTAGTTATTAGTATTTTTGCTTCCTCTGTTACATTTTTTACATGAAACATGATATTCCAGACCAACTTTCTAAAGTGGTTAGCTTGAAAGACTGCATAATTTGGGGAAGGACACCCCAGTTCTTAATGCTGCCTTTGGGGTGACCTGCTCCTTGGGCACATCATTCCTCTATTCTGGAGGTGTACATTTTCAGACACAAGCTGCACAAGTTTGCTTGCTAATGCAGCTGCATCCTTAAGATAATAAGATCCCCTAGAAAGTGGTGGATCCCCCAGCATTGGTCACTTTTAAAATTTAGCTGGACAGTTTGCTGTATGATCTTGTCAAGATTGTGCTTTTGCCAAGTAAGGTCCAACCTCGTATTCTATGACTGTTTGTGCTATATTGGAGAAACTGTTATCTTTAGTCCAGTGTGGTCACCAGGATTGAAAAAAAAGACAAATTCTGAAAATACTGTGATCATACATATAGCCCTTTGGAGATGGGAGTGAGCAGCCCAAAGTCCTGCCAGTACCATGTTATTACCTCTGCTCCAGATCTCTGTGTGATGAATTTGTGCTTGAGTTGTTCTATTTTCAACTAGGTCTCTCACTTTGGGGAAAAAAAGAAAGGTAAAGAAAACCTAGTATTATTTGACAATAAAAATATTAAAAACGTTTTTCTTCCTCCAAATTAGGCCTTTTAGCTTATATGGCTGTGCTTTCCCCATGTTTCTATAATCTGTTTTAGTAATTGTTCCATCTTTTGCTTTGTTCACAGCCTACATGCTGACACAGTACCAGTTTTGTTTCCAAAAGAGGAGTTCACAGAATTACAGTGTCTGATCCAGCTAGCTGCTCTGATGATCCTCACTGGACCATGTAGGTAAAATTCAATAAACCCTATTTATATCCACACTATATCTGTAAACATATTCAGCATATTGGAAAACATCTTGGTTTTGGCAACAGTGGTCACATTGTAGAGTTGGGGTCTTCTGGAATTTATGGATTCTAACATCAATAGACCCTGCAACTTTTTGTTGAGTTTTATTGTCAACAGAAGCACAAAAATAGACTGTAATATGTCACAATGTGTTTGGTCTTCTTGCTACATCAGTTTTAAGTACTTGCAGGTGCTGGCAACAGGTGATGCCCATCATTCCTGTGAGGTAATTTAGTAGCAGCTGCAGTGGTGAAAATTTCAGCTTAGGCACAAAACCCAGCAGAGAAATTGAATAAGTTTTGCAGTAGCTAGTGAGCCTTGAGCTTCTTGTTGCTACAGCCACATGGCTACCACAATAAGAGCCAGCCAGGTAAGTGCTAGGCTGAACAGGTTTACATGCATGAATAATTCAGTTTTGCTATAAAAGAGCTGTGAATCCAATGATTTATATTCAATTTCTTTAAAAGTGTATTTTTCCTTTCTGTTTGGGTATGCTGTTTGCATTTAGTTTCAACGAGTCACCCCCCTCTGAGCTAGCAGACCTAGGCAAAGGACTAAATTGTTCTGATTAAATTGCCAGCATTTATTGTCTCTTGACTGCTTTCTCCCTTGTATGCTATGCTGTTTTATGTCTCAGTTGTAGTGGCACTTAAAATAATTCACATTAATTGGTAAGCTGCAGAGTTTATGTGTACATTATAATTGGTGTTTCTTTTACATTCCTTAGGCTGTGAAAGCTCTGCCTTGGTTTGCATTTCCGGTTTTATGGAATTAGCTGTAAACTGGGGTGTGTAGCAGTGGTTTAGATGGCCTGCATTTACACATGCTGGCACAGTCTCTGCACATAACAAACAGCTCACATTCCCTTTTGGAACTGTGACACTGAAAGTTTATTGTGATTGTTTCTGGAGCATCTTGAGATTTCAGTCACTCGGTTCTGTCTGGAGAAGGTTTCTAAGTCATCTCAGTAAAGCATCTTCAGAGTGTACTGGCTGAATTTTTTATGGCTTCAGTTTTAACAGCAGGTGTCTCAGATGAATCCTGTGACAATGTGTATACCTGCTTTTCTATCCTGAACTTATTACAAGGTATATTGCGTGCTGTTACAAGCACAGCTGCCTTTCATGTTGTGTTGAGCACATTCCAGATTTAATCAGGTGTTTTTCAGGTGTTTTGCAAAAAGTGAAAGGTTGTGGTTTGGGATGCCTTCTTTATTTTCTTTTATTTTCCTAGGATGGCAATATTTCCATTAATAAATATTGAAAATATATTTTTCTGGTTTAGTGGTTAATATTAAATTCAAATGATCATAATTAATAAATGTCATAAATGTCTTGTATCTCCACAATGGAAAAAGAGATTATATTTTCTGTTTTGAGTATCCAAAGTCTTTCCCACTTGTAACTGATGGGTAGGGAAGCAATCCCAAAAGACATTTATTATGCTGGAGAGGATATCAAGTCTGAGGAGAATGAGAGAATATCTGTTTTTTAGGTGTCAGTGGCATAACTGTTCCATTGCAAAAGATTTTATAATTGATGCCAGATTTCAGGATACCTGAAAGAAACTGGAGCTGTGCTCAGTTTAGTCTGAGAGGAAAGTAATGAAGAAAGTATCTAAACTCATATAGTTAACTTCTGTACATTTTGTTACTGTCCACATCTCTTTTCCTCTTTGTATGTCTATTACATAGACATGTAATATTTATCATTGGACTCTGATGTGACCATGTGGAAACAGTGAGCCAAAAAAGAAGGGTTAATGCACCAAGCCATATATTCCATTTTCAGAAAAGCCAAGGATTGATATCTGTTGTTTGGGTTTTTTCTGGATAATAAATTAATAGCTACCAAGCCATTCATGAAAATAAATCGAAAGGTTTGCTTTAGATTTACACTGTGCTGTCATGCTACCTCTTAAGGGATGATATCTAAAAAGAAATAATAAAATAATGGTCTTTATTACCCACAAGTGTGCAGAGCAGTAAACAGAATTTTTCAGTTGTGCTGAACATGTTACATTCATCAAGAGTAACAGCATTATCTTGTTTAGCACAGATACATTAGCTATACTGGGCTGCCAGAATCTTAAAATCTCACCTCAAATGCAAGGGTAATGGTCACTGTGATGTGCATTTGTCATGTAATGCAAGTGGTACTTGCGCTTGAGTAGCTTTTAGCAGAGCACAGATGTTTGCAAAGGTTGTGCTGCCTCTTGGACCTCTAAAACCAAGTGCAATTTCGAACACAATTGGTGTAACTTTCAAGAGTGAACTGGATAATGTCTGATCTAAGAAGAGCAGGGGCTGGGAAAGTGGAACCAAACACCAAACTGCACAATTCTCATCCAGGGGCATTTCCAAAGGAGTCTATCCTCAGGTGACACAGCCTGATCCAGCAGGATATCCCACTGCCTGCACAAGGCTGATCCAACCAAAAGGCCAGGTCTTCTCCAAACCAAGATGGAAACATGAATTCTGTTTGGGGTGGCTTTTATTTTAGATTGAGAAGCCGCACAAAGAGAGAACAAACATAAATTTCCATGGGAGAAGGGAAAAGGGAGAGTCCCATTGTGTGACCCTCCTAATACAGCAAACCATCCTGACCTGAGCCACAGGACTGGTTGCTCTTGTGTTTATGTTTCTTCTTAAAAGGTTTGTAAGTAGTATATGGAGAAAGATTATTTTTAAAATGTTACCAGTAGGTAAGGCTTTATAAAGGGAAGGCCTTGAACCATGGTTCCAGCCTGTTACTTAGGCTTAGTAGAGGGGAGCTATGGGAGATGGACTCAGCTGGAATAGGAGTTCAGAGAGATGGATTCAGCTGGAATAGGAGGAGTGGGAGATGTGCTGTGTGACTGCTGCATGTCCACATCGTGGTGTGTGGTGGCTTGCTCACTTGGGCTCGTTGTGCCTTCAAACTGTGTAAACTAATAACCTGCTAACTGCTTCAGAAGGCTGCTTTTTTGGCAATAAAAAGCACTCCTTTGCACCTGCCTGGGGTCTCTGCATCACTCATTACCACAACGTTAAAAATTAATCCATATTCGCTCATGAATTTGATTGTAAATATTTTAATGGATTTAGATATCTGCCTGAAACTTTGTGATATTGATAAAATTTACCAACTCAATCAGAAATTAACACCAGAGCACTGAAGTCTGTTTTACAGAGTAGTTACAAAGAAACATTTGCTCCTATACATTAACCCTTGAAAAATTACTCAAGCTCTTAATCCAAGACTAATGAAAACTTGTATTTTATCTTATTTCTTTAGTTATTTATTCATCCACTTTGGTAGTAGGTTAGAGCAGAAGAGTAGTTTGACAAAAGGAAGGGTTATTTCAAAGCACATGCAGTCTGTGACTGGGGCTGTCATGCAATCATGCTGTAAGCAGTTGCAGTGTTTAATTGTCTATTCCCTTTGAAGTGACTTAGAATGATGTTATTTCAGGAGAAGCATCACAGCTTACACTGCTGCATGTCTGTGCTGGCGTGCTAAGCTAGCAGTTCATCCATGAGGGTAAGGTACTATTATGCTTTATAAAGATGAAAAATGGCCAAAATTGATTTTCTAAAGCCAATTTCCTCTTTGTGTCTAGTTATTTCACCAACTCATTGCAGTAGCTATTGATGGTGAGGAGGGCACATAGACTGGAGCTCCATTTATTCATTCATAGCTGCTTATTTATGTGTAAATAGATAACTTTAATTATTTTGGGAATAAAAGGTGACACAAACTACGCTTTTGTCATCTTCCTCCTGAAAGAAAGTCTGCTCTTTGTACTAGAATTAAATTTATAAGGATTTTTTATTGCCATGAAAGATGGAAGTATTTATGTGTTTAAACTTAAGTATACAAAATATAATTTTTCCCAGCTGAAATTCTCTCTAGGGTATAGTATAAACAATTATTTTTTCATTATGTCCATTAAAAACTCAAGTGAAGTGACTATGTTTGAGTTCCATTCCCTCTGAAAAAACATAACTTTTATCAACAAAGATCTTTCAATAACTTTTTTTGAAAGGAAGACTATTAGTTGGCAGAATCACAAATTTTCATTTCTTCTGGCATTTAAGAAAGACCCTTTTTTTTTTTTTTTTTTTTTTTTTTTTGTAATGCACTTCACCAGACAGATCATATTTAACTTTTGAGGACTGACTAGCTTGCAGCTGTAGGTGGTATGTGAAATACAGACTTGGGGAAGAGCATGATTTCCATAACCACTTCAAAGGAAATACATTATAAATAAAGTACATTTCTCTAGGGGCTTGCAAAACCATTCTGTTTATAATTTAAATTACATTAAGCTAAATAAAATAGTACAGTAAAACCCCCAAGAGAAAAATACTTCATTTAAGTTTGAACATTACATTACTTCCATTAATTGCAAGTATTTTATTCTCTCTCTAATAGTTTATTTTTCATTGACTATATATAATTAAAAGTATTGTCATTGCAACAGGAGCAATTCTTTCCCATCCTGTGTTCCAAGCCCCTGTGTTCAGTAGTTCCCTTTAGTTTTATTTGCCTGCCTTCCTTCATTTCTCAGTGCTTTATTACGAGTGACTAACGCTCTGAGCATCAGGCTGTGAGAGAGGATTACCACCGCTGTGTCACGCCTGTTCAGCTTGATCAAACCCCTGCTGCAACTGAGTCTCTCAGCTCAGCCTGAAGTTTTGTATCAAAACAATGAAGGGGGTGAAGCTTTCTTCTGTAGAAACATTTTTAGAGTCTGCTCCTCCAGACTGTGCTGCTTGCTCCTTCCAGGGGGTTTGCAGTCCTTGCTCCACAGTTACCCCTACAACACACACAACAGAATCCATTAGTCTCCCTAATCCATAAAGATAACTTGCAGGCAAGGGAGCCTGATAGGATATGAAGATAATATGTCTTCTAGGAGAGGAAACTATTGGGAAAGCTTAGTGAGCTATCTAATTGTAAGAGTGATTTATTTTGCCTTCCTTTTTCACCCCGTGACGAGACTTTACAGGCAGAACCTAATCAGGCTGTCATTCCTAAGAGCCAGGAGGGCAGTAAATCTGTACTGCCTCTCTCCAATATTGACAGCTTTGCAGTATGGTTCTCTGTAGAGAAAGTCTAAGCACATATAAGCTTACAGGAGCTGAAGCAGGTTGTGTAATAAAAGCAGGCCAATCCCATATATGACAATTATTTCCACTTTAGAATCAACTTTAAAAAAGCCATTAACTTCAAATTAATCTCTACCTAAGTCTAAAATGTGCCTTTTGTTTCATATCACCTAATTTCACTAATATTAGAACTATTTTATGTAGGAAAATAAATGTTTACAGCTAGATATTAACACTATTGAAATATATAAAAAGAGGCCATGCACATATTTTTCCTTAATTTTTTTTAAGTGCTTTCAAAAAGCAATAGTAATTGAAACTAATGCTGGATTGAATAAAAAATTTGTCAACCTGAGAATTTCAAGTAGACTAGGTAAACCTCGAGGAAAAAAAGAAAGTACAAAATATCAAAACTTAGACATGTCTTCTGTTGATGTAGAACTTGAGTTTTATGAAAAAAGTAAAGAGACTTAATCACAAAAATCTAAACAAAAAAAATCTTTGGTAAATTTCTAAGTTTTTTTATTACCATTTAAATAAGATCACAGTTTTATTGTATATACTAAGGAAATATTTATTTTTCCTTTCTGCTTTACAGAATTTTTTCCCTCCAATACTATTTGTTTGCAATTCAAAAGTAGCTTCTCTTCCTACTGTAAATGGTTGCCAGGTGGTTAAACAATACAGGTAATGAACTCCAGTGAAATACCAAAGATACTGTACTGGGGAAAATAGGAGTTTTTCTGTATAATTTTTTACCTTTCTCCAAATCTGGGCATACTGGTGGATATGGCCCAGCAATGTGCTCTTGCATCCCAGAGAGCCATCCGTATCCTGGGCTGCATTCAAAGCAGCGTGGCCAGCAGGGCAAGGGAGGGGATTTGGCACCTCCACTCTGGTGAAGCCTCAGCTGGAGTGTTGTGTCCAGCTGTGCAGACCTCAGTACAGGGCAGACATGAACCTCAATATAGTCAGGGCTGGAGTTCCTTTTCCGTGGGGAAAAGCTGAGAGAGTTTGGTTTGTTCAGCCTGGAGAAAACTCCAGGGAGACTTTATTGCAGCTTGTCCTTACTTAAAAGGCACCTACAAGAAAGATAGGGATTGACTTTTTATCAGGGCCTTGAGATAGGACAAGGGTTAATGGTTTTAAACTTGAAGTGGGTAGATTCAGACTAGATCTAAGGAAGACTTTTTCTTTTTTTACGATGAGGGTAGTGAATCACTGGAACACATTGCCCTGGGAAGCTGTGCATGACAAATCTCTAGAAGTCAGTCATCAAGACCAGACTAGATGAGACTCTCAGCAACCTGAACAATCAGAAGATGTGTGTGATGATTTCAGGGGCTGTTGGATTAGATGACTTTTAAAGGTCCCTTTCGACACATTATTCTGTGATTCTATGAAAGATATTAAAAATAATTTTCATTAGGCAATTAACCTTACCATACTTTTTTTTTTCCTTTTCTGGTCTCTTATCCCTTTTGACCAACTTTACTGTAAATAGATAATAATTTTATTTTTTAACAAATGTATATTTTTATTATTTTAATAAGTTTAAGATGCATTTATGATGCACATATCGTCACAAATTTTGTTTAGTTCTCTGGTTGGGATGGTTTGTGGTAGGCTTTATAAAAAGGTAGTTCCTCATTAAAAATTGGAAACTTGTGCAGGGGGTTCTATTTTTCTGTAGGCATATGTATGTTTGAATCTCCAATAAACTCAACAGACTAAGATGGTTCAGGTCGTACCCTGAGGGCTGATTGCTTGGCTATAACAAAGAAACAAAAGTCCTAGGAGAAATTCAGGTTGATAGCAAACATTGGAGACATGGTGTGGGAGGGCAGCAGTGCCTTTATGCCTTCTCCCAGCTCTCATTGCAGCTGTATTCCCCCTGCATTGCCTGCCCTTCTCCAGAACAACGGTGCACAAGGTGACAGTCAAGTTCTCCTCGTAAACCTTCGTGTGCAAGGACTTAGGGGGAAACTTAGAGATGTTATCATAGTGATAGAACCTTAGGATTTCATTGAAATATTTATATTGTTGTCATAGAGGTGCATAGCTGTGGAGGGATACAATGTAAGAAAATAAAGATAATACAAAAGGCAGTCTCACACCTGAGGAGTTGCAGCTGTACTAATCCCCAAAGATTAGGAATAGACCTGCCCTTAATAGGCCACTTGTGTGTCCATTAAGAAGACAAACGCTACAAAAGAGTGGGTTAGCTAGTTGAGGAGAGGAATGGAGCTTGTTGGCTGTGCTGTGAAGAGAGTTGGAGTTGGCTGTGAAGCAGAAGAAGTCAGTGCTGTGAGGAGCTGCCCATGAAAAATTACTGAGAAGGCATGAGAGTTTTGCAATGTGATGACAACACATAGCCAAAGCAGTGAGGAGTTGTGGGATTCCTTTAATGAGGAACTGAAGTGAGGATGTTTTTGGAATTAGCAAATTTTTTCACTTGACTAGTTGAGCACTTAATCATGCACTGTCTTCATCTGCACTGCCACCCAGCCACCAACCCATGCTCTGAATGACAGCAAGGCAGTAGATGAACTGTTAGAAAATTTATTCCAAATACAAGTCATAGACAAACAAAGTTGGAAGTCCACTGAATCTGTTGTTTCACTGTAATTTAAAGTAAAGACAGCATTCAAACTGAAAATTAATGTGGAAAGGAAAATATTTTAATTCCTAAATGTTCAAAAGTTTTACAACAAAACATTTTCATTCCTCTGTATGTATGACAACACCTTGCCAGTCTGTTTTTCTATTAACATTTTTCTGAATGACTGCCCTCATCTCATATTTGTGCTTTTCATGTTGCCTCTCATGATTTTATAGCACTGTCTTGAAATATCCCCTCATATCATACTTTTTTAATCATTATTTTGAATGCTGTGGTGAGCAATTGAATATGAAATACTGCAGCATTAAAGTCAGAAATACTTCAGGGTGCATTAAGTAACCTAAATGTGTGAAGATGCAATGTAAAAAATCCTACACCTTTATAGAGTCTAGCCATCTCAATGTTGTATTTTGGTTTTTTTTATCCCGTGATTTTTGTGGGGAATGCATTGTGGGTGATGTGTTAGTGACTGCTATCAAAATATAAATATTAGCAGATATTACATTGGAGGTGTCAGTCCAGCTGCAGTCAATAATCAATGTTGCTTTGAAGCACGGAATGCAGGAAGAAAGGAAATGGTTCAGACAAAGAGTCTGCATTTGTACTGATTCTCTTGGACTTTTCAAGCTTTTTTCCATTGTAGACACCATTATAAAACTGAGCTCTCTACTCCGTTCCTGGACACAGTACATCATTTGTGCATGAAAGCTAGCAGGTTCACAGGTGACTCTAGCAAGATGGTCATTGCTGATTTGCCTGGTGCTGGGGGAATTACAAAGCTTATGCTTTCATGCCAGTGCATGTGCATCTTCTGAAAAAATGCCTGAATATCACTGGGACCCTCTTGAAGAAATTATCATGCCCTAAGGTATAGTGACTTTCAACTTCTGTCCCTATACTTATTTAAAGTTAACTTAATACAATTGTTTGCATAGGGTAAAAAAAAATTAAAATCCTAAATGTTCAAAATGTTTTAAAATATCTTTTTAGTGAGGATTTTGAATAGGTGGCTGTGACTGAAGCTCATTGTTGGAGGGCAAATTAACCAGGTACACTGACTTAGACATGCACTGGTACACTGTGCATGAGTGAAGACTTACACTCTCATTCACTATAACTGCTTGGTTGGAGAGCTTTGCAAGGCTTACCCTAGGGGCTGGTAGAAAAGAAGAAATTAATAGCCTGCCTCTATGTTTATTTTAGTTGTGGATATTCCATACCTTGTATTAATTTATATTAGCAGGTTGCCTGTGTTGACAGACTGACACTAAGGAGCAGAACTTAGGAATTGTTTTGTTCTAGGTGTAAAATAGTTGATGTGTGATGATTCTTGAATTTTAAACCTTTATCAAAATAAATTATTAATTTAATTAATTAACAGAGTTGTTGTTGTTGCTTTGATGCTTATTTTATTTGATTCATTTAAAGTGAAGTGAAAAGTATTTTCAAGAACAGTACATCAAATTTGCATTGCCACACAGTGGCCCAGAATATGCCCAAGACAAGGTTTTGCAGGATTTGGGAAAGATCAATAATTTGTTCAATGAAGAGCAGGGTGTTCTGTGGCAAGGTGGCAAGAACTCAGACTTGGTAACCAAATACCCTTTGCTTTTACTTGTAAATGGCAGTCTGACAAGGCATTTTGAAGATTTGTTTCAGTTTTTCTTTGTGCTCACTTTTTAGCATTTGCCTCATAGTTTGAGCTCCTTTACACAGAGGGTGGCAGAGCACAGAAAATGCCAGGGAAGTGGTGGAGTGTCTCCTCTGGAGACATTCAAAACCAACCTGGATGCATTCCTGTGTAACCTCCTCTGGATGCCCCTGCCATGGTCGTGGCATGGGACTAGATGATCTCCAGAGATCCCTTCCAACCTAACACTTCTGTGGTTCTGTGATTTTCTCACTGCTCTGTGACTCCTACCTCATTCTTCTGATGTCCAGGGTCTCAAAGTCTTGCATGTAATTGTGGCCCATTCCCTTGGCAATCTCTGGGTGACAGAGCTGCAGTCAACACAGCTTACAAGTGAGACCTTCTCAGCCTGCTGGCTGATTTTGAGGTGCACTTTAGGCATGCCTGCTGTACCACTTGATCTAAGATTCTTGCAGCCCGAGCAGGATTGTACAAAGGGATTTGAGCAGCTAGAGGCTTGGGAGGGCTGACAAATTTGTACTGGGCTGCTCACTGGCTGGCATTTACCAGCCTTGTTAAGCAAAGCTTGAGAAGCAACTTTTTATCACAAAATTTTTCAGCAACACTTGTAGTAATATGCGTCTTCAAAAGCATTGAGCCAGATCGTCAGGCTGTGTTGCTTTGAATAATTTAAAAAGTGTGTATTCTTCCTTTCTGAAATATAGCAGACATTGCATGGTTAATAAGAGCTAGGTGTACTGGAAGGGCCCAGAGGAAAGAAATGAAAGGTATTTCAAGTGGGAGCACCAAGATTGGCTGTGATATATGATATTGTTTATTTCTCTCTTGATAGAAAATATATTGCATTGTACACCAAAGTATTCTGTACAGCTTCTTGGGGTGAGGATATAGACTTGCAAGTTTCTGGTTTTGTGTGAGCCAATGCCTCTTTGATGAACTGCAGTTTTATTTTCCTCCCATTCATGCACTCCTAGGATTCCTTTTTCCATAGTGCAGCCTAGGTTCTCCAATCATTATTATCCATTTTCTTTAGGCTTTTTTCTTTTGGGGACTATTTGGATTATATGCCTAAACCTCAGTCAAGAAAGATTTAAAGTACTGATAATTTAATTTTCTTTTTACTCTTTTTATTTAGTTGGGAAAAAAAATCAAAAACCTAAGGACCAAGAATCCACAAATCCTACTTTCTCTCTTGCCAAGATATTTTGCGTATTCACAGGTTCTATTAGCAATTTTTCAGTTTTTTGTATTTGCTGAAGAAGCCTTTGGGACAAACTGCACCAAGAATCTACCAAAACTTATGAGATTGTATAATGTATTAGTTGTCATTAAATGCTTAAATTAGGTCTCTAGTGCACACATGTACCATCATTGATTCTTGTGATGTGTGTCAGCAGTTTTAGCTCTAAAAACTTCAGCTTAAGCTGTAGTAGCCACTGTCATCAGTTTCCTCAGACTGTTTCTCAGTACACATAGGGATTTGCAGGAGATGGTCAATAGTTATTTTGATATTTGCTGAGGTTTCTTCCTCTTTATGAAGATAGTTTTAAATTCTATTTCAATGTTTTCAGTGTGTTTGAGTTTTTTGCAGTTGAAAGAAATTAAAAGAGGACATCTTAAACTGGGAAGAAATGCTTGTATTCCTTTGGGGCCTGATTCCACTAATGCTGCCCTTGGAATAGAACAATTCTGTAGAAGAGGGTCTCTTATACTAAAATAAAGAATCAAAGAAATACAGCTGCAGATCTTCAAGACAAGGAGGTGGGGAGCCATTTGTAAAAGAGAAATGTATTTAGAAAAATGATTTCAAGGATTTTTTAGGATTCATTTCTAAGGGGGGGAAAAAGGGAGAAAATATGTATATTTAATAACGCTTAGAGGAGATAGGACTTCACCTTTTTTAAAGTCCTGTGGAGGACCCCTATCTGCTAAGCTACACAGAATTTAATCTACCTTTGAAAGATGAAAGGTTGAGATGAGCAAGACAGAATTTGAGCCTGAGCTTCCAGGGAGTCCAGGTTTTCCTACGTTAGTGATTAGATCTCAAAGCTACTTTCTCTGGCTAAAAATCTCTCTAAATCATTGCTTTAAAAACTTCTCTGCAAACTGAATGTCTCTCCGTGAGGTAGTGAGGAGCTTCCATTATTCCATGCTAGGGAACTAGAAGATCAAGAATCAGGTGTTTGAGAAAAACACAAACTACTCTTGGTTGGTTTCTTCTTTCTCAATCCTTTTTCATTTAGGACCATTTCACATGAACAAATAATACATTTATTTGGATTTACTTTCTAGATCAGCTTGTGGTATAAAGATCCCAAAAATATAAGGAAATATATTTCTTTTATATCAGAAGTACAAAGTCCCCTGAAGATTAATCAAAAGGGATTCATTTCTTTACCTATTTATGTAAACATACACTTGGTTTTTTTTTACATTTGCTCTCACAACTAAAAACTGTGGTATTCTGATGTTCCATTTTTTATGGGGCTTGAATAAGCATATGGTAATGGAAATACAGAAAAGCAGGTGACTGTTCCTGGTCTGTTATTAACCTAATGCTTTTAAAAAGCTGGACTTTGTATTTGGATTTGTAGTAATAGTATCATGTAAACCTTCCACGAATGAAAACATCTTTTTTCTTGAAATGTATGGTTCAATGGAATAGCATATATTTAATATTTCATTTTCATCATCAAAAACTGATTTTTAAAATTGAAGGTAATCAGAGATTTCAAATGTTTTTTCATCAGTAGTTTTTGTTTTAAAAATCTATTTATTTTTTCATTCTGAAGGCATCTAGGGGAAGTTAGATTTTCTACTAGAATTTTTTTTTTTGAGAGAGAAACTATATGTTTTTGACAGTTTCCTGACCCAGAATATCAGTTGTGAGTGAGGATTAGGTCAGTGAGGAGCAGCACATGATTTCTGAGCTTAGTGCTAGTGGGAGGGACATGAACCCAGGATTTTTCTGCCCCATTTACAGGGAGCTGAAAAGCAGCAGCAACAGTAGCCCTGGGAAAAGCTGTGCATTATTTCATTTCCCACCCCTGTGCAGACATATGAAAAGTGGGGTGGTGGGGATAGTCCACTGTATCTATTTTTCATCAGAAAGAAAACCCAAGCCCAGTCAATCTTTGTGTGCTTGCAGACACAGCTCTTGGAAAAGCACGTGCATCTTGGCCAGCAGTGACTGAATGGGCACGAGCCTCTCTCATGTGTGTCTCTCACAAATGTACCAGTCAAGGAAGCAGAATGTTTCTATGATACTGCTAATCTCAAAAGGGCACAGGAGACTTTAATCTGCAGCTTCTGATAGTGGCTGGACAGGAAGCATGGATAGACTGTTGGAGGCTGCCAGCTCCGATGGGATCTTGGTAGCAAGGACTTGAGAACATCATTGTCTGACAGCAAGCACAGCGCTCTCCTATTTATTCCCAGGTGCAGATTCTGTATCTGTTGCTATGCTTAGCCCTCCACAGAGGGCTTTAACAGGTGGGCTGGAGTGGGTATGGTCTAAGCTTCAGAATAATTTTAGAGGTAGTTAAAGAATTACCACAGATCAGCATTGCAAGGAAAAAAATTCTACAAAATCAACCTGCTGTATGTTCTGTTCAAAGCGTGACATAGAGCAAGCTGACAAGGAACACAAGGGCTAAGGTTGCTGTAGCACAAGAATTGCACAGAAGTACAGCTGCTTAATGTCACTATGATTTCATGATTCTGTTTTAAGAGTTGAAAAGTGAATTCTAGTGTAATGGTCTTCAAAGGCCACTAGAAAAAAAATATTCAGTAACGAGACTGTATTCAGGGTCCTTCCCAATGTCTACAGTCAGATTAGTCATTCTAAATGTATGATTTATTTTTTTTAATAAACTATTTTCTGTTATAAAGACTGAAACTGTAAAACAGTAGAACATAACTCAAACCACTTAATCCAGGGTTTTTTTAGAAACTTTTTAAAATTTGGACAAAAATACATGCTCTTATCTAATAAGCAATAAAGTTTGGAAACACAAACTACTTCTTGCTTTATACAAAACCATAGTGATGGTTTCCTATATGCTGTCCTACATCTCTTGTAATGCTGTCCTCCCCACAACAGAATTGTTATATCTTTTGGATGCAGATTGATTAGTTATCACATATGCAAAGAAACACACGTGGTATTGTGTTCCATTGTGGAAGGTGCTACCTGAAGCAGTCACACTGATAACTACAATAAAAAGTGTTTAGGCAAGACTGTGCTCATCCTTTGTTTCTGTGGGAATTCATTCCTCATGTTCTGGCTAATTTTTAGGGAAATTTACTCTAATTTCCATGTAATCAGTATCTCCATGGAAATTTCTATTTTCCCAACAAAGTCACATGTTTGTAAAAAGCCCAAGTCCCTAGAGGACAACTTGAACTATTACTCCCAGATGGATCAGTTTGAACAATGCATTGCCAAAATGTAATCACATTTAGGGACCTGCCCATTAAGTGATACTGCCATTAGTGTTTATGACATTTTTGTTGTGCAGATGAAAATATAAATCAGTATTCTTGACACAATTACATGCCACGTAACAGTGAAATCCTATTTTTTTTTGCGTGACGTTTTCCCAGTAAATTGCTTTCCTTCAAAAACAAAGCTTCTGCCATGCTCTTTGTCACCTCCTAGTCAGTCTGAACAGGGACAAGTAAATTTGTCACAGTGGAAGCTTTGGAAGAGCTTCAGGAAAACGGCAAGCAAATAGATATCTCTCACTGAGGTAATTTGCTGCTCATAAGCATTCAGGAGGGACAGACTTTGAATGAAGGAGAAAATTGCTTGATTTTCACACATGGAGAGGGATCAGAAACCTCCACTCTTCTCAATATTTCTTATATGTCTAGGAAAAATCTCTGATATGCTATAAATGATGTTGCCACTCGCTTAGCCATTAGAAGCCCATCTTACACTAGATTTTAACCTTTGAGATGAAGGAAGATACATAATATTTGTAAAAAACAAAGTATTAAGCAAGGTGTATTTTACATGTATATCAATTCTATTCCTTCTGTTTCTGTTGGAGCAAGGTCACCTTTTAAATAAGAAAAATGCTAATTCTGGCTTCACATCCCTTGAGAACGAAACAGGATCTAAAAAGTGCCTGTGTGAGCCATTTTCAGACTTTCCTTATGGACCAAAGTTATTGCAGGTATATCATGTGGCAAATCCTCCTAACTGGCAAGGTTTTGAGACCATGACCTTCGTTTTTCTCCAAAAAATTTCAGATAAGGTCCAAAGATAAAGTTTAATACTGCATTGCTATGTCCATGTAAAGCACAACTCTTTCTGTTACTCTAGAGAAAATCGCTGTCTGCCTTGTAAAGTTTTGGCATTTCTTAACCTTTCTATTCCTGTTCCTAATTTTTTTTTTTTCTTTGATCACATTAATGCAGACATACTTAATGAATCATCAAAACCCTCTTAAATTTTCATTTGAGAATATCACTCATCTTACTGTTTCTGTGTACTGCTGTAAGCAATCTTGATATCCTGGTGTGACCCATGTTTTCAGCCTTGTTTTCCATTTTTTCAGTTCTGTCAGCCACAATCAATACAGTCTTATTAAATCATTGCTCTCTTATTCCCAAGCGAAGTCCCAGCTTTATTTCTTTAAATCTCCTGTACAGTAACGTATTCTATTTTGTATTGTCTGTGTGAGATGGGGTCAAAAAAATAAAAATAGCAGATGGCTTTTAGAAAAATCTGAAAGGCATTTTGTTTTTGTTTTTTTTTCTCATTAGGCTGAGATACCTGTAATACTCTAAACATTGTTTTTCTAATCTTCTAATGCATGTGACTGTGAAGATGTGTGCCTCTGATTCTTTTTCTTGCAGACTCTTTTTCTTTAGAATATGTATAGAGCTATTTGGAAAGATAGATGCTGTATTTTTCTATGCATCCAGAACAATTCCAGGAACAAGAGGACATTTTCCAAAAGACCATATCTCTATTTATCCACTAGTTACACCAGTGTTTAGATTAGCCCATCACACATACTTTTATTTCCAGATTACTTTCCTGCATGATTTAAATCTGGTTTGATAACAATTAAATGATGCTTTTAGACCTTCTGATTCATGACTAGGACATTTTTTTCCCTAAGTAATACATTATGCCAGCATGGAATCAAAGTAACTGAGCCAAAGACTGATCCAGGGGTTGACTGACTTTGGATGAGTATGAAAGAAGGTGGGGAACTGTCCTGATTTCTCCTTATGCAGCATAAGCAGGTGCTGAAAGCATCAATGATCTCACATACTATGGAAAATGCAATCTCTTCCTGGTTTTGCAGACATTAGGAAAACTAGATCATAAATTCTAGGTTTGATACATATTTTATTCCAGGAAAAAAAAAAAAACAAAAAAAAAACCAAACAACCGAAACCTCACAAAGAGCTGGTTTCCTCCTCAAACCTGGTGCCTGCTATTCCATCCACTTTTTGCTTCTAAGCAATGAGCATTTGCATTTCTTCTTGGGCCCCATAAACATGATTGCCTTGGGTTCTCAAGCTCTTCAGGGATTTGCTGCTTTAATACTTTTGAGGGTCTATACTGAAATATATGCAGTGAAGGAAACTTTAGTGGGAACTAGGTCTCCATGTGGTGGTCAGCTGGGGGAATTAGTATAAACAGGCAAGTATCGATAAGTCCTTGATTTATAATGGCAGTGATGTATGCTATCAGGGGAGAAAAAAATATTCACTTCTCTTCCTTATCCTTTTGATTTCTTGGACTATCTCTTTGCTTTGCTGCCAGTTGCTATTTAATTTTGCCTTATGCCTGTGTTCCACTACAAATTTGAATGGCAATAGCCATCAGTGGGAAAGAATGGGAAGAAATAATATGGGACAGTGTAGATATCTGTTGGTAGCAGGAGCAGATTTATTTTATAGGCCAAATTCCAATCCAAGATGCTTCTGCTTGGAATTTCAGATGAAAGCATAATTACTTTGGTAAGGTCTATTGTGAGATTTTTGGAGTAATTGTATTTTATAAGTGTAACTCAGAAGATGTCTTAAGATCTAGTCTACAAAGCCATTGAGGAAACTAAATGACACCTTGCTGCAAATTGGAGTAGCATAGTTTGCAAATATCTAGGGGGTTTTTGCCAGAGTGAAAAAGGCCCAGTTTGATGCCTGCTATTCTTAACCAGAACAGTATATTTTGTGTTCCTTATTAATAGTTCTTTTGTGCAGGTGGCTGTTCAGTTCTTTGCAGTAAAGTTCTAGTTCCTGTTGAATTGTTATTTAGAGAAAGAAACAGTTATAAATTTTGTGGTGTTTATTTTTTTCCTTAAATTCCATAAAAGAGGTGAAAGTTACACTAATCTGTAACATTTCATAAGAGTAAACTGTGAATTTTTATCTATAGAGAAATTGGCAAAACTGGCTGCTGTTATAATTTTACTGCAGTTCTGCCTCTGAATATTTTTTTGGCATCTTTCATTGAGGTAAGAGTAGTTCTCCACTTTGCCACATGCGAACATATCTCAAGAGGGACATCAAGTCCTGCAGCCCTTAAACTCTGGAAGGAGAAGAGTAAGGGGCAGCATCTGTTGGTACTGCAGAGCTACTAAGTGCCTAATGCCAGCTTGCATTTTCAAGGGCTTCTTTGAATCTCTGGTACTTAGTGTTGGTTTCAGCCTTTTCCTAGCAGAGTTCATGTAATCACTAATTCCCTGTGGTGCTCTTTTTATGAAGCTCCTTGGAGGAATGAAAGCAATTGTGAGATCCTTGGTGGCAAGCACTGGAAACAAGTGGCTGGCCCTCTCAGAAAGTAGTAGCTATTACTTTTTGATTATTGCAGTCAGCATTGTTCAGTGAATAAACTGAAGGAATTGTAGGAATGAGTTCAACTTGTTTATTGACATGACTATACACCTGAAAAAAAATGGCTACAGGTGTTCCTGACTTTTAGAGACATCATCATGAGGACTGTAAAATAACTGAAGCTGGTAGGATTTTTCTTTTAAAAGAAAGAAAGTCCCTATACTTGCAATATTGGACTGTGGTGTTGTCTTAGAGATAAATATATTCAAGGGGATAATAACAAGGTTGGACTGTCAGCCTAGCAAAGAGCAAAAGCGAAAAATTTTAGTCTGATAAAAATTCCAGTCTCTTATATAGGCTAAAAAATCACAAACAGCCAAATTTTGCCCATATCATCGACATTTCTCAGTTTTACAGCTCACAAATTCCATTATTGCTTTCTGCACTGCATATTGCAGAGAAATCTTCAGCATGCATCTGTGTCTACAGTGACAGTATGAAAGCACCATGAACAAAAGGTGTGAGTAGGGGACAGTTTGCTAAAACCAAACAGCAGGAAATCCTTAGGTCTCATTGTTTAGAGATTAGCTGGTTCCATTTTGCTAAACTTCTTGGTCTACACCATTGGTACTTAAGGTAAGGAGAATCAGAGTGTTTAAAAAATAATTATATAGGATCAGAGAATTGTTTAGGTTGGAAAAGGCTTTTAAGATCATGAAGTCCACCCATTAACCTGGTATTTTAAAGTCCTCAATATTATAAGCCAGCATATTAAATGCTGAAGCTGTTTTAAAGAAATCATCAAATTAAGTTCTGATAAAATGAAACTGTAAAGCAACTCTAGCAGTTTAGGGATATTTTGTCTTATGTGTATTTCATCTCAAAGGTAAGTTTAAAATTTTAATTACCAGTTTTTCCTTAGCTTTCAGTTAGCAAGGTGAAAAGAACACAGTGGCATCGTGAAAGGTCCTGCAAAATGTATATTGGTCTGTTTTCAAAATAGGCCATGGAGTATTTTTCCACCAGACTGTGATAAACTGATGGCTATTGCTAGTGCAATCACTCGAGATAATGTGTCTCATATAAACACCTCACAGCTCGCTTAGAACTGCTGGATCTGGGATAATTAGTGCTCAGTTCAAGCTAGCAGCCCCCATCCATACCTACCCAACTTGTGAGAGAGGCTGTGCAGTCAGTGTGTTAGCTGACCCTGGCCTCACGTCACTGCAGGTGTCATCAACCTTCAGATCATCACAGTGAAGCCTCTGTGCCTGTGGAACTGTTAAAGCTTCCAGAGTTCCAGTTGAACAGGGAGTGGGAAATGGGCCATCAGCAACAGGCTTTGCATTGATTTTAGGTGGCTTGTGCACTCACCATCCCACCAATGGATTTTTAACCAAATGGAATCAGACAGGTAAGACATTACAACTGAAAATGATAATAAAATACTTCTGCATTTCTTCCTTCATATCAAACTTTATAGCTATGCTTAAAGGTAGGTGCAAGATGAATAAACATCCCTTAAGAGTCTTTAGGATGGTAACACACTGGATTCCTTTGAATTTAAATCAGTGTGCTCTGCAGACCCTGCTAACGTTGGCCACGTTGGATTTGGAATTATGCGGATTACTCTGCGATGCATGGGAATGTTTTCAGGCATCTCTTAGGCTGTCTTTGGCACTGAAGAACCAAGACCAGGGAATGTCCTAGAACCTCATATTTATTTTTCATACAATACATCATACAATACATTATTTTTCATACAATACATTATTTTTCATGCAGTACATTTTTCATACAATCTACATTCTGAGCACACCCAGAATACATTTTTATTTAGGATCTTCAGCCTTGATCTACAAAAGGTGAGCTACGTTGTAGTCTCTGCACAGAAAGTCTGAGTTGTTTCAGCAGGATGCCCAGACTGAATAAAATATGGCTCTTCTGGAGTTTTCAAGCTTCAGAAGTCAGACTTTTCCAGCTAAGCAGCAATGGCAGACCTGCTTTGCCCACTGACACTATTCAGGTCTGTGTTGCAGCAGGAAGTTGCTCTGTGGTCTTACATACTTCCAGAGGCTTTTCTTTTCCTGCTTTTTGATCTATATGTGCATGCTGGTTGCTTTTCTGTCTGGCTCATGAGGACTGCAGTTTGGTACCTGGTTGGTGTGCACAAGTTGCAGCTTTATATCATCACTTAGTGGCCTTTGGAAGCAGCTCTGCCTTTGGGATTAATGCAGTTCTTTACAGCAGTCAAATGGGCAGATTCTTTGTGAATTCCCCTCAATCTTATGATACAATATAAACAGAATTTCATAACAAAATATGCTTGGCTTTAGCATAAAGGAGAGCTCCTGCATGGGCCTTCTCAAATTAGAAGAGGATCTATATGGGAGTTATTTGGCCTTTTATTTTTATTCTTTGAGATTTTCCAGGGTTTTTAAAGAATTCTCGAACGCACTTACCTCTAGATTCACATTTTTCTTATGTGTCATCAGGACAGCATATCTTCTGCCTTTGTGGATACCAAATAACCTCTTGCCTTACAAATTCCATTTCAGAGGAACATATTACTCCTTTTACTCTCATTAAATGGGAATAAAACCCTTGTATATTTCTTCCTGGGTGCAAATAAGGGAAAACTGTGGTCTCAAAACAAAACTGATATGTAAAATAATCTTCTTTCTACTGATCTTTCCTGCTCTTCCATCTCAAATTACAAATTAAAAATTCAACAACCAATATGTATTCAGATAAAATTACAACATTTTAAAACTTAAAACCCCCCAAAACTAAACCATTGTTTTACCAAACTTTGATGAAAGTTAAACTTGTCCTAAATATTTCTTTTGGAGTACATTTTTTATTTTTTGGTTGTTTGATTTTCTTTGTTAGGGCTTTCTGTGTGCTGATATTATATAAACACATCTAAGTTATTCTGTTTTTTTAGCCAGAAAGCATCAGGAGGCAGCAAACAGCTCTGGAATAAGAAACACTCCAAGCAGACTCAGATGTCAGTAGTGAGTGTCAGCAGGGCACTGGGCATGAGCACAGCCTGCAAAACATCCCTCTGCAGCATGGGGCTGGAACATCCTGGTATTTGCTGCATCCACACTTGTGCAAGAATCCAGCATGTTTCCATTCCTTAGATATCATTCAAAATAATCTGCTCTTGATTAAAAAAATAGAAATATTAAAAAGAAAGTAGACTTTACAAAAATATGTGGTGGGCCTGGAGAACTCACCATCAGAAAGTGTTTCAAGACACAAAATTATATTTTCCTAGATTTTGCGTGGCAAGGCAAACATGTTGAAACTACATTATAGGATGTTCCATGAGCTGTTTGCAGTAGGCTTTCTTTATTAATTTGGTTTAATTTGGTTTTCTAATCTGTGGAGAGATTACAATTAGTATTATCTCTTACTACTCTTATTTATGAACATTAGTTTTTTTTTGGTTTTTATTTTTTTGGTGGGGAAGGGTCCTTAAACAAAGTGCAAAAGGCAAGGAATTAGCATTCTAATCAACAATCCCAAATTTTCTATTTTTTTTTTTAATAATTCATCTTACTTAGTGTGGAAAATTCATCTTTTCCTTTGCCTAGAATGTTCAGAACATGATTATATAAGTGAGGATATGCAATGAAGATACTAATCTATGGTAGGTTTCTCCAGTAATACTTATGTTTATATTGAAAGCTTATTTCACTGAAACTGAAATGTATTGCTTTATATGGACAAAGAGAAAGCCAAAATGTAGCTCCTGAACTTATATATTATTTGTAATAAGAAAGTTTAGAATTCCTTAATCTCAGGATTTATCAAATTATATTTAATATGTTCCAGATGCTACAATTAATCTTGAAACCCTCAAGACTGTATCTATTGGTGTTCTTTCAGTTACAGCTGAACTGATTTAGATCCATATATATATATATTTATTATTTATTTATTTATTTATTATTTATTTATTTGCAAATACCTGTTTTTGATGGTAATTTATTTATGGATCATTCATAGTTAATTCCTGATTTTTTTAGTTTCAATCCCGGAGGTGGAAAAGATGTAATTATCAGGACCAAATTATTGTCTGACCAACTATTTTATATCATTGGATAATTTTAAAGGCCTTAATGATCAAATAATCTTGCATGTTTTGTGATTCCACTAAATACCATATCTCAAATATATTTATAAAAAATATTTCCTGCCTCAAAGTTAAAATTATATAAAATAGTTGCTTTTGATTTTTAATTCAGGCTCTTTTATAATCTTTTGGCAAGACCATAAGCCCTAGACATGTCAAGTCTTAACCAGCTGTTCTCTGCAGGACACAGACTATTGAAAAATTGCATTTTTGGCTGCTGTACTTTGTTAGGAGAGCTTAAGCTGTAAACCTAGCACCTTCTACAGTATATGGGAAATGGCACCTAAAAGGCCATCACAGAGTGTGAGACTCACCCTAAAAGGATAAAGGGAAGCATCATAAAGGGAAACATCATCTTCACTCAGGAGTTTTCTGCCATGTTCATTCTGCAGCCTTTGGCACTCAGAGTAGTTGGAGGAAAAAACTATCTTTGCAATGCAGGTTTGAGGAATATCTTTTGCTTGAAGAGAACACATTCTTCCTGCTCCCAAAGAGTGTCCCAGCACAGGTCTGGAGCACAATTGCTGGATTTTCCCCAGCAGTGCTGCCAGCAGATCCTGCACTGCCTGAAGCACCACTGCTCAGCAGTGCTTACAGATCTAAAGCACCTTGGCCTTCAGAGAGCAAGGGGCTCCCCTCCCTCCTGGACAACTTGAATATTTTCATGTAAACTAAAAGATCTGCAGTTTGTATCATCTGTTTTATTCTGCATCTGTCTTGGTGACTCCTCTGAAATCCTGACCCCAGGGAAAGGTGTCAGAGAAAGCCAAAGGGCTCTGTGCTTCTCCCTCTTTACATGTCTTGGAAGGCTGGGATTTTTAGGGGGCAGTTTTATATGTTTTTAAGGGGAGTTGTGGGTTTGGGTTTTCCTTTCTTTTAGGGCATCATTTTGAACTCAGTAGCACATAATCAAGCAAGGTTACTGAACCCTGTGTAGTGCCTTTATACTCAGTGTTAGTTTAGTAGTCAAGCGTGATTTTAAGAACTGCAAACTGATGCCAAAATATTAATGGATTTAAAGGATTTTATCCTCTGAGGTCTTCAGGAGAATAATTTAAAGGTTTTATTTTTCCTTTAGGACTCTTTTTTTCTTTTTAAAAGCTTTTCATTTTTCAATATCAGTGTTTTCTACTTTTTTGATGCACTTGAAGGGGTTTTGTCAGCTCTGAGTAAAAATTAAGCTCTTTTCAAATGACCTGATAATCCCTCTACAATATTGTTGATCTAGAGAAGGAAGAGGAGTGGGAGTGACAGCAGCATAACAAATGAGACAGGGCTGAAAGATGTAGACTAAAATCTTGTGACTAAGGCTTCACAATAAATGAGTTTGAATTCCTTCAATAAATTATATCTAAAACTCAGTTGAAATCTCAGTAAATAGGATGGAAGTTTTGTTTAGGGAATGGTCAATATTTCACTTATTTGGCTTCCCCCCCAAAAAGTCTGTTGTTTCTGCAGACTTTTAAGATTGATGATACTTTAGCCTGTCAAATCCCCAGGGAGCATTTCAGAAATTAATTCTGCCTCCATCCACCTGCCTGTGGCAGAAGGGCTCTAGCTCACACCTGAGAGAGATTTCTTTATATGCTGGGACTTGACCTTTTCACTTGTTTACACTCATGGCTTGGTTAGAGATGCATCTTTTTTTCTGAGCAACCTACATTTGCTCCAAGTTGCAAGGATTTTGTCCTGCACACTATTTATGAGAAATACTTTCCTCTTGAGGAATAATGTGCCTCCAGCCTCTCAGGTTAAACTGCAACTGCTCTCAGCAAGTTTCACCAGAAATGTATTATCTGTGCAGAAGCAAAGGCTCCTTCTAACTTGCCACAGCTAGCCTGTGAATGTGGTGAGGGCATGCCCAGCCCAGAGCTGCTCTGCCCTGGCAGCTCTCCTGGGAGGAGCAGTCTCAGCAGCACCTCTGCCCCAGCTCAGCCCTGTGCTGTGTCCCTGCTCTTGCACCCACCTTGTGTGAGACCGCAGGAGGCTGCAAGGGGCTGACCAGGCTCAATATTAATTGCTTCAGGCCTCAGGGGTGGGGGACTGCAGCAACCTTTTCTTCAATTAAATTGCTCCATGTTTGGGGCTACATCTACTCTAGGTACCCTCCTGAAAGTGCAGTCCCTCTCCTCTCCACATTTGTGTTTCTCAAAGACCCTTCTCAATCCTTTCTGCACAAGGAGTTAATTGGAATAGTTGTGCTGTTGGCATTTACTCTTCCACCTTCTTGTGTTCCCTAAACTGGGTTATAAAATCTGAAGCTTCCGTTTTCCTAGAGATTGTATCTAAATTTACATTTTTGCAGTATGTTTAAGTTATTTCTTTCATTTAAGTAACTTTCAGTTGCTCACAGTGTTTTCATGACTGGGCAGGGGCTACTTAAACTGCCCTAAAATCTTCCATGAAAAACTGATGGATGAGGTGTCAGCTTGGGGTGCATTCCTATGGTAGATTTGTCCTACTCTTTCAGCTTTAGGAGCATGTCCCATTTCTTCTTCAGGAGAGCACTTGCTTTCACAGTCCCTCTGCATTCAACTCTTCTGTATGAGCCTGTGGCCCTGTTTTTTTGTTTTTGTTTTTGTTTTTTTTTTTCCCCTGAAATACAACTGAAGATCAACTCTTTAAGGCTTACACTGTGTTTAATGCCAACATCCAACAGTAGGCTGGGAATCATTTTGCATTCAAGTAGGGACAGTGCAATCCTACAAACAGTGATTTGTTTCCAGGTCACTCCTCTGATCCACAGGTGTGTCAATGATGCTACAGTGAGAGGTTAGTGACTTGAGGAAGCAGAAGCAAGCCCATGGTATCCTTGATTTAAATGAATTGTAACTGCTGTGCAGCCACACTAAAAATTTATGTTCTGAATCTGGAGAAAGCTTAAAAACCAAATAATCTGCCACCAAAGAGAAGTTCTACTTCTATTTCCCTGTTTCCAAGATTCAAAGCTATGTGACATCCTTTATCCCTTGTCTTTTTTTTTTTAAAGTAGAGGTAGATATCCCTTGCACAGGACCTATTGCACATCACAGCTATGAACTGATGTGCTACCATTTCTTTTCACACTCCAGCAAGGATATCAGAATGGATTCTTTCTGATAAATCCTGACTGCTGGGCTTGAATGAATGAACAAAGCTCTGGCTTGACCACTCTATCTGGGCTTTCACAAGAAATTTTATCATTGCATGGAATCCAGAGACAAATATCAGTTTACATCTGAATATAGAGTAAAAGGGGTGGTACCTACATTGCACATGGCTGTGTCACCGGGTTCAGGGTATTTATATATTTCTTTGAATGCGTATAATTCTTCAGTCTCCAGGATTAGATTTGGAGCCTGATGTGTATACAGGATTTAAATTGTCTTCATCTTCAATTTAAAAGAAGATTTAGTGCCAAAACAGGGCTTCATCAGCATATTTTTGTAGGTTAGTAAGTATCTGCAGAACTACTGTGTACTATAAGATTACTAATAAAAAATTATAAAGACTGAGTATTGCCCAGATTCTTCAGCAGAGACCAAGATATTCCTTCATTTTTTCTCTGCCAAGGAAGTGATTGTCTTTTTTCCACAAACTCATTGTTGTGTGCAGTAGTAGCCACATTTGCATGTGACTGAGAATTGAGACAGTTTATGCTGTTTGGATTTTTAGTTGTATTCAGGTTGACAGAAAGGAGTTCAATCTTTCATGAGCTTCCAGCTGTTCCAGAAAAAGCCTACTTAAGGAAACACTTTATCATGGTATTTGCTGTGTTCTGAATTTATTCCTTATACTAAGCAGAGGGATTGCTTCTTAAATAAAGGCAAATGTATCTAGTTATCCCTAATCACTGCTGGTAGCAGTGCTACAAGTGGTAATAAAGAGCAGACCTAGAATTGCTCGTGCTACACCAGTGCCAGGATAATCTTTATTTTACTGCTGCACATTAGCATTTAAAATAATAATTCACTTCCTTTTAATTTATGCAAGCATGACAAATTATTTAGCTGTATTGCAATGTATGCTGGTTTTTTGCTAAACTTTAATTCTCATTAGTTGATGGCAGAATGTTTGTTTGTGTAATATTTCCATGGATGTTGACACTAAAATCCTATGGTTGTATGTCCAGAAGCTTAATTTTAATTTTGAGAAATACTGCTCATCATAACTTCTTAAAAAAAAAAAAAAACAAACAAAATTTTGTCCTGTGGCTGTTCTTTGCTGACTTATACATAATGCAGTTAATATAATACAAAAAGTAACAATTGTCCCACTGTTGCTGAGTGCAGCAACAGGATATGAAAGTAATATTTGCTGTCTTTTTCTACTAGAGCAGTATAATTGGATACTAAAGTGCAAACGTTTTCCAAATGAAATAGCAGATGCAAAATTCTGCAGCTCAAAAAGGGAACTGTCCAAAAGGTCAAATCAGGCATGGCTACATCCAGGAGCAGAAGCCTCATGGCTTTGCAGGAAGGTGCAGAAAATATGGCTCACTGACTTGCTTGATAATATATGTACTTCTATCTGTGCAAAACCTTCTTGAGTTTTTTCTGGATTACTCACTCTTCTGAAAAATTTCACTACTTATTCCTTAGGGATGTTGTGTTTTTCATTGATCCACAGGGTATATTATGAAGGCGTTTCTTGGAATTCTTTTTTCTTGGATGGTGTTTTCATTATTTTAGTAAATTTAAGAGGTTGTAAGAAAGGAAAGATTAAATAGAATTTTGTTTCCATATTGAGAACCTAAAGCTCATTTGGGAGATTCCTCTCTAGGGAGACAGTTTTGGAAGTTATGCTAATCCTTTCAAAATAATTGTAATTATATTTGCATAAATACTATGCAGAATTGCTGAAAGAAAATTCTGGATATGATAAATTTCACAGAACTCATTTGCAAGGCTCAGGAACACTAACATTTCATTTCTATACTGGTCAAGTTAGTAGGCATAGCAGTCTAAGTTCATGGTTTGTTTCTCAGTTGTCCTTTTGGTGCTGTCATATTTGCCATTTCTCTAACACATACCTATCAGTACGCAGTCTCTAGATTAGATCCCAAGTAAGCTCATTTTTATCAAGCCACTGGGTAATTCTGACTGCTTTGTCTGACATTTTTAGTATTATGCCATGGCAGCTGACCTATGTAAGTCAGGGATTCCTCTATAACCAGCATCCTGAAAAATATCTTGGAGCATCCTTTCAGCACATGCTTGTCGAAGGTAAGAGAGGGAAATGCTTTCTGTGTATTAAAAATGTAATAAGTGTTATGTGGAATTAGGGGATAAGCTCTGTTTTCATTCTCAGTTTATGAAGGCTTTGAAGGAGCAGCTGTGTGGGCCTGTCATGTCATCACATTAGTTTTGTGCAGATAACATGCTATTCTCACTGCACTGTTCTTAAATCCAGAAGGAAATTCATGACAAGTTCTTCTTGAAATCGGTTACAGTACTGGGAATGTAATAATCTAATGTGGCAAAACTGTTTATTCCTTGTATCAAGGGGTTTTGCCTGTACAAAGTACTTAGCAGCAGCAGTATGTTCTTGGTGCTTTTATTTCAGCTCAAAGAGAAGCATTTTCTCTCACTCTGAATGCTGAAACAGACAGTATGTTTCCCTTTATCATATTTAGTGTTGCACGAGGAATAGATAATCCTCAATTCAAGCTGATAAGCCTGAAAGGGATTTCAGCTGCTTGTTTTAGCAAAAAATCTTTTCTCCACCTGCTTTAGTTTATCTTGCTCATGAGTTCTGTTAATGAACAGTTGTATTGTCAATATAACAGGAGGGTATATGTTTTTTCTAGCATGACAGACATTCTGTCTGGCTGACCTTCAGTCTGGTGCAAGATACATCAAGAAAAATAATAAATTCTGATCAAGGCAAAAATAGGGTTATGAATCATTCTCATACTGTGAAAAAAAAATTCTGTCCTCAGTAAGAAACATCATTTCATTAGCAAAATATACTTGTAGAAAACAGCATAAAAATATGCTCTTAAATAGACATTGAATCATCCAGGAAATTCACACAACAATCCTTTACAACTAAAGATTGAGGCAGTCAGTAAATGAACTGGCTTTTGCATTAAAGATCTTCTTGTCATATATCTTGCCATATATTTATGTCAAGAATGGGTTTCAGAACTTAGCATATAGTTTGCATAAATGTTCTGTTCTGGTGATAGCCTCACTTAGAACAAAGGGCACTAGTTTATATTACAAGACTGAGAGCACTTCCTTTTACAGATTCTATTTTTTTATCTTCTCTGTAGCATGGGAAATGCAGATGATATGGTGAATAGTTTGGTAGTTTTCACAGTAATCCTTGATTATAAATGAAAAAAAAAAAAAATAAAATGTTTTCTTCTACCTGAAAGCCAGGTTTGATGCACAGTTCAGCAAGGAGAAAGCCTAAGTGATGCTGAAATTGCCAGCTGCTACCCCAGCCGGGTTCATGGCTTTCTTCACTGCCCGATGGTTTTCATAACAATGGCTGGCAGGCTTTGGGTCTGGTTTAAAACTTATACTTCAGGCAAAGAATTCTGAAGTACTCACTTCCTAAAAATGTATTTTCACTTTCCCCTGTTAGGAAGATATGCCATATTAAGCGTGTTACAAATATTTTCAAATCCTTCACATTTTTCATTCATTTACCTTTGTTAAAGCATAGTCAGAAATCTCTGGTCTCCAGACTAAGACAGGCTTTTACATTAGGAGCATTATAAGGTACATTGCATAATGCCATTTGTGCTGATACAATTTTGTTAGATGAGAAAAACAGAGGAGAGAGGAAGAAAGCCCAATTCATATCAAGTCAGAAGCACTAATACTTAATGGAATTATTCTATGCACTGCATATTGAAAGAATAAATGGTTTTTCATATAAAGAGCAACCACACTCTGGAATTTTTAGAACCCCCACTTACATGAGTAGTGCTTTTCCATTTGTTATAAAGAAAGATAATGTTTTAAATTACATTATTGGAAAAAAAGATTTATAAAGATCCTTCTGTAAGGTATTTCATTTGAGGAAGGCAAAAGGAAAGAAAAGGAAATGTATTTGGTGGTTCAGTGGTTTGGTTGGTTTTTTTTCCTCTTCATTAGTTGTTTACTAACCTATTTCAAAACCAAGATGTAAGTTCAATTCCTTTTCTACCCAATCCACCAAGGGGTGATCTGGGAATTTTTTCCTTCCAGAAACTGAGCAGCATGCTTGCTGTCAGGGCCAAATCACCTGAATGGAACCTACATCCAACTACCCTGTTCCAAAACCAGCACCTACACTCTGCCCTGAGTAGCAAATGATGCAGATGCCCATGCAATAACCTTGTCAGAAAATGCAAATTCCAATACAATTTTTTCATCCTAGACTAGAATGATTTATGATGTGCACTCTCTAATGTGAAAAAACTGTGGTCACAATGAAGTGACTCAGAGCATCTTTATTATATTGCCTATGAATTAGGTTATTACAGCCAAAATTGTGATCATAGGAATTCTTTCAAGGAGCCCATCCATTTCAACAAAAGAAACTGCAATTGTGTCAATAGCCTGGCTGCCCTGCCCACCAGCTCCTTTTGATATTTCTGTATCTGAGCCAAGATTTAGATGGGAGATCTAATGGGGGAAAAATAGAGGACAGGATGGCAAAATATGTTTCTGTTTCTGCAGCCTGGTAAAATCTGGCTAAAATAATCTTTCAGATAATGTAACATTTTTAAAATACATAGACAATAAAACCATCTGTGTCTTCAGCTTGTGGGCTGTGGAGCAGCAGAGTTCTGTAACACAACATCTAGGTACAGCTGGTTCTTGTGCTCAGAGTGAGGACCTGTGTAGTTTCACAAAAATTATTTAATGTCCTCATTACTTGAGCTGGAAGACAAGTCAGAGCTTCCTAGACCCCATCTCAGCTCCTCTTTAGTGGTGCTGAACTTGGCTCTGAATTCATGTGTGCTTGGTACTGTTTGTTTTCTCACTCCTCTCTGAAATTTCTGTCAGCTGCTTACAGTTTACTATTCCAACTAATTAGGTGACAATCTAATAATTGATTTGTAGGTGCTTGCTAATTAAAATTAATCATGGATGCACAGTTGTGATTTTTTCTCATTTCAAAGGAGTGTGATCACAGCCAATGAAAAGATGTCAGGAGGGAATGATTCAGCGTGTGTGCATAATTTTCTTGAAAACCAAATAAATGCTTTTCAGATTTTTAAAAGCCGTAGATTTATCTACCAGTTGAGCTGAAAATGCTGCCAGTGACTGAACAGATCAGTGTCTTAGGATATACCTTAGCTATACCAATATCAAACTATAATTGAATCTAATCTTGCCTGAGTGGGTACAACCTGGGACTGGGAACCCTCAGACAAATCCCCAGGAGCATCAAGAACATGTAATGCAAGCTTTGGCGATGTGAGAGCTGGAAATTGTTTTCAAAAATTTTTCAGTACCAGCCTCCTTATGTACATTCCTGTGCCTGTCCTCATTCTCCAGCCTGTAGTTTAACCTGTAGTTGTAAAGCAGTGGAGAGTTGTAGTTTAATATTAGATGGTAAACGTCAAGGGTTGTCATCTCCTAAGTGTTAGCTGGTAAATGTATCCAACATGGTTTTGAAAATCATTCACTGAGAGATCATTGTGGATGTCTCCCTTGTCTGTATAGCACTAGATTTAAACTCTCTATGTGCGGTCCTAGACCATCATATTTGCATCTAAATCTTGCTGTGTATTACCCCTGCTGCAGTAGGAGGTGGTCATTGTTTAATTACATATTTTTCCATGGCTTTTTATCTCCCCTGGCCTTTCCTTAGAATGGAACTTTCCAGATGTCTTTTTTGGAGATAAAGGATGTACAAAGCACTTTATTCTGTTCTCTACATATGAGGAAAATATGATTTTTCATTCAGCTGGGGACGTGGATTTAATTGGTTCTGAGCTTGGAAAAAAGTCATCCCAGCATAAGGAAATGTGGGCTTTGTGTTTCCACTGTGGATATGACCATGGATACAAGTGCCAAAGTAGAGAGCCACAGTGAGGCTGAGAATGTAAAGGTGAGAGTGCAGAGTTGCAGGTGGGAAGGTCACCTTGTTACTGCCTGGACTGGACAACAGGTGATAATTTCTTTCACTGTTCTAAAGAAAATAAATGGGTAAAGAGGTTCACCCTCACTTCCTAGCTCAGAAATGGGCTGGCACTCAGCCAGACAAGTATATCAAGGGAAACTGCATCCCTGCAACTGAGGACCTGTGGATCAGTTTCTCCCAACACTGGCCTAAAGTGCATTTAGTACCTTTGCTATATCCCTGCCACCTTTGCTGCATGTTCTGCTTTCCCCATCTCCTTGGTGCTCAGTGCAGAAGTGGATGCCCCTTTCTCACCACCTTGAACATTGAATTGTCATTGTTCATAAGAGTTTTCACCCAAAAGTGAAGTGTGCTGGAGTGCTTCAGGAAGCTCCGCTTCAGCCATGGCAGTGTAAGTGCCTTGCTGAACAGTGTCTTACAAATTGCAGGGGTGCATCAGAGGCACATTCCTTTTCCAGAGGTTTTGCCTTTCATTTTTATGTTTTGGGGTTGTTTCCCCCTGCTGTTTTAGTTACAGCTCTTGTTAGAATTGTTCATCTGTTTGTAGAGCTTATAATCAGTGATCCCAGTCCTGCCCTGGCTGTGTGCTGGGTTGCAGCCAGGCACAGCTGTGGAACAGGAGTCAGGGTTAGCCATCGTCTGCGGTGCTCACCAGCTCGGTGTTGGGGAGCAGCAGCTCCAGGGGTGAGTAGCAACATGGAAGTAATTCTGTATGGCTTCAAGTACAGAAGGGATCAAAGGAGCAGGAGGGCAAACAGTTTTCTTAGTCTTGTGCAACTGCTAGGGACGGCGAGAGAGGACCGAGATGGGAAGAATAAGAAAGGGTTTTTCAAATTGCTTTGTGCTACTTGTCTGTGATAAGTTGCTCTGTGCCACTTTGGTGATGCAGAACAGCCATAAAGTTGGTCTAACAAGATGTTTTTTCTGCATTTACTGCTTCACCAGAGCACTGCAAAACAACTGGAGTGTAATGATGAATCAGTCCTGTTTATTTAATTTTGTTTTGCATACTTGAGCTTTACAGTAACAACATTAATGGCAAAAACTTGAGAAACATTCATCTTTGTTTATAGCGGAAGCTGAAATAATTGGAAAAAAATGCTTTCCCCTGTTTTTCAACTTTTTCAATTAAACTGCATTTGAATTTTCAATCTGTTGGGACTCATTCTTCATTATCTTTTTCTCAGGGTTGCATGTGTTTGTCATTTCCCCAAAACTGAACTCCCTAGGGCTGAGTCACTTTACATATTGCTTAAATATGAGGCAACAAAGAACAAATACATTGAACAAATAGGAAGAGCAATGCTGTAGAAGTACTCATCACCTTATGCAGGGATAATTATTACATGTTGAATTCTTCTGTATCTCTGCTTTACCTTGGATATCCTCTTACATAACTTTCTGTGCATATGTTGTACTTAACTGTAACTACTACAGTTCTTCAGCAAATAGACTCTGCTGATGATGGAGAAATTGGAGGTTAACAATGTACGTGTTGTGAGTCCTGCCAATGACTTCAGGCTGTTTCCATTGATTTCAGATGTGATTTTAGCAATTTTAACTTTGGAAATGAAACCTTGAAGTGTGGAGAAAATTATCAGCTGAATTCTTTAGTAGCCCCATAGACAGTTTTGTTTCAGTTCAGATCTTCTCTTGGGCTAAAAGTTTAGCTTTTTCCTTTGTATTATATTTATTGCCCTACTGCTTCTTATGTAGTAACAAATTACCACAAAATCTGGAGCAATTCTCTTTTTGATTGCATTTGATTATTTGTTTTCTAAGAGAGTAATTTTTTCAAGCCAAAAGTTGAAAGGTGGGCTTCCCATATTTCTGTTCAAATTGAAAGGATTTGCCTGTTCACTCTTTCAGTTTATGGTGGTTGTGTCAATTCAGCTCTGTGGTCTCATTGAGCTCTAAAGGAAAAACTGAGGATCATAAATTCCAAAAACTGAAGTGCAATGAAGTAAAATGTAATATCTCATTATATATCCAGTACTTTCTCTTTCCAATGGCTTCGCCATCATGATGAAATTTTAGGAAGAGTCTATATTTGTTACTTTTCTTACAACTTACAGCCAGAGTCTATCTTGCTTTATTGCAAAAGTTGAGTCCATAGAGATTATCCTCCATTATTGTGAACCATGCTCCCATCCACCAGCAAGAGTTCAATAAACATCTAACTCCCAAGGTCTGTCAGCAAAACACAGCTGCCAGCTTAGGGGTTCTTGTATAGCAGATGCTTTACTACTTCTGCACCATGCTCCAGAATGTGTAGAATGATGGATACACAGTGCTTGCAGGGGAAAACACAAGTCACACAGATCAAATAAAAAGCATTACATTCTTTGCTGGAAATAAATCACAATGATTTTTCAAAACTAAGGTAAACACTTTATTTACCTGTGCATTTTTAAATGTGATTCTGGATGAAATTAAACATATTCACATGGACAGCATATTGAACTTATGTTGAAATTTTGAAATTTTGAAAATTTCATGGCTTTCAGTGGCTGCCATTATCCATTTTTTAAGAGCAAGTTCTAGTGAGAAATTAGCCCATAATTACATTTAGATTACATTTAGAAACTGAAAGCAGAAATTCTATTGCTTCCTTAAGCAGGTATCAGTAAGTTCTATTTCCCATCTGAAATACTTTCTGTAAGTCAGATTATTGTAAACGTCTGAAATAAATCCACATAGGAAATCTGATTTTTCTTAAAACTGCCTGAGAATAAACATACCTGAATAGAGAACCTCCTACTAGTCCTTTTTTATCAGGTCCTACCACTTAGAAGTCATTAGAGTTAGTTTAAAAGAATGCTCAATAGGAAAAATACACCATCCACTTCTTTGGAAGAATCCATGCAAATTTAAGAATCTGTGTGTATCTATAGCTGTCTTGTAATTTCCTGTCACCTTCTGCAAATTTATTTCATAGTAAAGTTCATCAGAATGTACCCATGCAAGGACACAAAAAGTTCACTTTTTTAATAGTACAAAAGTTTAGCTCAATTTAACTTGCTTGTAAGCAGCACATCTCTTGTTTTCTTAAAGTAAGGAGACTTTAGAGATATTCATGATGGGTTTTGACACTTATTCTTTGAAGCTGGAATGTCTGTCTTTGTTTCACTTTTCAGTGGATTTGCTGTGCTCCCAGGTCAGTCTTTTCTGAGTTCTGCATCCTGATGCGTGGCTGCTTTCAGGCTTGCCAGAAGCAGTGCTGCCCACATCCCTCTGGCTCTGTCCCCAGGAGACCTTGATGTCCACTCTTCACTGAGTGTCACCAGCATGTTTTAGGGAATGCTGTGAGGGTACTGCACTGCCCAGCCAGCTGGCAGAGAGGGGAGGTGTCTGTGACTGCTTCCCGGCTGAGTGTGTGCAACTGAGTTTTAAACCAAATCCTTTCAGCCTGAGGATCACTGGCACAAAGTCTTCCAGGTTTGCTTTGGAGCCAGGTTCGTGTGGGTGGAATTTTAAAGCATATTAATTGTGTAAAGGCTGCAGTCTCTGGCTGTGGAAAGCAACCATTCATTGGTGGCTCCTGCTTCCCTTGGCTGCAGAGCAGCTGGGCTGCTTGGAAAAGCCGTGCTGGCAGGGGGTGAAGAAGCACTGCCCTGTGCCCCTGCTCTCACCCAGACACTGCCAGGCACACTGGGACTGGGTGTTCACTTAGCAGCTCCAGGGCTGGAGTGTGGAATGGGCACACAGCTGCCCTGCTGTTTCCCTCTCTGCCTGAGATGAAGCACTCGGTGCAGCAAAGGGAGCTCCAAGCTCTGTGCCGGTGCTCGGAATTGCTGCGCCAGTACAGAGCACCTGGTCTGCACTGAGAAGCAAAACTGTGGCAGCAACAGCTTGTTCACTGTGCATATTTTTATTTCAGTTTTCAATTTTGGATTTCCAGGGGCCTGTTTGAAACTTGGTGAAACCCCTTTGGAGGTTCTGTGCCTTTAGACTGAAGTAAAATAAACAAGATCTTACTTTTCCGTTCCAGAGGAGGTACTGACAAAATACAGCTTTTTAAAAAGTAAAACTTTTGAATTTGAAAAGTTGCCTGAGTAATCACTCTTTCAACTCACTCTGGTATTGTGAATTGTTTACATTTCCTCTGACAAATTTGAAGATTTTTTTGTTGCTGTTTTTTTTTTCTTGATGCTTATTGGAGGATTTGTATGTTAAACTGGAAATATTCCTTGGTAGTTTATTAGGTTTGTGGCTCTGCATCAACAAGGTCACAATGACTTTAACTCTTATTTGGAATCCAAGTTGTCATGGGTGTTATCAGACTTCAGTTCTCTAAAAATGCAAAAGATGTAGTAAATTTGCTGTAAAACTTCATGAATTTTATGAATAGAATTGAAACACCCTGGTAATGTGAATATGTGCTATTTTCTGTGAAAATGTGATTTTTTTTTTTAATTTTTTTTTAATCCTTGCTAATGGTTTTATTCAAGAGCTTAAGTCCAAGAACATTCTATGAACACAGCTATAATTGCTTATGAATATTCCAATTATTGAGAAGGCAGTGGTAAATCATCTTGTCTTCACAGAGAAAGAGGAGCATCATTGTGTGATGAAGACTGTGGGTGGGTAATCAGGACTTTAGAATTGGAAATACTCTTTTTTGCCATTCATTCTAACTTTCAGCAGTTACTTGTACTTTTCTTGCTTCAATTCTTCTAAATATGTCAATAATAGAAAGAGTCACCTTAGAGGGGTACTTAATATTTGCAAAATGTTTTTCAGCTTTTAGCAGAAAAATGCAAGAACAGATAAAAAATATTTTAAACAAATTATTAATTTTTTCTTATTTTACTTGTGAAATACTAAAATAAAAATGAAGTTAGTTTCTTTATGTAAAATGGTTTCTTTATGTAAAATTCCTATTAATAAAGATATTTTAATGATCTTTGAAGTATGGAAATACTAACATACCAAAAAGCAATACAGGGGTTTTTTTTAGTTATTAAGTTCTGGATTCATCATTCTTTTTTAATAGACTATTTTGGTTCCTATGGAAGTAAGAGTAAACTCAGTTCAATTTATCATTTTTCAGTTTATCCATTGCCTTCAGTTCAGAATTCAATGACATCAAAGTAAGAACAGCAACAATTTTGAGAACTTTCAGTCAATTATTAAGAAAAAATGAGTATTCTGTAGCCAAAGGAGTTCTGAAAAAGATTTTCATTTATTGGCAATTGCTTTGTTGTTTTCCTCAATTCACTGTGATTGGAAGTACCTTACATTTCTGTAGGTATAACTGGTATTTGTGCTTCTCTTAATTATTTGTGAAACTTCAAATGAAAACACGGTGTCTAGGAAGAGTTAAGAAGAAAAAGATTGGACATAATATCTACAGTTAACATGTTAGAAGTACAGAGATATGTGATGGAGTTTGGAATATGGGAGAAAACTGATTTTTTTTTTTGGTTTTTTATGTAAGCTGTGTGACAGCAGATGAGAGGAAGAATGACTAAACAGCACAGATTGCTAATTATATCACTCATATTAGGGATATTCTGGTCTCCTATCATGAGAAAGAGATGAGGAAGAAGTAAAATCCCACACAGCTCACAAGCCTCTCAGTGTAAGCTCTTTCCAAGGATGTAAAATGTTTTTGAAATTTGGGTTTTTCAATTCCATCTGTCTTCATTTGAAATCTCTTCAGAACTGTTAGGTTGATCAATATTTCTTCTATGTATTTTCTAAGATAGACATGTGTTTAAATTAGTGTCACATAGATCAATTCAGGAGCTTCCAGCCCTGAGACCATTATCTATTAAAATGTGAGACTCACAATCAGAAGAGGACAAGGTGGAATTTGTACTAGATGCTTTTCTCTGGCTCATTTAGTCAGTGAGGAAATTTTACCTTATTTTTTTGTCTAATCATAGTACACCTTTTGCTTAGTGTGTAGGTGTTCTCTGTGGGTTATCTCCCCCTCTTCAACTCTTACTGACTGAAGTTCACTGTCAGTGTCTTAAGTGAATTTATTGTCTCAAGTGAATTAAGTTTGTCTGCTGATGCGTGACTTTATTTCCTGTTCTATCAGACACCCTGCATAAAACTGATGAGGTAATTCCAGGTGAAGCAGACCAAACACCCTCCCAAAATACTGAGTTATTAAATGAAACAATTGTATGACAGTTTAGTGTTTCTTTAGAGTGATAAAAACATTTAGGACAATATCTGCAATATACTTCCTATATGGAAATTATTTTAGAACGTCTTCCAAAATATATGTGACATGTTGAGAAAGATGTATCTCTCCTGTGAGGAGTGTTATGGATAATATCAGTTATGGTACAGCATGCAATATCATTAAGAGCTTCAGAAAGTAAAATGCCCTAGATCTGTTAGTCTGAGAGAGGGGAAAAAATCATTCATCTTCTAGGAGCTTCCTTAAGATACAGAAGCACTCTATATTAGAAGAGTGAAATAGATGTCAATTAACCATATTTACTGTGGTTTTATGATGGATTGTTACTCACTGAATTGCATTTAAGCAGTAATAAAACATGAAAATGGTGAGGTCAATCCCAAAACCCTTTTTACACATTTCTTTGGTTGTAGTTATGTGTTCCAGCTGACGTCTACTTGATAAAATGAGCTGCTGCTTTCCCATGTTCCCCAGCCTGTGGGCTCAGCACCACTTTGTGAAACACAGTTTGTGAGTCTAATGCAGTTTTACTGTGTAAGAATTACTGGTGTATCTCTGAAAGGAGTGGTGTCTTTGGGCTCTGTCAGGCTAGAGGTTGAGACACATCCTCAACACTTTTACTCAGGGACAGAAGGCACTCCTGAGACCAGCAGATACACCTGAAATATGGAAAACAGGAGTGCACAGCCTGCAGTGATGGCATTTTAGCACTTATATACACATGATGGCAAAAAAAAAAATTAGTAAACATGTGCAGACCTTAATGACGGCCCTGAGAGGTGACAGCCAACATATCTAACTGTGTGGTGAAATGCCTGATAGATGTGTGGCACCCTCGTCCTCCCAGGAGTCTGGGATGTTGATATGGGGAAAGCATCACTGCTTCCCTCTCAGCATGGACTGGTATGCCAGATGTGCATGCAGTACTCTTGGTAGGGGGAGAGGAAATTATTTTGTGCTCATAGTCTCTAATGAAAGCAGTCAATTAATGTGGAAACTCTTTTTTGTGTGTCTGTTTAGAAAAATAACAAGGTTAATTCTGAGTGTTTGCCTTGTGTTAACCTGTATTATGTTTGGATTTGGAGCCAAAAAAGACAAATTCTATATATAAGAATTAATGAAAAAAATAACACCTAGGTTTTTATCCTACAGTGGACACAAAACTTTATGAAGATCCATTAATTGCATCTTTTATGCATTTCTTTGTTGATCATTGTTGATTAATGAAATAATGAAGCTATGGATACTTTTGGTTTCTAAACTGGTGATTTGAGATAATGTTTTATGATGTAGCTTCACAATTTGTTTTGAAAAAGGGAATGAAATATTTTTATGTGCAGTAAAGAGATCATATTTAATATGTCTTTAGTTATACTTCAAATAAAAAGAGTTTTTAATAACCCAAGAGAGCCTCTTCTCTTACTCTTTACTCCTGTTTTAGATCCTGCTTTTTCTTGCTGAGCCTATACATTTAGATCACAGAAAGATTCTTAGCAACATTGTGCTACTGGTTGATATTGGGATAGCAATTAATTATAAATAGGCAGATTAGTCAATTTTTGTGTTTTCTCTGCATTCTTATATACAAATGTATATATGTATATATACACTTACATATGTGTAAATATCTACATGCATGCACTTTTAGTATTTGGCTGAGATAAAATGCTGTTTCTATTACAGTTTGGAATCCAGACTTGACAATTACATTAAAATTTACCTTTTTGTTTGTATTACTGGAGAAAAGTTAGTGATATTTGATTCTGCTCAAAATATCAAAGAACATAAAATTTACTGACCCAAAAAATGAAATTGGGAAAATGCCTCTACATTATAATCTATTGAAAAAATGCTTTGAATTAGCACCCGCAGGGCAATGAAAATTACTCTGGCTCTGGTTTTAAGAATATCTTTTGAAAGTAAGTTTCAAATAAACTTATTTTGAGTAATTGACTCAACAGCAAAAAGAAATTTAGATTTCAATAGGAAAATAGAAGCTGTGGTAACAGTAAACAATAATGGTGCTGCCACCCTAATTACTGTGGGCAGGAAGAAGTGCTTTGAGGGAAACATCTTTCATGTTAGCATAATACATATTTCATTTTCCTTATTTGGTGTGAAGAAAAAGCGATAAATTGATGCAATCTGTAAATCCAAAACTAAAATCACATGCATGAAATAAATTCATACTATTTATAAGTTGGGCTCAGTGTGCTTTTCTCTAAGAAAAGTATAAATAAACTCATCAAATAACTTTTTCTATACATGGCAGATGTCTTGCTCAAACTATACTCAGTGGAGTTTGTTTCACAGTTAACTACATGACTTATTTGTCATTTTTCATATGTCACAAGTTCATGTTGTGTAGGTCTATCAAATCAAATGTGAGATTGTGGATTTTTCCTAAAGCCCATTACAGAGTGACTTGCTTCTCAAACTACCCAGTAGACATCCTGGTGACATTCAGCGCATGGAAAAAATAAGGGAAAGCTAATTCAACAGTAGAAGAACTGCAAGGAGAGCAAAATATCTCCAGCTTCAATGAGCTACTGTTCAGACAAAGCTTCATAACTGCAAGTTTTCATGATACTGAGCAAGACTGTTAGTAAGATAAGTAAATTTGCCTGTAGTTTCATGAGTTTGCGGAAGCATTGTTCCTTTCCTAACTCGCCTCAATTTGTGTTTCAAAATCTGAAATTCTTTTACACAGACAGAACTAATACAGGGAGGAAATCAGGCACGTTTTAAGCTTCTCTCCCAGGACTTTTCCTCATGCCTGTTACAGAAATGCAAACTGTTGATTTTTTTCCCCCCTAGATGAAACTCATGTCTGTGCCTGTTTTTGTTCACCTGCAGTGAAGAGCAGGGTGCTTCTTGGCCCACTGGTGTGATGTAAAGTTCATCAGTGGAGTGGCTGCAGGGTTTGTGTCGAGTCTTCTCCAAAGCCTGAGTAGGAGAGCACTTCTTCCAATAGCTGTAAGCACCTTCTACCCAGAACATCTGCATTCTGCTTGTCTGTGGGATAAGCAATGTATCTCAGTCCATTGGAGGGACAAATGGCATGTGTTTTCAGATTAATGAAAAATTCAGGTGATTATTGCAAAAAAAGGATAATGGACATAATCAGAGCTGTAATAGGGAGCCCAAAATAGGAGCTAGGGATACAGGAGGACTGTTGGGTAGGAGAAATTAGTGGGAAGAGAAAAGAGTAGATAGAAGGAATATTTTACGTTGATAATGCTTTCTCATTTATCTGGCCTAAGAATGTTTATCCTAGTTCCTTGATCTTGAAGAGGAAATTTGTTTAGTGGCATTTCCTTTAGCTTTCCACCATTGATACAAATCAGTCAATCATCTCTCTAGTGTTGTTTTTGGAGATAAGCACTGCAGAATTTTGTAATTCTGGGGAACAGTGGTGTTCCCCACTTAAAACATGACTGAATTGGGAGTGATGTTGAGTACCATTCCTGTGTAGCCAGCCTGAGGCATTGCTAAGCCTACACAGGCTTGCACACTGGGACTTGCCTCTGTTCAGTACTTCCTGCATGTATTCTTAGAAGCTCCCTTTTTTGAAAGCTCTGCAAGAAAACAGGAGCAGAGTTTCTCTCTCTTCATACTTAAGAACTTGCTTTTTAGTTTGGAGGTTGAAATGATACCTAATCCCCTATTCCCACAGAGATGCTTCTAAAACAGTTCCTAGAAATAAACCTGGCTTCCTCCACCTCTCTGTTATGAGTTTTATGTAGAGCCTTCATCCAGCTATCTTTTCTTCACGTTCTTTGAACAGAATGATCCTGTTTCCACTGCAAGCTTTTTCTTTCTGAAACACTGCTATCAGCAAGTCAATCCCAGGCACTCTGAAAAGGATCATTACTTATTCATTAATTATGAATTATTCATAATTCATTACTTATTACTTAACCTTCAGAAGCAAGCAGAAGGTCACACAACAATAAGACTTTGTGCATGTGACTTATTCATACAAGCTGGTAAGAAAAAAAATGAAGTTTTCCCCTATGTTTGTCAGTTCCATATCTGATAAGCAGAAAAGACCTTTCCTGCTTTCAGGTTCCTTATATTATCCCTGGTCAAGCTGACAGCTTTTGTGATCATTGCCCTGGAAGCTCTGAACTGTTCACTACACTTCTGTCTCCACCCCTTTCCCAAAGACCTCAATGGTTTGGTATTCCCTTATCTCTCTGTTCTCTGCCTTGGCAGTTGTGTTGTGGGCTGGACAGGACCTAAGAGTTTTTCCTGGGTGGGCTGCTTGATTGCATTTTTTATTTGCTTGGGTGCTCCTAAGTAGCTTCATTGCTTTTCTTTCTCTATCCAAAAACCTGTAGAATTTAGTTTGCTAGAGGTTTGCTGTGATTGCAAACACACAGAAGCTGGCACTGAATTCAGAAAATACAATGTATTTTCATAACTCTGCAGTGTTTTTTTCTTCAGCTTGGCTTTGCACTCTGCCTCCATAGAAGGGGGTAAATTTGAAGGTGGTCATGTAGCTATTGGTAACAAAGAATAAAGTAGAGAAAGAAACACTCTTGCTCTCTACATAGGAGAAATGTCTTTTACCAAAACAGTCAAGGGAATGGCAGAAGTCACAATCGGAAAAGGCTCCTCAGCTTCAGCTACAGTTTGCTGAGATTGTTAAATAGTTACATGCCAGTCATATTAGAAGAATCTTCCTTAAAGGAGCTAAAAGAAAAAAAAAAATGTAGAGGATGAACTGAAAGGGAAGGTCAGTGAAAAAATGGGAAGTATCAGGGAGATTTACTGCAAGAAAGCAGAACTTTCCTCAGCTGTGGGAGAAGTAATTCCTGATGTACATCCATCTCTTTTTGTTTGTTGGTTTTGGTTTTGGGTTTTTTTTGTACCTAGTACAGATATTTTTGTTAAGAAAACATTCAGAACATTTAATCCAAAAATCATTAAATTTCACCAAGTTATTCTTGTGTTGATCTAAAATGCTTTAAATAAAGAGTGACCTTCTGAATTATGAATGAGACATCAAGTGACAGAGGATTGGTTGCTTATTTTGATGGATTTTGTAGTGGCTGACCATGCTCCGTGACAATGTGTGCATTTTGCTTGTTTCCAGACATTTATTTCAGCTCCAGGTCACTAACTACAGTGCTGACAGAATGAAGATTTCTTTGCTATTTTATCTTTTTGATAGAATGTATGCACTAAATAGATTATGGATCTTTTTTATTTTGAGTAAGGCAAAGAAAGTTCAGGGGTTAAAAAAAAAAACCAAAAAACTGTATTCTGAAGCTACTCTTAATTTTCTGTTTCTTTTAAAACATTACCACCAGATGGATTTTTTTTTCTTATATTTTCTCAATTTTAGCCACAGAGAATAATTCCTCTATATACATCTGTGCAACCACATCCCTTATTGATTTGCTTTATTGATCTTATATTCCTTTTTGAAAGGATTGCTGTAGGAACATCTCTTAGTCTGCTTGAACCAAGAGGTCTTTATATTCACTGTTTCTATGTTGGGTCTCTGCTCAGTAGATAGAGAACACCTTTAAAATAATTTTTCATGGAGGTCATGAAACCAGAGCCTTCCAGACCAATGCCCCACCAGAGGAGCTCTACAGACTTCTGTGGAATCAGAGATTTCACTTCATGGAGCTGATCACAGGAAGAGGCTTTTTCCTAGAAAATTGTCTCCATGTGTGCTTTACCATGAATTTGCATGCATTATTATATTTAATATGCCCTTTTGCTTCTCTGCTGTGTAACACATCTGGTGACACCAAAGAGAGAAAAAAACCCAACCCACAGTATCTCCAATGTTCTTTTTAATTTTGCACTGTCAGTTGTAATTCCTGTTTGCTGAAAAGATTTTATTTCAGTCTGCTTTTCACTGCCTCCTCACTCTGTGCTTAGGGCAGAGAAAGTATATCAGTAAATATTGAAGAGCAAAACTGTATTATGACTGACAGTTATCCTAATCCTTTGAGATACCCTGGTAATATCTGTTCAAGAATAAAGTCCCTAATTTCACTTTGTTTTCATTACAAAGCTGATTTGTTTCAATCAAAGAGTGACAGCTAGTATAATTTTTAAGGCAGGTGTCATATGTGCTTTATTTTTATAGTCCTGGGGTCCAAAATGGCAAATAAATTATTTTTTGTGGCGTGGTAATATATAAACACAATTACGTAAGAGCAAGAACAAATCAGTGCAAATCATCTGTCTCAGATACATCCAGTTTCCAAACACCTCTTGACCTGCTGAGGAACTCTCACCAGCTCTAGGGCAACCATGTGGGAAGATAGAGAGTACAGAGAGTTCACCCAGCTGTTGTTGTAGGGTACTTACAGTCTTTAGCTGTCTCTGCACTTCTGACAGGCTTGCCTCTTGCCTCTGCCCCTCCATTCAGTCAATGTCTGCTCTGTGTCTCTGCCCACACCTTTCACCTCAGTTTTACTTCACTTCTGTCCCAGGTGTATCCATCCTGGTCCTGCTCACCTGTATTTCTTTGTCTTTCCTGCTTGGGCTTCTTAGTGCCTCCTTGTTGCCCCTTCCCTTCCCATGGCAAACCCAACATTTTCTGGGATTGCATTGCTCACACTGCTCATTTTTTGCATCACTTTCTCCTCAGGTATCTATATTGTTTGCCTAGTCTATAAATTCTTCAGGATAGCTGTGGTCTTTTGCTGTGTGTCTGTACACTACCAAATCCTATGAGGTTCATTTTTTGTGTGGTTTTAGGCACTACTGTAGTAAAAATGATTAATGATGTAACAGCAACTGTAATGTACTTGCTTTATAACTGTACCATAAAGGGAAATTACTTCTTCACACAGCTACTGATTGTACTTTGTATTTTGGCAACTGTAGTTGTAGATATCCCTCTGCATAATAGTTTAATATTCTAATTTTTTTCTGGGCTGAAATTTTAATACTGATCTGTATCCTAGCTATTTTAAACCACGTGAATCCAACTAGTTTGACCTCACTGAATTTCATTAGATTGCCCCTGAATCAGGTAGAATGTCTTGTCTGGCCTTTAGAAAGTTATTTAATTATTATTAGTATTCCTACAATGTGTGCTGGATGCCAAGTATCCCCCAAACTGCTCTACCAGTCCCCCTTCTCAGCTGGACAGGGGGAAATGCAAAGGAGCAGAGAAAATAAGATGGAAGACAACTCATAGGTTAAGACAAGGCACTTTGCTAAAGCAACAGCAAAGGGTTGTGCATGCACAAGCAAAGAGAAAAAAAAGACTCAGTATTTCTCCATCATCAGACAATATTTGTCCACTACCTGGAAGAGAAAGCACGTGTAGGGGTTTCTCAGGAAGGCAAACACACTGTAAGTAAGGAATGCCCCCCCCATGGAATATCCCCTTGGCCATTTTGGGTCAGCCAGGTGTGTCCCCTCCCAGGACTTTCCCATATCCAGCTTCCAGATGGGAGGTGGAATGTTGGAGAGACAGCTCTGATGCTGTGCCAATACTGCTGACTGTAGCCAGGGCAGTGGATGAAATCAGCACCCACCCCTCGATCACAAGCACATCTTTGTGTGTTGTCTCTTTCTAGATGTCCTGATGTCTCACCGAGCCATTGGGCTACAAACAGCTCCTACTTCTGCTCCCAGTCTGTCTGTCTGAGCTATTTCAATTCTGCCAACCTTATCCACCTGTTGGTTATCTCAATGTTCTTTAGTGGTGCAGATGTTGGGCAGCTGTGCCATGTCCCTTCAGAGTCACGTTTTCCACCCCTGCAGTGGTGTCTGGCCACAATGCAGCAGCCCAGGTGGGTTTCCCCTGCCTTGCCAATTCTTCCATTGCTGCAGCCAGCTGCACTGGGCATGAGCCACCATCCAGGAGTCAGCATAGGCCCAGGGCACAGGCCACTTTTCTTGTTCTGGTCGGATGGCTTTCCCTTCTGCACATTCACTTCACTTCCCTTCTCTGTTGGCAGTCTTAACAACTTTCAAGGAGCTTTCTTGTGAAAACACAATAAGAATACTGAAAATATAAAGAAGATGAGCTGCCCCATGGGCTTAGGATTGAGTTTAGGGAAACAATGAAAAACTACTCCCTATGCCTACACCAGATGCACGATCTGGGTACATTGTCTGGTTTTTTTTGGAAGTTGTTATTGTGGTGGAAAACTAGAGACATTTTTAGGAGCCTAAGCCAGGGTGTTTTTATCATTTCTTTAATGCTATCCCAAGTATTTGAGGTCCTCATCTCTCAGGGTACTAGACTGACTCTAGGAACCTTAAGAATTGTTAATTCTAGCTGGGAAAAAAAAAAAAAATTCAGTGTTCCTTTGCAAAGCACTGAAGAGCTGTGGGCTCACAGAGACCCCACTGTGATGTGGCACATCTTTGTACTCTGAGTTATAGTGAAATTAGCTCCAGTTAATCACAACTGAACTATAAAGGAGCTGGTATAGCTCCCTTTGGAGATAGCTCAGTAGCTGCATGTGCTGCTTATTGAGCACAGAAGCAGGGTTTATGCACTCCATCATTGCCATATCACCCACACCTGTCTCCTTCTCAGAATGCTCCGGGGTGCCCTGAGTCATGGTAACCTTTTATGTGCTCTGCTAACAGTCCTAGTCATAGCTGTTCCTCTCAAGCTGACATACTTGCTATTACATTTTGTATGTTTTCTCTAAAGAATAACATGCCTTTGATACTCACCCTGTGTGAGTACTCCTCTTGTGTCAAGGTAGTCTCAGGTGTTCAATTTTTGTATTTTTGGTCTTTTGTTGTTAAAAAAACATGCTTGCTGTTTCTTGCTGCAAGCCATTACAGAACTCACTTCTTGTATTAGTTTTTTGGGTTTGGTTTTTGGTTTTTTTTTTTTTGGGGAAAAGTTGGGAAATTATTAATTTCCTTTAAACTGAATTATGCTGCTGTGTTGTTCTAATGAAAATACTGAAATTATTTTATTACCAAAAATCCCATCTGTATTCAACTCTCTAAGCACACGAAGCAAATGACTCACCATACCTCACAAGTGTTTCCTAATATCAAAAACCAAGCGTGAAAACTTGAAAATAATTTTCTCTCCTTAATATAGATCTGTATATGTTGTGCGTATTACATGTACAAGTCTACTCAGAATGCTGGTACAAAGGGTTGCTTGTGGTGGTGTTGGTCCAGTTGAAATCATGACTTCACTAAGAAAAAAAGCAATTCTTATCTAAAAAGAAAATCCTGTGGACTGCAGCACAATTGTCATGTCTGAAGTGCATGAGAATTCAGGCAGTTTTCCTGCTGATGATCAGCCAACCAGATTGGTTGTTAAGATTATTATTATTATTCCTTATTTATTTCTTTAAAATTAAAGAAATTAATGTAGGGAGAAAAGTTAAAATCTTGCTTCAGGTTATGTGGGAGAAGGAATATTTATAAAATGACTTCTAGAGCTCCCTTAAACTTTCCTTAGGGAGTTCAATTGTCTTTTATTGCTAATACACATGAGAAAATAAATGTAGGTGGCCTGAAAATGGTAGGTATACCCAAGATATTTGTATCATGAATGTTCTGACAAACATTTAGTCTAGAATTCATGTTCCTGACTACTGGCTTACAAAAAGCAATCTGTGTATCTTCAGTCTTGGTCTAATGCTTTAATTGTTAGGAAAAAATATGCTTTGTAATGTTCAAGAGTCTAACCACCTTATCCTGTAAGTTTTTAAATACTCCCTGTGCTTAACTTTGACACATAAAATCATTAACTCACATTTAAAGTCTATGAAATTTACAGGCATTTGCAGGCTTCCAACCTGGCATTGATTGCATTTTTATTTAAATGTTGCAGATCATTCAGTTTTGGTTTGTTGGTGGTTTTTTTTTGGTTTTTTTTTTGTTTTGTTTTTTTGACAGTGGTTACCTTTATTGATTGACAGAACACATTAAGTTAAACATCAGATTATATTCTAGCCTTTAAAATGCAAACAGTGCGAAGCACTGTGAAAAAGTACAAAACTCATTCTATGGATTTCTTTGACAGCAAGGAATTGTGTCTCTGCTTTTCTGGGAATAAATCCACTAAAAGGTAGAAGATTAAAGAATGGATGGGGAAAGACCAAGAAAGGAGATAGCTTTGCTGCCCCCTCCAAACCAGGTAGTCAGAACTTTGCTCTCAGAATTGTGGTGGAACCAAGGTAGGAAAAACCCTCCCAGTTATTTTCCATTACAATAGTGCAATACAAAATAAATTGTTTGATATCTTGTGAAAGTATTCTGAAATGGAAAATGTCATGAGCTGAAATGCAAGGGGCCCATAGCCTCTCACTCCTGCCTTTGGATATCATGACAGATTTGCAAACGTGCCACCAATCACACCAAATGACAGGTGTAGGAAAACAAGATTATGGAGCATCACAGGCACAGCTGCAGAGTTCAGGTTGCTTAATTGCTCCCACCCATGACAAGCACATTGTAGAATTTGAGTTAAAATTCTGCAGGCATCCCTGGAACCTAATAATTATTGGTGTAAAAGGAACCTCTCTGATTATTCAGGAGTTTTGGTGTGATATTTTGTGTTAACAAGGGGATAAAATTAGCATTAAATACTTCACAGGCATTTTACAGTTACATAAGATAACTGAAGTGATCAGGATAGACACCCTTTATATTCTTATGTAAGAAAGCAGATAAGGCAGTCTCTGATATTCCTCTCCAGCTGACATGCTTGCTGTTACATTTTGGATGTTTTCTCAAAAGGATTACATACCTTTCTGCCAGATAGCTCTATTGGCTGGTCAGTTTTGAACTAAATATGCTTCCTTTACCTAATGTATCGTAGCTGTCTTGCTGATTAGACCATGGATCCATTGCTTGATATCCTTTTCTTCTGAAGCTCTGTTTTATGCTTAGTCAGAAGACAACATTCTCTTGCTCTCATGGGTGTGTATGATGTTGTGGGGTAATAGAAACTTCCCTGCCTTCTGTCTGGTGGGAAACAACTCTTTCTAGTGCAGACTGTAAATATCCATCCAGCATTCTGCTACTTTCCATCTATCCAGGCATCCTGACAGTCAGGTTTTCTGGAAAAGGACCTGCCTGTGATGCTTTTGAGAGCCCACAACTGGCTGCTCACAGAACAGCTTAAGGCATCTCCTGCTTCCTGCAGCAGCAGTGACATGGTTATGAGAAATGTTCTAAACTTCTCCAAATTAGAATAAAGGCATTTCAGGAAATTTAAAATTTGAAAGCCTTATTTATCTTCACAGCTTCTGCAGGGTGAGTGATTTGACTTTATTTATGGCAGAGGAATGCAAGATCACACTCTGAATGCAAAATTATAATGAAGTCTCAGCATGCTAGAATAATTCACTGCCACCAATGCTTAAGAACCCTCACTCTGTTAAGCTTGGTTTAGACAGACTTGGAAACTGTTCTCCTTGGTAGATATTAGATAGTGTTTCAGTATGACGTGCCATCTGAAATGACATATTAATTAGCATTTACTTTCTAACATGTGTTTTCTGAAAGACCTTTAAGACCAAATTTTGTCCCACACAGTTTTTCTGATTTTAAAGGTTATTAGAATCTGTGTGAAGATCTCCTTCTGCTATTATTCTCTCAGGTCTGAAAAAGGCTGAGACATTTGTTGGCACAGTGAGGCAGATGACTCATAACTTCTGGATGTAAGAGGGGGAAGTGGCTGCCTGAGAAGATAGAATCTAGGGTGTGGGCTCAGAAGTCCCAAAGTTGTCATCTTAGCAACAGGCTCAATGAAATGCAATGGCATCAACAGAGTTTTTAGGATGAAGTTTGCCTTATCTTTATTGTTTCTAAAGACAAATGCCTGAAAGGCACTGGAATAGGATTTTAACTTCTGGACTCTATGGAGAGCAAGTGACTAAGGTACCTGTGGACAGAAGGGACTGCCAAAGACTAATGCAAGAGTTTATGCCAGATGAGCAGAGCAAGATAATAATACTGATCTAAGTGATAACAGGAAACTTGCACAACCCAGTTTATACCTTTCTCCTAAGTGTTGCGGGCTTTCTTGCAAATATTTTTGTTAAAAATTCTGTTTTCCTCTATGTTATTTTATGCCTGTGTTCTACCTCAGCCTCACTGAAGCAGGCACACTGCATGCAACAAGCTTAGAAACAGACATTTTTTTTTGTTTGTTTTTTTGGTTTTTTTCCTGTGGTTTACAAAAGAAATTCATTCAAAGGGAATATAGGAAGAAAATAAGAGAAAAGTAACTGAAATAATTTACCTGCATTTTCCCTCTGACATTCTAATTCCCCACGTGAAAAAATGTCTTGATTTATTTATAAAAATAGTCTCTTACATGATTATCTCCATGCAACTGATAAATTCATTTTTCCCCTCTTTAAAGCATCTTGCTGCTGAGCAGACTTTTCTTTGTTTCTGAGCTCAAATCGTCTCTTCTGTCTGCAGTCCACATCAAGTCCAATTTTCCTTCTGTTCCATCCTAACACTTTTGATGAGGATCATACTATCTTCAGAGGACCAAGCCTAACTGTGCACCTCCTTTTATAAAGTTCATATGTTCCTGCAGTTTCATCTCCTGAAGAGACACTGTTTTCTGTTATGTTCAGTTGATTATATTTTTCCTGACCACAGCTGAAATTCGTGACAGTTTTGGCAATTTCTGTCTTTGCTATAGATGAATTTTTTTTTTTTTGCTGACATACTTGGAATATATGCTTTGAAGTAAGAGGAATTGCTTCTAATCTCTTGTATTTTTTAGTTTATTACTTCTAATGGTTGTTTGAAATTGAGGCATATGTAAATCCCTTACAAGAATCATCGTCAGTATCATTAGCATTGTGTGAAAGGTTAAGTAGAGTGCAAGAATCCATAAAAGAGCACACAAAGCTGTTTCTGATCCTGTGCTGTGCAGTCTGGGGAGCAGAGGCAGCAGGACATTGGTTTGCAAGCTGTTTCACTTTCCAGCAGTTCAAAGCTAAATCAGTATGGATACAGGATCTCTGGGCTTTTTATCAGTTTAAATATTTGTAAGCAGATAACAGCAGTGGATGTGCAGCCAGAGCTTATTGTATTACACTAATACCTGTTTGCTACAGCGCTTGTGGATCATTGGAATGGAAATATAACCTAAGGAATTCAGAACTAAGAATGTATTCTAAGCATGGAACAAATCTTGCCTTGCATTCACCTCAAATTTAGGAGGAAGTCTTGTATTCTTAAATTGAAATAAAGCTCAAGTTCAGTCCATCATCATCCTAGTTATCTTTATTCTCTCTGCTTTTACAGCCCCCATAAATTATTTATTCCTTTGGGTATTCTAGAGCATCTCTTTCTCTTTACCATGTACAGTCAATAGTCATGTACATATGGTTTTAGAAATGAAGTTTCTGCAACCTGTTTCTGTTCTTTAATTCAATGAGATTCTATGTTAATACTTTTATTTTATGTAACTCCTGATGTCTTAAGAGTTTAAATTCACAACTTCCAACTGCCAGGTTAACCCAAGAGTACCATTTCTTCAGTCATTTTTTTTTTTTTTTTTCAAAATTGATTCCATTTTTCTTTTTCAAATTGCCCTCAGCTGAGTATTTCTACTTAAGAAATATGAACTGCATTTCATAGAACCATCTCTTTGGCAAAAAGGGTGGTAATTTACACCTAAACAGTTAATTGCATAATTCTTGCTTATTGTTCCCTTTGCAAGTGTTATAAACAAGAAAGTGGCAAACAGATGCAGTCACTAAATAGAATGGCTCATAAGGCGATCTCTGTACAGCACAGAATTCCTTTTCTAACATTTTCTGAGTGCTACAAAAGTAGAAGTCAGAAAGAGTTCATTGGTTTTATAAAGCCTAAGCTTAGAAAACTGAGTTACCCAGATCCCCTCTGAGGCCATTTTTCATTAATTGTGTCACAATTAGCTCAACATAAGCCATCTTAGATTTACTTTAAAGTGAGAATGGAATCTGTCAGCATAACCCACTACTGACATTCAGCACTACAAATCTTGTCTTTCTCTCCAGTGAGGTCAATCCCAAGCCTCACTCAGGTACCTCCTCCCATGAAGTGTTTTGTCTCCCTCTAATTACCAGCACAGACTGCCCAGCACCATTTATTCCAAAGTAGAATTGAACTGCCTTGTTTGTGCACCATTCATTCCAAACATCACATGTTGGCACCCTGACAAAAAATCTGACTGCAACAGTCTGGGTGATGCCCATTTAGGAGGGAAAGCTGGATTGACAGGTCTTGCTAAGTTGTGCATGCTAAAAGGTAAGGAAAAATTCATTTGAGACTAAAAGCATGATTTTTCAACATTTTTTTCTTGTACAACCTAGATGTAGATACTGTTTGTGAGAGCAGTATCTACATCAAGGTTATACAAGAAAAGAAGCTCGAGAAGAAGGCCCATGAGAAAGGTTTAACAAGGGAAGATTAAACAAGTGCAAGGTGCTGCACCTTGGTCACAGCAACCCCTGGAACTGGGAGATGAGCAGAGAGAGCTGCCCTGCTGAGAGGGGCTTGGGGGTGGGGGTGGATGAGAGGCTGGACATGACCCCAGCAGTGTGTGCTCCCAGAAACCCAGTGTGTCCTGGGCTGCATCCAAAGCAGCATTGGCAGCAGGAACAGGGAGGGGATTCTGCCCCTCTGCTCTGCTCTGGTCTGCTGGGCTCTGACCTCACCTGCAGTGCTGCATCCAGCTCTGGGGTGCGCAGCACAGGAAGGACTCTGTTGGAGTCCAGAGGAGAGTTACAAAGTTGATTAGAGGGATGGGGCACCTCTCCAGTGAGGAAAGTTTGAGAGAATTGGGATTGTTCAGCCTGGAAAAGAGAAGGCTTCAGGGTGACCTAATTGCAGCCTTCCCATACCTGAAGGAAGCTACAAGGAAGATGAAAAGTACTTCTTGCAAGGGCATGTAGTGACACAAGAAAGGGGAAGAGATTCAAGTGGAAAGAGGCTTATGTTAGAAATGAGAAATAAATTCTTTATTGTGAGGTGGTGAGGCACTGGAAGAGTTTGCCCAAGGAGATTGTGGATGCCCTGTCCCTGGAAGCTGTCAAGGCCAGGCTGGATGGGGCTTTGAGCCACCTGGTCTAGTGGAAGGTGTCCCTGCCCATGGCAGGGGGGTTGGAACTAGATGATCTTTACGGTCTCTTCCAACCCAGGACCTTCCATGTTTCTCTGATTGTTAGATCACTGTAGTTGTCCTGCTAGTTTGTGTTTGAGACCCTGACAGTCAATGGTATCTATACTGTGTATACTGCACTATATCATACTATACTGCACTGTATCTATTATCTATAAAGTTGCTTCTCAGCTCCAGGATAGTTTGTAGTAATAAAATGAAAGTTTTCCATCACTGGAATTTTATGTGATGTTACAAACACAGACAGAGAGAAATCACAGATAAAAATCTGTATCTTTCATTAAGCAGTAGCCCAGGAATTTTTAAAATCTGAAAGACGAAACTGTATATGAAATCTTCCCTTTTCTCTTATAACACTGCCTTCATGATTCAGTGCTGGACACACAAATGTCAATAATTCACTTTATTAGATGAAGAAAGTTGCCTTATGTTTCCTGTTGTTTTCTGCTTCCTACCTGTTTGTTTTATCATAGGCACATCTGATTGGAAGGTCACAACTTTCCTTGGTTATAGCATCTGGCAGGTACCTGTACCTGGTACAGGTAGATAATGTTACTCCTCTTGGTGTCTCACATCCAAGTGCTCAGTCAGTTAAACCAAGTGACTTGCTCTGGCAAATGCTCTCAATTCAAATAGTTTTGAGATGATCTGTAGACATTTCCCCAGATCCTTTTAAAGTTAGTTCACCTCAGTCCAGAAAGAAGAGTTCAGATCATAGGAGATAACCACGGCCTCAGCAAATTGAACCTTGTACAGTTTTTCATGTATATAAGAGAGAAAAAATAACCCTTAAGAGCACCACAGATTCTGGGTCCTACAGAATCTGGAGTTAAGCACAAAGAGAGGACAGAGAAGCATGACTTCTAGATCTTTTCTTGAGTACTTGACTATTTCCTGAATATTCTGATCACTATTACACAATGTGGAAGGAGGATGCTTTGGAAAAACTGTGAGTTTCCAGTTGCTGAGGATAGTCAAGCTGTTATTTCCATTTGGGCACAAAAGAAGGTTATAATATCTGCCAGCCTTCAAGAAAAGCAGTATCTGCTGGGTGATTTATCTACAAATCTATTGGCTAGAGTGACATTGAAATGTGGTGCCTTTACTGTGTTCTCCTCCATCAGGAGAGACACTAAATCTGAGTGAGCATTTCGGAGAACTTAGTAGTGTTAGGTAGAACTGCTGACCTTTAAAAAAACATTATTCACACTAGTGTTTGCAGTAGAGCTAGTGGTCTGTACAGTAAAAGGTTTGAATGATGAAAAAGCAATGTGAGGGGTTTTTTCTGCATTATTTCTGTCAGTGTGGTTCACACTGGGAAAGTACCCACATAGCAGCAGTGGCTTGAACACAGGCACTGAGCTGGCTTGACTGAATTCTTGGAGACATTAGGAAAGAAACTTGGCAAGGAGAAGACTTTGAAGTAGGGCAGCATTTATGTCTACTTGTGTCAAGGCTGCATCATGCTGCATTTCAGACATACTGTTTGTTTTGTAGTCCAGACTATTTTAACTTGTTTGTTATACTGAAGGTGAACACAATAAAACAATTATTATATAAATGTTATAAATAGTATTATTTATATTACAAGAAATCAAGGAAGGAAACTTGCTGAAAGACTGTTGCTACGTGACCGTATGGCCAGCCTTTAGGGAAGGAAAAACAACAGTCTAAACTTGCCATACCATCCTGGAAAATCTGAGCCTTAGAGTAGCTGCAGTCACTCACTAAAGAAGTAATGAAAAAGTGTGTGATTTCTGTCATCCAGCCCACAAATAATATCTGGAGACTCATCTGTATCAGCTACTCATCATTTCAGCTACCTGGACACAGGTATCAAAAGTGCTACCTACTAGTGATGAAAAATGGGCTTAAAAATGCACAGTAGAAATAACTCAACTTCTACAGGAGATGTTCTTGAATAGTTTTCTTAATCAATTGTCTTTAGAATGTTTCCTCAGTCAATAGGAATGAAACTCTTCTGAGAGCTATAATGAGATTGGCTAAAGATGCCCTGCAAATGACACCAAGAGGGATTGCAAGGGACATTGCAAGTACTCTGGCAATTTTTCTTCTTTTTATGCATCACTGTTCCTTCTCTGAATCAATTCAGAAAAATGGGAAAAAGTCCCCACAGGTTTGGACTAGCATCTAAAAATTTTTCTGCTTACATCTGAGCACTGTGGAAAGGTGACATGCTGTGTCACAGCTTAATTGTGGGCAGGCCTATGAACCCAACAGCTTGAAAGAGCAGCCTGATCCAGCATGCTTTCCTTTTGCTGCTATATGCTGCAGATTTGCTGCTGCCCAGCCTGTGGGCAGCTGGACTGGGGTCAGAGCACAAGAGCTGCCCTCATTGTGGTCACTTTAGTTACAGTTTTGTCCATTTGGGGAGGAGATCCAGCTGGTAGTGGAATATCTACTAAAATGCTACTTCATTTTTCTGCACTTAGAAAACCATGAACCAGTGAAATGTTCCAAGCAGTCTTAGCAACAGCACTATCAAAACCCAAAGTATCTCACTGTTCCATATTTGTAGTTGTTATAGGTTGTCTTGCTTCAACATGATGACCTGGAATGCTCTGGATGTTTTAAACCCCTCATTCCTATGAATCAGGACACACAGCCTCATTTACCTTCACAGAAGGAATGTGAGATTGCTGTTGTTGAGATTGCTGTTTGTACAATTGAGATTGTACTGCAACTCCTCATAGAGCTGTCAAAGTCCAAACTTCCATAATGTTTCCTTTTGCACTTCTGTGATGTCAGAATTGCTGCCTCTGTGAGTGCCTGTTCTGAAAACCAGCACAGCAGTGGAGCTGAAAACTTCTTAAAGAGCTCAATTCTGTATGGGATCCTATGCTGATGGGCTAGCAGTGTGCAAGTCATCTGTGGAGAGTACATCTGATGGCAGTGTGCACATTTGTATTCATATTTAACCAGAGGTTTGCTTTCAAGGATGTGAAAGCCATATAGATGTAAATCATGGACTCCTGCCAGTAAACCTGAGCAGTTAGAAGGCTGAAAGCAATGGGGACTAAACAGGGGGAGCAGCACTGCTGGGTTTTGCCACAGCTCACATGAGGGGTTCTGCTGGCATATAGGCTTGGTCCCACAGCCCTTCTCCCTTTCACTCACATGATGCAAAGGCCATGTAGAGCAGGAGTTTGGGAAAAGTCCAGCCTAAGCATCTCAAATGCTGACAGATTCCTCACATTTTCTTCATCTCTTATGATAGGGCTTGTATTTTGTCCTAATATTCTGTGCATTTTCAAGTAATTTTTTTTTTTATCTCCTTTGCCTGTGGGATGCTTTCCCAAGATGAAATTTACTTGATTTTAAACAAACTCTCTTTTGAAACCATAGTGAGAATCAAATGAAAATTAATTACACTAATCTACATCAGATCAGGAAAAAGGGGCTGAACCTGATGCTAAAACTCTAGCAGGGTGTAGGGATTGTTAATAAAGTATTACTTTAATTCTCTTAAAAACCCAAACCTCCCATTCAGCAAATATGACTAGAAGTCTGCCCTTGAGGATCAAAATCTGTGTATAATTTTATAAAGATATTATGCTTGAAAAAAATGTATTTGTTAGGACCACATTTGTGTAGTGACATACAATTAGGTGCATAGGAAGAAAGAAAATCATGTTAAAATCACACTCATGGTCTCTGCTCAGTATTGTAGGTACTGTCTCTGATCTGAGTCCATGCAGAGCTTTGCTTTCGAAGGATTTTTGTATGAAACTGTGATTGGCTGAGGACTGGGTGGGACAGTTCATGTATTACACTGTACAAACAGGATGAAAATATTCTGGTCAGGAATCTTTTTCGGTTATTTTAAATTATTGCTTACTCTCCGCTTGAAAAGGGATGGTGCATCTCACTGCTGATTTACACATAAATCTTTCAGCAAAAAAGAGCTCCTTCCTCCTCTGCATTGTGTGTTCAATAAAGCAGTCACTTCCTGTCCCAGGTACTTGGAGAACTTTCTTGCACTACCTCACAAATTAAACCCCTTTATTTTTCTAAACATTTTAGTGTGATTTTCTGGTTAAAAGCACAAATAGTAGCATATGAAAAACTATATTTTTTTTCTAAATTGAAAATCCTTATGCAAGGGCAGCTATTGTTTTATGGAAATATTAAAATAAGGTGTTTCTAAAACAGGAATTTAACAAGTGATTATGTGTATGTCCACACCCATTTCTGTGCCTGGAAAGGGCTGAAATCTCAACCTAAAGAGCATTCATTGAAAGTAAGTAATTGTGGTAGATGTGTGAAATATGATACACTAGAAATCTGCCTTCTTGGGTCAAAGAATTAGTATGGACGAAAGAAAATGTACTGAATCTTGCTTTAGCAGCTAAATGACCTGTCTGAAGTTCTTTTAGTTCCTACCTACACATTCCAGAGACACAAAGTATCACCCTAAATACCTAAAATGTTCCAGTACACAATCATTGGATGGGTTAAGATGACAAAAATGAAAAAACAAACATTCAAGCAATAATTTAAAAAAAAACTTTTCTCTAGTCCAAGTAGTGTTCTGAATATATAACTAACTAATGTTTGTCTCATTTAGGTTCCTAATTGTATTATTTTGGTTTCCCATATGGTATTTGCATGCTCTACTTTCAAAATATTTGTTTAAATTTAACACACAGTTGGTGACTCAGTGTCAAAAATTAGTTCCTTTCCTTTGAACTCCGTCTGTGTTTAATTTGTATTCATCCCATGAAGATGCTGGTTTAGTCTGTAGTGTGGTGAAACAAGTGGGCTCAAAGCTAAGCTGTTCCTAAGAGAATCCTGGGGAGCTGGTAATATTCTAGGAAAAAAAGAGGAAAAGATTTAAAAACCCACAAGTTTAAAGATCTTAGGCAGATGTAAAGGAATCTCCGTTGATCTAGGGTCTGGTTAGTCTTCCAGTAAATGTGACCAGGAAAGTTGCCTCTAAATAAATGTGTGCTTATATTTTTGCTATATATACTGCTCATCCTGCTTTGAAAATAAGGATGCTCATGTGTTTTGGCTAATTGTGGCTGAGTAGAAAACAACTGATGTGAAGCACTGTGCTTCAGAGCCTTGCTTCAGAGTGGGATTTGAAAGCTTCACCCCACAGTAGACAGGGAATTCAAATGGATTTGGCCCTTTTGCAATTTTGAATTACTCTGTGGTGAAGGACATGTTCATTTTTATTTGGGATGAATAAACATGTTAATTCTGGGGATATTCAATTCAGTACAAAGTTTAGTTAATAACCATAGTAATAGTGGAATGATGTCATATTTCAGAAAACAGTAAATTTCACAGGAAGTAGGTTGTTCCCTGGAAATTGCGAATGTTCAGGGATAAAAAAAGCCAAACATGTAACATTACATTAACTATTATGTATCTTAGAGAAATGAAGGGTAATGAAATTACAAATGCTTCATTAGAAGAAAAATATATGAAATATACAATTTTTTTAAAAAATAAAATTATCAGTGATCCAGTCATTTAACCTCTAGAGTGCTTTTGATACCTCACTTTAAAAAACATTGTTAATATATCCTTAGGGAGAGGAGGAAGTAGGATCACCTCTCTTAATTGGAAAGCCACAGACATTTGACTGATCTGAAGGTGAAAGCCTAATCTATACCTTTAAAGAATATTCTCTCTTTATAGATAAATTTAATTAAAAGTATGCCTGTGAAATCTCTGCATTTTCTTATTTTATCTTTAAATAGCTGTATCTTGCTTGCATTTTCTCCACAGAAGACACAAATTATAAAGTACAACTTTTTTCATGAGATATCTGGCCAGTTTGGCTCATTTCAGATTCTTTAGCAGTGTATTTTTTATATTTTTCCTTTATGAGAGGAAAAATATTAATCACTTAGAGAAGAATGGAAGTGATTCATTGCCCCAGAAAAAAAATCTACTATAAACTATGGTAGAATTTTTAATTCTATATTATTTCAACAGCTTTGAAATGAGTCATTTTATAGAATTACTTAATGGTTTGTTTTTATCTCTACCAGTATCAAGTTTTTAGCATGCTTGAGTTTAGTAAAGCCTCTGTTACTGTTCTGTGAAGGGAAAAAAAAAGAAAAATAAAGCTGTTTGTTCTCAAGATGTCTAAAAAATTGGTGCACAGTCAAACAAGAACAGTTACTATAAGAAAAGTGGAATTATCCCTTTAGTGAAATGCTCAGTTTGTCTTCATGGAGGAAGCTGTGACAGCAAGGAGATTTTCATATTACCCAGGAGGTTTTCTAAATGTGACAACTGAGTAATGAGCAGGAATTTCAAAGGGAAACTCTTTTTGTTAAGTTCAAACAAAGTTTACTTGACCTTAAGATTAGTAAAATTGAACCTTGTATTATTTTTATAACACATTTACAAAGCAACTTGCTTTGTGGCTGCAAGACAGGGTTGTCCCTGGTACATTAGTTTCACTTTTATCCTGCTTGAGCCATCTTAACTATTTTTACTGCCCGTGGCACCTTGGGAATGGAATGAAATAGCATGGGAAGAAGAACCTCCTTCTCATAGCATCAGCAGTCTTTTTCTTTTATTTTTTTTTAATTAAAATTAATTCTAGATTTGAAGTGAACCAAATGTGTCAATGTGGTTCCTTCATGTTCAGGAGTGCTCTCTAGCCTGTGGGTGATGTTGCCATAGCCCTTCTGCAGAGGGGAACAGCCCAGCAGGAGCTGCTTCAGAAAGGGATTTTCACATGCACATGAGGGATTTTCAGAGTGCTGGAATGAGACTGGAAGACCACTGAGAGACAGCAAAGCTTCAGTGTAGCCTTTCTTTGGAAGGCGGAGAGGAGGGAGGAATTACATTATTTGATTTCTTAACATTACCTTTGTGATCTAGAAGATGCATTCTTGTTCTCTTTTCCTTACACAAAGTTGCAATATGTCTAGAAATTAGAACAGCCGTAATGGGGAACTACTAGCAAATAAATGCTGTAAGTAGAAAGAGTGAGCATACTTCAGAAGATAAAATAGAAACTCCACAGATGCATTCATAACCAGCCTTCACATTTCCTTGTTCTGCCCTTTAGAGAGGCCACTAAAACGTGAGAGTGAAGGTCACATGCAAGAGTATTAGCAGTTCCTAATCTCTCTCCTAATTCACAGAAATCCCAAATAACAAATCAAGGAGCTAATTAAAGACACCATTGCAATTCCAGTGAGGCTTTGTGCTGCAAGTAACTCAAAAATTGTATAATGAGCCTCCATTATCTTTCAGTGATTTCAGAACAAAAGTTCTGGAAACACTGAGAACAAAAGATAACCCAAAAGAAAAACTTCCTCTTGTGAAGTCTCTCTCTGCAGTGCAAGTCTGTGTTTTAAAAATGAGCTTTTAAAGCTCATATGTACTTTGGGTGTTTGTTAGTTCTTCCCAATAGCTATACATCATGCCAATATAACAGGCATGAAAACTGAGCAAAGTCTTTGTTTCCCACCTATCTTCCCACTCCAAGGTTTTTGTCCTGCTGGATACATCCCTGCACACCTGTGCAGGTCTGCCTTGGTAGCCTGTGGTCTCTCCACCACTACATGGTGCTCTGATAGCATCTCAGAAGTTCAGTGTCAGATCTGGAGGGCTCCAGTTTGTGAGCCTTCTTCAAGAGCCATTCATGCTTTAAGAAGCAACTTAAAATTATAAGAAAAAGCATACTTCATGTGCAAGAAATGAGAGTAGGACAACATAAATTTAGATGGGTGGTTGACTTCATATGAATGGAGAAGATAATCTTCTACTATGGCCAAAGGTGGTCTTGCCAGTAGTCAGTGAAGCCTTAATTGTTTATGTAGTGAATTAAACCAGCAGAGCCACGACCCAAAATCTGTGACCACGTGTTTCCTTAAAAGAATGTTTACAATCCATGAATCCTGCATAGGCTCAACCCTGTGATTATGTTATGTCCTGCATATTCAGTGCCCTCTTGGAAATTTTAGAAAAGCATCAGCTATGACTATTTCAACAGACAAGTGACATAAAAAGAATAAAAATACTTTTCTACTGTTGGAGGCTGATTCTCCCCAAATAAAGACCTTCCATTGGGGTTAAACCAAATCATCATCACTATGAGATGCATATAAATGCTTTTTAGTAGATGACTCTGGGAAGTGAAATTCAAGCCTACCCAGGTTACCAAAAAATAATGGATTCAGTACAGACCTTGGGTTTGTGGCTATAGTCTTTCTGCTGCCACATCTCTTACTCGCTGTTTCCAAAAAATTTCCTTCTCTGTCGCAAAGTCTTTTGGCCCATCCGTTCTTCTGCCCTTTAATTGTGCCACCTGCCTGTTTTACCCAAGTGACTGAAGAACATTTTAATTTAAACAAAGGACTCTTTGTCTGACTCTTTGTTCTAACCTAGGATTTTACTTCATCTAATTATTTTGTATGAGGTTAACTCAACAGCTTAACTCTATCAGTGAATCATTTAAGACAACCAAACCAAACAACCCAGAACAAACAAACAGAAACCTAAACAAGAAAAATAACAAAAACAACAACAACACCAAAAAAAACCACCAAAAAACTCCAAAGCATTAGCAAACAAGAAGCCACCTCTCCGTAACGGGTATTTTTTGAACCTGGATTACATCAGTTATTAAATGCATTTTGTGGCCCATATGCAGTTCAGTAGTGATGAATTTGAGGAGTTGCAATAAAGGCTTAGAATATTTTTCACATTAGCTTCTCTGACAAAGAAAATATTTCATGCAAGCCTGAGTCTGAAAGCTACCTGCTTTTCCTGATTATCTCAACTTGTCTAAGAGAAGATTAGAAAATAAATAGATTACCTATGCCTTCAGGCTGTTTCTTTTCTATACTTACACCATCAAAGCTGCAGAAAAGCTATGTTAACAAAAATTTAAACTTTTTTCAAATTAATTTTTATATTAATAGTAATTTTAATAGCAAAAGACCCACATTTGATGAAGAAAAAGCTGGATATTTTATAAATTATTTTTTATTTTGTATCAGGTATAGTCACTATTTTATTTTTACAGGTGACTTAAAATTCACAGATCCAAAATTGTTGTGCTTACCTTCAGTAGTACCTTTCCCACTATTGATATGCATGTAAAAATGTATGCAAGTTTACTAAACACCTCCTGCAAGCTGTTTCAAAACACCTTGTGCTTGCCCATAATCTGTACTTGTATTTCTCATCTCAAATAAAATCCTAGGAGGCTGGAGCTCCAATCCCATATTATGAACACCTCACTTAGTAATGGGTACATCACGTGCAGCTTCCTGCAGATTAGCATTGATTCAATTCTTAGTGTAAGGTTAGTAATATGAAATTAGTTTTCCTGTCAGCAGTCACTAATCCAATTCTGCTATTGATGCATTTTTGTCTGTCTGCCCTATGATTTTTAGGCTTTCTTTTTTTTCTTTTAGAAAGAGAAGCAGAGCAAGTACAGCAGGGCTGAGTTTAGTGGGGAGGGGGCAAAATTTGGGTGGTAGCTGGGCAGTCTGCAGCAGCCAGGTGGTGAGGAGGGGAGCAGCTGGGGCTCTTTGCTGGGGCTCCCCTGTGGAGGCTGTTTCCCCTTTCCCCCCTCATGCTGCAGCTGTCTCTGTCTGGCAGATTATCTGGTATGCAGATATGTATAAACTGAAACTCATTTCCAAGTCCCTTAAAAGACTATGCAAAGGTAAATTCAATTATTTTCCTATCACAATGCTTTAAAGAAACAATGAAAATTATTGTATGCTTGTTTTAATTGCTCTTGTTAGTTGTAAAATTAGCTTAGATACTGAGTTATTCCACATTAGGCTAGTACTTTTAGCAATGAAAAATTTTGAAAATCCCAATAAAATTTATTGGGATTTTTGGTTTAGGTTTTTTTTACTTTGTCCTCAGTGATTTCCACCAATGCTGTTACTCTAAGTAATTTTACTTTTTTCCTTTCCTGTTTCATTGTTCTTTCTTTTGAATATATTCAAATATATTTGTCAATAATGTTTGTCTGGTAAGACAGTTCATATTAAAATATACTAGAATATCTAAAATTTTATGTGATTGAACACCAGACCAAAGACAGTAACAGCTACTATGTAAAAGGCAGAAAACCCTGTTCTGAAGAATACAGAGGGCTTTGAATTATGGTTTGGTTTTCTATCAGAATTCACTGTCTAAATTCTTCATACTTCCCAGTAAATATAAAATCTTGTGTGAAATTATCAGCATTATCATCTGACATTTTGATAGATTCTCTAATGTTTACAATTTAGCATGTAATGCAAATATCAAAAACAGATACAATGCCAAATTGAGAATCACTAAATTTTATTTGGGATAAGTTATAACTGCATATATTATTACTTTCAGTGCATCTTAAAAAAAACCCAATAATAATGTTGGTAACATTGAAATGAATTTTTAAAAATTGGCAGCTCCTTTAGATTTCACAGATTTCTATTATATCATTTGACAGATTTTTTTTTTAGTTAAAGAAAATTATTTCTTTAGCATTTCTAACTATTATTTTTGCTTGAAGCTTTGTAACCTCTTGTACCTTCTTTTACAGTGCCACATTCACACAGTGCCACATTTACCCTGTACACGTGTGTCTTATGTATCAGTGGATTTAGATTCAGGATGCTGCCATCTCTTACTTTGCATAACTGTTTTTCAAATCACATCTGTCAGATATGCAAAATTAGGGAGGTGTCCCTTCACACAAATGTATGCCTTACCTCAACTCTATGCAGAGATATTACAGAAAATATGAAACTTCAGGAGGAACAATGAGAGAGAAAACAGTTTAACTTTCTCACAGCTGTGGTTTATTGGAGACTTCTTAAGTATTGCAAAATGTGAACTTGTATTTTTATTTTAATATTGTATCTTTCATGAGACAATACATCAAAGGACTCACTGAACCGATTGACTTGAACAGGAGCTTTTTCATTTTGCTACTTTCTTGTGGCAAATTTGCTTTATGCTTTAGAAAGAGCAGAGAGAAACCATTCTTTATTAAAAGAGGTGTTTGTGTGTTACTGCATGCTGGAGAAATCCACAGTAAGGAGAGAAGCTAAGCCAAGACAGGTTGTTTGGATATGTGTGATGATGAGGGACATGCTTCATCCATGAAGTGAGGAGAAGGGAGGGAGCTCCCAGTGCAGGAGGTGGGATGCAGGAGCTGTCCCTCAGCTGGCTGCAGTGGTACAGCAGCCCAAGACCAAGGGAGCAGAAATAAATGCCTCTGCATGCTTCCTGAAGAATGCATGCCCAAAGGGAAGTCAGATGGTTTTTGAGTGCCCTTTTTCTTCATCCCTGTGGGGAAAAGAGGCCAATGAGTCCGTCCCTGGTAGAAAAATATATTGTGAGCTGTATGAGAGAGAACACAGGGGATAGATCTGACTCAAAACCAACTACAGAAAAGTATACTTAAACAGTATGAAATCTTGGAATACCATCCTTAAATCCACAGTTAAAGGAGAATTGGGGATCTATTAGCTTTAGCTTTGTCTGTCTCTTTGGCAGATTGCAGACCAGCCCTAACCATATAAGGGCTTAAAAATAAAAATAGATTGCAACTGGCTTATGTCCAAAGCCTTTCTTTCTGAAAATGCAAAAAATAATCAGATCCTTGAAACATTCCTGTGATAGCTAGGTATATGCATAAATTATTATCTGTGTTTTCATACCTTTCTTTCTCATTTTATGATTGTCATTCAGTGATAGTAAATTCAGAGAGTTAATAGAACCTCTCTAATATCTTTCTCAAGCTATTTTATAGGTGTTAGGATTCTTGCCACTGTGTATATGTTTTACTGACCTTTTTTTAATTGTCCTGGCATTTCCACTGCAGCATTTGAAAATTGCCCTTAGTTTATTTGCTGAGTTGCCAATGCTTGTATTACATTTGCAACCTACAGAGAAGTGCAGTAATACTTGCTGATAATATCACACATTATTCTTGGCTGTACTTTGGCTCAAAGATGAGTGTGGGAGGAGGGGCTGTGTGTCTTTCCTCTAGCTTCTGTGTTCTGTTTTTTTCCTAAATAAAATAATTTCACTGAGATACAGTGTCTCCACTCACAGGCAAGTTTAAAAGCTCATCTTGTAGGTGTTACGTTTATGGGAATTGTACACTTTCTTCTTGTCTTTAATTCGACACTATTTTAGTGTGTTATAGCATATTTTACCATGATCCAGAGTGGATTTTTGCATGCTTTTTAGTGGAATTTATTGATCAAAATCACAGGAATTCAGGGGGATAGCCAACCAAATCACAAATGTACTTTCTGAGAGGAAGATAAGATCTGCAAGCATTTGACAGGTGTAAGCATTAAAATAACTGATTAAAATACTCCAGATGGATGTGGCTAGATGCAATGGAATAGACAAAAAGGATTTGAATTTGACAGGGAAATGAAGTCTTTTAGCTGTGGGATCTTCAAGGTGTTCAACTGTCTGCTTAAACAAATAATAAAAGCTTTATCATAAAACTTTGAAATAATAGTAGAGGATGTGAGAGGATTCATTTTATTTAGCCAGAGGGGGAATGAGGTGATTTTCTGATAATATTATATCTCTGATTAGGTAACTCCTAAGTAATCAGAATATGATTTTTCTTATGGGAGTTCATGACCTGTGTCTAGAAGTGCTAGAGAAGCCCTGTGAGTTTGGAGAAGTCAGATTAAAGGAGGTGCAGATCTAAATCATGTAGGCATGAAAAGGATTCAGAACCCAGTTCCTCCTGTACTTGAATCAGCACCAGGACACTGTGCAAAATCAAGCTGAATAGCTGTTACCTTGATTCACCTAATAAAGCCTGGATCTTCATGTTGTGTAAGGAGAGATACAGGCACTCATTATCCATAGAAATATATTACTGGGTCTACAGACATGTTTGAAGTTAAAAGCCAAGAGAACTCTGAGAGAGGGCAGTTGTACATTCATTTAAGGCTGGACAGAAATTGAGGTTGAGAGAGCTGACTCATGAGCTAATAACCTCTTGTTCATTTTCTAGACCTAAAGCATTTTAATTTCTTGCGATTGTTATATTCTGTCCTCACTTATTCTGATACGAAGCAATGAAGAGTTGACAATTTTCTCTTTTCTGAGAAAAAAAAAAGGGAAGCAATAATGACAGATTACATTTTTAGTTAGAAGTAGGCACTTCTAATATATTTAACATTACACCTGCAGAAATACTATTGTATTAACTCTGGAAACTTGGTCTTATTGGCAAAGCATGCCTTCCTACATCATATTAAGCTAGTGAGACAGCTTTTCCACTGCAGCAGATTTCTGAGATTTTTCAGGTCTCTGTATGAAAATTTATTCTGACAGCTCCATGTTTGGTCCATCACATTTGCTATCTGTTCTCGAGTTGCTAAGCAAGTTTTTTTGCATTACCTCCCCCATTTTTTTAAATTAACGCTTTTGGTTCTTCAAGACTTCAGGGTTTTAATGCTTTTTGGTCACTTTTCACACTATCTCTGCACAAAGAAATATTAAAAATACAAAGCAATGTTTAATGCTTTACTGTTGTCTTCCTTGAAGTTATGCTCAGCATAGCAGCAAATAATACCAAATGGAAATGAGTCAGCTATCATATATGGGTCTGATTTTAAATTTCTGGAGAATTTGGATCTGGTGCCACATGGTAAATACATGCTTCATTTGTAGCTGTATGCTACCCAAGTTAACAAAGAGAGAATATGGCATACATATTAGCAGGAAAAAGAAAAAAAAATATATAGGAAGTGATATATGTGTTCAGATTGAGATTCTTGAAGATACAGATTCTGATGTTTGTCCTATAGTGGATACGTTTTTAACACTTCTTTGCAATCAGAGTTTAGAGTCTTATTTCTCCTGCTTGCCATGTAACAGTGTCTCTTTTTAATAGATAATAATTTTTCATTAAATGTGTAGGCATTTCCTACCTCTGAGGTCTTCTCTTCCATATCAAATGTGAACTAAATTAGTATTTGGAGAGGAGGACAGAGGAGGACAGAAAGTACAAGGACGACAGAAAAAGCACATACACATATAGTTTTATGCCTAAGCCATGTCTGTCAAAGAAGCAAGGCCAGAAACTGCACTTCAAAAAAAAAAAAAAAAAGCCAAAAAAAACCACAACACCCCAAAAAACCAAACCCAGTTCTTAAATGCCTTTGGTCCTTCCAAATCCAGGCCTGTTTTGAATGTATTTATTCTCCCTGTGTTCTAAAGAAGGCAATGAAGAGACTAAGAAAACCCAGAATCCTACCTAACAAAAAAAAAAAAAAAAAAATGAATGTCATATGGGTTTATACCTGAGGCCAAAGCACCTTGAGAAATTGGAGACAGCACCTAAATGATGCAGGCATTATTTTGCCCTGACTGCAGAGTTACATAAATTATTTAGCTCAGATATAACTGGAAAACAAGTACAGGGAGCTCAAATTTTATAAATCTATTTTCAATCTAAAACCACTGATTGTCCCTATTAAGTGAAGTCCAGAAATAAGAATAATTATAGGAATGATATGATGCCTTTATCTGTCTAGTCAATTAAAGCATTGTTTCATACAGGCTTTGGCCTCAGACCTGCACCCATTGTCCATGTGGTGTAGCTGTAATGCAGAGCAGAGGTGCAGCCAGCCACCTCCTTCAGCTGGAAATTCAGGGCTCTTTACATCCACTGATCCCTGTTATTAGTTCTGCTCCATTCTCTGAAATGTATTTGTCACCCAGGTTCCTCACAGTTCTGTACACACATCTCTGCCACAGGGCAGAAGAGGGCTGGTAGTGAGGTTTCTTGAAGTCAAATCTTCTGTTGGCTTTCGCTAGTTACTCCTAAGGAAAAAAAAAAAAAAAAGACCTTAGGAATTAGGCAAACTTGCATCTCAATTTTATCAAAGTTGAGAGGGAGACTTGCTCCCTCAATTTAATGCTGGCTTTCTACCACAAAAATTCTGAGTTTGGGGAATTAAGACAATCATTTTGAGTAAAGACAGCCTGATATTTCACATTAGACTTGACGGTCCTTCGCAGAAGTCATGTTGCTACCTGCTAACATGAATGCTTGTTGGTGGATACTGATGATGTTCCCAATTGTCTCTGAGAAGTCCTGTGTTAGTCTAATCTACAATTTCCCAGAGATACAAACAGCAGTACCTTTGAACATGTGTTTTTTTTCCAGGACACAGTCCATCTGGGAAGGGTTTTTTTTGGATTCCTTTACCTGGGTTTGAGTAGGATCATCAAGACCTACCTTAGAAAGTCTTCCTGCCCCATTGGTGCCCCACTTCTTACATGGCTGAAGTTTCTTGCAGTGCAGGGGTGCAGGATACACACTGGTCAAGAGCTCCTGAGGGCTGGTAGGGTGTGAGTTTCAGCTGTTAAACCTTACAGAGTTCAGATCTTAAAGTAGCAATCATAGAATCTTAGAATGGCTTGAGTTGGAAGGGACCTTGATCATCTAGTTCCAACCCCCTGCTGTGGACAGGAACATCTTTCACTAGACCAGGTTGTTCAGAACTCTATCCAACTTGAGTTTAAACACTTCCAAGGGTGGGACACCCACAAGTTCTCTGGGTAGTCAGTTGCAGTGCCTCACCACCTTTACAATAAAGAATTTCTTTATAATGGCATCGAAACCAACTCTCTCTCAGTTTGAAGCCAATCCCCCTTTGTCCTCTCTCTACACTTCTTGTAAAAAGTCTCTCTCCATCTTCATAGAGGCACCCTTCTGTTATTGGAACACCACAATTAGGTCACCCCAAAGCTGCCTCTTTTCCAGGCTGAACAATCCCAATTCTCTCAGACTTTCCTCATAGGAGAGGTGCTTCATGTTTCACGCCTACTTCCTTTTTCTTTTTCGCCTCCTCTTTGAAAATTCAAGCTTTCAGCCAGGGGGCATCAGGGGTCCCATGAGTGCTGTCTTGTTTTCTCAAAAGAACTAAGAATAAGACAAATTTTATTTCTGGGAAAGTGATATTTTGATATTTGGCTTCCAGACCTAAAATCCAATCTTGTATTTAATTTTTTTTTTTTGCTCAGTATTAATGTGGCTGTACTGTAACACAGAATTTTAGTGACCAATAAAATATATATAAAGTAGAGATTTAGCATATCTTATACTTTACCACATACACTACTTTAGCTGAATGAAAGTTTGATCAAAATTAAATGCTGTATATTGGAACCAAATTGTTTTGAAATGTTCCCAAAGATGTAATCAAAGCAAAATATTACCGATATTTCAAGTCTGACATAACATTTTCTAATGAAAAATCTTCCATCAATTCTTTTTTCTCTAACAGTGTCTGTCTATTAAAAAATGTTTCTTGCAGGGAGAGCATGACATTTGATTCATATAATTAATACTGATTTCCAGGAGATACATTAATTGAAGTTATCTCTCAGTATTGTATGACACCTCCACTGTGATTTGGACAATGTAGTGTTGCTTCTGTCACTGCAAAGCCTTGCAGTAGTTGTACCTGCACACAAATGGCAAGGGAGGAGCTCTTTAGCTAATACAAAGGGAACACAATTGCAGAAAAGTTCTCTGAGAAGAAGTAGCCATTTTCTCTTGTTCACCAAACCCAAGCTTCAGGCCATCAGCTGTGCTTCTCATATGGGGCTTTTCCTCTTGCTGAGGATTGAATGAAAATAGGGGGTGCAGGGCTTTTCTGTCATAGAATTTCAGCTGTGAATATCAATTTTTCAGGCTCTTGCACACGGTTTTGTATGCAGACCAATAGTCTTTACTGGCTGTATTTCAAATAGATATAAATTGATGTGCTGAAGGGGAATGGGAAAGGTAAAGGGTCAGGTAACCCAACAGAATTGTTGCTTTTTCCCTTGCCAGTTTCTAGCAAAGTCTGGTGGGCATTTTTGCCAGGAGCTGTTCTACATGAAGCAGAGTGCTGGCCCTGACTCTATGGAGCAAACCAGGCAGAGCAAACCACTTTTGTAGCTGGCAGATCTGATGGCAAGCCACAGCTGGTTTTAGACAGACTGGGAAAATGGCAGCAGCTTCTGCAAAAATGCAGAAGCATCACAAATGTGTGAACTTGGCTGCATCAAAGTTTACTTGTGGTCTAGATACAAGTCAGAGCTCTCCATCTGAGTAATTCTGAGTTAAGAGAGGATTCAGGGATTCTTCCCTCTATTACTACCTTTGATACCAACCATCTCAGAGGGAAAATAATTTGCAACTCTCCTTTTCACAAAAGGCACTCTTTAAAAGGAACCTCAACATTTGTAAAAAGGCAGTCCTGGAGGCTATTGACTGTTCAAATAAACAGTGGGATTTCTCTTTCTCACTTGGTTCTCTTTACTACCTTATAATTTAGTGTCAGTATTTGCAACATTTTTGGCATTTCCCCCTTTTTTCTCTGAATTCCTTTACACACAAACTTGCACAAATATCTCTGTGACTGGTATCCTGTCCTAATGTTGTCTGCTTGATGCTGCATTGAGACAAGATGATAGAGGTCATGCTCATGTCCCTAGATGTAGCCAAAGGTATATAATATTTTTGGTATTTCTGTCATTTTCGTTTGGTTTAGGGGGTTTTTGTTGGTTTTTTTTTTTCTGTTTGTTTGTTTGTTTGTTTTTTGGTTTACTGTCAGTGTCAACCCTGAGTGGAAATTGCCCAATATCTCAAATGGTTAAATACCCTCAAAAGGATTTATAGCTTTAAATGAAGTGTAACATCTTTCCCTGTGGCTGTGGAATTAACTGAGTTCCAAGCTATTAAGGTTTCAAAACTTTTTTAAAGTATGAGATGAATATGCTTCAAGCTCACTAGACCTTTCTCATTTCACTAGATGGTGACATTTTACAAATTGTCAGATTCATCTTTGTTTACTAGCAGAGGATGAAGTTATAGCCACTTTAGTTTGACTCATCAGTTTTATAGCCCCTTTTTATGTCTGAAATTCTGGAGACTAAGGAAAGGGGTCTGAGAAAGGAATGGTTTCCAACATTCTTTTCAATAGTTATTTAATTGGTTTTCTCAGAGGGGAAATAGTCAGCTGGTCATATGACCTAAGGAAAAGAAATATCCAGGTGTATTGGTGCCTCTATCCTACCCTTGTATGTTTTGCTGTGAATTCATACACATTAAGCCATGCTTTGGTCTGTAAGCTGCAGTATTATGCATGCAAATAAGGATGATGATATATGCATGCTGCAAAAGCTCAGCTCCTGGTCATTCTTGTATTTAGCAAGAGAGACAGCTACAGGGAAACCCCTGACAGGAAATGTTAAATACAATACTGTATTTCTTCCTGCATTTTATCCTTGGCTATCAAAGAGAACCACTGCATGTCATTAAACAGTTGATGTGTTCATTTCACAGAACAGAAATTTATGGTAGCAGAGACCATGTCAGAATGAGGGCACATGGCTGTCCCTGGAGAAGGTTCCCCCATATGCTCACATGCTGTGGACATGGCTGCCTGTACAAGCATCACCAGACAAAAATTTGACTGATTATTGACTCCTTTTCCTATTGCACTAACAGGACTTTTTCACTCTCTGACTATCTGGGAACAAAAATCCTATTTAAATTCTCCTACATTGCTATATTATTTGTAAACAGAACAGTAATTTTAACGGATGGCCTAGCTAACTTTTGGGTTTTTTCTTTCAACTCCAGGGCATTTAATGCATCTTTTAATCTTGAAAGAGCACATCGTTGCACAGATTCATGGTAGGCAATTGATGCTTCTTCACTCTGAAGAAGTTACGGCTCTTTAACTAAGACTATAAATCTAGTGAAATGTATATCAAGAGACTCAAGTGAAATGTACTGTGCAAAAAGGGTAGCAACATATTAAGTCAAATTTTCAGTTGGTCTTGGAATGTATAATGGAGAGGAGATTTAAGCATATTTTGATCTTTGTATGGTTATAGTGGAATGCCACTGTAAATCCCTTGACATGTTTTTTATAACATTGTGCTATGCATTTTCCCCTTTAGGGGAGGGGGAACGAGATACCTGCTGCTATGTTCATGGCAGAAATCCTTACTGATAGTCCTTAGTCACAGTGCTGGGCTGATGGTTGGATTTCCCTTTGTGGTTTCTTGCAGCTTGTTGCCTGCAAGAAGAGACCGACTCCCACCTGGCTACAGCCTCCTTTCAGGCAGTTTTAGAGAACAATAAGGTCCCCCTGAGCCTCTATTTCTCCAGGCTAAATACCCCCAGCTCCCCTGGCTGCTCCGCACAGGACTTGTGGTCCAGACCCTTCACCAGCTCCCTTGCCCTTCTCTGGACTCACACCAGCACCTCAAAGCCCTTCTTGTAGTCAGGTGCTCAGAACTGGACACGGGACTCCAGATGTGGCCTCACAACAGGTGTTTTGCTCAACAAAAAAAGTGCAGCTACTTCGTCTATGGGATAAGTATAATCCTACTTCAGTTTAGAACATATTTCCTGTCTTTAATATCACATCTTTTCTTGACCATCCTCTCAATTTCTTTTCTACTTTATTTCTACTTTGGAAATTATACTTTGCCATTTTACTCATTTTTTTAATCTCTGGCACACAGTGTGTACTTATCATCTTCCACACATCATCACATAGCTCCAGCACACTTTCATTTTCCCTTCTTCCCAACCGTACCACACTTCTGCAACTGTGCCAACACTGATGTCTTTGGGCAAAGCATCCCCCTTTATGACATCAAAATGGAACTGTTCTAGCAAGAAGGGAAAGTTTTGCAGATGTAAAGTCCCTGGTATGCCTGACATCTTATAGAATAAAGTGAATGGATGAGCAATGATTAATGACATTTACTTTCTACTGTGTAGTATCAATGTTCTTTGTTAATTAAGATACTAGCTGCTCAAAGTGGAGCAATTAAGGAAATTCCTTAGCACATAAATATCTTAATGGTGTTTGTTGCTCCATTTGTATTGGTTTTCACCTTGTCCAAAAAATAAGACATTAATTGTATTCTACTTCAATTTGGACAATGTTGGATCAGAAGGATTATTTTCCCACCTGACTGAAGCTGGTGATGTCTCTGTTCTGTTATGTTATGTGGTCAACTCAGCATTTCTCATGAAAGATCTTGCTAGCTGCATCCTTTAGGTTTCCTTAAGAGAAAATAGTATGTATGGATAGAAAAATTCATAATGCTGCGACTTAAACTGCCTCATATCTTTATGAAGAAGCTGTACAAAGCCAATTATGAAAACCTGCTAGGCTCCAAGCTCATAGCAATGCCTTTTTAGTTGGGCCCAAGTTTCTCCCACGTCACCAAATTAAGCACTGATAGCCAAACCCCAAGGGTAAATCTGTGCTGTAGTCAGTAGTGTAGATCTGTGTCCTTGTTGGTGCACTGCCATAGGAGGCCCTAAACACATAACTCCCTATTCTGTTATGAAATTGTCTATATAATCATCACCAAGGGTTTAATCCACCCCTCTAAGCTACCTGGGAGCACTAACATTTCTCTATCTCAAAAGATAGAGTCTGGAAGTTGTCCAGAGGCTACAGTCATACTTGCCATATAAATGTGTAAAAAAGAGGGATTCCTACCCAAAAATATTTTTAATGCAAAACCTGTAGAAATATTTTTATTTTATGCTCTGAAGGGCATGAATTTACCAGATTTCCTAATCCTCACACTCAAATATTAAATTCCTTTAGAGGGGGATTGCTATGAACTCTTCTGCATGGTGGTATAGTGCCTCGTAGATCTAGCATCTTATTCTTGGACTTACCATAAGGTTTTTTTGGTTTTTTTTCAGGAAAGTTTCTCTCTATATCAGAGTAAGAATAAGAACATTTACTGCTTGGGAATTCTTGGGTTGGCTACCAAATAATCCACTAGATCCCTGTTTTATTTCTTGAATTAGTTTCTAATTGGCTGCAGTTCTAAAAAAATATGGTGGTCTCAATATGGTGAAACTCATCATCTGCAGGGGATGAGGGAACATGTTATCAAAAGTCTATAGATCATAGGGAAGTCAGCTGTGTTTGAAGATTTAATTTTTTTTTAAATAGACTATGCTTTTAGGTTACTTGTTGCCCAGTTTTGTCCAGCTAAGCTGCCCTCAAAGTTAAGAAAACAATGTGGCTGTTTTTTTTTTTAATCAGTATGAATCAGGAATACATTCCTACAGAGCAATAAGCATACATTGTTTACATTTATTGTTTGAATTGCATATTGCAGGTCTAGAAGACCAACCTCCCTAGTCAAAAAAGAGAATTGACAGAGAGGATCTCTTCCAGGGCTGCCTGGAGCCTTTGATCTGGTTGCACTGTAGAGGAAATATTTTGTGCTGGATGTTTGCTGCCCTGTGTTGGTTCTTGCCTCTGCCACAGGAGACCAAGGATGAAACTTTGCGATATTTCTCAGTGCATTCATAGACTGGCTCCTCTTTGTGCTGTGACTTGCAGGTGGTTAAATACCAAATCAACATTCAACCCCAGATTATATAATTGGTTAAGAAATCAGAACACAGAAAAGGGAAAAGCAATTGCAAACAAACACAAGGGGCTCTGTTTCAGAGTCTGCGATTCATGTTTCTATTGCTAAGATCAATGTAGTGCAAGGAAATTCACATTTATTTTCTCTGTACATGAGTGGTTTTGACACTTCAGCTTGCAAATGTGCATATATCAGCACCTTTATTTACTGTTAATGTCAAAACCTAGAGCCTCACAGCATCTGTGGAATGCCTCTAGAGTGCGTAGAAATAAGGCTTAAAGGAAAAATCATTCTAAATTCTTCTGTTTCTTTCAAGTGGAGCATGCAGCAATCAGACTTGTATGAATCAGATTTATATAGTGCCAGGCAGGAGGAATATCGTGCTTTCTCCAAATACTCCACTAACATATGGTATAGGAAACAACATAATTATCAGACTTGAGTAGAAACTTTACTTTTAAAAATAGTGCAGAGGCTTTCTGTTTGCATGTTTTAAGAAGTATTAGTGCTGTCAGACACTACAGAGACCATTTATGATGCCTGCCAAAGTCAGAAGATGCATTTATCAGTGCATGCAGCTTCTTAAACAGGTGCAGAAGGCAGCCAGCCTTCTGCTTATGGATCATGGCAGCTGAGGAGCTTCCTCTAAAATAAAATAAATAAAAGATAAAGTGATATGCTAAACTATTTTTTTCATAGAGAATTTCATTCTCCCCTGTTAACTTTTCAAAGGCAAAATAGAACAGGGAAAATTTAATTTATAAATGAATAATTCTTCAGCTTCATCGGGTTTTTAAACATTTAGAACAATTTAGATCAATTCTTAAATATTTTCTGACACTTTTTTTTAACCTTGGTTGTAAAAACAGTACCTTCAGCACTTAACTGCTTTTTTAACTGGCAGAAGGCATACACCATTCAGAAAATTGTAGGAAAGCTCTTGTCTGAATACTTCTAACTTCTTCCAGTACACAATATAAAAACACCAAGAACTAGAAAACTTATTTTATTCGTACCAAAAATTTAAAAAAAGTGCCAGAATAAAAGCAAGAGAAATCTGTTAAATTCACATCTTAAATCAATTGTTTGCTATTTAAATGAATGCTTGCTGACTTCTTTCAACTCAAATTCCCACAGTTTTTTTTTTAAACTGGTCTGGTTGTATAGTTGTAAACAATTTCCTTTAAACATCTGTCTAACCTGCAGTTAGGATTAGATAATTGCTTAACGCTATGGCATTTATTTATGGGATTCCCATTACTGCAGTGGAGACCATGGGAGAAGTTCTGGCTGCATTCCCTTCAGGGGTCTGGAGTGAATGCAGACAGGAGTGGCAGCTGTACTGTCTTTTGGAGAGACAATCCTTTCTTCATCTCTTCCACTCCCAGCCAACTCCACTTGGCCAGGTCCCTATCCTCACTGGGCAGGGAGCACAGATGGCAACCTGTAGATTTTCTCCAATTTAGCTGAAACTAGGTGCCCAGATTTCCTGGGACAGGACATATTTCCCCACATATTTTTGAGTCTCTCATTTTTTTAAACTCAAATTTTCTTATAACTGAACATTTTGTAAACTCCAAAAGAAGCTGTAAATATTTCAAAAGACTCAGAACTTTATTCTCCCATTTTTGGATCAATATTCTTATCCTGTTTTCATCCTAGAAATGATCTTGTACAGCAGATACCCAAGAGAGACACTGATATGCACTGAACAATAGGGAGTACCTACTGTGAGAGTTGTCATCTGACATCCAAAAGATCCATAAATTTTTAAAATCGTCTCCTTATAGGTCATAACACTGTATTTAATAATATAAATCATTCTAGGGAAAGTGCAGTCTCAGCAATAACCAGTGGTGAACTGAGCTGACTGGAGCAGCTGGAAATTATCCAGGTTCCTCTCCAGTTGTGGGAGCTGCTTCTGGTGAAAAACCTGCTCATATTCACTCCTGCCACAGGGTCACATCCTGTAAGTTCTGAGGGCTGGTATAGCAGGAACTTCAAGGTTATTTGGAGAGAAAAGAATCTGGGTGCCTTTGGAAAAAGTTCTCGAGGCATGTAAAGGGGAGTGAAAGAAGGAGAAACAAGACCAATTTGTAAAGCTGAGTTAAGAATTTTATTTTAAGGACATTGACAGTCTCATAGCCTGATGGAAAACCAGAAAATAATTTCTCAAAAAATCAATAAACCCCACAGATAGTTCCAAAAGGAAGAAGTAGTAATCAAAAAGCTGAAATAGAGAACTGTTTAAGCTCTTGGATACAAGGGAACAAGCTGTGAAAAATCAAATGGCCTCAGCTCAGTTTTCTATATTACACTATATTATGAATCTATCCTATTAAACTTTCATAAGATGAAACACTGACAGTCTTTGAAAGGGAAATGTGAGACTAAAATAAAATTTTCTGTAATGCTTCCTCATCGATATTTCAATAAAATGTTTTAATTAGGTGGGTGAATAGGCAATTAATGAATGACTAACCTGGCTAACCTGAGTACCAATCAAAGTGGTTTCTTGGAGGATTTCTTTAACTTTTCCTGAAGTAATTTGACACAGTCTTCTTGTATTATCAGATTTTAAGCCCATTTAATTATTAAGGAAGAGTTGGGAATATGTTTGATTGCAAAAAGGTATTTTTAAAGCAGTGAGCTGTAACCACTTCCTGAAGAACACAAAGGCCTTGGGATTTACTGAAAAGGTTTTGGAAAAGCTTCTGAGACAGCTCAGGCCTTCTATGGGATGAATGTAGACAACTAAAAAGATGAAAACACCTCAACAAGTTTTAGGTTTCTCTTTCCATATCTCAGGTTCTTTGCTGTATCTTCAGAGCTAGAGAAACATACACTAAAGTGAGTTAAAAATACAGTCATTGATTTTGTGCAGCATGGAGAGCCTAGTTAAGGGGAGACAGAGCATGACCCAAACTTGCAAACCAGATCAACAGAGATAGATTTCCATTGTCCTTTAGTGGCCTGCAGTCCTGCACAATGTGGTTTCTCACACTTCCAATTTTCTTACAAAACCTCTTGAAATGCTTTTCTGCTTGCTTTAACGTAGGGCGAAATCAAATACAAAACATTAAGAATTTTTCAGAGGACAGAAATATCTTATTTGTGCAGTTGGTAACTACTGTGCAATTGTGATTCTTATGTGCCTCTTACAGTATATTTTTTGCCTTGATGTTGTCATTGGTGTTGATAGGACTTTGCTTCAGAAGAATCTTCTGATCCTCCCACTGTGCATTCCTTGCTGGGGTCCCTTTGTGGTTGTATGTGGGTTAATGGGATAGGGAAGAGTCACACCCCAGGGAAGAGGTCAGTATCACCTTTGCAGCTGCATCCAGCCCTTACTTAGCTGTTGAAAGATAAATAGAGGTAAGAAGCCAAAGTCAGTGTAATTCCTAACTTCACTGCTTGATGACTTAGCTTCAAGTCTGCTATTTTTCTCCTGTATTACTTCAGAACTGTGCTATCATTTTAACTGACTCTGAAGGTCCCAGCACCTAGCTTTTAAAATTCTCTGATTATGAAGTCCACAGCCCTCCCACAGAGAGAGTGTTATAATAGAATGCATCTCTTTTAGATGTTTCTGACTGGAATTTCAAGTGCTGTCCCATTAACCTATGTAATTATTGTGCTACTAGTTTTCACCTATCAGGAACCTGGAAGTCTGCTAATGTAGCTGAATTTTGAAATATTACTGTAGCATATCTAACATCTCTAAAATTTGAAAAGAAATATTCATCACTCTTGTTTTACAGAGTGTATTTATTTCATTATTATTCAGCTTTTAAAAGGGTGGATGATTTCAGGTTATTTACCAAGCCTCTGCTCTGGATATTTCTTGAGGGCAGTTTGTTTTAAAGCAAATGTCATGCACGTAAGGTTTGAGGTAGATCACATTAATGATTGATCCAATGAAAGCCCTGAGCTTTTACTGTTCAGGCACAGTATTCCCTGCTATGTTCTACTCTCTTCTGTCAAGCACTGCTTGCACTGTTGTTAGTCCCTGGTGATGGGTAGCACTGCTATCAGTGACACAGCCCAGTTTGGTACAATGATCCCTGGGACACAAAAACCTGATCAGCAGCTTGGAGCAGCCTGCAGGTCTCCAGTCTTTCTGAGCATTGGAGCATTCAAGGTTCACAGAGCCAGGTGGAGCTGCAAGGGGCAGTGCTCCTCTGCTAGCCCTGGCTGTCCCTGCCTCTCCTTCCCTGGGGCTCCACCAGTGCTTCTGTGACCCGGTCCAACCACACATTCATCTCACAGGGAGACAGATGGAATTTATCTACAACAGCTGACACAAGGTGGAAGTGAAGAGGAAGGTTGCCAGCAGCTTGTTCTTTTACTAATGGAACCAAGACAGCTGCAGAGTGAGATGTACTCAAATGAAGGGGCTTGTTCTGGAGCTGCATAACTGAGGACCAGCTGGTTGCAGCCCCCTGGCTGGCAGCCAGCTTTCTCACCTCTGCAGGACATTTCCTCCTGCAGGGACAAATCCTTGGAGCCTCAGCATGCAGCCTGTTCTCCAGAATGACATGCCAGGCCCCTGTTCATTTGGTGCTTATCAACCACAGCAGAAGTATACCTTGGTTTTCCAGACTGGCTTTGCCCAGTAGTTGCTGGCGAAGATAAATGGAGAGGTTTGTCAAATTTCATCCACACAGTAATTCTAAAAGGGGAAGGGAGAGGATGGAGAAGAGACAGGAAAAAAAAAAAAGAAAGAAAACTGCAATCATCAGGTTTTCTCATAAGTCTGATAGATCAAGCTGAAGGAAAAGAAGAATTTGCTTCTCTTAAAGCTCTGGGAATTGCAGTGAGACTTAAACAATTTCTTTATAGGCGCTGCAGGATGCCAATCAGCATTTGTCAGGATCTCAGAACCAGTTCTATGCTGCTCTGATATGGATTTGCTTCAGCTCTGACTGTGAAGGCTTGTTCTTTCAAGTGTCTCTGTTCCACATTCCCTCTTTGTAGTCCAGAAAATCAACAATATGCAGCCACACCTGAAGGCTGCCACACCAGGGCATGGCCAAATATGTTTATGAATGAGACTGTAATTCTTGCCTTGGTGAGTTGAAATTTGACTGAGTTTTGTTTACATAGGTTGAGGTGTTCTAATTCAAGACAGAGGTTGTTAAATTTTGAGTTTGCCACTGAAGTTTGAAAGCAGCAACGTTCCAGACACACAGTCACACATAAAATTGAGGTGAGGTTGCAACTGGGAATGTAAAACAGCAACTTAAACTGCAGAGCCATAAGTGAAAGAAAGTTCCAAGCCCATGATAAATGTAAGAAAGCCAAACATGTTAAGATACAGGTAATAGCAGTCAGATCTTCCAGAAACCTTACCATTCTATTAAAAGATGAAGTGCTAAAAGTAAAATGTTAATGGACTTTAATAAGCAGCTTAATGAGATTATAAATACTACATTAGTTTAATCATTAACAGTATACATTAGCATAATCTCAGACAAAGTTTATATTTGATATTTTTAAAGGGGTTTTTTGTTTTGTTTTTTATTCTGATCTTTGCAATGCTTGCAGTGTTGAGGAAAGTATTGCCTACGTCAGTAAAAATCACTGGGTGGTAGCATACAAGAGGTTAAGGCCAGCAACACTTTCTGGGTGACATTTGGTAAAAACCTTTTGAATTTTAGAGTGAACTTTTTCATACACTTTCAGTACCTGTTAATGCAAAATGAGAAAACATGCACAATGGAGACTGAAATGAGGCCTGAAAAATAAAGAGAGTCCCTTACTGTCCGACCTAGTGACTTGGACACCCCATCCATTAAGAAAGGCTAACTCTGACCATACAGATTTATAATTTTGGGTGATTTTATGAGATCAGTGTTGTAGAGATGAGTATGTTGTTCAGAGCCTCTTTTTATTTTTCAGTGTGTCACATTGTTCCAAGGGTAAATCACCAGGTCACCACTCTGGAGCCATTGGGCAGTCCCCACACTGGTTTATTCTTGGAGGCAGAGGCTGAAAGAGTGGGCCCAGGAGCAAGTGATGTTGAGACACACAGCTACCCTGTGAGATTAAATATGTCATGAGATGTTGGCTCAAGTTTGATGTCAAAGGAGTAAGGGGTAGTATAAAGCAGATATAAGGCAAATCTCCTTGAAAAATCAAGAAATGATAAAAGAACATACAAGAATGTTTCAAACTAAAGTATATCAACTTGACTGTCTTCTTTTCCTTGAATGACCCTGGTTTTTTCTATGCAGTTTTCAGATACAAATCTTTCTGAACCCTTTTCCTGCCTCCAGCCTTTCAGTTCTCATTTTCTGTAGGACAGCTAGGACATAACATTCCAGATAACCTTCTGTCATTTTACTGTACTGACACTTGTCCTTCTTTTCTGTTTACTCAATCCCCTTTTCACTCTATGAGTATGCTTCTAATGTCACATTAAATCACAGCTGACTGCCCTTCTGGGCAGCAGCTGTATCTTCATTTGGTAGTGGGTGACCACTTGTTGAGGCTTAAGTGGTACAAAACTCACTCTAAAGGTAGAATGGGTAATGCTTGAGTAAAATTGTATTAACTTTAGATCACAGAGCCACTGAAGTCTCCAAGGAAAGGTTTGAATATAAACAAATTCACCCAGGGTCTACTTCCCTTTTTAACTAGCTTGCAAGGCAAGTTACCTTAAGTGTCATGTTCTGTGATTTCCATTTATTTCTAAGCAAATATATTCTGAGAGGCATTTTCCTGCAGCAGATGGATGTCTTTGTGTTACCATTTCCTGTTTATTTTTCCCACATTTCATTTGCTTGTAAATCTGAAGTTTACAGTTCCTGCTATGAGATCAGAACTGGTTATAATAAACAGCATCGTGAGAATAGCTGAAAGTCAAACTGCACTGACATTAAATCACTTTAGCAAATCTTTGATACTCAATGAAAGCCCAATTCATATCAGTTCTCTTTTTATAAAGTAATTTATTTTTTTAATCAGCTTCTCTGACTCACTGAGATACCTGCAAAAATGAGGCCATTATTTTTCTGATCAACCCTCTGCTATTTTTTAAAAAAATTGCTAAATTAGTTTTGAGATGGCAATAATGATTATATAGATAGTGAAATATGTTACATTCATATAATGCTAACATATATATATTTTATTTTTAATGAATCTCAGGTTTTTTTCAAGTACTTTAGATCAGCACAGGTCTGTGCCTTTTCATTTAAAAGTCAGAAGCCCCTCAGAGCCTTTCATGGATAGTGGTAGAATTTCACCAGATTTTGTTGTTGTGCCTATTGATCAAGCCACCATTATTTTTCTAACTGTTGATGGATGAAAGGTGAATAAGGTATGATTAGTTTGAAGATAGGAGAGTTAGTGAAGCTGAATAGCTGCCTCAGCCAAAATAAATAATACAAGGAAGTGAATGATTCTTTGGAAATTGTTTTGAAACGTTCAACCGAAATTCATGTCATAATTGTATGTATAACTTATTTAAGCTAGCAATAGGGAAAAAATGACAGAAAGGAATGAAATATGGCAATGTGATTTATAGTTTAAAGGGGATTAAATCACAATTTCAACAAAGTAAGCAAAACAGATTCAAATAGGTTTGTTAGATTATCAAAATTGCCTGTTATGAGCAGCTTATAAGTCTTGCAGACTCATATTTTTACACAGTTTTTGCACAGATTTTTAATGTAGAAGCTAAACTTTTTAAGTTCAGGAAAATATTTTGAGACTCATTGGCTTGCATAATTTTCAGGTCATTGCATGATATTCTAAGTTATAACCCCTTATGCCATTCCCTCCATAGTAGATTCAGAGATAAAATGGCACTTGGTGCTGCTTTTGCTATGATCTGCCCTACTCACGTGAGTTTATTGAGGCATTACAAGGAACAGCCATAGCAGCCACTGTACAATGCAGGACACATTGGTTGTCATTTCTGAGTCCATGTGGATGCAGGGACGAGAATTGCAATGTACCATTCTTAATGTGGTTTCTCAGCTTGTCATACTGTTCTTGTTTCTTTATTAAAGATTATTTTTAAGCAGCCATTTGTGTGACAAGTTCTTAACTGGCAGGATCCCTGAGCCCTGGGATTTCTGGCAGGAAAGCTGGTGACATTGCTTATGGCACCAAACAATCCATATCATACCCAAGATAATGTGTAAGAAGAATACTGAGATGGTTCTTGGAAACTGATTTCTATTTACACTTCCTCTTATTTTTGTCTGCCACCAGGCTTTCTGTCATTTAATGTATGGAATGATAGGGCTAGCTTGTCTGTTCCAAATCAGACCCCATTCCATAATTTTACTTTATGAAGTTCCCAGCCTGTGGATAGCTGCATACAAGGAAAAACTTTAGCCAATAGTTTTTGAACTTGAAAAAGGGGGCATTTGAATGAAAATGGAATTGATTATTAACCTATGCAAGTGGTGCAGAGATTATTTTTGAGGTACTACTCAAAAATACATTTGGGCATAAAAGATTTCAATATTTGCTTGTACCAAGTATATAACACCATCAAAGCTCTGGAGTTCTGCCACAGCTTCTCTTTTTGTTTTGCACACTGTGCCAGGCAAGCAGAAGGAGCCCATAAACTTTTCAGCACACAGAATTGCTGTGAACAATGACTCCTTTTATAAAAGTTGCCTTTTGTTTGAGGTAGATAGAAACAAAGCCAATTGCAGGGTAATTATAACCTGAAAGGAAATCATTCTGGATTGTGATTCTGTGGTATTAAATGACTGTCACAAGGTTGGAAGTAGGTACATTGGCAGAGGAGTCCCAGGAATTCCCTTGAGGTTTCCTGGGAATTCATTGTTATCATGATGTATTCTCCTGCTATATGAAATGCAGCCAGCCCTCCACAGAGGCAGAAGATGAGTCCAGAGTAGTCTGGGCACCCAGATAAGGCAACAGAGTTTTCTGGTTTGGTTGGGTGAAGAATTCAGGTCCATGTGCTGTCTGTGTGCTCTGGGAGGTCAGCAATTACGGAGTGACTCAGAGTTTCTGAATCAGCCACTTGAGTTTGTGCTCATACATTTAAGCATTTACCTGTGTGGGTTTATCATTCAGTTTTGGCACAGAGCTTTATTTCCTCAGGAAACAGGAGCTCATCAGCAGCAGGTCTGCTGCTTTGTGTACCATATTTACATAAGTGGAGGCTCACATTTAGGACAACAGGACAAAGTCTTAAGCAGTACCAGGGAAGGTTTAGATTGGACATAAGAAAAAGCTCTTCAGAGAAAGGGTGATTGGGCGTTGGAATGGACTGCCCTGGGAGTTGGTGAAGGTGTTTAACTGGGTGCCATGCTCTAGTTGGCAAGATGGTGTTTGGTCATATGTTGGACTTGGATGATCTCAAAGATCTTTTCCAACCCAGTTGATTCTGTGGTTTCTGTTATCCTGAAAGGACTGCCTTGAATCCATAGGACTGGCTTGCATTAAACAATAGGTAACGATTAAGAATAAGGGAAAAAAAGGAGTAAACTTGAATAAATAGGAATAAATGAATTGGAAAAGCAACAAGAAATAATGTGCCTTGGGAAAATTATCAAAATGGTCTATTGAGAGTGATATTTTTGAAGGGCTACTGTAATTATGTAAAGTAGTCAGCAAATTCAGGGAGCTATCACATGTTTTATCAAACTGCTAATTTTCTCTATTGTTTCTAACAACATCTTCATTCTGCATGGTCCATACAGGCATGCAGTAATGCATGTTTCCTTCATATGGTAAAGATTTTTTTCCTTTGCATTTAAACCAACCATTATAATCCAGCACCTTTGTTGTCAAAAGACTGCTGATAATTTAGAAATAATTAAAAGCTTGTAAAGAATCATTCATCCTTCATTTACTGAAAAGATTAAATTTCTATTAGAGGTTTTCATTCTCTTTTTGATTAGAGCTGCCTGTCCCAGCAAGGTCTTGTGAAATCCTTTCAGTATGATCAACACTCAACATTCAGTCAAATGTCAGGCTAAGAAATATTTGAGTTCTATAACTGTTTATCAGAAATCAGTATTCTGAGCATTGGTTTCTCTCAGGCTTTTTGATCCTTGACCTTCATTATTATTTATTTATATATTGATTTGCTGTCAATTAAGTTTGTTATTAAGTGTGCAGTAAATTAAAATCACAGTGTATGATTGTCTTTTGTCTAATAAGGATAGAATATATACTGAGTCTAGCACTAGACAGAAAATACAGTGTATAATTGTAAATATACTTTTATATGTACAAATCAGGAAAGAATCCTTAATGAAAGTATTTTTCAAACAGCTCAGACTTTTGATCTTCAAAGAGCTGGAAATCAGAATTATGCGCAGAACTCCATATTAAAAGGTCTATTATTACTCTTCCAGTATCAAAAGCTCTGCAAAAATAGGAAGTGTCAAAACTGAGGTGACTTGTGCATATTGATATATAGCCTTGATGCTTGACAACCTCACTGCAAAGAGCAGCTGGAGGAAAGGTGACAAGAATAATTCCTTTGAGCTCTTAAAGCCTTTCTCACCTCTACTGCTCTCATTCCCTTTTTCCACCCCTACTCTCATCCTCCACCATGCCCTCTCCACATTGCTTCTTGTTCTGCTTTAATTTTTCAACTTGTTCTGAAAAAATTTCCTCTCGAGGTAATCTCTCAAGAGCTGGAGAGGAGCTCCAGCCAGCTCTGACTGGCAGAGCTCTTGCAATCTGCTGTGCAGTCTGCCAGGGTCATGCTGTAGCACACCCACTTCCAAACTTCAGGATCCTTCCATTTTCCTACACAGTGATCCAACTAAGCAGAGAAAGAAACTCTTTCTTTCATATGCTCCTCCTCCTTTGTCCTGTTAGAAAGGACAATTCAGAAAATAACCATTACTCTTTACAGGGGCTTTGCAACATTTGCATGTGAACCACATAATCTAAGCATTGAAGCAAAACTAGCAGTGTGGATACAATTTGTGTGGAAGCAAAATCTGGCTGCTATTTAGGTATTTTAAAAGCAGCTGAGCTCTGCCCAAACTCAAAATTTATTCTGACTGTGCCAACCGTGAAAACCTGGCAACACAGTTAAAACTGAGATCAATGCATCAGAGATAGCAGATAATAATCTGCCTCTAGAGTCACCAGACAGATCCCACAATATCACAGATCCAGGTTTCATCTGCTATCATCAGATAGTGCAGTGATTCCAGGGTGCTCAGAAACTTCCCAATCTTTTAGGAGGCTCTGGGGAAAGCAGAGGGCAGCAGCAGTGGGGGAGAGCTGCCTGCAGATCCTTCAGCTGATCTCCTGAGTCAGTCCAAAGAAAATATTTACATGTCTAACCTACAAGTGTGAATTCTTAGACATCATATGGAATCTGATAAACAGGGGTTAGGAGGCAGGAATCTCTTCAACACAGTGAAATACTTCAGAGTCATCCAAAAGAGTGATTTTGGATGTCTTTGAAGCACAGAACCCATATTTGCACTAGAAAGCAAAAGTCTCTTGCTTCCAGGAGCAGTGTTTATACTGAAGACTCCACTGCCATTTCCAGAAGGGACAGGAGTTCTGTGTGTCATGCCAGGAAACTTCTTTGGTAATTTAATGGCAATTAATATATATCAGTACAACATTAAAGTATGTTGTAATATCTCTTTTTGTGACCAGAAGCTCTATTGCCTAGGGTATGGAAAATGAAATTAGTATTTTCTGTGTGGCAGACTCTTTGTGTGTAGCTTTTGCATTTCATGAAAGGAATTATATAAAAGTCCGGGCTGTCATTCTCAATTTTGCACATGACTCTTATGGAAATAAGGAAAAAACACACCAATTTTTCCATTGTGTTTCCAAGGAGAATTCATAACTAAAAGGAAAAAAAAATAGTTTTTCCTGGAAAAGCCAGTGCAAATAACCATAGGACCTTTCTTTATTTGAACAACATTCCACCAAGTTTCTTTACAAACCCCAATTTCAGTTGCTATAACCAATCTTGTTTGCTCTGCCAACCTGTAGAAAGAGCTGTCAGAGTTTATGTTATGAATGCTACACAATGACAGGGTCTGTATATCCACAGAAATATCCAGCAGACACTGCCTGGTTCTCTTTGCAGACAGAAAAGGGAAATGTTAATGCCAATCAGCTCCTTTTCCACCAGAGCTGGGAGTGGATAGTTTCAGAAATGAGAGGAAGGTGCACAGTCCAAGTCCTTATTCCTGCTTGTTGTCTATAGTCAGCAGTCATGTGCTTGTTTTATGTTATTCCACAGTGATTGGATGACTTAGTGAAATTAGAAAAGAGATGCTGTATTGGTTCAAAGTATATGTCTTAGAAAATGTTTGCATAAGTATATGACAAAAAATATATTCACCTCCAAAGGGAGCTTTAAAGTTTTGTCTTTGGATATTTGATATAACTGTGTGAGAGAAGGAGAAAGGAAGAAAAGAGTACATGCAGAAGGCAGCAGGTTTTATATGAGTGTCCTTCCTTCCAAATCAGTTCAATGGAAACTGCACAATCAAATCTGAAGGAATTAGGAGTATGACTCCTAGTCTGGAAAGTAAATTTTAGCATAATGTCTGGCAGGATGCAGTTTAGGATGTGGTTTGAGGGGTGGATCTGTAGGCAGAAGTTGTACCTTATATGATGAATAATCCTGAGAATGAAAGAAAACTAATTGTGGGTTTGTGATGGCAACTGTAAAATACAGTTTTTACTTGATGATGCAAACAAGGCTTGACATTGATGAAAATTAATGTAGACTGGAGGGAGCAATGTTTTGAGAATTTAAATTAAATCAGAGCTGGTTTAAGTTGCAATATTTGTAAGGAGCATACAAACAGGTGTCATACCAACATGAACATCAAACCAGGTGATGCTGAAATGGATTACAGTCTTTTAGCCCATCTTCCAAAGTCACACATTAGAGGATTTATCAACAGCTGTATGTTTACTCATATGTCCTTAGCTGTGATTATTCACACTCAGCTTGGGGTTTCAAGGGTGGATCATAGGAGAATGATTATTCTTCAGCTCCCAGCACCCATCCTCCAAGTTACCTCTAAGCAGGGCAGAAAATTACTGGCAGCTCGTTTTTCTTTTGAAAATGTCATATTTGCAGAGCCCTGTGGAAATGAAATACACTGAATAACTTTGATTTCCTCTAGTCTTTGCTGCTTTTTACAGGACAAATCAAGGAGAGGAAAGATTAATGGGACTAGATTTTACTTTAGGTCACATCAACTTAAGCTTGGAGTGACTCCTGCCTTCCTAGTAAGATTGCTCTAAATTTACAGTGATACAAATCAGGAAATAAATTGACTCCTAAGATTGCATGTCCTAAATCTTTTTTTCAATATCACAGAGCTTGTCTTGCCACAACCCTGAAATTTACAATGCAATTCAGTGCAATTAATGTGAACGTTAAAATAAAGGCTTCTTGCCTTTCCTTGAAGGTGATTTAACCTCAAATTATTTTTATTAATAGAAATTAATTATTTTTCATTTCGTTTTTGTATTAATTATTTTTCATTTTAGTCTACTTTGTTTTTAGAGCCACCATTTCACCCCATGTTATTTCAGTTTCAGCAATCAGGTACTAAGAAATACTGCTTATCAGACTTTACTTTGTAGTAAAATAACCAGAGGTTTTGTCAGCCTGATTGCTAGATTCCTCTGAAAGGAGGCAATCAGTTGAACAGATAGTGGTAAAAACCCGAAAATAATTGAAACATTTGATGTGGTTTTCCCATCAGGCAGAATTTAAATTGTAACACTGTATTCCTTGCATACCTATTGGTGGTATATAGAAAACATAATTTTTCCATATGAGAACAAACTAGGTTCTTGTTTTAATGAAAAATGTCATTGTGTCGTGAGTAAGAACTGGTTATTTTGGTTGTGGCAATTAAATTTAAGCGATGTTTTAAATGAGCTGGTGTATTTTAGGATCTTTTTATGCTTGCAAAGTAAAATTTGACATTTAATAATAGTAAAAGAACTTATTTAGTACTTACTGCTAATAACCAGATGAAAAATAACAACAGGAGAGCTGTTAGAATAAAATGTGTGCTTCCTATTTTTGATTTGGAGCAAGACTTAAATGCAGTTGCAGTTAATAATTATAATCATGGGAAAGGAAGCCAGAACATAAGGATTTTAAAAGTTTTTTAGAAAACTGATTGGGTTCTCTTAATGTTCTGTTGCTTCTGTAGAGGCATTGGAATCTCCAAGGGAGAAGGGGGAGGGAGGATGTGGGCAGCAAGAGGTGAAATATTTTTTCCTCAGGAGGTTAAACTGATTAATCAGTTTTAATCACAGCTCAGAAGACTTGTCACTCCACATCTGAAAACTGAACTCTGAAATGTGTAACTCTGCCTTCTCTTCCTTTGAGATAAAAGCAGAGATGACAGGTTTTACCACCTTCCACATGTTAGAGAAGCACCATGAAGATTCAGGAAGCTTTTTTCCTTGGGCTGGAAGCATTAGGTCAGCTGCAGATTGAAGGCACAGCTGTGCCTGGAGTTACTGCAGAGGCAGTCACAGGGGGGGCATCCCTGCAGGGAGCTACTGTGGGAACAGGGAAGGAAGGAAGGGTCTCTCACTACCACCCAGTTTGCTGTCAGAAAGCCTAACAGAACAGCACCATCAGTCACAACTGTTCCTAGTGCTTCTAGATTGCCATTGCACAATTTTGCCTATATTTTTATGTAAATAAAGAAAATCCTACAGAAAAACTCAAGGCTAGTGAAATGAAGCTGTGAAGTTCCAGGCAAGCCTGGCTGAATATGCCAGCCTTCTCACTTAAAGGAAACTATATATTCAAGAAACAAAATTCAGAACTTGTAGATATATTCATGCTGTAACTTAACTGAATTTAAAATTAAAATTCATTATAATTTTAATTATAATTTAAAATTATAATTAATTTTAGCTATCATAGTTCTGTTTTTCTAATTTCATTTATAAATTTCCAATTACCTTTCATTAGTGTGTGATAAAATATTTGAAAGCTGAGCAGGCTTGGTGATTTTTGATTTGATTTTTTAATTTATTTCATCTTTGATGAGGTGATAATTATATGAAGTTTGAATATCTTTGTAAAATATAATAAATGAAAAACAGTACTTTTATCATCCCATGTATGTTTCAGTCCTAATACAGTTATTTGGATGCTTTTATCTTAGAAACTTAATATGCTTCACAGACATATGTAAGCTCCTTAAATAGTGTATAAGGTGAAGGCAGTTTATAGAAAAAAAAATCTGTTTTGTAAAAACCAATACTGATTTGGTACTCTTTTGATATTTTTGTAGAGAAACTGCATTTTTGTTAATACACATTCACTTCCATTAGAAAATTAAAGCATTCATTTAGGAAGAAATAAAGCTCTATTGAGAAGACTAATACAGCTTTAGGAAAAAAAATAAAGTCATATTGGGAACTAACTGGGACCTGGCTGCTGCATATATTTTTGCTACCTTTTTGCATGAGCTCATTTTCCATTTTGAAAACATAGCATAAAGATGTTGAATTTTGAAATTGATTTTGAAATTGAAGGGGATTTAAAATTAAAATTATATGTCTATTTCTGTTTTTAGTTTGTGGTTTAAAGTCAAGAAGTCAAGAAATCCCTGAGGTGTGGAAAAATTATTGTGTATACAAAACCTCTGAAATTATTTTATTATTATTTTACAATTAGTTACAATTATTTTACAATTAGATTTACTGTATTGGGACCTACATTGAGACTTAAGGAGTATAATTTGGCTGCTATCCATTTCCACTCTTTGCAAAAAGATATGTTTTGGGCCTGCTGGAGGTCTGTTCCTTATTGCCTCAGGCTCTACATCCTCCTAGTGAGGCACTGTGCTGACAGAGCACCACAGGCACTGGGTTTCCTTAAACTGAGACACTCACCTGCCTAGCTCTGCTCTCCACAGGTCATCAATTAATCTCTTGCTGCCTGGGGTATTTTAGATATATCTTCAAGTCTCCTTGGCCATCCTTTCCTCCTTAACCTCTCTGCAATATACAGATTTAGATTTAAAGGTGGATTGATGCAGAAGGGTCTTCCTTCTTTATCTTCCTTCTTTATCTTCTCAAATGCCCTCCCCTGCCTAAAAGCCCTCTGTGCAGGGGGATGCTCCCTTCCACAGTGCCTGGGGGAGCAGTCCCTGTAACTCCCCACTGTGGTGCTTAAGTTACCTGTTTGAGAAAGGAGGGGAGAGTTTAAGGTGGCCCATACCTTGTGGTCAAGTCTCAGCCTTGTTTAACATAATATAGGCTCAAATCTGTAGCAAACACCCCTGGGTCCCTGCTGAGGTGAAATTAGCTTGAAGGGAGAAAGGGAGAGAAATCTTGCACAGCACAGCAAAATTGAACTCTTTCTGGCTCTTATCCCCAACAGCATTCTCCTCCTAAATTCATTTTGCTTGCACAAATGAAAAGCCTTCAGCCCAGTTTCAATATAGATCTTAGTACAATGCACAGAACTGAATACCTTGAATGTATTTATTAAACAAATAAATCCTGTTTCATTAGGACCAGAAGAACTTTTCACTTGGCTTGCTTTCACTCACAAACCTCTTTCTTATATTTCTTCTCTTCCTGAAAAACCACCAAAGACTGATAAAACATATGTCTACTGATATTTCAGATCTTTCATTGAATTCTGTCATAGAATCCAATAACCCTGCACCTCCTGTGCTTCTGACAACTTTTGTGTTTAAGATGCCAGTGGCACCCAAAGAGGCCCCTCTGTTATGCTGTTTGTGTTCTGATATTATGGATTTAAATATGCCCAAGTCACCATGAGTCAGTGCAGGATGTGGGTGTGAGACTGGCTGGATACTTTGTAAATGGCCAGGATTCCTGCAGCTGATCAAAGCTGATCTCTTTTCTTCGATTTTTGCTGCTCTTTGGTAGGCACAATGTAGAGCTGGGTCTGGATTAGAGGCTGATTGCTGCTTTATCAACCCCATTCACAGATGGGAAATTGCCATTTGCTCTGTGCTTTGTGGTGAAATCTGTGCAGATGCCACATCCATTTGAAAGGTAATTGAGTATCTGTTGGATACATGGATTTGTCTTATTCTGAGATGTTGTGGGTTTCTAAAACAAGCATCCAGCCTTGGCTCACAGTAGCAGACTAGGTGTAGGGAGAGAAGTCAGCCCTGAGGAAAAAAGCAGCCAGCTTTCTTCAAGTGCTTTTAGCTGATGCTCAGGCCTGCCTTTCCCACCCTCCACATGGTTTGTTTAGTGTAGAGGACTGCAGGACAAATGGGAGACAATTGGTGATGAGTGTCCAAAGCTATAAAAATCATGCATTATGAGATGATGAGATGCAATGAAATAAACTCTCCAGCTCAGGTTGTGAGCTGTCTCCTAATGTATTTCATATCCTGAAGGGCTCTTCTTGCCTTTCTGAAACCTTCCTGAGAGAAGTCACACTCTTAAAATCTTCTAATGACTATGTCAGCAACAGGTAGCATTTTACAGTAAGTATTTTACCCTTTGTAATCAGTGAAACTGGTTGTTATGTGCAGCAGTCCCAGGAAAGAGAGCCACTCCTGATGTGAGGGATCACTGCTTTTCAACTTTTCTTTCAAAAAATCCAGTCAAGGTGTTGACCATACTTGAGGAAATGTTGCAGATCCCAATCACATGGATTGCATTTGAGCTCACATACTATCAGCCACAGTCTTAGCTAGAGGTCAGTCAGTGTTCACATCAAGTTTACATCACATCTCATCTCCTAGTAAACCTCTGGAAATAAATGTCATCTATTCAGGCTACTCATCATCTGCTCCAGGTTAGGCTACTATATGACAATGTCAATTGATATCTTAAAAGGAATAGACTCTCACTTTTTTCACTTTTGCTATTTAAAAAAGATGGGCGTAACTAATCTGCACACAGTTCAACACCCTGCAGTGTTGGTAGCGAACAAGCTGCATTCTCTTTCCTTGTCTCACAAATAAATAGAAAATATTATTGAAATAGTTGCTTTAGCAGAAAGGATTACAAATGTAAAGACATTGGACATTTTGTGATTATTCTACTGTTCTCAGCCATTATTATTTGCAGCAGGGTCTTTCAGTTTTTATTTTTCGTCTGTTTGGGAATAGCTTGTTCTTGTAATTGATCCCTGCAGGGATTTTGTATCTCAAACTTCCTTTTTAAAGGATATTTCCAATTAGACCAGCAGTCTGTTTATATGTGGCATAAAAGAAGCACGCCACTTTCAGTAGAATGAATCAATTTTTAGATTGTGAAGAAAATGTGTTAAGGATGTCTAAGATCAAAGTTTTTAACAAAATTAACAAGAAAGCTTGTCACAAATGAAAAAAAAATCTTTCTGCAGTGAAGAAAATCTTTATAAGAATTTGGTCATAAATCTAAAGCCCTAAGTACACAGACTCTAAAGATATGTTCATAATTTTTTGGTTTAAATATACTGAGAAGAAATGCAGTGCAAAAACTAGGATGAAATGTTTTAGTTAGTGATATCTGTTATTTTTCTATGAAGGACCACAGTTAAAAATACAATTCTACACTGTGATGGCACATTTCTAGTACTGGGGGGAAGGCAAATAGGAGTGAAGGGGTAACAAAACTTACCACGTGCTGAGCATTTTGTCTGTGGGCATGCCAATAAAGGAAAGCTTTTATTCTTAGCATTTTTAAAGGATGAACATATTTTGCCTAAAATGATTTATTACTGCATTATTATACTTTCATCAAGTTTCACATATAAAGCACAATAGAGGCTTTACCTGGACATCCAGTACATTTCCTACTTCGTTTCCAAATATAGCTGTGCTAGTGTTTACATAAAAGTGTACTATCAGCAGTTAGAGATAATTCCTATAAATAAACTGTTTCCTTTTGTGAAGCCAGTATGAACTCAATAAAACTTTGTATTGACTTGCTGCGCTCAGGAATAGCTGGATTCCAAAGTCATTTACAACACAGACCATAGTTTATAAAGTTCTCATTAATGCAGTACTTTTATTGATGGAAGTGTATTTTACTAGTTGTCTTCAGTATTGCTTTGCTTTATTTTTAAAGATAAGCTGTATGAAATAGTACTGATAGGACTGGAGTTTCAGAATTGCCTTTTAGTTTCTTTTATTGATCATCCTATACTTAGCTCATTGAATTTGCAAAGGTTATTTAAATAACTCCTCTCAAAATATGAGCCCTCAAAACCTAGTAATTAAAATTAGTCTGTGGTCTAAACCTTTGTCTCAACAGACTAATTGAAGTATAACTCAGGGTAAGAACACCTGGTGTTATTGGATTGTTCCACCAGCTTGTTTCCAGACCCTGAATCATATCTCTGATGTAGGTCCTATCCATGTAATCTGGATTTCTCCTATTCCCAGGGGCCAAGTGAGCTGCATTTCCCAGCTGTTTATGTGTGACTGTGATGCCTGAGGGCTGTTGTTGGTCGGGCTGATGGAAAAGCAGAGCTCTCTGGAATCTCCTGCTGACTGGTCAGCTGATGTGTGGCCCTAACAGCAGGAGAGCAGTGGCACACCCCCTGCAGTGCTGTGACACTTCCATTCACACTCTTTCACTTCACCTGAGGAAGATGAAAAGTGTCTCTGCCTTTCTGAGCTGACATCTTCACCTCTCACTCTCTCCTCATTATTAAGCTGTGACAGAGACAGGTTTTCAATAACTCCTCGCTTCCACCAGTCAAATAAAATTATATATCTTCACTGATTGCACTCCTGAGGTTTTCACAGCAATTTCAGCTCCAGCTAAAAGAAAAGAACAGACTCAGAATTAAAAATTTGAGGAAGTGTGGGATTAAGAAATTATTAAGCTCTGATCTTCATCAATGGATCTAGTCCAAAATGATAGTCCCTAAATATCCCTACTCTTAGTACAGAAGTGGTTTAGCTCTCATTGTCATCATTGTTCAGCTCCTATTTCAGTAGATCCTCATGTCTCAGGCTGCCTGTCCTATAGCACAGGCTGCATCTGTACATTTCAAAGCAGCAGGATTTTTTTTTTTTTTTCTGGATATAGTCTAAGTGTTCCTTGGTGGGAACAATTATTCAAATTACTATTATTAGTACTTTTTGCATGAATGCAGGCAAACCGTAATTGACTAAAAAAAGCCCTAAAGGAATAAAAGCATTTTTCATCAGAAATGAAAACTGACAAGCTCCTACAAGCACAAAAGGGCACAAAAATGTGATTCCTCACAAAAGTTGTTGGAAACCTTTTTTATTGCAGGTAAGAGACCTTCAGAAGATGAAAACTTTAAAACCTGTGATCACATTTATATTAAATTTCAGGTGTGAATGTTGTGAAGTAAGCCTTTTTCCTTACAGCTGTTCCTAATACAAATAACATTTGATCTGGCAAGGTAAATATGTTCTCAGAGTCTATAATAGCAGAAAACAAGTCTTTCATTCCTCTAATATTGGATTCTTCCATTGCAAAATATTTAGGTGACAAATATATCTTTCTCTCAGAACAAAATTAAAAACTATACATTTTTCTACACTTGAAAATACTTTAGATAGCTAAAACACATTGGACCCTCTAGTCCACCCCTTTGCTAATAAGAGTTTCTTTCTTATAGTACTTCTCACTTGCCAGTTTAGTCTGAGTTGTTTAGCATTTTAGCATTTTAAGACCTTTCTCTAGAACTTCAAATGTAAAAACTAATAGTTCAATAGTTCTTCAATAGCCAGATGTCACAGTATAAGCCCCAGCCAAAACCAGGACACCAGGAAATAATCTTCACTTTGGTCAGATATAATTGAGTACCCTCCTTATAACACTAAATAAAGTCCTCCCTTTCTTGGAGCTGCGCTGTTGGGGGTCTTGCCCCTGCTGTCAGCCTCTTCATTATTTTTGAGACACTTGTGCTTCATGGCTGCGAATAATTTCTTTTTTGAAGATGTTGACACAACCTGTGAGAATAACAATGTTTCACTTATTCTGTTACAATTTCCAAAATTACTTGGTGCCCTTCTACACTTTAAATATTTCTCCCATTCTTCTCATTTTGTTTAAACAATGTTTCATCACTCTCTTCCCATAACTCAAGGACTTCTACTCCTCAAACTTTTTTTTTAATTAATATTATTTTAAATTTAATCTTTAGTTATTTTGTAAGTATCTTGTACAGATTAAGTTGGCTGTAACAAAACTCTTTGTTACACTGTGGTAAGACCAGATGTGTCTTGCAACCTTTCAGTCTTCTCCTATGATATGAAGCATCATAGAAATTCACATTAGGCTGTGGGTCATGAAGATGTCTAAGGTAAACTGAAATTAATGTAACTAATTAAAAGGTAAATTAATTCAAGGTAAAATAATGTAATTAACTAAAAGATAAAATCTTGTTTTGATTAAAAAAAAAGTAATGTAATTTTTTTTCTTTTGTTCATATGTCAAAACTTCAGAACTTCGAAAAAACTTTCTCCCTATAACTGCAATCTATTTTATTACTACTGCTGAAGTAGAGTGAGACAAATAGCTCCCATGTTAAAGTGTTAAGGATATCAGGTTCTGCAGAATCAATTTGAAACTTACCTTGAAGTTTATTCCTTCTGGAGATGTTTTGAGCTCACCTGTTAAAAAATTACTAAAATAAGAATAATTTTAATAAAAAGAAAGACATCAAAAGTTGATGTTTTCCCAAAGTATTTTTTTGTAATTCCTGAAAATTTCAGGATTAATATTATCAATTACCAATTTAATTTGGATAGTTAGCATTTTAAATTAATATGACTATTAAGGATAGAAAAGTTGTAAAAAATAATTTCTCAGAAGAATGATGTTTTCAATTCTTTCTCATTTCCCACTAATTTTCTTTTTATGCTCTCTATTCTGTAGTCTCAGATTTGTAACTGATATTCCATTGTGGAAGTCAAAATCAGTAGCATAGACAATTTTTTTTTCACATTGGCAATTGCACAGATATTTGCATAGCATTTTTTTCTGGTCAGGAGCAGTGGGTTTTCCAAAAGATGCTACTGGGAAGCATTTTGGCAGTGCAGAGGGACTCTCCATTGTTACTGCACTGATATAGTAAAGAGTTTAAAGCAGTATCCACTAGCAATTACTGATTATCCATTTTCTTTCCATTATTTTAGCCATTTCCCACCATTTATTTACTGCCTGGCATTTAGGATACTGATTCATTACCAAATGGGAGAAAAGAACCTTAATATTTCTAGTCAAATTGTTTTCCTAATGAAATTCAATTCCAAACATCTGTCAAAGTAGTTTTGTTACAAGTGTGTGTGTTTTATATATCAAATATGCAGAAATACTTTTTTGTATTAACAGTTTTCTAACTCAAATACTTTACATCTGGGGTTGTAGTCTGACTCACTGGAAACCTGGAAGACAATCTTTTTATTTTTCTTTTTCTTTTTTTTTTTTTTTTAACCTGTAAAAGTACAGTTTCCAAGAAGTACAAATATTTGCAATAAAACTTTCTGTAGAAGTATTGTCCTGGTAAAAATTCATATGAATTTTTCAGGTAGATTTTACTCTATAGGTGGTAACTCGATTTCATTTTCATCTGGACTCAGAATGCCCTGGAATTTTCTTGCCTCTGAATGTTGAGGCAGCTGTACCAGCCAGAAAACAAAAATGGAACTAGGGAGCACTACATGGCTTGATACAGATGCAAAGTGCTGTAAGCCATTGCAGTTCACTAAAGGTGGGCCAGAATTAAATACCACAGCATGTCAGAAATTCCTTTGGGAAGAGAGAGTTCACATTTCACTGATGGCTTCTGGTTTTTTAATTGATACTGTTTGCTACAAGAGGAATTTGCAGGCATATATGGTGCTGTAATAGAAATATAAAGTATGTGTTGGTTGAACTTTTTCCTAGAATTTTGTAAAGTTTCAGTAACCATTTATACTCCCAACCAACCATTGCATATACCTGTAGATTGCAGTCTGACAATTGCTGTTGTCCAGAAAAAAGCAAACTTGCTACATATGGCTGGTTCCATTTTGTGCCAGGGAATCCTGTGTGCAGCCCTGCATGTCTGGAAAAGATCTAAGAAGCTTCAGGGATTCTGCTAAAGTGCCCTTGGGTTCTCAGAGGGAGATACAGAAGCAGAGGGAAAAAAGTCAATGAGAAATTGGCAGCAAACCAAAAGGAGTGTTCAGATGAAGGGGACTGACCACCCTCAGGACTTCTCTTGGAGCTTGGTTTATTTGTTTGTTTCCAGTTAACATCCTTATCATTTGGCCCTCTATAAAAGGAACAGGAAGCTCCTAGCCTTTGTGTACAGGGTCTCCATCACCACCCAGAAAATCCTTATCAGCTTAGTTAGCATCCATGAAAGAAATCAACCCCAGCCTAATTCCTAAATTTATTCAAATTTGTAGGTATTTGGGGATTACAGGTTCTGTTTAGTATGCTACAGCTGATGCAAGAAAACTAGGCACCTTGGGCAACTGCAAGCCCAAGTGTGAAGGACCAATTTGGGGAAGCAAATTGCTTCTTCCTCAGAGTTGCTGAAATCTTGCTCAAGGTTGTGTTATTGCTAATCTTGTACAGGCATTCAACACAGGAAGGACAGAAACTGCAAAAAGCTGCTGTCTCCCTGTTTGTGCAGAGATACACTTGCAGCTGCTGCTCTCCCTGAGTGAGATGTGTGTGATACCTGTGCAGAGATAGGTAGCAGTCTCCTGGAAAGTAGCAAGCTGAGCAAAGCCTGTTGTTTCTCAGCAGGCAGTGTACCTCATGTGCCAGAGAGCCAGTAAGAGATCTCTGTGCAGCCTGCCTCCTCAGGAGGAGAGAAAGCTGTGGGCTACAGGCAGGCACTCATGCTATAGAGAATTTTTTCCTCTCATTTAAGCACACAGAAAAAGAAGGAATGCTGTAGTAGAAGCTCAGTGAAAGATATAGATGGATGTAGATATAGATATAGATGATATAGATATAGATGATACAGATATAGGTATACATAGGTATAGATTAGATGATATAGATATAGATTAGATACAGATATAGATATAGATATAGATAAGATATAGATATAGATATAGATATAGATATAGATATAGATATAGATATAGATATAGATGATATAGATATAGACAGATGATATAGATATAGACAGATGATATAGATATAGGTTAGGTATAGATCTAGATTTTGATGTTGATAGAGATGATATAGATATAGATTATACAGATAGATATAGTGTTGCTCACAGCATGGTTGTAGTTGGATGGCTACATGAAGTGGATCTTCAGATTCTTTGATTTGTCTTCTTAGTTGTTTCCTATTCTCTTGTTTTTTATATAAATGGCTATAAGAAAAGTAAAATCTGGTGTGTATAAATAGTACAAGAAAACTGGGGGAGCCATAAAAAACCCGATAACTATTCTGGTCTTGTTTAGTGAATATATTCTGAGAAAATATTCTAATAGAAAGGTATATGTGTGTTTGCATATGAATACACATATTCTCATATGCATGTCTTCCCTCATAACTGCACTGCACAGCTTTGATAAATCTGTGTCTGATAGTAAACTGTTGGTAGAAAGAGTTAAAGATGTGATCTGAGAGGAAAGAGACAATCTTGCCAGCAGTCTCTGTAAATACACCTATGCAGTGACATTGGTAGTAATTGGTTTTAACTTTCCAAAACCTCTTCATTTCAGTAAGCTAGACTGTGTGTGTTTGTATAAATGCAAAATGCACAATATACGGATCCCTGGCAAAAATCAAAATAGTGATCTGTTTGGTACATGGATGCTGCCAGACTGGAAGAGTGGAAGATAATGTTTGGCCAGATAGCAGGGCAGGGCTCCTGCCTTGCAGTAGTGGGGTGACAGGAATATGTCACTCTGAGGAAAAGGTTTCCTCCTGGATGTAAAGCAGAGCTGTAACACCATAAGGTATAGAGCTGGAAAGGTTCCCAAGTATGGACAAGCTGGTAATTCAAGGACCTGGGCAATTGCCCTTGATAGGAAATGTGTTCTGTCAGGAAAAAAAAAAATCCCTGCTGCAATATTTGCAGCATTAACTTTCTTTAAAAGGTTGGCCATCTAATGCTTTGCTTTATTGAAAACTATGATCCATGACTTCTATTGTGGTACTTGTTATAACTCTGCTGGATTCTATATTAAGATTTTCAATCCATATGAAAGTATATTTTATGTTTGTTTGGACAGAGTAGTTTGAGATGTTTAGAGATAATAAAAAATTCAAGATAAATTAGCAATTCTTTGAGAGTTGAGGAAATGAAAAATTATTTGTCTAGACTCAGTGGTTTTGTAAATAAATAGCTATAGTCTTGACAACTAAATACATTTAGGGTTTTTTTTTTCTACTTGAATAGAGCAACTGAGGCACAAAGCAGTTAAAAGCCAAGATCATAAAGTTTATATGAGTCTGCATTTTGACATTCACCTTGAGTCATCTTTAATCTTCTGTACTTTCCATACACACAAGTCAGTAGCTTAAGGTAATCTTTGCTACCACCAGGAGAAATTTCGTTTCAAAGTCATATAGTCACTGTAAGAACTAGAAAAAAATTTTGACTACTAAACTAGATGGTTGACCTGACTCTCATCAGTGCTGGCCATGTCAGATGGGAGCACTGCCTTCTCAAAAGGCTGTGTGGCAGAATCCCTTTGTTGGGGGATTTGGGAGTTTAGGCCTAAAATTATCAGCTAACTTCTTTTTCCTTAGAAGTTGATAAAATGTTCCTCCTGAACCCTGGGACTTTGGAAAAACCTCAGCTCCATCTAGTTTGCTGAAGTTTGAAAGTTTTGGTTTTGATTATGATTCAAATTAGAATGATATGGGTGAGTATGAGATGCAGTTATGGGACAACAGTTGAATGCCATTTACCACATGTTAATGGTTTCTAAAAACATACCAGTGTAATTAGCATAACCTTGTATCTGATTCTGCCACTGGACAGTATTCCTGTATTGTCTCTAATGGTTTTCTTCTGTGCATCAAGACAGAGATTTCTGTCACATCTTTGGAGCCCTGATGCTTTAATTCCTTTGGTGGCAGTTTTTCTGATTCTTCAGGTGGATCAAAAATGAGTGCTATTGGATCAACTTTTCACTTTGTGCATGGATATATTTTAGAGGACCAAGGGAAACACACTCTCTTGTAACTCAATCTGTTCTCCTGAATCTCCTATGGGCCATTTAGGTCAGTACTGCAGTGCTGGATGGAAACAGAACATGATGCTTGATACAAGCCTTTTAAAAAAGAGATGTAGAAAAACTCTACTTTGAACAATTTCTAATTGGATTGTGCCTGCACTTCACCAGAGGAAGACATAACTTCACATTTATAAGCCTTACAAAGAGAGCTAGCCAGAAAGATTCAAGTAAGGAAATTTTCTTTGCTAAATGCATTATTCAGGAAATGGAAGACTTTCTCTGGAATCTAGCAATTCTATTTACATCTTTTGGATTTAAAAGGGTGCAAATGTATTATGTAGACTAATGGTTAATCAACTACTGATATTTTTAAAATTTAAATCTTTAAAACATGTAATGACATTATGAAAGTAAAGTCTTTTGACACTAAAATAGTTTTATGACACTGTTGATACAAAAGCCTGCTTGGATTCCAAATAAAATAAAATAGAAAAAAGCCCCAAACCTGTCTGGATTTGAAATATTGCCTTTTCATTCCAAGAAAAAAAAAAAATTGAAGAAAAAGGAATATTTCTTCTGAGAAAAAAGGAATTTTCATATGCCCAGTTTTATTCATGGTTTGTCCTGAGCTGCTCCAAACATTCTTTTGAATTAGTATTTTTAAAGGTTTCTCTGCTCAAAGTCACAGGGTTTTTACCATTTTTACACTGATAAGTCCATATAGTTTTTGCAGTTTCATTAAGAATGCCAGGAAAAGCTCTGCACTTGGAAATCTGTTTCTCAAACTATAGTTTTAGAAGTCCAGGTGCACTTTACCCTCCCTTTGCCTGAAGACATGCATTAATTATTGCCTCAGGAATACCTAGAAACCAAATTTAGTTTCATTGAGCTAAGAAAATTACAACTATCTTTAGATTTAGACAGTATTTTTCCATAGTTCATAGAGTACTATTTTGAAGCTCTGCCATCAATCACAAAATTATATTTAAATTAGATTGTAGAAGTCAAAAGCTTCAGTAGAAATAGGTAATACACAGTCAGAGAGAAATATATTTTCCATGCTGAGCTCTGGAAGCAGCTGGACTTCCTGTAAGTTCAAGGCATTTATTTCATTGGAGACATCAATTGCATTAGGGATGTAGGACCAGTCCCTCTCAGATAAACTACTAAAATTATGAGGAGAGATTTTCGCGGAATTTGAGAAAGCAGTTATCGATTTGCTGTGATTTGGTGAATTCTCTTTATAGAATTAGTATACCTGGTTAACCATGCAATGGCTAAGGAGACCAAGGGACCCCCACCAGGATTTGTGCAGTGTTTGTGAAAGAAGCAGCTGTGCTTGGCTCAGGAGATCTCCCTCCATTTGCTGGAAAGTGCCATCACATTGTCAGTGAAAGTGCCATCACATTGTCAGGAGAGGATGTGGCACTGAGGAACAGCTCTTTAACATGTAAGTGTTGGCTGGGCATTCACAGAGGCTGATGCTGAAAGGGAAAAGTGATCCACAGACCATATTGTTGTCAGGGCTGGTAAATGGTCAAAGTTTGGTCCTCAGCAAGAAGAATTAACTTTTTCAATTATTTGCTTAACTATTTTGCTTTTCTTGTAGTATGCTTCTCTAGTCCTTAACAAACTACAGGAGATTAAGGGATTAAAGCCCCAAAATAATAGCAGCGAAAGCCTACCACATGCAGTCCTTAAAAGAAAAAAAAAAATCCATATTAAATCTGTTGAATGAGATTAGGATCAGTTATGCCTCAGACTGGTGGAAATGTGCTGGGTTATGAATGGGGCTCATCATGGGTTTTTTTATCATTTGGGTCTGGGGGATAGAGTGTTCATTTAATCAGAGAAATAATCAAAATGTTACACCTTACTGTTGGGAGCTTTATATATTAAATTTTCAGATGAATGTCAGTTGTAGAAAACAGTTTCAGCAGAATTTATTTCCTTGGAATCTGAAAAGCACCTGCATAAAAACAACATGTGAATCAGAGTAGTTTTTGTTTTGTTTTAAAATTGCATAGCATTATATTCAGGTTGCTTTATTTTTCAGGCTTATCAGTCATGACTAGGGGTGTGGTCTCTGTAGGTAACATGCTCTCTCCTGATAAGTAGACTTAGGCACATTAAATCCACGGTAGATTTAACCAGATTTAGGAACATGCATGCACAAAGAACACAGGCCAGCACAGGGGGTTTTTGTAGGGCTGAGCTGCACAGCACTGAGGAGCCAAAGGTTTCCCAGTGGTCCAGGTGGTTTCCCACACTCAAGTGTCACCCAACTCTGACACATAGTTCAGAATTAAACCATCTCTATTTTTCCAGTGGTGAATTGCTACAGAACTAATTGTCCTCATCATTCTCTGACAGAAAAAAAAAAAAAAAAAAAAAAAAAAAAAAAAAAAAAACAAAAAACAAAATCTAGTGGATATATGCTACAGTTCTTTTAATGTAAAAGCAAAACAAGTTGTTTGTTGTGTATATCCCACATTTGCTCAAATCTTGGCTTACCTATAATGTCACATATCACCCAAGCATATAGAAAGTATACAGATAATTTTCTTTCTGCATAGTAAAAATGTGGAAAATACAGAAAACCATTTTTGTACTTTATATGTTTTATGCAATTTTAATTCAGTTTAGTAACTAATTTTTTAGAATCCATTCTATAAGCTGCAGGTCTCAACTTGTAGGGAAAAAAAGACCTTTTTACAGACATACATATTTGGAAATTGCTTCTTCCTGTTGAGAGCATTTTGAAAACATAAATGCTATCCATCATTTACTATCATCCAGACTTAATACTGTTTTTTAGAAAACAGATACTTGAAAAATAATCCTTCTTCCCTCTTTTATACCTTCTGAACTTATTTGCCTCTGTGAGTTATTAGAATACATCATAAACTAGAACAGTAGGGCTTCATTCCCATTTTGCATGGATGGAAGTAAACTGAATGAAAAATAAGAGGTCAATAAAAATTTTTAGAAAAGTCATATTAAGCACAGATAAAGAAATTTTGGCATTTGGGTATATTTAGAACAAGTTCAGATGAAGATCTTACGGCAAACAGAGGAATAAAATAATGAAAAAGAAATCAGGACTGTTTGTTATTTAAAAGGCTACATCAAAGTCTGTTAAGGGCACGACAGTGCACAGCAGCCTGGAAGTGAGGAACACGAGTGGTCTAACAGAAGCCTCATAAGGACAGAAAGGTCACTCAGAGAAGCTTTTGAGCTCATGGAACAGGCTGCTCCCAGAACCAGGGGGAGTCTCCCATGCAACTCCCTTGGAGGTTAAGTTTCAGGCTTCATTGGTTAGCAGGAGGCAGATACACAGAGGGAAAGCTGCAAAGTCCAATTTAAAAAGTTCCAATTTATTAATCCAGTTGATGGCAATCCTCTGCAATGCTGAATGGTCTGAATTTCCCCTCTTTACTAGGTTTAGTTGCACTAGCTGTGTCCACTCCTGAAGATGAGCAAAAGGAGCTGTTCAGGTCCTGTTGACTGGCTGTCCTAATTAGGTGCAATATCAAGACCTGGGAAAAGTATCATTATTCCACTTGGGTTTCTCAAGTCAAATTGCATTTAGACATGCAAACTAGGGTTTGATATTTACCTGGCTTTAAGGAAAAGGTCAAATTAAATAGCTATTAGCTGTTTCCTATTAGCTTTAAGGATTTCTCTTCCAAAGGCATGAATATGTCTTGCAGAATAATTCAGCTGGGACTTGGACATAGTGATTAGGTGCATAAATGGATTTTATACCCAGTAATAAAAATAAGGGATTAAAGTGACTTACAGAATGGCACACCAGTGTCTCCTTTTGAGAATGGAGCTGAGTGTAACCTGTTGACTTCTCTAACCATGTGATAATTCACTCACAAGGACTCTGTGCTTAAGTATATACAGGGGAAGATGTTTGAATGGGTCTTTTTATTGGAAAGTGTTGATTTATGAACTGGTTTTTACAACATCAAGGAAACAAAAATGTTGGCTCTTTGGAAAGTTCTTTATATGGTAGAAAAAAAAAAGTATCTTCCTAAAGAAAGAAAAATCTCATTGCCATCCACTTTTTATATGCAGCTCTTAGAGAATTAAGTTGTCTGAATTTGCTTGCATTTCACTTCTGTCAATTCAAGTATAGATTGCAGTGAAATTATTTATTGGAAAAGTCTGTCTTTAAGTAACCTTCGAACAGAGAAATTAGTCTTGTATAACTTCCTGGTTTTCAAAAAGATATTCCTATCTAATACTGATGTAGATTTTTTGGAAAATGGTTAGGCGTTAGATTATACTGAAATGTATCAGACTGTGGAAAGAAAAAGGACTTGATGAAGCCTGAAAAATGAATGAAATTTATATATATGTGTATATATATAGTTAAGTAAAAGCCCTATGAATTCCTTCCTGAATAGCTACTAAATGAGGCATCCCAAACTCCTGCCCAATGTTCCTGTCTATCAGTTATACCCAAATATTTTGTCAGCAATGTTGTTTTTCTCTTCACTTATGTGTTTAGGTGCTCCCTGCCTTTGACTAGGCCAGTGGAAGGCACTGTAATTTATTTAGTCAGGTTCACAGCTTCCAGATTTGCTCTCTTGGTCTTCTGATTGGCTTGATTTCTGGACAGAAGTTTCAATGAATAAATGGAAAAGCCTAGCAAATACTGGCAGTCTCAAGTGAACTCTGACCCGCTGTGTTGTGGGGGCTGTCAGTGGGAAGTTACGTTGTGATATTTCCTGCACAGGATCCCAACCCAGAAGTGCACCTGGAAGAACTGCAGCCAGTGGAAAGCTCAGTGAAATTAGCACTTGGGAGCCAAGCACTCAGGTCACAAAGCTGAGACCTTGCTGCACTGGCTTCCCATACCTATTTTTTTTTTTTTTTTTTTTTTTTTTTTTTTTTTCTGGCACACACAGAGTACAATCCCAGCCTTTCATCTTCTTGGGGTAACAAGGGCTTGCAAATGAGGCAATAGCTCTAGAGATTTTGTGTGCTGTCTCTGACCATGAGCTCCCTGAAAGCCACAGCCCCATCATTCCCTAAAACTCTCATGTACTAGAGACTGTAATATGGCTGGAACTGTAAATGTCTTCTATTTCCCTTTTCTGATACAATTATTTCTCTTTCTTCTTCCATTTCTTCTTGGGCCCCCCCATTTCCAGATGTTTTCATGTCCATGCCAGCAAATCTGCATATTCATGGCTCCAGTTCACCTTCCTCTAATGGCCAATTTTTTAATGTCCTAAGTAATAGTAAGACTTGATTTATATGGGTTCCCTTCCCTTCCCTTCCCTTCCCTTCCCTTCCCTTCCCTTCCCTTCCCTTCCCTTCCCTGTCCCTTCCCTTCCCTTCCCTTCCGTCCCTTCCCTTCCCTTCCCTTCCCTTCCCTTCCCTTCCCTTCCTCCTTCCCTTCCCTTCCTTCCCTTCCCTTCCCTTCCCTGCCCTTCCCTTCCCTTCCCTTCCCTTCCCTTCCCTTCCCTTCCCTTCCCTTCCCTTCCCTTCCCTTTTTTCTTTCCTTACAAACTAAGAGAAATGAGAAATTTTGCAAATGTGCTTAAATTACTCAAATAGACAAGAAGCTTAAATTGCAAACAGAGTGTGTTGAAATAAACTCAGCGTGGAATCTTGCAGCATTGGAATTAGGGATGATATTTCCAATTACACTGGCATTTTTTATTTCCCAAGTCTCAGATTTTTACAAGCAAGCACAAATTTTTATTTCAACTTTTCAGAAGAGCTTTTCCTCATTTTTGTGAAAGAAAAAAACAAGTACTGATAAGTAGAGAGACTCTAGTCAAACATTGATTCATCTAGATACTCTGATTTGAAAATTATTTCTAGTAGCAAAAAATAGGTAGTGTATTATGCCTTTTTGAAGAAGGTCACAGGAATGCAACAGTACAAACTCATTTCTGCTGACACTTTGTATCTCAGAAATTGTTTCCTCTGGTGCACTAATGATTTTTCCCCCCCCCCCCTTGTCTGACACATTTTACCTCTACCTTGGCAGGAAAAGTCATTTCCTCCTGTGAGTAAATGAGTGATAGAGGATAGATGAAAGGGCAGAAATGTGCAAGTGCCATCAAAACCCTCATTTTTGACTTTTAATATGTTGCAGCTGTTGGTGTGGAGTGTTTCTCTTGCAGTTGAAAGCACAGCCAGCATGGGAATATTGATAGGTTTACATGAATCCTAAAGAGTCACAGCTTATTTGTATTCCCTAATAATGTAGAGCTTGGAGGAGACTGCCTGCACAAATACATTTTCAGCTGGAAAAATTGTGAAGCAGCAGCAAGGATTAGTGAAAGGGATTGATGGGGACACAGAGACATTTGGAAAAGCAAGCTCAGGTCAAAAGAGGCTACAGTGAGATTTAAGTGTTAGTCTCTATTTCAAAAGCTCAGGCAAACATTAATACATATCCAAGCAACTGTGACTCAACACAGTCCCTCATGGACACATTTTGCCTTTTGAAAGTCTTACCACTATTCTGGCAACAATATTCTTAAGTGTCTGTAGTTAAGGTAATGTTACTTCTTTCAAAATATTTCAATTTCTTTTATTAATTTTATTAATTTATAATTTAGCAGTAACTTCAGCAGAAAGGCAGATAATCGTAATCTCTGAAATTGGGCCACATTTGCTGAGGTAACATTTTTGGATTTTTGAAAAAGCTGGAGACACTGGATGCTAAATCCCTGTTCAAAGTCAGCAGGTACTTTTCAGTGATGGGAAAGTATACCAATGCTTTAATTTTCATTAATTATTTAGTTAGAAAATTTATAAAATTTAGCATGCAGTATTGAGAATGGCAGAAAAATTTTGATGATAAATTCACAGTACAATAAAAAATCTAGAAAATCCTGCTGTGTGCTGTATTGATGATGTACATAAATATAGCAGCTCAGCTGCATTCCTTCACTGCTCAAAGTTGCCTGTCTAGTGCTACCAGTACTACACTGCAAGATCCAGGTTCTCCAAATGTTGACACAACATTAACATGTTCACTTGCCTAATAGCATTGCTATATCCCTTGCCTTTAGTTCTCAATAAAATATGAACATCACTTCCAAGAAAAAAAATTAAAGAAGCCATCTGGGATGTGGACTCCAGGTCTTTTGTGGTATTTCAGCATGGAGCCACTTGAGCAGCCAGCTTGTTTCCTGCCAGATGCCCTCTGCCTCTGTAATTCAGGTGACACAGATAAATTCAGTGTATTTTCCTTGTGCCCATGGGTTTGCTGCAATACCATGAACTCCTCCTGCAGCAACCACTGCCTCCCTGGTAGCAAGGAGATGTTGAGGCTCCCAGCTACCACCATTGGCTGATGTGAGGTTAAGCCTGGAAATCCATTCTTTTTCTCATCTGTCACTTTTAATGTCTAACTGCTTGATTGAGATTCAGTTCTCCCTGCCTCCTTTCTCTCATAAAATGATGCTGAATCAGAAAGGTCCTGTGCAATGACTTCTTCAGGAGCAAGCATGGTGGATTTGCTTTGTCTGCAGCAGCTGGGGTGGCAGAAAGCAGGACTTGACTCAGAAGCCCACGTGTTTATCTGCCATCACTCGGCTCTGGCTCACAGCTTCACTGGCTTTGCCATAATGCCTGGTCTCTTTGGAAACCTGATTCTCTTTTTAGCTCAGTTCTTCGTGCTGCCATACCAAGCATCTGTGATGAGATCTCAAGTCTCATCTGAAATGGCACAGATATGATGTAAGTGGGGGAGGGATTTATGGATTTATTTAACAAAAAGCGTGGGTTTCCTGGAAGCCTGGGCGGCAGTGTGGCTTCTTCCTTCTCCTCACTAAGATCATCACTGGCACTTTTGTTGTCAGACATAGGAGAAATAAGACATTGATTTGTTTATAATATATGCCAAAACAACTCTGTGTGCTTGTCTTGTTCTGATATAAAATTCTGATATTAACAGAACCTTTGGTCTTCTCTTCCTACTCTTTGAATCTGTACTTCTGCCATGACAAGCAAAAACTTTCAGTTCTTAGAAAAGTGGCATTTTTCCAGCCATTTTCCAGCACTTCTTTCTCTTGAGTAATTCATTGCTGAAGATGCTTTCTTCTGTAGAAGAGGGTTAAAAGCCCCAGCTGTTCTTAACCTGTTCAGTCCATTATACCTGGACTCCTCTCCTGACTATGTGTGACTCTAATAGCCTTTCTCTTACCCATGAGAGCACCATAGGAAGAAGGAGAACTGATGACAGAGAATTGCTGCTCCAACTAATGGAAATGCCTGTTTCTTTCAAGTGATTCAGTTGCTACTTTCAGTTACAAGAATCATTATCCCAAAAGGAAGGATTGCCTGCATGCCCCCCCTGTTTTACCTGCTGACTTCCAACATTGCACTGTCACACATCTTTATTTTGTATTTTATAATTTGTGTCCCTTTTATCTTTATCTAGACTGGTTTTGTCTGTGCAGTGAAAATTCATGCAGGAGCTTTTAGCACACAAGCATTCACAAGCATGTGCAGTTTATGCTGACCATTCCACTCTTCTCCTGGTACCCCTGCCCTGCATGCAAACCCTATCCACACCTCATTCTCTCCAAGGGACATGCCCTGGCCCACAGGACAGTTTTTTAAGCACGTAGTGACACTGCAGTACAGGCTTCTTGCTGAACACAAGGATCCAGCTCACAAGTCCTGCAAACTGAGTATGAAACACCTCTGAGAGCTGTTACTCAGGTCATGCAGGAGAACAAAAGACAAAGCCTGCACTGGCCTTTCTATAGCAAACCTTTAATCCTGCAAGAAATGTGGCAAGAAGGTACCAATAACAGCAAGTGAGGTTTAAATTTGTCCTCTTCTCTGATGTCCACCAGTAGAAATCCAAAACTGTTTTATCTTCTCTGGAGTCTGTCCATGGATTGTTGCAGATGCTTACCTAATTAAGACTACTCAGTCCTAGGAGCTTTTACCCACATCTATCCCTGTAGGACTGCCAAAAAAGATTAAAGGAACAACAACAACAAAAAAATACCCACCTGAGTGGCAACTAAATAGAGAATTCTTTTCTGATTCTAAAAAATAATTGGTCAGCTAGACCCACAGCAGCCTGGAAGTACAGCTCCCTGGAAATCAAAGCATAAAAGTGGGGCAGCTGGAAGATTCAGATGATTGGAAGGAAATAATGCAGCATTATTGCTTCTTTTTTTGAGGCAATGGAACTTTGTGAAAAGATGTGCAGCTTGTATCCCTACTCTTAGTTCAAGCATGAAAATACTTCTGACCTTGTAGAGCAGGAGATATTTTTTCCAGGTACAGCTTCTCTTTCTTCTAGCTTTCTACTTTCTTTCTGAAAATAGCATATTATATTTGCCATTTGAGCAACCCTGTCAAAGCTAGGAGAAATATTTTCCTTCTAATTTATGTAGGACTCCTGATTTTAAGTCTTTTTTTTGCTTCTCCTTGACTGTAATGGGTTTGCAAAGTGCAGGCTTTATAGGCTTGAAAGAAAAAATGCAAACAATCATGAGTCCACTCAACCTTCTTATTTTAGAAGCAAAATCCTGTTACTTAGAGAGCAACCTTTACAGCTAATGTAATTATATCTCCATGTCTTTCTATTTGCCATGTACAGACTGCCCAGATCCTCAGAAACAGAAACAAGGAGGGACTGCAGAGTACCATGACTGTGTTAGCTAGATGGTGAATAGAAAATTTGTAGTGTAATAGATGTAAACATTGCTGCTGGATTTAAAAATGGTCTTTTTTTTGTTGATGGAATGATCCTAAAATTTTAGAATTCTGTAGACAAAACCCTTCAAAGATATAGTTCAAGATCCTTCGTTTTACAAAGTTGCATAAATGGAAGTTGAGGAATGCCTGTGATTTACTAAATTCAGCTTTGCACTACCCTTTCAAGGGAAGGTGATATTAATTTAAAGATCTGCATACATCTCCTCCTGTAGTGCATAGAGTTCCTGAGACAGAATTAGGAATACATTGACTTCCATGCTGAACTTCCTTAACCTTGAGTCCTTCATTTTCCCTCCTCAGTCTTATGCCTCTTTTACTACAAAACTCCTACAACCATCAGACAAGAGGGTCTTAAAGAAATCAATACTCTGTGGTGTAACTGCAGTGAACTGCTGGAGCAGATCCATTTTGCACACAGAACAAAATCACTGCCTTGTGAATGTGTATTCTCTATACTAGCAGTGATTTTTTAAAACTGTAGTTTGAAACCTTTGGATTATAGGGATACATCTCAAAAGGGCAGAAAAGGAGATAGCCAAGCAAACCCAGTTAAATCTTAGTAGGAAGAGGACCCTGTCATGAGGACTACCAACAGGCATTTATGTAGAATAGCTAAAAAGTATTTTTTCCTTAGTGCCTCCTCCCTCTCTGTCAAGTCTGCTTTCATTGGAGATGTCTCCATTTAGTGACATGCCCACTTGGGCACATCTTTCCTCTGTTAACTCAAAAGAATGAACGACCACAAGCAACCCACAAGCCCTGCAAACAAAGCCTGAAAAGGAGCATAGCTTGGAGCATTATATCATTACTTGTCTGTATCTCACTAAAGAACAATTGCTTGCATGCATTCAAATCCACAGTGCCTGCCACCATCGATTTCCCAGAGATTTACAAATTTCTGGCAGCATGCATAAAGGGGATTGAAGTTTGGAATGGGCAATTTTGATTAATCTATGGAATTCCACTAGGACTTGCAGATGTGTCTATTCCAACGGGGAAAAAAAAAAAGAATTTAAGTTGAACTGCATCAGGGAACAGAGTTTTCTGCAATTTGGCTCCTAGTTTGATTGAGACCAGCACTTGAATGACATGCATTTTACTTTATCTGCTGTCCCTATCAAGGAACAGATATAATTTGGTTTGTAATTTCTATGTATGAGACAAAGGCTTTATGAGAGACTGGTAAAGATTTTGTTGCAAAGTCCAGATTTCTGCTTCTGAATAACTATTGTGCCACCTAGTGAATGTTAAACTGCACTTTTAAATGGATGGAATGATGGACTTCAAATATACTGGTGAAAAAAGAAACAAAGTATTCATTAAAATATTTTGAGTGACATGTTGCAACAAAAAGTATCTTCCCTTTTTTTCTTGATTATTTACCAAAGTGTTTCACTGAGGTAAAAAATATTCTGTTTCAACCATAAAATAGCATTTTGTTTGCAAGTGTATTACAGAAATTTAATACATAAAAAGGATGCACACAGAACTCTTTACCTCCCCAGCAATAAAGCCTTTCCAAATAATTACTAGCACAATTCATAAGCTTATCAGTGTGAAAAGATATCCCCAAATCTCAGATTATAAGAATTTCCATTCTGTAAAACAATAAATTAATTCACCGAAAATGTTATTTTCTGACCAACTGTGATAACTTGGCACCAAGAAAAAATGTTTTAACACATTATTATGATTGCATGCTTTAAGGCATTATTTAGACAAAATAATAAGCAGTATTTTATATTAAAATCATAACATTCTTACACAAAGTTTCTCATCAAATTTCCTTTTCCATATAAATAGTTTGTGTCCAAAAAGCTATGTAGATTTCCTTAGCCAGTAGCTTTTTCTTTGTGATTTCTCTTCTCTAGCTGAAACCTCTCAACAGGGTTGTGATGTTTTTTTCTTTCACTTTTTAAGTAAACCATCTGTCCTGTGTGGGAGTATTGGGTTTGCCACAGTAGATAGCAGCAATATTTCAATCACCAAAGCCAATACCAGTAAATTTCTCTTAATAGAGAATTTCCTAGCATTTTTCAAGTCACTTATGCATCCCATGTAAAGTTGCCACACTATCCATCATCAGCAAAAGCCAAAGTAGATTGCAAGTGCATGCAAGTGTTAAAGTGCCCTTTAACACTTGCATGCAGTGCCATAGTTACAGTAGGAAACCCAGTGGTCAGCAAGAGTTCCATTTAGGAACATTCAGACTCTCTGACACTCCAGGGAAGCTCAAATCCATGGTTTTTAACACATTTAAATGATGCTTCTTAGAGATCTTTTGTATAACAGGACCTGACACCAGGTAAACATGACTTTGTAACCAGAGACTTGGATAGCTCTATGCCAGACCTTGAGGAAAACACAAACATTTTTATAATTTTCACTCAATGAACAATGGAATGAGCTCATCTTCTTTCAACACTTTTTGTTACGAAACATCTGAGATTCAGCTCTAAGCTGAGAGAAAATGAAATTAGTTTCTGAAGGTAAAAAACATTGGAAAAGCAGAAAATCTGCAGTTTGAGGGGGCTTTTTTTACAGTTCTGTTGTTGTTGTTGTTGTTCGGGCTATTTCTTTTCTCACCATGAGAAAGATTTCCAGAAAAAAATATTTTCCATTTTCTTGCTTCAAGGCTTGACAGACATTTTGTCATTTCATTTTCTTCTTGCAGACAAATGAAATCGAAAAGATTGTGTCAGGTGTCAGGTGAGCTTCTTTAGAGCTCACTTTCCAGGCTCTCTGAATTCTTTGATACTTGAAAAGTGTTTGTACAATGTTCTGGTTTTCTCTGGAGGTGTATTGTGTAGTGAGCAAACAGAAAAAGCAAAATTTTATTTCTTTTTAAGGCCTGATCAATTGATGACTTCATTTTAAAGCAGTACCATTTAGGATAGTAAAGAGGTCTGCCTATGGGGTTTGTTGTTCCCTGTGAAGGGGCTTAATGGCTAACATTCACATTAAATATGGAATTTAAATGCATGCAAGTATTACTAAAGGTAGGGCAGGATTAGAAATATGACAGCATTTTTTTTGCTTTATCTAGAATTGATAACAATATCATTATTGTTATAATAATGATAACAATAGCAATATTGTTATAATAATATTCTTCTCAATATCTATGTGCTCAAACATGATTATTTTATAGAGGGCAATGCCATTTCAGTAAAAGAGGAGAAATCACTTACAATGCTTGATTTTTCTCTCTTTAGACACTATTTTTCCATGTTGATTCAAGGCATTCTAGCATTTAACAACATCTGGGAAAATGATGTCATTAAGCCTAAGAGTTCCCATTACTTTATTTCACATAGTGAAAATTTTAATGTGATTTAAAATATCTCATTGGGAGGATTATCTATGGAGTCAATGGACAGTGTTTCATAAAGAGAGAGCTGAAAATCTAGATCAAAACTCTGGTCCAGCATTATACTAATGAACAAAATATTAATCAATCCTGGGTTAAAAAGTGCATACATAATAAAAGACTGAAAGGAAGTCTTTAAGATGAAGTTTTTATTCCAAGGGAAAATATGCACTACTCACAAATAGAGGATATAATTGAATGCCATGTATTCTTCTTTCATTTAAATCTAATACCATATTTATATTCAGTGTAGTAATAAATCCTTTTTCTAAACTTTCCTGTCCCCACATGCCTGCAAAGTCAGTTTAGAGTGGTTTGCTCAAAGTGAGTAAAACTCTTAGTATTTGTAATTCTTACTAGCTTCAGGCTGCATGTCTGTTTCTTCCAATGTCAGTTAGACAGATGGGGAGTAATTCTAATATAGCTCACTGAAACTGCCCGGAATTTAGATAATTTCCTCTCTTTAAAGAATTGTACCTCACAGATTTAACTGAGCTGATAGTCAATATTTACTGTAATCTTAATTAGGCAAGGCTTGATTTGCTGTTGTTTTCAAGCATTTGAAAGCTCTAGACATGTCCAAACTCAGGCTTTTGAATATTCCACCTTGTTCTGTATGAATTGTTTAGACAATAACCACTAAGTGCACTTGTCCAAGAAAGACAAGTGCCTTTCCTTTGGCAAGTCTGCTGCTGCTACATGTGAGAAACCTGCACTGCCCTGAGGCTTGTCACAGGTGAGATCAGTAGCTCATTTCTGAAACTTCTGGGAATCATTTTAGAGGATTTCCAGATAGGATTGTTTTGAAACTGAAATTCATGGTGTGAATGAGTATTGGGTCATGGAGTAAATAAAAAATAAATAGTACAGAAACACTTATTCAGTAAATCTGTGAAAATCACTCTCCTTTAACTAAGCAGACAAGGATGTATGTTTGTTATAGATGGCATATTTGTAAAAAAAAATGCAAGAAAATTATGCAGGTTGTATAATAAATTCAATCTTTGATGGAAGTCTTAAGTGAAAGAGATCAGAAATGCATATCTGGATTTTTGCACAGATGCAACATCTGAGATTTTTCTTTTCTGGTCCTAATGGCAACAAGGTACTTATTTTTGAGACAATGTAAATAAGCAGATGTTTCCACTGAAGTCACTGGCCATTAAAATACATTACTATTCAAAGTTACGTGTCTATCACAATATAAAAACCCTCAGTGAAGGGTTCATACTACAGGAAATAAGGTGTTTGGAAGAGGAAATTCTCTAAAAGCAAACACAGTTTAAGCAATCACGTCCCCAGAGGATGTGGCAGGTACAGCTGGGCAATATGAACACGTCTCTCACTCCTAGTAAAGAAGTTGGTAGAAGTTTGCCAAAGCTCACTGGCAAACTAAGGCACAGAAGAGGCTCTTGCCATGGCCCAGCTTTAGAGTGTATTTCCTGGCTCTGCCAGGTACACAGACTCAAGCACTCCTAATCTGCCATCCTTAGATGTCCCAGCAGGAACACTGAGGTAGCATCCCCTTACCTCTGCCCCCCAGGAGGGATGCTCCTTTCCTCTGACTGCAGGGCTGCAACGGAGATGGATCAGTGCTATGCATTATCAGGTAGCTCAGTGCTATGCATTAGCTTCTCTATACACTCTTCAATGAAAAGGATCCATATGGTTAGAGAAATGAGATCCTAATTTGCTCATGCTAGACTTGACGCTAGCAGCACAAATAGAGTAAGCAAATAATGAGCAAATTTAATTCATTAATTTTAAAGTGCCGGCATTTAATTTAGGTGACTTTAGAAAACAAAATATATTTATGGATCCAAAATGGAAGCATTTGGGTTGAAGTGTTACTGGGATATGTTTGACTGAACATTATCTGTATCAAGTTTATAGCTATCAAGTTGATAGCTAATTAGTGAGAGAGATAGTCTTCCCTTATAACAATATTTGGAATAATGTGACAAAATTATGTGTGTATATATAGCTGCAGATATATGTGTGTATATAGACATAAGTGTATATATATACATACATACATAAGTGTATATATACATATATATATATATACACATATACTTTGTATATATACATATATTTGTATGCACACATATACTTTCATCTGCAGCTCTATATACATGTACTCGTCACATTATATGTGATATATATAAGTATATGACAATCTGTTTTTATCTATTGTGAAGGTGCAAGACATTGGCCGGGATTTTTCCCGGTCTGCTTGATTTCTATGGTTCTGTATTGTCATTCTTCAAAGAAGCTAAAATATGTTTAGTGTAATGTATTTAATATAAGTGTAATTTAGTCATGGTAATGCATAAAATGCATAAAATCTGAGGTTGTGTTCACTGATAATTACACTGTGCTTCCTGTTGCCACATAAACATTCATATGGAATCCTTTACTTTGTGCTACACTAGCTTCAATTGGTATGAGGTACTATAAATATAGAACTGTGAATGCTTTAATCTTCTATTACAACCTTTTAAAGTTCTTTATTGTATTTTGAAAAAATACACTGTATTTTGAGGGAAAAAAAACAACAAAAAAACCCACTGTGTGTTTTGAAATATTGTTATACATAGTCTTGCCAATAATCTTAGGAAAACCTAATAATTCAAATATATATTTTTATTTTACCATATGATAGTTTGGAACAAAGTGTATGTGCTAGTTTAGGTAACTGTATTAAGCATTCTGAAGGCTTCCTTTCTCTGTGTTAGAAAAGACTTTTATAAATCACTGTATGGAGCTCTCTGCTGTTTAGGCTAATGTGTATATAAGAGCAGTGCAGAAGAAAATGGAAAAATAAGGTAAGCAATTTTCTTGTCTTTGTAAACAGATGCAATGGGAAATTCTCCAGCCAAAGGCTTGCTAGTTTTGAGCTCACAGATAGCCAAGCCCATATATTGCCCTCTCACTTCCCAGAAAATGCTTCTTAGAGCCCTTTAAAGACAGCAAGAAAAATAGACTTCTTGAATAGAAAGATTTAAGGAAAAGAAAACTTTGGTAAAATGTGGAGTATTTACAAAAGCATTTAAATCTGAAATAAGCAGAGAGAAATAAAATGCACTGAAAATGTGTGATAGGACTGTCACTACTATTTATTCTACTTTGCTTTCTATTAACAGCAACGAGCAATAAATTAGACTAGTCAAAATCTAGGTTATACCCATTTATTGAAATCATTGACCATCTTTGTAGATGCTTTCTCCTACCCTTCCAGTCAGTCTTAATGGGATATCAAAAATCTCACTCCCTCTGGCTGGGCAGAGAGCAGGGGTTGCTGGATAGATGTGTATGAAGGTCTGTACAGCCATTGCCTGTACTGGGCCTAGGTTTTTCCTGAGTAATTCTGGGAAGTGTAGACTGTGTCTGATGATCTCTGGCCTGTACCCTTCATAAAAGCAAAAACAAGAACAAAAGTGCTCCAACCCACAGGGAATACCATTACTATGACCTTAGGTAAGTAATTATATATTCTTAGGCTAAAAGAAGTTTCCTTTGCTACTCCCTGCCTTGAAATTGTAATGTAGTGTATCATACCAATGATTTGTAAATTCTTATCATGGTATGTAAACCTATAATCATTTCACAGTTTGATATGTTTGCCTCACTCTGGCAGTGCTGCAGTGCTTGTTTTACTGAAGTATGTGTGGCTGCTTTCCCACTTGGTCACACATCATTCTGTCAGAGCTTGGCTTGCTGGGCAGGTGCTGGCGGCTGCCCTGCGAATCCCGCTGTCTTCTTGTCAAACCCAGGACACTCTTTCCCCCCAGCACTAATACAGAAAGCAGAAACTGCATGGCAGCTTTGGAAAATGATGGATAATGTAGCTTGCCTTGGTTTCCTAAAGGCAAGAAAATCCAGTTGTGCTGATCTGGTATGTTGTAGTGATGGTGGTAGTGGTAGTGATATTTTCTTTTTTCTGTGCAGATGGACATATGGTTAATACATTTCTTTTATTGAATTAAATGGTTCAATTACAGGAGCTTGTAGAAGAGGTAGAATAACAAAAGTCTGTACTCATCATCCCACTGGCACTTCCATTTTATCAAGTAGTGCAGCCAATGTGAGTTTAGGGTTCCCTCTAATCTCTGTGGAGCTTAAAAAAACAAATTACAGATGCAGGATTGCACTGGACAGCAGGAGACATATGGTGGGTTGTTCTCAGTTTCTCCTTTTCCTCTGTTACTGGACTGCTAAGAACTGTTCAGGTTTTCATTGAAACAATGACTTAGAGAAGCTCCTTTAAAGTCCAGACATGAAAGAACTGACCTGAGAAAGGAAGGTTTGGTTCCAACACTTCTTCAGGGTCTGAAAGACTGCAGCTGAATTATGATGATCCCAGGACTCCTGAGTCTTTTGAATCATGGCAATTCTGAAAGGATTTATCATTTCATTTCCATTGGAACTCCATTTCAAAGTCTACAGTTAAATAGAATTCACAATTGATTTATAGACTTAGTGATAGATAGTGTGGCATTTACACAATAATTTTGCAAGATTATTTGTATCTCTTATCTCTTATGGTATTTGTTTTGGACTTCCAAGGCTAACACTCAGATTAGTTCATGTTTGTGTTATACAATGAATATGTATACCTAACTGTTAATTATTTTTATTTCTTAAGTAATACCATTATTTTTACCATCATTTCTAAGGGATTTTTTTTCCTATCCATTTTAGTGGAAGTTTGATCTCCTTTATTGGTATATTCTTTCTGATTTTTTTCTTGTGTGTTAAAAGATACCAACTTGTCTTTTTTTATGAAAAGCAGCATAATGATATCATTGCCATCTAAATGTACCAATCAGACTTCTCAACCAATACTTGACTGGATTGGCAGTTGCCCTACAGAGGTTTCAGAAATTTATGGCCGCAGAGCGGATGCTTTCTGGCTTTCATCCTCTGCTCTCCATCCCCAGTGTGAGTGGAGAAAGGTCTGCACCCTATAACATTAATAATTTCTGGCATATATTTAGCAAATATCATTATTTGAGATCTCTCATACTATTCTGGTTTTGACCTCATCCCGTCTGACAGCTCTGGAAAAAATGCCTGCTTCCTAAATAAAACTTGCAAAAAGGATGGTTTCCAGCAGCCCTGTCTTACGATTTTTCTTTCTAGAAGTTGAGCTGCTCTGAGTTTTCAATCATTCTATCTGGCAAAAGGCTTTAAATTTAATTGTGTGATTTACCAGAGCAATATTTATTCATTATTATTGTGTTCATATTCTGAGTTATGCAATGATGAATGCATTAAAAGTGGACTGAATTAGATAATAATATGGCATCTTCATTGTAACCTGATAAAATCTCATTTGCACTAGATATTGAAATAGGGGAGAGGTTTGTGTTAGTTATCCTATATGAACAAAGGAAAGGAATTGCTGATCTATTTACTGAATATATCAAGGAAACTGCCCCATTTAAAATCCCACAGTATTTTATGGCTTCATAACAAAACCAAGTACATTTCAAGGGAAATGTGAATTTAGAAATTAATTAGATAAACATTAGCAAACTCTCCTATTTTGGCTAAATACTTTAATGTAAAATCAGTGCATTTTGATACTCATTAATATCTCATGCCATTATATATTGACTCTGGAAGGATTCACATTTAGAAAACAAACAAACATTGACAGCATATTTTGCTCAATGTTTACAGTCAATGATAGACTTTTTCATCTGAATTTCTTCTTCTTGATGATATAATTCATTTACTACTAGGGATCCAGTCAGCTGACTAGAGAAACTAAGAAATAAGAGAATTGCAAGTTCCTAGTCTGAACATGTTTTCATTTTATGTTAGTACTGGGGGAAAAGGATTAACACTTAATTATTAATTCCTTTCATGCTTTTTTCTGCTATTTTCCTAAAGTGCTTAGTGATTGCTTTGACATACATCTGTCAAAATTATTTTCCTGACTCTAGAGACCATAATTTCAAAGTCACTTTTACCATGTGTTGCCCCCAAAGTCATTAGATTTGCAAAAGTCATTAGATGTGCAAAATCCTTGGTCCAAGCATAAAAATATGCATGAAAAAAATGAATAGTGGCATGTGCAAAAGATGCTAATGAGAATATTTACTACTTTTATCAGATAGCTGAAAGGTAGATGAAAATGGGAAGAGTTTTGCAGCCTCACATGTTAGAGTAGCTTGATGCAGTGAAATTATGCTGGCTTGTATCTCCAAAGTTTAAGGAAAGGCAGAGCAATATTTTTGTTTGTCATCAACTATAGCTGGAGCAGCAGAGAGTCTGTGGCTCTCTTGTGCTAGAGCCAGGATAGCAGTGGGGACCAGTGTTGATTGGAACATGGAAGATTTTTGGCTTCATATGATTGGAACTTAATTTTTAAAGGCTCCAGGATTTTTGCGATTTTGAGTTCAGGATGGATCCTGCAGGCCACGTTTTAATTCAGAGTTAGAGTTTGGGGGCATTTTAATACTACTGCACATTCAAATTCTCCTGGGATTTTGGTTCCTCTGTAATTGAATGTTTATGAGGAAACACTATAAAGAGTTCAGATCAATCACAGTCTGGATATCACATACAAGTTTGACTTGAAATGTGTCACAGGCAGCTTGGCTTTTTAAAGACATCTTTCAAAGTGCAAAAGTGATTTTATGTACAAGTATGAGGACGGTTATTTAACATCTTCACCTGTTCACTTGATTTTTGTTTTTCTCTGCTACAGACTATGTCAGAGAACCACAATGATCATGCATAATAACAGTTCATCCTCGCTCCTTTTACCAAATGTGAGCTCCTTCTGGAAGAGAGATTCGCATGGACCGGGACTCCTCGATGAAGCAGCATCACTCATTGGCAGCTATGATTTCCCTCAGACCACAGAGAGTTTTCCTTTCTCCACTGTGGAATCAACAAACATGACCCTAAATGCCACAAGCAAAGACCCTCTGGGTGGACACACTGTCTGGCAAGTAGTTTTGATTGCTTTCCTCACTGGGATCCTTGCACTGGTGACCATCATAGGAAACATCTTAGTGATTGTTGCATTTAAGGTTAACAAACAACTGAAAACAGTCAACAACTACTTCTTGTTGAGCCTTGCTTGTGCAGATTTGATCATCGGTGTTCTTTCCATGAATCTTTATACCACATACATCATCATGGACCACTGGGCTTTGGGAAGCTTGGCCTGTGATCTTTGGCTCTCCATTGACTATGTCGCCAGTAATGCCTCTGTCATGAATCTCCTTGTGATAAGTTTTGACAGGTATTTTTCCATCACTAGGCCACTGACATACAGAGCCAAACGAACAACCAAAAGGGCTGGGGTAATGATTGGTTTAGCGTGGATCGTCTCTTTTGTTCTTTGGGCCCCTGCCATCTTGTTTTGGCAGTATTTCGTTGGGGAGAGGACTGTGCCTCCTGATGAATGTTTCATCCAGTTTCTAAGTGAACCTATCATCACTTTTGGCACTGCCATAGCTGCCTTTTATTTGCCGGTCACAATTATGAGTATTTTGTATTGGAGGATCTACAAGGAGACGGAGAAACGCACCAAAGAGTTAGCAGGGCTCCAGGCTTCGGGCAGCGAGGCAGAGGCAGCGCGCTTCGTGCACCAGACAGGCAGCTCCCGGAGCTGCAGCAGCTACGAGCTGCAGCGGCAGAACATGAAACGCTCCGCCCGGAAGAAATACAGACGCTGCCACTTCTGGCTCTCAATGAAGAGCTGGGAACCCAGCACAGATCAGGGGGACCAAGAGCATAGCAGCAGTGACAGCTGGAACAACAATGATGCTGCTGCCTCCCTTGAAAATTCAGCCTCCTCTGATGAAGAAGACATCGCTGCAGAGACCAGAGCCATCTATTCAATTGTGCTGAAACTTCCTGGTCACAGCGCTATCCTCAATTCCACAAAACTACCCTCCTCGGAAGATTTGCATGAGTCAGGGGATGAACTGCAGAAATCCGACGCAGAATCGAAGGAAAAGAAACCTAAAAAATTGCACCCTCCCAAAGGTGTTCAGGATGGTGGAAATTTCCAAAAGAGCTTTACTAAGCTTCCAATTGAGCCGGAATCAGAAGAGACAACCACAGCTTCTGACGGCATCTCATCAGTCACCAAGACATCGACAGCCCTGCCATTGTCCTTTAAGGAAGCAACCCTGGCAAAAAAGTTTGCCTTGAAGACCAGAAGTCAGATCACAAAACGAAAACGAATGTCACTTATCAAAGAAAAGAAAGCAGCACAGACACTCAGTGCCATTTTGTTTGCCTTCATCATTACCTGGACCCCATATAACATCATGGTTCTGGTGAACACCTTTTGCAGCTGTATCCCCAAAACTTTCTGGCACCTGGGGTATTGGCTTTGCTACATCAATAGCACAGTGAACCCTATGTGCTATGCACTGTGTAACAAAACATTCAGAAACACTTTCAAGATGCTGCTGCTGTGCCAGTGTGACAAACGAAAACGGCGCAAACAGCAGTATCAGCAAAGGCAGTCCGTCATTTTTCATAAGCGGATCCCTAGGGAGGCTTCATAGAATAGTATTTTTTAAACAAATAAAAAAATAACGAAGCAGGGACGTGATGGGATGGGACAGGATGGGGTGGGATGGGACAGAACAGGATGGCACGGGACAGGGCAGGATAGGCAAGGTAGTAAGGGATGAGACAGGATGGGTTGGGGCGGGAAGGTGGTTCCAGGGTTCTGATTCTATGGTTCAAACATCAAGACAAGAAAGCAGCTGCCAGGTTTATTTATCCTTTCAATAATCCAGTTTAATTTAAAAGTCAATCCACATTCAGCAAAAACTAAGAAACTTCAACATTTTTACTAAGGAGTGAAAGATTTAATAAAGTTTTCCTATGAATTTGTGAGAAGCTGTATAGGAATTATAAACCCATTACTGATCTGCCCAGCTCTTTGATTATAATCAACTCTGGGATCTCAGGTAAGCACATCTAGCTAGCCCAGCTTTTTTTTCCAAGGAATCCAACTTTCAATTCAAGTTACATACAGATGTAGCAAGCTAGTGAAACAGGATTATGAAATTATTTGAGACACAGTATAGGTTGAAAAATTGCCTCTTGTTGTCCTGGTTGAGCTTCCTGTCTACTTCTCTTCTGATATATTGTTAATTGTACCCCTGATTCTAATTTCTGAGTATCTGTGTGTGCAGCTGATGTTATATATGTGTGTGTGAGTGTGGATGTATGCATAGCATACATTCACACCTCTAAAATACACATACACCAGGAAAGAGGTGACCTATTTGTTATAGGTTTTACAGGGTCCCCCATCATGATTACATGTGATTGAAGCTTTTTAAAAGTTAGAAAATCATGTTATAAGTATATAGCTCATTATTTGGCACCTGAAATTCAAGTTCATCTCTGGAACCAAAACATGGTGTCCACATTTCAGACTGAGAAACCCAAAACATAGCCTGTGAGTTTACAGAGTTTTAGAATTGGGTACTTGCCCAGTAAAACCTTAATCTTGAGCGTAGAGTCTCTCCTCAAAGTGATCATGTCTCTCTAAACGATACAAAGGGGAAAGGAATTGAAGGCTACATTCAGGGAAGAGCATGAAGCTGTCTTGGCAGGGCATAGGATAATGAGATCCCAGATCTGGGCTGCACAGTACCAATGCTCAGAGGGAGCTGCTCAGGAGCCAGGTAGGTGCAACCATCAGCAGCAGCCCCGTGTCCTGCTGGGAAGGCTGTGCCACTCTCAAAGCTCTCATGGCTCCTGCAACACCTTGTCCTGAGCTGCACCGTGGGGATGCACCGCCCGTCTCAGAGCCAGCTCAGATCCTGTGTGCAGCATCTCCGTGGCTTCCGATAAAAGTTCAAGTTGTAACTTTCTGATAAAAGTTGGTGGAGCCCTGCTGCTTGCACTGTCGGCCCAGGTGATCTTCAGATGCAAATTATTTGTTTCAAAGAAATGCTTTATTTTTGCATGTGAAGGATGCTCACTAAAAAGTGTTTGTTTTCCACAACCTGTTTTAAAAATCATCAGGAGAAGTGCACCTAAATCCGTTTGACGCCAGGTTATTCAGTGGTGTGAAAAATGTGATATTGCCAATTTGTAACCTGGCAATTTTTGATAAAGACAATTTTAAAAGGGCTTTAATATTTATAGTTTAGACATGACCAGTAATTCCTGGTATTTGTGAGGTGGTCTGCACCAAACATGATTTATAAATGTCAGAGGTCCCCTGGGGAAAGGATTGTACTTTAAACTGTTGCTCTAGATCTGATTTAGTTACATGTTGAAAGATTATTTTGTATTCTCCTTTGAGCTGACCAAAATTTTTTTGTTGTTGTTGCTTAGACTCTTATTTTGCTGAAAATAAAACAAGTATCATATTTTACAAAGGGGCATCAGTGTTGTGAATACAGAACTGATGTTAAAGCTGCTTTTGTATTCAGTGTGAGATGGTGTTTACAGATGATTTTGACAACAGTGGAAATATATTAAATGGTGTCTGTGTATCTAAACTATTTAATTTTGTGTTATGTTCATATAAAGAAATATTTATACATATTTCACCGAATGTTTTATTTAATGTTGATAAATATTGCTCTTCAGTCTTCAGCTGTAGTGTCCTTTTAAAGTGATTCATAAAGGTCTGCTTGAGAAATGAATAGACTATACCTAGCTTTTTTGTCATTAAAAAAATTCTCTTTTGTATGAGTTGTTAAAAATGTCTACCCTAAAGTAATCTCATAAATTATATTGAATTCTACTGCAAGTACAATTTTAGTACAAAAAAGAAAAAGTTAAAGCTTCACCTATCTCACAATTGCATTTTGAACTAATGATACCAGAATTGTTTTGCTGGTTTGTTACCCACAACAAGGCACCCAAGTTGCAAAGAAAATTAATTATCTTTATTTATAGAAAGAAGCATATAATTGAAATATATTCATTACTCAAGTTGACCTAAAATGTTTTAACATTTAAATATATATCTATATCTATATATATTGCCATATTATTATATTCTGATATCTAGAGTAGTGCTGTGCCCCTAATTCACAAAATGTGAGAGCATGCAAGGAAGCCAGAGTTCATCGGGGGATTTATGGTATATTAGTATTGATTTTAAAATGGGAAACTATTATTTTTATTGAAGTTAAGCTTCCTTGAAAGCATCTGTCACCACTGTTTACATAATAGGAAGAGTTAAATCCTTGGATTGTTCTAACAGAGAAATAAACAACCTGTCTTTTGATGTGTGAACAGGCTTTAAAATGTTATTTACAGGTATCATAAAATGTGTATGTATACACATATTGTAGCATAGATCAATTCAGTTATTATTTTTTTAATGGCATATGCACTATAAAATATTAAGAATTTGGCTGTGTTACAAGTACAGTGGGCATCAATTTAATTTGTATTTTATATGTTGCTGTATTTGCTTTAAACCCATGCACACACAAAAATTTTAGCTGTATGCACTAGTGGATATATTATTTATGAACACAGGCGCACATAATAGGTTGCAGAAGAAGAACAATACAAGACCAATGACACAGAAATACTTTTAGGAAGTACAATGGTGTAATATTTCATCTGTTTTGAGGAAAGTTATGTCAGAAACACAGTAGAAAGCGTCATTCTGAGGCAGCCAAACAGCTCAGTCCCATTAACTCTCCTCACAGCTCTGAAAGCTGGCTTTTCATAGACCAGTCTCTGTTAATTGCAATAATACAGGATTAGACTCCACACGAAAAGGACCAAAAAGTCAGAAGCGATAGCCAGGCAGGAGCCAAGGGGTAGTCTGGAGAAAGCTTTGTAGAACAGACCAAACCACTGCCAGCCTCTGAACAGGCAACAAAATTCATTATTATATGTTTGGCTTTTTTGGTGTAAAATTGTGATAGAAGTTTATTACTTCTGTACTGGTATAGGCAGTGAGAGATGTCTGATCTGAAGATCTGAGGGCAGGGGCCATGGTGCATGAAGCACTTTTTTTTATTCCTGCATAACACACTTTCAACAAAAGTGAACTGCTGATTAGTCTGGCACTGTTTAAAGCTAAACAAATATAGAAAAGTCTTGAGTAGTTCCCAGGATCTAAACTTGTGGATCTGTGTAACCTAAACAATAATTAGCCAACAGGGTTCTGGCAGTAGGAATATGCACACAGATATTCTGAGAGAGTTGGTGACCTTTCTCAATTATGTGCAGCTTCATTTTCTTGCTTTGCTGTCTTGATTATTATATTTCTTCACTTATTCTGCAAGAATATTCTAAAAAGTCTTGGTTCATTATCAGCCTTGTATATCTAAAAAGTGAGTAGAGGTCCCAAAGTACACTTTGTTTGCCTCTACAGAATGCAAATATCGAAGCAAAAGGAAGTTTTAAGCTTTTTTTCCCTAATCAGCAGCATCAATAATTTTAAAAATAGTTACCATCATGCTACTCTATATACAGTAGGGATGGTCAAGAGGTGTCACACTATTTATAAATAGTGCTTTTCACTCACCCCTTACCCTTCTGACTATGCATCACTATTCAAAATTATATTCGATATTCTAAACCCTCACTTTCCTCCAGGTGGCTCCTAGATTCTTGTGCTAAAATATGCTCTACAAGCTTGTCTTTTTATCAGCAGTTTTTTCTTTTCCTTTCACAGTCCCTCTATGCAAAATTATCTGATCTTATGTTATCAAAAGACACTTTACTAATTTCAGGAGTATGAAAGTGTTGAGGTCTGATACTTTCTTTTCTAAAGATGTATAAAACATATCAAAAACAACTGGAGAAGGCTTCACATTTGCCACCTCCTTATTGGCAGAAATTTTTGGTCTGTGCCACAAATAGTCTGTTCACCAAGCCTGACCAGGGGATGACCTGTCCCTAAGGATGTCCTCCCAAACCCCCACTACCTTGAACTTCATACAGTTCATGAATAATCATGTATTTTAATGCATTTGGGATTTTTAAAAAAAGATGTATATTCATTGTGGTAGTTCCACCCTCTGCGATTTTCTATTTTATATATTCTTTATATCTTGTATGTATTTGCCCATTCAAATACCACTGCACTGGCTTCTGGGAGCAGGTCAAAGTGACACATATTTTAAGTTGCTTCTTGTAAGCCCAAAGGGTATGCAGAGATGTCTGATGGAGCTGAGGTGTTCATAGTGCTGGCTGCTTTTTCTGGCTTATGCACTGCACTTCCATGATACCCAAACACTTCAGTTTGGAAGCTTAGCTAAAGCATGCATGACATTCAGGTTTTCATGGAATTAAAAACTTCATTTAATTAGGATGTTCTTCCTTGTAGCAGGCATAGATCATTTATAGCATCTGCACTTTTCTACTTCTACATTTTTGTGCTGCCAGAAAGATACTGTGCAAAATGCTAATTTGTAATGTCTGATACCTGGGAATTTTTGTACTTCAGCTTTTAAAGTAAGGCAGAGATAATGCAGTTGTGCTATTTGTTGTAAACAAATTGAGTGTGAATGGGAATTCTACACTATGTTTATTTCATTTCATATACCATGGCACTGCAACTTGGCTGAGATGGAGCACTACAGTATTTGAGGTCACTGGCAGTTCTTCACAATCTTGACTGGCAAACTCATTACCTATGCTGAACTGGCGTTTGGGACTTTGCTCTTCACCACTCACACTGCACATTCAAAATATAACATAGATTGTATTTTTTTTTCTCAAGAAATATTTTAGTTATTTCCAGATGCATTCCTAGATGTGCCTGAGGATGCTTTGCTTAATTTTAGATAACAAGATGGCTCAAGAGACCCAGTCCCTGTCAGGGGTTGTTTAATGGAAGGAGCACAGGTAACATGGGATAAAATTAATATAAGTGCTACTTATTTCATGGCCTATTCCAACATGTATTGTTTGGTGTGTATATTGTAGCTATAGATCTCCATGCACTGTGTATATCTCAGAAGGATATGTGTGGCTCTACTGTGCATGCACGTACAGACAGGTGTACCTAGAGCAATGTATATACAAACCTATGCTAAATTGTCAGCCATGGTAAACATTGCCTTTGATGGCTCTTCAGTTGTAACTGGACAGTGAAACTGTGCCTAGGTCTCCTCTGCTTATCTGCAAGAAAAGTTTCCACAGCTTTCTTTCCTTAATGCATATTTTTTACAATTGCATTGTTCTTATTTCTGGATATGGTGTTTTCAGTGTATTGAGCCGGCTTTTTGGACCTTGTCCAAAATCAAGAAATGCATGAACATATTTCACTTACTGAGCTATTGCATCAAGACTGCACTAGGTTTAACTCCATTACATTACCCAAATTCGTGCTGCATTCTTTCAAAAAAGAAAAAAAAGGCCTCTCAGACTAAGTTCATGTAAGAGAAACTTCTATGTCCATGCGAACATCACTGCCAGTTTCTCAAAGTTGAAAGAGAAATCCAGTCACTATGAAAACAGTTGGAGGCAAATGTCACAAACACAGCAAGTCATCACTGCAAATTCTTTTAGGTAATAACAGCACTCCTTCCATTAGAAATTAGAGGAAAAAACCCAATCATCCTCCCTCATCCCATCCTATTGCTCTGCCCTTTCTTTTGCATAGTGTAATGCTTTTCATTTGCCAGTCTCATGGGTGGAATTTTGCAGGCTTTAAGAACCTCATTTGCCTGGTAAGACTAAGAAATACTGAGTATATCTAGGTCATTCCCCCCCTTTCTGAGTTTTCAAACAATAACTCCTTGATTGTGTGATGCTGGCTTAAGGGAGTGTCTTATGAAAATGATGATAAAACCTTTTAATTTAATGATGGTGAGGAGAGAGAACTTTTTTCCCAAGCTAGTGAAGCTACAAAATTTATGTAACTTGGCAGAAAGTGAGGAAAAAAACCCAAGACATTTAAAGGCTTTATAGATGTGCACATCCTCCTTGCATAAGGGTGAATAAACACATGTAAACAGTGCCCAAAAAAGTTCAGTGTATGAATGGCTCTGCGAGCCAAGAGCACACGTCACCATCAGCTACGCTGTTGGCAGAGCACCCTGACACCCCCCTCAGGCCTCCTGGAAGAGATCCTTCTTCTAGCACTCTAGGACTAAATAATAAGGCCTTAATATGTAAGCAGGGCTTGTTTGTCTGGGTGCATATGCATTTTCCAGGAATTGGATGGGAGATTCTTTCTCGCTCCAGGACCAAAGTTATTTAGTGCACTTTCTGGAATGAAAGCACTCTTGAAATGATCTGGTGATCATCACTCAACCATGCCTAACAATCAGAGAAGCACAGGATATTATTGTGCCAAGAGAACTTAAATTTATTTTTCAATTCATTCATACCGGCATAGTTAATTTACTGAAAATACTCAAAAGATCTGAACATTTTTACGCTATCATGGAAATAAAGTCTCTGGACAAGAATCTGATTCCTTATGTAGTTTCAAAACATCCAGTCTTCTTGAGCCTATTTTTCTTCTGTGTTGAAATCTTTGGGTGACAAGGCAACTGTAGTCACTCCTGAAATGCTACCTACTCTAGAGGTGCCAAAGGGATGAGGAAGTGGCCAAATGGCCTTCCTTAATTTGTGCTTATTGTGTCCACATTTAGAATTATAATTACCATTGTGGCACAGACTAATTAAAACCATAGGGCAAAAGAAATGAGCCAATTTACTTTCACCCCTACACAGTGCTGCACTCTGCTCATGCAGATTCATCACAAGAAATAGGCCTGTGCTGTGTATCCTGATGTTCAGTGCTTTCTCCACTCATTACTTTTATCCTTCACAGAGATCACTGCTCTCCTATTGAACACACCAGATCACCATATCACATAGATTTATTGACTATACCTATTGAAGACCCTCTGCCATCAATAAATATATAAATAAGTCATTTCTTTGCATCTGCAAAGCTAAATGAAATCAGAGATAGCTGGAGTTAAGCAGCTTTTATCCTCCATTGGCATGAATTTTCCAATTCAGAAATACATTCCATTTTCTTGCCTCGTATCTCCATTGATGATGTTTATTTTACAAGTGATATTAGGCCCAAAACTTTCCACATTTCAGGCTGTAGAAGTATATCTGAGTAAATGTTCTGTCCCTTTACTCAAAATGAATCTGATTTGTTGACCAGGGTAATCTGAACAAAATCCTGTGTGTAAAGAATAGAACAGCATTTATCTCCTGCTCTGCCCCTGCCCTTCACAAAATATGATGGAAGGTCCTTTCAGGTCCTTCTACTTGTTTTCAAAACAGTGCAGCTACATTACGTAGTTGCATATTTCTCCTTCTGTGAGACAGGAAGGATCAGCATGAAAAAGGCCAAGAGACTTAGACAAATGTGCACAGGTGCCACTTTTGGTTTTGTTTGATTCTGGTTTTTAGTCTTTGCAATGCATATTGACTGGCACAGAATCCATCATTAGAGAAATATGAAGACTAAGGATGGACAGCTGCTCCCAAAAGCAGGCTGCATAGGGATGGATCATTGAAGTCCATGCACTAAGTTTGTACAGTAATTGTACACAAAAGCTCTTAGTTAAAGCTGTAAAATACCTGAATTACAATCCATTGGTTTCCAAAAGAAGTAAGAAAATTATAAATGTAATGTGAAGTTTTTCTGTTGTAAGCTATAGATGTTAGATGTCAGTGAAGATGTCATTTTTTTAATGTGAATCATCCCTGGGTTTCTAGAGGTGTCCCATCACCCAGTTGCCTCTTAACCCAATTCTTCCTGCCTCAAAGTTGACCAGCAGCCATGGGACTTTTGCCTCATGGGAAGTTGGAACTGAGCTCCTGCCCCTGCCACCCCACAGCAGGAAGGGTGTGGGCCACACCAGGCAAGCTGTTACAAGAAAGAGCCATAAGCTTCCTGCTTCTGTTTGGAGATAGCGGGTATTTTCGTGATAGAAATAGAGATAACATTGCAGGAATCTGATGAACATATTTTATGTATTTCCTGATATGTTCCTATTACTTGAAAGCTTTCTGTTCTGCTCGTTATGGAGCAAAACAAGCCCCAGAGACAATATCTGAATACATACTTCTAAGGCTTGAAAATTTTAAATTTATTGACTTTTGCCTGTTGCTTTCTGATTTTGAAATATATGTAGAAATTTCATGTATTAATTAAGCATCTCAGAAATAGATCTCGTGAAAAAGAATTTGGAATTTTATGCCTTATAAAACTGATTTCCTTCATCAAAACCAGTGGAGCTGAATGTGCTGTAAACTCATAAAATGACAGGAAAGAGTAGGAAAGAGCCCCTCAACTTCTGCTGTGTAAAAAGACAAAGTGCTTGAGCATTCACTCAAAATCTGGTGTCTCTTGATCCAGTCATAGCTACCCGTTCAGGTACTGGACAGAAAATTAACATTTTTAAAATTATTGGCCAAGTTGATCTTTTTTTGCTAACACCTACCTTGCTGTGCAGCATTTTTTCTGCCATCTAATTAAATTCTATGTCTTGGTAAACACTCAGAAAGAATAATTGGCCCTAGCTCATATTGACAGCAGTTTGCAAAACACTAGCACAGTAATTGGAAGAGTAGAGGCAGATAATGATGACGAGCAATCGTTTTCCTTGGCTTCAGTGTTTTAGAGGAACCTTCCCTTTTGCAGCTAATAAAAATGAGAGTAAGAGGAGATTCAAATGCTTTAGCCTCCCCTCTGGCATGACTGCCACATTTCAGTCCTGAGGGCAGGAGGTGGATGGCTGTGTGGTGGAAGAAAAATCAATGCATCAGTCCAGGTTAGGTGACCCACGAGAGCTCACATTCCTCCTTTCACCACATGGGTATCAGCCCAAAATGTGCTGTCAAAACTTGGCTCCCACTGAACTACCACGGTGGAACATTGTGCTCTTAAGAGATTTTCTCCTGCCAAGATGCTTTAACACCTCTTTTTTTTTTTTTTTTTCCTCTTTTTTTTATTTTAAACTCTACACAGAAAACTAATCAGGTGGCACCTTCCCGTGTGGAAATTTCCTTGCAAATACATTACTCTAATCTACAAATTATTTTTACCCTGTATGCCCCTGATAACAATTGCATTAATATAAGGAGATAAACTCATTTCTTTAGTTGCTGCTCATAGAGTGGCTTGCTAGTTAAGATAAAAACAAATTATGGGATATAAAAGACATATCTGATTGTACAGTAATACACTGTGTGCCAAGCAGTCGGTGAGGTAAGGTTTACATAACTGCTAGATGCTGCTTGAACTTTTGAGATATATTTCCATGTTATTTTTTCCTCTCAGGAGCCAAAACAGGGGCAGAACACGGAACAATCAATTAAGAGAAATGTAATTGTTTTGATTGAAGTAATTTGAGATTACAAGTTGCAAGAGGGGTAAACAATCTAGAAGGTTTTTTGAAGTCTTCATCATGTAGATGCTTTCCTTTGGGGAAACTTCAATGTGGGAGGACTCCCCTTAGGCATGGATTTGTAGAAGGAAATTTTGACTCCAGTCATATGCCACAAAATTCTTTGACTGCTATTAATTCACTTAATGGCTCTGTCTGTTGCTCAGTGAAATTGCTCTGTGCTCTCCTAGCGACGGTGAAAAACAGCCTTTGCTGGGGACTGATCCAAGCCCAGCTCCAGCTGGCTTTTCCAGAGGAAAAGGTTCCCTCTGTGCTTCTGAAATGCACATTTTTCCCTAGAAAAGCAAGAAGCAGCCAGGCCCCTGCACCACAGGACTGTGTGGCCTCCCATCAGCATAACATACCTCCACTTGTGTGCCCTCACCTTGCACTCCCTGGGCGTGAAAAAGAAAATTCTCTTGGAAAACATAGAGCAAACAGAGCAAACCACTCCCAGTCACTTTCATACCTATATATAAATGTATGTGTGTGTATATATATATATATATATATATATATATATATATACAGTTCCCTTCCTCCTTCCTGCTGCCCAATGACAGCATTTTCTCACAACAAAAACAGTGGCTTCTAAAATAATTTCCAGCTGAATTGTAGACTGCAGTGGTCTTTATTACCAATAACATTAGAGAAAAATGGAAATGAGGAATTGCACAGCTCTGGCCTGTTTAGGACTCCTTCCTTTCTCATTTAAATGATGTACACAGAACATTTATTTCTTTGGAGGAAAGATTGTGGATTACTGGTGCAGCATTCTGATAGATATTTTAACATATTCAGAGAAGAGAAAATTCAGTCTCACAAATAGACATCTTGGATTTCTTTTTTATTTCTTACCAAATAAATCGCAGGCAGTTTAAGACCCACCTCTGCACAAGTGTCTTCCTGTATATTTGACAACTGAGCAATTTTCTCACGTGTGCCAGTTTGTTCAAATTTCTTTCTTTATCTGTTTTCTTTTGAATGGTTTCTGAATTGAAAAGCCTTTGTCTTTTTGCTGGTGCACAGTCTGTTTGCACCAGCCTTAGTTTAAGTTGTCAGGAGTGATCCAGCCACAGGATGAATTTCCTCCACCTTACCTTATTTTACAGCTTGAATTCAATCCTTGGAATTCTCAATTGTCACATACTCAACAGCCAAGGAGTTTGGGGAAATGCTTTTAATCTTCATAATACTTAATAAAATAATCATGTGCATATAACTGAGGTGTTAAAAATGCCAATCCACAATCCATCCCATTACTTCAAAGTACCATATCAAATATATTTTCCTATTAGTTGTGGAAGCAAATATGCCAGTGCACAGCCAGGACTAGCTATGTAGTCTATAGTGACATCTGATACTAAACAGATATTCTTCAAATACTTCATTAAATAATTTGACCTAATTCATCCTGGCTAAACAGACTTAGTTTTGTTCAATCCAGCTGTTAAGCTCTCTTCAAAATTCTCATTAACATCAATGGAAATTCTAGAAAGAGCAGATAAATCAGTCTTTCATTATAGGACAGATAAATAAAACTTTGGGTTTATATTTCTAGCTAATATATGTAATCAAATTACTTAAAATTTAAACACTCAAAGCCTGTTCTGTGCCCTCAGGGAACCCCTTTATCCCACTGCAGCAAAGCTGCATATAGCAGGATATATTCCACTAATACAGTCAAAAATATATGGGTGTCTAAGAAGAAACAGCTTAAAAAAAATCATACTGTAAATGATGTGATTGAGTGAAACTGTATGTATATTTTTAAGTCTTCAGAATAGTTGAAGTTTTAACTTATTTCAAATTTTTAAGTTGAAATCTATTCATATTTGGAAATTTTGTACAACCTTGTAAAGTTAAATACTATGTCACTGTAATTTATTTTTGTTGTCATATATTGACACATGCTCATTTATATATGAAGTGTACTGTTTATCAATTGCTTCTAAGGCAGCAATAAAAACATGAAAGTTGTTCTCATTTTCCTGTCACAGCTGTCATTTATACCCAGTACATTATTTTGATACTTTTAATTCTGTTCCCTACTAAAACAGAGGGTGTACTGAGTTCTTAACTATATGCCTTCCAGTTCCCAGTGAATACAGGGGGGATACACTTTGCAGAAGTCCTGGAAAGGGATTGCCACTTCAGTGCATCATGCCAAGAGGACATCAGGAAGTAAAGGGGAGCAAAAAGTCAGAACTTCTCCACTTTTCCTACAAAGTTTGGTTTTGCTTTTTAACCAATTATTTCCACACCATACCCCGAGTCATTTCAGACTCTGTGAAGTGTTGGGCATTCAGACCTCTTACAACAATGAATGTGGGTCAAAGTTGCAGAGCACCTTAAAATATCAGGCCCACTGTTGAGATTTCATTCAGTAAAATAGTACTTCTCTCCAGTTTCCTTTCATGTTGAAATAAGGCTTTAAAACTTTCCTCCACAAGCACAACCTGCAGAGGTCTCAGTTACTTTCCTTACATTGTACACTATGGGATGTACCTGCAAATTCACAGCCATTTGGAATGGTTGCACAATTACAACTTTTTCCTTGGTCCAGCCCAAATGCCAGGTGTGTAACAGGGTACAAAATGTGAGTTTCATCCATCAAGGACCACTAGTTACTATGTAATGCAATCTTCTGCAGATGTTTAAGTTTCATATCAACAGCCACTATAATAAAAAGGGCATGGGAAGAATGAACTTAACTGGAGGGGTTTCCTCCAGTGATTCAACTTCTTTTTCTCCTTGATGGTCTGAGGAATTGTAAAGGGAGCTAGAAACAACAAATGTCACTTTATATCTTGTTCTCTGCAATAAAGTGCTGGAGGAAATAGCTAAAATACAAAAGGGCAAAGGCAAGGCCCTGGACATTGACCACACATCATAAAAAAGGAAAATTTATGTTGTGAAATGGGTGTGTTTGCTTTTTATAGTTACTGCAAAAGTGGATTATTTTATTGCTAAATGTCATTTGGCATCTACTTGTGTCACGAGCCTTTCTTTTTCATCCCTATCAAATTTTACCTGTCCATTTTCCTCCCTTTCTTTACAGGATGGAGTAGATTTATTGTCACCCTTTCAGGAATTGTGTCAACTGTGATCACAGAATAACTCAAGCAGCTGGAGCACAGCTGGGTGCAGTGAGCAGCTGAGGGTGCCACTGCTCCAGCCCCAGCCAGCTGATCTACAGAGAGCTGCTTGTGCCAGGCTCAGGAGGGAGATGAGCAGCAGCACACGCTCCCAGTCACAGCTGGAAGGGGTAACCCTGCACCCAGAATAGGAGTGTCTTCACAGCTGATACAAACTGACCTGGTTATGCTGTAAGAGATGAAATAAAGAGGGGAGAGAAGAAAAGGGGGATTTGGGATTTTCTTGCAGTATCTTGTGTGGCTGAAATGGGTGGGTAAATTTGCTTGGCACCACCTAAAGGAAGCCTGACTGTTGGAATGTTCAGGAAAGGCCTGTCTTGAAAAGTCTTGTTGCTGTATTCAAAGGTCAGTTGCTTCAGGTAAGGCTAAAGCAGTTATAAATTAAAACCCTGGATTAAAGTTTCAAAGGTGTTTTTAAGCATTTCTAAAGAAACTCTGGACTGGGACTAAAGCAAGCTCCTGATGCATGTAGCTCGAAGTTGTAAAGTCCAGCTCCTGTTCAGAAGCCCAGATAATAACCCTTATGAGGGTATTCCTTCCTAATTCTCTGTACATCCTCAGTCTTCTCCCTAGTGCAAAGGACTCTGTGCTGCTCTCATTTTAAATATCATTCAGGGTGCTTTGTCAAATAAAACAATAAATAATGTTCTGTAACCAGTTATAGCTGCCACTATGGCAACTAAGTACATCTGGTCGCTGCAATAAGAAAATGTAAAATCACATTTCACTTTCCTCTAGCCAGCAAGCTGTTTCCTGATGATACTTTCAAAATGGAAATTTACTTCTGCTTCATTGTGCAAATATCCATATGCTGTGTTTTTTCAGTACTTATGTCAGAGAGCTGGTGCAACTCTTCACAGCTTTTTGGCTGTGCTACTTAATGCAACTAGATGTGAGTTCTGGTGAGTTGTTTGTATCTTCTCTGAAGCTGTTTATTCTGCCATGAAGCAGTAAGTCAGCAGGGAAGCATGGGAAGTTGATTTATTGAAAAGGTTTAACAGCAATATTTTGTTACTTCCATTCAACTGAGGTCAAAGAAAAAGTAATATAGTTCCTAATGCTGCTCAGACAGAACCTGAGAGTACATTAGTCTGTTGCCCAAAGTTACCACACAATTTCTTGCAGTTCCTTCAGAAAGGATTTGCATCATCATTAATTAAATAGACTTGTTGCTCTGAAATATGGTGGATAGGTATCTTTTTGTAGCTCTGAATTATTGCTGCTTAGTGAATATTTACATGGCTTAAATTAAAATGTGCTTAACTTGAAGAAAAGATGGGATTTTTTTCTCCCTAAAATATCCACTGGCGATACAAAGAAAGAGCAGCACAAAAATCTCTAGTTAATATGATGCAGATAAAAACCCCTCAATTTTGTTTTCGGTGCTTTTTTTTTGCAGTTTTAAAGATTTGTCATCTTGATTGTAGCCAGTCTGAAAGATAATTACCTTACTGGCAGTTCTGCAGAAAACAAGCTAGGAGGGATTTTGCACAGTACAAATGTGCCTTGCTTTTGGATTATTTGAACAGAATATGAGAACAATTGCAAGAGTCCCTTGGATTTATTAATTATGTGATCAAAAGATTTAAAAAATGGGGAAATAATTGCCTCTTGCTTCTCTTGTCTATAACAATAAAAGTCTACAGATGATGTGGAAACAGCTTTTTTTTTTCTTCACTGCACGTACCAAGCTGTGAAGATTTTGCCAAATATCTTTTCCTCTTGATATGCATGAGGACTGAGGGCAGGACAGGACTCCCCAAACACAGATCAGGACTCCCCAAACACAGATCCAGTCCATACAGGCAAAAAAAGTCTGTGCAGTGCTTTGATCATAGCAGTGTTCCCTGTGGAAACTCAGTGGAAAACAGGGAAAAATGAGAAGTGGCTATAACTGTTAACAAGAGAGATCTACTGAGTGCACAGAGGAAGATGATATGGAGCAACTACAGTTGTATGTATACTTATGGTTTTATTATCTTTTTTATTATTTAGAATTACTGTAGCTGTATAGTACAAAAATGAGTCTGAGCCCGCTGCCTTGCTTTTGAAGCTCTGCACTCTCTGCCAGCATCTTTCCTTGTGAGAATGAACACCAGCATTTTGTTGAACTGGAGGGAAGGAGGAAAAGAAGAAAGGATGGTGTATGGAAGAAAATAATCCAGGACTTTCACAGATTTCATTTTAAGAAATAGTATCAGATTCAGCAGCTATTTTTTTGACTTAAAGTTTAATGAAATTAATTTTTCCTTATTTTAAAGTTTAAGTCTGATCCCTCCTGAATAGGAATATATTTTGCTTGAGTGATTTGTAACAGTAATAGAACATATAAAATGCCCAGCCTTTCACATCTAGTGTGTTTAGGAAAATAAGGAGAATGAGTGACTAGATAGCAGATGGTTAATTGATATGGAATATCTACAATGGTAAGAACTTTTTAATTGTAATAAAAATTAACTGCAAAAATATAGGAAGTGTACATGGAGACAGAGTCTATTATGCTACAGACTAGTTCTGCTATAGAAAGCAATAGAAAATGTCTTCAGTCTTCTTGTCTTTGATCTTCTGATCATTCTCATAATTTTTTGAGTGATTTGAATTCTCTGTCTGCCAATATGGGGTGTTGCTAACCTTGTTTTGAATGCCTTTTTCAGAGGAGACCAAAAAGGAAAGGAGCTGCAAAAGCATCAGACAGATAAACCTTCCCTGCTGTGAAGAACAGCCCTTCATCCATAGGTCAGTGTCTCAGCTGCTGCAGAGTGGTGCATGGAACACCCATGAGGCTCAGTGAGTGGTCTAACAACAGCTGATCTCCAGTTGCTGGTAGTTTCTTGTCAGAGGACTTTTCAGAGCTCCCTGACTGGCAGATCATTCAATCTACATGTGATCACTTTCTTCAAGAATTCCTTCCCATTGCAGATATTCACCATTTTAACAACATAATATTGAATTTTACTACCTGGCTTCCAGCTGTTGTTATCTATTAACAACAGCCCCGTACTACACCATAGAATGGCTAAAGCAATGGATTTGAAAAAATTTGGATAAGGTAAATTTGCCATCAGTTAATCTACTATTTTTGTGAAGTTACAGAAACAGGGGCAAAAGTCTTTTATAAACTTGCAATATTTTCAGCTAACTTACCTGAAGACAGGACAGCCAAAAGTGAAGGGAGGTGAGGGAAATTAAACTTAACTGCAATGGTTTAATCCTGAAAAGTTTTGACTTCTTTCCTGATATATGAGGAAGCTCCTTGGGAGATTAGATTCTGAAGCTGCTTTCAAGCTAGGACAGTGACTCCAAATGAGCAAGGTAAAATTAAAGCCCAAGAATCAGAAGCTGTGATGCTTTGCTACACAGGGGATGCCTGCCAGCTCAGGTGTCACAGGAAGCACCAAGAGGTCTGGTCCTTCTGCTGAGTCCATTCCCTTGCAAGGAGGGGACTGGGTTACATTGGGACTTTTTGTCATCAGCCACGAGTGTATCAGGTGGGAGAAGGATTATATGCCATACATACATGGGCATCATCCCTGATTGCATATAAAGACTGTACAGCCCTGTTATTCTGTCATGAGGTGAAACACAGATAATGTCACAACTGATAAGCTTGTCCAACACCTGGTGACAGAGCACGCTCTCTCAGCACCTCCTTACTCAGAGAGCTGAGCAGTTGCAACTCCTCTCACGTGCTTTAGAATGAATAGCACTGCTAAGCACTTTGCTGCTTGTGGTTTAGCTTTGTGGGACATGTAATACTGGAACCAAGAATTATCCAAAGAGAGGAGGTGAATGATCAATCATTCAAGAAAATGATGAAGCAAAGGTTGTGAAGCCCCAGACAGTCATCAGTAGGAATGGGTATTAGAAGCATTGATTTCTCCAGCACATCCATAAACCCTGCTAATGGTATACTTGCTTTCAAATCAGAATTTGCTCACATCTAGCTAGCATGCTTAGGTGAAGTGAAAGTAGGTGATTCAGCAGTGGGTTGTGTGCTCCCCTGTTGTAGAGCTTCACACAGGTTTCTCTGGAAACTCCTATGCAATTTCTGCATCCCTGTGTTGGGCAAATCTCTTACATTCAAGCCTAAATTACCATTTTAAAGTGTCTTGTATGTGTTCAAGTAGAAAATATAGTTATACAAGATTACAAACTCTCTTTTCAATTACACCTGTGAAATACAAATTTGATCAGTACCAAAGTTTGGCCCGTGTTAAGCTCTGAGACTTTGGTGTGACACTAATTGTAAGAAGAGGATCAGGCTAATTACAGCAGAGTAAACTGACCTAGTAAGAGAAACCTGATCCTTTAATCCTGTAAACATACACATCAGTTAATTGCTAACATGGCTGTTCTTGTGGAGGGAGTGGTAGACAGCTCTGAAGTCTCAAAGACTGTTCCAGTTTCACAGATAACAACTCACAGAAGTGAAGCTTCTTGTCCAGGGCCCTAAACCAAGCTGGTGGCTGTAGCCCTGCATGCCAACTCAGGGAGAACCCAATGAGGCACATGCTGTGGCTCTTGGGGTTTTGTACAATAGGTGTTTTGTGAAGAAGGGAATAAGAGACTCTAGCCCTAACTGGACAAAATTGTGTGGGGGTAGAGTAGTTTTTCCCAGGAAGAAACTTTCTGTCTAAAACTATGTTGGACTTCCTACTTTTAAAATCACTGAGTAGGGCTGTAACTGTCCATACCAAGCATCCTGTGCCCAATAGCTGTAGAAAAACCCCAGAACAAAATAGGAAATCACAGGATGTGGTTCTGGAGAGATGCAGAGCTGTTAGCCATGCAATTGGAGAAGGAAGTGCTCAGTATAATGGGCTTTTGGATTTGGGGGACTCTGGGGTCTCAACAGCAGCTTTAGCCTGCAGAAATGTTGCACAGCAATGGTGGAGAGTCAGTGGCGTGACCTTCTAAGAAAGTAGAAAGCAAAGGAAAATGTGTTTTGATTATCTGAGAGAAGGTGAAAACTGCCTTTAAAAGCATTTTAGGTATTAGACTCTTGCTTATAGCAGAAGGCAAGAACTTGTAGTTCTCAGAACATACAAAAATCAGAATTCCATCAGAATTGCTGTCTGCAGTTTTGAGCTGAAAAAGGCTATTGGCCAGATAAGCATGGTCTTCCCCCTAAACTTATACATTGCATTTAACTATTCCTTCCTTTCTGTAAATGTTTACTTTTAGCTTTACAATGTTTAGTTATAATGCGTTCTTTGGGCATAGGTGTTCTGGACTTCTTTGTGTTAATATTACTACAACAGCAAGAAACTGCAATTTCTGTTTTATTTTCATATGATTAATTTTTTTTTTCCTGCTCTCTGTTAAAAATATTCAATTTTAGATCATACTTGGAAACTTTGCATGCAAATACATATGTGAGGGTTTTTGGTTTTTTTTTTTTTTTGTTTGTGTTGGGGGTTTTTTTTGTTTTTTTGTTGGGTTTTTTTGGTTTTTTTTTTTTGTTTGTTTGTTTGTTGTTGTTCAGGATAACTCCAAAGCCTACAATATAATTTAGTGCATGTCAGTATTTATTGAGGCTGGGCACTCCTACTGACAAAGCATTAGCCACCTCATTACACATGCATTAAGAAAACATGTTTTGGTAAGAGACAGCAACACATGCTTACCTTGATAAATGGCATGTGCCTTGGGAAAAGTCCTGTCAGATATGGGAAATGTATGGCAGATGTCTGGGAGCTCCTATGTGAGCAGCCTGGTGCTGCTGATTAAAACTCCACTAAATCGTATTAGCAAGTAGGTTTGCTATTGCCAGCAAGAAATGAAATCTTTCAGAATCAGACACCTATGACAATATCCAGGGCAGAATTGTTTATATTTGCCAGGGCAGAGGAGCCATTCCATTTCAATAAGTAAGAGATCCACACAAGCGTAGTGGCAGCCAGGGTCTGACCTTACAGAAACACTCTGACAAGCGGTAATGTAAGCAGGCTTCCTCTGAACATTTTGGGAAGAATAGCACCAAGCAAGGGCAAGCTGTGCAATTTGCACACCCTATTTGCAGTTAACCTGATGCACCACAGTGAAGGCATTTGCTTATTAACAGCACAGCTGAGGTAAGAGTTTGGCTATGGGACTCGAGTGGAGACCTCTGCAAGCAGCCACAGGGAAAGGATGGCGTGACAAGGAGAGTGTGCTGAGTTTCACAAAAGCCTCCCAACAGCCCTGAGTGAGAGAGGCAGCAGGGACTGTCTGCCTTGTCTGATAAGGCACAGTGCCTCATGTAAACTTAGATCAAAATAATGCCCCTGTCAATCTATAACAGTTATAGCTTTACAAAACTCAATAGTGAGAGAATTAAATCTTTGTGACATTTATTTTCAATCCCTGAGGCTAGAAGATTTGGCTCAAAGCAGAGTCATCTACTGGTTAGCAGAATTATTCCGAGGTTACATTTGGAAACACGTCATTTTAATTGTACTCCTGAAGCTGAATCCCTCCATTTTTAATGGAGTTACACCACAAACTCTGTCCCCACTTCCTATGTTACTTACATTGAAGAAATCTTTTGCTGCCTGCATCTTGAAATATTTGATCTTCATGATTAAGGAATCTTGGCCCCACCTGTATAAAAAACCCTACCAAATTTCTGGGGGAGATTTCTCTTCATGGGATAACACAAACAGATGCTGATCATGATCTAGTTCAAGGTTCAGTGTTTCTTGTTATTCCAGCAGTGCCCAGCTGTGAGCTTGGTTGTTGGCTAGATGCACCCATGTATATTCCAGCTTCACATTTGAGGGCATAAAACTGAATTTGCAACACAATTCTGATAATTTGAAATTGTAATCTTAAAATAAGTCTAGTGCAGAAAACTGTTTTTCATGTACTCAGAAAAAATATTCTTTTCCTCTACTCTGATCAAGGGGATTTTATTTATTTATTATTTTTCAGAGTATGGGTACTGTCGCTATGACAACCATGGGTGCCTAGATGAAAAGTGTGGAGATGCAACAGACATGCCAGAAATGTGTTATCTGACATGATAAAGGACTCCTTCAAGACCTTTGAGTCACAAAACAAAATTCCCTTAGAGGGTGTGTTAACTCATATTATTTTCAATGTAAGAGACACAGGGTAAGCTCCACAGCAAGTGAATGGAAAATAATCCCCAAACTTTTACTCCATCCCTGTCTGCATTCTGCTTACCAGGGCCTGGACTGGTACATTAGGGGTACAGCACTCAGTTTAAAAAATAAAATTGAGATGTTTCTTTCCATCTTAGAATGACAAATAGTTCAAAAATTTCAGTTTCAATAAAATGTAACAACACAAATATCTTTGCAAAAACCCTATTAGGAAGGAGGGAAGGAAGGTCTGTTCCCTCTGCTCCTAGCTAGATATCCATCCAGCTGGAATTTAGGACCAAGGACAAAGGGACTCCTTTAATTTCAGTGGGAATCTCTCTCTTGTGTTCAGTTCTTACTGATTCTGGCCCTTAAGCTCTATTCCCTTATAGCTGGAATCATCATGCAGGCATTCTAAAGTGTTCCAAGCTTCTGGGAGCCTTAGCAGGTTTCCTGATTTAGCTCTGTGTAGCCTCATGTGCATCTTAGGTTAGGACCCCTGCAGGTAAGTGCCACACTGCCAGAGCAGGGAGGTGAGTTTTGGGCTGCTTACAAACTTTTGGTGCCGTTGCTCCTTTATGTGGGGGCTCACCCAGCAGGGGAGCCCTTGGCTAACTTGATTGTAAATCCTGCTGTAAAGCCAAAGCACAGACACAATACACCTCTTTTTCCTGGTCCATCCATCACACAGGGAAGAGCATTTTTATCTCTCCCCTGGGAGCAGGCTCTCACATGGAGTGTACAACGCTGTGTCCACGCTGTAGGTTCAAACTAAGGTTGGCACTGAGGCTGTGGTTTGGTTTGCATTCAAAGCCAAGGTACCACTTTCAGGTGTGCTTATTCTCAGTGCAATTCACTCCATTGTAAATGATGGAAGCCTCAGCCTTTCTATCCACAGCAGAGGAGCCTGGCAGTACCTTTTCTCCTCACCTACCCATATGATCCACAGCAGAAAGATTTGCAGGCTTCCCCTCCTTATGACATGCAAGGTCTGAGTTACAGCACAGAATAAATGCTGCCAAGCAGCAGATGATCTCAGAGCCCTGTGCTCTGGGGAAGGCCATTGCTTTGTCACCAGCTTTATGCTGCCTCTCCACATTGACCACGTGATGCTTTTCCAGCAACATCATTTTCTGTGTCTCACCTTGTTTCAAAGAGTGCTCGAGGGCTCTAAGGGAACTTGTGATCAATGGAGACAAAGTGATTGGAGCCTGAATGAATAAGTGTCTAAGGTACTCTGTTATAGGTGAGAAAAAGTGGAGTTTTGTACAAGATTTCAATAAACTAAATTTTCACGCTTTGTATGTTTTATAGACTAAAGAGGTAAAATCAGTCATTTTTCAGTGTTGCAAGACCTAGTATGTTCCTTGCAGTGATTGTAAGGGAGGACTTGTTCAGTCCAATACTTAGTCCAAACACTTTCTGATTAAAGAAAGGAACAAAATTTCAGAATTAAATAACTGTTAATTTTGGACACTTTAGCATGATAATAAACTTTTAAAAAATGGATTCGCTCAAATACAGCAAAATCTGTAAAGTACTAGGAAAACACAAATCCATATATATACAGCTAACCTTAAAATCAATATTAATTTTATAATTTAGTAGATGATTCTCTGCATGCAAGCCAACAGTGCCATCCACTGATTTTTTTTATGTTTTCACACAGCTATTCTTCAAGATGTTCTAAACCAGCAGGTGATACTGAAAGCATTTTTAGGGATTTTTACTTAAAAGAACAGGATTCTCTTGAACAGATCAACAAATAATAAAGAAAAAAGCCTATTTCATGGTCTGGTTAGATTTTTTTATGGATTAGTTTCTTATATCTGCATGGAGTTTCTCAGCTTTTGCAGGAAGCTGTCCTTTGTTAGTTAGACACTTCCTTATACTCACCTATCAAAAATTCCAATATCAAGAAAAAGTCTAAAAGTCAGATGGGATGGACAGGGCTGGTCATGAAATATTAGCCCTTAGTCATTTACCAAAGGACCTGAATTTGAACCAGTATCCTGCATTGCTCTTTCAATCTGTTACATCCTCTAGAGGGCACCCAAAACCCTGTACAAAATCACTCCTCTGCAAAAATCTGTTAATTCACCATCTCTCTGAGGGGAAAATATCTTGATCCAGGATATACAGTCAGTTTCCACACTACAAATGGAAAAGTCATGCATTAGTACTCCCAGAATTAAGGACTTTAAAAAATAGCTATGTATATTTAAAGGAAGCAAAATTAATTTATTTTACACTTCAGTTTTAAGCCTTGGATGTCTGTGTTTCCAAATTGTGTTCTGCAGCTGTTACATGCTGGAATCCTACTAATTTTTGTTTGTTTTGCCTTTTGATTGCTTACAGGAAGATGCTGACTACCACAAAAGTATTTGAGATGCAGATCCACAGAAAACAAGAAAAGCTTTCATACAACTATGACAAAGCACACCCTAATTTCAAGACCTGAAAAGCAACCATTCAGGCTCCTCTTATGGTTGCATTATACCTGCATATTTGCGTTGAAGCTGACCATATGGCTGCTGTTTGGGCTGAGGGGTGTCCTTCCATTAGCTGCAGGATCAGCCCCAAGGAGTAGCTGTGTTACTGCCACGTGTTCATGCCAACACTCACATTTCCCTGTGGCTGCAATGGAAGTTACCTCTGCTCCTACCTCCACATGTGACATGTAGAGGGAAATCTTTATTCTGTGTTCGCTCATATTTGTTGTAACTGCTCCTCTCAGGCATCACTTCTTCTGGTCTTTTGGAAGTTTGGTAACTTTGTGTGTTCAGAAAAACATATTTTGTATGCCATAGTAACAAACAAATGAGCATTCTAAAATGTAAAAAATAACATAAAAGTAAAATTTTTAAAATATTCTATAAACAAATTATGTTAGAATAATATTGAGGGAGAGTAGGAGGGAAGAACTTAACCACCCTTCCTCCCAAGAGTCAAAGAAAATCACTTTAACAACCCTTTAGAGAATTGGTTAAGTGCTGCAAACCTCAGCAGCAACGACTAGGTGGCACTGCATGATCATTTGAGAGAATAAAAATATTATAAGAAAGGAAAGAAAACGTGAAAATATATCGAGATAGTTATTATCTGATTTTTTTTAACTTTTGCTGGTTAAAAATGGATTATATGTATTCCATTAAATTAACTTGAAGTCTCTAACATTAAATCTACAGCTATATGAGTATCTGCATCTATATATCTATACATATTTACACCATATACATTCTCCAAATAACAGAGTATGCAATGTTAAATGTATTTATTCCTAAATTCTGTCTTCTCGACAAATAAAAAGCAAGAAGGTATCTCTCTGCTAAAACAGTCCTTGATTGTGGTTCTTGATGTGAAAGTGAATATTACATGCCACAAGGGAAAAAAAAAACTTGTAGCAGAACTACTTAATATTGTTCCTCTGATGTTTTCTTCAAAGGCAGAACAACCAGGAGTTAACCAGGGGGGTCAGTGTCACATTTTCACTCTAAGCCAAGTATGTGAATCTTACTGCAGCGTCCTCCATCCTACTGCCAGCTCTCCAGGTGCCCATGAAAGAGAGTGGCTGAGCCATGGACCTGGGCAGGGTGATCTGCACATCTTTCCAAGAATGTGTCTCTTTCTAAAGGCCGTGTGACCCAGTGCACAAACAGACCCGTGGAAGAAAGGACAGGAAGGAGAGGTTCACCCTTAGCCATGCTGGGGCAAGGCAGAGTCTCCTGTGCTGGATTTCCTTCCCTCCCAGGTCAGACTGGCTGTGCCCCAGGCTCAGCAAGTGGGCAGGAGCTGCTTCCTACCTCTCCCAGCTCCTACCCTTCTCTAGCTGGTGGCCAGTGAGTTTCCCTGGCCATATTGACTGGGAGCTTGACCTTGACCATGTTTCCTACATGTTTGGCCAATTCCTGCTCTGTAAAAGCCCTGTACCACTGCTAACTCTTGTCTGTACACAAGGGCACACTCACTTTGGTGAGGAAAGCTGTTCTTTGGGGGGCATGTGAAATTCTGAACCAGTGCACATGGATACACCGATCTCAAAAAGGGAAAACTGTTGAGATATTTTCTCAGGCTTTGGGTTTTCTGCTTGTTTGGTTTAGGCAGCTTTTTTTAATCTTATAGGAAAATAAGTTACCATTTTGAGCAACCTTCACCTCACAACAAGCTCTGAAGATTTACATATTTATGTGAGCCACTGACATCAAGAAAGACTTTCTTTTCCTGCTAGTACAAATGCTGTGATTCTAAAAGTGTTTACCCTAGTATATTGCTTCCTTCAATGAATGCAAGAACTAATAACCTCTAGGCTATATAATCTTTCTTTCTGCCTTGGCAGTAAACAACCATCATTTTTTTCAGCCTGCTTTCCCTGTTAAACCCAAATGACAAATAAAAGCACTGTAACTTCTTAACAGTCTCACCATCATACCTGGGGTGTCTCACATTCATTTCCAGGTCTGAATTTTTCATATCATTTTAACAGGGAAAAACAACTCTTTTAGTAAGAGCCAACGTGGAAGAACAAAAAAATAAGGCCTAGAAAAAGAGAGCATCTTTAGGGTATAAAAAAAAATCATCAGAAAAGGAGCCTAGGAAGGGAAAACTTGGGAACAGAAAGAGAAATACAGGGATTTCTAAAAGCTGCAGAACTGGCACCTTCCATCAGTTTGGTGTTATGCTGCAGTGTTTTCCTAATGCTCCACTGTCTGGAGTTGGGAGTTATATGAGATTTCCTATTTGTGTGGTTTAGGGGAGAAAAAAATTGATTCAAAATCTATAAGCTATATTTGAATAATGGCAATTATTCAAATAGATTGCTAGCTTAGCAGTATTTATTTATTTAGATGCAGAAGAAAAGAACATAACATTGAACAATAATAAGACCAAAATAACCTTTCCTAAGTGTTGTCTGCTGACATCACTGGCAACACTAACAGGGAGATTGATTCCCAATTTCAGCATTAGATTTTTAATTTGGTGGCTAATCCTAGCTCCACTTAATTAGTTTGCTGTATCAATAAATGTAAAACACAACACATGCCTGTGGACTGTTTATTTTTCCATTATGCTATTCTGCTAATCAAACTATGCAGAAAAGCCTCACAAATGCATATGAAAGCAAATGAAACAGGCATGCTTAGTATCACCCAAAATGCACAAAGTTTTTCCCAGCTTAACTATAATTACTTCCTGATGAAAGTGTAGCTGGTAGAAGCATAATCAGAGATATGAACCCACATATTTTTTCTGTTCAACCATCCACATGCCTGACTTCATACCAATATATAGACTTTATTTGATTAAAAGGTAAGTATAAGAGCTGATACATATATTCTCATACTGGGCCCATCATCTTTACTTTCATGGCTGAGTTAGTTTGTAATGTTTTTGGTTGGGATAGAAAAGTCAGCTCTATGCAGGTGTAAATTTCTGCCACATGTGTGCTCATCTACACCATGTTTTGGAATAAAAATATGAAATTATTAAATCAGTAGTACAGGAAAACCTTCGCAGAAATTAATTTGGCAATAATTTGATAATCTGTAGGACTAATTTTAATTGAAATAAAGTATTTGCCTGGACCCAAATAAAAATATTTTTATGGAGATTAATCTTGATTTATTTTCCAATTACTGTGCTGTACCACAGCTATCTCCTCTCTTCATTACTCTACCTGCATCCAGCTCCCTGTGTGGACAGCACCTTCCCTGCTTTTTAGGTGTGAGTTTACTGAGCCTCACCAAGCAGAACTCTGGTGCTTCAGAGCTCTCACTGTTACTGTGCACACAACAGACTTTTCTTGATTTTTTCAGACTAGCTCAAGGTAAATTTTCAGGGATGATTTAAAATAGCTTTTGTGCATGGGAAAAGCTGGTGCTGCTCATTGATGTTAATGCCAAAAGACTCATACAGCTACCATTCCAGTTGCCTTGCCAGCCTACAGTGAATGGCTCTGGACTGTAAAGCCATGCTGCATCTGTTCTGCCTAAAACAGCTCCAGAAAAATTCAGTGCCAGCCCTCACATTTTTGCATTTCACCATGCAGGCAGAGCAGAGAGGATCTGCTACCAGTGAGAAGGCAAAAAACCCTCCTGCCCTGCCAGCAGGACTGCCAGCCTTATGGGAAGACGTTCAACATCTCCCTCCTGCTTGAAGGAGTGTGGTTGTTTCTGCAGCCCACAGCACCTCATTTGGCAATGCTGAGTCTCCTGCCACACAGCCTTGTGTGCCTGAGCCCTGATCCCCCACCAGGGACAGTGGGCACACAGCTGATCCTGGGCTGGGGACACCCTCCTGCAGCCATTGCCCAGAGCATCCTGCTGGGACCCTCCTTGCAAGGCAGCCAGGCTGATGGGCCAGCTCTTAGGGAATGCCTACCACTCCAGGCCTTTCCTGATGTCTGCTGTGATCCAAGAAGCAAAGGGAATAAAAAAAAGAATTGTGCTATATTTTTCTACCCAAACTCTTTTTATGTCCTATTCTAGTTTTCTTTCTTGCCTGCCTAATTTTTACATTGTTTTGTTTCTGCTATTTTCTCCTTTTTCCTACTCTGTTCTCTGCCACAGTATTCATCTATCTTCATCCAAATGTATGCCCAGTTCAAGCTGCTCACTTAAGAGCAATAATAATTTAAAAAAATATATAGTAATAAATAGTACTAATAATAAACAGAGGTTACTATGCTGTTTGTGTACCATAGACATTGTAATGCTAATGGCCTTTTAGCAGGAAAGTCTTTCAACTTATGCTCCTCAGGGAGCTCTTCTTTTCCCCTTTGCCCATACTTTTCAGCTTTTATTGTTTTCTGGTTCCTCCCTGGAGGATCTCAATACAGCCCACAGAGAAAGCTGCTTGAATATCCTTTGCTGCAGTAGTAATGGAACCCTAACACAGGCACTGAGACACCTGTGGCAGAGTCAGGAGAGGTGGTAAAGAGTCAGGTGCAATTTCACAGCCCTAAAGAAATGGTCATTTCTACTGATGATTTATCAAAAGAGGGAAAAGTAGGACTGACTTTCAGTGCTTAAACAAGGCACATAGGCAAAAAACTGAAAGTTTTTAAGGCACACCTTAAAATGGAAAGTTTTAAGGTGTGCCTTCATCCTGAAATCCATAGGAAAACGTAAGTGCCCTATTCCATATTTGCTTTTACATTTTTTTTTTAAAGGAAAACTAAATTATGTCACTTTTTTCTCTGATATTCACCAGTCAGTCCTTAATTGCTATCTGCCTGACATAGTACATGCATCTCTCTGGAAAGGAAATGAAAAATCTTCCTTTCTCTTCTTGTAAAGAAGCGTTATCTAAATGCTTCTTGGCAGCTGATGATAAGTACACAGCCTGTAATACATTTCTCCAATTAATTTCAGGCAGAAAGCCAGATGTTACTCCCATTCAGTTTGACAGACCTATAGGAGAGCTTAGATTCTGGCTATCTGCTCTTTGACCACTAGAGAGGTGGAAGGAGTCAGCACTAAGTCTTGCCATAAGCATTTGATCGAATATGAGGTAAGAGAAAAACGAGAGCCGCTGCTCATTCTTCTTAAGGTAAGATTTGCTGTCATTTTAGTGAATTCCTTGGATTTCTACTGGGTCTTAAAGTACTATCTCAAGAAATGTATTTTCATGCATTTATTAAAATCAGAATTTTTCAAATGTTTGCAGGAGGTATTTTTATACTTTTATAATTTTTAGACAATATTATCTCTGTAAAAGTTATATTTGCACTATAAAGATGTCTTGTAAGAAGCCTTTTGCTAACAGAAATAATGATGGCTTTTTAAAAACATGTATACAGCCAATGCACTACATCTTAAGGGTAGGAATCTTTTAACTGGTAGCAAAACATAACTTGCTTTATTTTAAACTAAATTACAGGAAGGTCATCAAGTTCAAGAACAGGAATATTATGGAAAACTTCTTTGATGCACATATCTTAAAATATTCAGAGCTTGCTGCAGAGGGAGGAAAATGTTTGTAACCAAATTTGGTTGGTTTTTTTTTTTTTTTTTTGAACAAGGAACTGAGCACTAAATGAAGGGAAAATAATTGAAGAATGAGGAAGCGGTGTATAAGACATGCAACCTGTACATCAAAACAATGTGCTTTTGTCAGTGGAAAACTTCGGGCTGGTGGGTGAGTTTGGAAAGCAATGTGAGAAAATCCATCACAGAACTTGTAGCATCAGGTTTAGCCAAGATATGCTTTTGTAACAAACATTAGAGAACACAAATCTGTGTGGCTGCTGGCACATGGCATCTCCATCTCCTTCCTGAGAAACACTCAAAAGGAGATGCACCTACAGCTCAATCTTCCTCTGTCCCTAAAAAGGGTCTCTCTTGTCTGGTGCAGCTTGTCTGGCACTACCATGCAGGTACAATACAACTTTAGACCTTTCTGACAAGGGGAGTCCAAGGGCCAGCTGGGGACCCAAAACAGGGATACAGCTTTAGTTAAGGCAAGGGGCTTTTTGTAAGGATTTTGGTCTTCAGTGACTTGGACACGGGCCTTGAGCTCAAGGCAGTTCTGTTGCTTAATTGTTCAACAGGTCTTGGCAAGGCACATTGTCTGTCCATGCTTGTAAAAGGGACAGAACAATACTGAGGTTTTTAGTGAGGTTGCTGTTGCTGGGCCCTTCCTGATTTGTGTGTTTGCCCAGTGTGTAGAGCAGTACACACAAGTTCAGCTGTGTGAATTACCCAGGATCTGCCAAGAAAACAATGACAGTCACTAGAATTAAATTTCAGTTTAAACTGTGAAACGCTTTCCCAATCCTTGACAATTTTCCGAAATAAACTCTATAGTTTCCTATAAACAAATTCAACAGCTTTATTTTCTTTATTATCAGCTTTCATCTTCTTTTTATCTTCTTGCTATCTCTCTCTCCCATTACACAAATTCTTCTTTAGAAGTTGCATGAAAGACCCAGTAGGCACAGTGTTAAAATTTGGACTATATTCACTGGCATGCACCTTATTTCTGAGGTAATAGGGTATTATCCCGTATAGTGGGATTATGATTCTCCTCAGAATCCCCTGCCTGGTGCTTTTCCCTGCAGCTGAGTGCAGCTAGTAGAGCACTGAAGCTGCTGATTCTGGCTGAGGACAAGAATTACATGTTTTTCAATAGTACAGTTATTGCAGACATATTCTGTGCTATTTCTGGCCATTTGTGCTCTTTGATAGGACTTCACTGGGAATTCTGCCTCTGCCTTCAAAACGCAGAACATTATGTAGAGACTGAGTTGATGCTCTAATTGGTTTACAACTCTTTCTGTCTCCATAAAATGAGTGTAATCTCTGTATGGGCTATCATAAAATTTAATAACATCCATCTGGTGTTCTGAGGATGCTTTATATCACATGAAAAATTGCTTATTCAAAATAACTGCCTTAAGTTACTCTGCAGGAGCTCTGACAAAGCAGTATATTCAGCAGTATTTACATAAATGAGTTTGAAATAATGACCAGGAAGTAAAATAAAGACTGTAAATTAAAGACAAATTTATAGAGATTTATCACTTAATCTTTTAAGGGTTTCTGTGCTAGAGAAACTATTCTCCTGGCAAAATAGCCACCAAAAAAAACCACATATTAGAAGATTTTCTCTTTCTTTCCCTGTATGTGTAAAGATATATTTCTGGGCAGTTTTAATGACAGTGCAGACCTTCATGTTTCTCCATAATCTGTTTTTTCTTGTGTCCTTGGAGGGCCTTCCCTGAGGTGTGATCCTCTTCTATCTTGATCAACAACTCAATTTAAAATGCTCAGTATTTCTGTATGCAAGAATTTCAGTGCCTAGACCATCACAAGAACTGGCACATCACGCATCTAGCAGAAGCAAGAAATCAAATCAAATCTGGTGTCACAGGATTTGAGAGCAGTGAAAGAGCTTGCCCAGTGCTGAACTTTCAAATGAAGGAAAGTGTTCTTACTGAACATATTTTCTTATATTAAAATTTTTTTGTTCGCTGTTTTGCACTTCCAAAACACACCTGACTGATGTGTTCCAAGTTACAGTTTTTAAGTCACACATGTGTCTTTCAGTCTTAAAGCTCCATTTTGGTAATGGATGTAGGATTAGAGCTTGTCACAGCTAAGTCCCATGTGATCCTTCAAAATCTAATGTAATGTTTCATTTCCAGCATGTGGGATCTTCTCCTCTGGGAAGATTGCATTACATACAAAAATCTGAGTTCTGACTTCTTCATACTGAGAACCTCTGCAAGATTCTTCTTCAAAAAAGCTATGGTGCCTAGTGACTCGATTTCCAAGAAATAACATTTATAGCTTGCCTTCAACAGCCTATGGAGGAAAAAGGCAACTATTCCCACTTCATCTCACTCTAGATCCTGCTTTGGGCAGTGGAAAATCATTCCAGTACTGCTACCCTAGGCATGACTTTTGGCAGGGCACAATATTAATGCCTTCTACTTATATTTCATCAAGGTTACAAAAAACCCCAAAACAAACAAATAAAAAAGGCACCAAAAACCCCAACAACGACCAAACAAAAACCCATAACCAACCAGCCAAGAAAAAAGCAAAATCAGAAATCCAAGGCTCTATATCCTTTGTTCTCTGTCTCCCACTGCTGTGATTTTCTAGACAATGTTACTAAATATGGCAAGGTCACTATATTTTTTTTTTTTCCTGACAGATAGAAAAAACCTAAATCCACTTTCTTCTCTTGACTGTAACACTGGGAGACAAAGCACAACACCTCCATAAAGGTGCTTTTCTTGTAAGGCATTAGTTCTCATCACATTTGTCTAAACATTAAGATAGAATAATTTAGAAATTGGAAGAAAATAGGTTCAGGAGCAATTTCTTTGACTTGCACCTGAAGTAAAATTAGCTCATGTAGTGCTAAAGATACAAAATCCACCCATATGTGACTCAGTAAATTATCAACTCACAGCCCTCCACAGAGGGTTGAAATCAGGATTGCAAGTTCAGGGGATCCCACACAAAGTCTTGGAATTGAGGTGGAGAGAGCTCTGTAGGCTGGCGAGATGAAGGAGGTTCAGTATCTGCTTAATTTGCTGTGGTGACAGCTTTATAGACAAAATGAAGTCAAAAGGAAATGTTCCCATTCAATTTCTAAAGCAATCTTGCCATGATTTTTGGGTGTCATTTTGTTGTTTTGGTTTGGAGTTTTTTTGTGGGGGTGGAAGGTGTTCAGTTTTTTTTAAACAAACTATATTTTATTATTTTTCTGACTCTCCTGTAGCTTCTTATATTGCTTATGCTGTCTTCCTTCTTCTCAATATCTTTGTTTCATAAGCTATCTTCACGAAATAGTCTCAAATGATATCTTCATGATAATCTTGCTAACTTACTCTAGATAACCCACTCTGGCAGGATAACTCCCCCTGTTCTGAGTTGAGGAGTTTTCAGATGGTCAATTGGTCTAATTGGTCTAATTCTGTGTCTTAATAAAGATGATGAAGTCAATGTGAAGGTAGAGAAAATTAATATATTTTAGATCTAGTCCTTTAAATCTTGGATTGGGGAAGAAATCTCATGAAGCAAGAAGACTGTGATGTTCACATGGCTGTGTTTGAAGGTTTCTGGAATTCTTTATTTTAGGGTATGGAAATTTCCCCCCTTTTGGCTATAAGTATATATTGTTTTAAAGAAACACTTTAGCTGTAATCTAGACTGAAAGCATGGCAAATGAATAGTAGCATCTTATGCTTTCAAACTAAATCTAACAACTGTTCTACTCACTGCCTCATTACATTTAACTTTTGAGATGTACATGAAGGGTGATTCTCAGAAATTGTATATCTTTCACGAGAATTCTCAAAAAAAAAAAAAAATTACAAGATCATATCTCCTCTCAGTTACCTGCAGGCATCAAACTGAGTTTCCAGTGTGGGTGCCATACCAAAAGGATAGTAGCTCTTACTGAAACCCCACACCCCAGCCATGTCTGTGGAACACCAGCACTGGCTGTGTAGCTCGCTCTCATTCAGTAGAGCAGGCTGCTTGTGTCCAAAATTCTTATGGAAGAGGCAGTTTCTTGTCAGTACTTCATTTTTGAGGGATGTGATCATGATCTTTAATTTAGATTACCATTATTTTCTGAACAACGAAAAAAATGTCACTTACAAAGGTGTACTCTTTGCTTCTGTTTTTGCTAATCCAAACACAAAAAATATGACAAGAAATCCCCTTTCTGACAAATGTTGGATGGACTCCGTGTCCATCCAAGTATGATTCAGGTGGTCTGTGCCTAGTTAGGAAGTCTGGTGGCCACAAAATATGTATAAGCTTTTCCTGCAAAACTTGCACTGGACAGCAGGAGTTGACCAGCTGCGTTAGAACAATTTGTCACTGCCCACTTACCAAAGAATTTTTCTTCCTGTACTTAGCAGAGGATCTTGTTTTGCCAATCATTTGGTTACCTCTTTAATGAAGGTGCAACAGCTATGGGAATCATGGGGAAAGAGGAAATATATTGCTTCTTTTTCTTTTTTTATTCTTAGAAAAATACCAATATTCTGCTCCCAGAACCATGTTGCAGTTGTAAAGGAACAATGTGCATGTATTGCTTTTTTCTACATTTAACTGCCTTGGAGTTATTTCTTCCTCTCTCACTGATCTTAAAAGAAAAAAGTTTTCAAAACTTCTGAACACTCCTTGAAGACTTTTTTTTTTTTTTTTTTTTTTTTTTGTTCACATTAAAAATCCAGAGAGTGCAGAGAGAAAGTATGTCAGGTGGGAAGATGGCTTAAAATAATCCGTGTAACTTCCATTTACTCTGAGAGGAATGAGAGTCTGTCAGCTAAGACTTATCCTGTAATACAGTGATTCAGGGACAGAGCAATGCCCCTTGAAGGTCACCTTCTGAGCATGAGACTTCCTCAGAGCATGAAATGAATTGAAACAGAGAGCTGTAGTCTGAGTGTCTCCATTACCAGAGTCCCATGAAATGTAAACCACAAATCTGTCATCTTCCCCCTCCCCCTGATGCAGAGCTCCTTCAAATTACAACAATAAAAACAAATCAGTTTACAGAATTAAAAACCATGCTTAAAATAAATAAAGGGAGGGAAGGAAGCTTACTGAAAGCTTAGGTACCAGTTGCAGATTTTATTCAAATCCACTACTTCTGTCAGTTTGTTAATTTCTTAAACTCCAATATCTGTTTAAAATTAGAATCTCTCAGATTCTTCCCTGGTTTGCACAAAAGTTCTACTTCAGTGAGCCCGTAAAGACATAAAAGTTGGGAAGAAAACTTTATTAAATATGATTTGCTCCATAACTTGACAGATAGTTATGTGGCATATTACTATGAACAGTTTTGTTCATCCAAAGAAAACACATACCACGTTTTCAATAACTTTTGTGCTAAGTCTTTTAAGCAGTGAAATTTCTTGAGGCGTTTAGGATTTATTTTTTTTAACATTCCTGCAAATGTCAGTGGCTGTTAACATCTGAATCAAACTGTTCCCAGTTCATGTGACTGGAAATGGTGCCCAGAGCAAAAAAGCCAGACGTTCTGACTCTCGTATAAGTATAGTCGGTGTGGAAATGTTTCTCTGAGCAGAAGTAGAAGTTGCTGAGTTCACATCAGAATACATTTGGCAGGAAATAAGGTAAGGCTGCATTATGACCACTTTATTATCATTATTACCTTTAATTAAGGTATGTTTTGAGAAATAAATGTTCTAAGAGCTGAAGAAAAACACAACTATCTAAATAAGGATTCTGGCTGGACATAGGGCTAAGTGGTTCACATGTTGCTGACAGTACCTGAAACTCTTCTGGAATTATATTGGAATTATCTCACAGGATAGAAGGCTGAATTTAGGGGTTTTAGCTCATAGCCACTTCAGGGAGCAATTCTGAAGAGCCTTAGGTCTTAAGAGGTTTTCCACCTTTTAAGTAGAAGGAATGCCACAGAGCAACCAGCTGTGCATAAGGGTAAAGGGCACTTTTAGACATGAAGACTGAAAGAGATAAACTGAACTCTGTGCACATGTGAATGAGATTTATTTGGAGTGTTGCATGGGTGGTATCAAAGACAGAAAACTGTGCCAGAGATGGCTGGACTGGGAGCAGCTGTAGACTTGCACTTGCATTTGCCTCCAAAGGTGTTGGTGTTGCTAAATATATTTAAGACATAAGACTTGACATGTGCATATAGTTTCAGAGAAACTGGAAGGTCTAAAAGCATAGCAGAAGATCTGGAAATGAATTCCTGACTCCCTATGAAGCCCACAGTCCAAAAGAGAAAAGGTTTTTTTGCCATTGTAAAAGGGTTGATCATAATTACAGGCTCAGATGAGTTCTCTAAACTTTATCATTTAGGAATAAGCCTTTTACAAGACTAAACACTGGATGGCCAATGCAGATTGTTAGGGTGTATGTTAAGACACTATTTTACTGAAAAGAGAAACAGGGAAGAGTAATTAATTCTTCCTCCCCAGTCTCCACCCATCTTCTCTTGTTTTTACCCCATCCTGTCTGCATGTGCCTGGCTACTTGGAAGCAAGCAGCAGCTTCACACCATGACAGCTGTAGTTCTCTGTGCCTTGTTTCTCTTCTCTTTGCTCTGCATCCTGCTTACAGCATGTGCACAAGCAGGAGAGGAACAGGGCAGGGAAGCAGCTGCATTGTACAGGAGCTTTAGCAGGACAGCTCTTCTTTTCCTGTGTAACTACATCACAGGGTCTTCAGGCTGCCCACATAACACTGCACTGACTTATATTTATGTGACCTAGGCTACCTGACTAAATGGATGGATTTCTTGGGGCTTTTTTTATCATTTTCTTTCATGCAAAAAGTTCTTTCCTACAGGCCTCCAAGAGGAGGTATGGTAGGGGTAAACTAGGAAAAATAGGTGTCAATTAATTTGACAAAGGAGACTAATATTTCTAAAACAGCCTTGGTGTAGTGTCAGACTGTTTGTGCTCATCCTTCATGCTATCTATGCTAGATGTGGATTTTAATTGAAAAACAAATCCTCAAAGAAAAACATGATGAGTGTGTTAAATAATAAAAAGCAGATAATGATGCTTTAGAGCAGGTCATGTTCAATCTTCCAAGATCTGCAAGTGTTTTCCCTAAGCTGGATTGCCATCCTTATCTTACCGTTTTTAACTGATAAAAAGTTATGAGCTGTCTAGAGATGATGAGGGAGAAGCAGGGGGAAATCTTACCACAGACAAAAAGCTATGCCCCCAGTGTTTAAAAATAACCAACAAAGTAGGTGGCTTAGTACATCAGAACTGTTTTATCTGGTTTGAGATGATAAATGAGGTGGCAGTATAAATCCTGGTTCTGTGGATATTTCTTTAGAAGAAGAAACAGTGTAAAATATGTGCAAAAAGCCACAAACTGTTGAAGTGACTAATACCACATAATCAAAGTTACATCTGTGTGCCTGTAGAAACTAGTTGCACTCAAGAGAACAGAAGACTTGAAAAGCATCTTCTTTTGAGGTTTTATTAAGAATGTTTTTTTAACTGAAAAAAGTGAGACAGTGTTCTTTTAGGAAGTTTTTATGCAAATGGTTCTATAACAGAAAAATCTAGATTTGCCAGGTAAAAGCACATTTAAGTAGTGAAAACTTATTTTAGATAGATCTGAAATAGTCTTGTAATCAATTCCAGTTACTGAAATTCTTGGTGCTTACAAAGAAAGATTTCTTTTCATCAGTCTGAGTCATCAGATGAAAACAACTCAAAATCCCCCAAAACCCAGCAGTTTTCAAAGTTTATCATCATACTGAACATGTGTGATTTTTATTATTTATGTGTACACACATCCCTGACCTCGATCAAACTTCCTTTTTTTTAAATAAATTCCTTTTACAGTATGAGAAAATAATGCTTTGTTCCATATGAAGATCTGAAATAAAAAAAATCTTTACATGTTCAAAATTTTAATCCTTACCTATGCTAAGTTCATTATGATGTCTTCACAAATGTACAAAAGAAAACTCAGTTTCTTTCCAATGCTTTAATCATTACATTCCAATCTGGAGGTTTCTCTGCTTCATGCAGCAGCCGGAGCCTTTAGGATCTTTTCTGTACGATCTTTATGACTTTCATGAATGTTATACTCTGTAACACAGAGTAGTTACAGTTTATATACAAACTATATTTCAAAAAAGAGTTTTAATTTGTGTTCTCTAAAGCTGCCTTTGCATATACTCATTATAAATATTTCAAGACTCTCTTCTCTGCACTAAATTTCAGGATAGAATTAGAAGAGAATGTGGAATGAAACATAATCAAAACAGAATAACTCACAGCAGCCACTATTATTAGAGGAATTTTTAAGTAACATGACATTCTACCTCTTTGAAATATAAGCTATACTGCATGGTAATATTTGAGTAAGAAATGGTTTTCTAGGTCATGAACAAGGTATTTCTGTCTTTTATCTGCATGCCTTCCCCAGAAAACTGTGGGCAGAATCTGTTCATTCCAAACTACAACAGCAGAAGTATCAAGAGTTCTAGGACACAGCTGGAGCAGACCCTAACTGAGGGACCAAGGCAGCTGTGCCAAGATACATGTATATTTATAAATAAAGATGGCTTTGCTGTGGGTTTGCCTTAAGGTCTCCCCTAAATCTTCTCTGCAGTTAGGGTTTTAATTGGCAACATAAGCAGCCCTATTAATACCTGGTTTGGGCTAATGCCAGTTTAAGGAACTGTAACTGTGCTGAGAACTATAGGAGTTGGATTTTAAAAAAATAAGTTTTATGGGGTTTTTTTAATCTTTAAAATAATTGTGATAAATATATGGAAATTGTTCAACTTCTACTATCAGAAAGATCATATATCCAGCATACTGCTAAAAAGATGCTTATTCACAACTATTTCCAATTGACTTATTCCTGCCTGTGCAGACAATCTTGAGAGCTGTGCTTTCATCGAAAGCCATCTGATTTTTCTCTCTGGGACACAGCTGGATTTCCACATCAGAGGGAGAAATGTCAGACTGTTAATATAAAATTTCATACAGAAACTTTGGACTGCTTAGAAGCCTGTTATGGCACTTAATATATTTTTTATTAGCACTGAATTAAAAGCAACAGAAAAAGCCTATTTGTGTCTAATCAGATATTGACATGATGGTGGAAGAAAAATAATTGTGTCATGAATAGTCCCTAATGGGAGTAAGGTCAATGGAGTGGAATAGAAAGAAAGCAGGATCCATAAATATCCTGTCAAATTCTTTTCTCCTTGTTTTTCAGACTGGTATAAGATATTTATCTGACAAGATTTCAATAAGTGTTTTTGAGTATTGCACATTTCTGCCTTTATTGGTAATTGTCTTGTGCCCCAAATTAAATTTAAAAACATATATAAATGAAATAAACCAAACCCATGACTAGTGAAAATCACCAAGCAGACTCCCCAAAACTCCAAACCTTGTCTTGTGCTCTGTTTACAGGATGCTTAGTGCACAGTGAGCCCTTGGTCTGTATTATAGCCCAATGTCAATATTAGTCCTGTCATGAGTTTCCTTCTCTTTTGCATACTCACATTGAACTACAAAAGTATCTTACCACAAAAGTAGCACTGCTAACAGTAATGGTTGAAAATAATGCTTAGTACATTCACATGAGTAATTATATCTTCCTGCAGTTGTGCAGGAGAAATCCAGCACTTTGGTATCTGTGAGACAGAAAAGGTTGTCTTTGCTTTTTCAGAGCTTGAGAATTCATGTATTTGAATGGAATGGGAGTATGAGGCTAATGTCTACGCCCACAGTTAAACCACCCAGGAATCAGAGACTTCAAGGCAGCTCAAGGCACTACTTCTTTATGAGGTATTACAGAAAAGACAGATCTTCCATCAGTCTTCAGTTTTCCTTTTCCAATTTTTCCTTTACTTTCCTACACTTCCTTATAACGCTACATTGTGATTGAGCATTTTATGTCATATTCATCCCATGTCAGTGACATCTATGATCTGTACTGCCTGAGCTCTTCTGTAGCTTGTTGTCCTTTGATTTGAAAATACTGACAGATTTAGAACTCTCTTTTCCCACTTTACACATATTTGCTATAAACACGAGACAACCACTTAATTTTGCTAGGCCAGGATGTCTATCCTTTCCACATTAAGAATCTATTTCTGGCTCATGCTTTCTGGAAGGCTGCTGATATTTGTCCATCAAATACCTCTTCACTGCACTGTATGCGAAAGCGAAAGTGGTGAAAGGCAGGGGGAAGAGAATAAATGTAATTGAGTTAATGAGGTTATCCATGTGAGTCTGCTTAGATTATCAGCTCTGTGGTGTAGGAACAGGGCACTTGGAGCACTTTGCTGAGTGTCTGGTGCAGCTGGTCCCACCTTTGACTGACGTGCCTGTGAGCACAAAGCACAGCTAACATGATAGCACACCCTGAACAAGGTGTCCAGTACAAGACTGCTTGAACTTGTGAGACTCAATTAAAACAAACCAACCCCCTTATCTGAGGACATCCATTAACCTGAATGACAGACTTGGGGAATTAAATTTCCCATTGCTTACACTTAGAGTCTTTCCTACTTAACTGTCTGCAGTCTGTCAGACTAACAACTGCTGGAAGCTTGATGTTGAACCAGATGTATCTCCAGTGTGAATCCTGCATTTTATTTACTCTTTCAGGTAATATGTCCTGAAATATTTCAGTATCTGTGGATATTGGGAAGATTTCTGGCAGAGAAGCAACTAAAGCGCCAGATGATAATGGGAACACCCTATTTAAAAGTCTCCTTATGACTTTTTTTATTTCTTTACACTGTGCTATGGTAGCCTGACACTGTTTTAGTAAAGGAAACACCTCCTGTAATATCACCCCAGGTGAGCTGGCTCAGGAAAGCCCATCAGAATTTTGTTAATTGAACATTTAATCTTTTTTTCCCCAGGTGGTGTAAATTACTTAAGAAAATTGAAAAGACCCTTTAGGTATAATTTATCTTTCTTATTTTAAACACATACAAAAAGATGAGCTGTTCTATGGGCAGCTCACACAAAGTCTCTTTAAGTTTAATTTAGGACTGTTGCTGAGTGTTTAAATTTTGTTATTTAAATACCTTTCCTGAACATAAATGAAATGGAAATGTCATGTCATTTAATGTGTGAAACTGACCAGCTTGGATATTGGGGAGAACTCTACTTTCTAAATCATTTTATGTAAGCTCTTAATATAAGGGCATTGACAAGGCTGGGGACAGATCACAGTAAAATGTTTGCTTGAAATTTTCCTTGCCAATTGTCACATAAATTATTGCTTGCATAGTACTTCAAGTTCCATAACCAGCTTCCCAAAGCACTCTAGGCTGAAACACTTCCACAGAATCACAGAATTTGCTTAGTTGGAAGGGACCCATTAGGATCATTGAGTCCAGCTCCTGGCCCTAAGCAGAATACCCCAAGAACCACTCCATGTGCCTGAGAGCATTGTTCAAACACTTCCCAGACTCTGAGAGGCTTGTTGTTGTGACCACTTCCCTGGGGACCATGTTACAGTTCTAGGAGGAATTAAGACTTTGAACAAGCAAGCATTCTCTGAATTATAACTCCCTACACTCTCTAAAATTCTCTCTCAGAAACTAAGTTTTTATTAATTAAATATAATTTTCCTTAATCTCTTGTCTACATGTTTTCACAGTGTAAGCTCTCTTTGAAAAGATGGGGCAGCAAACATTTAATTCTTCCCTTTCTCTTTCTGACCAGTTCTGTTCTGCCAGACACTGTAGAAAAGTGGAATCCAATGCAGGGTTTTCACAAAGAGGAAATGAATCTGCTGCATAAAGCTAAAGTAAATTTTGTAAAAATTATAGATAAAACAAATAATGAATAAAGAACATCCTTTACATTGCCAGTCATGTCTTGACAATATTTGAAAGACATGGGCATTACCATTTACTAATGTCATCCAAGAACCAAGATATGGAAGGCAAAATTAAAAAACTAAAATTCCTGAACTGTAAATTGGTGAGATAATTACATTTTATTCCTTACCCAAAATAAGAGGTGAAAGAAAGTGATGTTTGGTCCTACATGCTTCCACTCATTACTGACTATCTATCAAGAGTTGGAAGTGACTCCTTCCATCATAGCTGCAGATATGTGCCTCTAGGTACAGTTAACAAGAGTTTGGATTAAAAGATAAAAAATGAGTGATGATACACCATTTAAGGACAGGACAGGTATCATTTACAGAGGAGAATGGGGTTGCTTAGCAGAAGGGAGAAATGGCACTGCAAGGGGAGGTGCAGTAGAAACTGGCAAATGAATATAAGCATTTGAAATGATCAACAACTTTGGAAAAAGGAATTAATGAAGATAAACCAATCCAGAAAAAAAAGAGGAGCCATTTTGTATATAGAAGCAGGTCACCCATCATATTGAGGATATTCTTGGATAAACCATGAAATGATTTATCTCTTATAAGCCTACTTGTGTTGATGATTTAATGACCTTGGATAAATCATAAAATAAGAGACATCACATGAAAAATTCTTGGATACAGCAGTGGTGGAGGCTAAGTCAAATGAAAGTTGCTCAGGACAAAAACTTTAATAAGACAGTTGATATTAGATACTTGGTCAGATGAAGATGCTGAAGTTGAGGAAGAAGGCATAAGACTATGAAATATTGGGAATGGGTACGGTGAGCAGAACAGCAATCTGGAAAATTTAGCTTTCTATTGATCATGGAATGAACATCCAGTTCCCTAAACTAATTGCTCTACATATTTAGCCCTACAAAAGCTGTAGCTCAATAGTAGCTTCTATGCATGCCATAATATCTTTGATATAAAATCATCATCATTCTAATTGAATTTCATGACCTTTATCTAGGCATCTGGGTTATTCACCTGGACTATGTTTCTTCTGTCTTACTGTATTTAAATGGTTTGCCACCTGTTCAATCATTATTGAAAATCAGGACCTTAACTCAACTTACTATGATAACTACTCAGCTGACAAAAGGAAAGCCATTTTAACTACAAAACCAGTAGGAAATCACTGTACTAACTCGACTTTAGGCCCCTCATGCTAAGGTCTAGCTGAGGACATAAAACATAAATTATTGACCCCACTTTGTTTAGTTGCAGTTGTCTCAGTGCAGTAATTCCTATCACAGCTAGTTCAGCCTGGAGAGGCAGCCAGGACTCTCTGGGTGCTAGCAAGTACTGCATGCAGGTAGACTTGTAGGCCAGCTGATGTCCATTGTCCTGCTTTCTAATTGCCAAAAGTATTTGAAACAATGCAAGAAATTAATACAAAATAAAAATTATCGCATTCTGGAAACTTGTCCAAGTTTTTTACAGAGTTTGCCCCAGAGTTGTTCCCTCTGTGGAGAACATACTTAAGGCAATTGACAGGAGGATGTTTGGTGTTTCAACAAGAAATAAAAGTTCATCAAATGCTCTCTTTTTTTATTTGACCCAAATATTACACATCCACATATTTGTATGCAACAGAACAATATCTGATGTTTAAAATAAGAAAGTAAAAATTAATATTATTTCTTCTCTTCACGTATTTTTAAAAACAATCAGTGTAATCAGTTGAGATTTTTAAAAACTTCAAAAGGAATCTCAGGAAAAACTGACCTTTGGCAATTTTTCCTTCAGACTAGTAGATAATTTCTCCAGTAGAAAAGATAAAATTAGCGTACTAAGTACTTCAGTTAATCCCTTGTCTCCTGCAAAAAAGAGTAGGCTCAAAAATGCGCCATTGTTTCGTGGTGTTTTGGGCTCTCTGCAGGCAAAAAGGTTCTCTGATATGATCAAAGTCTACATTTTTCAAACCTGTCATTAAGTACTCTGGGAGTTGTCCAAGGAAACCAAGAAGACAATATGTAATTTTCCACTCGATTTAACAGAATATGTTCTTTTCTAAGGAATGAAAATGAGGAGGCCCAGTTTCCTACAGTTTTGTGTTCTTTGTTCCTTTCTCTATGCTCTGGTACAATAAATCTTTTCCACTCTCATTTTTTCCTATGAAATGCTTGCTTGTGGTGGGTAGTTCTAAACTACGTTAATCCTGTTTGATCGACTGACACAGTCAGTTCTGCTTATCTTTCCCTCCTCTATGCAGTGATTCTGCACATGTGTGAATTTTGCAGGGGTTTAATGATTCCCACCTTATAAATTTGGTTGATGTTCCTACTGTGTTCGAAAGCTATTAAGAGATCTGAGGGAATAACTTTATTGTTTAAATTTAATTTCTTTAGAAAACAAAATTATATCAATGAAATTATCAACAACTTCAGAAAAAGGAATTAATTATTTAGACCGTTACTCCAATTTTTGGATAGTATTTTACAGTGGCTTAAATGGTAGAAACTGTTTTTTCTTTACATTAACAGTCTGGTCATCTGATATTTTGCTATTTCTTGGTGTAGCCTAAACTGAGTTGCATTGAATTCATTCATCATATACCAGCAAACAAGTGCTGGTCATCTGCATTCAGCATACAATTTGTCTGAAATAAACTTTGTGCAAGGAATAGGGGAAGCTATGCCACAAGATACCTCACCTTTTAGTCTGTAATAGGGATAAAACCAGATTTTCCGCCTTCCTCATGGCTTGGGTCTGGATACAGTAGCAGGGCAGTACACTGTGCTCCAAATACAGGAGTCTCTGGCTGTAGTGTTTGTGGAGGCCTGGACTTTTGGAGCCTGTTTCTGTGACCTAACCCTGAAATGCAGTGCATAAATCTCAGGAATGCTGGCAAGGCTTTCAGTGCAGCTGTTCAGCCAATTCCTCCTGTATAAGTAGTTGTGATAGGTTCTGCATAGCTTTTATGATGAAAAGTATATTTTACAATAAAGAAGCAGTAAGAATATGTAAATGTAAAGGGGAAAAAAATAAAGCAACTTACTGCAATATTTATGAGTTTTGCTATGTGAAGCTGATTGTATTTTTAAACAAAAACTGCTCTATTTCGCAATGTATAAATGCATTATTGTATTTAGGTGAAAAATTCAGAAGGTTAAATGCTTCATAGAGATTTTGGCTCCTAGCCAGTGCCCTTCTGCAGCATATAGCTGGCAAACATTGCTTTTCTAGGGACACTGCTTCTTCAGACATATTAATTTTAAATGATAGTTCTCACTAAATAGAAATTATGAGAAAGTACAGCACTACGTAGCAGGCATTTGAAAATCCTAGTCAATAGTTTTTCATGCACTAAATAAAAGTTCCTAAGCAAGTCAAATCTCACCGAGGATCATTGTTTGCTAGGTTCAAGTTCCTTAAACCTTCCCAAAAGAAGCCTTTTAGTAGGTAAACCAGGTTTACCAGTAGCTGGATCACCGCTACATAATATAAATACAATGCATAAGGCATGGTTTCACACTGCTTAAACAAGTAATAAAAGAAAGAGCAGAATCTCATATCCACTAGAAGTCAAATGTAGCAAGGGCAGAATTGGCTTTAATCCCGGCCACTGTGGTCTCAATTGCCTTCATATTTTCTGATCTCTTGATTTATCCCTTGCCAGTCATACCTAGAACTTCTGAAGTTCTAAAAGGCAATTCTCCCTAGAGTAGAAAGAGATGGGAGTGTAGGGGCAGGAAAAAATTTTCAACTGCTTGGAGCCTGACTTTGGTAATGTAAGGGAATATTTAGTGGTAAGGCTGATGCCTTCTGGGAAGATACATTTTGCATCATGCTCAGAATGGCAGCCAGGGAAGGTTTCTTGTTGCCACAGGACAGCAGGAACTGGGACCAGATTCCAGCACTGAGCTAAATGAGAGTATGAAAATTCAAGCTTTAGTAACATGGATGGGTGGAATGCTTTGGTCTGCTTAAACAAACCTTTCTTCATGCACTCTGCATCACCATATCCCAGTCAGCAATATGACACCAGAGTACTTTAAAACCATCCCTATGTGCCTTTATCTCCAAACCAAAACCAGGCACATTGAGCAACTCACTAAAATTAATCTCTGCAGGGTGTGTATGGCGTATGTGAATATCCCCTGCAGCCATGCCTTCTCTGGGAGCAGTGTGAGAAGAGGCTGGAGAGCACACAGTGCTGGGGGAGCAGTACAGGGCTGGGGCTGTCACATTGCTGCTGGCCCAGCCTCAGCCCAGCTCTTTGTGAGGACTGAGTTCTTGGAGACTGAGGTTCAGCCCTCTCTAGTCAGCCTCTACCCTGACCTGCCATGTCGTGTCTTACACCCAGGAGAGCACCTGCCCTGGGCTGCAGCAGCCTCATTTCCCCCTGAGTCTCCCAGCAGGGAAGTGGCAGGGCACAGAGCCCATATACACATGTGTATGTAGCCTGACCAGCGACTGTGGGCTCCTGGAAGGGCTGGCTGTGAGTACAGAGCCTGTCCCTCAGTCACCCTGCAGAGTGCTATGGGGGAACATGGCACAGGTCATTCTTTGCCTTCCACATCTTTGCTGCAGTGGTGCTGGTGCAGCATCACTGCTGGGATGCTGCTTTGGGTCCTTTGTATCTTTAAATGATTTCTTTGAAATCATTTTCTCACTGTGGAGACATTGAATACTCAGTTTTCCTCAGGTGGCTGCCACATTTCATTGCTGCTGAGACTCCTTGGCCTGTTCAGCTCTGTTATGATCTCTGTCATGTTTTTCACTAGCAAGCTGAGACCTATACTTGCTTATGTATCGAGCAAAGTCGGTTTTGTTTAGCCTGGCACTCTTCTTGATATTCCTGGTAGCTCTTCACAAGTTCTTCAAAACTATTCATTTAGGACCAGTAGAAAAAGTTATTAGCCCTCTTTGTTCAGTCACCAAATGTCTTTAACAGGAGTTCTTACTCCTGTGCATTAAACCCTTTCCAGGGGTCCTGTGGGTGAAGCCTAACCCTGCCCAGAGGCTGGGACTCCAGCAGGCACAGCCTGAGACAATAGCAGTGGGTTGTCTTCACTTTACTCGGACTTGTTCAACATCTACTGGTGAGAGCAGAATGAAATACCACGGTCAGTAAAGCTCAGTGAAAACTCATGCACCCCAAGAAAGTTGTGTCCCCACTGAGCAAGCTCCCCTAGGCACCCCTCTTTTCCTCCAGGCAGCCCATGTTTGCCATAGGTCTGAACCAGCAGGATGCCGATGGCTCACCCAGCCTTTTTGTAAGGAATCAGAGGAAGAGCTGCTGACCCGGTAGGAGGGCAGCCCTCTGCCTTGGCTGTGCTCCAGGAGGCTGAGTCCTGAACCCAGGTGTGGGCAATCAGGGCTGCCCTTCCCCTCCCAGTTGATCAAGGGCTGGGCAGGCAGTGCTGGGGGAGCTGCTCACCTTCCCAGGGAGGCTGCAGGAAATGGTAACTATCTCGAACAGAATCACAGTCCTGTAACAGGGCTCTGTGCTTTTAACAGGGGTGTGTTAACGTGGAGGTCTCTGGGAGAGCAAGGACAACGTGTCTTGAGTTGTAAGTTTTGACTCTCCTCTGTGTGTTGCTATTTGCATCTCCTGAGCTGAGGAGGAGAGTGAGAGATGAAGAGGATCTCAGGGCTGTGCTTGTAGTCTCACCCCTCAGTGTTTTTGGCTGAGCACTGGCAAATAGTGAATGAGCCAGACAGGCAGGTTCCCTGACTAGCCTCAGCAGTTTGTTGACAATTTATAGCAAGCTAAGAATAAGTTATGGTAACTCAGAATGAGTTATTATCACTCTTTAAAATGAAATATCTATCTTGAAAGCCTAAATCCTTTTCTTTTCTCCATTGAGTGTCTGTTGAAAGTCTCTCTTTTTTTGGTGTAAAATATTTAATGCCATGTCAGCTTTTAAAATGTAGATTATACTGATGCCAAAATGGTTTCTTGCTGACTTTTGATAATATGCTTTTCTCTAGAAGCTGAAAGATTGACTGAGAATAAACATACCCCAAAATACTAACATTTTTTAAATTTTAATATATTTAAATTTTGAAAATATCTGTGGCTATACATTATGGTTTTTTTTTTTTTTTTTAAGAACTGACTCATCAGGATGTGCTGTATGAAAACTTCTAGGAAATAAAGTACTTAACATGATTAAACCTATTATAAGCTCCTAGTATCTAATTAAGAAATGAAGATTGGTCTTTAATGTGACTCCCTTATAAGCCTACTTGTGTCGATGACTTGGTTTTGCAACACAAATTGCAGAGTAATCCTTGCTGGTGACTTGTCATTGGTTGTAATGGAAGTGTGTAGGATCTGCCAGGCAGGTTTACAGAGAAGGAAGGAAAGGGAGTGTTTCAGAACATTACACTAATTCTACAATTCCCTTACACATTTGGTCCATTGTGACTTTATATTTCTCCTGCATTATGTTAATTTCTGGCAGATTTTAGCAGGAAAAGAGTTTTTAAGTGAGGTTGGAAGATACAAGTATTCCAGTTGTAATCAAGGCTTAAGTTTGTCAGTTCTAGTCACTTAAAATACCCATCAAGGTATTATTCTACTGCAATGGTTCTCTCAAACTGTGCCTTAATTCTTACTGTATGTCTGCAGTTAGAGTGAAATTATTTGTGCTTTCAAAAGCCTTTTGGGAATACATAATAATTATGTAAGAGGTAAAATACTACAACAAAGTAGAAACTAAGTAACATTAGAGAAAGCAAAAGCAGGAATGGAGTAAAAAAGAAAAATCATGTAAAATGCTCTTGCAGGTTTTGCTATACCTGTTCTTGTTAGTATATTTATAGTTGTTAAGTGTTAAAAGTAGAAAAAAAAATAGATGTTTGACTTGGTTAGATAAGGAGAAACAATTAAAAAAAAAAAAAAACAACAAAAACAACAAAATCATCCCACTGAATATATGAAGTCATCTGATCCACATAAAACATTCAAGTTTTTGTAAACAAGAGGTTTCCTTCTCATGCCTGAACCACAGACCCCTCAGGACATGGCTTACATCAGAGCAGTAAGTGAACAAGAAACACAAGGAAGAAATCATGATAGTCCAAATTAATTAATCTGCATGTGTTATTACCAGTGTAATTGTTTCCAAAACAAATAAAAAGCAATGATTTCCTGTTTATATAATGAGAGCCTAGATTTGTAAAGGTTTTCAGAAATTTTTGGGGAAAAAAATTCTGCATGACTTGGAGGAAGTGGAGGGGGGGTGAGGGGAGGGTGCCTGTATCGTTTTTAAAATGTGAATGGTGCTCCTTCTTCTTTAATGTCTATTAAGGCAGAGAAAAGAAGTGAAATCTCTGGTAGGAATTACATCAAAAGTAAGAGTTAGATAAACCAGTAGACTGTGTTTCCCTGGAACCAAGTTATTGGTTTAAGCAATCACTTAATGACAGGGAAATTGCAAGTGAGGAAGTTCATAGCCATGAGAATACATTAAGAATTACACAGACACTGAGTCTAGTAGACTGGGCAGTTTAGAGTTGGTAAATTATAAACATAAAGTGTATCCAATTAGTACCTGTTTGGTGTTGAACCAAGGTATTGAACAGCTGAACTGATCCAATTTGGCAATTTTGCATTCTCAAGTCCTTTGATTTCTATTCCAGTTATATTAATTCTAAATTTTAAAAGTGGAAAGAAATATCTGTCTAAAAGTTCAGGAAATGTATTTGTGAAATATTGAAGGCTTTACATCTAAAGTAAAAATGAAGGAGAAGCAGCAACTGAATAAAACTTTTGAACAAGTTTCCAAAGTAGTTGGGAAGTGTTCCCACCTAAATTAACTATTAACTATGTTGGGTGAAATAGAGGAGTACTTTATTGTATTTTTTTCCTTACTAGCACTTGAATACTACTATTTTTCTGTTTTATCTTGTTTAGTGCCAGATGTTCTTATCAGGGAAAACAATGGTGATGTGTTTTAATATTGATAAGCTGATTCTCCTGGGAATAACAGTATATCTACCTTCTCAGAATACCAATTGTGGAAGGCTTTTTATGGCATAATTGCCACAATGCATTGAATTTTAAGTGCAACTCTTTAAAACTGTGGAAAGAACTTTCTGTTGATTATCGGTTTTTTTAGCTGCTTTAAAAGGACTCTTTTAAAATTTGTATTGTTTTGGTGGCCTTTAAAAAGCATGCATATAAATCACCAGAGGTATTGTGTAATCTGTCAAAGCAGCATATGCTTAAGCACCTTATAAACTATTAAATAATCATAATATTTCTCTTTCCAAGTTTTTTAGTTTATTTGTTTGAGCAGTTGCAGAGTAATTAAAGTACCTTGCTTTAAGTTATTTTTTTCTCCTTTTTCCCTTCAGGAGCTTGAAGCACTGAAATCATAAATGATTTGGTGACAAGCTGAGCTTGCCATGCAGGCAATAAAAACCGTGGAAAAAGAAGTGACTTTTATAAAGGAAACACTTTTCACAGAATTCTTCCTGAAGCAACAAGAGTGCAGCAGAAGCCCGGCGAGCAGGCAGCTCCAGGAGCAGCAGCCATTGGAAGGAGCTGTCTGCAGCTCTCAGTGCTGTACTGAGCATGTCCCAGCAGAGCCCGGCGCAAGCAGCACATTATGCAAAAAGGCAGCTCCAGCAGATGGGAGAGAGGCACAGCAAGCATTTGCTTCCCTTGCATCACCGCCGCCTGCAAACAAACCTGGATCGCTAGAGGGGATCTCGCCGGCAGGCCCAAGGAATGAGATCCGGGAGGATGGCTTGATTGCCAAAGGTGTTGCACAGCGAACAATCATGGGGAATCAAGATGGGAAGCTGAAGAAAAATACAGGTGATGTGCAAGAAGGAGGAGAAGATGCCTCTGGGCCCAAGGATACGGATGGCACAAAGAAGGTATCGGGAGGCAGGAGGGGACTGGGGAAGCACGCAAAAGGAGGCGAATCGGGGAAGAAGAAGGGTAAGTCGGACTCCAGGCCCTCTGTGTTTTCAAATCTGAGGATCAGAAAAAATCTGTCCAAGGCTAAAGATGGGAATAGCAGTTCACGGGAGGATGTTTTGGAAAGCCAGGCCTTGCAGCCTGGGGAGCTGGACAGTACTCATTCAATTGTAACCAAAACTCCGGATATAAGCATCTCTGCAGATGAAGGGGGTCTCTCAGACACAGATGTTGAACATTTTGAAATCAGAAATGAAACTGTTCCAGCTGCTGCAGAGACACAGGATGGACAAAGGACCAGCTCTGGCTCTGATACGGATATATACAGTTTCCATTCGGCCGCAGAACAAGAGGATTTGCTTTCTGATATCCAGCAAGCTATTAGACTGCAGCAGCAGCAGCAGCAGCAGGGGGCAATTAACATTGGAACTGAGGACCCTGTCACCACAACAATGGGCCGACACATGGCTAATTCTCAAGCAACCCCCTTGGATTTTGAGCGGTTTTTTTCAGTAAGTACCACTGACAAAGAGAAGAGCCCAGACACAGAGGGGGCTTTTCCAGCGGCGTCGGAAATTGTGGAAAACGTTCCCATCTCCTGTGCAGCTGAACGTGAGCCGAAAGCAGTGGTAAATGGCACGGGCTCTCCTGGTAACAGCTTGTTTGAAACACAAGAACGTCAGCCGGTGACTGAGGAGCAGCCCCTTGCTGGAGGGGATGCTGTAGCCAGTGAACTACAAGAGGGTTTGAATAGAGCTGCAGTAGAAAACGGGTCTCAGACACGCAGCTCCACAGAACCTTTTCCATCTCCAGTGGCAGAGGCTGAGGCTAAAATTGCTGAAGTGCAGCCTCTTGATTTTCAGGGCTCAGTAACAGAGAGTGGCATTTCAGATGCAGGCCGTGATCATGCTGCCGAGACTCGGGAAGAGAAACACTCTCTGCCAGCCAGTCGAGAGGAGCTGCGTAATGGTTTATCCACGGAAATGAAAAATGGCAGCGTGTCCTCGGAAGGAACAGCGGACAGTCCGATGCTTGGTTCCCGATGTTTTAAGCCCTATCTAATTAATCCCTGTTACATCAAAACCACAACTAGGCAACTGAGTTCTCCCAACCATTCACCTTCTCCCTCCCCATCCCAGAGCCCGCTTTTCACAAGGAGGCAGGAGTCCTTCCACAAAAAGGAGAAAGTCTCAGTCAGGAAGAAGAGGTCTGCTAGCTTGGCAGGTTTGTTCAGTCGCTCTGCAGACTGGACAGAAGAAGTGTCCGGTCACAAAAGTGAGATAACAGAGAAGGTGAGCTCTGCAGACTATTTGGAGCACAAGGGGTTTAGAGAGAAATTACAAACAGAAAGAGTGCCTTTGACTCATTCAAGAAAGTCCTCAGGGGTCCAGGCTTCTACAGAGGCATTTCCCAATGTCTTTTCAGGTGAGTGATATGTATTAAGAGTTGTTTTGGTTTTGTTTTCTTTTCCCACAACAGCTTTGAAAATATTTTTAAAATACTTTAATTCATTACATGCAGTACCTTGGCCTTGCAATCCCAGGCCTGATCTTACAAACACAGTCACATTTCATCAGTCTGGCAGTACTGCCAGTAAAGGAAGTACATAACTCTTTGAAGTTTTTCTTTCTACTTGTCTCCTTTGTCCACATCCTGTAGGAAAAGGCTGAATGCCTTAAATTATTCTTGTTGAAAAATGCGAAAAGCTGCACTGATGTAGGCAGATCAGCTCCTTGCATAAATAGATCTTTCAAATGCAAAGCTTTCTGTAGCCAGGATCCTGTTTGGGGTTTTCTTGTGCTAGGTGCTGTTCTAGTGTACTACAAACACATGACAGCTGCACCTGGCCTTAGACTGAGGCAACGATGAGGATTTGCTTAGTACAAAAAGGAAAAAGCCATGCTAGCACAGATGGACAGCACTTCAGAAAGGAACCAATTTCTTTTTCAGAAGGGGGAAGGAGGAGAAGAAAAAAAGTCAATGTATTGAAAGGCAGCAAAAACAGGGGAGGGGAAGAGAAACTGGGGGTTGTACAATTTGGTAGCTGTGACAGGCTGCTTCTCAGGCTACATAAGGTGACCCATTCAGTAAAGCTTTACCTTGCCTGTTAGGCAGCTTGCATCCTGTCCCAAAGATGTGGGAAGAGAAAGTTTACAAATGAAGGAGTGTGAGTAGGTGGCTATTAATTTCCCTTCACTGTGAAGGGTTTTTTCCCTTTTTCTTCCCTTCATCTGAAGTTTCTTTCTAAAGGTAATGTATTCATGATTAGGAACATTTCTGCCACATGGGAGGTATGTATACAGAGAAAACTCTGCAGCATATTCCATTTTGTTTTCACTTGAGGAACCTGTAGAACTAAGAGAACACACCCTAAGGTACCTGCTATTAGTTAAAATCAGATTTTTTTTGAATGAAGTCAGTTCTCAATGCATGACCACAACAACCATGCATGTGCACAAGTTTTTTGCAAAAAACTGGAGTGAGGGTTTTTTAGGTTTTTTTTTGGTTTTTTTGGTTTTTGTTTTTTTTGGTTTTTTTTTAATGAAAATCAAACAAAAATGCATGATTTTGGAATTAAATAACTAAAATGATTTTCTAGATTCAAATCACAGTGCTTTCATTCTTTAGTAGGCTGAACTAAAATCCCAAATTTCAGTGTAGAAAATTGAAATTCAAAATTTTTAACACAGAAAAAGCCAGCCCCTCTGAGACTAGCCCACTGTGAAGTGAGCTGAATATATACGTATTTTTTTAAAATTTGTTTTAAATCCCTTTTACCTGTTTTTTAGACTTAATTTTGGACATGCAACCCAAACTTTTCCAGTTTGAGGTGTTCACTACTTTAATAGCATCTAAAAAGCACACTGGTTTTTTAGCTATCAACATTTGACAGCTTCTTAACAACTCAGAAAATTTTTAATTGCTATATCCATTATTAACATTTTGGTGGTGCAATGATGGAAATAAGTTGTATATGGCAAACTTCAAGAACATGGTACTTTTTTTAGATACCTGTTTTCTGGGAAATAGACCTTTTCACATTTTCTCATAAGGTGTTGATTTACTTAAAAATGATGTTTGTTTTGGTTTGGGTTTTTTCCCACCAATGCTTTAGACTGTTATTGTGAAGGGACCAGTGTCCAATGCAACAGTAGTTCTATCTCTTATGGAAATTACAGTGACCCTCATTTGCATGTACATACCAGCTGTCTTTACGAGCAGAGGACAATTATATCTTTCAGTTCATGCAGAAACGCTTCAAGTGAGGGAACTGGAAATGACTCATCTCTGTTTGGCCATTCATAGTTTTAAAAAAATGTATTTACATGCTAAAATTCATTGAGAATTTAAAAATATCAACTAGTGCACATAAAAAGGGAAATTAGACTTCACATTAGTATTTCCATAAACTGCTATTGCTCTGAGAGCAGAAAAGGCTCTTTAAATAAACCATTCCGCACAACAACAATTACAGAAATAATTTCCTTGTAATTTGATGCTACCTGTGAAAAAATGTTGTATTTTACGTACATGCATGAGATACATTGACTTGGGAATTAGCATCAGGCTTTTAGAAATTTGATTCTTTATAGTGGGATATTTCTAGCCTAAAAAACAAAAACAAAGCACAGCCAATCCAAAACAGCTCCTTGCCTACAGCATGAAATCCCATTTTGCTGTGCACTGACTGCAGTGCTGCTCTGCATTTCCAACTGGAATCAAGTAAAATATTCCACAGCACTTTGTCATCGATTTCAATGACAGCAGGTCCTGTGCAGATGATTGGCCTACTTTTGCACCATGTTGTGGCTTGGCTGTGTGCCATTTGGTTTTCACAGAGAGCCATAGGAACTCTTAAAGACTGCTTTAACGTCAAATGTAGAGGGAAGCCAAGTACTTGTATGGCAGAGACTTTGCATATTTTAATTTTGCTTTATATAAGAAGCAAAATACAGTATTTAGAACTCTATGCATTTCTTAGGAAAATGGTATGGACGAGTTTAAGGGCATTTTGTAATTCAGGCATTGGATCTATTTCACATTTTATTTGGAAAGCTGTATTTTAATTTGTTCTGACAGTAATTACAAGTTCTAGATTACCCAATGCACAGTGGAGCCATGGTTTTTATATGGTGGTCCCAGGAGAACAAGAGCTCAACAAGAGCTGGTTCTCTCACTTTGGTTTGTGGCAGTGAATAATTTGCACTAAAGTGAAGCAAGTGTCCGGGTGGGAAAATGAAACTGATGTTTCCAAACATTAACATAACTGAAATTAGAGAGCCAATAGACAGATTTAATAAAAAGGAATTCATTCTTGCATTAATTTGAGGTGCAGTGATTGCAGAGGAGCTAATAAGGGTGTCTTTTACATAAATTGAATGAGTTCCATCAGCTGCCCCTGATGGTAATTAAACTTGACCCAGACAAACCCATGCCCTTCCTAATCACTGTTGGCTGGTTGTAACACGCTTGCTGCATGAAGCTCTTTCAAACAGGTAATTTATCTTCAAATTTTTCTTCTGAGATTTATATATTTTTCTGCTCTATCTGTGAAGAGGAGGCAAACAAAAATCCCTGGTTACCATAAAACAAAACCTGAAGCCAGTGCTGTGCTTGCGTACTCATGTCTGCTGATTTCTGCTCCTTTATTTCACTTTTATACTGTGGTTATGTTGTCTTCCCACTTGCAATTGCAGTGCAATGTCTGCAGGCGTATACATAGTATGTGATAAGTATGTGAAAACTTGAACAAGTTGGATGAAAGTTTGTTTCTGAGATACAAAGTATATCTTTCTGAATGCCTTTTTAAGGCTTAAAAAAAAAAAAGCTCTCTGATTCATGTGATGCTGCACACAATATGGATTTGTATCTGCTGGCATCCTGAGTAGACTGTTTATCATGCAGATGTTATTTAAGATCACTTATGGTTTGCTGTTCCAAACTGCTGATGTTTGTTAGCAGTAATACAGATGATTCTTTTATCAGATGGGGTGTAGCCTCCTCTCACTAAGGAGAGCAGCCCTCCATGCGGTCTGTGATCACACGCTACACTGAGTGCTGCTAGCAAGTGTCTGAAGGAAAAGATCCTCCTCTTTTTGCCTACTACACACAAAACTTGGGGCAAGGGCATGACTCCAACAATGCACTTCAACTGTACTAAAATGTGTCTGAAAGTGGGCTGAAATATGTTGTTGAAAGACTGATGAGTGCTGCTAAGTTACTTTAATGTTACTGTGCCAGCCCTGCAATATGGGATTTGGAGCAACATGAGTAATTCCACTGGAATTCAGCACTGCCACAGGCTTGTTTTGATGGGATCTCATGATTAATACTTTGATCTTTATCTGGAACTTCATTGGGAGTACCAGGTTTTGGTCATGAGATTGTGTGGCTCTGTCTGTTAGGCAACCACATTCTGAGGCATGACTGGCAGCCTGACCTGTCTGGAGTAGGACTGTGGGGTCTTGATTCTCTGATGGTCTTTTTTGGGGTGCAAAGGGGGAAAGGACAAGGGACAATTTATAGCTGAAGTGTGTGCATCTCTACTTGATTCTCAGACACAGCACCACTGGAATGTCTGTCACTCAAGGCATCTGTCTGGATCTGGCCATTCAAGGATGTTGTGTGCTTCAGTGACTTTGTTTCTGTGAAATAAGCAGAGAAGTATTCCAGTGGGAATAATTATGTGGAGGTTAGGTTTGATTATATTTCTTGGTTCTAACTGTGCTATATTATTTTTTTAAATATGCATGTCTTTTTAATAGCTTGGGGCATGATTGGTCCATTAAAAAAAAAAAAATCACCAAAAAGGCAAAAAACAACTGTGTGTAGGACTTATTTGCAGGGGAAAAAAAAACCAACAAAAAAACCCTATTTCTTGAAACAGGCCTTTTTTTTTTTCTCTGCTATGCTGTTCTAACGAAAAAAACCCTTTAGATTTCAAAAGCAACTCTAGAGATATTTTAAGTTGACTGTATATGAAGGAATAAGTTTTAATGTGAATACTGGTGATGAAAAACTACCAAAATACTAATTATCCAAGATATTTTGTTTGCTTAGTGTTTTAATCAAGCTCAGGATATGGCCAAGTGTATTCCTTAAGAACTACCTCTGCCAAAATTTCAGCTTACATAAGGAGTAGCAGTGATGAACCATATATGTGTAGGTGTGGGTGACTGCAGCTCTGGTTATTTTTAGATGCATTTAAAAACATCATTCTGTAGCATTTAGCTGGACTGCAAGTTTCCAGAAACTTACTTTTATGCAGGCAGTTGATCTTTTTCGGGAATGGGGTGAGCTGGTACAGAGGAAACAGGGCAAAAGCAAAAAGACGCTGTGACAGAAAGGTGATGGACAGATGTTAGGACTTTACATTGTGTCACTTCATTCCTGCTTCTTGATACAATAATAGAAGGCCAGTTGCATTTCATTAAATGCTTTAGAAAAGGCAGAAAAGTGGGTTCAGGAGCTACTATCTTCTCTAAGCAACAGCAGCTTCCTGCATTCCTACACTGCAGTTCATGTAAAGAAAATTAGGGACAACAAGGTTGGCTTTTTTATCTCGAGTGAGAAGACTGTTCCTCCTTTTATTTCCATGTTGCTGCTGTCCAGAATTTTTTCTTCATGCTGATGGAAATAGCTAGGCATTCTGACCAGGAAGTGAGTTATGTTTTCTAAAAAAGCTAAACCTTGTTTTATCCTCAGATAAGTACTGATCAGGACTTCTTTCAACTGTAGTTGCACAGCAGTAGAACCATTAAGTAAGTTGGCAATTTTCACAACAGTAAGAAGCAGTGGTTATGAGAATGTGTGTGTAAACATCACAAGTTGTAAAAGTAAACCCTAACATGTATAAAGCTAAATCTAAACACATAAATATATAAGAAGTGGATAAATATTGACAATTTCATCTTTTTGACGTCTTGATGTATATAGTTAAGTAGTGGCAGGAAAGCCTAGTCACAAATGAGATTTATTGAGACATTCTTATTTGTCAGTATAAGTATGAATTTTTTGGTCTCAGGATCTATATAAAAGTTATCAGCAATGCCAGAGCTCTGAACCTGGTGTGAATTTGAATCAGGAGAAAACACAAACCACAGATAAGTTAACTGTGGAACTAATTACAGAAGGCACCTTTCATTCTAGAGTTCATTTGATGCTGAGGAGATCTGTCTCAGATGTCCCTTCAAGATGCAGAGATAGTATGTACCAGGGAAAAAGAGACACCTGTCCTTTCTTCTTCCTTGCACTGATAAGGGAAAAAATCACTGTAAAAAAGAAATCTATGCCGTAGTATTGCAATAACTGTCTGCATTAACACATCTTAAAAGCCATGGAAGAAAAGGGAGTTGTTATAAAGAAAAAAAAATTGCCTTTATAAAAGAGTTTGTGTATCCAAGTGCTATTTTGTCATGCAAAGACTCAAGAAATAGTTTATGCAGAGAAATGGTTAAGGGAAATATTTGATTACACCAGTGAAAGAACACAAAGCCCCTGTTATGGCAAGGGAGTTGTATTTCTAGGTTTCCTTCAAATGAAGTCTAGAACATGTCTGCACAAATATATAGGTGTGCATGTCTACTTTTTCTTTTTTGTGGAATGTAGTTCTAACTTTCTGCTTTTGCCCTTTCTTCATCTGTTGTTTGTTTATGGATGCAAAGAAAAGCTTTTGTACATCTTGATAAATACTAAAAATCAGATATTAAAGTTAGAGATTAGCAGCCTTGGGAACACAGGTCATGGAGGGGAAAGAAAGCTAGGCAGGCCTGGGAGCTAATGAGTAGGTTGAAGGAGATGTGTTATTTGTGTCCCACTTTAAAGACCACCTAGTTGTGTCTTTTAACTTTTGGCTGCTTGAGCACACAAGCTTGAGCTTGAGAATTTACTTCTAATGTAGAGATAGGCCAGAATGTATTGAGTGTGGAACAAAATGTCAAAGCATTGGGAATAAAGTTTTACAAAGTTGGGTTGTAAGAGGTAGTGTTTATAAGGTTGGACTGACAAAAGATGCTGTAGGTAATAGATGCCCAAAAAGATATCAGAGGAGCTTCTTACTTTAAAAGAGCTAGACAGAAAGCATTGTGGCTTTCCAGCAGTCTGTGAGAACCTGGCACACACTGCTGCCTTCACATCACAAATCACCACAGAAACTAAAAGGGTAAAGAGACAGAATTAAATACTTGCTGAGAGGAAGCTAAGTACCTGGAAAACACAATATGAAATTTGCCAAAGATGCATATGGTGCCTGAAATATTTGCTAGACAGGCACATATAGGTTGTCCTTCAAAATAAATTGGTATTATTAGGAAAGCTTTATAAATGTACCTCTGTAAGCTGCAATGATGCTGCATTAGAGCCTGAGAGAAATCATGTGGAGGGAGACAAGTCATTTAATGTTGGGGTGGGGGGACATGTTGTTGATATTTTTAGAAAGACATTTTGTACTCTGTGCCACTGCTATATCACAATTGGGGAGTTTTCTGGTATTTAACAATAATTTTAAAATCTTCAGCTTCTGAATGCTACTGTATGAAAACTTCTGAAAAAGGTGTTCTTACTTTTTCCTACATATGTCATGAATATATCTCACTAAATAACATGCATAAATGATATATAGCAAAAGGTAGGGATAAAAGAATAGTTTAGAAGTCTGTCTCAGCTTATCCTGCTATGCATATGTCATATGTAAAAAAATTCACTGAGGGGGAAAGGTGTAAAATCTTAGTCACCATGGAAGCAAAATTTCAAAGAGCTTATGTTCAAGTTAGGGAGACAGAGTGCTTCACAGACTTGCTAATCTGTAAGAATGCTGAAAGCACTGTGACAGTCTACCACAAATATTTTAATATATTTTGAAGCTCCAGTGATGGCAAAGCTATGATACCTGCTTTTTATAAAAAGCAAGATATTGTTATTGCAAATAATCAAGCCAATTTTATCTTGTTTTTGACTGCAGCAGCAAGCAAGTCTTTGGAACAAGTCTTGCAGGAGGAAATGATAAGATATAATTAACTGCTGAGTATATGACAAAAGAGTAAAGAAAACCAACAAAATGCAGCATGGTTTTAGCAAAGATCAATAAGATTACATTGATAACATTTTATTTACAGCTGCTTTCTAGACAACACAAGAGTGGTAAGAAGGTGCTCATCTGCATTTCCATAAATAATAGTAACACTGCTAATGATTTATCCAAAGAAGAGAAGTCCTGGTGGTTTTAGGTAAGGGACTCTGTCATGTTACTTCACTGCCACCAGAGGAACTGTGTCATTTTGGACTGCTCCCCCCAGTGCTGTGATTGATGGGCTCAGTCAGGCTGTGGAAAGTTTATTACATAATTAACACAAGGGTAGACCTATGTCCTGACCTTTGTCCTGACCATAGCACTTGTAGGACTTGATATTTTCACTACCAAGTAAAATTTTCATTCTACTTCTGTCTTTCTATATTATGACACAAATTTCAAAATGAGGAACCAACCTTGGATTTCATTCATCAGAATGAAGGTCTGCATTAATTATATTTTCTCATGCTTTCTAGCATGATTTGTGGAAATATGGTGTCTGTTTAAGTAATCTTATAACAGACCACTGGGTTGTATGCTGAAATTAGTGGTGTTGTCATATCTCATAGTCGGCACAAATGACACATAACAAAAGGTAGGGATAAAAGAATAGTTTAATATTCTAGGTTGTTTTACAATACAGCTGCTTGGATCAGTCAAGGAGAACTATAGATCAAGTAGGAGATGTGGGTTTTTTGAAAACTGTAACATCCTTTCTAGGGTGAATTTTTACTTCCTTAATTCAGGGATCTCTCTTTTTTACCTTCAGTTTTGGAGAATCCTTTTTTCAAACTTTGGCAGATCTCTGCTTTTTCCATCAGGGAATTTCTGGAAGAATTTCAGAGTCATTTTGCTGAGGTGCTACTTTTGCCCTGTGTGCACCTGGGAGCAGGATTTTCTTCCAGGGGCAGCAAAAGCCCTTGCTTCCAAAAGGGAGCATGCACACTTGTTCCTTAGCTCTCTTTGGGATGTCTCAAGCTCTTGAAGCTGTTAGCATTCTGTGATGCTCTTCCTTTTTCTGTGTAATATGTTGCTTCTGCTTAGCTGAGTTGAAATCTCAGTTTATAAACTTATTAAAGCTGTCTTGTGCAACCCAGAATCTTTTTAAATTTTTAGAGATAAATGTAAGGCTAAAATAAAGGAAAAAACTAATACTTGCTTGAGTTGCACAGGGGTAGATGTGCTCTGGTCTTCTCCTTAGAGCTAGTGAAGGGTTACATGGAAAATTTTTACTACAAAACAAAGATACTGTGAGAGATAGAACATTGTAAAAGGAGCAAAATTGAGATGCCAAGAAATTCAGACAACTTGGCAAAAGTAAAGCATAGTGTTTACTGTGACAATGAAGCGCAGGACTGAGAAATGTAAAACTAATTGATATTTTATTCTACTTGTTTGGATAGTCTATGAATCTACCCAATCAGTAAATTATTCTGATATTTCTGACTTTGAAACTGTGTGAAGGCAGCCATAGAAAACTGTGGGAATGAAGGAGATAATGTTGACATGTCTTTTTCCTAATTCTCAGGCTTAGACAGTCTTTCTACTTTGACTTCTGAATTTAAGATGCTGTGTGGGTTTAGTTCATACCATCCATGTGAACAGAGCCAGGAAATCTGGAGGCAAAACACAAAAGAAGGAAGGAAAATATTCTTTGGTATTTCCACATATCCCTAACTTTATTAATGTTTGAAATACTAAAATATAATATAAAAATATGAATGAATAATATTTTCTGTATAATATGATAATATACAGTAGAAATATATAAAGATATCAATATATAACATCTATGGGGGTTTTTCCCCTTTGGAAACATAGACTTTTATACAATCAGTGAAAGCAGAGATCAACTACTACACGGATAATAAGAACAAAAGGAAATATATTTGACAGTATTGTAGCAATGTGTGCCCGAACCCTAGACCTTGACGAATTTCATTATATTTAAGGTTTATGTTGCTTAGAAATTATAGACTTAAAATGTATTTTATTTTGTGTTTATTCAAAGCAGAAGGTTTTTTTTTTCCCTTTTTGTTATGAAACAATATTGTGTGGAGGCCTGTTACTAGGTTTTCCATGTTTTATGTAACCAGGCTGTCAGAAATATGTCACATGATTTTAGAAAAGTATCTGTCAATAAAAATTCGATCCCTTAAAAAAATTTAAAAAGAAAAAACCCAGAAAACAAAACAGCTAAAGCAACCCCACAGGATGAGAAATCTAGAACAGTTTACCAATCTAAATCAGAAGAGGATTAGAAACTGTGCAGTGAAAAAGAACAATAAATGAAGTTTCTAATCCTGGAATTTTGGGTGTTATCTCCCAGGTCAGTCTTCAGGCAAACAAAATTGAATTGCTTCTTCTATACTGCAAATGCATATTTAATATGCACTTATACAGTACTTGGACTTATCATTTGAAGAAAAGTTGGCAAGAATAGCAATTTCTGTTTTCATTCTGCATTCCCAGGTTTCATGTGCATCTTGGAAAACCTCTTGTTTCTCAGCAGTCATGTGTTGCACGTTATATTTAGACTCAGTGGTATAGGTTAGCTAAAAAAACTGGAGATTTAAAAAGATTGTGAAATGAAATAAAAACATTTAGGAGTTTCAATACTTTTTTTGAGGTAATAATTTTATATGTAAAATATTATTATGCGTGAAATATTTGAGACCTGGTGAAGTACACTGAACAGCAAAAAGGTGAAAATGGAATGTAACTGATTTGCCCTGAAAAATTATTCATTAAGCTTTTGCTGTATAGTTTAAGTGAATACAATGAAAGGGTGAATATGAACTGAAAATTATTTAAGAAATTACATGTAGTTGCAATTGCTGTCTCAGCTAAAAATATGAACATCTTTGCAGTATTTTTGTCTCTCTGACGTGTTTGTCCACTTCTGGCATTCTGGGGCATGGCTGCTGCTGCACTGTTCAGGTGCTTTGCCAGGTGACAGAGGCCTGAGTTAGCTGCCACCTTGCTGCCAGCATACATAGAAAAGGAGATAGAAAAAGAATTGGAATCAAGGAATGATTTAGACTAATATGGAACAGCAGATAGCTGAAGTACAGCATTTCCTAATTTTGAATGCAAGTTCTTTTTTTCCCCCTCCTATTTCCTCTCTGTCTTTTTAGTTTGGGTTTTTTGTTTGTTGTTGTTCTTGGTTTACAAAACTATTTTCATAATTGAAATTCTTTCTAAATGAGAAACTGTAAGAAGACTACAATTGTCTTTTCATGTTTTGCAAGACCTTAAGAAAATATTGTAAATGGAAATTCACCGTTTTGTCTATTTCTTTTTCCTTTTCCATTTCTTTTTCTTTTTCCTTTTCCTTTATTTCCTGTACTGTTTCCCAAAAGTAGAGCAAAACCTATGGCACATTTGGCTTCAAGGCTTATGAAATCACTTTGCTGTGTGAGCATTTCTGATCTTACTAAAATGGACAAAAGAAGGAGTAAGCTGGGGAAAGAGAAGCCAGCAGATTTCAGCTTTTGAAGATGTGAGCAGTGTGTGCATGCCATGCTAGCTCTTGAGATGACTGAATAGGGCTCAGAATTGGTGTTATATTGAAGCCGTTCACTCTGCATTAGGAAGAATAAAAATAGAAAGTCTTGTCTCCAGTGTGTGTGGAGGTTAAGATGTACTGATGCAACTGCTGTGTTAGTGGTGAAAGCTTGGTGTAGAGCTCTGTTTTTTTGGCGAGACAATCACTGAGATTGGCAGAAGAGGGAGCTTTTGGAATATAACTCATTTTGATCATTAGTCTCAACTGGTGCTCACTGCCAGCCATGCTCCTGGGCTTTTGCAAATCCAGTGTAAGGAGGATAGAAGAACATCTTTAAAGATGAATGTGAGGCTGTAACAGCAAGATCATCAAGGCAGCACTATTGCAAGCTCTGCTGCAGCACAGTGCCTCAGTGGGTATATTTTCAGTATGACTAGGAGTCCAACTACTCCAGTTTTCTTCCTATTTTTTGCTTCCATTTATGTCTCTTCCTCCCCTTGATAATTAAGCAAATTCAAAGCTAACAACATTTTTATGATATTGCTGCTTCTTAAGGATTTTCTTGCTCATCTTGTAGCTCTTTAAAAGGCTTGTCTTCTGCGCATATCAAAGATCTCTAAGGTGAATTCATTGAGTCAGGATTTGCTTGTATTTCTCTGTGGACAATACTGAACACTCTTTTACCCACATTTTTCATGCAGGGAGAGAGTCTGAATGGAAACCACACTGGAACATGTGAATAGATTCTATTCAGTAGTGAATAGATGACATTCTACAGAGATGGCTTTTGGGAACGGTGGTGTTCAATTTTTGGTCATAAGGATTGGATGAGGACCAGTTGTGTCATAGTGGAGGAGACAAGATCAATAGTGCTTCGTCTTCATGGGAATGGGAGCAAGAGGCAGGTCGTATAGAGGTGGAGAACAAGGAACTTGGAAGCTGAGTCACAGTAGCAAAATTGTAACAAAATATACACAGAAGTCCAGAATACCTGATACTTCCAAACTCACATTCTCAATTTGTTAGTGGATTAACTGCATAATCCTTTGCAACAGAAGAAAAATGAAAGTCTTTTTATCCCTCACTGGGGTCTAATAAGTTATTCTAAGCTCCTAAAGAAATATCTTCTGAGTTTGTAGTCATCTTACTTGCGGAAGATTTTTGGCAGGGTCCTCAGAATACTTATTTGATCTAAAGCTGAAGTTCTTTCTAATTCTAAATTTAGCATGCTTCCCAAGCCTTGCCAAAATAGTTAGGGGAAAGGTAAGAATTGGGTTCAAGAACTTCATGACCTGGGATTTCTAGGAAGAAATGTTTAAAACATGAATAGGGGTAATTTAACCTCTTAGGGGAAAAAAGAGATCTCAGGGACCTTGGTTTTAATTTTTGCTGTTTTCGTGGTAGGTAAAGGCAGTCAAGAGAAATTTTTTGCCATTCTATTTAAATTCATAGCAGAAATCAGCCGATCATCTAATAATTATAAAATTATTGATAATTTAATTATTCCAGATTATTTGCAAACATCTTCACCTCCAGAAGGTATTACTTCATGTAAATATCTCATAAATGATTTGAGGTGTCTGAGGTCAAAAGCTGTTGCTGCTGCCTTTTCTTTATAAACTAACAATGAAAAATTTTAGTTCAAAATCTTGTAGTTGACTGGAATTTAGCCTGAAATCAGCTTAAATCAAAATTTTGATTCTTCTAAGTTAAGAAGTAATTGCTAATATAATTAAATAATTTTTACTATCTTATTTATTCCAAGGCTATATAATGCTCAGGTGGGCAAAACGATATAATTTCTCTTACCATAATCTGAATTAATTAAATTTGTTAATGATTTTTTACATGTATACTTATTTTCTGTAGTTTGAATAATAATTTTTTTTACAAAACAGTTAAAAATTAATATGAAAATAAACCCCAATTGAATAGCAATTAAGATTCTGAACAATGTATTTGAACTTGAGCAAAAAAGTTAAATGCTATAAAAATTAGCAATGACTGAGTGAATTAATGGGTGGAAAGCTACATATCCTGTTTTGTAATTTACAGATATTTTCCCTGTTAATTAGGTCAAAGCAAAAGGAAGGGGCTATTCTGGTTCTGAATATGCAGGAGAACACTCTCTAAACATGACAAGATTATTTAAATGTTGACATGCCCAGGGGGAAAAAATTAAAGATAATCTATCAAGTCTGACATTTGGTAGTCATGGATAACATTTCAATATATCACATAGCATGCAGAAATGTGTCCTTTTCTTGTGTAATTCTTTCTTTTTGTGTTGAGCAAAGTGATCCTCTGTCAGGGTCAGCAAGAAAGATGTCTTGAACTAATAAATTATTTTAAAGAATTAGCAGCTGAACTCTGATAGAGGGATATGTTGAATAAGCAGTTTTGTTGGCGTTGCATTTCAGGTGGTGTAGCCAAGGAACAGAGGCAAACTAACTGGCAAACGTAACAAAATTTATTTCTTGAACAAGTTTATCTCATAACTTATCTCCTGTTTTATTCCCTTGAATGTATTGTATTTTGTCTACTAAAGGTCTAGCAAACTTGGACTAATTATCAGATAATTATCAGATCTTTAGATATAGAGAAGAATATCTTAGGAACAGCTTCCAAAGTTTTAATGCATTGTTTATTTTAGAGCGTATTGCCACATGAAATTGAAATTTACAGAGACTTCTAGCCAAATGTGACTTAGAGAATCCTTTTAAAATTGCTTCCAGATGTTCAAAAGTAAAACCTTTCTAGTATGTTCAGAAAGCCTGGGAAATTTTACATTTTTAATAAAGTCATTGTTCAATCAGAAATCTCACATGTAAATAACAGTAGAATTATAATTATCAATATTATTTTTATTATGCTAAATTATACTAAAATGCTTTCTTAACAATGTATTAGTTTTTGTTTTGTTTTTTTAAATACCTTTGGCTGTGAATGAGTGGGTGGAAAAACAGGCTATAGAAACTTATTTAGGTACAAGCTATATTCCCAGCTAGCTTATACTCAAACACGAAATTAACTTTATTAGTCCATTTATCTTTTTTCTTTCAGTAGATCGATTTATCCACATCATGTGAATCTGAACTTCGGCATCTTTTTACATCTGACATTTTAGAGCTTAAGCAACTTAATATTCTTACAATGTAGATTTTACTCTAACCTTGTATGTAACTATTTTTATAGTCCATTTCTGGCTAAACTCACAAAGCATTGTCATATTTCAAGCCACTAAGATTTTCTCCTCCTATATATTCTCTAACATATGCTTTCCTTTCATTTTCTGGTTGGATAACAAAAGAAAGCACTTTGATCATGAAATCTGGCTCTATAGAAGGAATAAGTATCTTCTTGCTCTTTTTACACAGAATAGTTATAAGGGTTTTTTTTTACTTTTCTTTTATTGAGAGTTTCTCCAAAGAAACACAGCAAAATGTCTCAAAGACTATAAGAATTTTACTACTCAAAAAACAAAAGCTCATTCCAGGAGCTGACAGCCTAAACTCTTTATCAACTTGGTGTGACATCTTCGGAAGAAATTGTTTCATCTCTTGCTAATGTCCTGATTTTTCCCCTCAGAAAACTTTTATAGGAAATTGATGCTACAATAACAACTCATAGTTTTTTGTTCCTGCTTCAAAGTGCAGCTGGCACATGTAATATATACATATATTTTCTTGAAAATTTTCTTGATCCTAATTAATCAGGTTCCAGAGCACTTACAACCATTATGTAGAAATATTTTATAATAAATACTTACTATCAGATACATTTATTAAGAATTTAATAGTTAATCATTTATTTAATATTTGATATAGATATTATAGTTATAAATGTAATATTATAGAAAATAAAATAAATATTAAATATTGTTTATTTTTATTTAATATTTTTTACTTCTAATAATTCATGTTTTCAATACACATTGTAATGCCTAAATACTCATGTCCTGTGTGTAGCTACAAATTCTTATTGCTCTCTCATCACCTTGGCAGGACGAACTCTGCTGGAAAAGCTCTTCAGCCAGCAGGAAAATGCACCACAAGAAGAAGCAGAAAAGCTCTGTTCTCGCATTATTGCAATGGGTCTTTTGCTTCCATTCACCGACTGCTTCAGAGAGCCATGTAACCAGAGTGCCAAGCAAAGCACACCCACGTTTGATGTAAGTACTGGAAAAGTTGTCTTTTGTCTCTTTTGGGAATCAGGACATGGTTTTCTAATGGTTGATCCCTTCTGAAAGAATTTGGTTTGTTGTTTTAATGAAAGTTGCCCTTGGGAGAGTGGCCAGCTATTTTTCTCTGCTAAGATATGTACACTTTTGTACCCACATAAGCATGTTCTCCTAGAACTTGATTTCATAACTTTTTAAGTCATATCTCAGTTGGTTCTTCATTTCCAGTTTTCATTGTTGTCTTCTTTGAATCAAAGTACTCTGTATGACTACCAAGATTTCCATCAACAGCTGCTTCACCAAAAAATATAAATCAAAGGAAAACCAGAAAGCAGCACATCACAAAATTCCACAGAGCGCAAACTAGATGTCTATGCTAGCTTGTTCTTTGGGGTTTTTTTCCCCTGAAAGTACTTTTGATACAAAGTAGTGCAGGGCTCAGTGCTGTCCTTCCAGCTATAGTGTTATCTGTACCTGTGGGCTATCTGACCAGGTGCTTGCCTACTGTTACAAACCTGGGTCTAGACATAACCTTACATACTTTTACTTTCTCTTGGATAATTAATTCAAAATTAGCAGCATCTTGTTGTGGCCTATGGCACTCCCTACCGTTTTATGTGGCTAAAGATAATTAGGGTTTTTCTCTCTACTAATTAACTTCAAAATAGTATACAAATATTAACTAACCTACTTAATGTCTTGCTGATATAGTTAAAATCATCTCTACTCAACACATTAAGATGAAGTTTTGTTGCAAACACTCAAAAAAGGATTGGCATAGATATGAGAACATGATTACTTCTTAACTCTTTACATCTTTCCTGAAGAATAGTTTAATGAAACTGAAAAAGGGACTACTGGGAGAATAATATTTTCCCACTGAATTCTTATACAAGCATTCCTAAATAACATGGTTGATCTACAAAGTTCTCTAACAATATTATAAGTTTATGTTTTGGCTCTGGTGTTACTTTAAGATGCAGCATTTGGAACATTTTTTTAAACTGTTTTTTGAAATTAATTGGAAAATACAGTTGAACTATAAAACAGGTTACTCAGGCAACATAAAATCACACAGCATTTGAAAGTGCCTGTGGTTAAATATACCCATAAAAGTTACTGGAAAAGAGAAGTTTTTTATTTTTCAGGTTTTTTTTTAAAAAAGTCGGTACTGTTTTCCACTCTCCTGATGTTACCATATATTCAGCAATTTCCTATATATTATTGAATGTCCTATTTTTAAAAAGTTTCTCTTGTATTCTAAATAGATTTTTTTCTCAATTTCAAAGTTTGCAAAAAAACAGAAAATACTTTTTTTTTTTTTAAACAGATATACCATGCTTTTTCTGAGTAATAGACACTTTAGTTATCTTTTGCTTAACACATCCAAAAGGAGGGATGTATTAGTAGCTGAGTGCCACACCAACCATCTGCCAAGGTCAGGAATTTAAGATGTAGCTGGATTAGCAGTGATCTTAATGTGACTCAGTCTATCAGTAAGCCACAAATGTCACAGTTTCTGTGACTAGTTTTCTGTATAAATCCCCTAAATAGACCACACTCCTGGTAAAACAATATCAGTGTACAGCCCTGTTATGTAACCAGTAGTTCATCGTACTTCAAAGGAGCATTCAGCTGTCCTGAGCACCAGATCTCCATGATTGAATTCCATGAGGTGCAGAGCTGAGAGCTGCTGATGCTGAGTTTTGGAATATGTTTCTACTCCAGCCTCGATGATCAAGGGCAGTACAGGAATACCTATCAGTTTATTCATTACACATTCTCCGAAATAAAAATATCTAGAATTTGCAGTATAAATTGTAAATGCTAAAAATGTGAAAATTATGCATCTCCTTGCTTCTTAGAGTAAAGTATTTTACAAGTATGTTAGGGAATGAAACATTTAAAAATTAGCTTTAAAAAAATTATGGTGATGCTGAATATTCCTTTAAAAAGGACATGTAAGGTTGGTTAGTCGTGTCCTCTCTTGCATCTCTCTGCATGTGTGTACTTATGGGTTTTTTTCCTATTCGCATTTTTCTTGTTTGTTTGTTTGCATTTTTTTAAATTCATTAGAGCAAAACTTTAATGTTGACCTAACAGTTTATTTTAAAGACATGGGAATCAGGACTTAATTAAGGACTAGCCTTAATACCTAAATTTCACCTATCTAGAATTAAGAGGTTCATCTTCTTTGACCTTACTCCAAAATTAGGAGCAGAGCCAGACCCATATTCTTAGTTCATCTCTGAGCTCATCAGACCCCAAGTTCAATTTTGGATTGCCTTCAGTTTGGCTAATATCCTTTTCACTTAGCTGAAACTTCCATCAGCAAAGCTCCTGTAGCCCTGTCCTGGTCACTGCCACCTTGTTGGCTTTCCACCCTTCTTCATGAAGCCATGGTGCTTGCCTATTCCTTACTGTTACTTCTTTGGCTATCCTGATTTTCATCTTAGTCTGTTGCTTGTAAAGTCTCTTAAGTCACTCTGAGAATTTTTTTTTTTTTTTTTTTTTTTTCAGAATTTCCAACACACTTCCCACTGAAACCCATCTCTGAATCTTTTTCTCTTTTGTGACTTACCCTTTGTATTTCTGATCTTTTAGGTACTACTTTTTAAAAATTGGATAAAATCCATTATTCCCTTCTAGCTTAAGTGTGGTCCCACAGCCCTAATTTTTGAAGATGTTAGGTTAGAGTTTATGAAAACAATTCAGTAAGTTTTGTTCACTCTATGATCTATTGCTCACGGCCTGAGATTAATATAAAAAGATTATTTAAAAGTCCTATTCTCTCCCTCTGATGCCCTTTTCTGGACGGCCTCTGGTGAATTTAATTTAACATGGCTAATGCTGAAATCTCTTGAAACATTTGCAATTGCACATTTTGATTATATTCTCATTTTCTTTGTTATTCATGCCTGCTGGTCACCTCTACTTCTCCCTGCCTTAGAAATGTTTATCAAAATCTTGTCTGTTTTCTCAGTAATGCAAGAGATCTGGTTTGCTTTTTTAGTCCCAAGATATTCCAGGCTTCAGTGTAGGCTATTAAAAATAGTACAAACCCTCTTTTTGATTTCTTTTTGGATCCTATTTCTTTCTCTTCCCTTTTGTCTGGCTGCAATTTAGAAGTGCATTAAAAGTAAAGACAACTTTCACAGCTCTTAGTTTCTTGGGCTAGTTTTAGAATGGCTCAGTCTAATTTAAATTCTTGGCACTTGTCTCTGGTGTACACTGTGGTTTGTGGATGTGATGCTTAGGCCTTTTTTCATTTATGGCGAACATGAAGGATCAACAAATGCCAAATTGGAGCACAAATCCTCAGAGAATCAACAGCTGTCATGACGTTTATGGTGAGGATAGTGTCCAGTTTCCAAAGGCTTTTATATTACTCAGGTCTTTTAATGATGATTGGAGACCTGTTCTAGAAGTATCTCTGAACTTTTGTCAAATTAGCCCAAAGGATAGAAATTTTAGAACTGTTTTAAGAACTTATGAGAAAACTTGCATGTTCAATCTTGGCCTGTTTTATCAATTATTTCTTTTGAAACAGCTGATGGCAGTTGCCCAGAATAAAAGATTAGTCTGAAAAATACAAGCTGAACAAAGCTTTAAAAGTAACATAAATAGACAATGGTTGGTGTTTTTAAAATTGGTTGTTAAGAAGCAGTGGAAGCTTTTGTTATAGCTCTTCCTACCTATTCTTACAATGTAAAGAGCATCTTTGAGTAAGTAAATGTTCAGTGGCAGGTTCTCTGTCTAGACATACGTTGCCCTTACTGCTAGTTTCCCATTTGCAAGGGAGGCTGCTAATTATTGTTTCATTATGTCATGACAACTTACTCATCAGGCTATCTTTAGGCTTTCATGCTTCTGCTAGTATTTTATAAAATAAAAACAGAGTTTAACTAAAAAGTCAAGTTGAGCAAGTAAATGGACAGCTTAGAAAAATAGCTTTTTAAAAGCCTACAGAAAGCGAGTTCTCTGAAAAAATTCTTGCCTTTTGAATACCTACTGCCTTTTAAATTTCTCTCTTTTCAGTAATTGTTATTCAGGACAGTTTCTAAAGATTCAAATTAAAACAAAATATCTTCTGAGTGAATGACATGCAAGACATTAATGCCTTGTGAAAAAGTCTTCCATTCATAAACCATAGGATCATGGAATTGTTAAGGTTGGCAAAGACCTCTAAGATCATCAGGTCCAACTTTTCCCCAGCACCACTATGTTCACCATTAAAGCATATTCCCAAGTGCCACATCAACATTCCTTTTGAACACTTCCTGGTATGGTAATTCCACCACTTCCCTGGGCAGCCTGTTCAATGCCTGTCTGCCCTTTCAATGAAGGAATCTTACTGTACACCCAATCTAAACCTCTCCTGGTGCAGCTTGAAGCCTTTGCCACTTGTCACTGTGAGAGCTACCTATCGTCCTATGTGTATTGTAGATGTAGCCTTAAGTTTTTAGCATGGTACCTCATTATATTTTAGTAGAGTAAAATAATCCTGAAATTGACATGTCTACGGGGTGCATCTTTGGCAAGAATGTAACAACAGTCAAGTTTTTCCTTCCTGTTGGAGGATCACAATCTTTAATAAGTAGAGATCTCATCTGCGTAACTCCTCTCTTATATAATCACCAAAGGTATAAGATAACTATCTTCAGAGAGTCATCAGTAATGTGTATAAATTATAAAGATTTTCATTAACATTTTCATTAGTTCCTAACAAGGAAGAATCTGGCATTTTCCTTTCAAGATGAAGCAACTTTAACATCTCAGTTCTAAGAAATACTGACAGTACTTGCTGTTTGAATTTTATCCTGTAGGTGATGTGTAGTCCCTAATTATGACTTCCTGTTTCAGATTTTCCAGTTGTATAGTCTTAAGCTATGGGCAGTTTTTTCTTTCATAGCGATTTCCTACTTTTCTTCTGAAAAACTTTTCAAGTAACTTTGTGTTGTTTCTGAGCATCAGGTTTAAAACACTGAAATTCTGAATGAAAAATTATTTTGTGATAGGGGCTTTCTTTTACACTTTTGTAAGTGCTTTTGAGAAGAAAACTGAGCATATCTTAATATTCATACTGAATTCCTCATTTGAAGAACTTAATCTCTATTTCACACTGAAGGGTCCAGTAATGACTACTTTTCAACTGGCACTAAAAAAATTCATCTTCTTTCATCTTTCTTTCTTTGTCATTTGATTTTGACTCAGCTAAATCTCTGCATCTCTTTTCAGTGCTTCTATTTAATGCTCTTACTCAGTTGAGTGCAGCTGTTAATGACTTCTTGATTTATTAAAATTTTCAGCACATTCTATAATGAAAGGGCTAAATAAAGTCTTCTGGATGGTATCTTTTTTTGCTGTATCAGGATGTGATTTTATACAGTCATGTTTGACAGTTTGGGAAGGCACTTCCCCTTGTGCCATTTGCAGTTATGATGCCTGACTAGGCTGTCATCTGTTTTTGAAATAATGCTTCCCCAAGGAAGCAGAGAGACAGACAGCATGAATGGAAAATCCTGCAAAAAATGGCTGTTTTCCTATTACCTCCTGGCCACCTGTGGTGATGCAAATGCTTTCTAAGGAAATAAAGACGCTGCTTTCTTTCTGCTGAGTAGGAGCAGATGGTGGGACTTTGCAAGTCGGAAGGAAGAGAAATTAGTGACATGAAGGCTTGACTTAATTTTAACTTATTTGCACTGCTGATATCAGTCTGAAAATTAGTAGGAAAACAGACTGTAAATAGACTCCTTTCTCAGAAGACAGAGACACAAGACACCAGTGATCAGTTTCCAAAGAACTTTCCCAAGTACTGACATCAGCTAGGAGAACTTTAATTCTAAACTGCAGTACACAGCTGGCAACAATGCATGCAGCATTTTCTCAAGCATACTTTCAATGCTTGGGCATATAATACGTAAGACTGAATGTAGTCCCATCTCAGAGCAGTATTTATCAGAGCAGTACACTGGAGTACTCGATTTTATCATAGTACATTGGAGTCAATAGCCAAAAAAGACTTTAAAAGTGAACAAGTGAAAATTGTGGACCAGAGCAGAGAAAACAGATAGTTAATCTTCTGCCTTTATCTGTGTTTCTAGCGTAGGTTAACATAGCAGTTCATTTTGGCCAAATCCAAGCCCCCATGTCTCCTCTTCTGTTGCCCAGTCACACTTGGTGACACTTTGTTTTTTGTGGTGAGAAATTCTGAATGTTCTTGAATGTAGTACAATGCAAACAGTTGGTTGATCATTGGGCTGAAGTACTTTTCTTATGCCACTTCCCTGCTTTAAAAAAATGTTTTACTGTTAGCTCAGGCCCTGAGGTCTTCTACTCCTTTTACTCTTTTCTTCTTTCTCTTTCTTTATTCTGCTTCCTTGTGATTATGCTACTATATGCACTTTCAACTTAGATGTTTTATGCGTAGAACGTTGTTAAGTTTTCAGGTGGTTTTTTTTTTTTTTGCAATGAACATTGATAGCTTGCTTGTTGTTCTGAAGAAGTGCCTCATGAGCCATATACTGAATGTTAAGTTTACACCACCTGTTTAAATTTTTAGTATAATTGTGCATATGATGAAGGGAGTGGTCAGCCTGTCACCTCAAGAGATATTTATATTTTATGACTTTCTGTAGGTTAGTTCTCTTTCTTCAGAATGTCAGTCATAAAAAGAGGTCTTTTCTCACTTGGAATTGCAAACAAATCGAGGGTCCTGTCAGTTGTAGCTGATTACCTGGTGGTCTTGGGATGTGGACTTCCAAGAGGGTATTCTAGTTGGATGTGTAGAGAAGCTAGGTCTTGACCTGTTTTCTTGAAGGTTAGCCACAGTTCCTTCTTCCAAGGAAAGTTTACTCTAAGTTCACCAGTTGAGCTTATTCAGCTCTGAAAAATGTAGACATTACTGAGGAACAGGAAGATGAAGACAGCACTGTAACAGAATGTGAATAGATGTGGAAATCTGAAATGTAGTTTCCTTATTTCCTTTCCCAGTTAGAGCTCTAACTCCCAAGCTATTGGCTTTCTTTCCCTCTCCTGGGACATAGTGTTGAATCCTGAGTGAAGTTTGATGGGATCAAACATGTTTTTCTCTTTGAGTGAGGAAGCTGAAGTCATTTAATGGGAAATAAATGTTTCATGATTTTTGACAATTGAAGTGTTTTCAACTTCATTGTTGAGGCACATTTGTTCTCTGAAAAGAAAAAAAAACCCTTTGGCTCAAGTAAAATGCTTATGTAACAAATTAAGTTCATGAGGATAAAATGCTGCTTCAGCTATACATTACAGTATTATGAAGGACTTGCTGATTTTTCAACCTTGGAAAGCATCTGTGCTCACTAGTGCAGCCAAAGGCAGCGCAAGTCAAGGGCCATGGTTAATCACTGCTCTGGTTCTCTCAGAGGCAAGACAGAGCTTTGTTACTGAACCTGTCCTCAAAAACTAAACCACTTTCCCCATTCTTAAAAGTATTGATTTCTTTATTTAAAAAGCTGCTTAAAATAAAGCAGTCTCCTGCTGATAAGAGCATTTTGAGGTAGTCTGGCTCTAGTTTCTCAAACTAAAACCCTGCTTCTACAATTAACTCCTTGTATGCAGTGGAGAACATGCAGTTGACTTTCTTTAATTTTAGAGGCTGTATGCTTACTATAATAGAATGATTAAACCTCCTGAATGGAAAAAAAAAAATATTTCCTTCCACTTGAAACAGATTAAATGCCAAGAAATTATCTACAAATTTGGACAAGCTCTTTGGTGCTTTTAGCCTGGAAAACACCTCAGAGATGTGGAGTCTGGTCCCATCTCATGCCAAGTAACATAAAATGTAATTTCTCTATGAGTTTATCTCATTACATCTTAATGCAGTTATACCTTTTCCTCTCTTAATTCTTCAACTTCTTCCCACCGAAAGAATGTCATCCAGAATGACTTGATGAGTAGGAACCTCATAACCACTGCTCTGTGTTTACTCCTGGCTCATTTATACTTTCCTGACAACACGCCAACGCTTCTGTTCTTCCCTTTTCAGGATAACTCTGAATGTTTATAGTTCTAGTAAAAAATTTTCAAGTTTATTATTAAAAGAAAAAAACAGTTCTGCAAAATAGAGCCCTATTACATCATGGCTCAATACAGGAACCATCAGGCACGTTAGTACCAATGCACTCTCATGTAAGTTTAGAGGTACTGCTAAAGTACTTCCTCCCTCTACTTCTACCCAATACTGGAGTATTCTGCTGCTCCACTGCCTTACCTTTCCCACCTGACTTTGCTTTGGCTTTTTCCCTTGAGAATTTTCTAAATACTTCTGGTAAGATTTTTCCCCCCTTGATCCTCACGTTGCTAATTCATGATTTTGCAGCCGTTTGGGGTAAAAGTGCATATACCTATTGCTATTTCAGCTCCATTTCCTACTCATCTTTTAAGCCTTTCTCACAATGGCTGTTTTTGTTCTTTGAACTGGAAGCAGAAAAACAGCTGATTAAAAACTGAAATGACATGGAGCAGATGGTTGTACTACCTGCATATCTCCAGGAGCAATATAACCTGCATTCAAAGTTGCATATTATATTCCTGAAGTGAGGGATATACTAATCTGTAATTCAGTCTGTGGCCCAGGGAACAAAACTGGTCTCTTAAGAAAAATATGTGACCCCTTTTCTGAAAGGTCCAGGCCAACCAGAATGACTTCTGATGTTTGCTGCAGGTCTGACTCATGGCCCTCCTTTTGGGTCCACCAGCACATGGCATTTGCTAAAGGCCTTTCTTTGAGTAGCTCCCAACATTCATTTCCATTTTTAAAGATGAGCCAGAAAGAATTTCTAGCTCGAGCAGTGAAGTGAATATTTGATATTTAATTTATTACATAGTTAAAATGTAAAGCTGTGGAGCCAGAGGATGAAAAGTTGTAACAAAAAGCCGTCTTCTGTGCATACTGAGAGCTGTCTGGGAAGAGAGTGAGTTAAACTACAGACCTGACTCTGTGATTCTAAGTGCTAGCATCTATAAGTGGTAAAATGTATATTGATTAGGTACCATCAGATCCTGCAGGCAGTTTGCCTCGCCCATGTGCAGATGCTCTGCACTTTTAAGAACCAGTGGAAAGTGCTGTGTAAGGATGTGTGGAAACAAGAACTCTTCTTGACATCATGTTTAGTGCACTGGACTCAGACAGCTTGAAGCTTCCAGATATGAGTCTGAATAAATAAGACTGGGATCATTCATTGCTAGGACATATATGTGATTTCTTTTTCCCCTCAAACGAGATGCTTTAAAGACTGAATAGTGGAATCTGAGCAAGGTGAAAGGGAAATTCCAGATGTATCCAAAACTTGATCACGGTAAGTGTATTCACTGACTGTATGTACAATGATATTTAGTAAAAATTACCTCAGAAATGAAAAGATTAAAAGAGAAAAATTTGAATGTGGAAATCTTGGTTCATGGATGATTGCTTTGTAATTATTAATACTAAAAACAAATCTGAATTTTTTTTATTTGGATTATTTTGTTTCTTTTGCTTCAACAGTACTTCAGCATCACAGAATTGCATATTTCTTTCTTCAAACAGTTCTAAAAACCATGCACATTTATGGCATTATCAGATTTAAAAGAGGAGAAATGAGGTGGGTTAGTATATTAACTGAAAAGGAGCTGAAGACAAAACATTAAAGAGGATTAGGTTTTGGACAGTAGCTTCAGTACATAGGAATTAGGATATTCAAATGACTTGTATTTTTGAAGGGCATGAAAGTACAGACAGGCTTAATCTTTTCCCTTTTAAACTGTAATTTATGGGCTATCAACTTGCCTTCCAGATTATCTTTCTGTCATGAGGGCATGAGGGTTTTTCATATTTTAAATAGCGTTTAGAAGCTTGCAAGTAATCTGAAAGTAGTTGTTAAACACCTTTATTATATGGGCATGCTTTCATTATAGTGCAGGTCCATTGGCATTTTTTGAAAAATCTACATTTACATCTGTAAATTTCCATTATATGAGGTGTCTGTTCCATTGTCCTTCTCTGTATTCAATAGAAAACAAAAAAAATCCCTCTCAAATGCAATGAAAACAAAAAACACTGTCTTTTATACTCACAAACATAGTTCCCATGCTGGGTTAAGAGTTTTTTATCAAGTTGATGGATGTTTTAATTTATAACCGCCTATATTTTATATGCTGTAAATTATATCAGCAAGAACACATAGGTACTTCATATTTTCTTACCTTCATAATGTATACCATCTGTACAATAATTCTGAGCGTTTTTTTTTTTTTTAATACATCTTGATTCATGTTGGCTAATCTTTTTTCAAGGATCTGTTGCTAAATTATTCTTTTATATCTTTCAAGAACTGGCATGGTGAAATGTCATGTCCAGGAACAGTTTAACTGTTTGTCCTCCTCATTTATGCTGTGTCAACATTACCTACAGTGAGTTGTCATTTGTTTTACTGCCCTATAACCCTACATGTAATCCTGTTGAAAGTCATCTGTGCTTAGTCAGTTAACCCTGTGCAGAGCATCTCCTTCCCTGTGTTCCCTGGACTGCAGAAGATGGTAGAATGGGCAAGAAAAAAATTGCTCTGGTTTTTCTCAATGACTTTTTCAAGTCCTATTTTCCTCTGTGCTTTTGAGATTTAAATGGTGCAGAAACATGACTAATAGCAAAATCCACGACTTTTTCTTCACACAGCATGCACAGGTAGAACTCCCTCTCCTTCTTATTCAAAAAGTATTGGAAATGGGGCAGAAACTCAAACACATACCCTCTAAAAAGCTGGAAATAAACAAAGGGAAAGAATTAAGTGACTCAAAGGACTGAATAAATCAAGCCTTTTCAGATGTTCAAATAGAGTAGCACAGTAATGCTACTCCAATGGACGGGCTTTTTGAGGATCTTGGAGTCCAGGGCTATGTAAAGAACCTGATGTTATTTTTTTATTAAGTTTTTTATCCATTTATTTTTACCTTATCTAAAGTCAATGTACATGTCTGGGTTTTTGCCATGTTTTTCGTACTGGGAAGGTTTAATGAGCTTCCTTTGACCCTGACCGAGGTACGCTCTGTAAAACAGAGGTTTTTACTTTATTACCAGCATTTGTTTCTTCCAAGTAAGTTGCTCCCAATAGAACATTTTTACTCTTACAACAATTTATTTTTAGGCAAGTAGAAACTTAGTCACACAGAACAGTGATTATCCCAAAAACAAGCACCATTTTCTTCTTACTCCTGCATTTCTTTTCAAAGTCCATTATCTGTCAAATTAAAACAAAAATAGTTTTAATCTAAAAAAGGAAATATGTACCAGCTTTTACTCAGGCAATAGAATGAATGAGTATCATCTTTGTAAGAAGGTATTACTGGGATATGACTTTATTTTCATCCTGTGACTCAATTTTTTTTCTAGTTTTGTGCTACAATATTTGCATCTTTCCAGATCATTTTCTAGGTTGCTTGTGCAATTGCTGTGAATGATCTCTACAGAATTTATGATATTATTAATGTTTAATCATAAGATGTGTGTGTTGATGCAGACTAGAAGTCACAAGAAAACTACCTAAATTGTGGTCATCTAAAATTCTTGCTGTTAGCTTAAATCATAAGTTAGCCCTAGTTTTCATCAGAAACTCTGTGTCCTACTTTTAATCATAGGCTCAAACTCAAAGCTGTTGAGCAATAACGATATAATCTGATTTGAGCTCAGAGGACTAAGAATGCCTTCAACTGTTGCTTTCGGGTTTTTTACTTTTTACTCCAAAAGAAAACCCACCTTTTTACCTGTTTTTCTAAATATAGTAAAATGGAAATGATAGAAATAGGGCTGCAAAGAGTACATAGATCAGTTTGATTACTGCTGAAATAATTCTGTTCATTTTCCCTGCTTGTGTGTTTGGTGTCAAACGATTATGTTTGGTGTGGAGATAAATATTTCCCTCCAAGCCATAAAACTGGCTGTATGTGACAAAGCGCATGATGGACAGAATGTGTTATCACTGTAAGAAAAGAAGTGGCAAAGAGTTCCTTACTCAAACAAGTGCTGAACTGTGTCTTAACATGTTGTTGGGTTGTGGAAAACTAAAAGCTTAATTTTCTGTTGTTTATGAACATAACTATTTTATTATAGATTTATCTTAAGTCTTTATCAAACTGAAGACCATAAAATTTAGTCTGTCTTGATACAGGGGATGTTGAATTATTTGTACTGGAAACAAAAGCTTAGATATTTTGACTTTGTCTTTCTATATGAACTTTTCCACCATTTTGTTATTTTTTTAAAATCACAGCAAGACCAGCTTTATACTTGGGCTGCAGTTAGCCAACCCACACATTCAACAGATTACATTGAAGGAAGCTTTCCAAGGAGAATTCCATCTGCGTGGCCTCCACCCAAACCTCCAGATGAGGAACAAAGGCTCAAAACTTCAGAAGAAGGTACAGTTCTTGGATACAGAGAAGATAAATGTATAGGCTGTGGTTTAGAATCTGAAATATAAAGTTAGTATCTTAGCTACTAACAAACACCTGGTTTTGAGAATCTTGGATTAACATCAGAAATAATGTCAGCTAGTATGAATCTAATAAAAAATGTTCACCAAAAATACATTTTTTTTGTTAGCAACCAAGATAGGTACCCGGCATCTGTTAAATATTGGATTTTGCCAGGTGCTGTGATCTTTATTCTTTTCCAGTATACATACCTTCAGAGCTATGAGATATGAGTTCCTTTTTCTTCTAAAAAATATGAAAACTTCAGAAGCTGACTGGTGCTATCCTGAAAGTTATTAGAGTGGTGTAAGGTATTCCTTTGTAGATTCAGCAGTCTTGTGCTGACAGAGGGGTAGGAAAAATTTATCTGAAAAAATAAAATGAGGACTTTTTTAATTTAAAAAAGTCAGTTTACCTTAAAATGTGTGAGGTTATGCTACCAGATGAATATCTGCAGTCTTCTTCATGTTCTTTAAGAGCTTTGTTGACACTGACAATTCAAACCAAGAAAGAAAAAAACCCTCCCTTGTAGTTGACAAAGAAATTTAGAAGTGGATTTCAAGCCTGTTTTCTGTTAGTAGTGTTGACCCATAAATACCACAGGTTCTGGGAGGCTTTGCTTTCCATTAATTAGTACTCAGCAGCTCTCAAAACTATAGACTGCATTCATCCCCATGCTGTCCATGGAGAGCCACTGGGTATTCTCAAATTTTTCATTCCTTTCCACTCCTCCTTTTCATTGTTCAGACTTGAAGAGTTAAGTCATTATTTCAACAGATCTCTTTGTATTACTTGTAGGCTTTGGGTGGAGTTAATTTCAGATTTGCTTCTCTTTGGGACTCCTCTGCCACTTCCTCTGGAGCATGACTGAATTATTTCTTGCCCAGACACCTTTTACCATGGCAACATTTTACTTTTACTGGTATCACTTATTTCACTGTTCACAGGCAAAACAAGTGATGCCAACAAAAATGCAGTACTGTTGTATTTTTCTGTTTAATGCTATGCCTTTTACCAAAGGAATTCCACTGGAGATCAAGGAAACATTTCTGCATCCATCTCACTGATGCAATTCAGAGTGTGGAACTCTACAGTGCTGGATTGTGGGGCTAGTCCAGGTTTTGTCCAATGATCTCCTGTTTTATGCTGCATTCAACGAAAGTGCTGCCATATGTAGCAGTAGAATTCAATGCCATCTACTCTGAGAGCTGTGTTTCTCATCAGGGAGACATACCTAGTGGATGTGTGATCACACTATTTATGAACAAGCTGTGCACTTGAAAAACAAAAGGGTGAATTTCCAATTAAATTATTTTGAGGTTTTAGCCCAGCAGAGGTTGGTGTAAGTCAATAAGAGTTTAGTTTCTCTAAAATCAAGAAGAATTTTGATAACATAAAACATTTGGAAATTTAAAGATACACTTAGCAGTGTATTTCTATCAAAAGGACAATACTAATAGTTTTAAAAGTTCTTAATTTTGTATGTGATTTCTTTCCATCTGATGTTTTTCTGTTTATTACACCTACTACATGCATGTAGCATGTACAGAACTTGTCTGCTCCTTATCTCAGCTACTACCCTCTCAAAAAAACCTGCAAAAGTATTAAGATATAGAGCTAGAAATAAAGTGAAAAATTATGTATTGGGAGTTTTTATAAGTTCTTAAGTAGCTCTTAAGATTTATTTATTGAAATTTTGGTGTAATTTTTCAATGTAGGACATGGAGGAAAATAAAAAGTTATGATTCTTTTAAATGCAACTCACGCAGATGAATAATTTAACTTTCTTTCATTGTTCACATGCTTGCCATTTGGAAGAACGTGGAGGTGAGTGATGTGAAAACTGAGGATAAGCACCTTCCTCTAAATTTTAAACTAAATTATTTTGTGTATTACATCTTTCCAGTGTGTAGGGGACAAATATTTTTTTAAAGGGTTTAAATTACTATGTGCAGGGTAGGTGTATTTTGTTTTATGTATAATTATTGCTGTCTGGATTAAAGAGATTAACATTAGAAACATAGCTCATGAGCCAAAACATGCGTTTTAGACAAAAGCATTGATTGAGAGAGGATGCAGGATGGTGTTTTTATAGAACCTTTGTTTTTAGTGTATACATTAGCATTAGAAAAGATAGTAGGCCTTCAAGCTTTAAGTAAGGCAAGATGCAAAATTCTTCAAGGTAGTTAATCATCTGGGTAGTATAGTTTGTATTTAATAGTGTTCCTGTGTGCTGTGTATAATGTGAAGCATTGCTAGATGTGTGAAAAGGGCTCTTAGAGTGGTTGGGGGTTTTGGGGCAGTGGGTTTTGTCAGGTTAATTATTGTTGTTTGGTGATTTTTACTTTTAGGTTGGTTATTTATTTAAAAACAGACATTTGGAAGTGCCTAATATGAAATTGGGTTCAAGTCAGCAAATACTTATGCTAAAAGCATTTTTCAGTTCTGGATTCAGTTAAGGTTTGGACAATATGAGTCAGTATCAACAGTAAGATAAATGTGTATGGGAATAATTTTCTATTTGAACACCCAAATCTTTTCCTGTCTCTTCTTATGGCATTTCACTCCACCATTATCACATCTCAGCACATTGCCTGAATCTAAACTCAACAGGGTATTTGAAATTCAATTATTTTAATTCTTTGCTCATGACACTACTCTACTTGACATACAGGAAAAGGCAAGCAAGCAGGCACTAGAGCTGAGTCATCCCACCTCCCATGAGGCAGTTTAACCACTTGTGAAGGCATTCAAAGATTATTTAACTTCAGACCACTAAATATCAGTCTGGGTTTACCTGAAATCCAAGTTAGCCTCTTAAACAAAAGTATAAAAAAAAAACCAAAACAGAACCCCCCGCCAAAAAAAAAGTTAGGTTTGCTTAAAGGAAAGGTTTCATTTCTCATACAGCACTCTGTTCCCAAAAATTTTTTTTCTAACTGTGGTGGTAGTGTTTGTTTTTTGGGTTTTTTTTCCCTTTTTCTTAACAAAAAGGGTTGGTTTGCTGGAAGTAGATTTTTATTTCCAAATTTTGTCTGACTAACCTTAAAGTTAACTGCTCAGATCACCATGACTTCAGCTGATGTTTGGAATCCTTTTTAGAAGGATAACATTTCTTAGGTAAAAATAAGCTAGATAATTCTGCCAAATTGTTTAATATTGACAAATACGTAGGAGCAGTCTGGTCCTATTTTCTTAAGCACTTTTATGTGAGGGAGGTAGTTGTGCTAATTTGTTTGGCAGAAAACATTCAGCATTGTGGGTGCATATCTAATACTAGAAAGTCAGCAAAGAATAAATCTGTTGTGAGCAAAGATCAAACATTTCACTCAAACACAGAAAAATCTAAAATCTAAATGATTAGTTATTTCTTGCTGGGTGCAGCTTATCCACATCCAGGTAAAAAAGTTGTTAATTTTCAAGCCTTGTGACATAACTCACACTTGCAATGAAACTTCTTCCATGTATGTCTCACTTCCCAACAGCTGGGATGGTCAGAAAGCTGTGAGGAGGCCAAATGCCCAAAAATTATGAATCCAGAAGCTCTGTTACACAGCTGTTTCACTCTTTCTGCAAATGGTCAAGAGATTTCCCTGTTGAATAGTGGTACCCTTAAACATATAGAAAAGCTGCCAAAGATACAGTCTCTGGGCAGGTGTAGAGAAAAACATTTCTGTTCTTAGAATGTGTAAATAACTGGGCTATGATCAGTAAAGAGGCATCATTAGCTGTAGCTCCTAAACTGATTAAAGATCTTTGCACTGTGAAGCTGCTGTGGAGCTGTTTGCTTGTTTGTTTTCCTTTTTCTGATTCTTTTGTATCGGGCAAGAAAACTGAGACACAGTGTGGTTCTTTAAGGTCTGAAAAGTAATCTGGTTTTGAAATAAGAAATAGGATCTAGCTGTGGAGTGTCTTAAGTTTTGCTCTGTTTTTAAGATCTATATTAGTACCTATATCATTGTGGAGTTTTCAAATTTCTCTGGTAGTGGAAGAAAGGAATAGGTAGTTGGCAAGAGTCATCCATTTTGGGGATGGGTAATTTTTGGGATAATTTGGAAAGTGGGACAGTTAACACTTGTCTTTTTAACTTTACACTTCTTTCATGAATTTCTTAATGTGTATTTCAAAAGATCAGTCAATTTTTTTTTTTTTAATAAAATTTTAAAATCTGTATCTTCTTTTCAAATTCAGAGTTGAAATCTACAGTCCTAGAAACAGAGAAGCAGAGCATAGGTGGTGTTCAGCAGGCACAGGTAAGATTCTAACAGAAATGTTTTATCATTTTTTTTTAAAGAGGGCAAAAACCTGTACTTTTTTTCAGATACTCTTGAAATAGTTTTTTATATTAAATGTTCTGTATGAAAAACTTCCAAAGTGAGGAATGCTCCATAGTGTATTCAAGTGTGAGGATTGAAGGTTCCTGCCTGCCTAAGGTTATTCTTACAAAATGTTATTGTCCACTCAAAAGTAAGTTAACCCTCTGATGGCATTAGTAAGGAATAGTTATAAAATATCTTATTATAATAGCTAATCTACAAAAGTGCATGCAAATAATTGTGGCAGGGATTTTTTTTCTGACTCTCTCCTCAAGCTTACAGCACTGGCAGTATGTGAACCAGGTTTAGAGGGCAAGATGGAGATAATATAATACTGGGGCAGTGGAGAAAGTCTGGGTTGGACTTATGCCAAGAAAGAAGATAGACAGAAACAGTCTATCTTATTTTTTTAGCATGTCACCATACATGTTTTTCTATTAGTCACTAAAGGTGTTGCAGTTTAATGGGGCTGAGGAACTTCAAATTCTGTTTCCTCAATGGGAAACAGACTTATCTTACTTGTGGATAACATTATCCACTTGTTCTGGAAGTCATTAGAAGGAAGGCTAAGTTCTGAAATCTTGTTTTGAAACAAGCAGTGACCAAAAGCTCTTGGAATCTCTTTTCTTCCTCCTCTGTTTCACAGCTTGTTTCCCTTGTTTCCCCCTTTGGGTTTGTTTTGAGGTTTTTTTATGGAGTGTTTTTTTGCTTCTTTTGGTTTGCTGAGTATTTTGTTGTTGGGTTTAAGGGGCATTATTTTGGGTTTTGGTATTTGTTTTGAGGCTTTTTGTATTAGTGACAGGACAATGCAAGCATCACTCTATCAAGCAGCATTTGTGAAAATGTTCAGTAATTTGCTTTTCAGGGAAAAATAAGGAATGTGAAGTTAAATAGATACTTCTGATTATTAGACATGCAAATTTCAATTGGGCTTGATGGCATATTTTGTGAGCCATGGGTGGGGAGAGTATGTGTACTACCTTTATGGCTTGCCTTGCCCAACAACTTTAAAGAATTCTTCTAGGTTATCTAAATTCTTCTAACTTTATAATACAGAACATATTAAAACTGCAGCTCATAAATTAAAATAATATTACAAAAGAATTCTTCATTCTGGTATTTTACGTTTAAACTAAAATACATTTTTCTCACGATATTTTTATATTCCAGTGACCCAGGTTTCCCTAACAATGTTTTCTATTATTAATTGTGGAAAAGCACTTTTCCCCTATACTCCCAGAAAGTTATTGCATGTAAGGAGCATATTTAATCAGTCTCTAGTATTATAATTCATTGCAAAAATTGACTTATACAAATGGTTTTCTTATTGGAAATGTAATTAATTGAAATAGGTTGATGAGTATGTAGTTATTTTCCCTATTAAAAAAAGTATTATGAGAATTCCTATGAGAATGAAGTTTAACTAGGGGCTCTTGAGCACTGCATGATCACTTGAGTGGCATTTACTTGTAGTTAGGAGTTTTTCTTTGTTTTTAAAACCTGGCTTTGTATGTTGTCCAATCCCTGAATTCCATTTGCCAGTGTTTAGGAGATACCCATTCCTCTTACTCTGTAGTTATCCCTTATGGCAGTAACATGAACTTCTTCCATTCTATACTATTTTTTATCAATGACTGCAGGGCTAACAGGATCACCTCACTTGCAGAAAGTCATCTCAAGTTTTTGCTGTATCATGTCATCATCATTCTGGTTTATCTTAAAAATCAGGGTGGAGGTGTTTTTTCTTTTGAGGAACTGTATGTGGATAAAATGTTGTCATGTGTTTAAATTATTTTTGCAGTGTCCCAAGCAGTCAAGCATATTCTACCTGTCTATCAGTGCTTAACTACATACATCTAGAAAGCAGCATAGCCATCATGTTTGTAGGTAAATCCTGTACTGCAATCAGATAATTCATTGTGTCATCTGTACATTTTTTAAGTGATGAACAAGTTTCTATTAGAGATCTATTCTCTTGTGTGGTCTGCAGTTTTAATTTCTGAAAAAAGAAAACATTAGCTGAAGTTAGCCTAATACGTAATTTTTCTCTTTTTCATTTCATACATAAATGAAAGAGAGCTCTATTTTAAAATTTGAATTGATCAGCTAAGTCTTTTTTACAGACTTCTTCCCTCTCCTTTTTCTGGGAAAACACATTTCCCACATTCTACTAGTATAATTGATGATTATTGGCCAGAACACAGTTGTAACATGATGTGCTGATAAATCATCTCAGTTATGATAAACAATTAACAAAAATAATCAGAATAACTTTAAATTTTAAAGGCACAAGTAATACAACCTGGATTGCATGCTTTCTTGTCACTTGAAGGAGCTTCTTTATATGTATCCTCTCCATTTCCTTATCTTTACAATATTATATATAATCTGAATATTTTACAGCATAATTTCTGGATTTTTTTTAAAGATTGTTGTTTTTTGAGTCCAAAGTATCTAGTTTTTCTAAATTACAGCTACCAAAGCAAGGATGTGGGGGTGTGCTTGCTTTTAATACAGGAGTTGTTAGGCGGTGGAAAAGTAAGAAAAGTTGGCAGCCATTTCAAGTCCTGTTTTTGAAATTCCAAATAGCAACAGTCTGCTTAGTCTTCCCAGTACGAACAGAGAACCTTTTGTTAGCCTTAACTCCTTCAGTGAAAGAAGAAGAGAAAAACTGAGTGTCCTAATTTAGAACCTCCAGCTTCAAACCTGATCTTTAAATTTGACAGCTGTACTTTGCGCAAGAGCCAATTTTGGTTCTGTTTGTACCCCATATCTTTTGTACTATGCTTGCACTTTTCCTTACATTTTAACTTACTTTTCAGTGTAGCTTGATTTTGTTTACATGGTAGGTAAAAATAGATTCTTAGCAAAAAGATGAAGAAAAAAAGAATCCTTTAATTGTAGGATGAGTACATTTAAACTAGACTTTAGTTAGTAGTGAGACATCACAGAGCCACAAACCTTAAGTTGTTTGAAAGGCACTTAAAAACATTGTTTTATACACCATATTATAAAATTATTTTAAATTTCTATGTTTGATCATTTGTGATCAGAGCCTATTCTGTGGACCACACAATTTTAAAAACAAAACCCTTTTTACATTCATTTAATTGTCAGCATCCAGATTTAATGAATACTCCATGCCACTTTGTGCCTGGTCCCTGTAATCCCACCTCAAGAAGAGAGGAGGTTTTGTCAGACTCTTGCAGTCTATAGCAGTTTGGATATAAGATCGTTTACATTGACTATTTAAGCCCTATTTACATCAGAAAAGTTTTAATCAAAAAATTCTTATGCTCATAATGTTTCTGTCTTAATTTGGTTTGGTTCACCACGTTTTACCCAACAAATAAATCCTCTACCAAAATATTATGCCATTTAGGAATTCCAAGTACTTCCACTGGTACTAAAAGCCAGACAAAATTTTGGCAGTTCTGAAGTGCTGAAGAAAGGTTTCTGCTGTATAATCTATTGGCATACTTTCCAGCAATATCATAGGGAAACAATGCTAATCTTAAAAAAATAAATTGCAAGCCAGCTTTTGCCATCGTGAAGATAATTCTGCTTTATAGAAACAGACTCATGGAGTATCTTTAAAATATTCCTAACCACCCCAGTTTACTGGTAACTCCTCTCTCAGTAGGGACCTTTGTTCTTATGCTAGTTTTTGACTATGACTTATTGTAATTCCTTAGGGCAATAGCTTAGTGAGATTGGAAATGTTCCATTTTTGACACTTAGTAATACAAGAGAAAAGGTTCTGAAATCCTGGAAGATAAATGCATAATCACTCTGTTTAAAAAGTATAAAACATGGATGGGACTGGAATTTACTTTTCATTATTATAAAATGTCACCACTAGAATTTGTCTCAGAAACATGCATGCTGCCCAAATCTCTCTCTTAAAAGAAATTTCAGAGATTATTCTTTACAGGTGAAGGTGAGATAAAGAAGGTAGATGAAAGATTAGTCTCAAACAGTGAAATACAAAAAAGAATTTTTAAAAAGGTGAGATTTTATAAACATGCCTTAGACTGTTATGACACTTGTAGTCTGGTATCAAACCCATTTTATTTTGGTGTTACACGGTTTTCATCAGCACATAGACCAACTATACACAAGACTAGTGAACCACTGGCTTCAACAGGAACCTGAGGAAAATTGGGAACCCTTCCTCTTTGTTGGCTCACAAACAGCTCTGTGGCTGTGGCATTTTTAACACATCCTGATTCTGCATATTCTTTCTTGAGATATTTATTAAGAAAAAACCTGTGAAGAAGTGTCATTCCCCTTCCATTCTTTTGCTCTTTGACAGGTTTTTGTAAGGGGAAAAAGAGGAAGAGAAGGCTTGAGGGAGCAATGAACAGTTACTCTAAAACAATTCTTTTCCTACAAACATATTACTGCCAGAGTCATAGATTTCAGCAGGGAAAAATAAGTTACGTACTTGGATAAAAAAAAATCCAGCCAAAAAAACGTATGACATATTCAAAAGGATCTACTATATACAGTTGTCTCATTGAGGAAATAAAGGATTATGATAGAAGTGGATATTTTTTGATAATTCCTTATGAATCAACTGATTAGTGTATAGAATTGCATATCTTCTTTTAAGAGCTGCACCACTGTAAACTTTCTGCAAAATCATACCAGCATACCCAAATTTAAGAAAACAAAAAGTTTAACAAAAGTTTAAAATATTCAGAGGTATTTCTCTGGGGGGTTTTATCTTGCAAAATGTAAAGCCAGATTTTTAATATGTGATGTGGAGGAACTTACATTCTAATTGTAGGTCCAGTGTTAGAATTGGGGTGGCTTAGCTTTTAGCAGTTGAATTTTGGGAATCAATGTAGATAGCTGGTCTTTTCTTGTTAGCATTCAGAGTAAATGATGTTTTATCAGAAACATAGGGTAGGGAAACAAAGTTTTTAGGAAACAAGGTGACACAACCCTGGCAGGAGCCTTTACTGCCGGGGTCATCGGAACTGCTGAAATGCAGAGTGTTTCGCTTAGGCAGTAAAGGGGAATTTACCTTTGTGGAACTCCAGAACAAGTTAAGTGCAAACCTAGTATTTTATGTTCATCTTCATGAAACGTAACTCTTATGCAGAAGTTTCAAGTTTTATTGATGGAATTCTTAGATTCTTAAATTAGAAGTTACTTTTCAGTTCGAACATGCAGCCATTTTCAGGTTTATTTTTTGGTTTGTTTTCAGAAAGCCTTACAAGCACAAATAGATGTTTTATTTCCTAAAACTGTAGCAGGTAAATAAACTAAACTTTTTGAAATATGAAGTGAGATTCTCTGAGTTGAGACCTTAATACAACTTAAACAGAGACTGTCTGTTCCAGTCTGTGCTGCTTCCCACATGGCTAGCAGCCACTTTGTAATTAAACACTGTCATCTGATACTGTTGGGGTTTCTTTGGCCATGAAAGAAGGATGAGAAGACAAATAGAAATATCTGAAACAAGGGAAGAAGTACTTATTTAGACAGTCTGAAGGACGCCTAAAGAAGTCTGCCTACTCAGCCGCTAGATGGCAGTTAAGTATTTTTGAATGGATTGCGAGGAGCTCCCCAGTCATTCCCAGGCGGTCCCGCAGACACCCTACAGCGGGAATTTATTTTGTTTGTTTGTTTGTCCCAGTCAAAGGAGTGGCTTTCTGCTAATTAATAACTTAGCCTTTAGAATGTACATGTTTACAATGTAAACTTGCTCTGTTTAATCTAACCAAGATTTAGCAATCTGAGCATCTCTCAAAGCAGATCCTCTACTTTCCCAACTCCTCAAAACACTAAATATTCAGAATGCACTGTTCTGTCACTGTTTTGGTTAGTTAGTTGTTTTTTTTTTTTAAACCAGTGAAATAAAAACATTTGGTTTGGTCTACCAGCCTTCTGGATGACTGCCTTTGAAGTGATAATTTAAAAATTAGCAGTTAATTACTATCATTTAAATAAAGAGCTCAATATCCTGTTGAAGATGAAATTTGTTTCTTCAACCACAATCATGAACCCATTTTCTATTTAGTTCTGATGAGGCAGAAGTTTAAAAAATATAAAAGGGAAAAAACTGTTGGACATAACTAATTGACAAAATCTTAGAATATAAATCACAGACTACATCTTTAAATGAAAAAAAAAGGAGTATAGAATGCCATGCTTGTGTGGTAGAAAAATGTAAGCAGTTAATTCTCAGAACAAATATTAGTGTTTTGTATTATATCCAGACTTCACAATACTTGGATTGACTTCTGTTATTTTGCTTGGAGGCAGTGTTTGCCTTTTTAAAAGAAACAATACATTTTATTATTTTCAGTGGAGTAACAATAACCCATTTTTGCACTCTCCCTCCTAGTCATGGTGAGACTAAAATTTGTTTTCTCTAATCTGTGTTCTTAATGTTAATGTCAAGATGAAGTTTTACTTCCATGCTCATTTTAGTTTCAAATGTTCTTTTTTATCCTTTTCCACTTTTATTGAGACAGCCATATATCAGAGATCTGAAACACATAAAAATCATAGCACAGTTCAGTGTTGAATGGAACATTAGGAGGTGATGTTGTACAAACTCTTTTCTACTAACACCCTCCTCCAAGCAAGGTTAGCTTTGATGTTTGGTGGTTTTTCTCAGGACTTTGCTCATCTCTGAGCATGGGTATGAGGTAATGGTAGTATGTATTTCCTGCTTTGCCTAGTCAGTGGTAAAATGGTAAATCTTGCTCTGTTTCTGATGCATTGTTTTGATAACAGCTAAAAGAGATGAAAATGTGTTCTGTAAAAAAACTGTATTTCCTGTGAGTTACTCCTAATTCAAGTCCTTTCAGGCATTGATTAAAATTCTTCAGACACTGTGGGTCAAGTTCTTGCAATAAATCTCATTTCACAGCTTCTTCATAACAGATTTTATGAGAATTTATATTAATAATATTAGCAACAACAGTAATAGTGTAGATTTTGCATCCTTTAATCATAATGGGCATTTTTTTTGTTTTGACTATGCTTTATACTTAGACAAAGATGGGGTTTTTTGTCATTTTAGGTACAAATTCTTGCAGCACCAGTGTTAGGGTTTGGGCAATAATTGATGTGATGAAAAGGAGAATGAGAGTAAAACTGAGAAAATAATTTATTTTCAGTAGAATTGTTTGGCAATGCTTTAAATCTTTGACTATGTGAGAGATTTTCACTTTGTGAAAAAGGAGAACTATGGGATAGGGATGGCATAGAAAGAATTATCTTTCTATGCATGTGTTTGGTTCTAAGCATTAATATATTTCTTCTCTTGCCTTTAAAGTGAGTTTCTTGTAAAATAATAACAGAGTACTGTAACTTCCCTTAGGGAGCAGTGAATGCAAATGCATGATAGCTAAATGCTTATTGAAAATCCTGTTTAAATTGTTTACTCTCTCTCCTCTGACTCCTCACCGTTCTTGCTTATGAAAAGAGATAAATTTGAGGTAGAGCTTATGCCATCTATGAATTCCTGGTTAGAACAAAATTTATGAGCTGTATTCATTAATTATTAAAATACAGGGGTTTTTTTCTTAAATTCTCTAAACCAAAAATCCTATTTCAGATGCAAATCTATAAACTCTTTTTATACCAAAATACAATTTGTACTGTAAGTTCCATTATTTACCTATGAAATTTCTCCCATCTTTTGGAGACCAGTGAAAGCAGAGATTTTGTTTGTTCAGTGGTAACATCCTACACTTGGATTACGTAGAATATTTTTGGTTTTTTACTATTTATATTTCAAGTTTTTTTAAAAAAAAGAATTCCTCAGAAATTGAGGAGAACAGATTAAGAAATTACATGAAATACAGGAAAGCAGTTTGAAAAAGTGTAGAAGTGTGTAAGTCTCTGTGTGTGTACATACCAGTATGTGAAAAGAAAACTTCTTGTAACATTCCTAGCAGGACTTTTCATTTAGCAGGTGGACTTAAATTATTTGAGAGACCTCCTCCACACAAAAGTGAGAACTCTTTCAAGTTCTTCTTATATTTCTCTTGGCATTAAATATCAGGTGCTACCTTTTAGTGGTGTAAATCCTGAGGTTTTCTATGGGACTCTCTCTAGAAGGGAGATAAGAAATGCTTTTCTTAGTAAAAATAAGTATTCATTTAACTTAAAAATGCCTTAAATAATTTAAAAACAAACAAACAATTATATAACTGCCAAACCTAAATGAGAACTTAAAAGTACAGCTGAGAATAATTTCTACTCTCTGGATACAAGGCAGAACAACCAGTCTATCTTCTACTTACATTTTGATCAATAAGTTATTACATTTTCCATCTAAAGTTGGTATAGACAAAAGCAGTAAAATCACTTTTTTCCTTTTCTGTATTTTGAATACCTGTTTTTCTTCATATTTATTCTTTAGAGAGCAAGCCCAAAAAAATTTATCATAAAAACTAACTTCCATAGTCAGAATATGTAACTTCCATACAGAATATGTAACTGTTCTTTATGATTATACAACTTTTTCTAAATATATAAATTGAGGTATTTTTAAATGTTCATGATACCAGAAAGATTTTAGCTGACTTCTCTATACTTAAAGATCATTTTTGATTACTTGATTTTGATTGACTATTTAAAAAGTTCTTTCACTCAAAATGATCCAGCTTTGTTTCTAACATAACTTTCACACTTTTAAAGAGTTAAAGAAGATGAGAGACTTTCAGGCCTTGCCTTCAGCATGTTCATGGATAGATTTGTGGAGGCTCTCTTTCCATTTCTCCAAACCTTTTCTTTTGTGAGTAGTAGGCTAGTGCTTCAGCCTATCTACAAAGATTTATTCTTACTGTGGATATTTTTTGCTGCTTATTCCCTATTGGAAGCTTAAGACAAAAGCAACATGAGAACCTCCCATTTTGTGGTCTGGCTGAACTCTCGGATGAAAAGGGCAAGTACTGTGCAGAAGTATCATACTCTGGACAGTCACTTATCAGGATGGGGCAAAGTTCATCTGAAAAATCATTACCTTTCTTGATCTCCCCTACTAGAGCTTGAAAGGCATTCCAGGTCCTTCAAATTTAAACCATTAATGTTCACATTTTGGCTCCTAGAATCCATATTGTCATTTCTAGCATAAAAGCTTACAATTGATGCATATAAAGAACATGAAAATAATAATAGAATTAGTTTTCACAGTGACTGCTTTCCAGGTTGCTGGACAGTTTCAAGTGGAATTGAAAACCAGGGAAAGGTCTGGTGTGAAAAAGTTCAACACCTTTCTCTAATATGTCAATGCAGTAATGTTCAAGGTATGCCAGATTTTATGTTTTAACAGAATGAGATGAGTTGTTGCCTCGGCCTGGATACACAGAAAAACTACCCAAACGCTTTAATATCATAGTTGAAATACTTTAGAAAAAACACAGGTGACAAAGAAAGGAAGCAATTAATCATGTGTTAGGCATTTCAGCAAGCAATCTAATATTGAGGAGAAAATAAATCCAGACAGTTTTTATCCAAACTTCTAAGGAAATTGGTGGCTTTTAAGGTACTTCTTGCTTATAGGCTGCTGACATAAGTGGCTAGGTTCTAGTTATCTTTTCATCTGCACTAGCAGTCTCTTTGCAATCCACAGCACAATAAATCAAAGACACCAAAACCAGGTAACATAATTTCATATTAAAATTAATAAAGTTCAGCTTTTCTTTCAGTACCCAGTCTCATTTACATGATTGTTTCATGCTGGATGAGTGTTAGAACAGTTAAATTAATTTCTGAGCTAAATTAAGCTATGTGTATAGTAAACCCCTTTTGAAGTCTTATCTATTTCTGTATTGTTTCATGCCTCCCTAATAATGAAATTTCATCTAAGCCAGGACCTAAACCTTCAAAACTTGAGAGGGACTTTTTTGGTTGGTTTTTTAGCCTGGATAATCAGGACATTGCTCATTGCACATGGAACATGCGCAGCGTGTTTGAGAAATGCTGGGGACAGTTCTACAGCCATACACTTCTCGCTGGTTTTTTTCTTGGTCACTCTTTCATACTCAAGCTACTAGGATAAAGTGAGGGTTAAGCTTCCACAAGTGTTATTTGTGAAGGTTTAAAGTAATGTTATGTAGTACTACAGTGATTAAACTCGACTCCTGTGCATATCCTAGGGTAGTCAGTGGTTCTGTGACATTTTTTTTATCTTGTCTTGTCTTCAGTCTATGAAAATTCTTTTGAGGTTTCTATTGTAGTAAAACCTGGGGATAACCTAAGGTTGTTTTCTAACCAACTTAAGAGTTACACCTTAAAGAGAGAAAACTCTTTCAATCTTTGATGTATCTTAAGGTGATTATTTGTTTAAATGGGTAATGTCAAGAACTGAGATCTTGTCTTCTGAAATATGCTTAGCTCAGGGATAAGGAATTCAAACTGTTCAGGAATAGAAACTGCAAGAATCTAAGCTCCTTTTTTCTCTGACTTCCAGCTTTCCAAGTCAGCATTTGTAATGTATCCATCTTTCTTCAATGGTGTATGTTCCCTGTTTGATTCTGTGTTAGTTTATTTGAACTATTAGAATTTCAATAATTATTGATCTCTGCATGAAATGGTTTGGGTTTTTTTTGTCACACATGACAAAAAAACCCCAACCTAGTGGTGTGACAAAACCACTAAGTTGATTAGACATGTCCCAGCTCTTTAGGACAGGAAGAGCTAACTAATGCATTGCCAGCTTTGTGCAGGCTGGTGTAATCCTTTTGCTGCAATGTGTCACAGAGTGGGAGTAGCTCACACTTAGCAAATAAGTTTTATGTCTTCAGACAGGGCAACGCCCAACACTCTTTTTGTTTCAGGGCTCGCTTGTTCATTGTTTTACTGGGGAGCATCACTTCCTTGTGGTTGTAGGAAGAAAGATGGACTAGTGTGAAACAGTGTACCCCTTGTTCCCATATGTACAACTTCAGAATAGCATAAGCTTCACTCAAAAAGGCTTAATCAGGAAGTCTGAGGAAGAAACTAGTATCCAATACTAATTCTACTCCTTCAGCAATTCTTCCTGATGCTATTGGCAAGTTTGCCAACTTTAGACTCAATTTCTACCGCTGTAAAAATAAAATGCTGCAATGAGCCTTGAGATTAAGTGAAATGTGAGAATTCACATAATTAGATAGATGCTGTATAATATTTAGATGGATGCTATTTTGTTTGAATGCAAATCAAGTCTCCACCAGTGATTCTCATTTGCCAGTTACTGTAGCACTAAAAATGCCTGTTAAATGTTGTGTCTCCTTTTCTTAAGGTTGATCTGCAGTTGCAAGAAGTAGCTTTGAAAATGAGACAGCTTTAAAGAGAGAAACCTGAATAGAGATCACATTTGTCTGACTGAATTAAATTCTTACTGTGGCTCTACTTTGTGCCATTCGGTGAGCGTGCGCGTTCAAAAATGTTTCATTTCACGTAGAAAACAGAGCAGTTGGAAAGAGCAACCTTCCAAGTTCCCGTGCACTGCTAGTACCTCCAAGTGCTCTCAGGCACACTTACTAGAAGACCTGAGGGGCCTTATTTTGCCATCTTAATTCTGTTTGACTGTATGCTTCTGTTTCCTTTGTGTTCTTGCAAGCAGGTAGCAGCATAGACTCTGATTCATGAATTGTGATGCAGAGAAACTAAAAAGTCAAGTGTATTTGCAAAAAAAAAAAAAAAAAAAAGAAAGAGAAATCAAAGCAAATTTAATCCAGTCATCTAAATATAAATTCCTTCCAGAGAGGAAATTTCATGACTCTAAGTGACAAATTGCTGAAAATTATCTAACTGCTGATTCAACTTTTTGACTTGTAATACTATAAGGCATTAACTTCTAAAACAAAGCTATAATATACTTTTATTGTTCAAATATGCCAAAATTACCAACAGCAACTCTCATTATGGTTTTTTTTTTAAAAAGATGCTTTATGGCCATTAATAAAGCATAGAAGTGAGTGAAAGCTGAATTAGAAATATATTGACAAGTATATTGTGCATACACACATGTATGTATGTCTATATACACGTAGACTAGGGCTAACTTTTATAGATGAGGGAGTTTTTTTCTGCCTGAAAATTTACTTATAGAAGAGTCTATAGGCTTCAATCCCTCATCTGCCAAACTAGGTTGTCAGCTCTGAAGAAGGAGTTAGAGTTAGCTGCACTCTGGTCTTTCACATGTTTGAAGATCCTGGGCATGTTCTATCTAAATAGATCAGATTTAGGCTGGACATCTGAAAGGCACATGTGGAAAACATGACAGGGTTGGAATGAATTCTATGTAACGTACAAGTGCAGATCCAAGTGTACAACCTTTAGCCAGCAAAGCAAATATTTCCAGATCCATATACAAACAATGCTATCAGTGAAACCCAAAGAGATCGGTCCCAGATTGAGCATCCAGCTCATTGCACGTGGAACATGTACAGCCTGTTTGAGAAATGCTGGGCATTGTTCTATAGCCACACACCTCTGAAATGTTTTTTCCTGCTCACTCTTTCATACTCAAGCCACGAGGATAAAGCAAGGGTTAAGCTTCCACCTTTCTTTCTTTCTTTACAGAAAGAAGACTGTTCCACAGTACCTGGGTCCTGGGTAAGAACTCTAGGCAAGACAGAATTTCCTCATATCTCCTTTAAACCCCATAGGTTTCTGCTGTGGAATTGTTCCCTGGGTTGAAAATGAAGCTTCTTTTCATTAAGTGTGTGTGGGGGTTTTTTAATCTTAGTCTTCTGGTCCTTGTCAACAGCTTTTGACCATCTTTTACATGTATGAAAAACTAAGTGTTCTCCTGCTTATTCTCAAAGGAAATAGTAGGTTTTTTTTATTTCTGATTGGATTTATATAGTTTTGATTTCCTTCTTGTTTGATAAGACCTTTCATATCTAGAGGTCAACTTTAAACTAGGACAAAGGTAAAAATCCAATTAAACTGCTCTGAGGGCATCTTAAAAGCCTAAATGAAAAATATGTCTGTCTCAAATAATTACTGAAACACATAAATACCAGGCCTGTGTTTTGTTTTGCTTTTGGTTTCCTTGTTTTTTAGACCAAACAAATTCAAGTACATCATATCCTCTGGATAAATATCTCTTCATTCACATCAAAGTCTTGTTTGTTCTTACTAATGCTGTTTCTATGAAAACCTGGATATGTTGGTGATTGTTAGGTATAACATGATAGGAAATCACCAGCTTGTTTGAAATGCCGTATCTCGAGGAGAGCAGAAACGCTGCTTCTTAGGGCATGGCTAAACAGCCCCTCTAATTCATCAGGACATTTTCATTTCTTGTCTGAACTGCTAATTCATCTCACTGCAAAGCTCATTTTTTAAAAACTTAATTAGATAGATCTTTCCTTGAAAGAAACTTGGTTATCTGCAGGGTAAATTGTCTTGGAGAAGAGTGGATTCTAGGTTTTTCCTGCAGCTAACGTAGAATTACAGTATTCAAGAATTACTTCTTTTTCTTGTAAAAAGTTGAATGTAATCTCCCAGGTTGTAGAGTTTTTAAAACAGTGAACTGTTCTGAGATCAGCCATTTTTAAGGCAAATCTCTTCAGAGCCAGTGAATATTGGGCCTAATCCTGTTGGCTGCAGTTTGTTTATGGCAGAAATGAATTTACTGTATCTCCTATAAAACCCTTGTGGAGTGTTCTTACTATATAAAATGGGAGCTTAGGAGAATTACAGTCTGGGGAAACTGGATTTGATGTCAGCTGAAAACTGGTGTGTGGCCTTAATAATCCTAGCAACACATTTCCTTTGATAGTGCTGCCTTTTGAAGAACTGATAGGCCTTATTGTATTTTCAGGTGACTGGTAGGGGGATAAGAGCAGATGAAACAAAGGGATAAATAACATTGTATTCCTCCTTTATTAAGAAATTCTTCAGTAAAACTGTTGTTGCTATGAAGTCCTGAGTTATTAAAGGACACTGGAGGGACTGAAGCACCATGAGTAATTTGTAGTGGAAATGCCTTTCTCAGCCTCCTTTCCTTCTTGTTATACTGTTTGGTATTATGTCTGTGTTAATTCCTTCACTTTTCATTTTTTCATGTTCCTTTCTCTGTTTTACATTTTTTGTCAACCTGTGGCAGGGAGACCTAGTTGTAATACACAACCTTTGGTTCAAACAGTCTCAGTGATTGTAAGTTTTTTGATAAGCGTACTTCAAAATCAAGCAATTATTGATTTAAATGCTGGTGCTGTTTTACTTCTGGGATTGCTCTAGGACAACTAAAAAATTCTAAGATAAATAATAAATTGAAATTTTATACCTGAAAAGTGAGTCTGTGCAGAAACATTTTGAAGTATTATTGAACATTAAATTTTATTAACAATCCCCAGCTGGTAGTTATAACTTTCTTTTCCAGAAAAAAAATATTTTTAATACTTTCATGTGTCAAAAGATGAGAAAAATGTTTGCCTGAAACAAATCAAGGCAATTGGTATATCAAGTTTTGCATGTTTATTTGTAGGCTTCTTGACAAAATCTATAATTTGAATATTTGAAATATTTCCTATTAAGCAAGCCTGTGGTCTCATCTGAGATGCATATGATTTGATTAAAGGAAATAAAAGGCACTTAAACAAGTTTTGCTATAACCACTCATGAAACCTCTTGCGTGACCAACAAAATGCTTGAAGTGATGGCTAATATTTTAAATTGAAAGAGAAAACTAAAGTACTAAAATGTAAATGTATGCAGCTAGAAAATAATTGATTTTTTTAGAAGATTTTTTGTTGTAAGGTCAAGTGTATTTCCTTTTCGTCAATCCTGAATAAGCACAAATGGCTCTTTTTGTACAAGATTACTTCTGTTGGCAGGTTGGGATGAAAGCACATATCCATTATCTTTAGTACAGTTTGTCACAGGTATTTCTTTAAAATTGTAGGAATTAATGTGCCTTTAAGGTTAATGGTTCCTCTACTCAACCATTAAGCAGGATGATGCTTTAGAGAAAGAGAGAAAATATGTGAAACCTGTCAAATACAGAATAATCATTCCAGGCAGGAATCTATCCTATCACAGTTTGTCTCTTGGTAAAGGTGTTATCTGTTTGGGGTAGGATGAAAGTTCTCTCTTAGTTTTTTCTTGCTTCTTTTCTTTCCTAGTCATGCTGGCTGGAGAAAAGCATACTTTTTCTGTTCTGAGATCTATCTGTTTTACAAAGGATAGCATTTGTAGTGCTCTGCATTCCTGATCTGTGTTGTATCTTTAAGGTGTTTATTGAAATGCAGCAGTCAATACTATGCTGAGTCTGCTACTCATGGTGATCCCTTAAAAGAAACACTTAACATTTCTTTCCAATTAACAGAATTCAAGTAATGCTGAGCTCTCCCACCACCATGTCCTCATATCCATGTGTAGGCAAATGCTTGCAGTACTTGTGCTCAGTGGTTGTTTTTTTTTCTCAGTCAGGGTATTTGCAGGGAGGGAGGGATTGCTACTGATTTTTGCTTTTGACAAGTGTAATCGCAGTCTAAAAGTACATATCCTTGTACTGACTAAGGTATTGTCATATATAAGTAAGTAATTTTCCTAAACTGTCTTCTTCAACTTAAAATGTAGTTAGCCAAAATGATTCCTCACTTTTTAAAGCCTTGACATAACTGGCTCATTTTTGAACCTCTGGAATTGTTGATCTAATATTCTTGATCTAAATTTAATTTTTATGTGGTGATGAATGTTATCTTTGTTTGAGCTTATTATTTGTTTTCTTTGAAAGGATGCTTTTGAGGTGAAATCTGAGGAGCGTGCCAGTGTCATCCAACAACTTGAGCAAACTATTGAGGATCTGAGGACAAAAATTGCAGAACTAGAGAAACAATTTCCTGCTGCAGAGGTACAGACTGCTGGGAGGGAGCAGAAAAGTGAGCACGCACATGCAGACTCAGGGGAATTCAGCAGAGTGACTCTTCAAAGGAATGAAGAGGAGACCACACCCAGGACTGTGTCACAGGCGAGATCTGTACAGACGTCACCAACAGAGGATTATCTAACACATACAATGACTTCAGCCAGTGCACTGCCACAGCCACCCCCACCACCGCACTTAGAAGGGGGCAAAAGTGAAGGGCCTACTCAGAACTTGCCAGCTCTAGAACTACAGCCCACGTTTTGTTCTGAAATCTCCTTAATTCTGTCGCCCAAGCTAATCTCAGTGCCACTGGACGCAAGCCAATCAGCACAGAGTATACCGCAGTCACCTCTTCCAGGACCCAAAGCTGATTTGTCCCTTGCCTTTGAAGGAGAGACTGAAATGACAGTTTCCCATCAGCCTCTAAGTACTGTAGATGTAACTTGTAGTGAACATCCCCCTTCCTTGCCCCCAGAGCCCACATGTAGCATTCCCCCATCACTGCCAGTGACTGAGCAGGCTGCCCCCCTGTCTGGAGCACATGGCCATTCCTTTGTTACTCCCATGTCTGTGGCAGGATTACCGCCGCCACCACCTCTACCTGGCTCAGGACTCCCTTCTTCTGCTGTCTCAGCAGTGACAGACCTGGCCCACACTTTCCCAGGTGCCACGATATCACCTCTCCCTCCTCCTCCACACTTGCCAAGTGGGGAGATACCAACGCTGCCTCCGGCTCCTCTCCTTCCATCTCCTGGATTCCCTCCGCCACCTCCACCACCACCTTTGCCTGGGGCAGGTTGGGGTATCCCACCTCCCCCTCCACCACCACCACCTTTACCTGGAGCTGGTGTCCCTCCTCCACCTCCTCCTCTGCCCGGCCTGGGATTGCCACCCCCAGCACCACCGCTTCCTGGATCAGGACTGCCACCACCTCCACCACCTCTGCCTGGAGGGGTCATTCCACCACCTCCTCCTCCTCCACCACCTCTGCCTGGTGTAGCTGTGCCCCCTCCTCCACCACCTCTGCCTGGTGTAGCTGTGCCCCCTCCACCTCCTCCACCACCTCTGCCTGGTGTAGCTGTGCCCCCTCCACCTCCTCCACCACCTCTGCCTGGTGTAGCTGTGCCCCCTCCACCTCCTCCACCACCTCTGCCTGGTGTAGCTGTGCCCCCTCCACCACCTCTGCCTGGTGTAGCTGTGCCCCCTCCACCACCTCTGCCTGGTGTAGCTGTGCCCCCTCCACCACCTCTGCCTGGTGTAGCTGTGCCCCCTCCACCACCTCTGCCTGGTGCTGGTGTCCCTCCACCACCCCCTCCTTTGCCTGGGTTGGGGATGCCTCCTCCGGCCCCACCACCATTGCCTGGAAGTGCACCACCCCTTCCAGCATCAGTCCAGGGCAGCAGCTACCCAGCAGTCCCACAGGGCTGTGGTTTTCTTCCTCCTCCATTACCATCTGGTTTATTTGCAATGGGGATGAATCAGGAGAAAGGGAGCAGGAAACATGTAATAGAGCCTTCTCGGCCAATGAAGCCCCTTTACTGGACAAGAATTCAACTCCACAGTAAAAGGTAAGTGGTAGAGTTATGTAGAGTGGTGGTTTTGCTTTATGGCTGTCTTGGTAGCATTGTTTATCGTTAACAGGAGTCTTTCCTGCTGGGTAGGTGTTTGAGAGAACATGGGTGCAAGCAGGATTTTATGTGTAGTTGGATATGTAACTATCATGGTGGGTGCCCATTTTCTTTAAAGCGTGCATAAGTTATTTGCACGTGGAAGCTCTTTGATGGCAGCTTTTTCAGTGTCCTTTGGGGCTACATATCCCATGTGGATAAGAGATTCGGGGTGATGGTGTGCCACCAAGTGTTCTGTGAAGTGTTTTTCAAAATGTCATATTTGTGATTCCCCTCAAACTTCAAGGTAGCATTGGTCTCTCTCTGGAGCAGTTTGCAAGTTTTGGTAGTGTCTTCCTTCTAGATGAACCTATGCTGAACACATTCTGTCCTTCTCTTTCCTTTCTTCAGTGACCTTGAAATACTTTTTTTTTTCACCTTGTACCTCAGCAGACTCAGATTCAATCTGCAATTTATTTGCATAAAGCGATTCTGGTAGCCCTTACTTTGATATGACTTGGTTTCAGTTGTTGACGGATTTGTAAAAGACCATTGCTTGTCGTGAAAAAAGTTTCCTTATAAATATTTTTCTTATATCTCTGAATAGGGATTATAAAACCCATCTGCTGTTATTTAATGATTAATTTATTCTTTCTTCTGAAGTTCTTGCCACTGTTGCACAGGTGGTCAGTAAATAACTGTCTATTTCTACTTCTCTTCCTGTCCATGTCTGTACATATTATAGCCTATATACAGCCTATTTTTATTCCTAGGCATGTAGAGTGGGTGAATATAAATAAGCCTGACAGTATCACACATGAAAAAAGAAGAAAACCCAGAAGTATGAGGAAGAATCATCAGTAGTTTTTATCAAAATGCTGCTAATAGAATTTAGGCAACAACTTATAAATTGCTGCTATTTTATTTTTTAAATTCCTCCATTTATGACCTTATTTAGTTTGACATTGCCCTACATAGGTCTTTTGCTTAACTTTAGAGATTCTAGTGCTTCACTTGTGTGGGAAAAAATTGAAGAGCCTTCCATAGATTATCATGAGTTTGAAGAACTGTTTTCTAAAACAGCTGTTAAAGAGAGGAAGAAACCCATTTCGGACACCATTACAAAAACAAAGGCTAAACAAGTGAGTACTCATTTAATTTCAGATCTTTTCTAGGCTGTTTTTTACATAAAGACAGATTTTTGCATGCAGCTGAGATGAATTATGTCTGGTGTGGAATTGTTACCATATATAAATACACACTATAGAAAAATGAGAGGAGAGAATGTAGGATGTATTTCAAAGCTGTATGTATTAAAGGCTGACGATTTCTTTTTTCATAAGTTACTTTTCAAGTAATGTATTTTCTTAAAAATCTTTTCTTTATCCACCTTAACAAAAATATTACTGAAATAAATAGATGCATATATGATGCTTTGAAATTGACTGCAGATGTGCAAGGAGTAGTATATATATTATTCTGATTAATTTTATACATTAAATAATGAGTTGCATATGAAGTACCATGACTTCAGAGAAAAATTATGCTTCAGAATCTAATTCCTAGTGTTATACCAATCAGAATGGTTTTAGGCTTGTTTGTGTTTATGTATATAAAGACTATGGAGTTTATATAGACAATAAATGACAAGCACAGCTGGGAAAAATCCAACATTAATCAAACCGGTTTCTTGAGACAGAATGGTGTTCAATAAAATAAAAATGGGAAGAATTCTTTAAAATGTAAAAGTTTAAACCCCAGAGTAAAATAATTTAGTCTGAATGTTTACATGACTATTTGGCTGTAATATTCTTGGTGTCTGTGCAAAAATCAAATGGTGGTGGTATGTTAGGTAATTTTCAATTAAACTCTCAGGTCAGAGAGAGGGGTGGTTTTATGTGGGCTCCTAAAAAGACATTAAAGTTCCTGTTTTATCTTGGTTTCATGTTCCTGTACTCAATTCAAAGCTAGGCAGGTCTTTCCATCATCTTTTGAGATGCAGGTTAGTGCTGTACAGGACTTTATTCCAACATGGGATACAAAGTGGGACCCTTTAAAATATCTATTCACTGGACCTTATATCTGAGTATGACCTATTAGTTCTCCACCTCTTGGTTCTGGAGATCTTGCCCCCATAGACACGTTTTGGTCAGGTGCTTTACTGTGCTGACAACTTGCAGCAGGCAAAAGAACTGCTAATGAAGGTAGGATGATTATCCCAATGTGATGGATGGATGGAAAGGATAGTGCAAACACACGTACCACTGTGCTGCACTAGGCTTTACTAACTGGGATGGGAGGAAATGTAAGATTCCATTGCTATCTTGCACTTTGGAGATTTACTTCAGGACAGCAAGACCTTTGCTTCTCTTTGCTTCTTCTAGAAAAAGCCATTTTTCAGTGGTTATTCTTAGCTCAATTACTATCATAGTTGTTTAGGTAAAAAAATGAATGCACAAGTGATGCTGTGTGTTGCTGAAAATTTCGTATGATTTGGTGATGAAAATCTCCTAACAGAGTGAAAATCATGGCTGTTTATTTCTGCAACAAAAAGAGCTTAAAGACAGACAGTGATTATGAATAAACATTAGATGTGGATTTTAATACTAAATATTTATTTTTCTTGCAATGCCATAAATTTAGATCAGTTGTCATTAAGTTAAAAAAAATTTAGTGAAAGCTAAATTAAAATGACTGATTGTTTTAAACTTCTTTGAAGAGAAGAAGTTTTTTCTGATAGAAATTTCCACATAGAAGTTTAAGGCAATCTAGTAGTTGCTGTCACCTAGGACAAACATTCCTGTGAGCCACCTTAATTCACAGAAGATAATTCTGTTTCTCTTCCTCTGATAATCAAACAAATGTGCTGCTCTCAAAAATACAAAGAAATTGCCTAATAGAGAAGTCTTGCTTGTTGAATTGTAGTATCTGGGGAGAAAAGATTGACTAAACAGATAAACAGGCTTTCATTAGAACTTTGGTTAGAGCTATCATTTATTGCAGATGTCAAAGTTAAATACTCATGTGTGAGAATCCAGTTTGGGCTATTCAGAGTATTTCCATAAGACAATTAAAATAGAACAGCTTCACAAATATATTCCACCTACACCCTCTCAGCAATTTGGAATGCAGGACATTATTTTAGAATTCTCTTAATCTATAGAGCTTGGATAAACACTTGGGTAATGAAGTCTATCCATGTTTAGGAGAAGAAAAAGGGAAAGCATGGCTGTAATTCCACAAGTATGTTTTTTACAGGGAGCACCAAGTGCTGTTTAAGTGCTTACTGACTTACACGGCCTCTATGATAGCGACAGGTGTTGTAAAGATCTTACAAATGGTGTTTCTGTAGTGATTTTTACAGGGACATGTTATGCAAAGCAGATGTGTTTTGTCACCTGTTGAACTATGAAGAAGCATTGTACAGAACAGAACCAGGACTCTGACTCTGCTGCTTTCCAAAAAGCTCTTGTCTGGCAATTGTTTTTGCTCCTTGTGTTGATGCTCAGGGTCTGCTGAGTGAATGTATTGCTTAGATGGGTTGGATGTAAAGCACTGGCTGCACTGGAAATAGTAGTAATGAAAAAATGTACAGATAACTTTCAAATGTATAAAGTATTTGGTACTCTCTATAAACATATGATTTTAATAAAACTGCTTTTATTGCAAGCTGAAAAAAAAATATATTTTTGCACATGGCAGGAGGGAGAATTCTAGCTAATCTGTAGAAAGATTTGATAGTTTTGGGATGTTTTAGTGGGTGGAAGATTAATGATGTTGAAGTACACTGCTGTTCTGCACACAGGGCATTCATTGTCTAAACCAGAGTGTGTATGAATATGTTTGTTGTGTATGTATATAGATAAGAAATATAGAATTATTTCTGAATAGTGAATACTTTTAAAGTGGTAAAATTATTCTTATTTCTCTGGGTTGATTGGGGTCTTTTGTTAATGAATGAGTCAACTTCACCCTACCCAACTATTGGTTGTATTTTTTTTTCTCAGCATGATCATCTGCAAGTAACACAATATTAATCTATAAAGCTTTAAAAAAAAAAAAATCAATATTATACCTAGCATTGAATGGAGGCTTCACTAAAATCCATTCCAGAACTTTAAAGAAGGAGAAAGAATGAAGTGTTATTATTTATTTGTGAGTGCAGCTGATTTTATACTTACCACCTCTTATTTGGTGCAATGGCAAAAACTGTGATTTATTTTTCTCTGTTAATGCATATAAATCAAATTCTCAGCTGCTGTAAATGTGTGCAGGCTCACTCAACAATTGAATGCCTACTAAATCTTCAAGAATGCCTACTAAATCTTCAAAGAAAGTCCTTTATAGGCTATATTGTAGGTGGGGCTGCCACTACTACCTATTAAAGTGGTCTGACTTTCATTAGAAGTCCCTGTTATAACATGACCAAAATTTAGCTCTTTAGACTGCCAGTTTTGTTGGGTTGGGTTTTTTCCCCCAGATTGTGTCTCCTTCATTTTGCCAATGTTAAGAAAGGAAACAAGGTCTGCTTTTGCTCATGTCCACATAGTTTCCTAGACTTGAGTTATGGAGAAATTTTGTTACATGTATATTTTTAGCTGTATAAAGGGTGTCTTGAATTTTGACACTCTACAGGTTATAGATCTGTTCCTGTTGCTTAGGAGGGATTTCAGGTATAACCCTGAAGATTTTTCTCTGACTTTTTACTGGTAGTTTGGAAAACAGGAGCCAAGAAGAGGGAGGCAAAGGAAGATTAAGAAAAGTAACTGGGGAAGGAGTGAATAAATGAGGAGATCTGACAGCTGAAAATATAGAGCATATTAGCTGTGATTCTGTGTCACCTCCTATTTTGTCTAAAGCAATTTAACTCAAACTTTTTGTAGACTGGGGTATTTTTGATCCTTTAAACCAAATTGTCAATCTCATCAAAGCTGTGATGTTTGATCCAAGCAGAGGGTAAAACTCACTCTTGTGTCTTGTTCAGCTGTGCCATGTAGTTACAATACAAGGTCGGATTATGTGGCTGGGTAGTCTTTTTCATAGAATCCTTCCTATAGCTTGTGTCATTTGTGTGAAATGAGCACAGTTCATAATGATTACTTATTAAATGAAGCTGTTACCTGTGTCAGAAATTGCTTTATAGAAGTTGTTGCAGCACTTAAAATGCAAGTAATTAGTAAAGCAGGAAGAAAATGGTCTTATGATTAAGGCTCATGAAAATGGTCTCAAGATAATTCTCATATTAATTCTCAATATTGAGAATATACTTTGATGGCAAACATTGGCCAGCATATATTGAAGGAGATTGGTGGAAAAATGGTACATAATTAGAAAACCTTGATGTCAGTCAGCATAATAAGGACATAGAATGGACTGAGCTGCCTTGCATAGGTTACTTCCTTTCCTAACTTTTGAACAGTTGTTTTAGAAACATTAGTGGTAACCCTCTAACTGTAATTTTGCAAAATATTATTGAAGTAACTGCAATGAACTTTTCAATCACAGACCATGTTTATACTCTATCATGTAAATGAAAAAAATGTTAAAGATTTTCTCATGTGGAAAGTCCACTATGAATCTATTGACAATAATATTTTAAACACGGTTTCCATCCCAGAATATAAATAGTAGATTGCTAAAATATCATTTGGTTTCAAAAGCCTTAGGTGTATAAAAGATGTACCAATGAAACAGTTTAGATCATGATTTCAGGATATTTGAATTTTAAGTTGGACATAAAGAAGGAAGAGAATACTTCTGGAAATAAAATGCGACTCCAGTCCTTACAGTTAGAATGTGGTTCTTGTTTTTTAGTAAGGGACATTTTACTATTGCTCAGCCTCCTGTTGAGGAACACAATGCTTATCCAACTTAACTAATTTCCAACTGAATTTAAGCACTATAAGTATTTTCTCACCTAACGTCATAAATTATGAATATTAACTGGGGTAACAATCTTAGTAAAAGATTGCTCCTACAGTAATAGTTTAATGATGTTAATTTCAAATAGTGCTATTTTAGTGCTAAAAGAGCACAAAAGGATATTAATTGTTTCTCATCCATATTGGTAAAGCTTTATTTATGAAATAACACAACAGGGTAATTGATAAAATGTACAAGAAGTAAATATTATGTTTCATCTCTACCCTCAAGCATGAAGTTTCAGACATGGCTGCTTGACTTCACCAATTTGCATAACATGTCAACAACTTACATCTAAAATTATATGAGAAAGAGAAAGATAGAGATTACTAAATTCTTCAATGGGTAAAGAAACTAGCTAGTTTCCAGAGGGGATTTTCCATTTTGGCTAGGATGGGAGACAGAGAGAAGCTGAAAATTAGGCCTTGCTATTGATGCTCTGTGAGTTCTGTTAAATCATTACATGCCATCAGCATGGATATATTGTTAGACAGCTGGGACCAGGTCTTGGTTTTGGGGGGTTAGGGGTATTTTGTAGATATTAAGGAAAATTTTTGGTCTTCTATTACACCAAAGTGACCACACTACTGGAAGTAGTTCCTGTTTCCACTCTTACAGTTGCCATTACTAGCCAGAAGTTACCTCTGATTTCACCTTTAAAATAAGGCAAACAAAGGGCTAACTAAAACCCACAACACACATAAAAATCCCCCACCTGTAAGAGAATGTTATTCTGTTATACCTGTAGGAAGGATATACATGGGAAAGGCATGATGGGTCTACTTCTGTGATTGCCCATTTTACACTTGGAATACACTTGTATCTTCAAAAAAGACTGTCATGGTGCCTGGGGAGAAGGTGACTGTTACTGCCCTGATCCTGTCTCTTAATGTTTGATTAGGAACTTTGTTGATTCTGCCTCTCCCCTGCCACATGTATGAGCAATGGGTCTTTGTAAAGTGGGGTTTCCTGGATGTGACTTTCTGTAGTGTACAGCAGTTTTTCTTAACCAGTGAGAACTTTGGGACAATTTTTCTAAATGCTCAAAATCAGAAATAGAAAGCAAGAATCATTGAAAAATTCCATGCATTAAACAAATATTATTCTGGGGAAAAGGAATCTTCATGTATTTTGCTTTGGGGCTCTCATCAAACGTTTGTTTTGCATTACCTTTCACTAAATATCTCTTTGAATGTTTTTGCTTGTGTTAAACAATCAGGAACAAATTTGGCATGTAGTTTGTTAATGCTCAACAATGAGGACCACTCAAGAATTAGAAAGTCTGTCCTACACTTCAGGCTGCAGATAATATCTCTAGCTTCCTTTTTATTTATTTTTTTAAAATTTGTTTAAAGCAGAGTTCCAGAATCCAGACTAAAAAGGAGCTGTGTATTGTGTCTGAGGCTTTAGATCTTGCAGAGATTGGATTTATCGAACTTTTGTTGTTCTGCCTTTAAATGGCGTCACTTGTCTGTAGCCTGTAGGCCCAGACTATGCAGCTGATTTATTTTATTGTTTTATTTTTAAATGTGGGAATTGCTTTAGGCATTTATGCTAATATTCATATTTTCTGAATTAGTGTTGTATTGTCACGTCTATTCTATTGGAGGAAACTCTAGTATTCATGCAATTGACTGAAATGGGAAGGAACAGCATAATAGAGATTAGTATAAAAGTTGACATAAACCCTACATTTTAAATAAAACCAGGGGAAGTTGGTAGCTGCTATGTGAAACTGTTTTATCTATTGCTGTTCTGTACCCAGTCACCTGACAGTCATGTTCTTTGTAACCCTTTTGATATCATCATGGTTCAGAATTTTGGCAGCAAAGATTACTTACTCTTCATGTGGACGGTTTTTTTGTTTTGTTTTGCTTCTAATCACTGTCAAGATGTGGCATTCAGCAACTAATTATTCTCCTGTCTATCACGTGACTTTCAGAAAAAGCAGCTTCCATTTCCTGCTGACTTTTAAGCCAGGACTTGAAAGCATCTCCTATGTCACCAAGTCTGGTCCTGCTCCCTGGACAGGAATCATGTTCTAGCCTGCATGACAACAACATAGTTAATTTTTTCTTCTTTTTTCTCTAGTGTTTATCCCCTTGTATTTGTAAACCTGATCTTAGTAGCTCTCTGAGCTTTAGAATTCTGAAGGAAGATAGAAACTCTGATTTCACAGTTTGAAGAAAATATAATAGTACATGGGTGAAGAATTAGATGTGGGAGGTTTCCAAGATCAGACTCCAACTCATCCATGTTCTTTGGGCCTCCAAGAGGGAACAGTGTAGTTCTGCTCCCTTTGGAAAGCTCAAGTTGGTTCTAGGTAGGTTCACACCTGAATGAAGTTGCAATTTTTTTTTTTTTTTTTTGTGGAAGACCACTCCACAAAGCTATTTTACTCTTGATTTTCTTCTTTTATTTTGTTTTACTTCGCAATAACATAGTATCCTACATCAGTTCAATTTCTACTCCATTTCTGCAGAATCTGAGGGACAGAAAACATACAAGCTTTCTTCTGATGAGCTCTTGCCACTTTGTGTGACTATTGTTTTCTGATAGCACTTTTGTGATTAGTTTGCATTTGATTTTTAATTCACTTAGTCAGCTTTGGGATAGTTTTCTAGTTCAAAATAAAGGCAACAAAGGACTCCCACTTTATGCTGGCACCAGTGAGTTGGTTATGCTATTAAAACAAGATGCTTTGGCTTGAGTGATAACGATAGGAGCTGAAATCAACAGTTTCCCCAACATCTTTACCAAATTCAGTTTCTTCAATGTTTTTGGAATACACAACTTTAGGGTGAAGTTTTTGAACTTTTTTTTGCGTAACATACTGTATTATTTCATTTGTTGTTCTGGCTTTCCAGCAAGTATGGTTAGGTAGCAACATCAGTTGAAGAAATTCCGTTCATCTTGAAATTTTGTATTTATTTTTTTTTAAGAGAATGGAAAATACTTGTTTGGTTGTATTACAGATTGCAACTTGATTGTTAGAAAGATTTGATCTCTACCTTGCTATCTGAGATCTACTTTATTTTGTAGTCCTTTTGTGTAGCTGCAAAGAAATAAATCTATAACAGCTTCTCTTTACAAGAAGAAAAGCTCGTATTGACCCAAATTTATCTCAGTTCCAGGCTTGAATGAAATTTTTGTTCCATTAAAAAAATGTTTAGAGTGATTATACCCTATTAGAAGACTTTTGTAGGTTATACTAAATGTATCTTTCTGAAATAGATTAGTTTTACATTTGAAATCTAAAAAAATCTGACTGTCGTATCCAAGTTTTAAATTCCAAATAGTATATTAAATTGATTAAAAAGTTACATAGGAATTTCTTGCTAATTTTTGACAGGTGATGGGAGTAGCTATGACTTGAATTTAGATCTTTAACTTTGTGAACATCAGTTTTGATATACTTGTTTCCCAGTGTTAAAAGTTTTAGTTAATGAGCAGTATTTTTTGCTGTTGAGACATCCCACCCCAAAAGGGAAAGGAACACACAGGTGTGCAGATGCTCATGGTCAACAAGGAATGACAAAAGCCAGAAGGTCTGTAAAAGCTTACAGAATTTTATTAGCAAATTATTCACTGGTCATGGAAATTGATATGTTATTCCCTTATTTTCCAGTATAAGCACACAGTGGTGGTTTCTGAATAAAGAGGTAGAGTGAGTGAGAGAAACTGGAGAGAGGGAGGGACAAAGATGACCAGTCCTTTGTCCAGTGTTGATCAAGCTAACGGGATGTCCAGAGCCCTGGCACATGTGTACCTGAGCTTCATGGGGGTACTTATTTATAGATAAAGTTCTTGCTTTCTATGCAAATCAGTTATCATGCACAGTTCATTCCTCTAGACCTTTCTGGAAATGGGTTTGGGGGGGGGGGTCTCTGGTGTCATGATCCTCCTCTACTGGGTTGGCTTTTGGTCAGCAATCCTTTTTCTCCACCTCATTCCTGCATGTGCACTGTACCATGCTGTACTTATCTCCAGGACCCAGAACAAGGATTTCTGTCCCAGAAAACTGCTGCCCTGCCCTGTAAGGCCCCCTTCTCCAGCCACATCCTGTAACTTCTCACAGCACGTTATTACCAAGGATCCTTGGTTGGCAGCACAGCGATCTGGCTGCTCATGTTTGAGACACAGACATCAGTCCCTTATCGTCAGGGCTTCTATAGCTGGATTTTCACTCCACTGCAGCTAGTTTGGCATCTGTGAGAAAAGGGGGATAAAATATCTTCATAATCAATGGTTATGAAGTTTTAGGAAGGGAAAAAAGAAAATTAAACAGTTGGCCAGCCAACCACATCCTCAGAAAGCCTATACTGTAAGTACAGTATTTCTCAAGTTTCCTTTCCGAAGTAGTTCCAATGGCAGAGTTCAGGGTCAGGTTTTTCCTTCTCTTCTGCTGTTCAAACATCAGTGTATAGACCTGCATCTGAAAATGTAAGTGAATCAAAGTTGGCAATGAGTCAGTGAATCACAGGGCAAACATCTTCTGAATACTTTTTTGAGCCTTTAAGATGTGAATTGGATCAATAAATTCTTTACTCTGCCTAACCTAATTCTACTATTTCTAATCTCTTTTCTGTTAATTAATTTTTAAATAATTTTTCCAGTGTGGCTGGAGATGATCCAGCCTCCTGGCACTACAGTAGTAGCACTGTAACTTGAAAAAATATGTATATGCTTCCTGACATGAACTAACAGTTTTAATTATCTCTTTTCTTTTTTCCTCCAAGTGACTCACAAGGGTTTTCATTGGTGTGATTAGTACAGTGTAAAACTCAGCAATTCATGTAGAGTAAATGTTAACCTCTTTCTTCTATGCAATGGTTGAATCCTGGCATTGAAAATTATTTCATCTAGAATCATGTTGTCTTACGGATAAAATCCTTTTTTGGCATTACTTGTTTCTCCTAACAATGATATAAAATTTACATCAAGTTGAATTCAAACAACTTAGAGCCTTTGTAAGGTAGTCTGTGAATTACATTGCTGCTCTTATGATTGCAAAACCAACACATATGAAAGTCTTTTATAATCACTGATTTTAACCCCTAAAGCAAGACATTTTGATGCCTTGATTTTGTTTTTTTTTTCCTATTTTGGAAACAAAAAAAGCTTTGTGACCTTTTAGAATCCTTAAACTGATCAAAGAAAACCCCAATGTGTACGTGGTTATTTTGACTTTAAAACAAAATTCGTATTGGCGCCTACTACGTCAAACATTCAAATAAAATACAAATTCTCACAGTTTTAACTTACATCAAAGATGGAAATCATTGTGTGGTTTTGGAAACCAAAGCAACTCCAAGATAGACACAGTTGGAATTTTTTTTATTTGACAGTGTTTTTCATACACTTAGTAAAATCAGTGTGAAGTAGAGCGTGCATTCTAATGAAGAAGGAAGACTAGAGGAACCTTTTAGGATTTAATTCAACTAGGTGATAAAGTTACATACACTTGTAATGGGTTTGTACAGCAGAAGCAAAATTTAGGAATAATAAATTTGATTATTTTTGGATAGGTATATAGACTACAAAGAACTGTTTCTTGAATATGTTGTTAGTAATGCAAAATATCTTGTATATTATCCTGCATAATATAATAATACTTGTGTTTCTTTTGGCAGGTTGTCAAGTTGTTAAGTAACAAAAGATCTCAAGCTGTTGGAATATTAATGTCTAGCCTTCATTTAGACATGAAGGACATTCAGCGTGGTAAGTGAAATAACTATTGATTATTCTCAGATCACATAATTCTCTGGAAATGCTAAATATTTATATCTTTTGATATATAAAATAAATCATTATGAGGCCTTTTTACACTATTTTTTCTGAAAATAGCTTGTTCTGGTATTTATATTTCCCTTTCAGCATCAGCTGTGTAAGTGGTATATAATATAGTCACTTTGATTTTTGGTTTTTTTTGAGGAGGAAAGAATGATGTGTTGTTTATTTTAATTCAGATAACCCTGGGACATATCCAGAAAAGTGAATTACAGTGTTTAATTTTTTTGTTTTCTAAAATAGTTCCTATATTTGGGTTAGCACAAACTGTGGCACTCTTTCATCTGCAACAGCATTTTTTACCAAGTGAGATCTTCTAGGGGAGTGTAATAGTTTTCACATTTATGCTAAGAGACAGTAGTGCAAAAAGGTGAAAAGTGGAATTGCATTTATATTCAGAGCATCCTTTATGTTTCCCAAAGGCTTTGGATAGATTTGAAGCAGATTGAATTATCCTGTGAAGTGCCAGCCTATCTATTAAATAAATGTGGTTTCAAATATAACACAGACTTCATAAATCACAAAAACATCTTGTGAACTTTCTAGGCTACATATTTACAGCCATGCATTCAGTTTACTATGATTTGCTTATTTTGCGAAATTATTCATAAATAGAACAAATTTGAGAGCACTCTGTCAGCTAGTGGGTAACTCGTAATCACAGTTTTAAGGTTTTATTAAACTGTTTTGATGGTTACTAGACTTCCTCAAGCTGAAGCACTTAAGATGGTAGTCATAGAGCAAGGCGCCAGTGCTGGCGCCAAGAAGTACTTGGTATTTCCAAAGCTGGCAGATGTAGTTCAGTTAAGTCATAGAGCAAAATCTGAAAACAATGATATGGTCCTTTCCTTCAGTCAAATATTCAACTTGGTTTCAGTTAATAATGAGAACCTTATGAAAAAAGGAGTCCGCCTAACATCTGTGTCTGTGGTAAAGCCAACACAAGTTCATTGAAAATTTGCTTGCTTAACATGCAACACTAACAATAACATGGCATGAATGTCAGTAGTTGAAGGGGTCAAACAATATTATTCTTAACCTTTATCCTATTACAATATTAGGCACACATGATCATCTAAGAGCTGTGTGCAGATTTTGTATATTCCTCTTTCAATAGCTGTTTTCTAAAACCAAAAGTCTTTGCAAAAGGGAATTTAATGGTTCTTTTATTCCCTTGCTGTGCAGAAGTGATTAAACAAACACAAGAAAATGTTTTTCTGGTGGGGGAATTTGTGAAAATGATTGGTGCTAGAAGTCTTTTTTTTTTTTTTTTTTTTTTTAAAGAACATAAAATAAGCATGGAGAAAATGGGGTGAGGAGAGAAGGAAATATTTGCATGGTGGGGGCAAGGAAAATAGAGATATTGCCCAGAAGTATTTGTGGTATCAATCATTCCATACAGAGGTCTCTGAGTGATCTAACCATAGAGCCCATGCAGAATCAAAACCCCAAGTACTTAGCTTTACCTTTATGCATGCAAAATTGTCAGTTGATGTATTTGCATCTTTAATATTAAAGTTGTATGACAATGACTACAGTAAAAAATGTGATCAGTGGGTTTTGTCCCCTAGCCAAGGGGCAGGCCTTTTGGTAGTTGTCTTGAGGTTTTTCCATGTTTGATGTACACTGACATATAAATTTACACTTTACATTTACAATTTACACAATATAAATTTTCTCAGTATTCTACAAGTAATTGTTATGCATAAATAAGGAATGCAGTTAAATGAAACTTTCCCCCCACCCCCCTCCTGACAATTTGTGGTACTAGGCAACTTAAAGCTATAGAGGATGCAGTGTTCACACAAATCACAGAAAAGGTTTTTGTTTTTTGGTTTTTTTACTGGCCTCAACCCAGAAGAAGAGAGAAACTTTCAGTGATCAGTGATATTACGTTTCTTGTTTTGCATGCTACTTACTGTGCTGTATTTTTCTGGTGCTTTTGAAAAATTTTGAAGTTCTACATGTACAGAAGGGAAAAAAATTATGCTGGGTACTAATCCACCAAATAAATTTAGGATTTCAAGTCTTAATTCAGATTGTGTTTAGATGAAGACCTTAAAATAGCCTGAGACCTGGTCAAATGTTTTATTTCATGTCTTTTAAATTTTTGTTCTTTTATTGGTGTTTTTGGTGTAGTTTTATTTGCTTTTTTAAGATACAAAATACATATATTTTTTAAGATACAAAATACATATATTTTTTAAGATGAAATATTGTCTGCAAGAAGATTGTCTGCATATCTGATCAGATGTGGCATTTAACAGAGGATCTCAGTATACTCTAATACATCTTATATAGTTTTCTTTTATTGTATGGTTGTTAAGTGTCTGCTTGCAGAATTGCATTTGTATGCTTCCAGCTTTGGAAATAGGTTTAGTCAAGACAAATGCCCAGAGCCTGTCTGCTTTTAAAATATTTTTACAGTGTGGAAGGATTAGTTGCAATAATCAGAGCACATTTGTTCTGTACTCTAGTGTGTCTTTCTAGTACGGCTTCAAAGTTTGCTAGGTTAAATTTTGTTGTGGGGATTTTTTTAGTAGATTCTAATTCCAAACAGAACTCGCATCTATTTTATGCAGGCAAGGCTAGAACTGTAAGAAACGTTGGTCTCTTTAGTTGTAGTGCCCTTTCTCTGTTATTAGCATAAAAATGAGTACTCGTGGTTTCTCTGATTTCATGCAAGGTCATACTGATGCCTGGGTTTTTTGCAACCATCTATCAGCTATGCAAAACACTTTACCCAGGCGTTTTGCTTGCTTTTGTGTTTTCACTCCACCACGAATATCCTTTATCCAGTATTATGTTCCCACTGGAAATATTGCTGTGTTTGGCTGCATGATAGGGCCAAAACTTGAGAAATGCCAAACAAGCACTTCTTACCTCTTTTTTCCTTTATAGCTCAGATTTTCTTCCTAGAGAAAAGACTCAGGGTTTAAAATTAACATTTTTGGTGGGGAGGGGGGGTGGGCTTCTTAATATTTCAGAGATGCAAAGTGTGCTCAGATTAGGGCACAAGATTTTGGTGTAACTGTATAGAGTAACCTATGATGAACACCCTATGCATTAAAATATAACTGCATGTTAAGCCTGTGTTTGCATTTAGGGACCCTGTCTTGTAAATAAGGTATCTTTGTTCAAGCTGTCTGTCAGCACTTGGAATATGGCAACTGTTTGACATTGCAGCCATGGTGCAGATAATAAGTTGTCAGTGCCGTCCTCAATCCCTTTATTTATAAAGAAACAGTGTATCTTCCTCTGTGTTTACAACTGGTAATAAGCACAGTAAGAATAGCAAAAAGTTCTCTGTGTGTATAAAAATAGAAGGAAAGAATTAAACTGAAGATGTCAGCCAGGAAAAAAGGCAAACTGGGTATTTTGTGCACCTAAATATTAAATTTATTACACAGTGAGATTTTTATCTAGTATTTATTACATGTATGGAAATTATTCCTTGGCACATTAAAACTGTCTTAGTTCTAAGCATGCCTTGTAAATGTTGAAAGTAAAAGTTTCTCAAACATGGCATATGCAGTTCTTTGTCTTTGGAAGTTGTCTGTTCTCTTTTCCAATTCATGAAGTTTCTCTCAACAAGGTTTGTCACTCCAGAGACTGTGTTGCTACAATACTCTTAACTATTTTTCTGTAAAAGTTTGCGTAGCACCTTGTGGTTGCCCTGGGTCTTTTGGAAGTAGTTTGGAGATTTATGCCTCTGAATTTTGGATGACTTCTCATTTTTTTCATTTAATAAGTCATTTTTACCCTCTCTCTGAGACACTGGTAGTCTGCAGAATTTGATGGAACTACCTGTCCCACTCTGATATCTGCAGGGGGGAAAAGAAAGGGAAGACCAAGACTCTGTCCATTACAGGCCTCAAAGAAGAATGAACTAGGAAAAACAATTACAAAAAAGGCAGGAAGATTCACCTAACAGCTGGTAAAAACCAGCCCTGTAATCTGGATATGAGCTTATTTTACTGGAAGTTATATCTGCCGCAGAGTTTGTTCTGCTAACAGCAGTACAACTTTGAACAACAAACATATCTTCTGCCCTGAATTCAAGACAGATGTGCAGGAAGTGAACATACTTTAAATGTTAGCAAGAAAAAGAAATGTTTATTCTCAGTATTTGACTATTAGTGACAAAAGAACAAGAGAAAATCTTGGGTTTGTTTTCTTACTTGACCACTTATACTGACATGTAGACATGATGAGCAAGGAGAGACTTTGTCAGAGGTTTAACTAAATGATTTCACTAGAGAAGGATGATAAAATGTCTCTTACACTGCATTATTTCAATTTTCTGATGAGGAATTATTAATGTATTGAATTATCATGTAGTCTAGGTCCAAGAGATGCTCGAAATGGAAAGCAATCAGGAAGGAATGACTGAACATCTGGAAGATAAGACTCAGGATTAGTTTATTTTATAGAGAGTCCAGAGGTGATCTGAGCATTATTTATCCTAACAACATGTGTGCACAAGAACCATCATTTGAAATTTATAGTACCCATTCTTCACAAATATGTCAGTATCTTCCTAAAAGATATCTTACTGATTAAACACGTTATGAGGACAAAAAAATACACGATTGGATCAAGTTATCTGGCCACTGTTATACTAGTAAGTATAAGTAAAACTGCTTCCCAAATTTGTAATTTCTGTCCATTTAAGTTATGGGGGAAAATGTTGTCTGTAGGAAGATATGCAGACCTTTTTTCTGTTAGGTGGCAAGTCTGTATTTCTTTATTAAATTAATGAAAAGTAAAGTTCTTGCCATCAGTGCAGGTTAATTACAAAGTCTGAAACTTAACCTGCCACTTCAGGTTCATTAGTAGAGAATTGAAATTCTTTAAATGTTTCTCTTTTTTCCTAATCAAATATTGTGTGTGCAAACACCCAAAAGCTTAAAAGATTATAGTTTAAACTTCCCCTCTGATAGCCTTTCCAACACCTATTTAGATTCTTCAGAGACACAGCCCAGTAAAGACTGGTTTGATTCTGTAGTTTTTTGTCTAGTGTACTAGCACTTCCTCAAAACTTCATACCATAATTCTGTGTCTTATTTCTCTGCTTCTTCTTGACTTTGTGCTACATATTCATTATGCCTGCTGTTGGATTGTATGCTTACACGTTTTATTCACTTTTAATTACTTTACAAGCTCCTGTTGGGAAATTATGGGGAAGGAAAACAAAGGAATACACAAAAACTACTTGTATAGAATACAGGCTAGAGTTAAATTAGTGTCACACATATATATTGCTGCAGATGTTTCTACTGCTTTGATGCTGTAATTATGCCCCTGGTGTTCTGTATTGAGCAGTGATTTTGGAGCCCTTGTCCAGCCCCTCCTGTCAGACACAGCTGGGGAGGAAGGACAACCAAAGTCCTTGGGGACAGGTGGAGTTTCCAATGGATGTGGCATAAACCCCTGAGCTGTGTGTGAAGGTCCTGAAAACCAGCCCTGAGTATTTAAAGCATGCCTCTTGTCCTCTTTCTATCTTCTAAGATTTTCTGAGACCAGAGGTCAATAAAGCAATAGCAACAGCTGTTATGGGAAAAATACAACTTCAATTATAATTTTTTTAAAATATATGTGCAGTAAATCAAGACAATGAAGGACAGAAATATTAGTATCATCAAGAAAGGAACTGAATCTTTCATGTTATATGACATTTCCACTTAAAAAAAAATTATAAAATTATGCAATTTTTTTTCTATAATACAAAGTGCATTTTAAATAACATAAGTTTAGGGTTTTTAATGAAGAAAATAATACTGAGTTTTCTTCACAATATTTGAATCAGCAGAGACTAATTACTGCCACATTGAACAGTTTGGATAATTAAAGATTTTGTTGTTGTTAAGAACATATGAATTTAATTTAATAGAGAAGTTTTGTAAGAAAATGTAACTGCATTGTCTGTCTGTTGTTTCAGTTGAAACCATGGGTTTTTTTCTTGTGAGTCTGATCTAACTTCAAAAGTTAGAGAAAAGTTTCAGGAACATTCTTTTCTCCCCCCAAAAAACCCTGTACTGTTATTTCCCATTTGTGAACTGTGTATTCACTCAGAAGGGAGATGATTACAAAATTCATAGCATAAAAGCAACAAAATGTGTGCTGTTAGCTTTAGTACTGTGTAAAAATTGGGTGGCAGGAGGGAGAAAAAGAGCACTTGTGTCTCTTTTACAGCAGAAGTATTTTCCACTAGTCATACTCTTATACATTCCTGAACTACATAGAGGTTCTAGCACTATTAAAAATAAGAAATCCCTACTAATTAAGAACTTCCAATAATACAGTTACATATTTTTTCATTACATGAAAAAGTTTAAAAGAAAAGGATGTTTGCAACAACAGTTTGTTTGTGATTTTTCATGTGTTTGTTAGATTTGGATACATTTATACATACAAAAGATTTTAATTCAAAAATTAATGCCATTAATATGTATATAGCTACTAACAATTTAAATACAAGGTAGTTAAAATGGGGATTTAGTATCATTGCAAGAAAAGTAGGTAAAACTTTTAACATTCAGTGTACCTCTAACTGTATTTTTATCTGTCTTTTTTAAAAAATCAATTAAAACTGTAGGTTATATTTGGCCAAGGGGAGATCTATCTACCTGATCTCCTCTGTAGATAATCATAAAATAAAAAGCCAAGGTGAGTGGCACTGACCACTCATTGTGTAATTTTCATAGGTCTCTTATCTTATTGTAGTAGTTGCCTTCAAACTGAAAAGTTTATTTGGAACAGCTTTCAAACATGTTATCTGTTCTTTTGATTTTTTCTTGTCACCACAGTCCATGATTCTTTCTTCTCTTTGCCAAGGAGGTGACTGACTGGCTCAGCATGCTGCTTCCAAGATCTTTGTGCACCATATGCCTGTGCCAAGAGGTCACATCATCTTCTTTCAGGCTCTATTTTTTCTGTATTGTTGCTGATATTTTGTTTGCCCTTCACTGCTGCTAATTTTTGAGCTTATATTTTCAGGGAACTATTAAAAAAATCTGAGTGTCTTTTTGGGGCAGCAGTTGCTAATTCTGTATGCATCACAGGACTTTTACACTCTGGGTTCTTTTTTTCCCATCTACTTTGCGTGTATTGACACTGAATATTTGAGAGAACCTTTTTCATGTGCTTGTGGTCAGCTTTTAAGTGGTGTTACTATCTGAGAACATTGATGCCTCATGTTCATTAAACAGCAGAGAAACCTGCTGAAGTCCTAGTAAGGCTTCTTTGATGCAAATTTCTACTTTGAAATCTAATCTTTCAGTTTGGTAATTGATTTTCCTTTTTTTTTTTTTTTTTTTTTTTTTTTTGAGCAGGTTTGGGGGGTTTTTTGGTGGGTTTTTTGTTTGGTTTTTTGTTTTTTTTTTTTGTGTGTGTGGTTTTTTTTTTTTTTTTTTGGTCTATTGGTGTGGCTGCTTTTAATCCAAGTAAATGCTTCCTCTTAACCACAACAACTTAATTTTTTCTGAAACCTTAGGTAAGGATAGTGAGGAGCCTTTTGCAAATTCAGTATTAACCTGATCATTCTTACCTGGGCCTTTATGGACACTCCATTAAAACAGTACTACTTAATCTGTTGCTCGTGAGTGCCTACTATACTACAAATTGTATTACCTTGCTCTCTCATTACATTGGTTTAGCTGTATGTTCTTTAAAAAACATAAATGTTCTTCTGTATAACACAAAGGCATTTTCCAGGCATAAAAATCAGACTGACTGGTTTGTAGTTTCCAGTATCATCTGAGGAATCCTCTTAAAATTTTTATTTGTATGTTCTGAAGCTTGTTCAATTTGAGACAGTGCCCAAAACATATCACTTCAGAAGTACAGAACTTGTCTGAGAACCTCTTTGACCTTTTCTGTGGTTGCGAATCCTTACACAAATAGTTTGTTTAACCTTTTCTGATTCTCTTTCTTTTGTGCTCTTTTTACAGCCAGATTATCTGCATGCCCAGCTGTTTCCTGTCAGGCTTCATACATGTGATGTGTTTGAAAGCAGTTTTACTACTAGCTTTATGCATTTGGCAAGTTTGGGTTTAGACCTTTTTGTTCTTGTCCAATTTACGTTGAACTTCCAAGACTTTGCTTTTTGTTTTCTTTGGCTGATTTCCACTTTTGAAGAGTATCTTTATTTACAGGTGTCCCCCACGCTCTTATACTTAATCATATATGTGATTTTGAGGAGTAGGAATATTGAGGTTGTGAAAAGACAAGGGAGGGAAAAGTGTGCATTTCACTTTTTTTTTCCTGTGGCTCTAATGAAGTGTCTTTAAGCTTTCTTCTAACCTTCAACCTTTCTTTAGCCTTTCAACCCTCCTCTCATTTTAAGCTAATTTCTGGTTGTAAGGTCTAAATTTATAGTGTTCCTCCTAAAAATCCTACTCCCTTATCCTATAGAGAAATTTTGTTAAAGGCTGGTTTGGCGTCTCCAATTGCTTTGTACTTTATTCAGAAGTCGATCAGGCGTCGCTTCGCCTCTTTTGGTAAATCTGCCTAGCTGCTTCGAGTAATAACTCTGATCCTGTAAAATTTAGATCTTGATGATGACTCCAGAAACATGGCTAACAGATTAAACCTTACGCTAGTATGTTTGCTATGCGGCATACTGGCTTACTCATAAATGGTAAAATACCATTTAATTATTAAACTGCTTGTTGAGTGATCTGTAAGAGGGCACTGACTGTGTTTTTTATGCTAAGGCGAGAACTTCCTCCATAGGGAACGCGGTACATCTTTTACAACCGACTGCTTTATCTTACCCGGCTCACGCTCCCTTCAGTATTCGCTGCCCCTCTTCCTCTGTGTATCCCTCTATGGCACCAAGTACAGCCTTACACTGTTAGTGTCACGCTGATCAGCGTCCTTCTGTTCCACTCGGAACAGCCATTACCCCCACCGGTAAATACAAATCTTCCCTTCGCAGATGTCAGATGACTCGCACATCGCTCACACAGCCTGGCCTTTCCCCCTTGAGCTCGGCTTACCTGAGCCGCCGCTCTGCTTCTCCTCCCTCGCTCCTGCCCGCTCCGCGCACCTCCCCGGGCGGGGCTGTCGCGGCCCCTCGCCCACCGCGGGGCTCTCGCCGCCTGTCCGGCCCGGTCCCCGCTCGGGCAGCAGGTGGCAACAGCGGCCCGCGCTGCCGCCGGGAGCTCGGCCGCCCTTCCCGGGAGACGCCGGCCCGGCCCGGCCTGGCAGAGCGGAGCCGCTACCGCCGCGCCCGGGAGGCGCCCGGCCGGGCAGGGCGCTGGGCCCTGCGGCTCCGCGGGGTGCTGCCGCTCGGCACAGCCCTCACGCAGGGAATGGCTCCTTTAAACAGTAGTTCCGAGTGCAAGGAAGAGAGCATGATTCGAAGATGGTAGAGTGGCTTCTTTGCTGTGTCCCTGCCTCATCTATGATAGGGGAGGGTAAGGAAGAGTGCCGGGGAAATCGTGGTTTTTTGCTTAGCCTGAGTGCCCACTGCTCCCCATGCTGCAGTCAGTATGTTGGGGTTCCTGTACCAGTCACTTTGCGAGCTACCTGGATTTCTCCTACTTACTGCTTTCTCGTCTTTCTCTTGCTTTGTTGTTATCCACCGGCAATGAAAGACCAGGTTAATTTCTGTTGTTCTGCTGTTTCTCGTGAAACCTCCCCAAGCAGTGGGTGCGCAGTTCTGTTTCAGTGTAATGTGTTTTCTGTTGTTAGTGAAGTCGCAATTGCTTTTGCTAGGCACAAAAAATAGCTCAGTGTTACTGAACTGAAACGGTATCGACTGCCTCCCATAATCTTAGTTAGTAGGCCAAAGCTAGTCATTATACTGTAATAAACATACATATGTGGTTCCAAATAACTTCTAGGGTTTTTTTTTCTTTTAATGTATGTATTTTGGTTTTCTGCATACATGGCCATTTGGTTTTTGTTGTTATCCCAGCCTTTATTTCCTTGAATTAATACCAGCTTTTGAGAAATGCTTTGGAGTGTGAAAAAAGATGGAACTTAAACCAGACACAGGCATCCATCTGCACTCAGCTATCACAGTATTGTGATTTGAATTAGTAAAGCTGTGTCATCTGTCATGTACCTAGCCAAAAATCTTTTTGCATTATTTTCATAATCCCACCGCACTTACAACGTGGTGTCACAAGATCACAAGATCATTACATCACTTTCTTAGCATCTGTAGCTCCTTAGTACTCTAACTTCAGAATATTTGGTGAAAGGCTTAACGTGCCTTAATACGATGAAATCCCTGGTGTGTTTATCCAGACATCAGACAGGGCAGACATGTAGAATACTAGGCGACAATAATATGCTCTCTGCAGTGCCAAAAATATAATTTTAATTTGATCTGGAGAATAAATTGAGAGTATGTAAATTTTTTTCAGTGAGATACTATCCCATTTGACAGAAGGAAAGAGAAATTTAGATTTGAGAGGAAACCTCTCAAGTGTTTTGTTTTTGTAGTTCTTGACGAAGAAAATTTGCATCTTGGCTTGTGACTGAAACAGTTGCTTGTACAGCAATTAAAGGCAAAGGAGGACCTGCTTTGCATGGTGGTTGAAACTCTGTATGTTTCCACACAGTGCTTCCTAATTCTGCTAGTATGGATAGTGATATCACACACAACTGGCTTGCTGAAACCATAAACAGCAAAAACTTGTTTCTGAATGGTAATAGGTGTCTTCATGGCTGGAAGAGCTTCCAGTACTTTCTGTTGTAAATCATCAAGCAGTAACAACATTCCAAGTAGTATGTGTAAAATGATTTAAGCTCGCTGATGTTGCACAAGAATGGTAGAGAATTTCAGAGAGACGTAGTGAAGGGCAGACATGCAGCTCAAGTCTAGGTTTTTAGAAAGAGCATTCTAAGCATTTGGTCTGGCTGCTAAATAAATCAAGTTATGTAATATTGCCTGCTAATTTCTGCCTCAGGATTTTAATCTGTATAAATATGAACATTTTAGCAGTATAAATGATCTTGAGTTCCAGCTGAAAAGCTGACCCTTCAACCTTTTGCTTTCTTTGAAGTTGCTGAAAGTTTTGCAGTTGGTTTTGGTGAGTCTAGGATTTCATAGAAATACTTTAAGTGATGGAGAAGTCATATCCCATGAAACATTGTTCAAAAGGTTTATTTCTCTCACTTTTAGCACTTTAAATATGCTTTCCATAGTGAATTTGCCAGATTAATTTACAGATGCCCTTCATTCTTTTGTGCTTTTTGTCTGTGAAATTACAGAGCCGTCTACTTTCAGGTATGTAATTATGTAGCTTCTAAACTTTGTGTAAGTTAAATAGATCAAGTAATTCAATAGAAAGACAAGTTCTGAGGTTATTCTGCTGTCTCCTTTGTTGGTCGTTTTGATACTACACTGGTTCTAGCTCTACTTCAAAACTTGCTTTAACTTCTATCCACTCCTTGAGAATTTTAGATTAGTCATTCATTGTGATTACAAAGAGTGCAATCAAAGCAGTTCTTTGGATGAGTTTTGGTCTGCTGAGCAAAGAACAGCTCTCCCATTACCATTTCCACCTGGATTTCATTGAGGAATAATCACTATTTTAGTATCTTTCTTTTCAGTGTTGATGAAGATATTTGCAGTAAGTTGGGAGCAGAGTCCAATGAAAGCCTAAGATACTCTCTCCTTGTGGTAATGTTTCAAAAGCAATTACATTTTCAGATCTATGAGGTGGGCAGGTATTAGCTCATTTAGGGTTCACAAACAATTTAATGTAAGTATTCTAAATTGCCAACCAGACACACCAGGAGCTCCATTAACTATGCACTAACTATGGGTAAATTGAGAGAAAAAAGCTAAGATCCCAAGTTAGCTGCTTACTGCAAAGAATCTATTATTTGGGAAAAAAATGTGTCTTAGGTATAAGTCCTGATAACCTTATCAAATACAGCAGTTCTCTAGCAGATGGTTTCAGATAAATTTCTTCTTCTTCCTTTTCCTCCTGCATTTTGTTTAAATTTATAATTTAAAATGAGCTCCCTAAAGCAAGAAATAAAAACCTTGTCTCTGTGGGCTACGCTTCTCAGCATTAGACATTACTTTTTTTACTGTGAGCTATTCTTATAGAAATAGATTAGGTGGGATTAAATCAAAAGCCAGCAAATTTGAATTCTGAAAAAAATCCACACAATTCAAAGTCTCAATTAGTTTGAAGCATGAAGCTTCATTTGTATTCCAAATAAGTGTTGCTAATTTCTTCCAATTACACAATCACTGCTAAAATTAGCCTGGTCTTAAAGCCATTGAAACCAAATTGAAAGGCATTATAGCTTGTATGGATCTAAAAAAAAAGTTTACCACACAGGAAACCCAAATTTTATGTCACCTGAATAATGAATTTAAAGCTACAAATCATGTCTGTCTCCAGCCAGATTGATACACAATGCCAGACCTACTGCATACATGCTTTGCAGCTGATGTTTTTATAGCGCGCACTGTAAATACATACTGACACATAAACATCCCCAAAATATATTCCTCAGATATCATGTTCTAGTAGTCTGCCCCCCAAAAATATATACTTGACAGGTATGACAAACTTTCTTTTGAGAACCTCTAAATGAAATGCCTGTGGCATACTGTGCTACCTTAACCAAAAAGTGAAAAAGCTTAGTACAAACTGATCCCGAAATAAAAGCCAAGGGGCATTGGGGTTTTTTTGTAGCAACAATTATATTTTCTCTAACAGAAATTCTTACATATTAAATATACCTATATGCCAGTATTAATTTTATACTGAAATCTTGTTCTTGAAACACTTTAAAAATACATTTAAGGGTCAGGAACCTAGCGAACAACCCCTTACTATAATCATAAAGCACAGTTGTATTTTTTTAAACTTCTTTAAATGTGTATTATATAATTAGCATTTGTATAGTATGTTAAGCCTCCAGCAGTGTTTCGGGAGTTATCATTGTAATCCTTTACAGTTTGTAGAAAATCTTGAATCCTGCCGCTCAGTCCCACGCTTCACATTCCCTCCCTGATGCCCAGCCCCTGGCAGGTTCATTGAGACTGTTTGCTCCTCTGTGCACTGTAGTTTAAAATACGCATAATCTGGTGAAATGCCAGTCTTTTCTCAACCTTCCTATATCCCACACCCATGTTTTTTTCACCTGCCAAATTCAAACAAATCTTATCTAAACAATTAAGATAAGCATTGAAGTAGTCTCTATAGTCAAATCAGCAAACCTCTCAAAGCCAGAACTGAAATACAATCTCTCTAAATTAAACAGTCTACAATGGCAATCATGTTTGTATTTAAACATTTTATTCTGAAAGGATTACAGCATTGCTCTCCACTTTTTTTTTCCTGCCTAGACAAGAAGGCGACATACTGAGTCAAACAAAATATATTTGTTCTCTATGAGCTGAACTTGCACACTTTTTGTAAACAAACTGTATAGGTGTATGAAGTTTGACTTCACATAATCAGTAACTGCTGTCCTTAACAAAGTAGGCACTTGTTTGAAATGTATGTAATGTAACTGTTTATATTAACTGTGTGCAGCTATATAAAATCTGGTGATATATTTTGTTGTATGTGTGAATATATATTTACATGTATGTAGAAAACTTCTATTGATACAGTTTTTATATTTGGGATACAAGTTAGGGAACAGGACAGCTGTCTAAAAGTTGAATTATATTTATAAGAGAAAAATCATGCAAGAGATTCAGTCCTTTCAATGAAGTCTTCTACTTTTGTTACTTTACATTTTGCAAAACATATTCATGCTTAATTGATTCTTATTCTATTGCTTCCTAGAAATGCGGGTGCATGTTCTTGAAGGTATTTAAAACTCTTAAGTCATTTAAAAACAGTCTGAAGTAACAGCTCAGCTTAATCCATGGCTTCTGCTTGGAAATTTAGTTTACTGTTCTGGTTTCTTACACAAGCTTTAGATCAAGGTGAATTACTGCCACAGTAAAACTGTGTGCAAGCAGTTCTAAGTGGTGTCTTGCCTCTGATCCATGCTGTATGTACCTGTGTTGAAGCCCTAGTCTCCCTTGTGCTTTGTGCACTTAACATTGTCAGGAAAACTTTGAGTATTTCTTAATAGACAAGTATATCACAAAGGTACTGAGGGCAAGGAGGTAAGTAATAATATGAAGGTATTAATTTATGGTAACTTAGCGCAGCAGTACCCCACCTACCAATTTTCAGTGGGGGTGGGGGGATGGTTTGCAAGTTATGCAAATCTTGTTTAAGAATTCTTTTCTTTCACTTATTTTTTGAGGATCTTGAAAAATTATACAGTCATGACGCTTGTGGGGTTGCCACAACATACATTAGCCCAGGGACATAAGGTTTTAGCACTCTTGTGTAAGCACAACATTTATTTTAAAGAGCCCCATTTGGAATTTAACTTTCTGCACTGGAGATTCACATTTCTTTTAGTAAAGATAAAGAAGAATCTCAAGAAAATAGCAGTAGTTGTCAAGTTGTTGAAACTATTACAGATAAAAAATACGATGTAAATTTTGGATGAATTATGTCAGAAGTGATATGGGGGAAAAGGAAAAAACTGGGATGGGGGAAAGGGAGGAGGAGGACAGTATTGGGAGGTAGTGGTGGGAAGGAGAGGCAAACCAAGGGATATTAAGTTTTGAAGTCATGGGGGTTTTCTATGTAACCAATAAGAGACTGAAAGTTTTGCAGATTAGTTTATTTTAAAATATAAATACTAACTATTTATTGGATGTAAATCTGGGTTTATTTTGCAAGTAGCTTGGTATTGCATCTAAACATAATCTTTATAGGAGCAAAAGAAGTCATTGCGGTGTGATCACCTTCTTAGGCTCTTTTGGCTCTTTTGTTGATGAGAACACGAATGCAGGTGTTTTTTCTTCTACTTTTGAAGTGAGCAATTCAGCTCTCAGTTATTCCTGTGAACCTGATGATATTGTCTGGATTGAAACTTTTTTTCCTGGTTAGCTTGTGTTTGCCTGTGTCATATTGCATTTTCCTCCGAAGACACCTGTCAGAGAAGACTTCCACTCTGCATTCACAGACCAATTCTGTATGTATTCTCTATCTATTTTTTTCCTTGTTTGTTGATAAATCATAAATTGATCAAGCTGTAGATTATCTGACTTGTTCTCAAATTTTTAAGGTTTTGACAGTATGTTAGTTTTCTAATGGTGTTGGACTTTGACCATTTTCAATTTACTGCCCATATCTTTTTCTTGAGGAAGCTATTGTTTTTAATTTACTCAGAAATAAAACTCAAGGAAAATCATTCAAAGTGACACATTGGACCTACTCACCTACTTATGTGCCTTTTTTTTCTTGCAAATGCCATTTTTTAGGTAATTTAAAATAATTATAAGTCCTGTGAAATCTGGTTGAATGAATTTTAATAGTACCATTCCGTCTAAAAACTTAGGTAGTAATTTTGAGACTCTTAATTACATAAAGCTTACCATTTCTACATTTCTGTATGTTGATATAGGTTCTTAAAAACAACAGAGTAAATTTTTTGTTGTAAGACTGGTTGATGCCTTTTCAGTCTTTTTCACTCTTCAGCTTACAGTAATATTCCTGGAGTGTGGATGATTTCAGTGAAATAGAAATATCTGGGGATCAAAGCCCAGAGAAAGTACCATGGAAGTTGGAACCTCTCAGTATCCTATAATCTTGCATGTTAGAGTCTCATGAAGGGCGTAACAGCTGAGCAACCCCCAGATGAGTGCCACACACAGAACTATGTGGTAAGAGTACTGTGGTTAGTTGCTGCAGAAGCAGGAGGTCCTTCACTCAGTGAAGAAGAATAGATCTGCCTTTGTGTTTTGCTGTACTGACCATCTGTTTCTGCCCTTTGTCAGAGAAGTTGTGAAGTCTTGCAGAAACTCCTGGTGTTCTTCTGGAGAAAGAGAGCAGATGTGAGAGTGAGGAGGCAAAGCTGTGCAGGAGGAAAAAAGAAGTGGCCTCTTGAAGCAATACTGCTTGGTTTTTGGAGAGTCACGGAGAAGTCAACTGAGGTGGAAATCAGCAGGAAGGACTTGGATGGGTGCTTTGCTCGTTTGTATCCCTGAAGGATGGATCTGAGTAGGGCAGTGCAGGTTCAGACGGGGTTTTGATTCAGCTACTGCTTCTTTATGAGGACTTAAAATGTAATCTGTTATCAGTCAAATAGGATTTGGAAAATGCTTAGTCAGGTTTTTTGGGACACAGTGGTGCTTCCAGGAGGTCTCAAGAAGGAGACACTTAATTTTAGATGGAGTCCAGAGACAGAAAAGCTTAGGAAGCATACTTGGAAAGGCCAGAGAAATGGAGTGTGATTTGAAACCTGCCCTGAAAAAAGGGAAGGCTAAGACTAGGAGTTCAACTGAATACCAGTTTTCTGGAAGTCATCCATATGTGATTGTGCTAATAAGAGTTTTATGACACAAAAGTTGGATCTGAAGGGTCTGGTTTACAACACTTTTTCTTTCTGAAATTCTACTCAGTGGGAAACTTTGAATTTTGGCCTTTTCATTTTAAAAGGAAATTCCAAAGCTTTGGACTTTGAAACAAAATAAGGTTTCCAAGGACTGGGTAGCTGTAGGAAGTTGTCTTTTCTCTAACAGCTTATGTAAGTGGTACTATTGGTGGATTTAGGTTCATAGCCACAGGGAAATGTAGGTTAGCTGTGTCTACACTGCCGATTGGCTTTGGTTTAGTGGCAGCTGGTAGTTCATGTACTCCTAGATATATGAATATCAACAGCAGTGATCTGTCTAACAGGGGAAAAAGTACAGAAACTTCCTTTTATGGTCTTCCTAACAATACCCTGGGCGTCCTGCATCTTCCTGCTGATGGTGTTTTCTCACACATTTCATCTTCAGAATTACATTTGCTGGCAAGAAGTTTGATCTTCTTGTTGGTTTGGTTACTGTCTTGCCCTGAAGACTTAAGGATGGTGTTAATTTTTTTTTTGTTTATTATTTGTATTTTGCTTTGTTGTTGGTTTATTTTGGCTGGGTTTTTTTGGTTTTTTTGGTTTTTTTTAAATTATGTCTGTGTTCTAAGTTTTCTTCTGTGTATGAAGATCCATCAGTTTTCAGTTCAAATATGCCTCTGAATATAATCATATGTCCTAATCTCACTTTTTTACAAGCAACATATCCTCCTGTCAAAGGACGTAACTTCTACACTTGCAAATCACTTGATATTATTAAAAATAGTAAATCTTTGTCTCTCTGCTTCGATTTTTCTTTTGTCTTTCCAGATTCAATCTAATGTCTAAATTGGCTTTTCTAATGGGAGATTGTATATATTTTTTTTTATTCAATTTATATGGTAGAAATACAGAATGGAAAGAAAACTGTTCCATTCTGCTAAAATTTTCATATTCTGCCATTAAATAATAAGATATAACTTCCATCACAAATATACCAGTTTAGATTTCCATGTAGATTGTAACCAAAATAGTGACAATATCAGGAAAGATGAGGAGCAGCAAGAGTTCCCCAAATCCTTTAATTTGGTTATAAATACTTTGAATTTTCTTCTTCTTCTTCTTTTTCTCTGTTCTTTATATTATCAACTAACCATTTGTGATTGATCGCCAACCCGTTATTTTACTGTGTGGATTTTTTGTAGTTATTTGTTGACCCTGGCTTAAATAGAAAAAGAAATTGTTGATTTGTAATTCCATTTTTTTTTTCTGTGGGCATCTGGACATACTTGGTTCGAATTTGATTTCATTATATCTATGTATTTGTATATATACGGAATTTTATATGTATGGATCAAATAATTTTATAATTTTAGGGCTTGAAAGTGGAGCTGGTTTAATTTGCAGCACTGGCAATAGGAATGCAAGAAAATAACAAAACTGTGAGATCTTGACAGTAAGAACTAAATTTCTGGGTCTGATGTGATTAAAGTTCTTTCTGTTAGAGCAAAAGCCAATAGATATTCTTCACTTTCACAGTAGTCAAGCCAGGAAATTTCAATGTCAGCTTTGAAACAAGAAAAAATCACTTTCTAAACCAGTGACATGGGTGAAAATATCCACCGTCTGCAAGACTAACACGAACCCTTCTCCAGTTGTTTGCATCAAAGTATACTGGAACTGCAGCATAGCTAAAAATATTTTCATATGAGGAAATTAATCTTTGTCTGCATTTCATCATTCTATTGCCACCACATATGGAATCCTTTGGTTAGATGTTTGTGTAGTCATGCTGTGATTGTAGGGGGTATGTTTAACTAGCGAGCTTGGCTACATAAGGAGACATCATTGTTTTTATCAGTTCAAATTGCCTAGATAATGGAATTAAATATGCAATTGTTCTGATTTATTTTGGTAACTATTATGTTCTGCATGGCAATGCTGCAGGTTTGCCTAAGAACAGAAGCTCATATCCTCTCTCCTCAGACTATGGGAAGCACACCTAAGGTGTACATGGAAAAATCCTAGTGAGATGTTGGAGTGCTACTCATGAACATATACAGGTTTAGATTAAACATATAGAAATATATTTCTCTTTGGAGGCAGAGACTTGAAGGATATATCCTAGGATCTAACTTCTCCATGTCCTTGTTTCAGACTGATTTGTTTTAAGCAGCTCCCTGAGGTATGTACACTCTTTGCATACCTGTTTTGTTGAAAGTACACAGACCTGGCACCATTGTGTTTGCCAGGCGTTCTCTTATCTCCTGCAAGCATTCAAACAAAAGTGTTCTATTGCTCCCTCAGTAATCCGTGGGTGATCTTAACATTGAGCAAAAGTCAGGGCAGGAACTTATGTTGAATTTCTTAGCTCAGGAGTGGACAGTCTCTGGAAGGAAGGGGGGTAGAGCAGGGAGAAGACCTCCACAACTGCAAATAAATAGTTGAAGGGTTGTAAGTGTGTCCATATATGAAAACATTGCATAAGCATAAAAGTGCTGAAATGTTAGATAGTATAAACTGAGTTTCATAATATATCCTGGGTTTAATAAAGCTGTTTGTATATAGGCTTTGATGTTAGGTTTGAGAGCTCTGCTTTAAGAAAACACTATCTCGACCCAGTTTCTATTTGCATGCTAATTTTAGTGTCCAGTCCTACAAGGCAAATTTGGCACATTTTTAAGCATACAGATAGTCTTATTGAGCAACAAGGGTTATTAAATACAATGTATAATACCGTGCCCTGTGTAGAGGGCATCTTTAAGTCTCTGTTGCAACAATTATTACACTTGGATGAGGGAGGGAAGTTTAAAAATACCCGAAATAATTAGTAGCAGATTTTTGCATGTGCCCCCTACCCCAAAAGAAAACAAAAAACATGTTGCTTCCTGAACTGTTAACTGTTACATAGGCTGCTGCATTGCTTTCTGGTAAGGGAAAAATAGAAAAAAAGCCCCACCTTACTTCTGAAAAAATAAAGAATTTTTAAATAATTTTTTGGTTTAGTCCTTAAAGTTAGCTTTGAGCTCTGCTTAGAGATACAGTGTGACCTGCTTAGTTTAATCAAGGTCAACACTTTTTTGTTTATCATTTTCTTAAACTGCAACTAAAACTATGTCTCAGGCCTGGAAAGGGGAAACATGATAAGTCCCAGACTCAGAGTGCTATCTCTAGATGGCAATCAGAAACACATGAGCTTGAATTATATTCTGTAGTCTTTAGGTGTATACTGAATTTCTCTGTGACTTTAAGGACATGGATTTATGGGACAAAAATTAACTTGATGCTGGGTCTCTACCTCTGATCAATGTTGCAATTTCTAGATTATTCTCACCCAGGGAATTATTCAGCTTATTGTACAAGTGCACTCACACACCACATACACACAAACACACAAAAAGCCCATTACAGAAAAAGGGCATAAATTCATGAAGAGCAAAGTAGGAAAAGACTGGTGTAGTATGACAAAAATTATTCATTGCCATCATATATGTTCTAATGCAACATTCTAAATTTCAAGATCTAGATGAGGAAAACTGGATTTATATAGCTTTTAAATGAATGGTCACGGTGCTTGCAAAAATATGTAAGAGGAAGATTGAAAAGCACTAATTGAAAAATAAATCTTCCTATTAGCTGAGAACAATTTTTCAATAGCTAGCAAAAATATTTCCTGTGCCTTATGAATTGTTTCTCTAACAAGTGGCAATTCAGGGTTCCATTTCTAAATGTGTGTAACTTTTAAATTTTTTTTTTTTAATCCAGTTTAGGTAGATAAAAATCACTCTATTTGAGCTGTTCTACTGGGGCTTTTTGATGCTGAAAAAAATACAGTATGTGTGTGGCGCCAGAATTGGTTGGGAACAGGAAAGGCATATTTTGTATCCATACTAAATGTGTCGGCTTAGTGCATAGAAGACTTGACCCTTGTCAGGTGTTTTGAAGTTAACTGGCTGACTTATGGATTAATGAGTTTAAGACTGAAGTCAACCAGCGACAGGAATGAGCTTTGTTGTGTGAGTGTGTGTGTGTGGCTGTGGTGCAGATTTACAAATTTTTATAATGCTTTCAGCTGGACCATGAAAGTCTGATGTAAAGCTTATCTCTGATCTCTGACTATGGCCATACTTGTGGGATCATGTTTGTGTGTTTGGGGGGAGGGAGATGAATTCTTTAACACTTGACACCTGGCTCTGCCAGGTTTCTAGCTATACTATACTGTGCTATTCAAGGAATTAATAAAGTTAAAACCTTAAGCTGTATGACCAGTAGGTCATAAAAAACTGTTGCTGCGTATTGTGACCAGCTTTCTTTCACAGCTGGATTATCATCCTGAACAACTAACTCTTTTTTCTTTTCTCTCTTTCATAGCTGTTGTGAACTTGGACAATTCTGTGGTTGACCTAGAGACTCTGCAAGCCCTGTATGAGAATGTGAGTAATCAAGAAGTCAATAAAATGTAGGAATACTGTGTGTCCATGTGAAGGTATTTTTACTTGGCATCAACAATATTTTGAAGTGATTTTATTTTCCCTAAAAGCAGTGAAAATACCAAGTATTTTAATTGCATTTATTGTCACTGTGTGTTTTATGAAGTGCATATATTTCTCCATAAGTAACATGATCAACTTCTAAATGACTAAACAGGCATTAGTTTTGCTCCTTTTTTTTGCTTCTTGGGTGTGGCAGTCTTTGATCAATAGTACCAAACCTTGTGCTCCACACATTTGACTTCACTTTGTAATTTCACTACTCTAACAATTTCGCTAAACTAAAAAAAAAACTTTTGATAACAGAAATCATTCTCTTTATGGAACTGGAGCATTTAATTATTGTGGCTTCAGGGATTGCTCCAAAATAGTTTTAATTCTTTGAAAGAAAAAGAATTTCTCAAAGGTAATGTAATAAAAAGTAGTATAAACTTCCAGGGGCTTCATAAATGTCTGGTAGTAATAATCAGAGAGGTTTAACCTTTAGGTATGTAAAATCAGGGATTCAGAATATGCTCAAGCATGTTCTAAAACTTGACAAAACCTGTCACGTAAAAAATTCTAAGTGGTGTATCTTAGAAGAGTGTTTCTGCCTTCAGCTGAGGCCAGTGAACGTTGCCCCTGCCTGTGAGTGCAGTGCCTGGATATGTGGAGGTCTGGCTAGGCATCTCTTGAAAGAGTGAGGAGGCTTTCTCTTTGCCCTCCAAAGAACTTGGAAATATGAGATGTAAAGCTGTGAGCCACAGAACAGCATTGAAGGCCAGTATATGTTCTTGTACTAGATCCTTAACTTCCCTTGTGTAGTTTTGATAATGTTGATTAATTTTAAACCTTTCAGAAATTTGGTTTTTAGATTTAGCTTTTAGTCACCTGCTTTGGAATGATTTGGTGGTTTATGAAGTCCCTCTAAATAATCTACTTTGAGGTGCAAAAAGAGAGATCATAATCTCTAGTCAACTTTACAGAAAAACTGAGGAGCTAAACAAAACAGAAAAAAACAAAAGTCTGACAAGAGCTAGAAAGGAATTTTACTATTCATCCCTGAAGAACTAGGTTAACCAACACTGCTCAGAAAGATAATGGTCAAAAGAAAAACCTATTCTAACAACATTGCCAATCTATATGAACACTTTGCTTCTTTGCTCCCCAACATTTTTGTTTTGGCCTATGGTATTTTATTTTAAATTACTTTAAATCTACTTCCTTACACAGTACATATATATTGCATGCCATGCAGTTTTTAGCATGCAAAAAATTTGAATTAATTTTATAAGTTACATGTGTGTGAATGTGAAAGATTTTCTTTTAGGAAGTATGGAATAGACACTCCAGTCATAATCAGTTTTTGCATACTTCTCTTTCTTATTGTGAACAAGTTTTTTTTTTTTTACCTTGGTTTGAAAATATATTCCTTTTATGTTGATAATGTACTAAAACTTTTCAAAAGTTTACTTAATCATCTCTAATATTCTTAGAATCTGAATATAATGGATTATTTGCAAATTTGCAGTTCATTGAAATAACCAAATGTCATTGTGTCCATTTTGTAATTGCTTTCACTTATTACAGAAAATGTCTAGGAAATGTCCTGATTAAGGAAAATACCATGTGTAAATCTCAGGAAAGACTCAAATTTTCATATGTCTAATATATTTCTTTGCTTTGAATAGAAAACAGACCAGTCCAACTTTATTATATTTGCCTGGGTAGAAAACAGAAAAAAACCCAAAACCACAACCAAAAACCGAACACATTACAAGAAAATCCCTAAGTTTACTTGGATAGGATTTTATAAGGGGACCTGAATTTTAATCCTGAATCTTCTTTTTGATCAAACTCGGTCTTGAAAGAGGCTTTCTTTTTAGTTGACTTTTGTTTTTCCTTTCAGCCTTTTGTCAAAACACTTCAGACCTTGCATTTTCTTCCCTTGCTAGCTTCACTAATTATAACAATATTGTTCAATAACTGTTGTAAGTAATGGGTGGTACCAGAGAGCCTGGCATGTTTGATTCCTCCCTTATTTCTCAATCTCATCCTGTGTTGTAAGTGGGAATAACTTTGCAGCATTTACTTCTTAGCCATTAACTTAATTTTTAGTTCTTAGGGTTTTTTTATTGGATTGAGATTTTTTTTTTTTTTTTTTTTTTTTTTTTCTGAATGTTGAAATACCACTGTACTAGTCCTCAGTCTTTCTATTTGATCTGTATGGAACATATGGGAGCATTTGTTTTAGTCTTCCTTCAGAATGTAATCATTTTTTCTGATTGCATGTGTCTGGCATAGTGCTTTCTCTTCTTAAATGTGAATGAAATTTGGGCAGTCTCCAAACCTAAACACACCCTAATTTCAAAAACCACAGTCCCGAGGGTTCAATTCCTGTTTACTGAGGAATTAAACTCCTGTTAAACCACAAAGATATTGTATATATCCTAGTGACTTTTTATAAACTAAGAAGCCCACATCCACCAAAGACCCAAGCCCTCAATAATTTATTTAATATTATTAAGTTGAATTGTATTAAGTGAGAAAGACTGTGTTAGTGCAGCATTGTATTGTACAGTCAAATAGCTCTTAGGTGTGGTTGTGTAGCTTGCTTTGTGAAGAATTGTTTAAATACATGTTGATAATTAGTTATGAATTAATATCTAGACAATTTTAATAGGAGAATCTTTGCAGATGAAACTGCATGTAAATGTGCTTTTCCAAATTCTCTAATAACAAAGCAATCAGGTGATAGCTATAATTAGAGTGAGAAAAGGCAGGTAAAATTAATTCAAGTTGCTGTACGGTGTTAGGACATATTGGTTGTGATGAGAAATGTAGCAACTGGCAAATCAGTGAATGTTTGCTTTGAAAACAGATTGCCTCTTAGCAGCTGGGGCTGTAGCTTAAGCATCACTGAAACAAGGTATGTCTGCTTCTACTTGCATCTTTGCTATGTCATGAAAACAGTTGTATAAAAGTGGATTAAAATGCTATTAGAGCTGTTAAAGTGGATTAAAAATGCTGTTGAATAATTTATCATCTTTCATCTATGGAATTGGCCTTTTTACATCACAAAAGAAACATGCATATTTTCATAATTAGACTCCCATTAAATTGACCACACTGTCTTTATCTTTAAAAGACTTAAGTCAATGCTATGAAAAACCTCAAAATGCCTTCGCAGGAGAGAAAGTGTATCCACAAGTCTGAAGTCACACTTCTCTGACATTCAGAGTCAAACTTTCTCCTCAATTATTTGTGATTTTTTTTTTCCTTATTTTAAACTAGCAATTACAATGTGATGTCTTTTTTTTTTTTTTTTGGCAAAGCCAAATCGTACTTGAGTTCTGATGATTCAGCTTGAAAACAATATGGTATTTATTATTAACCAGGGTATCTCTGTATATCCTCATTTCATCTGCTCTTGACAAAATTCCTTAGACAACTCACTCAATGTTTTTGAAATATATAACACAAACTTTTAAAGTCAAGTTTGCAAAAAAAGAAAATTCCATACATTTAAACTGATCTAAACTCAGAGCTAGGGTTCTGTTGTAAGGAAAGAAAAAGCTAACCAGGAAATGTATAAAATTTATGTTGTGAGATGGAAGAAGGGCCCTTATGAACTTTGGTAAGAGCAAATAGGAAAAATTCATACTCTGAAAGAAAATGTGAAAAGAAATAAACTGAAGTAGAATATTTTTGAAGTATTTTAATTCAGATTTATGCTGTCTGATTTTAGATATTATTAATATCAAATTTTAGTACATTATATTATTTTTCCACTTTTGGTGCTACATACATCTATATCTAGCAAAAATTCGAGGAAAGAGCAGTAGCATTCAAAGAGATGCTAATGCAATCAGGTTAATGACTTTTATGAGAAGTATTTATTGAATGTGTTCTCTCTTGACACATATTTGGAAGGCAATATAAAAGCTTTTTTAAAAATTATCCATCTATAAACTGGAGAAAAAATAGGCATTAACAATAAAGAAAGCTGGTAAAATTCTGAGAAATGCTCTTTGATAATACCTGTGCAATACACAGTATTCCTTTTCTGTCAGAATTTGAAGTACTATTGATCAAAATTCTGAATAACTGAGCCATAATTAGTGACTTGAAATTCAGGTTTGATTCTGAGCTTGGACTGTATACTTTAGCTTCATGATTTTAATGAAGGGTGTAAACTTTCTCTCTTGAGTTTTGCTCTGGCTGGCAGATGAGTGGATCATGCTTAGCCTTTGTATCTTTGACAGTTGTTACTTCTTTGCATACACAACCTGAGAATAATGGCTTAAATAAGGAATAGGGAGTCATCCTAACCTTTGCCCGTGGGATTTGGTGGAGAAACATCAAGAGCTTGAACATGCATGTATGTGATAGATTGCTGTGATAAGCCCTCTAATATTTCAGTCTGGGTAGAAGGCCAGGAGAGAGAGAGAACTCTTGAGTATTTATTCTAAAATATTTGCAAATAATCATTTAGTTTTATGCTCCATGCAAAAATACTTCTCTTTAACTGTTATGAAAAAAATGTCAAATGATTTTCCTTCAGTTTAACTGAGGAGAAGATAATTTAAAGACTGGCCAGAAATAATGGAACTTAATTTAATTTGTTAGCATGAGAACTTGTTCACTTTTACAAAAACTGAATTAAAAAAAAATTACAAGTACAGCTTGAATAAATGAACTTTTTAAAATTTAAGTTGGATAAATGAAATAGCTCTTCCTACACAGTCATGTTATTTTCACACCCAGACCTCTGTGGCTCTGATGACATGACCACTGGAACAGTGCTGCCTCTTTCGGCATCCTTCCAACTTCTATCTGTAGATTTCCACTATTGCCAAGAGAGTTCTTACTGATTTGAGAAGACATGGAAACTTTCTTTTCTTTCAACTCTCACCTGGGTAAGAGTGTTCTAGTTTAAGTGTGGACATGTCCCATTTGCATAGGCATTTTTAACACAAAACTAAACCCAAGCTTTCTCCACAACAGCACATGCAATATTTAAGTTAATACTTCTGCAGTTCATTGTCTTTTTCTAGTCCTCATCCTGGTTCTGGAAGAGTCTTCTAAGATAGCATTAAAAATTGATTAAATTTTCTGATCCTAGTGTCTTGGAAACATTCTTCTTCTCAGGATAGCATTATACAAGAAATAATTGCTACATTAATTGCATTCACAGATCCTATGTCTGCCTTGACTTTATGCAGAAAAGTGCCTTTGGAGGATGAATCCCAAAGTTTCTTTCCTCACACTGGGGTAGGGAATTCACGTAACTAAGTGTTATGAATATGCCACTGCCAGTATTCTCAAATGAAAAACTGGTAAATAAGCCTCAGCCTAGCCCTTGTTAACTGAGAAAGGCCTGGTGCCATATAAACCAGCAGATAAAGGGAGGCCCAAACAGGTTAAGGGAAGTGACCTGCTCAGCACTAGCGGGATCACATTTAGGATGCTGGGTACAGGTGTGGCCTTTCCAGGGCAAGGGGCAGTGACACATTGGAGCAAGGCTAGCACAAAGCAATGTTGATGGTTAAAGACTTGGAGAAGTGTTATACAAGGAGGGGCTGAGAGACAGCTGGGCTTGCTCAGTCTGGAAAAGAGAACTCAGAGGAAGCTTACCAGTATGTACAAATAAATACTGAGGGGAGGGGAGTATAGAGCGCTGATCTACACTCAGGGATGCCCAACATCTCTGGGACAAGACATAGTGGGCCTCCTGAATTTGAAACACTAGAACAGGGTGCCTAGAGAAGGCATCAGGTCTCTATCCTTGGGAGTATTCAAAACCTGGCAGGATGTGATGCTGAACAAGCATCCTGAGCTGCCTCTGCTTTGTGTCAGTGTTCACCTAGACAGTCTCCAGGGGTCCCTTCAAACCTCAGCTATTCTATTAATTTTTGGTACAGGTACTGCCACAGATATAATCTCTTAGTATCCAGAACAAAGTTTATTGCGGGGAAAAAAATATATTTGAAATATTTCCAATCTGTTGAAGTATTTAATATATAAGATCAGACAACTTTAGAGATGATCTTTGAAGAACATCCACAGAAATGCTGACTAAATACTAGAATATGTGACATCATAGACAGGTGACTTTCCATTATTTCCAGGCTTCTTGAAGTATTAAGGAAAACTCTGAAGGGCTTTTGCTATATGACTCTTCAATCTCTTCATCTTTCTACTTCACATCAGTATTTTCAGCCTTTTCACATCGGAAGATATTCAACAATTTCAGAAAAAGTGTCCAAACTCAAATTTCTGGTTTCACGTTCCTCATGGAGCAGGCATAATGATTTGAAACAGCTCTATCCCTCTTCTGCTAATCCTGAAAAAGCATTGAAGAGAGAATGCAGGTGCAGCATATCTTACACTTTGCCATTGTCTGGATGATTAGAATATAATTTTCCACTGCTGTCTTCAAGTTCTCTGGTAGAGAAAGTTAAAGAATATTCCTTTAAGAAAAAATTACACTCAAAGGTAGATACACTTTTGTTTAACTCTTGGGCAGGTTAATGTTTTGGATCTCTCTTGGAAACTGATATGATTGTCAGAAAAAGGGTCAGAAGGAGAAATTTTCACTTCTATTCCTTTCCATACCATTCCATTTTAAAGTACAACTGTTTGGAAAAAAAGTTTTACCATAGCTTGGAGCACTGAAAAAACAGTGAGGCTCAGTTTCTATTGACTGGAATATTGAAGAAGAGACTTCACAGTAGTCCATAGAGTTCTTGAATAAGCTAGGTAGTTTATATGTACTTTTTTTTGCTTATTAAGATAAAAATGAAATTAATTTTACTTCAAAGAATTATGCAGTTGTTCTAATTTATTATATGTACGATAGTTCCATTATAAATATGGGGTTTTTCCTAAGTTGCTTTTTCAAATCCCAAAGAAAATTTAAATTGCACTAAACAACACAAAACTGTTTTCATTTATTTAAGAAATGGTATTATTTAAATACATATTTAAAGATCAAATGGCATTCAAATGTAACCCAACAAATTTGTGAAGAGAAATACAACTTTCCTCTTGAGTCCTTCAATTCAAACATTTCATAAATGAGCGAATAAGAGGAATTGGGAATGAAATTCAGTGTCTCAGTGCATCATTGAATGAGTCAATACTTTGCAGACTGCTGGTAGTCAATATTATTGTTTGCAAGATACTCTGTTCTCTAGCAGAACTATTTCTGGTTGAACTTTGTGGACCTTATACTTTGTGGACTCCTATAGTTTTACCATAAGCAGATGCTAGAAAGAAAAGAAAAATCTATGAATTTGATTTCTTACAAAGGAATATTTATCTCTGTTGTTTGACTAGTCACAGCCATTTTTTGTCTTTTTTTTTCCTTTATTTCAGAGAGCACAATCAGATGAACTAGAAAAAATAGAAAAGCATAGCAAGGCATCCAAGGAAAAAGAAAACCCGAAGTCTTTGGATAAGCCAGAACAGTAAGAACATACTTATGATAGAGCAGTTTTGCTGCTCACTTCAGAAAACTTTCACTGCTATAGTAAAATATGTATAAACCCTCCCACCCCCCAGGCCTGTACCTACTGACAGTGACTCAATGTTTTTTAATCACTTCTTCAGGTTCCTCTATGAACTCTCACTGATTCCCAACTTTTCAGAACGTGTGTTTTGCATCCTGTTCCAATCCACATTTTCAGAAAGCATTGGTTCAATCCGTCGCAAACTTGAATTGTTACAGAAACTGTGTGAGGTAGGTTTTGCTCTGTGAAAAAATAGAGCCAAATTTCTGATTTTTAATCTTGCTAAGCTTGAGTCATATTTCAAAAGTTTGTACTTTATTTACTTAGGTATTTCAAATATTTAAAATCTGAAAGATAGCAGTACATTTTATGATTGTACTTTAACATCAAAGTGAATTTTGAAAGATTAGCTTTTGCTGCTAATTGTATAATGTTTTTGCCATCACTGTGTATCAGTCTCTGGAAAACAGTGCACCTTCTCCTTTTGTTAAAACAAAATCTTCTCTCTTCACAGTCACCATTATCACTCTTTTTCAAAGGAAGGTCAGTTCAGCTAAACTTGTGTTGGTTGAGAAATGTGCAACTTAGTAATATCTCTGATATCTAGAGATAGCAATGTTGTATCTAATCAGAAGAGATTACTGGAATTTTGCAGTCCCATGAAAAAGAAATACATAGCTTTAAAGTGTGGGTTTCATCAGTATTTTAATAACTTAAAACCATTTTAATTGTTTTATGTTTTACTATGTAATACCTATATTTAATGTTTTTAGTTGTTCAATCTCAGTGTTTTATTAACTTGTTGATGAATTTTCTGTGAAATTAAATATGTCATTCACAACGTCTGTATCAGTTAAGGATTACTTTTTGTTTTTCTTAACAGGTCATGTCTGGTAATACTGTACAGATTTTCTGTTATTTTTTCTAAGTATCCATTTAGGAGATAACATTCTCCATTCATATAAAATTCCATATTAACATTGTTCTACTTCTGTGTGTTGCAGTAGAAGGTAACTTCCTTTATCTCAGTCTTTGTACAAGTATTATTTCTAAACACAACATCAGCAAATCTGCTCATTAACCATAAATATTAATGGGACTATTAACAGATTTTTTTTTTTTTTCTCTGTATTTTAGACATTGAAGAATGAATCAAGAGTTATGCGGGTTCTGAGTTTGGTTCTTGCCTTCGGAAATTACATGAATGGTGGAAACAGGACACGAGGACAGGCTGATGGGTTTGGACTTGATATCCTGCCAAAACTGAAAGATGTCAAGAGCAGTGTAAGTTGACATGAGACTTCATAAAGGCCTGAGAAGGTTAAATTCTCTGAAAATTACTTTGTTTCTGAGTGAATGGTGTGAAGCTTATGAAGGGCATGTAGAAGAGACTTCTTGATTCAAAATTTGTCTAGTGTAGTCATCTCATTAAAGAGAATGACAAGTAGTGTTTTTTCTTGCTGGGTGCTAAACTGTAATTTGTGTCTTACCAGCACTTGTTGTCTTTGGTTAATCCCTTTGGGGTTGCATTCAAATATCTGCTTTTGTTTACAAGGAAACAATATTCTTAGAGTTTCTATGGCTGTTGAAAAACCTTATCTGAATGTGACAGATTATCGCAATAACTCTTGAACCTTAAAATTTGTTGCCACATCTGTCTGGCGAGTCACTGTCAAGATATTCAATTCTGCAAATGGCAGAAAAAAGAGTTGGTTTCCCTTCTTAGTCCCTCACTAAATACACATTTTTTTAGCTGTTGGATTAGGTCGTGTGAGCAGAGCTTTAACCCTGCGTTGAGAGAGCATGTCAGCCATTTGCTTTTTTAAATGGGTGGAGGAATTTCCTTCTTGCATGCTGGTTTCTTTGGTAAACCAAGGGAGCAGTGGTGTGAATGACACCTCAGAGCAGCTTACTCTAGCTGCACCTTCAAACTGACTCTAGATCCAAGACATCACCAGTTTTAGAGCTCTGATCAGGAGGAAGTTTAGTAACTCAAGACTTCAGTATGTAATTTGCAGGAAATATTGTGGCTATTAGGCTTTTAGTTGCAGGATACATTTTCAGTGTATTTGCAACTGATCAGTCAGGAAAGTTCTTAAAAAATCCTTTTCTGAAAATGTTTCTGAAAATGTTTCTAAAAATGTTTCTGAAAATTTAATTCAGCCAGAAATCCTCTTCAAAAGGAAGATTTTTTGCTCAAGTTTCATCAGAGAGCTTACAGAGGGGAAGCAATTAAAAAAGCTCCTTCAAACCCTAACGCTCCCCTCAGCCCCCCAAATTCCATTTTTTTAAAAAAAAAATCTTTTTATGTTTAATTTAACTTTGCTTGGGTTATAGTTATAGTGTTGCAAAAGAACTTTTATAAAGGAACCCAGAAACAATTTCTCTTTTCCTTCCTGGGAAATTTCAGAACGTAAGGGTTTGTTTGCAATCAGGTAGAATTAAAAATATCAGTAGTGTGTTACATTAGGGTTTCCTCTTCCTTCATTTTATTTAATGATTAAATGGAACTTCAGGGTGTGGTTTGGTTTTGGTTTGGGTGGGTTTTTTTGTATGTTTCAATTTTTGGTTTGTGTTTTTTTTAGTGACAGGACCAAACCAACAATGTATTTTTTATACATGAAATATTTAATTTATCTGAATTATCTTTTCTGATTTTTTTTTTCTGTGAGTTTCAGTAACAGCAAACTCTATCCTCTTCTATACAGGACAACAGCAGAAATCTTCTATCATACATTGTCTCATATTATTTGCGTAATTTTGATGAGGTGAGTGAAAATTAAAATTAATACTGTTAAATTAAGATTAAGCAGCCCTACTTACTAAATTTTCTCCTCTGCTGGTGAGATGCAGAAATATGTATAAATATTCTCTGGGCTTTCAGTTATATATTTTAGTATAGAAGAAAAGTAATGAGCACTAGGTAACTGTTCATTTGTTTTTTCGTCAGGATGCTGGAAGAGAACAATGCATCTTTCCTCTTCCAGAGCCACAAGATCTCTTCCAGGCATCACAACTGAAGTTTGATGATTTTCAAAAAGATCTCCGCAAAATGAAGAAAGATTTGCGAGGTACTGAAGATTAAATGCTAATTTTATGATACTATTATATCTCTTTTATTCTTGCTTGTATCATTTTGAGAAATTAGATGATACTGTAAGAATAGTTGTGTATTTTTAACTTCTCAATCAGTAGTTTGCTTCTTTAATTTGCTTCTCTATGACCATTTATGCCATTATCCATAATTTTGTGTAGATAACCTGTAGGAGGTTTTTAAATTAAACGGCATCAAAAGGGTTTGATTAAATCTTCTGTTTCAAAACCAAACCAAAAAACTAATTTAGTTTTCCTTTTGTTTAAGCTGATTTCAAATCTTTGACCATTAAAAGCACTGCAAATTGTTGGACCATGTCCATGATTAAAAAAAGAAGGTTTATAACCAGGTCTGAATACTATCTAGCAGATAAAAGAATATGTATTACATTGTTAAAGACACTTGAAATATCTGGACTTTACTGAACAGTAATATGCAAAGGAAGTATTTTTTCTCCTCTTATGAAATATTTTCTTTAAGTGAATTCAGCAAGCTTAAGATAGATTTGCTAGACTTTAATGAGAAATATTTATCATATATTTCTTATTAACATGGAGATCTAAATGCTGAATTTGTTAAAGAAGAGTAGTTTGCACAAATGATCCATGATTTTCAATATTATTGCAAAAAATCTCTGCTAAACTGGTCAGTTATGTTACTGTGATGAACCTTTGAGGGAGAGATGCAAATCAAGGAGTGATATTACTGTTGCCTTGCTGCTTTTAAATGCCATGCCTCTAGAGACCTAGGAATGGTTTGGTAATCCATTAATCCCTGGATGACCTAGAATGGGAGGTTTTCTATTGCAACAAAAACTTAACATGGTTACCAAATTATATCTGACCTTCTCTTCTTGCGCCTATCAAACTTTCTGTTTGGATATTTAAAAAGTTATTTTAAATATTTTGAGTATTTAAAGTATTTTGTGTTTTTAGTATTTAAAGTTGCATCAAAGTCATTCAGGCTGACACCGAGTAGTATCATCCATTTACTGCTCCTGAACAACCTAGGAGGCAAAAGTCTCAGAATTCAGTCATGAAAGCTTGTTTCTCTACTTCTTGCAACTTCCAGATAATCTCAGAGCTGACATCTAAGCTTGCACATGTAGAAGAAAAATACTTATGTCTTATTTCAAAAAGATACTTAAGTTCAGGTACATGTAAACAAATGTACATTTCCTCAAAAATTCACCAAAAATGGGTTTTTGTACATGAATGGTTGAATATTTCCACATCAAAGTTGAAATTTGCACACAGACATAAATCTCTTGTGGAGTAAATCCACACTGTGCAGTGATCAAAGCAGGGGTTCTGTAAAAATGGAAATTACACGCTTCAATCTGCCTTTAGATTGCAGTTGAATTCTTTCTGTGCTTCCAATCCAACCCTTAGGCTCAAGACTCTGTTGTCAGTCTGTTTTGTAGTTAATGGAACTGAAGAATAACTACAAGCACCATTACTCTTTCCCTGCTGCATTTGGTACAAACATTTCTGGGGACAGTACCAGCAGCTTCATCCTATCCTGAATATGAAGTGACAGTTTCAACACCAGTCTGAAATATCAGTGATGACTTCTTAATAGTCTCCAGATATGCAAAATGCTTTGTGTTGACTTTCTTTTTCAAAGAAAAATGACAAGATAAATTAAAAACCATTTGTGTTAAAAGATTTCATGACCACAAGAGCAGTAGTAGTAAAATTTAGTAATACACTAAAAATTCTGTGTATTCTGATAGCTTAGTTGTTTTGATGATTTTGATGATTCAGTGAGATAGTGAGCCTGTGTCAATGACAATAATTTCTAAATAGAGTAAAAGTTTTAACAGAATGTGTAAAATTACTTCAAAGGGGTTATTTCTCTCTTTATTTACTGTAAGTACACTACCAGATTTACTAATGAACCTGTGGAATCTTATGAATTACTAGAGCAAGTAAGGGCCTTATCAAATGTTTAAATAGGAAGAGGGTTGTATGATGGTGAGAAAATTCTGACAAAATTCTAAATATGAACTTATTCTTTTGAAGTCAGTGTGAGCAAATGAGTATTGATTATTCCTGGGAAACACTGACTTTAGAGGCAGAAAAATAAGTGCCCAGAATACATTAGAATTTTATACTGTGATATGGACTGTAACCTTGGACTTACATTGATCAGGAATTAGATGGCAGATTTTGTGAGTGGATTTCACCGTTTGGTGAGGGTGGGTGTTTGATTTGTTCTTTGTCACTGAGAAACTGAAACTTGTAGATAATACTGATGCAGGCAGTATCAACAGTTTGATGTTAGTTTCAAATACGCTGAAAACCATGCAGTGAGATCGTGCTTATTACAATGTGTGAAGGAGGTATTGATTCACCCAGGAAAAAAGGACTTCTGCAGATATTCTACTGCTGCCTTAGAAAACTTTCCATGATCATTATTCAAAGGTAAATTTCATTCCAGAAAGATTCCTTCATAAAATTTAAAAAAACTTGACAGGATACCCACAAAGTAGAGAACAGTTATTATTTAAAAAAAAGTTTAATAGCTGTAACAATAGCAGTTCATTTTAGTACTGCTGTGTTTTTCCATCTAAAGATGTCAGTAGTATACACAGGGACATGCAGATATAAATAATCTTCATGATTCTGTAAAATAATTTTGTTAAGGTGTTCTTTTGCAGTTTGGAGTTTGGGTTTATGTTTGTATTAGAGTTATTATGCTGACGGCTTAGAAAGAAAAAGGACTCATTCAAACTTCTATGCTTTCTTCCTTTTGACTTTCAAGGCTATTGTCCATTTTCAAGTGTTTATGAACTCTATGCCTTGGCAGTTTGTAAAATTTTGGAAAAGAAAATCTCCTCACTTATTTCAGATTAAAAACTGCAAGTCCCAAGGAGTTTTAGAAGCATGCCATCTGCCTGTTCCACAATGAATAAGTTAGAAATTTCGGGTTTTTAAATAATACAGATCCAAAGGATAACAGTTATATACCAGGGTTTTTTTTGTAAGATAGAAGACCAGACAAGTAGATCCTCTTACTAACAAATCAAGCGAGTTTGGCTCCATCTGTTGCTCCTAGATTTCACAGCTCTCCAGGATTCCCACTTTAGCCTTTTTGACTTCAGTGACAAATAGTTTGTTAAGCAACTTGATCTGCTTTTGATCTCTCCTGGCTGTCAGCAATGTTCCTTGATGCAGTTGTGCCAAGCAATGACTTCTGTTCCTTTGTCATTCCACAGAAGAAACTTTAGCACTTGCCACATGACTTAAATCAACTCACCATGTAAAGAAAATTGGGTATCCAGGGTCACAGGAGCAGTGTGTGACACTCACTGATTAGGACCTCTGTTAAATAACTATTAGTATCAGTATGTCTTTCTAGACACTTCAGAGTGCTCCAGGTAGAGCAGAAAGATGTGGAAAACATGTATGAAATCAATCAAGATTCTAACCCTCTTTACTCTCACACTCTCTTAAGGTAAAATTTTGGTTTAGGAAAATGTTGGATTTATGGCCCAAATCCACAATGGATGTGGATGAAATTCTTCCAGATGTATTTGGTTTAGGAAAGAACTAGAACACTAGAATGGCATTGAGAGTTATAGAATTATGGCAAGTTAAAAATGTTTAGAAGATATTCTTTGGCTACACATTAGCATTCTAGCCTTACAACATTAAGTTTATTCTTGCTAATCAGAAACTAATTCATCACTTGTCACTTATTGCAAAACTTTCACTGAAGCTCAGCTAAAAGGGAATTAGAAACAATGTCAGGCCAAAAGTAAATCTGACAAGAAGAAGAGATTAATAGTACAATGAAAAGCAGATTGCTATGAAATTGAATTGAATTCAGTATTTGTTTATATGTCATAATGTCATATTTAATATATTTGATTAGAAACTGACTACAAGCAATAATTATCATAATTGAACATTATTTTTGTCGTGATGCTTTCTTTTCCTATTCTGAGTGTTTACAACTCATTGAAAATTTTCCATCCAAAAGAAGCTAGGCAGTGTGGCCCAGTACATCTCCCTGATTTGGAATAAATGTGACTGAGAATGTTTATAAAGTGTTAAGCATTTGCAAAACACTTTGTATTTTAAAAGTATGTTCCAAGAAAAGCCCTGGACTATCTCAGAAAAATACATGTTCCCTATTTTTTTCAGTGCTTCTTATAGTCACCTGAAGTTACCTTTTCAGTTTGGACCTGCTAGTTGTAGAGCTGTTATGAGCTCTTGTGTTAAACACCTTCTGTGTGAATAAGAGCATTGGAAGTACCATCTTGTGCAATAAAAAGGCTTTCAAAGGTTGTATTTTGGATGGTGTCAATGTGCAATTGAGGGTGTTTGGGCAGCAATAGTCTTTCTAGTCATTCCTCTTGCCTCAGAGGAATGACTAGAAAAAAATTTAAAAAAAAAAAATTTTTAAAAAAATTGCGTCATTCTATTTGCCCCTCTCTCTCACACACACACATGTATCCTGGTATCTTTTCATATTCTCAAGATGTATTCCATCATAGTTCTGATTATGGATCGAAGACTCTAGCAACATTTCAATGTCACTTCTTGATCAGGAGAGTGGTATTAATTGCAACTTGAATTAACAAACTTGAGCAGCATTAATCTGTTTAGAACCCCACTTCAGGTGGAAGAAAGGGAAGGGATTGCTCTTCTAAATTTGGCCATCCTCTCCTAAAGGAGGAGAGGGACAATCTAAGGATTGATAGATTTTCCAGTTAAGGAAAGGCCTTGAGCCTAATATGGTGATCTTTCTTTTAAAGAACTAAAGTTTGGTGAAATAAGAAATACCTTAAGAGATTTCCCAAAAATATTTTTTAATGTGCTTTTACACTAGTATTTCAAGTTTCAAGAGAAGGCAGAGCTGGAGTAGAGAGAATTGAAATGAGAAAAAATTGTACTCTTTGGAGTTTGAATTCTTTGCATCATCAAAAACATTCAGAATTTGAAATGTTTGTGGTTTTGTCGTTCTCTGTTAATAGTTCACATAGTTCTCTACAAATGTGAATGAAGATATTTCCCAATTAAGAAACAGATCCTTTATTTTTCTTCTATGATCCATAGATCCATATTCTGGTGAAAAAATTCCTTCAGTCTTTTATAAAATAATGCCAAATCACTCAAGGTAATTAATAGCAAAATAATATAGCAACAGTAGTGGTTTGGGTCAGTCCTCCAGTTATCTCTACCCCTTACCTTTACAGAAACAGAAATTATTTTAACCAAATTAAATTTTTATATTTGCCTGCTCATTAACAACTGTACATGCACAAATTCTGTTTGTTCTGTTATCACTGAAAGGGTTAATTGCTGCAGCTATGCTGCATGCAGATTCCTAAACCTAAACCAGATGTAAACTAAAGCCAGGCTTTCAGTCAATCTGTGAGTCATATTTTACTGTCCTTAAAACTCCAAACAAGGAGCTGTCTATGGAAGCCCTTGAAGACTAAGCAGTTCTTAGTGTAAGTCATTACTATTCCAAAAAAAATAAATAGAAGAAAATTAAGAGCTCTTTCTCTATTTGGGGCTGGGTTCATCAGACTATGTCTTTTGATGAGGCCAGTATTGTTTCCTTTAGATAAAGTCTAAACTTTCTTTTAAAGTCACAGGTTGACGTTGTAGGGAATCCAGAAAGAACTGAGGAAGTTGAGAAAGTAGTGATAAAGTTGTTCTATAGTTTTCAGACAAGTAGGACACAGGCACATCTCCTGTGGAAGCCTGAGTACTCAGAACCTTAGAAAATTAGGGACATAGTTTCAAAGCTTCCATCAAAACTTTACTACAAATAGTTTAGCAAGTCTCAATTAAAGGTGTGCTCTCAAATATCTTAAACTATCTTGAAAACCCATCTGACTTCTAGAAGACTTCTATAGATAAGTATGCAGTTTCTGAATTAGTTAACAAAAACAGCTTAATGGATCTGTTAATTACTCATCCAGGATAATTTGTTAGTCTGCTTTCTAGCCTTTTTTTTTTTTTTGATGGGTTGGGGTTTTTTTGTTTGGTTTCGGGTTTTTGTTTGTTTGCTTTTATTTTTCATTTAATTTTTATATTTTGGGGGTTTGTAAAGAAAACTCCTGTTGCCCGTTGTTGTCCTTGCCAAAAACAAAATGCAGTAAGCCTGAGGAGCAGCTGGTCACCTGCTCACCCATTTTGTTCAAGTAGAAATCTTTAGTATTTAGAAGAGATTTGTGCTCTAGGGGCTAAAATTTAGCATCCAACAAAACCAGCTGGAAAATGTGCATTATACAGATAGATATTGTGAATGGTGAAAACTATTGTTCTTCTCCTTTTCAGAAAGGTTAAATAACTCTTTCTGATACTGAAACATTATCAGGAATGAAGCATCTTACATCACTTACTAGAATCACTTACTGACAATGTTAGTGCAAAGCACAGATTGCTTTGTCACTTTCTTTTTCCGTATTGGCTGTTGTGAAACTTTGTTTTTAGTAAATTGACCTGAAATAAAAACAAAACAAAAATATAGATTGAGCAAACTAACACAATAGCTTGAAAAATTGCAATTAATTGCATTTTACCACAGAAATAGAGAATGAGATGAATTATTGTGACACTGGATACAGCTGAAATTGCAATTTGCTTAAATCTCTAAACTGGTTTTGAGAGTAGAATCTCACATCAATTTCCAGGTCAGGAGCATTTGAGATACCTATGTATATATCGGCAAAAAAGCCACCAGTTTGAATTGCTCACAAGAATCTGTTTTGATTGCTTATGTGAAAAATGGCATACAGTTCTCTGGAGCATATGATCTTGTGAGGAGATGAAATTAGATATATTATAGGTCCTTTCCATTGTTTATATGTTGCTTATAGGTTAAAATTGATTTTGAGAGCTGGAGAAAAGGTGTCTCTGCACTTGCCAACTTCTGTTTAGGATTTGAGATCTTTGGAAGGTCTCAAGTGCATCATTTGGGACTAGTGGATACCGAAACCTTCACCTTGCTTTAAGGCAACGAAAAGTTTATTTATTCCTGTTTGGACAATTCAGTCTTGTGACATCAGTTGCTATCAATTGCTTGGCTTTTGTGACTGCCTATATGAGTCTCTCTTGTTGGTGCCTTGAATACCTTTCAATTCCTTCAATATAAGAAAATTTAAAACCTGCTGGAAGTAAATGAAGTTTTAGAAACATGTGAACTTTGCCTAGGTTTTTCAGTTCTATACAGATCTGCTGAAATGAGAGAATAACTAAACGTGAGAAGAGCGAACATAAGACCAGGTTCTGAGTCAGCTAAGAATAATCAGACAAGCTTTTGCTTTAGACAAAACTTTTACAGTCATCACAGCAGATTCCCTTTGCCAATCTATTCCTTTGATATTTTGAATGTTTAGCTGAGCAGCTTCCTGGAGATAAATGTGTTTGAGCATGAAGCTGAGGATAAAAAATATTAAATTTAAAAGGCTGTTTATGTTCTCACATACTTTTTTTTTTCCCATGTTTTTTTCTCCATATTGCGTAGAAGTTATTAAATACCCTTCTGACACAGGCATTTACTCAGTATCTTACTTCTTCATTTGAGAAGAAATACTGGGAACTGCTATTTTGTACTACTTTCATCAAGATCAACACTCTAAGTTCTTCAGTTACAATGAGGAACAGTGATGGCTCATATGAATATTGGGGCTTTATATTCTTGTGACAAATTACAGAAAATAATAAATGAGTGCTGGATCCAACAGGCTGTGCAGGGAGACTTCAATTCCAGTCTTGGTGATCTGGAGAATTGGGAAACTTAGGAAGAGCTTACAGGCCCGTTTATTTCTTTATTGAAGAAAGCAACTGATGAATAGTTTGTTTTAAGCATAATAATAATTATTAATATGGTAATAATGACTGGATTTTTTTAAAGTCTGGATAAAACAGAAAATATTCTCTCTCTCTTCAGTAAGAGAAAGGGGTTGTTTTCTCTGTGTTTTCTTTTTTGATTTTAAATTATTTAAAGTGTTTGCAGTTCAAGAATAAGGTAAAAAATGGACCTGAACTGTTATTCTTCTGAACATCATTGATTTTAGTCTTTTAACAGAGGGAGGGTTGTGAGCAGAAAAGAACAAAAATTACTCCACCAAAAATGGGACAAACGAGGCTATCATTAAATGCACACCCTTTCCCACACCACACACAAGTGCACAAACAAATCAACTATGGGAGAGCTTCCAGTAGCTGAATGGTTAAGTAAGAGACATCTCATTTTGACAATCACCATTACATGTTATGTTGAAATGGGTATTTTTGGTGGGTAGGAGTCTTCACAGTATGCTTTTTCTTACACTGTCTGAGAGATCAGGGGTTCAGCTAAGCTGCAGCCATTCAAGAGTATAATGCTTTATTGCTCTGAAAAATATTTAATCCATATTCTTGAAAAAGGTATGGAATTTTGGTGATATTAAATGTTATGATGGGTTCTATCACCTCTTTCATCTCTGGCACTTATTCCTGCATAAGAGAAAAGAATAATCCAAATTCTGTATATTGCCATCAGAACATCTTCATTTGCAGAATAGTGCATAAGTCCTCTATTTCTTCTTCTGTCATATGTTGTAAGAAAATCCATGGTCATTTGGATGCCCTCCCCTATTTCACATGTATTGACTAATTTTTGTTTAAAACTACAAGCTTCCCATCAAATACTTATATATTTTATTACTATATTGGGGGTGGGTTTTTTTTAATATTGCTTCCTAACTAGATTACCTAAGTAAACATATTCATGTTTTTCTTTCCCCTAAAAGTCTGCTGTTATTATTTCTATTTCTCTCTAAGCTTAAAAAAATAATAATTAAAATTTAATTGTTATCAACCTGGTTTTACTCCAGTTGTGTGGAGTTACTAGTTATTTAAGTCCATGTTCTTTTCAGTATATGTGCATTTTAAATATTAGGTTAGTGCTTTCTGCTATCTCAAAATATTTTTAAACCTTTACCAAATTTTTTGTCTTTAAAGACATAGTAATAATTCTTTTTTCCTAAAGAAAACCTGGAAGATAAGCAAGGAAATGCATGTTTTGGAATGTGCGCACTTGAACTGGAAATTCTGAGACAGAATCCGGCAGGATTCATTTCTGTTGAATGATAGGAGTTTATCATAGCCTAAAAAGATTTCCCTTATGCTGGAAATTGGAGTTCAACATTCATCTGAAATAATAGTCTTGGGTCTTCTCTTGACCCAGATTAAATTATCTTGGATAGCTGGTGGAAGTGTGATGGCACCACCTTACCCACAGATAATCTTTGTGTCAGGGCTGCTTTAGGCTCCAGATTCTCTGTCTTGGTTTTTAGTCCAATAAGAAGCAAGCTGTTCTTGTTCAAGTTCTCTCAGAGAGTTCAAGCTATGAGTACTCTTACAATCCTTCACTTTAGTCCTTTTGCTCTTTTACTTTTGAACAATGCACAGCTCTTCACCACCTGTGGTTTTATCAAGTATCAAACCCTCACCTGGCTCAACTTCCTAAATTAAGGTCATTCCTACTGTTTGGTGCAGGTTTTGCATCTGAACCTTATTTAATTCAGGCACTATAACCTGGGGGCAGGAATATCAATATAGCCCGGAATCTGAGTTTTTTATTTTGTTCCCATACAATCCTACCCCTTAAATTTGTCTTTCTCCCTCAAAAATGTTGCATACTTTTGTTAATTTTTTGCTACTACTTATTTAAACTCATATGCTGGCCACAAATTATCTGCATATAAAAATGTTTTACTGGGAACATGACTGTTCCTGACTCTGTTATCATAATGTTTGTACTTGTAGTGTGTTTGAGGCACATATTCCTGTGGTTTCCCTGGATATGAATTAAAGTGTCTTTTCTTACGATATGCAGATCCATGCTATGATGTGTCATCCTAAACTAATCTGTTACTCCAATTTCAGCATGTGAGACAGAAGCAGCAAAAGTTTATCAGCTATCACTAGAAGAGCACCTACAGCCCTTCAAAGACAACATGGAGCAATTCATTAGTCAAGGTAAATAATGAAACGTCACTTAACCTTTTCATGACATTTCAAAGGAAAGTTATGGGAACAATGTTTATACATTGTGGGAAAGGAACTGTTTATTTTGGCATCATGGAAAGACGTGGATTAGTTTGATCAGATGCCACACAGTTCTAACAGATTTGCAAAGTTATTCTCCTGTACTGTAGGTGACTCACTCTCTTTTGCATGACAGAAAAGACAAATGCTATTGGCTTGAGTGTGTGATCTTCTAAGTTCAACATTCCAGTAGAAAACAAATTTACAGCCTTTGTTCCTTGAAAAATTATTGAAGCTGGATTTGTTTCATTAAGTTCATTCCAATGAGATAATTCTTTTGTATGTGCCAAAAACATGGAATAAGCATAACAAAAGTAGTTAAAGGTTTTTTCAGATATGCTGCAAATCCATATGAAATATTTGGATGTGAGTAATGAATAACACTGCAATAAAAAATGCATTAAAAATATCCAGGATCAACTGGCATCCTGAGTATTAGTAGAAAAACACTTTTAAAATGAATAGACTATGGTTTAACAAGCCCTTTCTTTAACAAGATTATAGGAAATATGGATAACTTTAGGTTTTCACTAATGTATGTCAGAGCATCTCTTGAAATTCTACTCTGCTTTTTAATTCAGATTCTAATTTGCTGTTTAATACAAGTCAGAATTCAATGCATCAGGGTTAAAATACCTGGATGAGTGCACCAGCATAATTTTAACATTTTGCTGTTCATTCTGCTTTGATATTTCCTCTTATAATCAGAGACCTGTTTTCTCCTGAGCAGGGATTATGTGAAAATTCTGTTTCTAGTGCTGATTCATCAGTTCCTTAACCTAGAGCTACCAGATCTAGAAACAGTCATGAACTGAATGTGCTTTGTATTTGGGAGGCCTTGTATGTCTTGTATGTCTCAGATATGCTTGTATGTCTTCCTGGTTAGAGTATCCAAGATGACTATCTATCCAAATGTTATTAGTGGAATACCTATGGAATCACATCATGGTTTGGGTTGGAGGGGACTGAACCAGGCTGCACATGTGCTGGTCCATGCTACAGGACTCTCAAGTGCATGGAATAAATTGAGCATGCCCAATATTTTTAATCATCAAATCTGAACTGATGTATTCTAACAAGGGTCTATTAGCCAAGCCTGGCAAACAGGATGTTGTCTCCAGCACTAGTAGGTATGAACCAATTTAAAACTGAATTCTGGTTATGTATATATGGCATACAAAATATTTCAGTAGTGGTGTGATTGAACATGTAGCAAGTGTTTTGCATTAGGTTTATATTATAGTTTTTATGTATAGATAGGGGACATTCAAATCACAAGTTTGTCTGTAAGATACCACAGTTGGCATACTGTAAATCATGTCATTTTAACCTTATTAACAGACTAGGAAATCACACATGGGGATTATCCCTGGACGTGTTCAGGGCCAGGTTGGATGGAGCTCTGAGCAACCTGGTCTAGTGAAAGGTGTCCCTGACTATGGCAGGGGGGCTGGAACTAGGTGATCTTTAAGGTCCTTTCCAACCCAAACCATTCCATGATTATATTATTCTATTTTAGCAGAAGTAAAATTTCTTAAAATTGTTTTTCCTTTTAGAAGCCATATTTTTTAAAGTATCTATATTTATGCTCATTTTAGGATTTATGGCTATACTTTTCAGAATATAATTTTACATATGCCATATAATGATCTGGTTTTGCAAGGATGTGCAATTTCCTTTGTGATTACTTTAGGAGAGTGAGGAAAAAGAAAAGAAAAAGGAATATCCATCACATCCATTAAGAGGTTTGCTGTATTCCCATATTAATAGTGTCTATTGTTAGGTGGTTAACAAAAGGAGAAACCCATAATGTCAGTAAAAATATCACTGTCTCAGGTTGATGAAAATAATTGGAAATGTGTATTGTGGACACAGTAAAGTGTGACTAAAAAATTTCTGCATTTTTTTAAAACCATAGGGCCTATTGTGCAGAATTCTGTCCTAATGTAAGAAAGACAAAGGTTAACATATAGCAAGAAAGAATCCCTGGTTAAGTTCCAAAAATAAAGTAATTTAAATACCTTTCATTATGAAATCCTTTGTTTTTACTTCATGGGATTGAATTCCGACTTGAAAGAGGCCATGTTTAAAGCAGGATTTCTCTTTCCTGTTCTGTGTTTGACAAGCTTTTGATCTAGATATTTTTTCTAGGGGCTTTTGTTGTTTGTGTAGACATAATCGATGAGTCTTTTCAGCTAGACTGCACACGTGATCATTTAGAAAAACAGAGGGACAATTCTTGGCACCTTTTGGGGATTTTTGTTTATATAACATATGCTCTGGGCAAAGAAAAATCAAGCTTTACGTTTTTATCTTTTCAAGTTCCAGTTTCTCTAAAGTCAGAAAAAGTTTTAACTTATAATTCAGATGAAAAGCATTTTTCATAAGGTTGAATTATTTGGCGTGTTTATATGATGCCTTTTCAGAGTAGATAACTTGTGTGCATAATGGGACCTAAAAGTTCAAAGGAGCTAGTTACTTACAGCATATTCACTTATACATGTTGCAAACGGCTAAAATGGAAAATGGTTTTCCCATAGGCAAGGAGACTTGTATACCAAATCAAATATCCTTGGCAAGGGGTTAGAAAGGCTATGCTTTATAAGAATAGTTACTGTCACACACAGCTAGATGACTTTGTTACTGCCACTAGTCTAGCTGATTGTTGCTAGTGATGTACTAATTAAAAAATAGGTTTTTTTAATGTTAACACTTTTGTTGGATTCATCAGAGACAGAACAAGGTTTTATATCAGTAGCTTGATTGTAAAGATGGTTTCATTTGAAAGCTAAAGAAGGGAAAGAGGCAAGAATGTGTTCAGAATAATGAAACTTTTAGATTGAAATGGTGTGGGTAAGCATAATGAAGGCTATTCAGTATTTGCCTTGCTATCCAAGTCAGTAAGCTAAACAACCAGCATGTGCTTTAAAGTATGCAAATTAGTGACAGGATGCCAGTCCTTTCTTGAGGGACTTATCTTGATCATTCTTAAAGTGATCAATATACTTAGCAGAAAGTTAAATTACCTGTGCTCTCCTTTCTACATTGGCTTAGTGGATATTGGCAAGCATGATTTACCCTATGCACTGGATTTTGGAGGGTCTGTGAGCTTCAAAACCTCCAACAAAATTCTCTCTGTTCTTCCAAGTTGTTTTCTTCCATATTTTTTCCTACTTGTTTTCTTTTAATGTCCTCTTTTTGAGTCCACATGCTGCAGTCATCAAATGTATGATATGGTTGTCGTGTTCTTACAAATGTCAATTTTTTTTCTGAACTTCTCCATAGCCATTCAGTTTTAAAAGGGAGAAATAAAAAAAGTGGAAAATCTGCTTCAAAAAAGGATATTGAAGTAGTCAGGAAATACAAAATTTTTCAAAATTATTTTGTTTCTTATTTAGATTTTTACTACCATTTACCTAAGCGTTTCCAATATGTAATACATAACTGTGAAATTTAGTAAAACAATTGCCCTTTTCCAATGAAAATTTATTCATACCAAAGAGCAGGAATTTAAAATATGAATGTTCCAAATATAACATATATAGTCACATTTTCTGTCTTTGAGTTATTCCTCACAAGTTATCCCAATTTGAATGAGAGAGATTGAAAGCAAAGCACTGTTTGGGAATCTTGTCTCCATTGTTCCATATGTAGCTGTGAATAGATAGGGATGCAAATACGTGAGAGATCACATCCAGCAGTTTAGAAAGTTTCAGAAATCACTTCTTTTCCTAGTGAAAATGAGTCTGACATGACACAGTGGGGAAATGCTGAGGGTACTAATTATCACGTGGTTTGTAGAGGAATTTCAATAGCAGTTAGCAATCCTTTAGCCTTGTCCCTACTGGACAGGTTAGCCAGCTCAAACTGAAAGAATTGTGTGTGCATGAACCACAAATGATTCATAGTCCCCAGGTTTTAACTGTGGTTAGCTTTGCAGTGAAAAGCAGTCTCTGGGTGTCTGCTGTTGAGGTGCTGTCTAGGCTGTGCAGTCTTCTCAGCTTGATAAAGCAGGAAACTTACAGCAGGAAGAAGCAATCATCACTCTCTCAGAATAATAAGTCTTTTTTGGGAAGTAGGAAGATGCAGTATGTTGAAATCTCAGCTTTTCAACTGAGATTGTATAAACTGTGAAAATGTTGCAGACTTCAAATCTGAGCAAATCATCCTACATCATATTAAGAAGCCAAGCCAATATAATTAGTTTTAGCCTTTAGAAAAAACATTATGCCATGGGAGAAGTGCAAGTATTGTTTGCAGAAGTAAAAAACAATTTCTCATGTTTGGCTAGTTCATTTAAAAGCAATAAGAATTGTTCCAGTGTGCTTTTAAGTTTTGGACCACAGGGTAACCATTCAGTCTTTGGTTCCTTCTAGTCCTAATTTGCAAAACTGCAGTTCTGCTGTTGGGAGTGAGTATATGTGGCATTCACAAATAGGAGCACCAGGTTTTGTTCTGCTGGACCCAAGAATATAGACTCTTCTCCAGACCTTAATTCTAGTCACATCCTCATGATCTTACAGAATAAAAATGCTCAAATTGTTCTGTTGGTTGAACTGTCTGTAACTATCTCCTTCTTTTGCCTGGAAGAGCATTCAGGAGCCCAGTTTCCAAACTGTTAGTAAAGGAGTGTATAAATCACAGTGAGTTCTATTTATTGCTGTAGCTGAACCAGATAGTTGGTCATGACTTGTTCTCTTAGGTCAAGTAGCAAAAGGCTGTGCATCATCAAATGATGGATTGTGAATGAGACTAAAGCATCAGTCTGAATCTTGGATGTCTGGGTTAAGTTCCTGGCTCCAGAAATACTGTTGGTGATTGCAAAATGAGTGCTGCTATGGTAATCTGAATTCTGGCCTTTTCTAACCCAGGATGATTGATTGATTTTGAAAATTTCATTTTCTTTAAATATTGTCTTTATAATTTGATAAGTACAAGGGAGAAAATAGCAGTAGTTCATAATTTTTCTAAAAATAATTTGAGGAAAATATGACTGAAACATGATTAGGAAGATATATGAATAGATGTGGTTTTGTTTTTCTTTAAAAAATTGCACGGAACAATAAGAGGTTAGATATTAGTAATTTACATGGAGACACTCACTTTAAATATTATTATGATGACCAAAATATCCTCATTAGTAATATCTCAAAAAATTTTTTTTTCTTTTGAGAATAACATGTTGGAGGAATATGAAGAGCAAGCAAGATAAACTCATTAGAATGTAAGATGCAGGAATTCAACTTAAGCAGTTTAATTTTATAAATGTTTGCATTTTTCTGCTAATATTCTTTTTGTTGAATTATTGAAGGAGCTTTTAAAACTTGTTCTTTTTGTCCTGAAAGTATTCTTGTAATCTCACACTGACATCTTAATGCTGATAAATAGTTTAACGTCAGCATGACATAAACTTGTTCCTGCTTCAGATGTCAGCACTTCCTTTGGTGTGCATTTTTACATAATAATCCTAATTCAGATGGTGTTGCATTTGCAACACTAGACAGGCTTCACTGAATTAGCCTTTCCTTGCTTCAAAGTCCATGAAAGACCAAACTTTTAGACTGGGGTTGTCAGCTGTTTTATGCCTTTGGCGCAGGATCTCTTATAATCATTTTTGTAGGCATCACAGTCCTTTCAGACAGCACAGGTGTGGTAGAGTTAAAAAAGGTATTTTGTCATCACACAAGAACAGATCAATGTATGAGTATCACAATAGCAAAATACAAGTAATCCAACTCAAAAGACTATGAAAAAAATGCCTTCTGAAAAAAAGTTACAAAAAACTTTGTGGATAACTGGGGAGGGCTGAAAATTCACATTTTAAATCTCTTCTCCAGTAAAAATATAATCAAATAAGATTTTTTTTTTAATTACATAGTTCCTGGGATGGAGGATGAAAATTAAGAGGCATTAAAGCTTAAGAGCACTTACGTCCTTCATGAGCCCTAATCACAATGGCATATGTTCTTCAGCACTGTGAAGACTCACAGATCAACAGTTCTCTTGCTGGATCTTTACTGTGCCTGAAGACATATATTTAGTCATAGGTATGCTGTGTAACTTCACATCTGTTTCCTGCCTGGTCCTGACCTGACTGAGACTTTAAAGCAGCATAGGATTTAAGATCAGTAGCAGAGAACATTGAGTGAGGAGCTCAAAGCTGCACACAAAATACAGTGTGTTTTACTTCTGTGAATGTGACATGACAACATTACAGTGAGAAGCTGCTAAAAATACATAACTAAGCATGATGATGTGATTTGCTGGGGTTTTTTGATTGTTGTTATGTTTCAGGGTGTTTTTATGTTTTTTATGTTGGATTTAGGTCCCAATTTTCTCTGAATTCAGCTGACAGGAGATGTCATCTTTCAAAGGCTGACAAATTATAGAATGGTTTGGATTGGAGGGGACCTTAAAAATCATATAGTTCCAACCCCCTACCATGAACAGGGATATCTTCTACTAGACCAGGTTGTGCAGAGCCCCATCCAACCCAGCCCTGAACCCTTCCAGGGATGGGGCATCCACAAACTCTATGGGCAACCTGTTTAGATGTCTCACTGCCCTCACAGTGAAGAATTTATTCCTTGTATCTAATGTAAATGTACCTTCTTTCAGGTTGAAACCATTTCCCCTTGTGCTGTTGCTAAATGTCCCTGTAAAAGTTCCTTGCCAGCTCTCTTGTAAGCCCCCTTTAGGTTCTGGAAGGCAGTCCCAAAGCCTTCTTTTCTCTTGTCTTCATAGGAGAGGTGATCCAGCCTTTTTATCACTTTGTCTTCTTCCTCCAAAAGGTTGCTGCTTAGGCTGGGGACCCCCAAGTTGGACGTAGCACCCCAAGTGGGCTCTCCCAAGAGCAGAGTAGAGGGAGAGGATCACCTCCCTTTGCCTGCTGGCCACACTGCTTTTGATGCAGCCTCAACATGGTTGGCTTTTGGGGCTGTGAGTGTGTATTGCCCAGTCATGGAGAGCTTCTCATCAACCACCATCCCCAGCTCTTACTTCTCTTGTCTGTTCTCAAACCATTCTCTGCCTAACCTATATTTGTATTTAGGATTGATCTGACTGAGGTGCAGGACCTTGCACTTGGCCTTGAATTTTGTGAGGTTGACACAGGCCCACCTCTCAAGCCTGCATGGTCCCTCTGGATGGCATCCCTTCCTAACACCACAAAGTTTTCGTGGCATTGACTGCACCACACAACATGGTGTCATTGGCAGACTTGCCCAGTGTGCCCTCAATCCCACTGTCCATGTTGCCGACAAAGCTGTGAAAAAGTGCTGTTAAAAGTCCCAAAACCAATCTCTGAGTCGTTCCACTTGTCACTGCTTTCTACTTGGACATTGAGCTGATAACCACAAGTCTCTGAGTATGAACATCAGCCAGTTTTTTATCCACCCAATGTCCCATCTGTCAAGCCTATGTCTCTTCAGTTTAGAGACAACGATGTCATGTGGGACAGTGTCGAATGCTTTGTATGATTCCAGGCAGATGACATCCGTACTCTTCCCTTACCCAGCACTGGAACCCTATCATAGAAAGCCACCAAATTTGTCAGGCAGTCTTTGCACTTTAATGAAGCTGTACTGGCTGTCACCAAAAACTTCCTTATTTTCCATTTGCCTTAGCAGAGTTTTTGGGATAATCTGCTCCATGACTTTGTCCATCACTGACTTAAGATTGAATGGGCTGTAATTCTCCAGATCTTCCTTATTTCTCTTTTTAAAATTGAGGGTTGTGTTTTCACTTTTCCAGTCACTGGAAACTTCACCAGACAGCCACAATTTCTCATTTATGATCGATAGTGGCTTAGCCACTACTTCTGACATGGATGAATCTCATCAGGTCCCATGAATTTGTGTACCTTCAGGTTCCTTCGTTAGCCTCAAACTCAGTCTTCTCCTTCTTCATTCTCTCAGCCTTCTGCAACTTTGGCAATGTGATTGGACCATTTGCTGATGAATTCTGAATCAAAAGTAAAGCTCCTTTTATAGACTATTAAGTTTAATTTTTTTTTTAGCTTTTAAGGAAGTTCAAGATTCTGCCTTTGCATATTTAATGAAGTTTTAAGTTGTGTTTCTATAAATCTTGTTCACAATCTATGGAGCTAGCACATAATTTGTATTCCTGTTGTGTGAGGGTATAATATTATAAGGAAGCATAATTGGCTGAAATCAATATAAATATTTATGTATTTATCTGATCATAGGTTTACAAAAAATAATAACACCATTAGAAAAATATTCAGCATATTGGATGCTCTATCCCAAGTTATATTCAAGAAACTGGGGTCTGAATGTTTAAATTTAAATGTCCTATTTAATGGTTCTCTTACCTGTGTGCATAAAAATCTCATAAAATGGGGGAGGGAGAACAGGTATTCTTCATGCTTGCAACCTTCTATGAATTTGTCATAGGAAGTATAGAAGGATGCAAGACTCTTGATAAGATTCCCAGAAGAAATCCTGTTTTATTCTCTTGTATACCTTTCTTAGCTTGAATTTACCCGATAATCAGCCATCCAAATGTACTTGGATCTTTTTTTGGTGTAAATAGAAAGTCTCAAAACTATAGCAGCACAGCTCTAATGAGTCATTGAAAAGGCTTTGTATCTGTTGAAAAAAAAAAAAAAACTGGCTCCACTTGAAAGTTACTGGAAAGCACATTCATAGCTAATTATAAACAAATACTAGTTAACACTTTAAATAAAAAGAGAGGAAAAAAGCAACAAGATTTAGGACATAGACAAGCAGATGAAAGGATTCTTGTTGCCTTCCATCTGAGACTACTCAGATGCATTCCTGTATTCAATTACCTGAGAAGATGTGATATTCCCTTAAGAGAGATCGGGAGGATCAGAAGGGATGGCAGTTTCGTGCATCTCCTTACTCATAGCCCTTTGGAACGGGTTCAGCAGAAATAGCTTAAATTGCAGCAGGGATTGGGGCCAGACGGTGACTACAGACAGTAATCACTGGGTCAAGATCATGCCACAAACCAACAACAAAAAATTCTGGTGGAACAAAAGCTCTGTCAGGGTGTTTGAAGGCAGCTTGAGTAGACTTACAAGATCTACTTGGAATATTTTCTGAATAGGCACCAACAGGTCAGCTTGTTGTGTGACTATGCTTATCTAGTTCATTTATACATAGAGAACGTGGATAGTTCTTTTTAGTTGCTAGCTTTGAGTCTATTTTTCTCATCAAATCCCCTCCATACTTCATATTCCATTCTCAGCTTGAATTTTTATGCTTTTTTTTTTCACAAAGCCACTAAATACAAACCTCTGTCATTATTTAAAAATTAATGATTGTCTAACTTTTTAGTCTTCTCCAAAACCCACTTCCTTTTTGATAATGTCCATCCAAAATGGCTTAGTTCTTCCTAGTGCTGCTCATGCCCCAACCACACTAAATAAAACATGCCAAGAGAACAAACATCAACAAAATCCAAAAATTGAGTCAAAAACATATTCAAAAGTCAAAAAAAGAGTAGGGGTAGAGGGGGACGGGAAGAAACTTCTCTCAAGAGCTTTCTATTGATTCTGGTGTATTTGCTATTCTGCTTTGGTGTTTCAAGGTTTTTCAAAACAGTTTTGAATACCATGCTTACTGCCAAAACAAAGAAAATTAAGTGTTATTTTGGTGTTTTCTGAGGGTGTTTAAAAGTATATGTACTACCAAGGAGAATAGGGGAATTTTCTCAGAAGCACTGACAGAGCTCTTCTAAACTTGGACCTTAGACCCTGATAATGACAGAGTAATGACACTCTTTCTTGTGCTGGTAGTTCACCCAGAATTTTCTCTATAACCATTTTCCTTCTGTCCTGGTCACATGCTTGAGATACCTACAGAAGGTATTCTCATGGCCTCTGTCAGGCACCTCAGCTCCTCAGGCCTTAATGAAGCTGGGTCAGAAGTGACAGGTGAACTGCCTGAGGTTCCATGTACTTTTTATAAAAAAAAGGAATTTTCTCTCAATTTTGTTCTTAGTTTAGTTTTGTTGGGACTGTTTTGAAATTGTGCCTGTGCCAGTGGAGATATTTGTATATTTTCAAAGCCTCAGATACTATTCACCCATCACCAGTGCAGAAGCAAATATGTCCTCTTTAAAGATCCTGGTAGATCTCCAACAAGGGTTTGTACGAATATTAGTGATTGCTTTCTCTTTTATTTATTTTTTCTTTTTCAGTAAAAAGGATTTCTATAAATATTCCTGCTTTTTAATAATACATATATAACACTGGAGCACAGTAATCCTAGTCTAAAACAGTTTTTGTGTGTCTTGAGTTTCCAGTTGACTTAGTTATAAGTCAAATGTTTCTTTTCAGAATTTTTGATCCTGTGAAAGAGATGATATAGTGAAATATCACAATTTCAAACAAGAAATTGCAACAACTAATAATAGCGACAACAGATGTTATTTACAGTATCTGTCCACACAAAAAATGGTCTGTACATATAGAAAATAGATATATTCCTTTTATTAGCTCTTTTAAAAGTCAGATTTAGTTCACAAGGTATAGTGGTTATATTTGGAGGAGACTAGCAGAGAAAGTGTTTTGGACCGAAAATTAGAGGATACTTGGAAGTTGTCTCCATCCACAGTGTGGCTTGATTTCTGCAGAGAACTTAGCATAACATCCAAAATGATCCACTGAGGTCAGAGAGGACGATTTGTGGTCAATCAATGGTTTGTATCCTTGCCTTTGAGCCCCTTTTAATTTAATTTCATTTTCTAGGCCTCTTGAAAACAAAGTGGTTTTTTTAGAAAAGTGAATTTTACAATTCTTCTGAAGACCAGCATTTTCTAAAATGCCTTTGTCTATTTCTCACAGTCAGTTTGGTGAGATACCTCAGATTTTCATAAATGCATAGGTCACTTTAGTGCAGTTATACATATGTGTGCCTTTGTAGATGTTTATATGTAACATTTACAGGACTCTAATAAAAAAAAGATTTGGAAGAGCAAACATATGAAACAATGGCATGTATCATTCTGGAATGTGGGTATGTGCTGATAAGGACATAAGATTTGATAATACAGTTAATTAGACTTCATTTGTGAGGTCTTGTTTGAAAGCTCATTTTGAACTGCATGAAATCAAGTTTTATGCCCCAATTATAAAACACCAAGCAGTAAATTTAAGCAAATTAAAAAAAAAAAAAAAGAAGTGATAGAATAGAAATTAGGACATCTGATGCAAGTAATTTTTGAAGAGATACATATGTCCTGTAGTTAAAAGAATTTATATAAGAGCCTTGGATATAGTACAGTCCTCACACTTGGTAAGCAATGACGTAGGGAGGAAGGAATGTACTTGAATTTTGACCAAATACATAAAGTGTTTAGGAAGTATAGACCTTTCTCTAAAAGGAGACCAACTTTAAATAATCTGAAGGTATCTTAATGGAAAAAGCAGGCAAACAGTGGAATGTCATCCAACAAGAAGGCATTAAAGATGCTTTCAAACTAAAAAGGGAAAATATAACTAAATCAGTGCATGCTGTAAACCCTTGATAAGGTCACTTCACTCTGTTAGAGGTCACTTTGACTCTGAAATGCTGTGAGTTTTGAGATGGCCATGTTTTGCAATTAGACCTAAGGTTATTTTTCAACTATTTTATTTCTTGTAGATTTTTCAGAATATGTATGCCTTCAGGATTATGAAAGCTGCTTGAAAAGGCCTACAAATTTATACAGTGTGTGAAGGCCAGCATTTAAATCTGCTACTTTTGCTTACCAATGTATTACACAAAATAGAGGGGTTAGTATTTCCTGCTATTATATAGTCTTTAATAGATTTGGAACAGTTTCTTTGGATGTACTTCAGCAATTAGTGTCAAGAATCAAGTTCTTAGCTGGGAGTGTTAGAAAAGATGATGAGCCAATATAATATTTAGGAAGAAAACTAACCCAAAAGCAGAAATTTCTACATCTATCAGAAAACCTGCAAGCAGTCATTGCTATATTAGCTGATGGATTGGAAATATATGTTAAAGCAGATATGGACACTGCATGACTACAAGATTTCTTTAATTTTTTCAAAGAAAATCAAATAATATTTTTGAAATAATCCTATTTGTAGAAGATAGAGAGTAATTGTAGAAGCAGAAGAGAGTGCTCAGATACGGTCAGCTGCCGTGGTATCCTAGGATTTATCTGATTTTTCTGTGCTGGCCGTTGATGATCACTATGTCATGATCACTGTGGACTGGGTATAGATACTAAATTCTTTGTAACAGGGAAGTGCACTTTTCTCACCTGAATGTTCCTACAAAGTGGGCAACTTTTAGCTGGCATTTGGCACTTAATGGATATATGCCAAGAATGAAGGAGCCAAACCAGTGCCGTTCATGCACTCTTTTTACACTTGTGATGAACTGGTTTGGAGGAGGAAGTGACAATAAAGATGCATAATATTGAGTGAAATGATGAAGTATGATGCATTCTGGGGAATTTCAATTGGATCCACCATAAATAAATTTTTTCCTTCCCCTACACAAAGAGGAAAACATAATTGGAAGTAGCTTACCAATGGGGTGATTATTAGTGAGCAAAGTACATATAACCACTAATATCAGGTGATAATATTCCCATTCTACAAGTTATAACAATTTCCAGCTGCTTTAACATCTAATACTTTTATTCCATTGTAACCAGGTGATAGTAAAAATTCTGTTGTTTTGATAACAGGAGGTTTTCTTTCCTTACCTATTAAATTGCATTCCATGCCTTCAAATAACCATTTTCCACAGCTTTTGGATGTTTACTGTGTCTAGTGCAAAAGCAGTCATCTGATTATTTTCTTTGGACAGGGACACATCTGAGTGCATATACCATATTTTCTCCTTCACTGGTGCCACCTGTTGACTTGTGGAAGAAGAATTGTTTTCATAATATGTTTCACTTTTTCTGTCTAGAAAAATGATAATGCAAATGGTTGCAAATTTGATTTTTACCTGTGTAATATCTTTTTTGGTAAAATGAGGAAGGTTTAAAATTATCATCATATTTGGAGTGAACTACAAGGAAATTCTTCAGAAAAAATTATTACATGCATCTCTGCCATTCAGGGTTTCTGCAGTTTCTTTTCATTGGGTAATACCAATTCTCTGTTAATTAATTGAAAGTATAGGTACCAAAAATAACTTGGTTTTGTTTTGCTTTGTTTTCTTTTCTTTTTCTCTGGACCACAATAACTGTCTGTTTTAATTTAAAGGAAACTTGTGTCCAAATGGGGATGTGCTTTGATAAGCTTAGGATAATATTCTTAGACTCTTTCAAAAATAAATTGTGGAATATTTGCTCCATCACTGATGGGTAAATAACTGATTGTAAACCTGTGCAGAACATTTGAAATAAAGAAGAAAGAACCTGAAACAAGGAAACTCTAATGATATCCCATCCCATCAGTCTTGGAAATGTTAAAAATATTTATATCCTAAAAATACGACATATGCAACAATATACAAGACTGTTGTAGGATGGGATATGGTAGCCTCTATTTCTAAAATTGTTTAGGTGAAAGAAGTCCAAATTGCATTTTTCAGTAATAGACTTATTTATTTTAAGAGCTATATCCACAGATAGTGATTGTGTTAGTGCGGCATGAGGTATTTGGTCTCGTTTCATCCAGAGAGTTTGTGTGCAGCTTCTCTTTTGAACTACTTGTTTTTACTGGTCATACTTTGATTTTCAGGATTGAAGTATGGAAAAAAAAAATGTATTGATGAACCTCTGTAAAAGCTGCCACACTTCACCTGGTTTCTTATCCAAAGCAATGCAAGGCTTTCAAGAAAAACTCTAAGTCAGCCCAAATTCACTCAGCACTGTGCTCAACTTCAATCAGAAGGGCTGTGAGCCCTCACGAACCTTCTGAAGAATCTGGGCCAAGATTCAAGTTGGTATTGAAACCTGTAATCATTCAGGATTCATGTGCTCTTCATTTTCCTTGAGAACATTTACCCATCTCTCCCTCAAATTTTCTGTGGTTTGCTGGGATTTTTTTTTTTTCACTTACAGGATAATAATGGTGGAGTCCATGTCTTCAAGTAATGATTACTTAATACAATGTTTCCCAGTGCAAATATCTGGGCACTAGTCAGCAGTGCTACTGCTCAGAAGACTGCATTGCTACTAATAAAAAGCATTTGCAGCACTAGACAAAGCTCTGATCATTGTTGTGACTGAGGAAAATATAAAGCAATTCCATTTGTGTATCCTTGCTACAGTTTTCACATGCCTATTTGAGAGGATGCATGTAAATTGTTGTTGATCGAAACATTTCAACTGAAAAACAGTGATTGTCTTTATGTCTTAATTATGCCATTGCTTTGGTTTTTTTCAACAAATATGAAATTTTTCAAAGGCAGTGTATCTATGATGAAGAAAAATAATTTTAAAGAGTTAGTATTGTAGAGCAATGTCTGGAAAGTGGAATAAAAAATAGCTGAAAGATTTCTTCTTTCTAAGATTTCTATATGAATTTTATAGCACTGACATTTGTTACCAGGACAGCTCAGAGCCTTTTCATGTTTCAAAACTTTCTGACTCTTGGGAATCCTGTAATTCTCCTTGCAAGTTAACAGTCCAGGAGTCTAGCAGACTTAACAAAGAATCAAGTACCAAATTAAAAGAGCTTTCTTTTTAAGCATGCAGACTTTAAATGAGATTTAAGTTGTATTACCTGAATGACTGCAGAAGTATAAATTTCACCTAAGCTCATGCTCAGAGCAGATGGACAATTGCTTTGCACATCAGTGCTGCCAAAGTTAACGTGCAGGTTCTTGTAGATTTTTTCTTAAGTGTTCTTTCAGTCATCTAAATTAAGTGAAATGTGGGCAAAAAAATAGAGAATTTTTTACCATTGTGTGGGAAGGACAGTTTCCTATTGTAATTTCCTTCACATGATCACCAAATGCTAATATCCTTCATATAAAACTGGTCATGTTTTAGTACGGGCCTGCTACAGCTCTAGTACTTCACTAATGGATGTGTGTACAGGGAGAGGGAAGAATTTTCACTTTTAATTGCCACACAACTTGTACAGAAGCTGCAAGGCTGAATCCTTCCTGCTCTTTGCTCCACTTTTCCTCCTCTTGGTAGACAAGTTCCCGTATTATTTGTGGTTTTGGAATCATTGTTTAAGATCTGGTTTTAAGTCAATTTCATGACTTGGTTGTTGTTTAGATTACTGGAAGATTTTTTTTTTTTTCATTTTCAAGGCTTTGAGTTTTGGATTGGTTTTATTTTGCGGTGGTGGTTTTGGATTTCTTTTTAATAGGTTTATCAAAATTTGTGTAGTTTTGTTTGTGTAGTTGGCTGTTGAATGGGAGGCTTGGTTGGTTGTTGTTTTTTTCTCAGAATTGATCTACATGAGTATATCCGCAGGTGGTTTCTATGTATTTTACACATGACGTATGTAAATTTAAAATTATCCTGAAGCATCTCTACCTTTCACCTTGTTGCTAATTATTTGATTCTATTTTTACAGCCAAAATAGACCAAGAGAATGAAGAGAAGTCACTGACAGAAGCACATAAAAGGTAAGAAAGAGCAATGTAGTAAGACCTTTCCTTGAAAAATATGGTGGTTTTAGCAGTTGATGTATTGGTAGCCAGCATTACTGTGGTTTTGAGTGGTATAGAAATGCACTCAGAAGGAAAAGTGATATTTAGTTATTGTCAGTTTTAATTTTACAATGATGAAAGATTGAAATTCTTTAAAGAACTATTGTACATTACTCCTGCCTTGCAGAAAATTCATTAACCCTATGTAAAAATAAATTCAGAATATACCATTTGGACTGAGAAAACATTGTTCATACTACACCAGTATCATGGTGATTTGAGAGGTATTTCTCATTCCCCAAACAAGTACTGTCCATTAGGTACCATTTCTTGTGCTTATAATATGTCCATTTTATCTTTAAAAAAACTAAAACCTTTTTTTAGTAAATGAATGAGGTGTATAATTAAATGTGACTTCCTTTGTAGAATTGCTAATAGATCTTCAGATACTTATTTTGTGGCAAAAAGCAAAATACCTCATTAAATTTCATTATAGATGTGTGCAGTTGAGACAGTTTTCAAAACTGGGAACCTCACAGCATTGCACAACTTGTGGTTTGTTCTGATTTTTTTGGAGACTTCTCTAGCAGCAGTGTTTAAATGGGAAAGATTTTTATCAGTCCCAGCAAGAGATCAAAATTTGGTGCTCAGCATTTATAGCCCACATTAAGTGAAACTCACAGTCTATATTTGCTTTTTTTTTTTTCACTGCAGATAGTATTTTCTTTTTGTACTAGCTACAGCTATCACTTAATAACTACTAATGAATAGATCCATTATATATTCCCAGAATTATGAAGTCTCTCAACAGGATTCCTCTATGAGATATCACTATAAAAGTTTCTAGTTTTTACTTGTCAGCCATTCTATGGCCTCAACACCAAATTTGCTACCTGCAGTAATGCCACAGGGCAGTTGATGTCTTTCCTGGTACAACAGCACGTTTTTTCTCTATTCCCTTGGGCCGTGTACTAAAGATAGTACCTGAAAGAGAAGCCAAGAGGAGTGAGTGCCACAAGAACCTCCTTTCTTAAGTGAGAAGAGATGATAGGGCCTTGAGTGGGTGTGGAAAAGGAGTAAAAGGGAATCACAGACACCTACTTTGAGGAGGTCTGTGTTGCCTTAAGTTTCATTACAGAATATTCTAAGTTGAAAGGGACTTAGTAGGGATCATCAAGTCCAACTCCTAAATGAATGGCCCATAGAGGGATCAAGCCCACAACCTTGGTGCTCAGTGCTCTAACAAGCTGAGATAATATTAGGGTATTGTATCTTTGGCTTAGTATCTTGCCTCTTTCTTAAGTATATGAAAGGCATTCCTGACATTTCTTAGGTTTGTTTAGCTGCTCAGTTACATAATTCTTTAAAATTTTCCTTCACAATAAAACTTTGAGAGAAGTTGGCTCTGTTAGGAGATTGTTATGATCTCTAATTGTTCTTTTAGGGAAAATATTTGTCCTGTCAAAAGTGGATTTGAATACAAATCCAAAGGTGACTGAAATCTAATGACAGTGGAATCTTCAATCTGTTCAGAAATCTTCTGACTTATCACTATCTTGTGGTATCTAATTCTTTCCCTTCTTTTTCCCTGACAAGACTGGAACCATCATATCAAAAACTTTTTATTGGTTGTAGTAGCCTGATGGGGGAAGAAAGCAAACTGCTCTGGGGATTCTTGTTCAGCGTGGTCTGCTTCTTCTGACTTTAATCCCTAATTCTTTCTTCTCCCAGCTCCTTTTACACAATTTTTCAAAGAAGAAAATTCTGCTTCATTGCTCCTCCTTTCTGTGAATAGCTAGCAAGGATATTTTCTTCCTTCCTCCCACCTTCCCACTGAATTTCTTGATCAGATTAGTCCTTTTTGTTAGAACACTGAAGAAAACTTCATATACAGTTTTAGTGTTATGTGTGATTATTTCAATAAGTTTTTTAATTTAGCTTGAAAATAAAATGCTTGGGATCCTTTTTGGCAGGAGTGGATGAAAAAGACGATAGGAGCTTAAGAAGCTAAATAAAAGATTAGTTGCATTTGACTAATCATAGGTGGACAGCCGTGCATAGGATGAGACAAGCAAGTAGTGGAAGGAAAAGTGATGGATTAGATGGAGCAAAGTTAATGTGATTAATGTTCTTGGATTTTCCTTGCTGAAGTGTATGACTTCGACCCATGTATAAGTTCAGGTCTGCTGCATAGGAGCATTTCTTTAGCTGTCATTAAAAATATTAATTTATTACTATTATTATTTTCTTTGTAAGTTTGTCTTCATTCAAATACAAAAGTCCAAAAGAAAAGCTCTTGCAGCAATAACAAAAAAGGTTTCTGAAATGAATGATGATTTGGGGAAAATGCAGCAATGTGTATTTTAAAAAAGCTCAGTTGTGCAATAGATGAGCTGAAATGGAAAGTTAATCTGACACACAAAATGAAGACAAAGAAAATGGAATGTCTGCTCCAGGGACTCCATACAGTGTATAGCTGTTCATTTGTCACAAGTGAGAAAATGTTTAATCAGTTTTGAAATGATGTATTCTCTCTTTATTTATCGTGTTTAGTGACTTTAAGAGTGTCAGTATGTAAAGTGTTTATCCTAGGAATGGATTTCTGGCACATGGATAAAAATGAAAAGTGAAATGTTTAGCTCACAATAGGCATATGTTCCAAGATCTCTCTGAGTAAGTATCCTGAGATGAGAAGAAAGCACACAGGTCTATGTTTATCTAGCTTACGCAGGCAGACAAGGAAGGCTCCAGCCTGGTATTAACACTGAAGTGACATGGAATGTCTTCACCAAACCCCAAACAATTACATCATTCCCTTAACAATATTGATAAAGTGTAATAAGAAAGAACCTGGCACTTTCCAATTAGATCCTCATTGCTAAATGCTTGAGAAACTGTGAAATACTTGTCAAGTTAAAGCAAAAAATCACTCGTTTGGGGGGAGGTGAAAGATGTAAAACAGAAAAGAGAAAGGAGGAGGGGAAAGATGCTTCTGTATTTTAGGAATCCTCAATTCGGTGCCCCTTTATTTTTTCTTCTATTTTTATTTTTAAATTTGAAATCATATTCTCCATCCCAAGACTTGTATTATAGATATGCTATTTGTTTTGTGTGTTTTCATTTACTTAGTGTTAAATATTTTTTGTCTTTTCGGATGTGATTTTACGTAAGCAGGAAAAAAAAAAAAAAAAAAATTGAAGTACTATTGTTTCCAGGTATGCTTAATACAATTTCAGAATGAGATAGACTTTTGTCATAGTATCCACAGCAAGTAGGAACCAAGATTGCAACAAAATTATTGTCCAAATAATATGACAAGTGATACCTCATTTGCCAGGCTAGGATGAAAGGCAGGAGCAACAGCAGAAATACCATTTTGCAGACTTATAATCAGAAATTAGTTATTTACCCCTCTTCTTGCACTTCATTTCTGAAGAACCAATAGCCAAACCTGACTGAAGTTACTGGAAACAGCATTCAGTGAAGTTGAAGGTCTTAATTCTCTGCCTTGCTGCCTCCCCAGCTGAATAGCTCTAGAGGAGTAGCATGTAACTTTATTACTGGGTGAAGTATTATAAGAAAAAGTAATAAGTTCATCTCCTTAGAAGACTTCCAGATTCAATCTTTCTAAAAAGCAAATAAACCCAGACTTGTAACATTTATGTCTCTTCCACTGAAATAGTTAAGATGATCTTTTCCTTCCCCTTTAGTGGCAAACATTTTTCTCTTCTTGGAATAACACCTTGGTTTCAAAAATGTAATTAAAGTTTTGGGGTTTTTTTCATATCCAAGACACAGTCAGATGATTTTCAATTTTTCCTGCCATTTCTCAGTCTAACAATGAAGCATTTGAAATTCAGGTCAGCAGCACTGAAAGTTGTTCGGTTACTCATATTTCATGTAATTAACTCATATTCCACTCCAGTGAGAGACAATGTATGCTAGAAATGTTAAAGTATACTAAAGATCTTTTTTCCTTTTTCTTTTTTAGTATTTCAGATAGTATAACCTTGCTTGAAGTGGTAATTCACTAAGTCAACAGTCCCACACACTGGTGATTTAAAACCATTCACCTGGTTTTTGATGCCTAACAAGACCTGGAAAGACAGAAATTCCACTTGCCGTTGTGGCTGTCTGTACCTCACTGATTTTCTTTTAAGTCCTAGAATTTAATTTTTCCTTTGGTAAATCTCAGTGCATTATGAGAATATATATTTGTTTTATAAAAAGTCAAACAGAGGACTTTTTGCCTTTTGACGTAAGTATCAACTGGGGAATTTAGGATGTGTGTGGCTTGGTGTAAAATGCTCATCTCTCCGTGTCTGGATATTTTTATTTGGTTTATTTTATAATTTGCTTCCATTACTTGCACATTCCAGTGATTTTTGGGCTTTTAAGTGCTTTCTGAGCGCAGCCTCCCAGGCACCTCTTCTGTTTTCAGGACTTTTAATAATCCAGTTAGAAATGTGTTGTTGCTTTCTTTTGCTGTAGCAACAAAATGACATTAATTTTGAAGAGAAATGTTTACCTTTAAATTGCCTGCAAAAAAACCCCCAGTATTCTTGACACAACACTCTTTGCAGACTTCCATTGACATCACTGAACATGAGAACTTGGGGAGGAACAAAGGTTTACACCTGCTTATGAGCTGACAAGTTGATGACATTTAGAGAAATAGCAGACAGTATGGTACAATGGCACTGCTGAAAAGCAACACCTCGAAATGTAGCACCTAAGTCTGGTAATCCTTTAAAACATTAAATGTTCCTCCCACCTCGCTACCCTCCACACAATGTTTTGGATTGTTTCCAAAATTGAACTGTGAAGTAAAAGAGAAAATTGAGTTAATGATAGAAATAAACTGGTGAAAAGCTTAGAATGGAAGAGGTATGTAGTTAAAAAAAAAAAACAACAAAAAAAGAAACAAAAAAACCCCAAAAACAAGCCAGAAGGAAACTTTTAACTGAAAGGCAAGAATATGCTATTGGACTTTGTCTTTCACTACTCTTTGGCCATTCATCTATTGTTGGTTGCTTCACTGTTATGTCTGTTTCTCGCTGTGTGGCTCCCAGCATGTAGGCTGGAATCGCTAAGGGTAATACATTTCAGACCCTAGGTATACATTAGTTGGATCAGCAAAAAGTAAATACTTGCTGAGCAGAGGAAATGTGTATAGAAGAAGCTTACAGACTGTTAAACAGTTTGGATCATTCTAGTTTAGTATCCTGTCTCTGACAAAATATCAGGACTGTAGATATGCAGTAATGGAAACTTAGCCAGCAGTTAAGTTATGTCAGAAAGTCTCTTCTAAAATATGGATAATTGGTTTTATCCTGGAAGATGAAGTCCTTGTGCTTTTCTGAAAATATTTGCCAAATGACACAAGTCCTTAACCATTTAGATGATTGATTTTTGCCTTTAAGAGCATTAACTTTTCTTTTAAAGATTTTGGCATACTTGCTTTGAAAAATAACTTTATTTTATTGGTTTGAAATTAGTTGGCATTTAATGGCATTCAATGCTGGTATGAGCAAAAGTTAATGCAACTCCTTACAGACTGGGATACAATTCAGAGACCTAATATTCTGTAATGTCAACTGATTTTTTTATGCAACTAATTGTAAAGTCCATGTAGAGGGTTTATTCTTAGATCTTATGGTAAAAGATAAAAGACGTTAGTTTAAGGTGCAACTACATTTACACAGCTAAATAGCATTGATAACAATACAGCTAACACCCTGATAACAATACAGTTAAAATTACTTGGATCTGATCAACCCAAAACTAATGTCATAGCATCAGACCGAGGATTAGAAAAATAGAAAAGAATAGAAGAACCATGTAGCTAGTAAAATTAGTGGGAAAATAATACATGAATTAAAGTCTTTCAATGTGTCACATTTTGTTTGGCTTCCAGTTTATGTTCAGCAGGTGGTTTCACTGAGTAGCCCTCAAAAATTCAAGATATTCCTCTTGAGCTGTTGCAGCTGAAGTAAAACGCTTGTGTGCGTGTTTGTATGTGTGATTAGCTCCAGTGCCTCTCCCTTGTGCATCAGCTTCTGATTATGTTCAGCAGGGCTTTTCTTTCATCATGTTGTCTACCTGAGCTGTTTGGTCGGATTGTTTCCTAAGACCTTCATAGTCAGTGTTTGCACGTGCAAAGTCTGTGACTTAAATGTGAATAATGTGTCTCTTTTACTCTCTTCTGCTGATTTGCCACTGGAGTTGTTCCTTTCTTCCTTGCTGCATGTTACAATTTACTTTAAGTATTACAATATTATGTTGTTGTCATGTGTATGCAAATAGAAAAGCAGAACGTCAGGGATGGGATTTAAATAGGTCACAACTGCTGTGTTAACTCATCTGGGAACTATCCAGTAATAATCTGTGCAATATAGGTCATTCCTTCCGTAACAATTTCCAGCTGATGGAAGGCTGCCATCTACAAGCTGATCAATGATATAAAGATTGCTTCAGCCTACTGCTGAAACTCCACTGTACTTCTTATATAAGGAGATTAGGTGACTAGGAAAAGAAGAACTGTCTCTTTGCTCTTCCTCAGTTTGTTGCTCGCCCTCTTTGCCTTGTTTCTTGACTGCTTTAACAAGCTAGATCAGAAACAGCTTCACTGGGCCAGATCCTTCTGTACTATGTCTTAAACGAGGGCTTCTCATGAAATAACCTTACCTGCTTCTTTTCTCAGCTGCTGTCTGAAAAATAGTTCTACCACAATCAGTCTGTAGAGGAGGTAAAACTTCCTGTCTCCCCCTAAATAAAACTATTAGGGTGTGGTCAACCCAGACCAGAAACCCCATGAAGCCTCCTTGGAAGGGATGGAAACAGCCCAGAGATAGGTTTCTTAGGCCAAAGGATTACAGTTTTTCTAGCTTTGCTTGGATGTGTGAATATTGTTGATTCACAAATCCAGAGATGATATGGTTATTCAATACAATTTTTCTGTTCATTTCAGTGGCTGCCACCTTTTCACATTTTAGGCCATCCTTATAGAAAATGCTGCCCATTTTCTGTACTCATCTATACAAAGGTTCTTTCACTTCTATGAAGGGAATATATTGGGATAACTTGAGACTTGAACCTCAAGTGCTTAAAGTTTGAAAAATGCAAATAACGACCTTTCCAACCTGACAGTTCATCAAGACAGATTTTTGAAGTCTTTCAATTTCCTGTCATGGGATTATTCTGTAATTGACTTTAAGAATATGAAAGCCCCCATGAACAGTTCTGTTTTCAGCAAAGGATCAATTTCTTCTATTCATAGTTGTGTTGGCCACGATGATACGAGTGGGTGCCTGTTAAGGAGAGAGCGCTTGCACGCTGAACTAAGAATGCTCTCCAGAACAACCACAAAGGGTTAAGGTGAAACTGCACCAAAAGACCTTTAAAATGCTAGGATGTTCTATAATACCCAAGTATTTCAGACCATTTTTGTTCTATAAAGAATAAAATTTCAAAGAATAGAAACTGAAACCTAAGTTTGACTTGAGCATAGAAATTATTATGATGACATCAAAAAAAAACCCTGTACCTTCATTTCACTTGCTATGTTTAGAGTGTATTTTTGTCAATGCACATATATAAAATTTTATCTATGCTGAATTATACTCTTAAAGACTAATCTGATGTGTACCTGAAATTTTGTAAAGTGTGTGTGGTTTCCATCCAGATATCTAAATAATTTGCTCTAGATTTAAGAAAAATTATTATTCCATTATACAATTGGTATTATTTTCTTAGATAACCCTGACCATGCTTCTTCATGAATTTCACTTATAGAAATGAGCCACACCATGACAACAGACAGGTTACAAGGCTGAGGCTGTAATGAATAAATTGAAAAACCATATTAAGCTTTTAACACAATATTAGTGGACAACAGTTCTGCGCTACTTCCTTGTGTAATTATAACCTCTTTAAGTAATAATGGTTGCTTAGAAGGCCTCCAGTGAACATGAGGAGTGTTATTATAAAGATTATGTAGATTATATTATAAAGATTATATTATAAAGATCTGAAGTCAAGTTGGGCTTTCACATGAGGCTTTTAGCTGTTTCTTACAGCACTGAGGCAGCAGCTTTTGTGTCAGCCTACTGCTGTTGAAATTCATTCTACCACTGTATTCTGTGTCTAGCAGCACCTTATTATTTCTTCAAGTTCAACCATTCAAGGGTTATTTAATATGTTTGAAGCTCACATGTTTGTCTTTTTAAGAGAGAAAAATAGTTTTCTCTTGGATATGTTACTGGGCCTGACTCTCCAGTGCACAAAATTACATGGTATTGTTTTACACGTGCTCATATTGCCTGTGTCTAGCTGAGCACAGAGCTAGCCATATGTCTGGAGCAGCTTAGCTGGCAGGCATGGGCATGATATCCAGGCCAACATGAATTAAAAGCATTAAAGTCCAAGATAGAGAGCCTATACATTTATGCAAGGTACTCAGGTAACGGTGGGTTGCAGCTAACACCAGTTCATCTAGAGAACTTTAACTACTTCAAACCAAGGTTTTGGGAGAAAGTTTGAAGTGATTTACAATTGCAATTTAAAAATTCATGGGAAAAACACATGTAACTTAAAAATGCATTTGAGGAGTTACTCAAAAAAATGCTTGATTTTTAATTTTTTTTTTTCTTGGAGTGGCCTGTTAGAATACAATATCAGAGGCAAAGAAAATACACAAAGTTAGTTCTGTTTCTAGTGTATTGTCTCAATTAATATTTTATTCTGACTAATATTTTTGAATGGAAATATGACTAATAGTATTCACATCAAAATTTAGCTTTACATAAACCCCAGTCACTGGGTGAGATGTAGCTGCCAAATGCTTTGCATGTGATATAATGAAGGTAGCAAAAATACCTCTAGCCTACATTTCCTGATCTTTGATTTTCAAGTGGCTGGAATCTGACTCAGTATATGCAGTATGGCTTTTTCAGCACAGTATTTTGTTTGTCACCAGAAAAGTTCCATTTGCAAGCTAGCTCACTCCTGATAAAATTTAGCACCTAATCTTATGCCACCTTGGATAAAAGATGCTATTTTTATATCAATGGAGGACTTGTTTATATCAGAGTAATGCAAAAAAACCTGTAATCAACCCAAAAGTATAGAGGACCAGGTTGTAGCCTATTGTTTTAGAGATGAATGAGAATAAAAATACAAATTAAAAATAATTAAACCAGTGAGGGAAGATCTTGCAGAATGCCTTTTAAATGTAGTATTAACTGTGATCCCTGATAGCCTAATGTTTATAGAAGATATAAGCAACAAGGATTGATTAGGCAAATTTCATCATACCCAACCAATATGTCTTAATCTGGACGTGCTAAAAATATTTTCTAAAATAAAGCTTTTGAAAGTCTCAATGTTCACATTCAGCTTTCAACAAAAATATGATTTAATTTAGTTATGGGCATTTTATTTTGATAGTTTGCAACCTGCTATTGTGAGGCACTTTGTTCCTGAAAGACAGGAATAAAGAAATACTCTCCCATTGAATTAAGCAAATAGAAGGATCTGGAGCAGCACTTTAAATAGAGGTTGAAGTAGCAATCTGATATGTGAAGGGTTTAGTCCCTGTTAACACATTGTGATCGTTAGTCTTCCTAAAAATTTATTTTTCCCAAAATATTTAAGTATAAAGCTATAATCCTAAAACCTATGGAATTTTATAGTCTGTGTCACAGTATGTGCTCTGTGCTATGTAACAGCCTCCAGGTACAGGGTCTGCTGCCATTAGTGTAAACTATGGAGGTTCTGCATTTGTGTCACTAAGAATGATGTACAACTGATCATATTGATCATTGTATATCCTCACTAAAGTCGTAAAGCATTCCTAGTACTGGGAGGGAGGGTGTTAAAATTCTCATGAATGAGACAGACTGGCCTGTCAAAACATAATTTTCTGCTCCTAATATTGGATGCTTTTTGTTGAGCTTTTGTTGGGAGAAAAAAAAGTGGTGCTTCAAAGGTAGAGGGATTTTTTTTTTTTTTTTTTTGCTGTTACTGAAGCTGCTAATTTTCATATGGTTGAAGCAATGAAAAGCATTTCTGTTTAATATGAATTTATAGGAGGCAAGGGACCAGGCATGAGGGAGATGACTTAGGATTCAAAACATTGCAAATGTTTGGCAGGTTTTTTTTAGAGGGAAGAAAAAAATCTCTTGAGACCTTTGTTTTCTAAGGAACAATATTACAAAATACATAGTTTCACAATATAAATTGGCAAATGAAAGATGAGATTAATAATTCTGGAAGCTAATTTAAGCTGGCATATTATCTCAACTTTCTTTTTAGTATAAGAAAGTTACTTTTCTTCCTTTATAAAAAGGGGGAAAATAAAAGGGCAAGAAGAAATTTCTTACCAGCCTTCAGGTACTAGATATCTTGAATAAATCTATACTTATTTTCTGCATTTTTTCACTTATAATTATGCAGAACAAGAGACTGCATTGAGGAGAGGAAATTATACAATTTTTAAAAAGCAAAGGCAAAGAAAGTGATGTAAAGTTATAGTGCAGAGAAGGACCCTCAACAAAATACATCAATAGAAAATTACACCCTTCAGAAAATGCTGTGCATATAAAGTTTCCTAACATCCTTGTGCTATCTCAATCATCAGGATGCTGGTACTCTTTTATTTTACATATTTTGTGCGACCTTGTTGAACTGGTTGGTATTCTGTCTGAAGATTAACTCTTGCTTTCAGATGTTGAATACACTAAGAAAATAAATGCAAAGCCATGGCCTCTTTATAAAACAAACCAAATACTAATATGATTTTTCAAATTATTAGCATCCAGGAAGGAAATACTGTTACCTATACATTGTACTCACCTTCTGTATGTAGGCAGCAATTTAGGATCATCACTGTGAACCGGCTTACAGCCCATCAACTCAGTTTGCCTTTAAATAAGACTCATGTCAGATTTAAAGTAGTAGGAGGCACATAGTCTTTTCTTTCCCTTTTACCTTCTTTCTTTTGGTAGAATGTGCTTAGTTCTAAATTTTATTAGTGAGTTTAATTGAACTTAAAGGTACTTTAGTGGTTCAGCCTGATTTAGAGTTGCTTCTGAAACACAACTGCTTCCCAAAAGTAACAAGTTACAGCATTTACATTAACTGTTCTTTATCACTAATGTACATAAGTGATGCTTAGAATTTTAGAAATAGAAGAGAATATCTCTTCAAACTTTAACCAAAATACATGGTCTATTAAACAGAAGAAAATTAGGCAGAACAGAAAAACTTTTTTCTGCTTTTAAATCCACGTTGGAGCAAATCTTCACCCTTGCAGGTGATTTAGTTTTCTGCATGGGGAAACCAGATACATGTGTGTTTGTGTGTGTGTGTGTCCAGCATTTCTCAGAAAGGTCAGCCAGGGCATGTCTGTACCTATGGTTACTTTGCTATTTGTTTGGATCAAATAATGCTGAGATGAAACTACTGCTGTGTTAGTATTGTTGATTTGCTTTTGTACATATTTATAAACCAGCCAATGCATCCCAGACAGGAGTCTTGAACTGGAATTATTATGTGCAACATTTTGCTAGCTGTTTTCAGAATAGAATGAGAAAAAGAGCTGAATAATCGATAGCTTCTCTTAAAATGTCTCTAATGGAACAGATCTATTAGCTAGTGTTGCTGTCAATGAGCCATTTGCAATGTGAACAGCTTATTTTCTTTTTCATATGATTAAATTTGGTTTGGCTGTTAGTACATCCGTTCCTTTCTTCCCTCCAAATAGAAAAATCACTTTCATAGACTCATAGTTGTACTCAAGGGAGCACACATAAAAGTCTAGTGATTCATTCATCAAATTTCCACATTTGAGTAAGAAGTGAGTTCAGACATCAGTCTGAAGTGATTTTTCTGAATTACCCAAACACTTGAACCAAAGACATTAGAAGATAAGAAAGGATGAAAAAGAACTAGCCATCTTTCCTGATCCTATTTCCTTTCTTACTTGTCAGAGATGAGCAACTCTTCCATTGTTTTGAGAAAGATGATGTTATTTAATTCTCCTTCAGGGCCAACATGAGGGATAGGAAATCCAGTCTGAAATCTGTTTAAAGATTTCTGCATTTTGCCATGTCAGGGTGAGATGGTAGTGTGAACATCACTGTCTTATTTTTAATCATGCTTGAAAAGTCAGGCTGTTAGAAGCAAAGGCAGTGACCTCCTTTACCTCTTTTAATCCCTAAGTTGCATGCCCTTCTTTCCTTCTTCCATGACTCAAAGATCTTCTCTAATGCACATTCTTTTCCTTTTAAGACTCTCAGAAAGGGAATGCATAAATATGAACCTTTTCACTTGAGAAATGGACGCTGAACAATATTTGTTTCAAAATAAGTGTTTAATTTTGCAGATAGGTGAAATGAAATTGGAACAGGTCAGATGATTTTCCCAAGGTTGTATGATGCAGAAATGAATTTGAGTTTAGGAAGAAAAGGCTTTTAATAACTAGTTCCTTATTTGATTCAGAATATCTATGTGATGCACTGTCAGGAATAGTAACAATGGTATTTGCAGATATTTTGTTTTAAAATCTGCTGAAGAATGAAAAGGAAAATTTGAATGGCTTTCCCAGAGCAAAGAACAAAGATATTTAAGATATTTTCTGCCTGACTGAAGTCTGAAAGGATTGTATCTAGTCTTGGGGCTATGGCAATATCATCCAAAATTCTCTTTGTATTTAAAATGCATGTCCCCTCCTGGAATCAGCCTTGAGATATGTCTAGTTTGACATATGTAAACATTTCCAAATCAGATATTTAAAGACCGTGGCAACAGAGAGGATTTATTGCTGTCCATGTTTTACTGTTTGATGCATTTGGATTGGCTTTATTTGCTTTGTCTTTCATGTGTGAAATGTGCCATTTTGCCTACAAAAATGACAGCATCAAATGTATAGCAAGCAGGTTTCCATATGTCTTCTAAATGAACTCTAAGATACTTTATTGCTAAAGAAGGGTAGACCTCTCTGTTTGGAAAAAACATGGCAACTGTCTGAACTGTTTGATCTGCATGTATAGAAGAAAATATTTGATTCGTGGAGATTTACACCCTGAAGTATTATTGTGTTGCAGCTGATGTCTTGTGCATTGTTACTGGGCACTGGAAAGGTGTGACATACTAACAATGACAACCTGCTATGCTGCTGCTGTTTCACATTTCACCGACAGCTAATTTTCCTTACCTCCCAAACTAACTGCTAGGGAGTCAAGCAACCTGTATGAGCATTTCTCTGCTTTCTATAAACCTAGTAATTGTGTTACAGCTGCTAGACACAGCTGTATGAATGTGTAAGTTTGCAATGGTTGTACAAGTAGCCCTCAGGGAGGTTTTCAGTCACCAGGGAAAAAACACTGGTTATCTCCTCCTGCTCTCAGAGGATAGTTGGAATAATTGAAGAGCAGTGGAAGTCTTTGCATCTCTAATAGATGTTTGTGCTCTTTATAATTTTTTTTTAATTGGGCATTCGCTTATATGTATGAATTATGAATTCATAAGTATGACTCTGAATTTCATTTTGTTTGGCTTCCTGTTTCTTGGGATGTTTTCCTGTGATGGAATTCTAGCTCATAATCTCATATATTAAAGTATTACTTGGGATGGCCATTCACTGTCAAATTCTTTTCTCATCACTGTCGTTTGCAAAATGTTTTGAACATATATTTCCCAAAACGAGGTTTCCTATATGAAATTCTGTCTTTCTCTGTTTTGTAAATCATTAATGGACTTCATTCAGAGTGCTTCTTAAAAAATTAGTGACTCAGATGATGCCTCAAGATTTCTCTATTGTTCTTCATTCCTCACATTCCTCCATAAATATTGTCAGCTCATTCTGAAAATTCAAATGAGCCTTTGATATGACTTTCCCACTATCCAGCTGCAGAGCTGTAAGTCTGGGGGAAGAGACTGGGAGAAAAAAATGCCTCCCTAATAACATTTGCAGCCTTGCAAAAAGTAGAAAATTTGTGACAATAGGAAGAAGCTTAAAACAGCACAGCTGACTGCAGTGTCAGGGATATTCTTTTTGAGTCATTCTCTGGAATCAGAGGATAGATGATAAATACCTTTCCCAGTATAAAACTGTGGGGAAAATGTAAGTAAAATGGAGAATTTTAATCAGCAGTGTTAATTGTTAATAAATAATTTGAAAAAAATAGAGAAACCAAACCCACAACACAACCCAGCCCCAAAAACAAAAAGTCATTTATTGACCAAACACTGAGTTAAAGAACTGAGGGCCATGGTAGCCTGAGAGAGCTGAAGAAATTACATGATTAGGTAAGATGGCATTTGACTACCAATGTAATGGCTTTAAAAATGAAAATGTTTTTGGTATTTTTATGTGCTACATCTTTGTTGCTCAACATCTTCAGTTTGCTTCAGCAGCTGGAAAAATGAATTGCAAATTAGGAGAAAAAATTTTGATGTAAAATTTGGTTGGTAAATTGATGTTAAAATTTTAAGATGTAGTTTTTTTATTCAGCAATATGATAATATATGTAGATGCTTACTTTTCAGGTTGGGCAAAACAGCTGGGAATATTCAGATTTGAGAATTAGTGTAAAATTTTCTTGCAGAATTTGTGAGAGTGACCCTTCTGAATGGTTGAATCTTTGTATGTTATTTTCACCATCGTAATCCATTAATGAAGATATAACTTCTGTGACTAAAGATACATTTCCAACCATTTAGCTGAAATGGATTCTTCCCCATAATTAAAGTATTAAAACTGTGATCTGTGATTCAGAGAAAATATCATAGGAGTCAATGAATAGTAATAGATCAGTGAGTAAAGCACATTAAATTTCAAGTGAGATTTTTCTATTGTGTTTTTCATAAAATGAGCAATTATCCAGTGGCTTGCATGTTGAGCTTCAGATCAGGAAAACATTTATAAAATCTCCAGTATTTACAAAATGTACAGTGAAAAATCAAAATGGAATAATAGTTAATCAAGCTATATTTTAAAAAATACTTATTCCATACCTTCCTGTAGCATTCCTGAAATAAAATAGAAGCAGTTCAAACTCAGAAATACATTACATTTTAGTTGCAGTCACAGTCCTCACTCAGTGTGGGTAATATGGCCTTTGCATTTCAGGAGTAGCTTTTACTTGAGGAGTAGCTTATGTGTTTGCTGCACTAGTTTTGCTCTTGCTGTGCTCAGAAGAGATTGTTGGATTGTTCTGGTAGAGTCACAATGGGCACCTGTTTTCTAGCACAGCCTTTCCTGGGCCAAGTTTTCTGTTGCGTCATTTCTTGTTTAGTACAAAGCTGGTTTGAGTTTTAATATTTCTGTGCAGTCTCCAGCCTCAGCTATTGTGTTGTAGCACAGACCTAACAGAACTTGAAGAAGTTTATTTACAGTCCTAGATGGGCTTTGACTCTGTGTTTTGAAAACAGCTTTAAACACGACAGAAAAGCAATATATGGGTGGGTGTGGATATCTGGATTTTCAGGGCTGTGGACAGTGTGTTCATTTTTGCTTTTCAAATGGAAAATACTTTGGTCAAAACTAGAAACTGTGATAAATCCCAGATCCCAACTTTACTGAAAAATCATCTTACATTGTATACCTACCTATATTTGAAGAGCTCAAAACTGGTATGTTTTCCTATTCTTTTATTTTAGATCTGCTACCAAGAATAATTACATACTATTTCAGTGTCAAGTACAAAGTAAAAATACATCAGTGAGTACTGAAGCATTTGCTATTTCTGCTTTCTTTGACAGCTTTTTGGAAACTACAGCCTATTTCTGTATGAAACCAAAAATGGGCGAGAAGGAGGTGTCCCCACATTCTTTCTTCAGTATTTGGCATGAATTCAGTTCTGACTTCAAAGACTTCTGGAAGAAGGAAAACAAACTTATTCTTCAAGAAAGGTACATTTGTTTGTTTGTTCAAAGGCTTTTCTCAAAGAATGTTATTGGGAGCAATCGCACAGAAACCAGTCAGCCACACTTCATTAGCACACAACCTATTGAATGCCTTTTGGAGTTTTCTCAGGTTTTGTTTTTTCAACAGATCATGACACCCACCCTCACCACCCCAACCCCCCAGTCATCCTAATTTTTGAATGGAATTTTAATACCAGTTTGTGCTAAAGATTTTTGGGTCCATTACCTGAACAGTGTTTTTGACAGAGCAGATAACTGCTATGTTACTATGAATCCAAGCAGTGGAAGACTTGGTTTGGGCCTGAAAGTTGATTAAAAATTTTCATTAGCATATTTAGTCAAAGAAAGTCAAGGCATTAAGATATGGCATATTGTAAATATTTGTTTGACGGTGTTGGGACAAAGGAAGACAGAAGGAATAAGTCAGTTAACCCTGTGTTAAAAAAAGACTTAGGCTGAATCATATTGCAAATCACAGGCTGGGTAATGGGGCACACAAGAGCACATTTGATATAATATGGCATAAAGAAATGAGACAGGAGCTTTGAAAATCAGCCATGGTGTCTGGTCCATGTTTTAGAAGAGTTATGAAATCTCTACTCATCTGCATGCAGATAGTCCATTGTGGTCACCCTTTGTAAAAATTATGCCAAGAATTAATCTGTTGTTTAAAAAGTAATAAATGTCATATCAGGAAAAATTAAATATAGGCAAATATGCAAATTCTAAGCATTGTTATATAATCCTACAACTGCTAGCAGCTTGATTTGAAGCTACATCTGAGCGTAAACATAGGTGGGATTGAAGCTTTAGATTCATTAAATTGTTGGCATCAGCCTGTTGTTAGGTAATTTGACAAGAACAGGCCCTTTTTCAAGAGTACTCATCCTATGTAGTTGTCACAGACATCTGACTACTGGTCTAGAAAGTTACTGAAGACTTCCCTGAGGCACCTACACAGTCAATGTCATGTATACCATATATATATTTGCTGTAAGTGGGTACATTTTGGAACAAGAAGTCTCACAGTGAAAAAAAAATGGATTCTGCTACTATAGCAAGAGCATGGTGCAAATGTTAACACAGCACAGCAAATCTCTGGGGATCTTGTTCATATTACTGTCTGAATTAATTATATGTATTTATAAGTATATCTCTTTGAAACTGATATAACTGACAGTTAAAAATTATCTTTGATTCCCTATACAGGGATTTAGCTGCCTAGTTAATACAGGTTAATTTAGTCTTCTATATTTTGTAGAAAAGGATTTAAGCAAAATGTCTTTTTATTTCTTTTTAAAATTTTTTTCTTTTTAAAAAATCCAAAATCCTCCAGATGCTTCTCACAGGGAAATAGTTTTCTTTAAAGAACGTTAACTAAATTAGCACAAAGCTCCTTCCTCCTTAAACATCTAAAGCTTTAGAGAAGAATGGGATTGAGATAAAATCATTTGACCCTCATTGAGTGTCAGTGTATTTGTATACTAAGAAGATGTGTTGAAGCAGCAGAGAAAAAAGCTGTCTGCCAGCCTGCCCCTTCTAGGGCAAGGGTGGTTTTAGCCTGAGAGGAACTGAACTTGCATAACCTACAGAGAATGGCTGCAGGGGTAAGATGTGACAGGGAAGGGAAAGGGCAGTGAGAACGATGTACAGTAGGCAGAGAAACTGGGAGATCCCTTGGAAGAACAGCAGGGGGATTGTTGTTCAAACCTGGGCTTGTAACTGGTGAGTTGAAGGAGACTTTCCCAGGGGACAGACAGGACTGTGAAACTTCAGTCCTGGAAGTCACTGAAATTAAGACTAAAAAGAATACATTCTGAAAGTCACAAGTAGATTTTTGCTTTGAATTTCAACTTTTACTTGCCTCATCAAGTTTAAATCTTCTGCTCTATTTCATTTGTTCAGGTGACTTTGGGGACCTTTGATGTCTGGTTGTGCTCAGCTCTCAGATCTTTGGTACAGGGCTGCTGTTTCAGGTCTGGCAAAGTGAAGCTCTCCTCATTGCATTTTAGGAATTAGAATGTTTTGGCCAAATTAGCAGTAAGAGTAAAAGTTTTTCAAGTAAGACATATAATTTTCCTGAAAATTAAGGATCTTCTTTAACTGAACAGCTCTCTTACCAAAGCCTTTGCACAGAAAATACCTTTTCTTCAATTATAGTTCAGCCTGATATCTGAAGTTGTCGTTTAGGCTTTTTTTCTTGATTTTACATTTCTGTCTCTCTTAATAAAAGACAGGATGGTATGCTATGAAGGTGTCCTGGTACTGAGAAATCAAAGGAGAAAAATCTCAATGGAAAAACACATGTTGCCCAGAGGTGTAAGAATATACATCATGATGGTTTTCAAAATGTTAGCCTATATCAAGAGATTTGTAGGTGACAAAAATCTGAAAGCTGCCTATTGCCACTAAAATATAAATAATTATTTCAAGAAAGTAGATTTTCCCCTTTAGGTAATGTTCTTGGAGTTTTTTTTCTGCTGATAAATTTGAGGAGCAGGCTAAAACATTAATGATGAGAGAAACTTTCTGTAATTGTTCGTTGGCGGCAAAATCAAGTGACAGATGTGGTGAGACATTTTCAAAGTCTGTGGTATGCCACCTTGGAGAGATATTGACCAGGTTTCTGCCTCATGAAACATACTTTATTTACAATAACTACTTGTAAAATGTATAGCTTTATTCCCTTTTTAGCTTGATCATCTTTAGCAAGCCCTGGTTGCTTTGAATTTTTCTAGAACATTTTGGATCCCAGTTTCCATATGGACTGCTAATGGAGGCTGTTCCTCATTTAGTCCCTGCAAATAGATGTCTTACTTATTCTTTTACAATAATTTAACCAAAGGATTTTCATAGATGGTATGTCCAAAGGTGGTACTATATTTTGTTAGTGCTAGGTTAAGCGTGTATGTTCTAACAAAAGGAGTCAGACAGTTCTTATTTTAAACACTTTTCACTTGACATTTCAACTTGCATATTGGTTTGCCAGGCATTTATATGCAGAAGATAAACATTGAAGTGTCAGACTTTGTATTTCCTTACGAGAAGAGAAAAGAAAAATGGTGCAAAGTTAAAAACAATTAATTTTTCTGAAGTTTTTTACTGCTTTCACTCTTCCCTCACATGAAGTAAAGCAGAACTGGAAAATACCATCTGTAGGGAAAATTATCCATGATAAACTTTTAATACAGTAGAAACAAAAAGAAAAAATGCATCTGAAAATTACAGTAAAAGCATAGGTCTGCCTAGAGGCTATCTGAGCAGTACTATTTTTTGTGGTCACACTGCAGTTAAGGCTAACTAGATCATTCCATTAGAAATTGATATTAGGTTGTTTAGAAATTTTTATGATATTTTTGTGAAGATTGATACTTCTGATGATATATCTATCCTAAATATATATCCTTTTAAGTGAAAATTTTCAAATGCTACTTCTTTCTGATTAAGCAACTTTAAAAAAAACCCAAAATAAACATAAACCCTGCCCAAAAAAAAAAAAAGGCAGAAAAGCCCACAAGAAAAGGAGAGCCATAATCAAACTTAATCGGGCATGTTTTGAGTTTTTCCAGTTTTGATGCTGTTGTCATTGTCCTTCAAATATATTTGTAATGAGTCATAGTCTGTGGTTTTCATTCAGACTTTGCAAACTCTTGAAAATTTTACTGTCAGTATAGCCTGCATTTTGTGCTTAATCAGCAAGAAAGACTAGAAGAGCTGACATATTTTCCCTAATATTTTTTGATGTTGTTTGAAAAGAGAGAGTATGATTTTGAAATTCACAAGCTTGCTGTTCAGCACCCTTCTTATCGATACATGAATTTGAAGTGCTGCATACCTGTAGATGCAAATTGCTCTCTGAATACAGAGTCAGATAATGCACAGCTGCAGTAACAGCTCTGTAAAAGTCTCCCCTTCTTAGGAAAACTCTTAGGCAGTCAGACCACCAGTCTACAAGTGCCTAGTTTTGCCTCCTGTTTTGAAAAAAAAGTGTCTTTTACAAGCTGACCTATAAATGTAACCTTTTTCTCATTAATCTCTTTTCTTTAGCTTCTAGAAACTTTTCTTTACATTTGTGATTTAGATGTAGTCAATCTGAAATGCACTATTCCAGTCTAGTACTTCAGTGAGAACAAGAAGTATTTTTATTTTTCTTGACATCCAGCAAAGGCCTGCAGAATTGTTGCCCAGACCCTAATAATTTTCCTACCAGGAAAAGATATCTTGTCCTAAGAATGAAAGATAAAAAGAGCTCGTGAAGCAACATCCCAAGAGGGAAGTCTTGAAATGTTCTAAAAAATTAAAAAGTTAAGCAACTGCTGGTCCTGGAAATAAGATATAAAAATACAGTTATTTATCAGGAAATCTCATATTGCTATGCCTAACAATGACTCATCTTTAGGACTACATCTTTTCTTTATGGCCATGGAATAGACCCTGGCTCATTACAGTGGCAAAAAACAGTGAGTCCTTCCTTTAGGAAATTTTGTTTTAAAGTTCCATTGCTGTCAAATGTTAGTATCAATATCATCAGGTCACAGACCTTACTAGAAAAGGGTCAATGATGTGGCAGAAGCTCATATGCAGTTCCCCCTTCCCTTCCTCTGGGTGGGAGTGAGGTGCTTACACTTGTTGGTCCTCTCCGGCTCTGGATGTGCTTCCCTCTCTGCAGTCTGTTGGCTGTTCTAGAGGGCCTGTGAAACTTGGCGAAGATTTACCTTGTGTTAGTTGTATTTCTAGATAGGAGAGCTGGAGGAGGAAAGAGCAGGGAGCAGACAGAGGTGCCCTGTAAATGTGGGTATAAGGTACACAAAGGCCCTTGCCTTTACTAAGAGTTTTGTTGCTGAGCCGAGGCTGTGTCAGGGATGCCAGCAGAGGAGAGTTCATAAGCAGGATCAACACGATGGTAAAATTCTGTAAGTCCCTGATATCTTGCATCACACTAAGCTTGAGAATTTCTTTTGGCTGACTTTATTGAACCCTTTAACTCCCACGATAAATCTTTGACACATTAAAAATAATCTATAAACTCAGAAAAATGCACTCATCTCTCAAGTGCAGAAGTTGCCCATTCCCGTAAGAATAGCAGTTAAGCTGGCACCTGGTGTGTCACACTGTGTATATCTAGATGAAAGGGGGATTCCTGGCCAGCATGTCTCCACAGCTCATTGATCTCCCTCTGCAGAAAGACTGGTATGTCTCCCTACAGACTCCTTGGCAGGATGATTTAAAACTTGCTGTTGAGCAATTTAAAGTCTGGCATGGGATATCTGTACGTTGCACAGTGAGGAGCATATTGGTAAGCTGCCACTTCTGCTTGCAGAGGAGGGCATTAAATCCCATAGCACGAGCAGTGTCCTCTCAGAGTAATTTAAGGGATATTTTTCTAATGCTTATAATATGAACCAGTGAGTCAGACTTGAGAGTGAGACATCGAGGGACATGGGAATAGGTACTTGCAAAGAAATGCAGAGGTGGAAGAAAAGAGAAGAAAAATGTATATGGAGCTGCAACATGAGAAGGAAATGATGAACATGTGGAGTATGTTTAGCAGGGTCACATTTTGCTTGGCATGCTCCTGTAATGCCAACTGAAATCTCCAAGTGTTATGTTAGTGAGTAGTCATGGACAGATACATTTGCTGATGTCTCTTGGAAGCTTTAATCTCAATGTGTTTATTGCACTCTAACCAACTGAGCTGCATGCTGGTAGGCATGGGTTTACGACTCAGTTATAATGACATTTCAAAACAGAAGACGATTTCACATGACATTCAATTGAATAATTACATGGATCTTCAGTTTTTGGGAGTATTTCAAAATTGTTAACCTGGATAGCTTTCTGATCAGAATATATTGTTATGGGCCCTAGAAATCTACTTTAAAAAGCCTAAACACACCAAAGATTCAGCAGCTAGCTGTGAGGCAGTACCTCACAAAGACACTGTTTGCTGTCCAGATAAAAGAGGTTGCTCAACATATATGGTTTGTTTTTGTCTTCCTTGGGCATTTTTGGCAATTCATTTTTCTGTTTGTTTTTTTGGTGTTTTTTAATTTAAAAAAACCCCAAAACAAACAGAAAAACGAATCATTGTACTTTGGTTGGGGGAGGTGAACAGAACTTTAATTTCTTAGCATTGCTTTTGAGGGAAATGTTTATGGGAAAAAAAAAAGCATTTGGAGATACATTTCTCAGTCTGGATCTTTGGTAGAAAATCCTTTTGAATACCTTAGTCTAACATTTTTAAGCAATCCTGTGTTTTATAAGACAGGAAAAATATTTCTATTTACAGCTGTGAGCCAACTGGTGCTTACAAATATTCAACTTAAAAAAGGTGAAGGATCTAGTAAAAAACTAGTTCCAAATGTGTAATATTTCATATTTTTTATGACTTATGTGAGGTTGGATTCCAGAATGGTCCCCATGTAAACAGCAAAGGGTTCTTCAGTAGTGTGTATCTGGTGATGGTGTTGTACCATGCTGGCACAATATGTTGCATCCTAGTATGTGTATTTTGCATAGGAAGGTAACTAAACAATCATCATTTCATAATGAAGTTTAGAGACTGTTTTCATGGCTATAATGTCAGACTGGGTGTAATAGTCAAAGCTGTAGTGATAGGACACCATTATTTCTACCATGTGATCTTTTCAATCTCTTTTTTAACCTTTTCCTGTTCACCACCTCTTGATTAAAGAATGACATTTGTCTATGATAAAAACAGGGTCTGCACATTCAATAGTTACTTGCATGCTGGTGAAAATTATTATATAATTAAAAAATTTAAACAGAACTTTTGTTAGGCAGGCACTATACTTATACTTGTTAGTGGTTTTATTCCCAGGCAAAAGGATCACTTTGGCATTTGAGCTGCAATAAAGTGTTGTAATGTTTTACAAATGAGCAGCATTTGTCATTAAATATTAGCCCCCAAACATCTGAAATGCTCACAAAGGCTTAAAACCTACTGTAACCCAGACTGATCCTGAACTACTGAAGGTGTGAACTTCCTTGCTCTCCAGCAGTTTGCCAAACCAGTGCATGGCAACATCCATGAGGTGTAAGTACGTGGCTCTGTGCGTGTCTCATGTAATCAGTATAGGGAATAGTCTAATATCAGGGGGTTTTCTTACATACTTGAGAAGAACCTAAGTGTGTCTGCAGTAATTTTTGAGTTGTAACATAATGATGGATAGGGACTTTTTACCTCATGCAGCAAAGTTCTAGGTCTCTTACTTTCCCATCTCGTGCACTGGAGATCTCTTCATTTTGTGGCTCTCCAGCTGACTTCAGGTTTTTCTATTTTCTCTTCACTAATCCCTTTCATTCATTCAGTTCTCATATTTGCTTGTACTACAATTTGGTACCTATCAATTTTCCATTGTAGTAGCCCCAACATCCCCATTATAGCAACTCTTCTGTCCAGGGTGTGTTTCCATATTCTCTTAAAGAATCATCTTCTCCACGTAGACTGTTTACCAAGACTTTGCTTAGCCTTTTCTACACGTTGGGGTTTTGCCTTCTTTTACTCCATCTGCTGCTTAAAAACATTTTACAGCTAACACCAAGTTTCACACTCCTGTTTCTTTTGATTGCTGATTATGTTACCAGTTTTACTTCACTTCTAGTCTTCTTCCCTTTCCTTATCATTTCCTGTTATATTTCCTAACCAAATAGCCCAAATGTAGCCAGCTTCTTTGAGAGCAACCTGGCTTCAGTTCCAAGAAAACAGTGCAAGGTGATGATTAACTTTTCTTAGAATAATTTCAATATTGATATGTAAAGTCTGTAGAAAAGTGATTTTCATCTGCAATACTGGCCACTCTTACAATTTAATGACAAAGGTCATGAAATGTATTTAAGTGGGGATATGAATGTTTGTGTTTTATTACAAGCATAGCCATTCTTTAACAGTTCAAATCTTTTATTTCATTACATTTTCAATGTGAAATTCTATTTATTTTAAAATTCTAATTTTTAAATCATGTTTTGCACAGTATTCTCTTTATTTTACTCACGTCTTTATATCACTTCATAGGCAAGAGCTGAACCCCTGGATCATCAAGAGTATGATTGCCAGAGAGAACATTGGGAAACTAAATACTTCTGAATTATAATACTTTCAGAATATTTTTTAGTGTTTGGTGAAGCACAGTGAGACTGTAAATTGGAAAGTCTAAATTTCATTTTAGTTGGCCTCAAAGCTTTATTTTAGGCCCATTTGACACGATTTGCACTAAAAAGAAATATGAAATGTATTCCCCAATGTCTACACTGTTAAGAGAGGAGGTATCTTATTCAGGGTCCTGCTACAGATTATTTTCTATGTTAAGTGGCCAGATTACACTGTTTTAATCTCTTTGTCTCTGGTCTTCTGGGTGAAATTAGGATTAATCACTGTGTCCTTCCAACAGCCACTGTCTGCCTCGTGGTCCTTGAATTAACCATGCAAGGAGCTGGCAGGAATGTCAGGATAGTTTAATACATTATCTCTCTGTTGGTAGACTAAAGTTAGGTTTCATTAGTTTGTTTGAGGGGACCAGATACATTACAGTGTACTTCTTATCTATATAAAGTCTTTGCAGTCAGTTACTGAATCATATCTGTGTCATCACTTTAAGCCCATTGGCATGAAAGTAAAAGCTCTACATTTTTTTATTCAACTTTTATGTTGGAAACTGTAATTTTCCATTATGTGTTTTATGTTTTGGTTTATCCCTTAGCAAAAATTATTTTCAATATTTTAGTCAATGAACAAAATATAAGAACATTACCCTGTAAGAGTTTAAGGAGAGAGTTTTAAAGTTTTCTGCCCTTGAAATCTGAAAGACATTTGGCATTTGATAATTTAGTGGAGGATTTTTTATTTGTTTTTATATGTAAAGGTACTATTATTATTATTATAAACAAGTTTAACTCAATATTAAACCCAGACAAAGCTACATAAAATATTTTGGCAACACTCCTTTTATTTAACTGATAATAAGCTCTTGGTAGTAGAAAGAGTATTGGCCTCAGCCTTGTTTTGTGTTAAAAAATGCAGAATATCTGCAGAAAAATGTCTTTTGGGTTTCATAAACTCTACTGGCAACTGTGAAAGTAATATCTGTCTGAGTTTATCGTGGAAGTTTCTGTGAGCAGCTCTGCTATCTAAGGCACAACTTTCCAGTCCTCTCACTGTGATTACATTTGTCATGTCGCAGCGCTCGCCAGTGAAGTGTAAGGCGACCAAGCCTAGATGGAGCCAGTAAGAAATGAATCTGTCTGCCACAGATACTTCAGACAAAATTATTAATGTTTAGTGGCAGGGAAGTGGCTACCTCTTCAATGGATTGAATGATGACAGAAAGTCTCAAAGCTGTGATAAGGTTGTGGCCAGGCTGGCTTTTGGTCTAGAAGGTAGATAAAAACACTCTGTCTTTTGGGTTTTTAAGCATGTCTGGTTTCTTTTTCCTGTGTGCATGCTGAAGTGAAACTTGCTTATTCATCTCACAGGCTGTCTTTAAACTTAATCATAATTTTTATATGTTTGTCTCACAATAAATATGAGGTACAAGGAGGTGATAGTGTTGGAGAAAAGTTTTTCTTATGATGGAAATAAGAAACTACTTATTTTGTTAAAGGTGACAATTGATAGACTCAGTCTTATTAAGTAGCAGATTTCAGGAGTATAATTCTTAGGCTCTGTAAGTGACTGACTATTCATTCCCTTGTATATTTTTAGTTTAATTTTTTTTTTTTTTAACAGATCCACTGATTGCCCCATGTTCTATATTCCCTACATGTTTTCTTATTGTTCGGGCTATTTGGAAGTATTTTTTTTCTGCAATAATGAGAGAAATGCTTTAGCTAAATCTATTATTTAAGGAGATTCAAGTGATGAACACTCTTAACAAGTATTTATAGAATCTGCCCTGAGCCTGAATAACTCTGCTGTTCAGATTACTACAGTGAGAGTTAATCAACTCTCTGTTGTCTAGGCTGGGAACTGTAGTTTTTCTAGAATTATGTTCTCACTAAGACAAAATCAAGAAAATACTTGGGAAAAGAATAAGAGGCAAAAATTGCTGAAGGTAGCACAGCTGATGTTATCTTTTCTGTCAAACTAATATGCTCACTTTTGAGCTAGAATTGGCATAGGATGGGGCAGGGATTGATAGTAAATGAACCAAAGTCATTTTGCTGAAATAAGGTGATTTTGAGAAGTAGTTGTAAAGTGTGAGGTGGGACAGTTAGAGCATCAGTTTAGCAAAGTTTAGCACACTGCAGGCTTACAAGTCATTCCTACCACACTTACCAAGTTTAGGGTACCACCTGGCTTCTCCAAGAGCACACCATGTCTTTTCCACCTCCATCTTCCTCTCTCACTCTCAGATCATGCCTGGAAGATCTGTCCTGCTTCTGAGGATTTGGTGGCCATTGAGAGTTCTGGCTCTGTGAGGGGACCAAACAGCTTCTCTAACAGAAGAGTATTAGTAGTGAAGAACTAAATAGTTTAAGTAAAAACAGATTTTCAGAACAATAAATCTATCTATCACATGCCTGCTTTTGCTTAAGGGTTATAATTCTCAGGAACTGGGGAACACTCACCTTCCTCAGACTTTTCTTCCCAGTGGCAGCCTATTTTTCCACAGAAGGACTGACAGCTGAATACCCACCCCTTTCTTAGGAATATCTTTTTAACTGTTTTTTTGCTCTCTGAGCTCTGCATTGGCACAGTGGTCATGTCATTTTGGACTGGAGCTTGGAAATATGTTGTTGTGTTTCTGTTGCTTCTCCTTCTGTGGCTGTTGGGAGTCTTGTGCTGTTTTCTCCAAAATTCTTCTTTTCCTCCTCCCATTATTACTTAGGTCCATTAGTTTCTTCATAAAGCTCTATCAACTCACCACAGTTGAGTTAACCCATAACCAGTGGAGTTCATGCAATTTTTGCACATTTTTGTCTTAGATTATTGTCTTGCGCCTCCATGCTGATCAGGGTCCCACTGAAGTCAGTGGGAAGTAGTGCAGGAAAAGCTTGAGCAAGAGGAAGGTACATAGGGATTTGCTTGCCATTTGTGAGAAATATGGCTTGAACCAGCCATGAGCTGACATGCAATGTGCTATTGCCTAAATCTTGTTAGTTTCATGGAAAGATGAAAAAAACATTTGTGGCCAATAGAGAAAGCCTAAGATGACTAAAACTTGCCAGTGGCAATTATTTTCCAACTGGACTAAGACTGTTGCCCTTATTTCAAAGGTAACATTTTATCTGCTTCTCTTGATCACACAGTTTAAATGGTGCTGATGCTCCTACAAAACACATCCTTTTCCTCTTCCAGAAGGATTAAGTTATTTTAATTTTATATTTAATAAAATCCTAATTAAGCTGAATGATCAGCCTTCACAAAATATATTTGCAGACTGTCAAAATTGCTAACCACAATCACTGGTTTATGATTTGGCCCTGTGGAAGGCTAATAATTGCCTTTGCCTCTATTTTACCAGTCTGCTGGCTTTTCTCTTTTAGATACAGCTCTAGATTATTTATACAGTTCTCTGTGCTTCCAGATTTAATATGTTCACAAACTAAACCTCCTTGAAATGAGCCTTTGGTGTGCCACCTTTACATTTCTCAGGGCAGTCTTCTTGCTAAAGAAGCATATGTATGGGTCTCATGGGCTTCACCGAGTCTCTATCCAACCACTTGGAGCTTCCTGCACAGAGAGCAGGATGCGAGCCAGGAGGCTGTGGACTGTCCCAAACCCACACAGTGAGTCAGGGATATGGTTGGAACTGGAACTGAGTGGCTGCTAGCTCTCAGTCTTAAGTGCATTAGGGAGCAATGCTTCTCATCTTCTGTATTTCCCTTGGTATGAATAAATAGGCTCAAACTCCAAGGAATTTCATAAAAGCTCCCAAAACCTTGAGAACCACAACCATTCTATTGAGACCAGGACCTCTTACATAATACTGGAAATCTGGGAAACACAACCTTAAGATTGTCACGTATGAGTCTGGAGGTTGTGGATCATTTTAAAAGTGCTATCTCAGGGACACAGAAGTTGTGACTTCCTCCTTCACAGGGTGGCGTGTTATTAACATTTGGCTGTTTCAAGCAGACCTTTCTCCAAAAAGTTGTTTCTCTAATTGAAGCAGAACATGCAGTGATGTTACACTGACAGTGACACTTAATGGGACCTGGTCTTTGAAAAAGAGCTGCATTATCAAGGGTCCCTCACTCTGTGAGAATTTTTGTTTTGAATTAACATGAGACCCATGGGGAGCTGTGTTGTCTTGTGACCTGGTATGGTAGCAAGCAGTGGGTGATCCATCCTGGAAGGGGAATGTTTAGGTGGGACAAAGACTGGAATTGAAGATTCCCTGGTATTTCCCAAGAATAACATTTAGATCTGTGAGAACTGATTTGGTAAATGTTTTTTTACATTACATATGCTGCCATTTGCATGTTGAGTAGTCTGAATACCTGCATATATTACACTGCTTTGATAAAACAGTCATTTTGATAAACTCAGTGGTACTTGTATAGTCCCTGTACACATACAGGAATTCAATACTAATTTACTCACATGAAGGATTTCATTTTGTTATTTAAATGATGTCTACAGTGAGGGGAACCAGCTATACTTGTATTTGAAAAAGAGGAAATTGTATGATAGATGTGCTGTTTCATATCTGACTTTGTAAGAGTGGCTTTTTACAGGTTGGAATGTGTCTGAATATTTAGGAAAGATCATGGGAAGATCAATGTCACAAATATTTTTTTCTTCCTTTGGAGAAAAGTAGACATGAAGCAGAAGAAAAATTGTTATAGAGAAAAGAAAATGTCTTTGAATTTTTCTCCATTCTTCATCATTCTCATAAGTTTCTATTTGAAGCTATCACCACGTTTTGGCTGCCACTTTTACTGAATCTACTTAAATTCATTTTAAAGGTGAATTACTTGGCTGCTTGACATTTTTGTTCTAGATTTTGCTGCAATCTATCTGATTTGCAGTCAGAGAAAAAGCGTTACAGCTTGAATTAACAGGTTTCAAAGCTTTTTTCCCCCTGACCTGTGCACATGAAGGTCTCCCAACACTAACAACATACAAGGCCATCAAATGAAGAGGGCAGGTTTTGGAAGTGCTGGAAAATTACTGACATTTAAATTAATTTTTGAAAGTATAAATTTGAAACTTATGAAAAGAACAAGGTGTGTCTGGTGAAGTAGAATAAAGTAGAGGTGAATATGAAGGTGTTTTTTTTTAATGTGCTTAGCAGGCTGAGCTGGCGTTTTAAAGATTAATTAATTTTCAAAATTTTGGCCCTTCCCACACACACAAAAATATTCAAAAATAATAGTAACACAAAGTTGGATCCTCAGTGTGTAGCCTCAGTGAAATAACAGACAGACTAGTGGTGTGGAGATGAACTGCAAGGAACCAGCCAAGGATGTATGATTTCTTAATATCATTCAACTGCTCTTTTTTCAGTCTTGGATAATGGTGAAAAGTCAGACTAAGTGCCATCTCAAGTCCATATTTTTGGCTAGATCAAGCTAATATAGGATTTACATTTTTGATTTCTACTTTATTTATCAATAAAATTCTCATCTCTCATTAAAAAAAATTAAAGATCTCACATGATTTAATGCTCTCTTATAGAAAGTCTGCAGCTCAGAGAATTCATAACAAAAATCTGTATCATCAGTATTCCAGCAATCATGTGTGGTTTAAAAGGTTGATACATAAAATGAGTGAAAATTGTAAAGAAACATTTAACATTTTACAGTGTGACATTGAACTCATCAACTGGATTCTGGCAGGCTCCCAGGCTGAGTGTAGTCCTCTGCCTTTCATAGTTTGTTTCTGATCTGCATGATGAAAAAGGACATTTCTCTCACCAAAAATGTGGTGGCCTTTCACAAGGTTATAATTTGTACTGTTTGCCATGTTAGGGAGCACTAAGAAGTGGACCCTTACTTTTAGAACCTGCTCTTCTCTTTACATCCAAGCAGCCAAAGTGTATTCATCCCTAGTGCTCATGTAAGCCTTGAGGTTCCTCAGCTTTGGAATGAAAGAGATGTGTGCAATCACATGCATCACCTTGGGTTAAACATTACGTTCCATGGTAATTTTCTTTTTTTCTTTTTTTTTTTTAAATTTGAGAGTAAAGACTTGAAATTGAGGTTAATAAAGACTTGAAATTGAGGTTAAGCTGTTTTGCCATTTTAAATAGAAACAAAAATGGGTGGAGAGGAACACAGCTTGGTGACAAATTTTGTTTAAACTGTAATTGAAGTACCAAGGGTTGGAAAAGAAGAAGAAATATTTTAAACAGTGAAAAAAGAAAAGGAATTTTCTTAGCAATGTGTGCATGAATGCTCTGAAATGTAAACTTTATATCATCCAGTGTATTTTAAACCCTCAAACATTTGAATCTTCAGCTGCAGTAAGTACTGATTGCTTTTGTGAGTAGAATTGATTATGCAACTGGTTATGCCTATCTGTGTAAGTGCTGGGTATGGCTACAGCAGCCCTGGAGTGCAAGAATTATTTTGTAGAGCATGCTAATGAATATATGGAGAAGAAAGTTATCCACTTGTGTCCTCAGGCCTTAACTTGTAAGTTTTATACTGCATTGTCTTTGTAAATGTTGTTGGTGTACAGGAGTGTTTATAAGTTTTGTCTCTCTTCAGAGTCAAGGAAGCAGAGGAAGTCTGCAGGCAGAAAAAGGGGAAGTCGCTGTACAATACTAGACCAAAACATGACTCTGGAATTGTAAGAAAAATTTGTAGCAATTTTTCTGTTTATATCACTTGTTTTATCTTTTTCTCTTTACATTTTATAGGTAGGTTATTCTTGATGTATGTTTTTGTTTTGGGTTGGTTTTTTTTTTCTTTAATGTTTAACTGTTTCATTAAAGGTGTTAAATTAACAAACCTGAAATCTGCCTATGAATATTACTCCACAAAATAGGTGTAGCACAAGCAGGAGCAGTTTATTATTGCCCCACTGTGCCAATCTATGTTCTTGCCAGTCTTGGTGTAGGATGCACATAGAAAGCATAAAAGCACTTTTGGTCTTCCAGCTTAGTCTGTTCATATTCATTCTCTTTTCTACAGATAGAGCATGAAAGGGAGAATTTTGATAGTTACACATTTTTCAAACTGGATCACTGTGTCAAATACAGTGTTTTCTGATCCACTGATATAGATTTGTTTGCAATAGAAATACTAGAAAAAAATAATACTGTGCTTTCACATTTCTTTTGAAAACAGATAACTTCACTGATAACAGAGGAGTAATTCTGGTCATTTAATGAAACATTTCCCCTATGATTGCCTAACCATTGTAAGGATCATGACTGATTTTACAGAAAAATTATTCTGGTACCTCACCTTTATTTCATAACTGTAGCAACTGGCCATAGTTCATGTTTGAAAAATATTAAAGATTTTTTTCAACTGTCTGTGTCCCTCTCTATGTCCTCTGCTCCCCACAACCCCAAGACATGATTTAATTCTTTCATGCTTTGTAGTCATAGCTGTGCAGTTATATTATCTGTGACACATCTTGTAAATGAAGTATGAAGTAATTTTCTGTATTCCGACTAATATAATTTGATACAGGAAACAATAATATTGCATTTATTGTTTCTTATTTTGAATGTTTAGTGAGAGTTGACTGTAGCTAGTGCCACAAGAAATGTAAATGGATTGTTAGCTTCCTAAGGAGTTATAAACTACATTTTATCAATTGTACTTAAAAGCAGATCAACATTTTATTTAAAAAAAAACCCCAAATTAACATTTTTGGGAGTTCTCCATCTTATCTCCAACTGTCTTATCTCCAACTCACATACTGCTATGTATGAAGACACTGAGAGATTTCTTTTAAGAAATAACTATTTGTTTAATTATTCCTGTATCATTCTTATTTGCACTAAAACGGGGATCTTCAATCTTAGTGAAAATTTGATGAGTGAAAAGGAAAGTAAACAAAAATATTTCACAAGCAGTGCATAGCTGTAGTCTACTTCAGTTCTAGCTTCAAAGTTTATTTATGAAGTCAGTGTTACAGTAAACATAATCTAACATTTGCCTATGTATTTCTTATGCTTTTCATATTTGTGGAAGTTGGTTTTGTGTACACTCAAATTTTGCTCTGATTTTTAAATTTTATTTTATTTTTCAGAAAGCAAAGATAAGTATGAAAATCTGAGAGAAGAAATTCAAAAGCCATTGTTACCTGGTTACCAAAATTCCACATGCCTGTGGGTGGGGAGCGAGAGGGAAGGAAACTACATCATCCTAATCATTTGCTTCATTGACCTTTTAAAATTTGTGTTTTGTTCTCTAGAGTTTTCCACCAACTGATGTGTTATTGTGCATTCATTCACGAATGTAATCACTTTAATGGAGTGCCCAGAAATAGACTAGGTATGGACTTGAAACACCTTCCCTGTACTCTGTATCTCCTTTGCCACTCAAAAATGGTATTTTGTAAAGTGTATGGTATATTACGAATAGGACAAGTCAGCATGCATAAAAAGTGGTATCTGCATCAGTTCTAAACATGCTGAAAATTGCATTAAATTGAACTTCATAAGAATGCTACTTGATACAGTAAAACATTTCCATTCCTACTGGCAACATCTGACACAAATACTTCATGGCACTGCACTTAGTTTAGGGAAAGAAATGTTACTCCTAGTGAACTGTTTGTATCCGTTTCATGTTGGCATTTGTAGTTTGTATTTTGAATTGTTAAGTGCTGTTTATACAGTATAATCAATGCTTTCCCAACTTGTTTGGTTGCCCTCCATGACTAAATATTTGTGGAACAAGATGTTTACTGTAACTATGTTTAAAATCGATAAGGCAGCATACTTTTACTTCATCTTCTGCCAGATAGCGAATGCCAGGTAGTATGGGGGTCAGAAATCCAGCATTAAAAAAAAAAAAAAAAAAAAAAAAAAAGGCAGAAAAATACAGAAAAGCACAGAGGTATGATAGAGAGTATGAGAGATTTGACTATTATAGTTTGTTAATATATAAAGCAGCTAATACTTTTACATGAAGTTTAGAAGGTATAGTATAGTTTTAACTGCTGATCACTTAAGTCAGACAGGCTTTTGGCCACATGTACATGACTTCCCTTCTGGAATTAGCTTTACAGTTAATTTAAAACTCCTTTAGAGAGCTATTAAAAGATGCACATGGAGACAACATTTATGGAAAACAGTAGCCAATTCTAGTGACAGAACATAGAGTACCAACTAATTGACATCAATTTCACACTTAGCAGAATTACAGACGTTTCCTCCAGGCTTTCAGGGTCCCTGACTAGGAGGTTAATGATTGAAGTATATGACTTAGGGCTTCCATTTTGGACCACATGCTTACTTCCTTTTTGCGATCCAGAATTTGCTGTATCAGTTTTGGACTGCTCAACTGAGAACAACCCCTTCCTCCAGTCCTTATTTATATGCCCCAAACCAATCAGTTTGATACCATTTTGCTTTCTAAGCTAATTTTTCCTGAAAGCAGACCGTGTGTGCAACTCCGTTGGATGCACGTGCTTACAGCTTTGGAGCCTGAAAGGCACTGGGGTAAGGCAATGAGCTCTAACCTGCTGGATTGCATTACTCCCTGTCTAATCTAGCACATCAAGAGACATTCTGAGCTGTTCAGAGGCTAATATACTCTACAGGGTGTCATAAAAGGAAGTGCAAAATATGACCTCAGGAATCTGTTATTGTTCACATATACCAAGCACTAGAAAAGATTTTTTTTTCACTGTGTGAAAAGCAAGTCTCCTGTTGCTGATAAACCTATGTGAAAATCTGTACTAACAGTAATTTCTGGCAGGGATATAAATTACCAAGAAAGGAATTCTAAAATTTTGTGTTGATGGGAGTAACATTACTATTTGGGGAAGAGAAAACAAGAGATTATTTGCTGTTACGACTAACTTATGGAAAAAAAACCTTAAAGAGTAAAGCTATTTTAATGGCACTGATTCAAATCCATGTTTGTATTTATGTAAACAATAGTCTTCTCCTCCTAACTTTGCTCCTAAGTGCAAGGATACAGTAGCATGTTTTCATTTGTAGCCTTCCTGTTCTCTTCAGTACCTACAGTATGTATATTACTATACTAAATGAAATAATAGATCATCTAACAAAGATCACTATGTGCAATACTGTATTTAGTGTTTCTATTCCAATTTTTTTAGAATGTTAATTTATAAGAAAATAAAAGGAATAATAAAGAAATAACTGCGTTCTCTTGTCACTCTCTGGCTATGCTGTAGTGTGCTACAAACTATTTGCTCCCTAAGCACCACATGCCAGTCTGGCTTCTGTGATCAAGGAAGAGTCTTTGTGAAGAGAGCAGAGGAAATAAGACTTCTCTTTCCTTGCCTTTTGGAATGGTAGAAACAGTAATTCCCAGTTATGTTGATACACTACCTATTCCCCAGGTGGTGGTAGTGAGAGCTTCAGCATTCTTTACCCAAGGAGACTGTGTAAAACTCACTTCTCCAGCTTGTGAATGCCTCCCAGTCTTGCATTTGACTCAGGTTTGTAACCACACACATACATACCCTTTCTACAGGATCTGCAGCATGGATGCTAGAAGTTATTTCGAGCCCCTCTCTCTCTCTCTGAAGTGTCAAAGGTTGACTGCAGCTGATGGAACCACATTATGATCTTAACACAGATGCTGCTACATAGATTTTTCTTTCATCTTACTCAGACCCAGCCTATTTGGTAGAACATGGAGGAGCTCTTTTATACTGCTCCTCTCCAACCTATCTCAAACCTCCATGCAAAGTAGCCCACTATGTGCAGCACCACAGCTGACCCAAAAAACATCCAAAGGGGACTCACAGCACAAGTTTCACTTCTGCTCTTTGTTTTTAGCAGCATACTCAACTTTTTACAGAATTCTGGACCAATGCTGTTTTGTTTGCTTGTTTTGGGGGGTTTTAAAGAGGATGAACAGATCAATGGTCCCCTCTCCCATCATTTGCTGCAATCCCCCTCTTCACTGCAACATCAATCTACATTGAAGAATTGGCCCTAATTCTACAAGAGTTCTCACAGACAAAATTCTGAGCCTTTGTTGATTGCTAACACCACACATTGCTCACTGTTACTTAAATGCAGCAGCAAATGAAGCACTTTCATACCTGAGCAGCAGATGTGATGTGCTGGCAGAACAATTTGGTTTTTATGAGTAGCTAAGAGGATTCATGTTGTTCTGCCTGCCAATTAAAGCCTTTCAGAAGCATGGCACTTTGTCACGTCATGACACTGTAGTGGGTTAGCTTTTTCTGTAGCACCTTTCATCATCCCAAAACATTTCCAAAACTTAGTTAAGTATTAACCAACAGTGGCAGTGGGAATAATAATAAAAGAGGGATCTTCCACAGACTGACTTTTTTTCTTGCCCAGTTTTTTAGTGATCAGCTTAAAAAGTTGGAAGCAAATGTTAATTTCATTGAGAGAACAAATAGCAAGTCATTGCATTGCACTTATTTTTTTGCAGACTCTAGGTTAAAAGCAAAGCCAAGTTTGTGACAAATCCACTATACTAGTTATTTCAGTTACACAAATTTTAAACTACTATGGAGAGAATAAGCAAAAATTGATGAAGTTGAGTTTTTCTGAATATAGTGTAAACAAGTCAGCAAAGGGAGGAAAGACAAAACCATGCCCCAATACCATTCATGTCTGCCACCCATCAAGAGGATTCTCATTACAGAACAGGTTCTCTGAGTTATTCTCTTGCTTACACCTGACCCATCTGTTCCTGTGTCTGATATTCTTCCAACCTACTTACAAGAACATCCAGGGGTAAGTCCGTTGCCTCAAAAAATGCTGTATAAATGCTGTCTTTCTGAACATAAAGGGTCCCTATTGCATCAGCACTGTTATCTCATTTACTGCCAGCTGCTGTTCAAATTTACTGTCTTAGATATATCACTTGCCACCCACCCCAAACTGGGGCCCTGCCAACATGGCAGTCCCACTGTGGTTGAGCTTAACATGCACTGTCCTCTTCCCTTTCCCTGTCCTGTAGCACCTGTCCACTTTAAGTAACTGCATCTGTCTGACCTACAGCTTTTCTATCTACTCGGAGAGATTTGCCTTGTTCTTGGGTTGCTTCCTCAAGTTGGAGATTTTTGGATCAGAGAGTATACCTCTGGTACAATGATGGTTCAACAGTTGGGCAGCAACAGACAGAGAACTGGAGTCTGGGCTGTGCCTCAAGCAGCAGAGGTTCAGGTGGGTGCTGGACAATCCATGACCTGCAAAGCAGGAGACTGGACAAGAGATGGGTGGGAATGAGAGAGGGGCATTCGAGGAGGTGACTGCTGAGCTCCCTTTGAGCCAAGTGACAGAGGTGCTTGGGAGGTCTGAGCAGGAAGCTGCCCACATCTAGGAAGCTAAAGCAAAGCAAAACGCTAATTCTCTAAAGCAACAGCTACTACAAAAAAAAAAAAAAAAAAAAAGTCTCCAAACACTGAACTGTGAGTAGATTTGGGCAAGAGACAGGGAAGGGAAGACAGCGAAGGGCTCCTACAAGCACAGTGCCATAAAGGACAGAGCCTTCCCCTGCTACCTGTGGTCTAGGTTCTGCTTCTTTCAAGACCCATCACAGGCATCTATTCTGGTCACATGGAGGCTCATCAATCAATGTGACAGCTCCCTTTCCACACAGAAATTTTCCCTTAAACTGAATTATCTCTGGGTTGGTAAGGGAAAAAACCACCACAAACCCCCAAAACACTACCCCATGTTTGGACTGCCATATGTTGAACCTATTCAAGAGCTGACAGCAACAACTAAAACTCACCTTTGTCTTAGGACGTAACTTTTTTTTTTCCTTATGAGTTGTTTGCTGCCTGATACACAAGGATCTGTATGTATTTTAAACAAAATTATTTAGGTCAGTTACTCCTCTTATGGCAAACGATGGCAGTATTTCAGCCAGTGGTGGAGCTTTGTTAGTCAGTTTACTAGAAAACCCAGAATAAGTGCATGCAAAATCAACTCCAGAACCTAAGAATAATGCATTTTATTACTCCCTCTTGCCTTCCAGGTACTTCTGAGGGCAGTGGGAAACAAGGGAAGAAGTAGTTAGGTTTTCTCAACATGTCAGGGTGAGCCATCATTCACCTATACTTGGGAGGGTGAAATGGAAGCTGTAGAATATACTGATTAGAGAGCAGTTGGACACAAACTCTTGAAGCAAAACACCTGGATGCCATATAACCCTAGAGTAGCTTTATTATTTAATCTATAATTTAATAGTTGACCTATAAAATAATTACATTATACTTAAAGCATTTCTTCATTTTTTGTTTTCATTTATAAAACAAGAATTAAATACAGTTTTAACCATTACAAGCTCAACTCAGTTTTTTACATAAACACAGCTCCTAGAAGGAGCTTTAAGCTGCAGCATATTCATATTGCAAACTGGTGAAAAACCCAGGCAGGGCATAGCTTAAAGGTAAAGATTCTTGCACGTTTTTCTTAAGTGAATTTACTAGGGTGCTTTTCTGTCTCTGGTCCAAAGTGTCTGACTTTCAGTTGATTCCTTTCAAATGAAGACTGAGATCCCCGGAGTCTTAGTAGACTGTATTGCCACCTTCCCCATCTGCACCCCACCCACACTCTCAAGACTAGTCAGAATGGTGCCCATCCTGGGGCTGGCACGATGCCACAAGGCAGCAGCAACAGCCCCTAAAGCATTCCCTGCGCCAGGAGTCTCCCTGTGCACTTCTGACACGTTGGAAGGTCAGAGCAGAAAAGCGACATCTGCTCCTGTACCAGGGCTGCCAGACCCCACCAACCTCACCCTGCCCACGGCAGTGCCTGTAAACCGCTTGGAGCTCTTGTGGAGATCAGTCCTCAAAGCCTCTTAGGGAGGCCTGTGTCACATAAGGGGCACCTGTGGCTCTGAAGCCCCGGCTGGCGACAGTGCTGAACACGTTAACCCCTTGAAGTGGCTGCGTGCACGGAGGCCGGACGGGAGGGCTCCGGCAGCAGGCGGCAGATGCTGAGCTGTGCGACGTGCACGGGGAGCCGGCGTGTCGTTTGTAATTTGTGAGCTCTAGACAACTGCGTGCGCACTGGCTTTGCTTTGGGGGAAGGGGCTGATTCGAGACTGGATTTTAATGCAGCTGGGACTAATACAAATCAGAACTGTAACAAGTGGGATATACAGGACGTGTTAAACTCCATCAACTGAATAACAACATAGTATTAGATTTAAAAGGAACTGCAAGTGTTCACACACTTATTGTGCAAGTCTCAAAAACTGAGTGGACCACCAATAGTGTAGCAATTGCAACTTACTCTCTCCCTGCTCCCACAGCTGTGACCCATTCCAGCAGCAGTGATTGAGGTGTTTGTCCTTTAACACTAACACATTAACATGGTTTCCAATCATGGGAGAGACACCACTCCCAAAACTTGATGACACTTATGTAGCTTTTGTATTCAGTCCAGCAATGACCAAACTTTGTCCTTTGTGTGACAGTGCTTTTAGACTTTTGGGGACAAATCATTTCCTTAAATGTTCTCTCCCACTACCCTTCTACCTCCCCTTGTTTAAGCAGGCATAAAAATATAAGGTCAGAAATGGATGTTGTCCTTTTTGGAGTAAGAAACACACACACATATCTAACATACAAAAACCTACCAAAAGCATAGTAAAACCATGTCCATTTTAAGCCAGGCAGCCAACCTAGCAACCGAGTCTCTTAACATATTTTAATCACTGGCATACTCTGCCACAAGAAAAATATACATGGCTAGGTCTGTAATACTTTAAACAGCTGTTTACTATAGCTAGGTTACAAAATAAACACTGCTGCAGAGGCCATGTGTTCAATATACTCTAACCACAACAGCATCAGAACCCACCCTCAGTCTGCTCTGTGGTCACCGTGGCTGACCCAGCGCCTCACCCTCTTCCCCTTGCTTCTGATCTGCCGCTCAGACAACAAGCCCAGAATCATTTGTCATTGCACAATTGAAGCCATCTTAAGGAGAGGAGCCTCATCGGAAAGTCTCACTTGCTTTTCACACATTGCTCCTCGTTACTCTCCCTCGTCTGTGTCCCCCGGTCCTGGGCAGCACCCCAGCACTTCCAAGTGAGAGAAGCAAGCTCCAGACCAGAGCACGGGGAAGGCGTTCTCAACTTGTGGAGGGAACTGGAGTGTAGGGCAGAGGGCTTTACTCCACACAGTGGAAACATTTAACGCTGGATTCAGCCAACTGGTGACTTAGATGATCAATCCCAACTTCTGTGAGCCTGCTCCACTCCAGAAGATCCAACTGCCAGATGAAATTTAAAATACAATGAAATTTTATGGTGAAGTGCCTAACACAGCCGGTTATAAAGCATTATTCCAGCAGGCAAGTGACAAGGAGCCTTTCCTTGCTGGAGAGATGCCTCCTGAAAGAAAACAAAACACCAAAAAAAAAAAAAAGAAAAGAAGAAACAAACCAACAAAATGGACGGTCTGCTCAGTGGAAGAGGAGAGGCAGAGCAGTAAAGCTGATGGAGACAACACCAAGCAGCAGCTACGTGCCTGTTCTCACAGTTTGCCTGAGCTGTTCAGATTCACAGACATGCACCGGCACTGCTTGACCTTCTGAATTTTCTTGAGTCGGAAGGGCGGGTCCAGCTCGGGGCACTCCAGCTGCACGGTGGAAGAGGTGACCTTGTGCGGCTTGCAGAAGGCACAGGACTGGAAGGACTCCTCCTCCTTCTTCACGTGCCGCGGGATGTAGAAGGAGTTGCACTGCCCGTAGCAGAAGCGGTTGATGATGGTGCGGCTGATGCAGCCCTCCTCGCTGACAGTCTGCCGCAGCGGCTGCGTCTTGCACCAGTCGCTCTTGAGGTACTTCCTCTCGGTGACTACCAGGGCCTCCTGGCTGGAGGCCAGCACCTCCTTGTTCAGCTGCTGCCTCCGCTCCGAGTGGTTGCTGCTGCTGCCTTTGTACGGGGAGGGAATGGCACCTGCCGGGCGGTTTTTCCTGGTGTCCGATACCCGAACCAGCGCCGCCATCAGAAGAACGGAGAGGGCAAATTTCCAAACCATCCTGCAAAGGCAACACAAGGCACTGTTAGGAGAAACATATTTTCAAACCGCAGGGCTGGAATGGAATTGGGACTTCAGGCATGCTTTCAGAAGAACTGGAGATCTTATCAAATTTGTAATCCCATCACTTTTCCTAGATTAGCTCTATTCTAGGGTGATTACTTATCAGGAAGAGGCTGGGCCATTTGGAAAGTCACATTGCTCCCCCTCACCCTTCCCCAAACTTTCCAACTACTTTTTTTTTTCCCCACAGGGACTTTGGTGCTTTGGTGGCTGAAGTGGTGGTTTTACAAAAGCTTCAGCCAGAAATGTTTCATCCTTCTCTGTGAAATCCTGGGCCAAACAGCTGGGCAAACTCCTGGCTAAAAAGGCTCAAGAAACTCTTGCCAAGACGATGAGAGCTGATTTGGGGATGGCAGGGCAGAGGGGAAGGGAATACCAGGTTACACAAAGTGCATGCCCATGTCTCTTCAGCCCCCGAGTCCCAGCCCAGCCTCATTTCCTGCAGAAGTAGCAGGGGGTGTCAAAAAAACTATTTTTATTATTTTAAATTGCTTCTGAAGTTTCTTAGTGCTATTATGGCACTTACAGGCTTGTATTATTGTCTTTGCATGAGGCCAAAACCTTGATGGATTTATTTTTGCAGTAAGAGGAAATGCTTAACACAACTTAGAGAACTTCACAACTGCAAGGCCTCTTGGGCAAATGGTTTAAGAAGGTTTGTAAACATGAGAGGATTCAATATTTATTTTAGATTTTAAGGAATACGTTAGAGCATAAGCTTGCTGCTAAGTTAAAATAGTAGTTGCCAAAAATATTTTTTCTATGGTTGTCTATTACATATTCTTGTTATGTGGAGCATCTCTTACCAGCTCTTGTCCAATTCATTTTAATAAGGGGTCTCAATGTGCTTCCAGAACATCAGACTAGGTGTACTAAATTTCCTTATAAAGTCACTAGTGAACTGCTCATTTGGCAGTTCATTTCATAACACTCACCCTGGGAAAAGAGAACAGAGGGTCTCTTCAGTGCCAGAGGTGAGTGCACAGAAGCTTCCTATTTGGAGACTATAACACTTCCAAGTCTTTCTTGATTCTTACAGAATATTTTTATAGTGTACAGAAGAAAGACTTATCCCTCACCTCACAGTAAAGCTTCAAACCCTTCCAATGGTTTCTATCATTGGAATGATTTTTTTTTTTTTTTCCTTTAGAGAGATACCTAGACAAAAAAACTACCATCACACTTGTAATTATGCCTAACACTATAGACACTTCAGATGTTGTACAGGTACTGTCATCTGGAAAACATGTCACTTTCCAAACAATGACACCAAAAGATCAAAAAAGTGTTTGCAGTAAAGGTGCAAAAGAAGACAAGAATAGCAGTAACAAATGCTTCTCACCTAATAAAGCAGACCTAACGTGTTTAACTTCTGTGGAGATAAAGAAAAGGAACTACTCTAGCAGACAAGATGACATTGCTTAAGGTTATTTTCTAAGTCTACAAGATCTCAATGCCAGACTTGGACTAAGTTTCTAAGGGGAGAAGCCTGAAGTGCTGAAGGAAACAAAAGTGCCAATCCTATAGCTGTAAACAGAGGATGTTCTGATGCAGTTAACTTTCACCCAAGTGTATGCTTGAAAGAGAACCACCTTTAAATGGAAATCAGTGTTTCTAAACCTCAAAAAAGTTCATTTATCTGCAACCATGCCATCTCCCCACTGAACACCCACTGTAGCCATGGGTACTTTAAATCAGTGGCCTATTTTCACACTGCTTGGCATTCAGCATGCAAGTCCAGAAGTTTTGTCCAAGGTCTTTAAACGAAGCAAGACTAGACTTGGCTTTACAGGCAGGTATTGTCGCCAAGTCCACTGGATGTCAACCCACACAGCCAGGCCAAAACCTAATCAGGTAATTAGTTTCAGTTGAATATAGTGTTCCATGCTTCCTTTCAAATTGTTCTCATGTTATCCTGCACTGATGGCTGCATTTCAGTAGTAGATAAAACAACTGATTCACAGTGTTTTGTGTTTTATATAGAGAGGGGAGGAAAAGAAACCAGATTTACAAACCTTTGTCTTCTATAAAAAGACAGAGGTGAGCTCTCCACAAGATGCCTTATGCCACATTTCTCAGGCATACTCTTCTACTCTTTTGAAACACAAGGGATACTGCCTCTCCAGTCTCATTTTTTTGATCCTGGCATAGAAGAGGACAGCAAATGTCAGAAGGAGAGACACACCCTTTCCCCCACCCCCTCTCTTTTTGAGATTATCTTTAAGGTTTTTTCCTACTTATTCATGACTCTACAATTCTGTGAAACCCCATGTTACCATGCCTGCCCTTTCTCTTCAAGCAGAAATCCTATGTAGGAATTCAGGAAAGCTGACAGAGAACTAACAACAATGTCTACAATATAGAGAAATACTACAGCAGTATTCTAGTTGCTTAAATGGTTTTATGTAGGCATGGAGAGCCATTCAATAGAGTAAGTAGGATTTATTCACTAAGTCTGTGTTTATAACTAATAAAGCATTATTAATCAAAGCCACTATTGTACAGTTACAAACCAAACACTGCAATATGTGCAGGTACTTCTACAGACAGGTAGGAACACACCACCTATTTCTGTCATTGATCCTTATCAAACTTGAACCTTAGAATATTTACATAATGGAATAATAATCTATTCTACACTAGCAGGTCAAATGTGCATTCTGTCAGATGGTGGAATTTCTAATCACAGCGTTACCCCTTACTAGCCTGCAAATCACCCCTTCCTAAGCCCTGGCATACAAATCCCCTATTCAAGCAAGTAAGGGTGCAAACAAGGTCACTCAGTGCCAGCAACTTGTCAAGGACTACACATATATTTTCATCACTCACATGCAAAGAGAAAGAGAAACTTCAGGACTCCCAGAGAAAGAGATTTTGGCAAACTGAATTTGAACCCAAAGCAGGACAGTGAATGCTGTCTGTCTGCAAACAGAGCGGGATGAGAAGAAACACAAAACGTATTGGAGAAGAATCTGGCTTTTGGCAAGGACAGGGCTGTTCTGCCCTACTTAGATGGAACAGAATGAAACAGCATGTGGCTGAGACCATGCAAGTGAGAACTGCCTCAAGAGACCAACGCCCCTACAGCGTGCCAGCCTGGGCCCCCCATTCCTGCTGCACTGGGGGTCCCCATAGCAGACCTAGTGGCAGATCCCTTGTGATAGTTTTCAGCTTCTTCAAGCATTGTTGCCAGCTGCTGCCAGCTCCCCACACACCTTTTTTCCAGTGCATGAGCTGAGAATAACTTAACCTTAGACACGACACGACACCTAACAAGGCCTGGCTTCATTTACATATCACACGGCAAGATTTTTCTCCCTGAGATAAGGAAATTAGCATCAAGTATGAGTTCATAAACTCATCAAACCCAACATGCTGGAGCTGGGCTGTCAGGCTCAGGAGTGCAAAAAATACTTGGCCATGGAAGCAAGAATGTCAAAAAACAGCTCTGTCATTCAGAGGTCAGGTCACTGCAAGGAGGGGAAGACCCAGGATCACTGTGTCTGCCCCTAGCTTTATTTCTTCTTTGTATCCAATTACTGTGTCATAAAGTACCTACCAACACAGGCTCCCTTTTCCATACTGACCTCCTGGCCCTATAACTCATGCATTCTTGAAAGTAATCCAGCTCCAGAGCAGGACAGGCAATAATGTAACCCCCAAAATAGCTTACAGTTTTGTGCTTAAGGAAGTTCTCTCTGCATTGGAGCATTGGATTTGCTTTCAGAATTCAAGGTCATTGTTTTCATAGAAGTCTCCCTGAGAAGAAGTGGGTGATATGGTCTGAAAGGCAGGGCAAGAAGTAACACCAGAGCCCATCTGTGCTGAGTGGCCGCTCTGATGTTTCCTCTAGTTTTCAAAGATTCTGACTGGGAAGAATCTTTTGAAGATCAGCCCACTTCAAGGTTGCAAGTGGACTGAAAGAAAGAGGGATGTAACTGAAAGATCACTGTGATATTTTATGTTAGCTGCTCAGGAAATCAGGAGGTGTGACACCCATTTGTTTGCTTTAGCACCTACTTTGTAGCACATACAAAGCACTCAGCATTATCAGCATTCCTGGAAGCATCCAACTCTCTGATATAGGTATGACACAATCAACTCTTCACCAGACCTTTCCGGAGGGAGTTCAGAAATAAAAGTTCACAGGCAATTTAAAACAAAACAAAACACAACAACCAAAAATCTCCAACCAAAAAAAATCAACCCACAACCAAAAAATCCAAACCTGCAAGAACCTGTCTTACCATGGAATTTGAGACTCTACCTATTCAGCTTAATCACAGTTTGGATTCACGAAGAAGATTTAGTACTATAAACCTATCATACACCCACCACAAGTACAGTCTCAAGTACTGTAAGAGGCAGTGGCTAGGAAGGTGACAAAAAAGTTCAGAGATTGTTTTTGCTTTATGAAAAATTTCAATTTAACTAACAGCTGAAGAGCTTCCCTTGGACAAGTATTTCTCTGACTACCAGCAAAAGGCAGGCATTACAGACCAGATTAAATCAGGTCCCATTACGTAGTACAGTGCATGGATGGCCACATTTGACCACCTGTATCACTTGCTTCCAGTTTCCACCCTGCAAACTTCAGAGACATGAGAAGGTCCTTAGAGGTCACTTGAGCATGGCTGAATGCAGGAAGGCCTGTTACCAAATTTTTTTTCCTAGGGCCCCCCCTTACTTTCATATTAGACCTAGTCAGAAAAAGAATTTGTATAAACCAGTCATATGTATAATAACTGAAGAACACAATGTACATGGTTAGTTCTCACATTAAGATGGGACACAAGAAGTGCTCCTTGAAGACAAGCCAGGCAACAGCTTTTCAAAGAACTAAAACTTGGCTTTAGCAACAGATGTGGATAGCCAGGAAATATCAAATTCGCTACCAGGAAGCCAAAAATGCTATTTATTTAATTTATTAATAGTTAGGCATGATTCTAATGGTACAATGTTCTCATAAGGACCAATAAAGACTAATCAGGCATCTTTGTACAAAGGAGGTGTTTGGTGCTAACTTTTCTCTTTTAACTATCCTTTGGAAACTATTTCTCCCATGTCACAACAGCATTAGCAATAACTGAATACTGTACTGTATCTCCTGTTGCAGAGACATGGGCGTCTTATTAAGTCATTCCATCACTAATAGATTCCCATTACTAAATTGCCAAGAGTGAGGCCAGCTACAACAACAAAACATGCAGGAGGCTGGGCAGACCAAACTTTTAAAAGTGTAAAAACCAGAATACTGCAGCTAGGATTCAGTTATTCAGATCTGCCTTGTAGCAGTAGTTACCATGTCCTGGGAGTACAACACATCACTTTTCAAAACTGACGCACAAAACACAAAAGGCAGCAATTATTTAAACACAAATATCTAATGCCATTTAATGAAATTTACAGGCAGAAATGTTTCCATTCTTGTCCTCTAAGAACCTTCTACAGTGATTTGAAAGAAAGCTATTTTGTTGCATCAAAGCCCTAACAGAGGATGACTGGGGGAAAACTTACTTTCAGACTTAATAAATTCCTAGTACCCTCACTGGCTGGCTTGAATGGAAATCCTTCCTCCTCTCCATCCTCCTCTCTCCCTTCCACAAAGGAGATCCATCTTCTCTTGCACCAACACCTCTCCCCCAGAAAATGAAGACTGCCTAAAAAGCACAGCACAAAGCTTTGAAGGAAACAGGCAAGGTCCTGCTGCAGGCTGGACATCTCAGGAGTCACACTCTACTGTGCAAGCTCTTGCTTTGTTTTTCGAAAGGGGGAGATGAAGTTAGCTTTCAACATTCCTCAGAATAGGACAGCATTTCCCTAAAAATGCCAGAACTTAGAAGTTCTCCTTATCAAGAGAGTTCCTGCAAACGATGAATTTAAAGTTTTGAAAAATAAAGTAAATCATCAACAAAATGGAAGTGTGTAGAAGACACTGGTGGAGACAGTCTATACTAGTAGAAAGGATGTTCTATTGTACTAATTCAGCTCTCACTGAATAGATTTTCTACTACCAAGAGCTTTATGTTGTATTTTCCCTGAAAAGACTGGAAGTTTAAAAGAATTTTTGATCCATACAAAAAATATAAGAGGAACCAACAATTCAGCCAATTATTCCTGTCTTTCAGGAATGTGTTATGCGTTATTTTTAGAACAGAAGGAATAATGAAGAAAACTGGAAAGTAAACTAACACTTGAAACTAAAACTAACCAGCTTGAATGCAGGGTTTTTCCTTCTCATCTTGTCCTCTCTCTTTCTTATCTGCCTTTACTGCCAGCTGAAATTCATGTTTAAAACCACTGAACTATTCTTTCCTTCAAGAACTTAAGACAAGCTCATTCAAACCTTGGTGAAATTATCTGGTCACTTCATTAGTGTTACAGGATCTCACTACTCCAGCAGTTCTTCTTTGCACTCTCATCCTGCCACAAAGTATATTGACCTAAATATTGTATCACTGATTTATAGTATGCGGCTCTTCATAGGCTGAATCCTTCTTATCTTGCATAGAATTTAAAGCTGTGTTTTTTTGGTTTTGTTTTTTGTTTTAAGTATTATTAGTGCTGGAGGAATAGAGAGAAGGACCAGGAGTTTGTGAGGAGAGTCACTGAAGAACCCGGTTGTAAACTATAGCTCCAGAAGACCAGAAAGAGGGGAAGGAAGGTATTGATGAAGTCAGCCCTGGTATTTTGACATACTTTTATGATTAAAGAGATGGAAATAGGGTTAGGCCACTTGGAATGAATATAGAGAGGTTGTCAGAGAAGTAGAAATGAGACAAGGATGGGTGAGGCCAGCTGGAATTAAATCTGGCCAAGTTTGTCAATGAGAACAAGAAGTCTTCTTCAAACATAACTATAGCCAAAGGAAAACCAAGGATGATGTGGATGCATTACTAAATGGAGTGGGGATGCTGGTAACAGAGGACGCAGAGTGGCTGAACATTTTTGAATTGGTCGGGTATGACATCTTTTAGGCATCTCTGACCCAGGAGACAAGCACAAAGGACTGCTGGAAGGAAGGAGGACTGGGTTAGAGAACACCTCGGCAAATTTGACATCCACAAGTCCATGGGCCCTGACAGGCTGCGTCCATGAGCGCTGAAAGCAGTGGTGGACACCATAGCAAGGCTGCTCACAATCATCTTTGAAAGGCCATGGCAGCCAGGAGAGGTGCCTGAGAACTGGAAGAAAGCAAATGTATCAGTCTTCAAAAACTGCAAGAAGGAGAACCCAAAGAACTACTGGCCAGTCAGCCTCACCTCAACCCTGAGAAAAGTGATGGAGCACCTCATTCTGGAGTCTGTCTCTAGCCACATGAATGACAAGAAGGTGACCAGGAGAAGTCAACATGGATTCTCAAATAAAAAAATCATGCTTGACCTACCTGATTGCCTTCTGCCATGAAATGGCAACCTGTATAGATGAGGGGAGAGCACTGGATATTGTCTACCACAACTTTAGTGAGGCTTTCAACACCATCTCTCACAACATCCTCATGGGCACAGCCAGGAAGCGCAGGCTGGATGAGTAGACAGTGAGGTGGATTCAGAGCTGTCGGAATGGCAGATCCCAGAGGCTTGTACCCAGTGGCACATGGTTGAGCTGGAGGCCTGTCACTTGTGGTGTCCCCCAGGTCCAGCCCTGGGCCAGTGTTGTTCACCTTGTTCATCCATGGCTCAGCTGAAGGGGCAGATGCCTCCTCAGCAGGTTCATTGACAACACAAAGCTGGGAGGAGGGGCCAGTACCCCCGAGGGCTGTGCAGCCCTTCAGAAGGACCTCAGCAGGGTGGGGAGCTGGGCAGAGAAGAACTGACTGAAATTTATCAAAGGCACGAGCAGGGTGCTGCACCTGGGGAGGAAAAGCCCCTGCACCAGCACAGGGTGGGGGCTGAGCTGCTGGAAAGCAGCTCTGTGGAAAAGGACCTGGGGGTCCTGGTGGACAACAAGCTGTCCAAGAGCCAGCAGTGCCCCTGTGGCCAAGAAGGCCAATGGTGTCCTGGGATGGATTAGGAACAGCATTGACAGCAGGTCGAGGGAGGTGATCCCACCCCTCTACTCATCTCTAGTGAGGCATCTCTGGAATGCTGGGTCCAGTTCTGGGATTCTCATCTCAGCAGAGATGATTAAGGGACTGGAACCTCTCCTTATGAGAAAAGGCTGAGGGAGCTGGGCCTGTTCAGCCTCAAGAAGAGACGACTGAGAAGAGACCTCATCAATGCCTGAAAGACTCTGAAGGGAGGGTGCCAAGAGGATGGAGCCAGGCTCCTCTCAGTGGTGCCAAGCAATAAGACAAGAGGCAACAGGCAGAAACTGATGCATGGTAAGTCTCATCTGAATATGAGGAAGAACTTCAATGTGTGGATGAGTATGCAGTGGAAGAGATTGCCCAGAGAGGTGCTGGAGTATCCCTGACTAGAGACATTCAAGAATTGTCTGGATGCAATTCTGTGCAATGTGCTCTAGGATGACCCTGCCTGAGCAGGAAGGTTGGACCAGATGCCCCACTGTGGTTCCTTCTAACCTTACTTGTCCTCTGTGATTATGTCCATGATAAATACCAGTGCTTCCCAAAAAACACACACATGTAATAGATGCAATTACTAAGGCCTCAACAAGAGGAAAATAGTGAAGGAAACAATGCTGCAAGTTTTGTTGGTTTGGGTTCTTTTTAAGGCTAAATGTTAGCCAGGTAATACAGTGAATAAAGACATTATCAGCTTCATATGGCCCTGTATTTATCAGTAGCAAAGGTTTTGATTCAGCAATTGTGTCAGCATTTATTATTTTAAAACAGGAAAAGTGAAAAAAAAGAGAAGGAACAAAAGCTGCAAGAAACATAAAAGCAAAGTCATCCTATAGTACCTGTGGTAATGTAGAAATGCCTTTTTAAGGGGATTAGGAACACACATAACTCTGACTGAATACTAGCAGGTAACTGGAAAAAGGGTGTGGGGGGGTTGTATCATTGTGATTAAAAGCCCTAAATTTTGTTGCTATTTCAGCTTCAGGAACTTGTGGTTTTAGAACCAACCACAGACAAATGTCTGCCTGGTGAGCACATGTGAATTGTCCCAAGCAGAGAGAGATGTCCTGCTCAGAAGTGCCTGGGTAGTCATCGGTACTGGCAGCATATGCAACACTGGGGAAAAAAAGGGGGAGTGGGAGGAGGGAAAAACCCACAAAATAAAACCAGATTTCTGCTAGCTGTCCATGAGGCTGATTCCCTTCCTCGCAACCTGGTTTTGAAGAATGCTACAGTCAGGAGGTGGAAGGAATGGATACAAGAAGAGCGTTTTTGGAAAGGACTGATATTTCTCCTATGAATCTAAAAATGTCTCCCTGCAAGAGTGAATTAAGTTGAAAAGATACTTGCTCTCCTTCTCAGTGTTTCTCAGCTTTTCAGCACAAGATAAAGAGCCCCAAAGAGGCAAGTCAGTTCTGTGAAACTGCAAAACAGCAAGTAAAAACAGCCTACATTTAACTTTATTCTTCTGTGTTGAAGGCAGCTGTTACACTCCCATTTGGCAGCATTTCATTCAGGAGAAAACAGCAGACTTCTGCCCTTGGGAAACTAAAAACTAAATATGAAGGGAAGCGGTGACTTGAGCAAATGTCTTCATTTGTGACCATCCCTCAGCCTGTTGGAAAGGAGGACACTCAGCACAAGAATGGGGAAAGTTCAGCATTTAAATACAATGGCTCATTTCGTTGCTTCCTCACTGGAGAATCAATGCTACAAAAGACTATTTTGCAATGAACAGTCTCCATTATATTTTTGTTGTTTGCATTACAACAGAACATAGAAATCTCATCCAAGACCAATGCCTGACTAAACAACACAACTTCAAATGTTTGTAGACTGACTTGGTGACCAACATATGGCGGGACCAGAACTGAGCTCAGAGGGGAAGTGAGTTACTGGAGGTCAGAAATTAACTGAGAATGGATTGTATCCAACATCTTTCAATTGCACTGCATGGCACCAATACTCTTCTTTTTGCAAAGAAATAAGAGATTTGTTACCCTTAGGCAAGCTTTTCTTTAAAAACATCATACTCTTGTAAATGAAAATTGTTTTGTATGAAGATTTCCAATATAGTTTCCCTGAGTTTTGGTAGAACAGTGATGGAGTTAGGAGCTCCATTTCTTTGTAGCTTCAAACAACACACTACTTTTAGAATGCACAGCTCATTTTCTAGCCTCAATAAGGGAGATGACCATTAATCTTCAATATATGTTCCTTACTGTACTTGCACCATTCTAAAAAGAGGGCATTTGAACAAGTTCTGTTCTAGGAGAAAACTGAGGTCTCTAAAGCATCATAAATGTGTTCAAAAGAAGTGCTTGCTTCTCTTAATGAGCAGGAAAAATGCAAGTTACTTCTAAAAATCAACAGGTGGCATGTAATCTTTTATAAAAGAAATACTAGATAAATCAGCAGAGAAGCAATATTTAAATTTTCCAGATTTACTGGTAGATTCAGATAGCTTTATTCTTTCAGGCTCTCTGTCAAGATGCTATCCTCAGTTACCACATTATGACTCTGGTCCTATTCCTGTTTGAAAAATCTAAAACGTTAGTGATGGTCTAGTCTTTATATTATAAATTTCTGTAAGCCAGTATCCTATTTATAGAGCTGAAACAGGGATGGTTCAAATAAGAATTGCTCCTATCCCAACATCCCAGAGGATAATCCTTCTATTAGGTAATATGCAAATTCCCATATGAACAAAATTTCAGCTATATATCCCACTACTTTCTAATCTATCACTTGTAAGAACCATTCCAGCTGTGTTTTCATATAGTTGTCTTAAAAATGGCATTGATTAATTGCTTGGAGCATTTTTCATTTACTTTTATTTCTGCTTAAATTTGCCTGACAAAGCATCAGTCCTCCTGACTAAAACTTACAGCAGTTCTGGGGGCAGAGTGCAGAAGCTCTATGCTAATGAGCAAATAAAAGAAGTGTTGACTCCATGTAGCCTGCCAGCTCCAGCCAGGTTTATCCCATGCAATCACATAGCTAAGAGATATTAGTGTCACAGAAAAGCACTTTTACTCCTCAGTGAGGCTAAATCTAGGGAATCTTCTCATCCTATTTTGCCTTTCCTTCCGTTTATAAGCAACACATCTGATACCTCCTCATAATTATTTTGTTTTTTCCTCTGCCAAATTTCAAATGGATTGGACAGCCAGGCAGGTTTGAAACTTCTATTGCATTGCACTAAGAGTGTTTTATGTCCTAGGGTACACAGCGAGGCACGAAAAATATTTCAGAGAAGGAGATGGGCAGAACAAGGCAATGGCATCACAATTTAGATCAGGAGGTGGGAGTAGTAAAGGGGACATTTAGGGTTACTGTGGTGGGCTGGCACACTGAACACACCCATAGAAAATCAGAGTTCAGGAGCTCTTATGTTCACATGTAACACAAGACACCTTGAAACGGCAGCGGGTCACCTCAAATCCATTTAATACATTCTTTAACCCATTCTCTCACCCAGGCTGTAAGCTGGCCCCACAGTGTAAAGCTTGTTTGCACTCTGTGGCGATGGATGCCAAGCAGGAACAAGTCCCTGCTGCACACCACACATGGTATTATCCTTGGGTTGATCCTGTAATATTTTGTAACCCCTTTTGTTCACAAACTTAGTTGGAGAAGAAAACCAGATGTTTTTGTCCTCTTTCCCTAAGAGCACGAGCCCTCTGCTTGGCTTACTTTTGCAGTTACTTTTTGTGGGTTAACCAATGGCCCATCAATATCCCTGTTTAATTAGTTTTGTTTCAAATGTTTAACTCAGCTGTGGGCTTTGCTCTGAAAGGAACCCCGTTCACTCAGGGTCTCTACAAGAAATACTTGATGTATGCAACTAAAATATCATTCACACCTATAAGGGCTGAAAAGTGCAGCAACCACGTGCTCTGACAAGCCCCTAAACAAATATGACATTTGGAGCTGAATACCTCTAGAGTTACACAGCTTCTTGCCTACCCTAGTCCATGCACCAGTTGATTCAAGTTCTTCAGTTTGGAAATATTTTGACCCTTGTTTTTAACTTGTTTTCTAATACATAAAAAAGAATTTTTACTTCACCACGTGTCTATTGATATTTCCAAACTGACAGTAACCTTTCTGACTGCCACAGAACCAAAATAAATCACAGCAGCTCAACACTGTCAAAAGAAGTAAATCTTTTGAGATGCTATGAAGTCAGGAATACAAATAAAATTTTAGTTATATATGCACTGTCACTATGAAATGCTAAATACCTATACACTTCAAATTAACTTTCCAGAAATACTAGAAGACATTTAGCACAAACGGGCATAAAAGGATAAAAGGGCAAAGTGCCATTTATGCACTGTTATTGGCAGCGTGTGTCACAACTAAAAGTAAAGAGAAGACAAATTTTCAGTTAAATGCTGTAGGATGATTTGTAGGAAATTTAACATCCAAATACTGGAAATTTACTTCATCCCTCCCACTTCACACTGCTGGGAACACGTGGCTGTCCCACATCTATGTTCTTGTGGCTTTGATTCATGGTCAGATCAGTGATTCTCCCTCTGTCATTACACACAGAATGTAAATATTTGCTCTGTCTGTATTCTGGTTTACAGACCTGACCCACTACTGAATATGAAGGCTGTAATTCAATCACAGAAGATCTCTTGCCATGTGTAAATCGGGATTTTATGTTTTATGACTTAGGCTTTGCAGAGCAGCCGTCTTCCTACTCACCTCCCCCTCTCCCTGCCCATGACTGAATTATAGTTCTGTCTCTAATTGAAGCCTAGTATTACTCTATTTCTCTTCTGCAGAGAGAAAGACCAGGGCTATCATTCTGAATACACAGCAAGCCACAGGAGCCTGAATGAGGTATTCTAATGACAGGTCCTCCTCCACAGCACATTTGCAGTCTTTCTGCTAATTAATTTGATTTCCTTTGTCTAGACTAACATTATACAGCAAGTTATGCTCATTTAAAGGGAGATCGTTAGCCTCTCAGTTCACTCCAAATGAGGAAGAAAGAAGAGTCAATAGACTGGAATCTGGGGGAGACTGACTGACTTTGTCCTTGACTACACCATTGCTTATGTTTTCACTTGACCAAGACTTTGTCTCCAGGAGAAGCCGAGACAGCACTATCATCAGAGGAGAGACTATAATCAAAATCAGATATCATCGGTATGTGTATGGCAAGGCAGTGGCAGCTACACAGAAGGGTTCTGTCTATGATGGACTGCAGTCAGCAGCCTTCTTCCTGGCAATCACTTGGCATTTGCTGTTCACAGCTCCTGACATCCTCAGAAGGCTGAACAAACATGTAATTAAAAACACAAGCTGAATTCTTCAGACTCCCTTCACAGCACAAAAGGAGATTGATTCAGTAGTGTGCCACTGGACTACTAAACCAGAGGCAAAGCTAGTGATGGAGTTAAAGAAGTAACTTCCTCACTATCTGGAAGGCAAGATCTACATTTGCCAGTTTTGACAATGACTGAAACTTAGGAGCTGGACAAATTCTCAGAACTGAGCTGCCAGTCAAATATAGAACTTGGGAAATGGAGTGCTGCATGATAAACAGATGATCAGACCTGGATTTGAAAGTTCAGTCTTCTGAGGCATCTGGGTAGATCCAGTTTTAAAGCCAGCATAAAAAGTGACAAGAAATCAGACATCATACAGGAGCCCTGTGGGGTGGAATGAGTTCAAACACTTTTTAATAACAGCAGGGAATATCTTCCCCTATGACAAAAGAAGAAAGGAGAAAGCTGACAGGGGCAATCACCAACTGCTTCTGCTCACACTTCCACAGAAAAGTGCCAGAGCTTTCCTTCTGTAGAGAGTTTCAGGAACACTTCTATCTCTCTAATCTCAGCTGCACTTACAATTTTTCAGCATCAGAGAAGAAGGATTCCAATTTCATGACTTACTGGCTGAGGGGTTATTTTTTTGGCTCATAGTAACTGGGCACCTTCTTTACTCAAACACAGGCAGAAGATAAACTGCACCTGGAGGCTCGTTATTAACTTATACTGACCTTGGTTTTTTTACAGTGTTTGGCCACAAGCCATTCAAACTGTGTCACCACAGTTAAGGTTTGAGTATTTTTCCATTATCGATGCGTTCAAGCTCAGCAGAAATAGACAATAAGTAAAAGGAAATCTGAAGATTCTTCTCTTTGGCTCTTTTAGAAAGCTAATCTCAGAAAGGTCAGGAATGTATGTTGGAAAGAGTTAGACAACATCTAGCTAAAAATTTCAGTGTGAGATTGCAAGCTCCATTTCTCTTCCAGGTCTATTCAAGGACTCTTCCTCAGATCTACCTTAGGCAGCTCTTCCTTGAGTCTAGACAAGAGAGACACAGCACTTCTAATCTGGTAATCCTGGATGACCTCATGTTACTACACAGAAGGAAAAAGATACCAAGACCCCATTGCATGTCAATGCTTAATTGGATTGAGAGTGGTCCAAGTGAAATGACAAAGAGCTTTCCTTCTGACATGACTACAATGTGAGATCCTGGCTAACAGGTCCACTGTGACCAGTAAATGCAAAACTGATTGGGAAGAGAGGAACGAGTGACCAGGAAGGTTACCCACTCAGAGTTTGCTTTGGTGTCTTTTCTCTTATTACAAAGTAGTCAGAGAACATAGGCATTACAGCTCACACCATTCTACTAATCCTAACCACCTAGTGCTGGTTCAAGCAATCACATCTTTCATACTGAAGCAGCAAGGGAGTTTGATCAGACAAAGGTTTTGTTCAATCAGATGAAAGTGCTTGCATTGGCTCAGCAACCAGATGCCACCTGTGCCACCAGCTAAGTCTCACTGTAGCAATTGTAGCTAACTAAGATTGTCCTAAAGAAAATGCTCTGATCCACAGATTTACTCTGGTTCCTTATGAGTGGTCACATACACACCTCACATATTCACTCATGAGAGATTCAGAGCAAAAATACAAAAATCATTATGTGCCCATGAACTAGGCTTTTCTAATATTTTTTCCTATGTTTTGGCAAAACAGTAGAATTTTTAAAGAAGTTATGTGTAATATGGGATTAAGAGGATAGGTATCGAAAATAAGGAATGAAGAAAAATATCTTCTGACACTATGAGAACTAAACATATTGAAAGCCTCATCTTGATATTGGAGCAAATACAAACATTGGTCCCTGTGTCTCCACTTAAGATCAGCTAAATAATAAGATTCTGAATTGTCCCTTATTTTTCTTTTCAAGAAGGAGGTGAAGTAAAAAAAAATTGCTTTTAAGATACTGTCAATGTAAAATTACTAAATCCTCAAAAGCAAAGAAGACATTTCACAGAGTTAACATGAAACACATTTTTGTCTCAGTAGTGGAAAAACCCTAAAAATGCATGTCAGTTCAAACTAGGGTTTTCAGGTGCTTTTAGTCTAAAAATATCTGTATATCTTCCTTTGAAAAAAAGTATTGATCAACACTTCTGAAAACCTTCATTCCCACTGTCTGAAGAGACAAAAACAGTTTCAACTGAATTTACCACAGTTCCTGCAGTATGATGGACCTCAGCCCCACAGCCCCATGGGACTTACTACACTTGTATTTTGAAAGGAGGCTCAGTAAAGAATTTGGCTTAGGAAAACAAGACTATGCCTCCTCTCTTCCCTTACTTAGTTTCAGAACAACAGCTTTTCCTTTGAGTGATTTTTTCAGCTTCTGTAATTTTTCTCCAGCACAAATAAAGAGAAGTTTCATACAAAAAATGCACTTAGCAAAGGTAAAGCCAAAAGCAGTTCACCTGTCTGAAAATCTGCTATCTTGGCAGAATCTCTTCTTAGAGGACCCCAAGAAGTTCTTAATTAGCACAAAAGCTGAATAGTACTAATTGCTACTTGGCAAAACTCTGCTTATTAAAAACACAGGGACATTTGTGTTGGTTGGTTTTTTTTTTTTTTGATTTTGAAAGTCAAACACTTTGTTTTACAACATGAACGACACAAAAAGCTACATCAAAGCAAGTGCACACTTCAGTATCTACATCTTTGTTATAAATTTGAAGAGGAGGACTCAAGCTTATCAAAGAAAATTTTAAAAAAAGAAAAATAGGATTGATAATTAAATCATTAACCTGTAAGGTTTAAGCAGAATGTGCAATGGCCCTGCAGACATAGAAAAGAAAGTGAGACAGGTGATTTTGAAATAATAGAAACAGACTATAGAATGCAAGCTACTAGTGGATTTACAGCATAACTGTACAGAAGACATAAAGAGCTCCCCTCATTTAACAAGGTCTTCTCTAGCTTTATTCTCCACCCCCAAACAAGAACCAAAATATAATGTGTTTAAAGCTGCTTTCCAAATCCATGGCAAAGCATCTAAGAGAAACAAAAGATTTAGACACAACATTAGAAACAGGTGACAGGGACATAGATATCAATGTGAGCAACCCAGAAAACACCTGCTCTCACACCTACAAAGCCTCCAGTTTTATTCTGGACTGTGACACTGCTTATGTGTCCACATGTTAGTGTTTCTGTAGGATGCCCAGATGTACAGCTGGCTAAGTGGTGACGCTGTCTGCTGCCATTCACCCAGAAAATAGATGGAATTTGGGGGCCTCTCAGCAGCTCCCCAACAGCCCTGCTTTGTCACGTGTGTTTCACATACATTCACCACTGAGTGGAACATAAACAGCACAAACTGCCTGCTACCAGTTATCCAAAATTGTAGCCAGTGGGGGACGCTACTTATCTTTCTTGTAACAAGCCTTTCAACAACATCTTCCCTGCTGGCGAATGTAAACTCATGGTTTCAGTACACACATGAACTGGAGATAATTTGACCCACATTCCCCTCCCATTGTTAAAAATAAAACAAAACAAACAAACAAACAAAAAAAAAACCCAACAACAACAAAAAAACACCAAAACCCCCAAACAATCAAAAAAAAAAAAAAAAAAAGTGTAAAAACCTCTAAAAACTTCAGAAAAGGTTAGCGAGAAAATGGAAAGCACAAATAGGCATTTACCATATTTTACAGTTAAAGCTGGATTATGAGGTAGGCAATAAACACAAAATTCCTGGACTTGAAGGGAATTACAGTACCATACTCAAGATTGTTTTGATGTCGTTAGGTTTTGAGGCATGGAGGGTGAGGTCTTGATTTAAGCTCCTCATATCATACTATATCCTATCATATCATATCATATCAAAAATATCATATCATCCTCTCTGACAGATTAAGAAGGCCAATTGTTCTAGATTTTTGAGTCCAAATGAAACTAATCACAGACCAAAACAACTAAAACCTATGCCTTTTTCCCTCAATTTTACATTCTGATTAGAATACTGCATTTTACATTCTGATTAGAATACTGCAGCATATTGTTCAAATATATATTCCCACCATATATAGTCACTTTAGGACAGCAAAACTGCACTTTCAGGAAGAGTAATGGCACATAGAAACCCTGTATCTGACCTTGGGAAACAACAAAACAGCAATTAATGTCAGCTGGATATATTTCTGAATGCAAACCATGCCCCTCCGAGATAAAGCTTAAATCATCTTATGCTGTCACCCAGTCCAGGATGCAGTTTAAATCCTCTGGACTGTGAGCCACTGTCACTCTGCTCCTGATCTCACTTTCCCCCCCACCCAGGACGCACACATGTGTGCAGCCACACAGTCAGCAAGACAAGTTTGCTGATCCAGCCAAAAAGGTTTGGCTTTTTCTGTTTTGCCTGCAGGATCAGTGGTGCTGCTGGGCTCCCGTGCCAGCGCTGGGCTGCTCTGCCTTCCCAGCTCCAGCCTGCAAGCATGCTGCATCCAACCAGTGGCCACACCACACCCTGATACTCCTTCCAGACTGGGGCCTGGGAACGCTGTCACCCAACTTACCTGTTTCAGGGTGGAGGAGGCTAATGTAACTGGGAGGGTGTGGCTGATAAAGGCGGCGCTGACAGATGAAACTGCATGCCTTGGCTCCCTATAAGAGATGCACGGTCCTTACATCTACCTGGCTTGATGTTAGTAGTACAGTCTGTACCACTGCAGTGAGAGGGACTGATAATAATAATAATAATAATAACAACAACAACAACAACAATAATAATAGAATATAATAGAATGTGGTGACTAGTACCATTTCAGAAACCCAAGAACATCACAAATGTATTTGTTTAGGCTGAAACATCAGAGACAGACCCTGTGAGAGATGTACACTCCTCCACAGTGGCCACTGGAAGCCAGGTGAGAGAGGTGGCAAATTTGAACAGGCACATGTGTGTGGGCAGCCAGCTCTCCATCAAAACCTCCTTCTGCTAGAAAGACACAAGAACTTGATTATAGCAAGTGTCTTAAACACTACAGCTCTAACTTATGACTAGATTTCTAAAAGTGGTATGTGCAGTTTATCTCAAGTCCTCAATGGATATGGGGTACTTAAAAAGAGGATCTTGTATCTTATCTTGAAAATATGCTCTAAAACTGTAGTGCAAAACTAAATATTAAACATGGAAAAAGAAGCATGCAAATGTACTCTAACTTCTCCATCCTACTATCTGACTTTGGAGTGTCTTGCCTTTTAAGTGCAAAGATTTTTACTGCAAAAACATCAGGGTTTTAAGTGATTAAACAAAACCACTGGTTACACTGCAAAAAAATTATCTATATGACATATGAAACATTGATGCCTTCTGTTTCACTCTTTCTCCATTATCATTATCATCCTACCTGTCCTAACATTCACATAGCTGGATTCTCCATGCCTGATCCAGAATCTAACCTGGAAGATGGTGGCAAGATCACTCTTTCTTCATATGAAGATGCTACATATGCACATGCAATTAGTACAATGCAAAATTAAACAAAACCCAATTAAGAACAAACAAACAAGCTGTGTGATTCAGCAAAAAAAGTTGGAGGAAACACTTTTCCATTCTCTTTCCAGGTAACAGATTTGCCAGAATACTCATGATACAGTACCAATCTTTAAAAAAAAAAAAAAAAACAAAATCTGTCAGAAGTTATAATACATTTTGAATGCAAATATTTGCCCAACCTTCTTTCCAGAACAGAGCCCTAGAGCTTTAAAAAGAGTTGGTCACTTGTTCTGCTATTGAACTCATATGGATTTTTACCCTCCTTAGGCAAAAGCACAAGTTGTGCATTCACATGACATAGCAAGAGATGTAGTGATGCTGAACAAGAAAAACAGAAGGCAAACGTTCAGGAGCATTCATTCAGCAGAAGGCTGAAGCAGTCTGTTCATTTGGCCCCAGAGTCCTTCTCAGGTGATGGCTTCAATGCCAAAGAGCACCAGCTTGTATGTCTGCCATCGTACAGACACCACAGGCACCAGCCAGTCAAAGGGAACATGCCTTATGCACAGAACCTGTTTATAAAGTTTCTCCCTTGATACTGTACAAAGGCACCTTCATTCTCCAAAGGCCTGGGTGATTCTGAGAACCACATGGGTAAGGCTTTCCATTTAACTACAGCTGCTTATATGCAAGAATAAATGTAATATAATTAATAGTCAACAGATAGGACTAAGCTCTCATGCAGGTATGGGAGCATTTTAGTAATTAAGACTCTGATTAAGACAGGGCAGCTTTAAACTAACACTGTAGAAGTTAAGCAAACACTTAACTGGCTTCCTGCATTCAGGCCTAAAAGCCTGTTAAAGTTACCAGACCTTAGAAGCAAAGTGTGGTAATGTATCCTGCACACCAGCAAGTCATAAGCAGCAGGAAACACACCCTCTACCCACTTGTAATTAGAACTAAGAGATGGAAATTGTACGGCAGTTTAATAAGTTTGAAGTTTGGACCAGCTGGCATTTAAACAGGGGAAGATGCCTGCCATCTTAAATGTATAGCTCTTATTTTTAATCAATTGTGAAGTAATATTTGTCCTTCTTAAAGGCTCTGTACTTCACTGACAGCTTTTTGTTAAATCAGCTTCCATACAGCCCCCCAGTTTTCTATTGTTTCAGTGTGCATTGGCGCCTCTCACAATGGTCATCACAGCAATACATCAGTCCCAACACGTTCCACACTAGACAAGAAACTCTTCTGCACCTGGAATTTAAAACAAAAATCCAAAAGCAGAAGTTAATCCAATTTATATGCTAAGCTCAGATGTGTGACCACCACCATCCTTCACTGATGGTACACTGAAGATGTTCAGGACAAATCAAAAGTCTATTTTTGGCCCTAAAAACATGGGTGCACAAACACAGAATGGAAAGCAGTAGATTATGAACTAGTTCTGAGCACCATGCTTCAGGAAAGCCATGCAGCCTTCCCAAAGGGAGGCAAGGAGGAAAGACAAGAGCATTTATATACACAGAAATCAACTCAATGTGGCAAGACTGCAGGAATCAGCTCTCTTTAATACAAAGAAATTCAGAGAAGTGATTATGAAGACTAAAACCATAATTTCATTATTTGCTATTGCCTATTATGCTTTTAAATGCATAATAGGCAATAGCAAAGAATGAAATTATGGTTTTAGTCTTCATAGATTTGAATGTAGTAATGTTAGCAGATAAAATTTCAGACAATATTCCTATTAGCAAGCACCATGAATACAGATAGTGAGACATTGGAATTGATTTGCCTATGTTTGTAGACTTGTTATCAGGATTATTAAGGAAAACATGATGCAAAAGGAAAAAAACAAAATCACATTGGCCATGAATTTTGTTAGATTAAATGGATCTTAATAAGCAGGAGAAGAGCCAGACAACTTCCCAAAGTTTCTTTAATTCCCTTTTAAGTAAATAGATATATATACATATATAACATAGAAGAATTATTATCTGCCAAAGAACCATTTTTTAATTGGTTGTGAAGGTTTTTTTGCCTAGTTTTGTCATCTCTCTTCTCATCCTCCAAGGCTTTTTGGTTTTGTGCTATCACAGATATAAATCATCATTTTTTTTTGCTACAGAGTTACCAAACCACTACTCAAAGCCAGCTTGATGTTTAACACACTGCAATCTGCTAAAAGTGAACCTACCAGGCTTACAGTGCAGATATGATCAGATGGCTTCAGAATTAAAGACTCAGTTTGACTTCTTTTGCTGCAGGCAAAATACATAACTTTTGTGCAATGCTCCTCTGTTGGCAAAGGAGGTCAAGATTCAAGATTTTGAAGAATGCCTTGGCTTTTCCAAACTTTCAGTTATTTAGAGGAAACATTGCCTTGTTTATTTTTGAAGAAAATGAATGTAAGTTAGAAATCATTAGAAAATAAGTCAGGTTTCCTAAAACATAGCTAAATATGCATAAAACACACAGACACATAAGGCGAATTTGGGCACAGTTTTAAACCATCTCTGAAGTCCAGTTTCAAGACAGAGGAGTCAAAACTGTTTAATTAGCCAGGATGGTTACATGAGAAGATGGAAATACTGTGCCATGCACACTTTTTCCCCTTCATGGTCCCTTCAGATACAGTGACAGATGCACTGAACTAGAAGGCTGCCAAATTCCACAACCAAAAACTGAATGGGACAGCTGAGTGGATTCTTACCCAGAGGTCTCAGGATGACAGAACAGGCTGACAAACAACCACGTCCTCAAAGATCTGAGGCCAACTGCAGAAGTTTGCACAGAAGAAAACATCTGTAATGTCCTCATGACAGCAAACACCCAAATTCCTCTCTCTTTGTAATACCTGTAATTAACAGGTGTGGAATAGTTTGTCAACAGCTGTTATCATAAAGTTATGGTATTTGTCCCACAAGCACAGCAGAGCTCTGTGAAGCTGTACCCACTGTCCAACACTCCCTTTCCCACAGAGCACGACAAATAAGATAATGAAATTGCCCTCAAACAGAAACTGAACACCCACTGGAATAGAATTCAAGTTTCCCAGCTGCCTTCTTTATCCTTTCAAAACTGACATAAGTTTTGAAATATTATTTACTAACTGTTGGTAGTTTTCTAAAATTAATATAGAGAGTAAAGGCATCTCCTTGGCATTTTCCCTATGAAGAACTGCTTCCTTACCTAAATAGAGTCTAATATTTCTGATTACTATGAACAGGTGAGGTGACATTGCAGTGTGCAGTTTCATAAAAGCCAGGAAAGAGTCGTTCACCTAAAAGCAACCTACAACCCATATTAGTTATTTCTTTACTTTTACATTCTTTTTATGTACTGGTATTTAGTAGCAAATATGCTGCTATTTCTGATAGAAGCCAGTTGCTATGTTTTTTAAACCAATGCTACATGTATACTCTCTTGTAAACCAAAGCAAAGCTAGAATCAAGTGGATATACGTATGTTCATGGTCTAATAAAAAGTAAATCCATAACTCATTGCAATGAATTACTGCAGAACTGAAACAAAAGGGAAGTTTAATACAAGCCAGAATCCTTAAACAGATCAGTGCAGCAGAAGATGAGAACACCCTGCAAGGTTTCAGGCACTAGGCAACACTCACAACGCTTCTACTAACAAAAAGTTCCATGCCTGTGTTCAGTAAGCTCAGGAAAAGAAAACATGGCAGATGGGTGGATTCTCTGCAAATATGTATTTAAAAATATTTCAGAGGCTTTATTTGACAAATACTGACTTCATTGAAGTGAATGGAAAAAAAATATTTTAGTTGAATAGAGACAATAATTTTACTCTGTGGAAATGCCAGTAAAAAATCCTTGAGGCTCAAAACACATAGTCATTTAGATCAGGCAATGATCTGTCTTCAGGTAGACTTGCTGATATTTGACACATTTCAGGCAGCACAAAAATGTACTGCCATTAAAAATACTTGATCAGTTTGAAGCAGCCAGCAAATGCTTACAGATTAGTTATGACAGCTGATAGATAGGAGGAAAAAAAAATAAAAAATATGACAAAAAAAAAAGTTTACCAGGAATTAATTTAAAACAACAGATTAACAACATTTGTGTTTTTAGAATAACTTGAATTTCTACTACAAATTATTTTGCATTTGCACTTAATACCAAGCTGCTTCTTTAGTTATTTTTTATATTTAAAAAATATTATACTTTTAAAATGGACAAGGGAAGAGAAAACTCCAAAGATTAATATCTTCTGTCTAGTGTGAAACAGCAAATAAATCTAGCCTAGCAAATCCTAATCTAGGTTAGAGAAGACCTTGGCTTTACAAAACCACCAGTATTTCAAGAGATTCCATAAAGCATGGCTAAAAAGGTATCCCCCAAAAGTGCCTGGACAAGTTCCCTCTTTTTAAAGACATCCAGTCCAATGAAATCCTGCCAGCCAGAGGTAACCCAAACTTTCTGCTTTCTGATTTTTCTTTCTTATGCAAGTTAGTGAAGCTGCCTGGCAGGCTCACTTAGGACATCTGAGAATGGTTCAGTCTGCCATTAAATGCCTTTTTAAGACATTAGTACCAACACCAAAGATAACTATTTTCTCTTTCCATGACCTTAGGTACAGAGATCTAGTAAGAACTTAAAGGAAGACCACTGTGGGTAAAACACTGAAGTAAGTGAAGAAGGAGAAAAAGCTGTAATACAAAATTTTCTGGGAAAAATGTAAAGAAATGAGGAGTATTTTGTGGCACAAGTGCCATGCAATTCTAAAGCAATAAATAGATATATAAATACAATAGGAACCACCCCACACTCCATTGATTTACACTCCTGGTTTGAACCAAATTAAGACTTAGTTAAGGTTCCCTTCAGAGATACCAGACCAGCTGAAGAAACCAGAGATATCAGATCATCTGAAGTCATGAGGTTCAGTTTCAGCAATGGTGACACATAACTGTTTTTCTGAAGCTAATGGTAATTTTCCCACAATGTTTGCATTACTTGTTGGCTTCATAACACAAATGTCTTGTTTGGTAGTTTCCTGGCTGGAAGGACCTAGCTACTGCCAGTTGGCGGTACCAGGCAAATCATTTCAGCAAAGAAAGGCTGATCCTAATCTCTTCTCATGCAAGGCTAATACAGTATCAGTGAGGAATTCAGTATCTGTGTTCCTTTGTGTGCACAGCTCCCAAGTGGACTTTGGACCTGAAAATTTGGTTATTATATGGGACTTCCTCATGTTGAAGTAAAGTCATGTTCGGTGATCCTTAAAAGCATGTGGGAAATCCCACAGCCCCTTAAAGGCTCACCAGCTCTGAACTGTGACATTCTGGCTACTGGCACCAGGGGCCATTGCTTAGGTGAGGGCTTGACAGTAGAGGGGAGGGGGTAAAATGTGTCTAGCTGTACTTTGGATCTAATTACATCTTCTTATAGCTCCAAGGATCCTATCACCTTTAGTTCCAGAGTGTAATTTAACCTATGCATTCAACCCTCATAGTGATCCTCCCCAGCCTGCAGTTGCACCTTTTCCCAGGCAGATGGAAAATCTCAGCAAATACATCCGAAAATGGGAGCATTAAGCAGAACCTTGTAGCATTCCTCAATCATTCTTCCTCATTTTTTTTCCAAACACTTCTGCAGAAGCCTCCACTTATGAGATGTAGGGCTCTGTAAATACTAATTTCTGAAGTTTAATAATTTCCCACTTTGGCACATTGACTTATGTACACTTTAAGGCTAATCCCCCAAACTCCCTATTGGCAGCACAAAGGGTGCAGGTGTCTGCCCTACCTCTGGAATTCCTGATACCAGACATCTAATTTTTGTGTTCTTCAACAGTGCTTAGGACTCATGAGAGTGATGCCTCTACTGAATTATTTTGGTTGCTCAGTTTCCCATTCAAAAACAGGTGCTTTGGAACACTATGCCTTGCACTTCCATAATACTGTGCAGTTCAATCTATAGTTCATTTTGTTTGGAAGCCACCTAGGCAGGTTACCACAAAGCAGTTTACCTTACATGTTAGTCTCCTGCTTCCCTGCAAGATTTAATAAATTCAGACTGTCCGGCTAATCTATCTTCATAGCTCCACATACTGAGTAAGGAGCATGTAAAATTCTTAGCCTTTGTAATTTTAGGCAGAGGAAAACTTCAGCACAGTTAATAAAAAGGTTTAAGGTAAGTTATCCAACAAAATGTTTGGGGCTTCATGTTCACAAACTAGCACTCTGAGCATTGTTAATTGTAGAACCTCTTTGATTTTCCAAGCAGGCCAGTCTTCTGCATAGTGAGAATAGGTGGGAAGAAAGAAGACAAAGGCTACTTTTACCACCACACTAAGCAGTGGCCACTGGGGTCAGATACATGTAGATTATTCTTAAGTTCTTTTTAATTTACTCAGAGATTGTGTTGAGATTTCCAGAATGAAAGAAAAATGTTCCTTTCATTAACTTTGTATGAATCGAGGTTTTACTGCAAGTCATACACAGATGCAAGGTTGGGTGAACAGGAATATTTTAAGTGAAGGGTAAGCTGATATGAGAAGGTGACCGAGACAGAGGAGCAATGTCACAGCAGTTCTGGATTCTTGATTTTATTAGTGTAGCAAAATAACACAATCCCATGAGCAGAAAGAGAGAAAGAGAAAATAGCTTAATACTTAGCCTTCATCTCCCCACTCCCCTACTGTGCCCTGCAGAGCTGCCCTGTGAACAGGGCAAGCAAGATCTACAATGTGAAACCCTTCTTACAGACACCAGTGACTGCTGTCCTCAGCACAGATTCAGCCAGCATTTGTCTTTCTCCCTTTTCTCCTGCACATTCCTCCTGCAGACCTCTAGCACTCTGCATCAGGGCAAGAGCTGCATGCCACAAGATGATCTGGAGAGAGACTGCTGTCTCAACATAGCATGGAGATGACTCAGTAGTGACAAAGTAAATCATCCTTCAAAGATAAGTCATTATTCAAAGTGAATAAGTAATTTTATCTGTCAAGAGTTAACATGCAATGAGTACTTGTAAAGGTTACTCAACATAAAATCTACCAGTGGTTAGAGATGAGTTCCCTCACATATGCTAAGCAAGGAAGTCTATGAAGTAATAAATCCCACTTGACTTCTCATGAAAGGCCTTAAAAACAGCAAGCTGCAGGTATAGACTCCTAGAAAAAGATTATACCCTAACAGACAGATTACAGCCAGATATCTTACTTAAAGATGCATGTTGTAAATATTTCTTAGGAATCATGTCAAATTGCCATTTAAAAGTACTTTAAAAACCAGTCAATGTGTGAGCAGTATAGTCTGCAATGATCAAAAAAAAACCCTAAAGCTGCTTTAAAAAGCCCAAAACACTTGTTGAACCCACACACACTCTGAAGCCATAAACAATCTGGAAGTTAACTTCAGACCACTGAAAAGTTCAACTCACTTTTCATTTCTGTCACTATTTGCATTTTCTTTTTTTTTTTTTTTCATGAACTTAAAAGCATTAATCTGTCTGGATTTTCTTCTTGAATGTATTTTTCAAGTTCTTATATAAATTTCTAGCATGGCATGATATCTTTCCTATAAACTCTGTGAAAACATAGCTTATGATGTTTAAAACATTCTATTTAATTAAAAGAAATTAACAGTCCTCTTAAAATGTGCAAGCAGCAGTTGTATATTCTGAAATCCAGGCTGTAAGTATACATCCCTTAAATTTTCCTAACTTCTTGAATAAATAGATCCTTTGAGATTTCCCAGACAAGATATATTTTAGATTACTTAGGCTACCCAAAGAATGCTTTTGCCACTCTGTGCAAGAGCTAAAAGTGCATTTATCTTGCTATAAATAAGGTGACTCTGAAAGAATGAAGTTCAGAAGTGTTAATGTCAACCCTTTAGTGGACATATCTTTAATAGGTTAACCCATGTCTCAAAGCACCTAAGCTAGTTTAACTCAAATTTGAAATCAATTCTGACCTTTACAATATATGCAAGTCAGGAAAAACTGATTGAATAATTTCAGAATTAAAAGATACAAGTTTTATCATAAAACCTAGGTGGGTACAAAGCTGTTTTGAAAGTTTCCATTTAAACACTATGTTGACTCACAACTACCATGAAAACCATACAGACTAAAAGGTATAACTGAAATGTCCATGAACAATCCTTGTACAGAATAATTCAACTCATCAGAAGGAAATCCTCTCTTCCCTACTTTATAGTACTTGGGTTTAGATATGCTGCTTCAAAAAAGTACAAGGGCAATTAGCAATTGTGGTCTCTTTCTATTACTACAGTTAATTCTTTTTTACAGGTATGGATGGCCTGGTGCAAAACATACATAAAAACTCTGGATGTCCCAGGTTAGAAACACTAGATCATGAAGGGAGCATAGCAATACACACTGGGGTGAAATCCTCACTGTATAGAAGGCATGGATGAAAGTGTTTGGTTTTTTAAGTATAAAAGAATATTCACACTGTCTCACTGTCTTGAAGTAATACATTGTTCTCCTTCTCTGTGCAAGGAATTTAATCCAGTGTGTGCAAATCTGCATTAGAATTCACATCCTGATAGGCTTTGCAGAAAAACAAAACATGGAAATTTTTTTATATCTACACATAAAGTCACATAAAGAGCTACCTCTTTTAGACACTATTCACATTTGCTTGCATGCACACGTATCACACTGCAATAGCAGTTAATAAGAGAAACATGTTAGCCTCCCATAATTTTTTTGAAGTGCTCAATGACAATAAGAGTTTTTACACTTCATAAAGTGAACAATAAGGTTCTGTTCAAACAATGACAGCATTATACAATCACATAAGGGTTTGGGTTAAAAGGAAAATTTAAAGTCCTGCCAGTCCAATCCCCCTGTCCATGGGGACATATTCCCCTAGACCAAGTTCCTCAAAACCCCATCCAACCTGGTCTTGAACATTTGCAGACACACACAGCTTCTCTGGGCAAGCTGTTCCTGGGTCTCACCACTCCCATTAGCCCACGTCATTTCAGAAGATTTGGGAAATCTGGTCTCCAGGCTGTCTCTTAAACAACTATCTTATCTAAAGATTTTCCACACTTAGCAACCAAGCCTGTCTATTTAGACCACTAGGGGCACTTGGTACTAACAGGGTGTTCAAGACATCATGCAAGGAGTCTGCACCTACCAGCCTCATCAGTAGAGGATATAGTTTCTGAGCCAGTTTCTCATATGCATTGATTGTATGCCATTTCAGACATGCCAGAGGGCACCAAGAAAAACTGGAACAGAATTAAGACACAGCCTAACGGCCAGAAGCAGAGCCAAGGTCAGGATAACCCTTTCAGCTTAAAAGTTTAGACCTATGCCGAGCTAAAGTGATGTCACATGGGCATAGCTGTAGGCAGAAGGACAAAACATGAATACTCTCTGTGCCATTAATACCTTGTGATGCTTTTGGCAGGGAGAGTTAATAGAGTTAATTTTCCTGACAGTAGCTGGTATACAGTTATTTTGGATATGACAGTGCTGATAACACAGGAAGTTTTAGTTATTGCCAAGCAGCACTTTCACAGCATCAAGGCCTCTTCTGCTTCTGATCTGACCCCATTACAAAGAAGGCTGGGGATGAACAAGTTGGGGAACACAACCATGACAGCTGAGGCCACCTCTCACATGAGATATTCATGTGGAGACAAGGTAGGAGAACTGTTTGCAGCGCTGGCTTTGCCTTGCCAAGTCACTGCACACGGTGAAGCCCTGCTTTCCTGGGGATGGCTGAACACTTGCCTGCACATGGGGAGGAGTGAACAAATTCCCTGTTTTGCTTTGCTGGCACGTTCAGCTTTTGCTTTCCCTATTAAACCGTCTTTATCTCAACATACAGAGATAGAGAGATATTTTCTTGCTTTTACTCTTTCGATCCTGTGTCCCAAACCCACCAGGCAGGGGAGTGTGTGAGTGGCCATGCAGGGCTGAGTAGCCAGGCAAGGCCAAACCATGACACAGATTTCAGAGATTCTTAGATTCTGTCACCTAAAAAACACTGGCCATTAATTGAAATCAAAAGGCCATCACAGAAGCTTTAGGGAAGATTTACAATTAGTATGAAGACAGGACTTTAAAAACACCCTGAAGCATGTCTCTCACCCAAAAAATTCTATCAGCACTACTTTGTGACTGACTGCAATATATGTCATTGTGCATCCAGAAGTTCAAAGTATATCTGTTACTCAAATTAAGGCATCAGACATAATCACAGTAAAGTAAGCCAGTGTTCAAATGTTTTTTAAAGGAAAAATAAATATATTGGTGAAAAAAATCTAATTTGGAGTACTTCATAACCAAAAAATCTTAAATTGCAGTTCACCTTTATAATAGAAAATAAGCCTCCCTTTAATGAATACAAACCTAACCATGCAGATTGTAATTTAACAAGAAAAACAATTAATTTGGGGTAGTTTTATAAACAGTGACAACAAATCTAAACCCATGATAAATAAAATGACCAATAAGTTTCAACAGTCTTAAAAAACGCATCTAAATTTCAGTGTGGAAGAAGAAAACCCAAACAACAAGCACGGCATTAGCATCTCAAACTCTCTTTATCTTACACATTCAGATAAAGTAACAGCTTAAGTCAATCATGTTTGACTGCTATCCAGTTATTTATATGAGTAAATGAAGCTGGCGTCCGAGTGGGGAGATGAACTGGCAGTGTGCCGCAGAGCCTTGAGTTACAATTTGTGTATAACGGGGCACACTGCAAGCACTCTGACTGCAGACTGCCTATCTATGGGGACAAAGCTAAGCAGAAGCACCAAAACAGGCAATACTCTGGTGTACCTAATGACAAAGCCAGATTTCTTCAATCTTGGCAGGTGAACTTGCCAAGAACAGACCTCCCCCCTGGAGAGGTCAGCGGAGTTACACACACAGCATTCTCCCTTGAGACAAGAAACCTTTGGTATGGGTTGTGTACCCAAGCATTTGCTGTTCTACTACCTGAACAGGTCTGCTAAAGGGAGAATAAAAACTCCCATGGTTCCTGGAAGTCTCAAAAACTCCACAACATGCTGGACTGTACCACAGTCTGGGTTACAACGGAAAGGCATGGCCCTTAATGGAATGATAACTCAGCCAGCATGGACAGGTCATCACTACTGATTCCACAGACTTCTAAAGACCATTTGGGGGTGGGGGGCAGGTGGGGAGAGGAACACAAGAGAATGAAATTATTCCTCCCCAGCTTGAACAAATTACATCAGACTTTATATCTGAAGCAGGTGAGGAGCTCACATTCACATCTTACATCACCAGGAAAAGGAATGAATATTTTGGGGTGACTTCATGGATAGCATACAAATCCATAAATTTCACACAAAGAGTGATCCTTGCTTTTTAGGCAAGGATTCTAAGAAATTTCATGGTTGAGAGGAGTGTGGAAATTAACTAATTTCCCTAATCACCTATTTCTCAAATAAATGTATTACCATACACAGCATGAACAGCTAACCACAGTAGCTTCCATAACCAATAGTGACTTCATCCTGCAGTTCCTACTAATTACCAACACATGGTGGGAATAATCCACTGGCCTTTTGTGGTGCTCAGAAGTACACAGTGAGTATTTAACCCACTTTAGCAATAGATCTGCCATTTTGGAGGGGATGAAGACATTTACAATAGTAGCTTATGTATCACCATGGGACTACACATTCCCCTCTACTCACAGAATTTCTAAAAATATTTTCTGCATGCATTTCATAGCAAAATTTCTTCATTCTATTTTACTGATTTGTAAGCAGCATTTGTGACCACATAAAAATGACCTCTTAACTCAAACTTAGGAATGAAAAGTCATCCCTGTGGCCTTTTCTTTCTCCAGATTTCAATCTCTAGTTGAAACATTGGCCAAGGCACAATGAGTAAATATGAGACTGGACAGCCATTGCTTCTCAAGAGTAAAAACTGCCAACGCCAGATATGGATCCAGAGATATTGCTGGGTTTACCTCTTCCAGAATAACTTTTCCAAGGAGCTACACCCTTGTCTAGCTTGCTCAAATTCTGAAAATTGCTGTTTATGACTGTGGCTGTAATAGCTGACCTAACCAGAAGTGCCAGGAATTAAACCACAGTCTTTGGAAAGCGATGGGATCCATAAGATACAGACTCCTTATTTTGAGAGACTATGCTAAGAGATTCCCAATCCTAAACCACACGAGATGGCTATGCCAGGATAACAGCTCAGATTCCACAAATCACATCCATAATGTTAGTAGAAGTTTTTTTAGCATCTGGTGTACTTTTAAATGGACACCAAATCTGTTTGTCGGAGAGAGTCTGAGCTGCTAAATAAATAGTGATAAATTTCCTAATACTACTGGGCAGAGTGTTCCTGCAAGCACAACGTGTGTTTATCAGTTTCCCACTGAGCTAGCGTTGACTTTCAAATTTCCTTTAATCTTATTATAGTAAACATAGTACTGCTCTCTGGCAAACAAGAGGAACATTCTTCCTGTAATATCATATGCTTCTTTTAAAGAAACCTTAGAGATGTCCAGCAAATAATTAGGCTCAACTTGGAATAACACAATAAACTTGTTTCCAAAGAAACAAGTTTCACAAAATATTATATTTTTGGACTGAAAAAAACCATGGCTATTTTTATAAGAAGACTGGCAAATTCTGATAGGTACTCCAAACAGTGTTCGCATGTATCATATTTTTAAAGTCAGCTATTGAAACCAACAGAAAAATATTTTTGTAGTTGGAAGCAGTCTACCTGAACTGAAGAAAAAAAGCAACAGGAATTTTGGATTTAGAATTCAGAAAATACGAGACTTTACTTCATGAAGGAGCTTTTGCAATGCTCCTTCATGAAGAAAGAACACCAAGTGCAGACGACTTTAAAAAAAATTAGATAAAGAAAACAAAATGGGATCTATTATGGTACAGTTTGTATTTAAAGCCTCTTTTCATTTGAGAGGAATTTACAGTAGACAAAGGTGGGATTTGTCTTACAGTTCAAAAAAAACCCGAAAATCTAGGCTGAGTTGTTGAATAACTTTATGTAAGTGACCAAAGGGACTACTTTGGGAACCTGAAAGCAAGACAGTTCCAGGTGATATATATTAGCTCAATTTCCAGTTGTGTGCATTTGTCTTGTTTGCTTCAGGGTTTCTACAGAGAAAGGGTCACTACATATATCAAAAATGAAACACAATGCTGCTATTTTCACATATCTCCTGTGATTTTTGAATAAAACAATAAATATGCCTAATAATCAGTTTCTGTGGCATTTGAATCTTCAGCTACCATTAAGAAGCCACACATTCTAAGCAATGGCTTTAACAAAGGCTCAGCTTCAGGAAGGAATGGAAGTATTAAAGAGACAGATGAAGAATCTTCCCCTGTCTACACGGAACCCAAGATGCTTAGAATTTGTTTCAGTTTGTCCATAGTCACTCTTCAGACTGTCCCAGCAAAAGCTGTTTTCACTGAAGAATCGGCAAAGTTTCCATGGACATCAGACAAAAGTCAACAAACATGCTTAGTAGAAATCCATTGTGTGTAGTAATCTGAAAGGTGTCAGCCAGAGAACAATTTAAATCAAAATACAAGAGATAGCCATCTCTCTCTTTATTAGCAGACTTTACCGAATGCATCCATTAAGTCATGCAACACGTTCACATATTCCCATCTTTGCCTGTCAGCCTCATCTTGTTCCTCACAAAGGACACTGAGCTCCAAATTATGTTGACAGAACAGGAACGGACAAACGATAGATGGATCATAACAAAGAACATGCCTAGAGCAAGGATGTCTGATATCTGAGAGCTTCCTTTTGGATGCTTTGCTTTTGGATAGAAGCTCTGACCCACTATTTACACCCCTATCCCAAGCTCTCCCACATATTTTTAAATGACAACTTTCCTGATGTTATCTCAATGGAGACTGGCCAGATTCATGGGCAGGATCTTGCTTAGCTCTAAGCCAAGCTAGTGTTTTGGCCTCACTGGAAATGAGATTAGGTCTGAGATTTGCACCAGGGAAAAAACCTGCCCGTCCATGCCAGAAATGGTCATGGAGAATTTTTACAATGCTGTTTGTTTTTTTGTTAGCACTACTGTATAATATCAGACTATTTGAGCATTATCATAACAGCACTTAAGTAGGGTAATAGGATAGATGAGACATGGCTGGAATCCACAACAACACTGCGTGTAAACGGAGACGGGCAACTAATTCACATCTAGACCAGCTCAACAGAGTTGTCCAGCTCCAGAAAGTGTTTGTTCAACACAAGGTCAACAAGGCGTTCTGCATGAGCTGTACAAGTGTTGTTTCCAAGTCTTAAGAGATGTTAAAAATTCAGGAAATTTTCAAGATTTATTGTGTTAAATCCACAGTCTGACACTGTATTTGTGCACTGCCCATCACACTCAATAAAAACTGGTTCCAAAATGAAATTTGGAGGGTAAATGATATATTTTCCTTTCTCAGTGTACTTTATTTCTCCCACATTCTTAGCATAAAATAGACAGAAACAAAAATTTTTATGAGTCTTTCTCTACTTGAATAGATCACAATTTTAATTTCCTCAAGTTTCATTGCAAATTATGGTTTCTTCAAATACTCACTTCCTAAGCAACAATGACTTTAAAATTGTTGGGAATGAGAGATAAATTCACCCTTTTTCTTTCTCCAAAAATCTTGTAATAAAGACAGTAGCATGCATATTTCTATGTACAACTCACATTTACAGTATAACCAATTCTATTTGGCAGCGCGGTCTACATGAAAAACTGACCTTAGCAAATCCCCCTAACTTTTATGACTAATCTAAAATGCACCATTATAACTCTTTGAGATACTACCTGAACAGCAATAAAGAACAAAATATTCAGAATGTCATACATAAGTATGGTTAAGCACAGAAGAAAAAAATAATGTTAGAAGTAGGTGCTGTAAGATGACTTTTTCAGAAAGACAGGTTACAACTGAAGTTGCCATGATTGTATCATACCAGATATTGAAAGATGGATTGCCTTCTGTTTTAATGTCCTGGAGCAAGACAGATTTTTATGGTCTGCTTCCCTTTCTGTAACAGGCTTCAAAAATCTTCTTAAAATTGATAATAAAAGGCTTCATGCGTTGAGAACAAGAAATACCATGGTTTCAAGTGATACACCATCATCTACACAACCTATGTTAAAATCTATACGTCATTCCACAGAGAAGCTATGCATTGAAATAAGACTTGGAGTAGACAGCTTCTAGCAACAGAAATGCAGTCATGGGAGTAGGAAATGCTCTCTTCTTTTTAAATTCTTATTGTTCTGCATGGCACAACATTTTCTGCAATCTAAATGTTGTCTTGGAGCAGTCCTAGTGATCTAGGACAAGAAGAATATTTGTATCAAGCGTGCTATACACATGCAATCCTACCATTTCCAACATAATCCAATGGAGACACATGGAAAACTGAAGAGTTGGTAAGAAAGTTGTCATTGCTGCAAAAAAAGTGGCTTTCTTCTGTTTCTATATGAAAGAAGGATCTGATCCCTGATTGCTCCAATAATATATTTTAAAGTAAGAAATGCTTTCATAAAAGAGATAACTGTTTACAATTAACAAAATCATTTTTCAATATTAAATCATTTTCCCCAAAGAAGCAAACGAAAGAAAAACATGAAACTGTAAGAAGCCAGCCAAATAACTAAAAAACAGAAAACGGATTTTTTTTCCTTTACAGTGAAAACTATAGAAAAAAAAGGTTTAACATGTTTTAATCAAGCTTGAAGTTCTAAGGGGATGTTTCTAAACATCTTCCCTTAAACATTCCCCCCTGCTTGAGGCAACCAGAATCCAGGATCAAGGCATGATTCTCATCATGCACTGGAATCCAGGAACTACCCCCACAGGTGAGATCTCCTCCCAAGCAATACTTCTGGTGCCCTGTGGGAGATGCAGTCAGCCACAATGCTGCACCAAGGGAACACAGTGAAGCATTTCTAAATGACAGCTTTAAAGTCTCAAGCCAACACTTCTCACCACTCCCAAAAGCAATGAGGAATATAAACAGCCTTATGGACCTGTATATGCAGAAGCGCTATGGCCAGCCACAGGCAAACAACCATGAAGAAGCACCAGCTGTCCTTTCCTAAATGCAACTGCTAGGTCCACACCCAGCAGACAAGCACAAGGCTACACTACCCACAACTCCCACGCAAAAACTTAGTCTGCTATCACATGCCACAGTAGGAAAAAAAAAAAATTAGCCATTTTTATTTTGAACTGAAGAGATCTCGCAGGACAGCCACAGCTAGTTGCAGGGCTGTGCTGTCCGGCTCAGCCAGGAGTTTTTTGGTAACAGGAACGTGAGAAATGGTGCAAGAAGCAGGGACTAGCCCACACTCCTGGGAAAGACGGCTAGTATGGTCTCCAGACTGCGTGCTGCCTCAGGAACAGTATGCTGCAAACGGACCAGGTCTACTGTAGCAGCTAGCACAGCCCAACAGGAACTGACAGGCACAGCAAAACATTAGGCACAGAAGACACTGTATGTGTTTTATAGGGTTTTACTTCAGGCTGATTATGGTCATATGGATCGTATTTCCAGAAACAACTCTAGCACGTCTCTTAGTTTAGGTTCATCTTAAAGGAATCCAACAGGCCCATCATGAACTATATGGAGATGGACAGCAAGTGGAACAAGTGAAGGATAGGCATCAAAAGTCCATTCCTGCCATGAGCCACAACACTATAACTGCACAACCACACCAAGGAGCATCCCCGTGCAGAGGGACAGACTTTTTTATGCTACTCTTTAAGGTACTCTCCAGATGTCAGTAAATTTGCACAGTAGCTTGAACAGCTCAATTCTTACTCAGTAACTTGGAACTGCTCCTTGAAACAATTCTAATTCTAGATCAGAAATTAGTAAACACCACTCACTGTACCAATCTAAAATTGGAATTTACCAGTTTCTGATGTTTGGGCTAGAATTACATTATTTTAGCAACAGTGTTAGAATTAAACCAGTTACCAGATTTATTAAACAAAACTCAAAGGGGACTTTGTTACAAAAGATGATCTGGGTCTCTGAGATTTACACTTCCATAGACATTGACAAATGGTGACTGAAACCAAGCATTTTCCAATTTATTGATGTAGTTCAGTGGGTGCTTCAGATATTAATTTTAACCCTCACCTGATAGTATGAAAAGAAACAAAAATTTCCACAGTTAAATTCTTCAACTTTTCATACATTTGTTCTATTCTCCACTGAAAATCATGTACAGTCTATTTGAAAGATTTAAAAAAGATAATTTATTTCAGCTAAACAAATCAGCTCAAAACCTTGGGTTAGCAGCACTTATTTTTGTGGCACTCTTGTGGAGGTCTTACTGATGCTTTTCACTGACACATCTTTCACTTACTTATCATACTGCAATGGAAGACTGAGCAAAACTCACTGCTAGCACACAAACCTCCTCCCTGCACACAAGAGCTCTGCCTGAACAGCGGGCTGCAAGAGAGGTGAGAAGGCAAAATCCTACTTGCTAGGTTTCCTGCTCATCCTACAGCAGGGATTTTACAAACCAGACCTCTCTTTTCAGTTGTACAATGATCACAAATGTTTAGAACTTAGGACTTCACTTGGATGACAGCAGTTCATGAGGACCATGCAACAAACGTGAGAGAAAGACTGTTTGCTCAGTGTGAACACTATCACAGCACCCTCATGTCCTGGCTCTCAAGGTAGACAAATTGCTGTTCTACACAGTTACTTTCTTGAAGCGATTGTTAAAAATCTTAGCATATTACTCTTAAATTTTTGCAAGTAATGAAGAAGGTGCCTGCTCCTCAGGCTGGTCTAAGTTTTGCAAGTGAAGCATCTGCATTAAAATACATCAAGCATTATAAGCAAATACTTCAGGCTGTCCGTATTTTTTAAAGTTCAAGAAACAATCTAATCCCTTAAGGAAACACAGCATCTGTATTGTATTGACACGGGTGGGAACACAAGATTCTGAAGTGATTGCTAATTTCACCCTGGTTGAGCAAGAAATAACCTTGAAGCAGCCAGATAAGCAACTTACTAATTGGGGCTCTGAGCTGATTTTGCTTGGTCTTGCACCTGCTGCTTCATGATTGTTGAGAGGACTGTGGGATTCCTAACCTGGGGCTTTTTCTCAGGGAATCTCTATCATTCGGCTGAAGTTCACCTGACTCCACTCACTGGGATTTCATTGTGTTTATTTCTCCGCTTTCAGAGAGAGGAAAAAAAAAAAAAAAAAAAGAAAGAAAAAAAAAGAGGTTTAACTTGTTATGAGCTGTTAATTTTGTCCTCAAAAATCCACCAAAAGTTATATAACCACTTTCACAATAGCATGCTAAAAATAAGAGCTGTTCAGCCAAATGCCACTGCAATTTTTTTATAAGACCTGTGCCTCCAATTCTGCAAGACCTGTGGAAGCACAAACATTTCCTTAACTTTAGCAGAAAGTCAGTCAGGAGCTCCTTGTGAGACAGACATGAGTTTGTATAATCCTCAATTTCAAGGTAAAAAAAAACCCGAGTATCTGTACACGCACACGTATATTTCCAAGTCATGACTTAAAGTAATGCTATTCGCTCTTGGAGCTGATCCCTCGTGGGGTTTCATAATCACAAACCATCATTAACCCAAAGCAAAGAAAGAAAGGTACAAAGGGGCACAGGTTTCAAGCATGAGCTAATTTTTTTTTTTTTTCTGGTTTGTCTTTCTTTTTCCTTTGCGAGGGAGCGTGGGGACGCGACGCAAGACGCTCCAAACGCTGGGAAACCTGGCCATCCAGGTGACTTCCCAGGGCGCTCGGAGCAAGGCAGCCAGAGCTCGGCGTCGCTCCCGCTGATTTCGTTCCGTGCCTCTGCCAGCGCCCGGCGGGCGGCGAGGGCTCGGACGCGCCGCTCCCCCGAGGCGTGCGCGGCCCCGCCGAGCTCCCCGCGCCGGCCGGCCGGGCGGGCGGCGGAGGGCGCGGGGCTGCGGGACGGCGCCGTGCGGTGCGGTGGGGTGGGACGGGACGGGACGGGGCTGCGGGCGGCCCTGCGCTGTCACCGCCACCGCGCCCGCGGAGCCCGCCGCCTGTCCCCGCAGGGGCGGTAGCAGGGCAGGGGAGGAGGAGGAGGAGGAGGAAGGGAGCGAGCCGGCCGCAAGAGGAGCGGTGCCGGGTCAGGGCGCTGGGAGTCCCCCGGCCGCCCCATACCTGCACGGAGGCGGGGAAGGGTGCGCAGCGCGCTCCGTCCGCCGGCTATAGATCCCAAGAGGCGATGAAGCGGGGTGGCGGTCGCCGCCCTCTGCCGCTGCTGCCGGTGGCGGTGGTGCGAAGCCCTCGCCGGCTGCAGATGCCCATAGGCGCTCGGTGAGGCCAGCGGTGCGCGGAGAGAGCGAGGCGGCTGAGCCGGTCCCGACGGCTGCGGGGAGCGCGGCTCTGGCTCGACGCAGCCACTGCCCGAGGAGAGGATCAAGGCCCCGCTTTCGATTGGCTCCGGTGGCCAAACAGCTCACACCGGCCTGCCCGCCCGCCGCCTCCCGCCCGCCTCCCCTCCGCCGCCCCACGCGCTCCGCTCCCGGCCGCCCCGCTCCTCCCTGCCGCCCGCCGGCTTCCCAACCTGGCGGGTGCTGCTAGCTCCGCTCCTTCCCTCTCACACGCTCCCGGCTCCCCCTCTACGCCCCCCCACCCCCCCTTCCCTAAAACGACGTCCAATCCCGGGCCCTTTGTTTATGTAGGGACATTCTCACCCTGGGTCTGACAAAACACTCTCCCTTCCCTTCGCATCTTCCTCCGTGAGCTGAAGGACCCGCAACTTTAAGCATTCATGACATTTTGTGTCATGCTCAATATTCAGACACGTTTGTTCTCTGAATATTTAAGAAAAATATCCCTAGCCGGTAAAATTGAAAGCATGCAGTGCTTGATCACCTGAGGGCTGAATCCGAGGTAGGACAAAGCATTCTTTGCCTGAGTTGAGTTTGCTTTTCTTACTCTGTTTGGGCTCCTAGCCCCGGCTGGGTTAACTACACGTCAAATCTCGGCATGCACAGAAAATAGAACCAGGATTCCTCCTCGTCCTGAGTCTCAGGTTATTCACTCTCAGCGGCTGTGGTTGTCATTCCTTGGTGCATCTTTGGTGTTGATATTCCTTTTGCTCAGGATGACTTAAGTGACCTGTGGAAAAGAATTCTCCCTCCTGCAGATGTGCTGTAATCTTAAGGCAAATCTTAGACCTGTCTTACGGGCAAAATGGCAAACCTTTGGTTTGACCCTCTGTTTAAACAACATACAGTTGAACCAGATAAATAGGTCCTGTGTTTTCTCAGTGCAAGAAGATGTTGTAATATTTCCAGTAAGCATGCTGACAAAATTGCTTATTAAAATTAAGGAGAACAAAATGATGAGTTATAACAGATGCAGTCCTAATTAATTCAATGACCTGCATTTAACTGATGCTGTTGAATTAAGCAGCATCTATGCCTGTTGGTACATCAGATGCCATTAAAAGTCAATATTGATCCAAATTGGGCAGATTGAAGCTTTTGAAACAGAGGATGGAATTGCAGAGATACCTTTGCATGACACCAGTATGTACATTTTTAATGGTGACCTCCATAACATTTTTAATTGATTCTGTATTTAATTATTTTTTCCCAACAAAATACTATGTTATTTTTCATTCCCTATAAAACATGCATACTTTTGTCTCTTTAGGGCATACAGAACTAGTTAAGAATGGTTTTGTTTATATTTTGTACAGGCAAAAGTCAGAAAAATAAAAATAGAAATATTGAGAAATATATAAACCCAGACATATTTAGAAATATCCATACTTGGAGTATAATCCATCCTTCATTTAAAAAGCTTTATTAGCAAAAACATCAGTGAATTCAGTGAATTCAGTGAATTCAGTGAATTCAGTGAAGCTACACCTCTGGAACTTTAGTTACCCCCCAAGAATAACAAAGATCCTGTTTCTTTTTTATTATATGTTTTTCCTTCACATGTTGCTGATTTATTTTTCCCTGGAGAAATGAAATTGCTGGTTTAGAGACCAAGCTACGTTTCCAGCCATGGCCCAAGAGACACAGCACCCTCTGCACTTCCATCACCCCCCCCCCCCCAGCCCTGATACCTCAGGCATATCTCTCCCTGCATGCTACTGATCCAAATGACTGGCTGACATATATATATATATATATATATGCATACATGCATACATACATACACATACAAATACTCACACACACATACACACGCACCCCCCCATATATATATATATATATATATATATATATATATATGCACTGTCTTTCAGTATTTCTTAAGTCTTCACTCTGACTTTTTTCTGGGGAGAATGCAGACTCCATTTTCAAGGCCTCTTCTCAGTCTCCCATTTTTCTCCCTGAACAGACAGGTATTTGTGTCAGAGGAAGGGGGTACGGCCCTCCAGCTGAGCACTGGCTGAAGCAAGCATCATAGCAGTCTGTTCCCTTAGGCTTCCTTCTAGCTACTAGTTTGCAATCCTTTTGTCTTATAATTTTAATGCAAATTTTATATCCTGCTCTGTCTTATTTGGGGGAAAAAAGCTCTGAACTCGTTAGAGAAGTTTTCATGTAATATATTTGCCATACTCCTCCATTTGGACCAGGAACTTTCTTTGGTATAGATGATTTGAGACTTAGTAAGATTTTGTACTTGCGGAGTTGCTACTTCCCATTAGCTATTTCCAACTTTGTGTTTGTTTCCTTCTGTGTTTGGATTCCTTTACAGCACTGATAAGTTTCCCTCTACTCTTGTTCAATTTAATAGCTTTTAACCTGTCTGTTTTATTTATGTCTGCTTAAGTGCTTATTTAATCTCTTCCCTTATAACTATAATGACCTTCCATAGGTTACTATAATCCTAGGAGGTATGTGGGGAATTTAAAGATTTAAAAGTCGTTTGACTTCATAAATAATTTTTATTTTCTCATTATGGGGTTTATTTTTAAACCGAAAATGTTTCATTTTCTGTCAGATCAATGATTGTTTTCCACGCATATTTCTTTCACATATATATTAGTAAGCAAACTGACACATTTTCGATTCTAAACAGCTTTTTTCTTTTTTTTTTACAGTTTGGTTAGTGAGAACTGCAAAGGGTCTTGATCTGACATGGAAAATACACAGCATAATTATTCTTTGCTGTGGTCTACAACTAGAATTTTATGCCATTAAAAACAGTTAGTTATGCAGGTTTTTGTTTATATTTTAAAAACTGATATAGGTATGTTCTGCAGATAGCATTTATCCAGCAATATCACTGTAAAGCATATCTGTATTGATATTGCTGCTTCTTTCCTCCACTGTGAGTGCCTGACTTCTATTGTGTGCTCTACTTAAACTAAGAGACTAACCTTTTAATGTCCCCTGGCAGTTACAGAGCCATTAATTCAGCAAGATGTTGAAGCCTGTACCTACTTTTAATCTACAGATTTAATGACTATATTCTACTTCTGATGTGGCCACCCTTCAGGAATGACTGTAATCCATGTCTTTTGTCTCACACTGAGACAAAACACAAACAACTGGTGCCCATCTCCTTCACAGCAAGGACCGTATCTTTGTCATCACCACAGAAGCTGCTCTGCTTTGCAGCCCTGAGCACAGAGCTTGTCTTGATCTGTGAGCACATCTGGCAGGAGTGCCTGCAGAACACGAAGGGCTGTAGCACAGCACCAGCGCCAGAGGAGGCTTGAGAGATGGTACTGTCAGTCACACACCCCAACCTCATTTCTGCCCCAAGACACAATCCACAGTTACATAAATCAGAAAAGATGAAACCTGGGAGATCTGGTGGTCCCAGCTGGGGATTGTATGAATTATTCCTGTTTGTATATTGACATATCTGCACCGAGTGAACAAACCGGTGATTTGTGTCAGGTTACACACGTATCCTCCTCTCTTAGGCCTTGAGTAAGCGGTCAAGCTCAGCAGACAGGAGCTGGCTCAATACCCTCCTGGGAGATTGGTGTTCTGAGACTCCTGACTGCCCAAGGGATGCCACACGTTTCTGACTCAGGTACAGTCCCACAAACTGATTTCACCGCCCTACAAATACCCCTTTTGTTTCTTCATGGTTCCTGCCTCTCAGCAAACCCACATTGCCTTGTTTACATTTTGCTAGCTCACATTTATCCACAACTTTCAATGCAAGCTCTTTGATTTCTTGACCTTGCTCTTGATTTGCTCTTTGGTTTGAGGTACCCATGATTTCTCAGTTTTCCTGGGTGCATTTCCATCTGGAGCCTTGGGCTGGTCTGTCCTTGGTGACTGACTCCTGGTCTTGAGTTTCTTCCGTTTCAGTGGCTGGACCCGCCCCAACTACCCTCAGCACAAGTATTCCACTTGTGGCTCCTTAATAACTTCCGTTCAAAGCCACCTTTCTGAATGGGAATTACAAAACATGATATCCCCGTGTTGACGCGGGACATTTGGCACACAGCTTATCTGCACGATAACTCAGCCGCCGGTGGGATAGGTCGTGTGGGCAACGTCGGGTCGTGGCTTAGGAGAAGATGCAAGAATGCAGGAGATTGTGGCGTCCCTGTAAGATAAATCACACTTGTCAAGATCCTCAACGGCTCGTACTGTTTTCACAGACAATTAGGCACCTAAATGCCTTTGGACATAGTGCACCTGTTTTTTACTTTGGAGTTCTTTCTAACAGTGTGGATTTATGCCAGGAAAGCACTCTAAGCAGCGGTAATTTTGATCCTGTTTTTTTCAGTACTTTATCTTTGCTATGTGGAAAACAACTCTAAAATATGTCTCTACCTAGACAGGGCAACATCCCATCCCAGAACACGAGTAAATACTTCATACAACCCCTGCTAAAGAACTTCATTAACATGGATAAAAGTATTCCTGGCAAAAATACCATCTCTTTATTTCAGTCATCATGAATGAAACATTCTTAGTACTGCCTGGTTCTGACTTCAAATATAAATTACTCGGTGCACACCTTAGAAGGTAAAGAAAGTGTTATTATATTTCTTTAGCTTCTTTCACTTCATTCCCATCAAAATTTCATTTGAGCTCTCCAGATGCCCTGAGCCCATCTGTGTGCTCCAGGCACTCGGGCTTTCAGGTAGTTGAAAATTGTTTCTCCTTTGTTTGCTCTTTGGGAGGAAATAATGGCTCCTCACACATCTGCCTTTGAAAAGTCTCCAGAAGGCTCACAAATTCACTTTACCAGATTAAATAAGATTAGTCTACACAGGGCCTGAAGAAAATTTCTCCTTATTTGAATTTTTTTTTTTTCCTCTGGGGATGATTCCAGCTTTGACTGATGAAGTGCCTCTCAACAATATCTTTAAAGTTGTGGTTCATAAAGTCATGAACACTGCAAAACCTTTCAATTCTCCAAAATAAGGAGAAATCTGAGCTACACAGAGTCCTTCAAAAACTGGTAATCTAGAATGAAAGCAGTGATCTCATGTGCCAAACATCACACGTCCTATATTTTCTGTTTCATTCACTCTACGACCAGTCTAGACTTTTGCTTGTAACAACTTTCAGTGACAATTAAAAGAAAAAAAATGTGTTAATCTCTCTGAGGTCTGTTGTTCTCCTTCTCTAAATTAACCTTAGACACTCTTTCCCCCTGTTTTGATGATGCTCTACTAGTTTTAGAGCAGACAATCCTCCCAAAATCTGGGATTATATGAATGAATGAGGTCACCATTTTATCTCCACTCCGTTCTATTTTCTCAGGTTAGATTGCAATATTATCTAGACAAAGAAGAGAGATGAGTAGCAGAGAACAGAAGCCCATTTGAGATGAGTTCTCTTCCTTCTTCTCTGCCATGAGGGGCTTTGGGGACATCTGGATCTCTAGGGAACATCACTAAATAGGACCAGATAACCTCAAAATATTAGAGCCAGACCAGCCCTGTCATGTATGATTCACTTGCTGTATAACGCCTAATAAAGGCAATATGTGTGGAACCAGGAAGGCAGCCAATGCAGCTTCTTCCAAGAACTGTGAGTAATTAACAGGGTCTCTGGTTAATTTCTTTCATGAAAATGTGTTGAGTGAGATTCTTACAAGTGGTGCTTTTTGTGTGATGTCTCCCTCTACTCCCAAACAGAACAAGTTCTTGCAACTTGAAAGGGAGAAAAAGTAAAATTCAAGTTTCAGAATTTGGAGAGAGTTTGTCTCCAGCTGCATCAGCTAGTGTATCCTTGCTTCACTTTAAATCTTCATCTCCTGGTGGTTTTCCTCTCAAAAATCTGGTCTATAACCCAGCTGTAATTATTGTATCCTCATATAACATGCCTGAGCTTCTTATTTTAGCTTCTTCCTTTTTGAAGTGTTTCAAATCTCTAGTGTTTCAGAGGAAAAATCATTCAGAACTTCCCTGAGATTAAAGAAGCCTAATAAGTTGCATTGTGTTGCAAAGGAGAAGAAATTCACAAAAAGAAACCTGTTGTCCTTGCTTGTGGATCTCATGTCCAGCCTCTGTGAAGAAGAGGAAAGGACAATTCTCAGCCTTCTGTTATTGTTATGCTTTGTAAGGAATGCTCCATCATTTTGCTCTCTCTGTGTACTTCAAGCTTCACCCTGGTACTGCTCTTGAAGCAGCCATTGCTGTCCATGACTGAGGACATGTCTCCTTTGGACTTAACAAGCACTTTTTTCCTCACTACAACAGAGCAAGAAGGTTGTGGAAGATGTTCGAGTTGCCCAAAGCAAACAGAGCCTACCCCCACCCCTAGCAGCAGAAGATGCTCCAATCGAACAAATAAGATGATGGGTGGTTCCTTCTGACAGCAGGCAGATTTCAAGTGACAAGAATCCTGCCAGGGATATGTTGAGGATGGAGTACATGTGATAACAATTAAATATGTGCATCACACAAGGCAGAAGTTAATATCCCTTGTTATATTAATTTCGCATGGCACTATTGAATTTGATATTTTAATTAAACCTAAATATATCTCACTGATAGTGATTGGCACTGGATGTTTTGGGAAATACACAAGCATTTAACTAAAACCATCAGTTCAAACAAAAGACAGTATCCTCTTCAATATTTCAAATGTATTATGAACATGTCAGCTAATTGTTATGAAGAAATAATACTAAGCTGCTTCTGAATTAGTTGATGAGGTGACAGAGCACAGAATATCTTATAATGTAATGTTTGCCACATATGGCTGTCTCTGCAAGCCCTTGAAAACATAATGCCTGCTCCTGATCCCTTTATCATCTTTGTTGGCAACATGGGCAGTGGGATTGAGTGCACCCTCAGCAATTTTACTGGTGCACCAAGCTGAGTGGTGTCACTGAGTGGCAGTCAACATGCTGGAGGAGGGATGCCATCCAGAGGGACCTTGACACACTTGAGAGAATGGGCTGATGCAAAGCTCATTGACCTCAGGAAAGCCAAGTGCAAGGTCCTACACCTGGGTCATAGCAATCCCAGGCATACCTCCAGGCTGGGCAGAGAAGTAATTGAGAGCAGCCCTGAGGAGAAGGACTTGGGGGCGACTGATGAAAAACTCAACATAAGCCAGCAGTGTGTGCTGGCAACCCAGAAAGATTCTCCAATGGAATCCTGGGTGCATAATCAGGAGTCTGGTCAGCAGGTTGATGGAGGGGATTTTCCCTTTCTAGTTCACTCCTGTGACACTCCACATGGAGTCCTGTATTAAGTTCTGGTGTCCCCAGCATAAGGGCATGGAACAGTTGGAGCAAGTCCAAAGGAGGGCCATGAAGTTTTTAAGAGGCCTGGAGCAACTTCCCTAAAAGGGTAGACTAGAGAGTTGGGTCTCTTCATCCTGGAGAAGAGAAGGTTGTGTGAGTCTTCACATCAACCTTCTGGTGCCTGCAGGGGGCCTGCAGGGAAACTGTCCAGGGACTCTTCATCAGGAGCTGTAGTGATAAAACAAGAAGTAACAGTTGCAAACAAAATTTTTGAAAAAAAGGTTAGCTATTAACAAGAAATTCCTTATAGTGAGGGTGTTAAGATACTGGAACAGATTGCCCAGCCCTGGCAAGTATTCAAGACCAGGTAGGACAAGACCTTGGGCAACCTATTCTAGTGAAAGCTGTCCCTTCCCATGGCAGGGGAGGTTGGGACTAGATGATATTTAGGGTCCCTTCCAACCCTTAACATTTTATGATTCTAAGTAATTTTCTAAAGAGGCTTTTTTCATAATAGGCAATAAATAGATGTGACCAGAGACCATGAAAACTGAACAACAAAAAAATCTGTATCACTACAAAACCATTCACTTGTGTTGCATGAAACAGAATGGGACTGAGTTTTGGCCAGAATAAGTGGAATCTTTTATTTGCTGGAAATCTAGGAATATTTATATGTAGTTTTACGTGAAATGCATCAGTTTAAACAGCACCAGCTTGTTTTATTGTACAATTTGACCATGAATTGAATTATTTTTACCAAGTTGCATTAATTTACCTGGCCAGTTTTATAAATTTGTGCACAGTTAATACTTCATTTATCAACTCTTCGTAAATGATGGAATTCTTTCCTTCTCTTTGCTCCTAATGTCACACAATAATGTCTGTCCATTTCTGACTAAATTTGAGAGATGTATGTGCAGTAACTAATATAGCACATTTTTTCTTAATTCCTTCAGTTCCTTCTTTATTTTTTGTTAGTTATTAAGAGATCTTTGTCAGCTGTGGGTGAATTCACTATGAAGTCTTCTTTTAAATAAAACATGATCCCAAGTACTGTGTGTTATGCAGTAAAAATTATGAATGTAAAGGGTTAATATTTAAAGAGAATGAATTTAAGGAAAAATTAAATCAAGATTTGTCTTTTCTGCTTCTTGAAGAGACTTGGAATTTCTTGGATTTGAGCTATGTCCTTTACCACAAAAATACAATATTAGGTTCAAACTGATAAAAGAGCAGAACTACCAAAAAAAAAAAAAAAAACACATCTCAAGAGCAAATCTGTCACAAATTCTAGGAGCAAGTGCCATCTTCCCAGTCCAGCCATCCTCACTTCCATGAGGATTCTTGCTGCTAACCCAGCTCACCTGCCACCTTCTGGGAGGCTGAGCTAGAATCTAAATGAATGCAGATGAGTGTCCATTCTCAAAAATCAACTACCCTTTATGAACGTTCAAGAAAACTTTTGAGTGAGTTTGTGGTCTTTTGTGGTCTATAGCAGTCCACAGCTTCCTGACAAGGGGAAACTGAGGGGCAAGCACCAATCTCTTCTCTCTGGTGCCCTGGGACAGAACACAAGGGAAGGGTATGAAGTTGTGTCAGGGGAGGTTTGGATTAGATATTAGAAAAATGTTCTTTATCCAGAGCATGGCTGGACGCTAGTACAGGCTGCCCAGGGAAGTCATCCCAGCACCAGCCTGAGGGGGTTTGAGAAGTGTTTGGACAATGCTCTCAGGCACAGGGTGTGACTCTTGGGGTGTCCTGTGCAGGGCCAGGAGTTGGACTTGATGGTACTTTTGGGTCCCTTCCAACTCAGGATATTCTATGGTTCTTTTTATTTTCTTAGTGGTGGACTAGGATTATTACCAGAATAATAGACATCAAAGGGTAGGGTCCTTCAGGTGTCTATACCAATCACTTAGTAATTATTCAATTTGATTATAAGATTTAATAATGAGATATTTTTACTGTTCACATAAATGCTTATCCATTTTGATATCAATAAGAGATGAAATACACTATCTATTTTAATTTATGGTAAATTATGCAGGGACCAGAAGGGGCTCATCCATAGAGAGCACAGAGCAGTCCAGGCAGTGCAGGTATGTTTATTATTTTACAGGTTCTGCAGCAGTTATCATGAGTGCTTGACACTGCATGTGACAAAGCACTATGCTTTATATAAATGATGTATTTGATTACAACCAAGTATTTATAAAGCTTCCAGCTGCAAAGTACTTAAGGATCTTAAGCAAGTCAAAAATGACAGTACTGCCTTGTGTACTTATCTCTCTTTTCATGCCATGCTATTTAAGATCTGAATAATCCCCTTTTCTACATATGATGTTAAGCCTGGGTAGGAATAATGAGAAATTCACAGGCTAATGAAATAAGATAAGACCATTTAAATCACTCTGGAAACCAGAAGGCAATGCACCCCATAGTTATTTTTGTTCTAGTTCTAGATCTGTACTTTCATTTAACAACCTCATGAATCCTTTAGTTGAAAAGGGAGGCATATGCTGCTCCTAGCAAGCCAACTTACATAATTAGAAGTAAACAAACAAACTTCTGAATATATAAACATGTCTACAGATCTGCTTTCAATACCATCACTGTCTGCTTAAATGTTATGTAAGAGGGCAGGCTTAGTGCTATTCCCTCTAGCTACGAGGAAGTTCAAAAACATTCAGAGATAAAGGTTAGAACTTCTGCTGCTCCTGAATTGCTCTGGGTACACAGAGTGAGAAAATCACTTCATGTCATAAAATACCACATGCTTCATTCAGATGTCCCGTACATCTGCAGTGGAAAAATGGACTTCAGAAGAGCAAAACTCCATAGTGTAGCTATAGCAAGGGAACTTGCACATATGCCTCCTAGTTTTCACAATTTGCATAATTTTCTAAATCTAGGGCCTGTGGGAATGGAATAATTTGGAATTGGAGTGGTCAGGATGAGAAGAAAACAGACATAAGGAGATGTCTGAGAAAGCTCTGGTGACAGAAAGATTTGACAACTACAAAGTTACATACAAAGAGATGGAGAAGCAATAGGTAAAAGGTGCAGCATAGCACCTAGAAAAATGATGTGTTAAAGAGAAGAGGACATCACAATTCTCTGATGTATCAGTCCACTTTCCTCTGAAAGTTCATTGGGCTGGTGCAAAGAACTCAGAGAATATTTTAAGGACCTCAAATAATTTAAGTTTTGCTTATGCAATTTTTCATATTCTGATTAAATAAATGAAATTTTACTCTAGGAAGCCTCTGTGGATGGGACACATGTACAAGTATTTGTGCTTGATGCATTAGACCACTCCTCCACTCAGGTAACATAAACAATACCAGGTAACCATTGCAATAAGAATGTCAAATACAGAAAATACAAATGGTCTGAAATATATTCTTTTGGTAAAATATAGCTGAGTGCCTCTAAATACTGATCAAGTCTGATGAGTCTATAATTTGCAAGTGAACTTTGAATAAGTGTGGAAAGAAAGACTCAAATTGTTATCTGTAGTAGTTTTTTGCAGCATGATCTCTTCCCCAGTACTTTGAACATGTGTCTGAGATTGGATCATAATTCACATCTCTACTATACACACACACACACACACACACACACACACACGCACACATGCACACATGCACACACACAAACAGGAACAAACTAACAAAAAACACCACACAGAAACTCCAAAACCAAACCTCCTAAAAAACCAACCAACCAACCAAACAAAACAAATAAAAAACCCCAACTAAACAACAAAAACCACCACAATGTATTTTTCATCTATAAGAATCAAAGACCACAGTTTAAAATAACCAAAGATCAAAGTTTGTCTAAAGCTTGGCTTGGGTTTTCCTTTGGGTATGCGACTATTGTACCAACTTTTAAGTGCTTGCTCAAAGAGAGAAGACAAGGGACATAATGCTTGAAAGTAGAGTACCTTACTTCACATTGACTTATTGCTTATCAAGACCCAAGAGGAATCTTAAAAATCTTGAAAATCTCAACTCAAATCCATAGTTCTAACTAAGCAAATGATGATCTCTTTAATAAGATAAACCAGTCTAGATTCAAAAGTTTAAAGTGATGGATAATGTAATAAGTCCTTCCCTGCTTATGCAATTCTTATAACCTTTATTTTAATCTGAATATTTCAAAACACAGATTTCTGATACTGGATCTTGTTATGCCTTTGTCTGCTGGATTAAAGAGTTCTCAAAGCATTCCTGAAGTGGTTTCCTGAATGCTTTCCAATTTTTCAAAATCCTTTTGAAGGTGTAGATACTGGGGCTGGACACGGTATTCCAGCTGACAGTTAAGTTTCATTACCTTGAAATAAGGATTAACTGGGAAGTCAAAACTACATAACTTGGTGTAGTGACATTTCACCTTTGGTGACCTGGCTTAAAATTTGTGTTTGGTCAGCAAAGGAAATTGTTTTTCTAATCTTATCCGAGCCCCTTCTGACGTTTTTCCATATCAAAAAGAATTGCTTTCACTGGAATAATTTTCCTTCATGACTAAGGACTGGTCTAGCACTGGGCAGGCTGAATAACAGGTTTGAATGACAAGGACACACTGCCAGAGCTGTGTCCGTGCTGAGTGCAGGCGGTGGCTCCTGTGCTCCCAGGCACAAACACTCTGGGAGCAAACACTGTGTGCACATGAGCTGCAGCCGCTCACTTTCCCCTTCCCCAACCTCAGGCACAGCCCCCAGCAGGATCTCTTCTCCCCTTTGCTTGGTGATCCTGCCTGAACAATGGTGAAGGAAGCAATTTTGTTTACAGCCTCAGAATGAAATGGTATTTCTCTGCTGCAAAACTACATAAAGGCTTGAGGCTTGCAAGATGGGCTACAGGAAGCAACCTGATTTAAAAACCCTTTTTGCACCATAGAATATTGCCAAACAATATGCAATTAAGAGAGTGAGAAGTTTCCAAATAGTTTTTCTTCAGTAAGTTAAAAAATTATGACCACATACTGAGTATTTAGGTAGTGATATCTTCTAGATTATGAAGAGACAGAAAGGAAGGTGAAAAAGGAAAGAAGGAGTTGGTGCAAAGAAGAACATAGTTGGTGTAAAGAATTACTATATTATTACAATATTATTAGAATAATATAGTTGTGATTTTATGGGGTTTGAATAGACTCATTAGTATTTAAATACATGTGCATTAACATGTGCATAGCTATATTCCAATACAGAGCTTTTTGCTTGCCAAACCCCCATTTTTCAGTGCAAGATAAAGTTGCAACATAGTTGTTGGGATTCATCTGACAAAATTTTACCTTCTAAAGTATAAATTATCTACTTTAAATTATTCACCTAAGTCCCCTTTTGTGACTGGCAGAAGGAAAAAGATACCTCTTGAGTTATTGGTACCATAACCTCACATGTGGCATCAGAAGAAATTATTTCCCCTATAAACATGCTTCTTTCTCTCCACTGAGTACCAAAAAAGCTCACAAGGTCTTTTGTATTTGATGTGATTTTTAAGAGATTGAAGTTAGGTAGTTGAGATACCTCCACCCATGCAGATTAGAAATGTATATGGATACTAATGGCTACAGTCAGTGTTTCATCAAAGCAACAAATGTTCATAAACATCTTTGTAGCATTTTTAATGCAGTGGTGCCAACTGCTGTGAAGACGATAGGATGAGGAATAGTTAGAGGATGTGTGAGAACCCTGAAAGAAATCCGGTGCTAATTTCAAGTGCTATTGATGTATCTCATGTTTGTAACATGTGATGCTGAACCAATACTCCAGCAGGATTTTCAAGGAAGAGGGAGATAATCAGAAAATCATTAGTGAAGAAGGGTCAATGAACCCTTTATTTTTTGCATCAAAATGTCCTGCAGTACTTGGGACAGCCTTGCCACACTTCTAACTGGGAAGTCATGATACGACAACTCTATTTTAAAGTGTTGGCTAGAAAAATTTGGTTGCTTAGAAAGCCATGCCTTTTGGTTTGAAAACGGACTGTGAGTGCCAGAGGGCTAAACTGGATGTTTCCACTGCTCTGCTGAAGGAAGAGCTGGGATGTGGGAAGTTGTCAGAATCCTGACTGGAAGCAGCCCAGCTGTGCTCAGTTTCCCCTTGCACCTGGAAGTCCCAGAAGCAGCAAGCCTGGACTGCTAGTGCCTTTCTCTCCTATACTCCTGCCCACTCTTCCTCTTCTGTCCACGATGAGAATGTCTGGCTCTTGCCCTGATCCACTTCAATTCCAGTCTTGGAATGGAAAAAATCAGCTTTGCTTGCACAACTGAGATCTCACAATCTGTCCCTCATTATTAAATGCTGGCAGACTTAAAGGTGTGCATGCACAACATGGGGAGGTAAGCCTTCGACACAGGGAGCTCTCTAAAGGAGGTTGAAAGGCTCTTTCAGACAGAAACAGTGGTTTTGTTTCAAATTGATGCACTCTACATTGAAATGTCAGGTTTTTTTGCTGTTCTGTAATTTCCACTAATCAGTTTCAAAATCTCAAACAAAATTATGTTTAGAGTCAAAATATCCATCAATTAATAATAATTATATTTATAATCTCTTGTTCTGTTGTAATTAGTCATTTCATTGCTTTCTTAAACATATGAAAAATACAGTAACAGAAGATTTAAAGTAGAAGTAATGTTTCAAAGTTTCTATTTTTTTCCTGAATCTGTTCAAAACTTCCTGGAGAAAATACAAGATTATTCTTCAAGCAGAAACATTCCTCAACAAAATTTTCTTTTAAAAGGTTCTTGATGAGATGTATTTGGATTTCTGAGCAGCTATTGCCTTAAATCATTTCATCACTGAGTTCTGTAAAAAGGAGCCTCACTTGGTGCAAAAGAAGTAACATCCAAGCAGCCTCATCTGGAAGAGGCAGAGGCAGAGCAGTAGCAGAGGTCTGCAAGGTTTTCATTTGCTTAACAGAAGGCCTTCAAAGTTTGCAAAGTAGTAATATTTCCTGCTTCAGTAGGAATAAGGGTAAAAAAAATAGCTTGTAATTCAGATTCAAGGAAGAGTATGAAAAACTTGCTTACTTTCTTGCCAAATACAGTGTAGGAGGAAAATAAATGTTCTTAGGAGTTTAGTAGATATTGAGAGGGTGGTCAAACACTGGAATAGAGAAGTGTTCAAAGCCCAAACCCTTTCAGTGCCTAAAAGAGGTGTTTGGACAATGCCTTTAACATGTGTTAAACTTGGTTAGCCCTTGGTTAGGCTGATGGATTACAGGATCATTGTAGGTCCTTTTCAACTCAAGTATTCTATTCTATTCTATTCTATTCTATTCTATTCTATTCTATTCTATTCTATTCTATTCTATAGCAAAACAGTTACTAAAACACCCTTGGACTCTCAGGGATTTCAACTGTTTCAGGTAAATGCAGATTTGGTATAATTAAAAAAACAACAGTGTAATGAACTTTATGTAGGAATGCTCACCATTCAAACTGCGCCGCACTTTTCAAGGCACACATCTGTGTGTACCAGATTTTGAGAAGCCATAACTGTGACCTTATTGTCACCTGCCATTTAAAACAATGACCAAGCTCCCCTAGATGGAGTAGAGCGTTGCTGAGCACATCAGGGAGTACCAGCTGTGCTATGAACACAGTGACTGATAATAAACTGCACAAAGAAGAAATATCTTGTGATTTCCCCATGAGTATGTAATTAGTTGAGCAGAGCACAGGAGTTTAGATGCACCCAAGGACAAGTGCAAAAGGTGGGCTAACAGAGTGAAAGAGAAAAAGGAAAGATGGACTATTGCTTAAACTCTTTGAAGGTTGTCAGCACCACTGGGTATTAATGATCTACCTTAGAAGCCTAAAGATAGAACCTGTGTGCCTTTGTCGTCACACAGAGCTAAAACTCCTTATTTACTCATCTGAATTGGGTTCTGGAAGACAAAGAAAGGAAAGTAATTTGAAAATTTTCCCTTCAGTTCTCCAGCGTACAGCGTGGAAAGTCCTCGTGTTATCAATCCTTTGCCTGAACCCAAGTTACAAATCAGAGCAGCACACTAACATTAACAGGGCTCTCTTCAGTCCAGACCCAGACAGGCTTGGTTCTCAGCTTAATAGACTTATTTAGGAAAAAAACCCAAACAGCAAAGACCCCAAACCTATATAGGGAAAGAATGTATTTCCATCACAAGACTAATAAAATATTCAGTTTTGGCTTCACTCCATCTAGTGGCAACCAGGCAGAAATCCTCTCTCCTCCTTCCCCAAAGTAGAAGTGTATGAGCTATGGCTAAAAGTTAGTTTTGCATGTGTGTGGCAGGGTTTGGGCTCATTTATAGTCACTGAAGTCCAGGAGTGGCCAATTAGTGGGTTTTGATGTGCTTGCCACTGACAGAACATGGTTGCCATTGCACCACACCCCCCTTGGTGCAGGAGCCTGGAATGGGAACTGCTCAAGAGGAGGCAGGAGAAGAAATTTCCAAATGCAGATGGAAGCGAAGATCTGCTGGATGCCTGTAAATGAGTGGTGCTGTGGTAGAAAGGTCTGAGAAAAATGCATTTGTAACTTCTGATAAAGGTTTCTTAAGCGATGGAAAGGCAACAGAGAAGGGGCAGTTTCATTCATCATCAAATGTGTCCTTGAGTCCTCGGTAAAAAATCTGGGCTCAAGCCTTCTTATTCTGGTGTGCTGGAAGCAGACTAGTTCTTACAAAGTCTTTTAGCTATTCACACGTCTGTCCTTGCTGGAAATTATCTTTTTCTGATGTTCTATCTGAGCTTGCAACACTTGGGACTCCATGTGAGTTTCTAAACAGGACAAAAGTCACAGGAAGGTAAGGCACATCTCTGGCTGCCTCCAGGTCCATGGTCATAAGCAAAGCATTCTCTCTGAGCATATCAGTTCTCACATGGACTCACCCTAGTGTTAGGTTGGATTTTATATTGGATTTAGATATATTGAATGGTCTGTGCAAAATATATCCAAATCCAACATCTGAATTTTAGGAATGTTCAAATATCAATGAGATCTGTAAGCTTTAATTGAAGTATAAAAATTAATTTCATATGTGTGGGCATACACAGACACAGAGCACATATTTTACTACCTGTATACAGACACTTACATATACATAATGTAACTGTTTCTCAGGTAACTTAGCAAAGGATCTGGGTCTCATTCTCCTGTATTTTGTATAATGGACAACTTAAAAGCAATCTTTCTGAGGTTCTGTGTGAAGGCAGATATAGAAAGTAATTTTACATGGCCTCTCTATCAATCAGGGTAAGAAAAGAAACAAATATAGTGAGATAATTTTTATGAAGCATAACTGAATCATGCCTCTGTTTTCATTAAAATCATATAGCAATTAGTAAGTGATGATCTGGTTTAGAAGAAGGAACATATTGTTTTTGTACACTGTGCTTTGTGTACCGCTTGGGCTAAATTAAGACAAATAACCAAGACAATATTTTTCTTTGATATCAGTAAATATTGGCATCAAGAAACCTATTGCCCCATTATTTTTAATGAGAAGAATTCAGTCTAAACCTTTTTTTCATCAAGTTGAGGAGGTGATGTCATATGGTAAAGGCTGGATATTCCAAATAAATCACTAACAAGTCATTTTGGCTGAGCAGTATGTGTATCAGATATGCAACTGAACATGTCTGGAAGAAAATGCATTATTGTCATAAGACTTAAGAGTCAGAGCCTGATGAGTTTGTGTATCTTGCAAACAGTTACACAAGTAACCAGACATTTCCTGCACAACTCAACGTTTTTAAGGGAATGTCCTAGACTTCACAGCAAATACCCTTGGATGACACGCTCAGACCCTGATTCAGCACCCACTGCTGAGTGTTTCACTCTCTTCCTGCAGGCCCTCTCACGGCATGTTTGTCAAATGTGCCTTGTAAAACCCACTGCAATATCCACAGGGCGCCAGCGACGGAGCTTTCGGCATAGCGTGTGCCAGACCTGCCTTTCCCAGACGTGGCAGCAGCTTACAATTGCAGGCCACCTTCTCTACTTTTCCTTAGTCCCTGATCCTGAGGATCCCAAATGATTTAGAGCCCAGGGAACTGGACCCACCCTCTCTGGTGCCCTGTGCTTGTTCTGCTCATTGGAGATGCCTGCCCCATGTGGGGATTGCTCCAGCTCCACGCTCATGGCCACCAGCAGTGCTAGGCAGGTACTCTTTTGTCCACTGCTGGGCTTCAGTCTCCACATGGGAGGCCATGGATGTGTAAGTGTCTGGCTGTGGGTGTCTGGCTCCAAGGCAGATGTCCTGGAGGATGAATTAAGCTCCCCGTGGGGAGTGTGCAGTAGATTTAACTGCCTCATAGGCACTGTGGGCTATCCAAAGGTTATGAGGGTATCTACTAAAGCTCCTGCTAATTTGATCTGCCATAAACCCTTTAAGGTTTTATCAGCAGGAGGAATCCAAAAATAAGCTCATTACTCTTTCTAACCATCTACTGTGATCTTTTCCCCTAATTTCACTACCTAACCTTATGAGTTGATGGAAAACAGAGTATCAGTGGACAAATTAGACCTCTTCCTGATGACAATGCAGCAGAAGAGGAGCTCTGCCAGTATAAGCTTAGTTTATATAAGACTCAATTTTTGCGGCAGGGTTACTGAGGATCCACCCTGCAGAGAATCAGAGCAGATGTGTAAAGTCTGTGTGGAAACAGGAGCCTTCCTTTCTGATCGATCTGCAGTGATACCTCAGGCATGGATTAGACCCCAGGAAGGGCATTTCTCATGCTATAAAGTCTGGAGGTGGGTGAATATTTTTACAATCAAAGTGAGGCTGGGGCAAAGAATAAATGAATAAAAAGAAAAAGCTGGCATGTCTCCAGGAAGCTCTGTTTTTCATTTCACCTGAACTGTTTAGAATTTTTACAACTGAAAATTGCTTCTTTCCATCTGTGAAGCATTTGCTTCTTGGAAAAGATGCACAAAGCCAAGACATGAAAGACATTTGAAATAAATAAACTAATGCATTCCTTGGAGAATCCATGCTGTTTCCCTACTGCTCCCCATTTTCTTATGAAGACCTCTCCACAGATGGAGGGCAGCCGTGGTGTCCTCAGCAGTAATGAGTGAGGGAAAATAATTTCAGTAAGTACATTACAGTAGCTCATATGCCTGCAGTGTTAATAGATTCTGTTTCTAAAGCATAGGCCACAAACTAGTTTAGTGAGAGGAGGGCATCTTTCATATATGTGCATTCAAAAATGTTACAATTTCTAAAGAATAGTTATCTAATAGAATCATCTGTGGGAAGTACTGCCTGGTATAAATACTTTGTGCAGGAATGGCACAGAGAATGTCAAGTGGGGCTACAGCACACACTTCAGAGACAATTCAGGGCTCTGTTCAGTGCCTCTGCTGACATTATGTAGCTGAAGATTGTTTTATATGGCTCAGTAAAGAAACAGATAAAACAAACCATTTCTCTGGTCTTTCCCTAACATCCCAAATTTTAGAAGTACCCAATAACAAAAATAAAATGGCAGTGGTGGCTATTGCCAGGTTCATAACTCCTCCTGCTCCTCTATGACTACATCCCTCTTTAATAGACATCACAAAGAAAATCACCCAGAAAATCTCAACCAAAACTATGGCAGGTAATTGAGGAATTTTCCTCTGCACTTTAATCTGAAATGATTGCAGTCTAGCAGAGAGAAGGATGTCCAAGTAAGGACAACACCAAGGGCAGATACTCGCTCAGGAAGAACTGAAGTCTTTCAATTGACTGGGGCCAAAGGATGCTGGCTCGTGCTGACTGCAGGTTTTACCCTATGCTTTTCTCCATGGGAAGGAGTTACCAAGTGTCCTTCCATATGCTCCTGGTAGTGACAAAGTTCAATCAGTGACAGCTATCAAACCCTGCCTGCCCAGAAGCAGGGATCTGTGTTTGCTAAGGGTGTCACTGGATTCGGAATCAGAAAGCAAATGCTGCATTAGCAGGCAACAGAAAAAGTTATTGGGCTGTCGTCTCTCAAAGGGATTAATTATTCAATGTGACTAAAGTGGTTAGTTAATTATTTAATTGAACTTCTCCCAATTGTTGCTTAGCAGCTATGAAAAAGTGGAAGGAGTTATTTTGGAAAATTGCCTACCCTTCTACTGTCAGGTGTGTTGATTTGCATCTAGGTGGTGGCACCAGCCTCCATGGTCGACCAAATTGGAGACCACATTTCCTTCATGATTTGTGTTGCTGGAGCTAAGGATTGTATTTGAAGAATGCAGGAGAGGAGCCAGGTCTGGTAAGGGCCTGAGGAATCCTTTTGTTATTCAGATTGAAAGTTTGGCTGGTTATGCTAAGCACAAAGGAGATTTGCTCCCTCCTCTGTAACTATCCTGGAGAACAGAAAGCATGGATGAGATCTCCTTTGGAAGCTCATATATTGCTGTTAAAATAGACTCAAAAATAAATCTATTCTTCTTGAATATTTTCTTTACCTTACTGTAAATTTGGGTACACCAAATATCAGGCTTTGAGGAAGAAAGAAAAAAAAAGAAGAGAAAACCCATAAAGGCCATGTGTTTGATCCCAGGCTCAGCAAGGCCTTGTTCCCTAGATGAATTTGCAAACCTCGGTTCTATCACTCTGCTAAAGTGAGAGCTATCAGGGTCTCCTTAATGTGTTACACAAAAGGGCTGCAGCACACAAAGCCTGGAACACATCAGTGTACAGATCCCAAGAGGGTCCTGTGGAGTCTATTACTTTGATGAAGTGGTATTTAAAATTGCATTACCCAGCAGCTGTTTAACCCTCCAGATGTTGCCCCTGTGGAGTATTTAATAGGACGTGAAGTGCTGGTAGGCTAGGCCATAACCCCATGTCATCCCTTCTGCAGGTCACATCAGGTCTTACCATCTTCTACTAAATCAATACAGGATGACCTGACATAGCAACTTTCCTCATCTGCTGTACTTTTTCTCTTTATTTTTCCTATAGTGAGTAGGAAAATCGGAAGAAAACAAAATAGATCCAAAAGAATGGGAGGAAAATAAGGGGATCTGAAAGCAAACAAAGTCCCAGAAACTTTTGTTAATCTCAGTTGGTGTTTTCCCCTTGTGCGCGCCGACAGCCCCGATCCAGCAGCTTGGTGCTGCCATCTGCTGTTGCTCCTGCTGCTCACGCTGCCCACGTTTTTTAGCAAATCAGAGACGGGCAACTAAAATAAATCAGCATCATGAATAAATCGAAGGTAATTCAAAAGGGAAATAGGTAAAGAGCCCTAGAATGGGAAAATCTCAACCTTTAGTTTTTGGCAGCATTTTCAAATCCTCGTGTAACATGCTAATAATAATTCTTATGGCCATCAAAAAGATGAGGCGTGATCAACTCAACTTTTGGGAACATTTAGTCTGAATTTCCTGTGGCTATTAGGTCGAGGACCTGATGCTCCACAGTTTTTTTCATGGTTTATATATTTGTTGCTACAGGTATTTGTTTTACAGAGCTGGCTTCCAAAATCAATTAAAACCAATCAAGGAACAAACTCATATTTGATTAGCACAGGGCACCTGTTAGATCACCTTGGCAAAGATGAAACTTTCTGTCCGAAGGCTGGATGCTCTCTGGGGCATCATCAGCTCTTAAGAACATGAACAAAATCCCTTTGTTCACTGGAAGAAATTCAGCTGGCATATGACTTGCCCCATCACCCCTCACTGGGCTGTCCAGTATCCAGCTGGGTTGTAGTTCTGCCACCATCTGGGTTAAAACAAAGTCCTGACAGGAATTTTGTTTTGGAGGTAGATATGAAAATAAGAAGTGAACTTTTGTTGTGGGGAGTTCCTTGCAGCACAAACAAATTTGTACTTTTTATAGAGTAAGAACACTGACATCCAGGATGTTGAAAATCAAAAACATTTTACTGTTATTACACAGACCTCTATTTTTTCCTTCCATACTTCTTTTTTTGTGTGTGGAAACCTATTTACACTTCTTTACAGCCAAATCTTTACCAAAGGTTTCAGCAGGGCCAAGATTTCCATCCTTGCTGGCCAGTGTTAGCACAAATGTGATGGCTGTTACTATGATTATAGCTATGGAGAACTGGTACTTAGAGGAAATAACAGTTTACTGGCATCTTTTCTAGTGAAGTTTTTGAGATTCAAGTATCAAGAATGTAGACATGTATTGAACTCACTGTGCCAGCACAAATAATCTCTTGACACATGACTGCAGCCACAGAAATCAGTGCCAGCACGTCTCTCTCAAATTTGAAAGGATTGACCACTTCCTCTCACTGTTACAAAACCCTGTGTAGGAATGTAAAACAGATACTAGAGCACATGACAGCTCAGGAATGGATGTTTGTCACACCAAACTCTTGACAAATGTGTTTTCCATCACCTGGCTTCACCTTTTGTTATTCTAATAGCATCCTATGGAGTGGTATCCTATGGAGTGGTATCTTTAGCAAGTGGTATCTTGGAAGTACTGTAGAATCTTCTTGTCTGATACAGATAGCAGGAGTAAAGCAGCATTTAGTGTGGCAGAGGTTCCTCACTGTAATCCATAAAGTTGGAGCTTGGGAACTTAACAAGAGTTGTGCTGGAATTTCTATCTCTGAGGAATGGTCTTTCTTACCTTTGCAGATCCATCTCCTCTGTCACTTACCTCTTCCAAAAATGCAAGGCTTTGAGAGTCTTTGGCTGCAAGACAAGCAGGTATCTTTGCATCCTCTCAGGATGAAGTAGCTAGACCCAAAAGAAGCATTTTCTCTGTGTGTGCTTCAGTGAAAAGATGCAGACAAGGTGAGAGAGCAGACTGGTGCTTACAGAACAGCAGACCTCGTGCTCCAGGTGTGGTTAGTGCCAGTGGGACAGAGCAGGCTCCCAGCCTGGGAACAGCCCAATCTTGGTAGGCACCCACCACTCCAGTTCTGAGACGGAAATTGCGCTGCCAAAGATTCAGTAGACCTAAACCCAAGTTTAGAAATCCCGCTAATACACCCACAAGTCATTTTAATCTCTTCCCTCTCCTCACTTCCCTCCTGCTCTTGTCGAGCCCAAATATCCACAGTTCAAGAAGGCATTTGGTAAAATGCAAAACATAAAGTGAATTGGCAACAGTATAAATCTGAAACACAGATATTTGAAGATACATTTAGAGAGACAAAACTGCTTTAATATATTTGAGTTGCAACTGGAACATGAGTGCATGTAGAAGAAACAGGGCTTTCAACTCATCTTACCAGACTTCCAGACCTGGAGCCAGCTGTGCTGGCAATAGGGCAGTGTCAGCCTGGGGCTGGAGCTCGTGTTCATGCCTCTGGGAGCAACGGGGAAGTGAAAATCACCATTACTGTGCTGGTGTAGATGTAACTCGTGTGCACTTGATCAGTGTTTTGCAGGGGAGCCAGAAAGAGCAGGCGTGGGGAGCAGGCAGCTGCAAGGGTGCATGGCAACTGTGGCCAAAGAGTGCTCTCCCTTCCAGGCCAAGCACACTCCATTAGCCAAAGTAACCAGAAACAGGTGATCTGGCCTTTGAAAATCAATAGTGTCACCATCCCCATGTCTTCCAGGGTACAAAGAGCACTTATAAAAACAGGTTTTACTGGATCATATTGCACAGTTCAGTTTACTTTTTAGTATCAAGGTCTTGTTTAAATGGTGCATATATAGCAATAACATTTAGAGATAATTCAGTCGTTACCAAATTTTAGTCTCATCTGACCTGAAAATTCTTATTCTAATACCTGCATTTTGGGTATAATTGTTGTCAAAATGTCATCTTCTGAACATAGAAGCTTCAAAAGATTTAAACTGCTATTGTGACTGTTCTGTATACAATAGAAAAAATATATTGTTATTGCAGAGGAAAATGACTTGTTACATGCTTCTCACATAGTATCTTTATTAAACATTTGGACAGATATGCATCCATTTATTATATAAGTAATCTATGGGTTCTTAGTTTGCAAATGCTGGTTGAAAGTTCACAAGAGCAGGCTTTTCTGTGAACTTTCTGTATTTGTAAGTTCATTCACTGCAATAAATCCTGAGCCTATTGCCTGCTTAGCAGCACTTTGCAGTGTACCCCAATGGCTAAAGCTTGGAGCTTTGCATCTGAATATTTCAAAACCTCTGACCAGCTTGCTTGGAGTTTGTTTTTCTTCTTAAATAATGCAAGTTGTTCTGGGAAGAACATATAATTTCAATTATCTGATAGTCAAATCCTTAGTCACTAACATACCAAGCTCCCCTACCACTAATAGAGGTTTCATTGGAGCAAAGCTTATTGCAGCATTTTGTAGTTGTTAGAAAAAAAGTGTTCTTTGTGCGTGCTGTAGTTCAGAGCTGTAAGGTCTTTGGGAATGGTTACTCTCAAAGCGCTACAGAAGTTCCCCGGTTCAAGGTGGCTCCTGGCTCCTCGGAAAAAGGAATGTGGGGTTCCAGCCTGGGAGGAGAGAAATAAGTGAAAAAGGAGCATCCCTGGGCTAGGCAGGACAGGCCTGCTTAGTGCAGTTCTGCAGCCTGGGCAGTCAGTGCTGAGCTGGTTCAGAAGGAAGAAAGGTGAGCGCTGACCCCAGTAAACACAGTGCGCATCCATGAATCCCAGTCATCAATTGCAGTGAAAGCTCCTCTAGTCCTATTTGTCAGAGCAATAGGATTTTCAGATTATAAAACCGGGAGTCACTGTGTGGTCACCTAACCACATAATTTAGGACACAGAACATCCTTGAATTTGATCCAATTTAAACTTGAGTAAATTTTTCAGATTAAAAAAAACCCCAACAACATCTATTCTGGATTTAAAAATTGCTAATGGTAGAAAAGCCACAATAACCTCTTGCAATCCACACCAGTAGCTAAGTATTTCCCTGGTGAAATGTGTAGCCTTTTCATCCTGTGTATTTGTCCAGCTCCAGCCACCAGATCTTTTTATATCTTTTCTTGCTAGATTGGAAGAGTATTAGTCCTGAAGTAAATACTTACCATCTACAACCAAAACCCTTAAATGCTTAAATGAGTGCACACCTACCACTTCTATCCAAAGATGCTTTCAAGCCTTCTGGTTGGTCTCAGAGCAATCTTTAAGAGTGCCTGAAGCAAACACTGTACTTCAGAGCTCAACACACATACAGAAGAAATCAGGACTTCATGCCAAAAATGCATATTCCCAGGGGTTACATTACTTCCCAACGAGTTTTGTGCCTGGAGTTGACACCCAGCTAATGCCCTGGGCATGAACCAGCATATCCAGTTTGAGCCCATTGAGCCCCTACAACTTGTTTTTCTGAACCTGGCTTCACTTCTGTCCAGCAGATAAAGGACAATTGCTCAGTCATACAACTTCACATGACCAAACACTTCAGCTTTTTGTTTCTAAAGTTCTTTCAGTCCTTATTATATATAGATGGAGGGATCTGGTAATCTTCGTAATCATTGTAATGTTTTCAGTGATGATTTTATGCTTCTATTACTACTAATAAAATTTGTACCATAATGTTTCAGGACACTGTCAGAAGCAAGGCTGCTCACTGCTGGGCTGTTCAACTGCAGAAATATTAGTCAGTGTCATTGATACTCTGCATACATTCATTTTCCTGAAGTCACACATTATTATTCATGTCATGTCTAAGGTATTATATAAAGTTACTCTGCTGCATTTTCAGCTCAGAGAGGTCTCTCTCAAATAATGTAAAATAGGGTAGCAAGTGCAAGTAATTTTCTGTGCTCCTGTCATGCTTTTCAGGTAAGAGCAGCAAGTTATTAATTAACCAGCTCCATGAACTAATTAAAATAATATATTCTGCATGTACCAATTCATATGTAGGTGAAATGAAAGCCACAGCAAATATAAATAAAAGTTTCACAAGAATTTAGTGACAGGCCATGAAAAGGACCCTGGGAGGAAAAGGGAAACAACTCCCTTGTGCCTTGCTTTATTCATAAAGATAAATTAACTTTCTTTCTGAAAATGGTTGATACTCAACCTTGAGTCTGCATGTCAACTCCTCTTCTTTCCCTCTTTGAAATGCTGAGCATCTTTTGATATGTTTGGTAAATCTCTATTAATCCATTCCTGTCGGAGTGCTAAAAAGACACGTATCATGGAGGAAAAAATTGCATAGTCCTCTTTCCACAAGGACCTCAGCAAAAATAACCAGCTGCAAACAAGCAGGGATGCATATTTTCCATGATTCATTCTGCAGAACCCACCATAGGCTGTGGGACTGTTATACAGAATTTGAGCTTTCACAAAAAAAAAAAAAAAAAAAAAAAAAAAAAACAAACTACCAGGCAGCCTGATGGTGAGGGAAGTCTTCCCAAAAAGGAACTGAACATGAATCAAGTCAGGATGACTCAGATTGTTTTTGTGATTCTGCAGAGAGACAATCTGAGATAATAGCTGGGTTGTGTGAACTATTGCTATAATTTATTACGATAAATTTCAAAATACAATGACTTACTATTGTGAATTGTGTTTTTATTTTCTCTCTGTATATCAAAAGCACTGTAATATCTAGATTTCTAGCCCCTCTGTATGAATAAACACGTGTAAAAGCATATCACAGCAAATATGCAAATTATCATCTTAACAAACATAGCAACATCCCTTTTGCACGCTCGGCAACGTGCACTTTGATAAGAAGACAGTAATGTGTAGCAGCAAGATTGAGTTATGATGGGAGGCAGCCAGCCTTAGGACATCAAAGAATTTAAAATTCAATCAATTTATGTTCAAGCCTGGAGAGTATGACAGAGCTTTCTAGGTGGTGGGTAAAAAAAAAAAAAAATGACTGAAAAAATAAGCCTGGGCCTTTGCTTACATATATAAATTTGGTTTTTTGCTTCTTTGGATTCAAAGAAAGAATGAAAAATGGTCTATTTGTGTTTCACAACAACAAGGGTACTGTAGGCAGCACAAAGTATCAGTACAAGTAAAGGACATTTCTGCTGTTTGCGTGTTTTACACGCAGGTTAAGTAAATGGTTTTAATTTAACCAACTAGGTCCCATGACTCAAGGTGAGAAAATTTTTCTCTAGTGCTGTTCTCCATCCTTTGCCAGAAAGCTGTTCCCAATTGAAACTATATTTATCTGTTATTTACCAGTTTAGCCAGCTGAGGACAAGTTGTTCTGAAAATGTTTGTTTAAATCGGCCAGCCAGGCATCAAGATGAAAAAGGAGAGGAGTGGAAAGAAAAACCAATATGGAAACACATCTGAAATTCCAGGGAAAACCTTTCTATTGACTTTATCAGGATATAGCCAAGATCTGCAGTCAACAGAGAATGATGGCTATTAAAATAAGGGAAATAGACTAGAGACTGTAAAGAAATAAAAGGCAGAGAAAGGAAAATGACGGAACTTCCTAGATTCCCATTATAAAAAAAGGCTGGGTCAGGGGGAGGAAAATGGAGGTTCAGCTGCAAACAAGGGATGGAAGGGAATGAAAAGTGAGAAAGTAAATTAAAATATGATCATTGATTTTAATGGATAAAGATATCTATCATTGGCCTTGTTTCCAAATTTTCCTGAATAGGTGGTAGAAGCACAGGCTGGTTTTTGTATGGATAGGATAACGAAACAGCAGGAAAACTCGGAGAGATTATTCATGTCTGAAGCTTTGGGAAGATCACATCTGGTAGTAAAGGAAAGATTTATCTTCAATTTTAAATTGCTTGGGAATGATTGGGTAATATTTGTTATGTAACTATATTTGGGGTCCTCCCTCTTGGAGAATGTTTTAATTTGCATTTTTTACCCTGACAAAACAATTTTAGTAGAGCACAGTGAGTGCAGCGAGTGATCAGCAATGACCATGAAAGGACAAACACCACATAATGAACCTTCTAGGATTCAGGAAGGACAGAATTTAAGCTGAACCATGAAGAAAGTCCCCTTGTTAAGAAATGTGTCTGAAATGAAGTGACTACTAAATCCTCCAAAAATCAGTCTTTGTGGGGGGAGTAAATGTGGAAGGCATATTGTCTTCTTAATCCAGAACAGACTGACGCATCTTTTGAAGAACAAACTGAAATTCTTTCTAAACTATGAAATCTTGAAGGGAGACCAGGCATGAATTTACCAGCCAGTAAAAAGGTCCTTTAGCCGCTTTCCTCTTGTCCCAGCCAGACCTCCACATGCTGCTCCCTTGTCTGTTTTTTAAATAGTAACATCCAAATATGTAGCTAGTAGAGAGATCGGTGGATGACCAACAGATGGGTAGTTGGTAGAGAGAGGCCACTTAGTTTGTTTCTCCCACAGTTTTCTGGTTTGTAGTAGCTTTATTTCCCTTATCACATCTCCCCATCTGTCCTTTTTGAGTTGGCTTCCAGCACAATGAATGGTTTCCAGTTTTAATATACCGTACATAATATTACCATACCATACGTAATTATATCTTTCCCTGTGGACAAAGGCAAAGACCTTACAGTCTTGACAACCACATTATAAATGATGGAAACCTGCTGTCAATGCCCCAGCTAGTAGAAGAATACAGGCCTTTAATATTTTCACAGTTTACTAAATAAGATAACCTTGTTAGCTCAATCTTACAAACATGGATCAGGACAGAGATGAGCCTTCACAATAATTATCTGTCAGATGATTCAGACCTAATTCTTCATGGCCAGCACTTTCCTGCAGCACATTCAGGTACCAGTGTTCGCATGCATTGCAGGATCCTCCTCCCTTTTGTGTGTTTGCCCATGTTGTGGTGTGTCTCTTCCAAGGCCCTGCGGCTGCCATCAATCCCTCCTCATGCTAAGGCCCCTCCAAGAACACAGGCACAAGTCTGACTCTCCAGGAGAGCAGTGTATTGGTCTTTCCCCTTCCATGTACATACAAAAGCATTCTTTGCACAAAATCAAAGACTAATTTTGTCAGAAATTCTCCAGGTGCTTCAGGAATGCCATATGGAGAAGCCAGCTGACAAAAGCAGCTATTGATGATGGACAAACTGTCACAAAGCTGCTCCTTTTCCTAGAGTGGAACACAGTTCTCTAGCACACTACACCATTACCTCTCAGGCAGCAAAAGACCCATAGAGGATTGCACGAAATGTCATATAAAGCATTATTACCAAGGGGAAAAAGCAGTAGATAGCAATGTCCCAAATAGCTATGCTTCAAAAGCATCAGCCTGTAGTTCAAAACCCTAGAAGCTCTCTCATGAGCAGATCTTCCCTTCTTCACCAGCAGCTGAGATAGGTTTTGAGCCAACAGTTTCCAAATTAGTATTAATAGAAATAGTAGTAGTAATACTGCCCACCCCTTTCCATCGCTGGAAGGATTTGGAAAGCAATCTTCCAGCAGAGCTGTGCCTGTCGCACACAGAGCGGGCAGATGCAGAGAACATCTGTTTCAAAGGATGTGCCAGCAGTGCAGGCACTGTGACATCAAATGTCAGTGTACAAAAAGGCACCAGGAAACTTGCTGTAGGATCCTATGGGGAGTGAACACTGTCCCTCCTGTGACCAGGAACAGGACTGTTCAGTCTGTGTCCCAGAAGCAACATGCATCCTCCATCCTGGTGTTCCTTGCTGCTCCACACACACTGCACCACAGTCATGCGCATTCACTTCTGCAAATTCCAGGTTGCCAGTGACTAATATGAGTTCTTTAAATCTGGGTGATGAATGGTTCTACATTCCCAAAGAGGAATGCTGTGTCTCACCACACATTTTTAATTGTCTTGTCTGTGTCTATAAAGCTGGGAGGATGCACTAACAAAAGTCACCTGGGGTGATGAAGGGCTTTGATTAAGGGCTCCTCAAACTCAGCTTAGCACTAGCTATTACCACCCAAACCAAATCTAAAAGCTGCCTATACAAGGTGCCTATACAAACCAGGTTGGAGCAAAACAGAAGCACATAGGTTTCTCTGAGCTGAGATGTGCCCTCCCCTCTCTCAGCTGAACACAGCACTGTCCCAGGCACCACCAGCTCAGCAAGGATGCAGCCCCAGATGCTGTGGTGGTGTGGATGACAGCAGGGCATTTCTTAGTCTCAGATGCATCACGCAAGCTGGAGCCCAGAGACCAGCTCAGCACAGAGCTATGGTGCACTATGAGAGCCTTCCTTGCTCCCCAGGGAAGCCAGCTCTGCTCCAAGCTGTGGGAAAACCACAACCAGACCCCATGTTTTAGGTTTTTACTGCCTGCCCAGCCACATCATCGGACTACCTCATTTTTAGCAAATGATCTAGACATCAGTGAATTCTCCAGATAATAAAAGACTGTCCTTCAGCCTGCTACACCTCCTGTGAACGTGACCCCCCACCTAGACTGCAGCCCTTCAAGTTATCCTCCATTTGTTTGCTGGTGTGCTCCCTTAGATCTGCAGATCGCTTTGATTATTTGAACATCTGGAAGTTGTCACATGCCTTTTCTGACCGTGACCATCTGAAATATTACCCAGCAGGACTTGAGGGGAGACACAGTAAGGAAACAAAAACATCCTACTCATAAGAACATGTGGCAGGAATTATCAAATGACACCATCCCAAAGTGTAGTGCTATATATCCAAGCAAAGACAAACTTCCTCTCCATCCCCTAAAGCCAAGAAAATTTTTTCCCATAGTATCAACTGCAGACATAAAACAATATTATATACAAATACCTAAAGTATTTTTCATTAAATATTATGTTATGAGGGTTAGTTGACTGTTACTAATGGAGAGAAAGTATTTCTTTCATCCTCCAACTTTCAAAATGGACAGCAGATCCTCCTCATACATGGTTCTCATGCAGAAAAACCTGCCCAGAATGGCTCAGTGCCTGAGATTGTTAGGGTGCTTATTCCTGGTTTGCCTGTTGTCCTTACAGGCAGAGCGCAGGCTCTTTGGTAAAGCTGGAATGGGAAATATTAAAAAAAATGAGATTACAAAAGGCTGAAATACAGAATTAGAGCTTCTCAGCAATCCCATCAGAGGCAGTAGGGGCTCTGGAGAAGAGGAGGAAAGACCAAAATCAATGAAACTGTGCAGGTGGAAGCCCAGGAAAATCAAGCACAGTTTTTAGATTTGGTTTCTCATTCTTAACAAGATAGAGAAATGAACAAATGAAGAACAAATGAAGCGTGGAGAGCAATACAGACCATACTGCTGCAGTCTGGCAGCTGTTAACCAGTTATATTTTGGCCTTTGTCAAGAGGTTCTCCCCAAAATCAGAAAGCAATGGGTTTCCTTCTGAACAGCTTGTTTGCTTACAGATCATAGGTCCAAAATCTCATTGCTCTGGAGGAAAACAGGAACAACTACGGGCTCCCATGCATTACTTCCAAATTCCCCTTCCCTGTGGGCAGCCAGCTGGAAGGGGGGCAGTCTTTGTTGGGGACATGATACTAGTAGAAGTAGAACTGGTTATTCCATCAGTCCTCAGCCTCTGCATGCCTCCAGAGTCGAATTAGACCTTGATGTTTTGGCTTTGCTCTGTAGCTGCCACTATTACTTCTTCTTTTGGGGGTGCTTCATATTTGGTTGCATAGCACTCTGAATTTTTCTTCTTAAACCAAGTGCCACTGCCTACTGAAGTGAATTTCTGACAAACCAAATATATCTTGATAAAACCCCAACATCCTAGAAGGAGCTCATGTAGTGCAGCAACACTGGTCCCCAGGGATCCTCTTAAAAGCAGGCGATCTTCTCTGACGTAACCCGACAAAATTCTTCCACGGTCTTTCTGTGGGGATATGACAGAAGGTGCTTCATTTTTCCCCCGGCCAGGGGAGGGGACAGGGAGAGCTGGTGTGAGCGCGGCCACAGAGGGGTCCTGCTGTTCCCGAAGCAGCATCCCGGCGCGGCGGGAGCGGCGCGGGCGCGGTTCCTGCGCGCTCCCGCAGGTGTCACTGCTGCCCCGGCGGGGACAGCCAGCGCCCCGGCCGCGCACACCCGGCAAAGCTCTCGGCGGCTGATGCTGGGAGGGAAGCTCGAAACTGCGGCACAGCCGCTTCCAACATCGCCGCAGCGGAGGGTTTAGAGGAGGAGCGGAATATCGGGTTTATCTGTTTCCTATGAATATCCATCAGTTGTCAGCACACACATCAGCAAGACTCAAACCGAAAATGTCAAATAGAAAAAAGAGGTATATGATCACTCCAGGACTACGGGAGGAAAAAGGAAGAAAAAAAATCGCCAGGTTTTTGATAATACCTAACTAGTTTGCTCTACTGTGTTAAAGAAAATTGCTTTGACTTTCTTCTTTTCTTTCTGATTTTATGCTCTATTTAGTTTTCTCAAACAATGCATTGTAATAAATACCAAAATAGTCTCATCCAGTAAATTTCTCTAATGAGTATTTTTTGTAGCAAGTATTACACAATTCATAATAGTACCATTCAGATTGCACATTTTTCCTTTGCAGGAGACTGCAGCAGCAGTGCAGCAAATCAGTGCTGATACACTGGCCATGCAGGTCCTACCATGTCAGTACTCATAAAATTGAAAGTAGGACTATGCAGGAGATGGAGCTGCTAAAAAAGCCATTTCTGTGTTACATGAAGGACTGATGCTGACTGCTGCAGACAGATTTTCTCTGGTAGAGCTGCTGCTGCATACACAAGATGACAAGGCTTCAGTAATGAGGAGTAATGACCTCCATCCTGGTGCAGAAGCTCTCAGGATCTGAAAAGGATGAAGCTTCTCCAGGCAACATCAAATGTCTTCACAACATTGGGCATGGAAAAGTTTCTTCTTGTCTCCACTTTCTTGCTTTTTTTCGTGGGTTTTTTTTTTGGTTTTTTTTTTTTTTTTTTCCTTCACTATGCTTTGAGGGTAGGTAACATATTAAAAAATCTTTATTTAGAGGTACAATAAAATCAGCTGGTTTTGTTATTTTTATCACTCCCTCCTCTCTCTTTGAAGTCTTCTGGCCTGTAAATCCTTGCTTTTCCCTTTCTTATTGAAAGACACAAAATAATCAAAGCCACTCCACCTAGTACATGCTTTCTGTGGAAAGAGGTTGTCTTCCAAAGCTTTTCTAGAGACATAAAGATGCATTCTCAGCACATCCTCTGGTCTGCGGCGAGAGAAGAAGCAGGAGAAATCCAAACCAACTTTCAAAAAAAACCCCAAATCCACCCTACTAGCCCACCCTACTGTACCAAAGAGATTCCACCACTGACATCCAGTTAGCAAGCACAATTTTAGGAATAAAGGGTAACTGTATTTTAAAGCTGGTCTGAAAGGTTTCACATCTCTGATTTCAGTGGAAGTATGCTTTGGGGCAGGAAAAAACCAGCGCTTCTTGCAGATGGGATCCCAGAGTACAGTTTCAATACAGCAATGAGGTTTGAGAAAGTATTTTACTGTTGTTCCACTTAGCTCTGACCAGCAGCAGAAGAGAGATCTAAAAATCATATCCTCCATGCTTGTTTTTTAGTTGGTTGAGGGGTGGGATGTGTCTTTTTTTATTCCCAATCCCACACGCATACAGAAAAGGTGGATGATATGGGTCTGTACAATGGGAATGGCACTGGGAAAAAGCCCTTTGGAACAAAATGAAAGTCCAATACTTCAATCTTCTCATTTCAGGGAAAAAATTAGGATGGAAGTGAAAATTCCCCTCTGCACACACAAATGGACTGGTGGAAGAGCAGCTGCAGCCCCTCCTTTATAGCTGGGGTCTCCCATACCGTCAAAAAAGGATTAGGAAAACAACTGAGAAGGAACTCAAGGGAAGAGAGATAAGGCAGAACCTTGCTAGTCAAGGAAGGTTGCTGAAATACTTCAAAAGAGATGGAGGAAGGAGAAATAGAGTCACCCAAAATGACTTAGGAACTAAAAACTAAACCGTTCCCTAAAAATAACTGTGTGGAAACCAATTCCCTCATTAGTTGAGTTTATCTATCTAAATGTCTGAACTGTATCAGCAGTTTACTCTATCCATTGATGAAATTCCACACTTGTGCCTCCTCCCCCAACACATTTTATCTGTGATTTAGGCACAACATGAGTTTCCACAAGCCAGTTTGCTGGTGTCACTGGAGCTACCACCCAGACAAGTATGGACCAGGACTTGGAAATATTTCCTAGTCTTGGGCTTTAATCTTCATTGCTGCCTCCCACAGACACTTTCTTTGATAACAGATAGAGACATTCTGCATCACTCTGTGGACACCCTCACCTCACTCTTACCAAGAAGCTCAAGCTCCTTACTTATTCCAAACTGTGATGCTGGGAGTGAAAGGCCCAATACCCACCCCTTCCTTCCAGCAGTCCTGGGCACCAGAGGAGTCACACTTTTTGTCCATCTCCACTCACCTAAGCAAGGGAATAACTGACCTCCCTTGTGTCTCCTGAGGCTCCCAGAGACACCTCCCAGCAGTGAGGAGGGAAGGTGCACAGGCACCCTCCTCCCCAGAACACTGCCCCTGGCCCTTCCCCTTCACCCTGCAGGAGCAGTGGCTGTAGGAAGAGTGGAGAGCTCCTGGGAACAGGGTGGGAAGGGAAGAGGCAGACTGCTGGGGGAAGGATGGTCCCCTGAGATCAGGACAGAGTCAAAGGCACATTGTGCATCCACATCAGCCCCTGTCCTATCACTGATCTGCCTTTCTTTTCATGCTTTCTTGTTTGTTTTGGGCTTCTTTTTTAATTTGTTTTAGTTCCAAGAAGGACAAAACAGAGAAGGTAAGTATAGAGAGCATTAGTGGGCACCATAAGACCATGTGGGAGAGATCAATAGAGCAAGAACCAGAGGAACAAAGGAAAAAAACATAAAAGATGAAGAATCCTAAAAAAAATATGTAACTGATGGGGAGGGGGAGGGAAGAAAGAGAATCTAAAAGAAAAGTTGTCTAAAGAACAGTGCATCAAAAGAGATGAACTCAATAAAGTTCATAGATTTTTGGGTTATACACTACTCTCAGCAAAAAAAGGCAGAAAAGTAAGTCACATTATGTCATTGCCACTCATCTTTTAAACATGAAAGAGGTAAAGAAATAAAAAGGTGGACAGAACAGATAATGTGCATCATGAAATGCCTCATTTATGTGAGACCCACACTGAAGGAGCATCTTCCAGGTTAAGAGGAAGGGTGGGAAATAGTACCCCCTTTGAAAGGTGACATCTGTGATGAATCTAACAAGATATTTCAAAATCTAGTCAAATCAAAAAGAAAGCCAATGAAAGTGAATGCAGCAGAATATATTTTGGGAGCAAAGTACAATAAAAATTGTGCAAATGCCACTAACAAGGTAACATTTACCATCGTGTCTTAATATTGTTTGATATTTACTGTCCATGTCCACACTTGTAAATAAGGACTATCATCTAGCATTTGAGCAGGTTCTCAGAGTTTATTATCTGGACAATTTTTTCTTTGCAATTTACACATACAGATCCCTTACAGCAAATAGTGATGATGGCACTCATTCTAATTCAAGTGTTTGTGTTAAAGAACCAGGCCAGCAGATTCCTCACTCTCACATAAAGATACCACCAGAAAAAAGGACTGCTAATACTGCACAGGTGGAATAAAAATTAATAATGATAAAAAAGATCTTGGGAAAAGAGAAAGATGGTCTGAAAAAAGACAGTGCTGTTCAAGAGACATCTCAAGGCACCTCACTGACCCAAGAGTCAGCTACACACAGAGGGGAGCAACCATGTGTGCCAGACTGCACTGGATCTGGGCATCACAGAATGGCAAAGTTCAGTGGAGGCCATCTCCTGCAAAATGGGCAGGTCCTGTAGTTGTGTGCATGGGCAGAAGTACAACAACAATCCTCTGACCTCCTCCTGTAAAACCCTGGTGGGAGTCCTGCAAGCATCATCTCCAAGAAATCCACAAGAACCCCTGGCCCAAAGGAGAGTAATAAAATCACTCCACACTTCAGAGCAAACCAGTAAGAAAACCAAAGGAGGCTGTTATGTTGCAATGTCCATTTATGTTAGGAACATATTATTGTAGTGAGTGCAGCAGCCTGGTCAAAAATAAAGGGATAGATCAAAGCAAGGAAGATTCTTTTTAGATATTAGGGAAACAAAATTTTGTAGTTTCAGAGATAATGACTGCCTGGAGAGACTCTGCAGCCCTCAAGTTGATGTATATTCAAACAAAACACTTTCAATTGTACTTTCAATGCCACTTGAGAACTCCACAGCCTGCAACAGCATGAGAAGGGAAATCCACCCTCAGAGAACTCATCCTCTCTTCCCCTTCACCTCTTTAATATTGGGACTTCAGCAGATCTTCAATTCACAGGAGAATAAAACAATCTGTTCAGCATAGTTAGATCAAAAGTCAGACTGGTGTGAGTCACAACCACTTAGCAACTTGCTTAAATGAATTGTGGATACAGAATATGTTCAAATAATTTGCTCATAATTTCCCTTGAACGTGTTGGGATTAAAACCTCATTTTCTTTAAATCTCTGCAGCTATTAAAATTCTGTTATTATAGGTCTGCTGTTATGCACCTACTATAATAAGGGCAGTATTAGTTCTATGCATTATACTTTTAGCTAGAAAAGACATAAAAAACATGTCAGTTTTAAAACCTAAATTCAAAGATCTGTTATTCACCATGCATAAAAATAAATAATTGGAAGAGCCACAAATAAATCTCTGGCTTTTCCAGCTCCTAGCTCCAGTTGCATACCATAAACAGCTTTTCCTCACTTTGATGATCTGCTTTGGTTTTAACTTTTTTTGATAAAATATATCCTAAATTAATTCCTACAGGTCTTGTTTTCTGGAACTGCTTGTTGCCCTCCTAATTTTTATTTCTTAGGAGACTTGAATCTGAAAAGGGCAGCCCCAGATATTTTATTATTATTTAGTACTGCTTTCTAGATTAAAAAAATGTTGTTGTTGAGTTTTAAGGTGCCATTCACAGTTTATCTTGCTTGATTTTTCAGGTTTTTATTCCAGCTCAGCATGGCTGTGGCCAGCAGGCTGGCAATCCACCAGCTGCATTCTGCCTCTCTTGCTCCTAATTATTCAGCTCTCCAGTTCTCCTCCCTTGCTGGTTCTGTTCTGGTCACCACAATTAATTTCCATTTCTTAGTCCTGTGTTCACCTTCAACTGAGTCAAGTTTTTGGCAGGTCTCCACTACTGTTTCAGCTCAGCATTTTGCAATTTAACTCATCACTATTGTAAGGCCCTTTTTCTCTCCCTTTGGTTTTCTAGGGTTGAAGGACTGTTTTTACTTGCTTCTTACAGAGGAATGGGTGAATATTTTGCTGTTGTCAGGTAGGTGCCAGGGTATCTTCTGCCTCTCCCACCAGCCATTTTCCTTCACAGCCTCATCTGGGAATACAAAACCATCTGTGTGTAGCAGCACCATCAAACACTTCATCCTGTAGGCTTTAGAGCTGTTTTATGTCCAAGGATATTTGGGGAAAGAGGCAGAAGAGTCCCAACTCTCAGTTGAAAGTTTCAAGCTCCAACCCATTGTTTTAAGGAATATTACAATTAATATCTCACATGGGGGTTTCCAGTCCCAGTATTGTATCACTCACTGTCTGATGACAGTGATGAGGTGAATTACCAGAATATTGTAGATAAACCTTTTAAAAATCCTCTAGTAGTAGGAATGATTTTGTTTGGGCCAAGTTCACTCATATGTAACAGTGGAGTTGTATCACTTGAAGCAAGCTCAAATGAAACCTTAACACAGCTCCCTGACTACTTTGAAATCCTTATTAGCATTGCCTGGTTTTACTTTAGAGACATCATGTTAAATCCTGTGCAAATACAGGGAAAGACAGCCATTCAATACAGACTTCATATTTCTTGAAAGGAAATGTCCTGGGATACATTTCACTTTCTTCCTAGGAGCTGGTGCAGTGCTGTGGTTTGCATTTAGCATGAGAACACAGTTGGTAAGACACTGATGCTTTCAGTGTTGTGGAGCAGGTCTTACCCTAAGGGAAGGACTTTCCAGTTTCCCATGTTCTGCCAGGGAGCAGGTGCACAAGGAGATGAGAGGGAGCATCCTGATGGCTGACCTGACCTGGCCAAAGGGATATTCCATACCATGGAACACATGCTCAGTAGAGAAACTGGGGCAGCTGGTCAAGAGGAGCTGATCACTGTTTGGAGGGCTGAGCATTGGTCAGCAGGTGGAGAGCAATTGCATTGTGCATAGTTTGTCTGTCTTGGGTGGAGGATTTTATTCCTTACTCTCTTGCTCTCATTTTCATTAAGATTACTGTTATTATTAATATAAATTATTTCAATTTTTTTTTTTTTCTTATTTTAACTCATGAGTTTTTCTTTTTCCTCTTTTTCTCCCAATCCCACTGGTAGAGGAGAGTGAACAAGAGGCTGCATGGTACTTAGTTGCCAGATGGAGTTAAACCATCAGGAAAAAACTAGAAGAAGTAAAGAATGGGCTCAGATATACCAATGCTCCAGGACTTTTTATGGACCAGTTGGTGTTGCAAAGTGATTTGGGGAAAAAAAAGTATTTCTTCAGGTGAAGTTGCATGAAATGCCTTATGCTTGAATTTGAAACATTAGGTATTTGAAGCCAGTGATCCTTTGAAGCAGACAGTGGTATCTAATTAGTTAACTACTAAGGCAAAGGAGGCAATATCCCAGTTGATGCAATTGGTGGCAGCAGGAGTTTGGAAATAAATATCTCTGTTTGGCAGTGGGAAGTGAAGCAGAGCTCAGATTTCTGTGGATTGCCTGGCCCCAAGCTCATGTCTCAGAGCTCACATTTCTGTGGTAAAATTAAATCTCAGTTTAAGATCTATGATTCAGTGCAGCTAGTTACTAAAAATCATCTGACCTCCCTGGGTTGTGAATATTTTGAGTTGACCCACATGGAGCTCTTGCTAAGATCTTGATAGAACCCAGCTCTGATGGGGTATTTCCACAAAAGCTTATTAGAATTGTGCTAAAACAGAGACACTTTAAAGCAGTAATTGTCATCCTAGCTAGAAACCAGAAACACAGTGGCATATGAAAGCAATGAACAAACAGAAACCCCAAAACTCAAAAAACCTCAGCTGAGCAGAATATGGGGAACAGCCATTCATGGATTTGTAATACATTTTGTACTGGGTTCACTCAGACTGCCTCTTTAAAGATGCTGCATTCCTGGTTGTGGCTGAACCAGGCTACTGACAGAGCCAGTGGAGAAGTGAGCGCTCCCTGCAGAAGGCAGCCAGCTCCCTTCTGCCCAGAGCTGCTGTGTGCAACAGTCCTGTCCCTAATGGCACCAGTGCAGGTGGTTTTCCAATGCTCAATGAGATGTCTCTGGTATTAATGCATTCAAGTGGATTGTCTCCTTGTATCTATGACCATCCCACTTTGTGTGTGCATGTTTAGGATTCACAGTCTCTTTGAAACAAGATCCTCAATACCAAACCAAAGTCAGCATGACAGATGGTAGCAAAGTTGGCTGTCCTGAGTCTATTCTGTGCATTGCTAAAAAGGCTTGTTTGTCATGTGCACCCTACCATGCCCTGGAGGTATCAGCATTTTGTCATTTGACTTACTTCCCATCCTTTTTTTCCTACCCTGAGATTCTGTCTCGCTATCCTTATATCACCTCTATCAGTAGACAGTGTTGTTTCTCAGGCCAAGCGGATTTCTGGTTCCATTCAGATACAGCTTCAGGAGCTCCATACCTACTGTCTCACGGGCAACATCAACACACCCTCATAAATCTGCCAACAGGTCTGTGTGTGAGTAAGCTCAGCAGTGGACACACAACAGCATCCCCAGAGAGAGCCCTGGAATTAAAGTGGCAGCTTGCTCCTGCATTGCTGGCGGAGCATGCTGCACAGACCGCATGCTTAGCACTCCCAAAGCGCCACCTTCTCAGCTTAAAGCGCTGCCTTGCGTCGCCAGGGACGGCAAGGAGAAAGAAGCACTGTCCTTCCTATTTAGCAAGAGCACCCTTGTGTTCTCAGCAGCTTTGTTCATGTCCATCCCTAAGGAAGTGCAGTCCAGCCCATCCGCCCTGGGGTGGCTGCGCAGGCTGCGCTGTTACACAACAGCAGGGCCTGGCTTAAAGAAAGGTTTGCTTATGCCATGATGAGCAAGCGGGAAAGGTCTCTCTGCTGCTAGCTTGATAAAAAGAAAAGAAAAAGTAAATGATTATCAATAAAGTGTGTTTGATTAGGTGTCACTGAGAGAAAGAAAATGCCATTTCATGTCACTTTTTAGAAAGCACAAGGTGTGTAACTTTTGGGGATCGTTTTGCTCTTGACTAATCTTCAGATTCAATATTAAAATCTCAAACTTCCCAAAGGAAAGAGATTCTGCATCTTTTAATGAAAGATAAAACAACAATATAAACATACACAAATTTACAGAGAAAGGATCAACTTTAATACATCTGGAGTAAAAGGTGTTCTTTTTTTAAATATGGTATAAAAATAAATGCAAGAAACATTAACAGAGAATATACAGACAACAGACAAAGACACAGGCTTTCTTTCTCAATGTGAATACATCAGTGAAATGAAACCTTCTGTGCTAATTTATTGTGCAATAAATGTGATGCCATATGTATATTTATTAATATATGCATTTTTTACATTTCTTCCAGTTTTTGATTGACGTATTTTTTTAATAAACTGTGCCTAGCAGAAGCTTTTTTTTCACTGTACTTGAGCTTGCAGAAAATAAAAAGACACAGATCCAGCTTGATATGAAGGAGGAAGTGAGCAGACAGTTTTCGAAATGGAGGCATCGAAAGGCTAGAGAGTCCCTCGGAGTCTGTAATGCCTTAGTATACACAAAAGAAAACAAGTCAGGTCCTTGCTCATGCAACATCTTGTTCTACTGTCCTCTGAGTCAGGCAATCAGTGAGCTACAAAGTATGTATAATGATTTGAGTCTGCTTCCATGCTACAAGGTGATCCTTTTAGTAGGACTGCACTAGACTGGTTAACCTCTTTGATGTGAGCGATTTCCCCTGAGGAAAAGATAAAAACAAAAAACAAAAACAGAAAACAGAGGCATGATCACCGCAAACCTGTTCATCAGCAACCACTCAGTGTTGCCACATCACTCTCAAATAACTAGGGGCACCAACTGGAGTCTGTCAAATCTTAAACCACAGGAAGCCCTTACACTTAAACACCTGCACTGCCAGCCAGCCAGATTGTTTCACAGAACAAGCCAGCAAATTTAAAGGCCATTTTTGAACAAGATTGGTTTTGGCTGATGAGAAACTGATGTTGAAGTTTTTGCTGTCAGTCACACCCAGAACTTGAAGGCTACCACAAGCAGGAGTGCATTGTGCTTGCTGCAAAGATGAATGTGCAAACTGCAGTAGTTCTGTCACAGAGGACAAAAAAGCTACTTTAGAGTTAAGGTAAGAAAGTAAGAGGCAGATTGCATATATAGCTGTAGGAAAACAGCTCTTCCAGGAACACAGTTACAGGTTGGTTGAGACCATATTTACTATTTATGAGGAACATTGGTCAGGTATATTACATGTGACTGCATAACACTGCTTTGAAGGTGTTGGATTTCCATATTGTTGTTTTCCTCATCATTCCTCCTGTTGCAAGGATGTGGTTTCAATTGTTTAGCAAGTTCTTTTAATAAGGTGTTAATGACTGTCCCACAAGAGCTAGGTCTACAGCATAAAGCAGATGGTGTAAGGTATGTCACTCTGGTATATTTCAGGCAAATTTGAGCTTCATCTGAGCCAGACAGAAACCACAGAACAGGAACTAGCTCTCCTATGGCCACATAAAAGGAGTTGGCTCTCCAAGTGCCATCCTACTGTGGCTCTGACCCAACAGAGGCAGAGCTGGCACAGCAAGCTGACATCACAGGCATACCCTGACAATGTAACACATATATATCATAAAACATTAAATAGAAAATGGCTCTAACTCGCCAGTTAGATATTTAATACTTACATTTAATATATTGTTCATTTTAAGTGCCCAATTTAGAAACATCAAACTGGTTTCAAGGAGAATACAATAAAAAATACTGTAACTATGGAGAGATGCTTCATTTTCGGCAGTAAATGAACATATTCTGCCATATCAATAAGTTGTTAAGCCATCTGCAGTATTATAACTCAGTGGAATTACACAATTTATTGTCCATTGTCATTATCAATTAAATTTAAGCTCACAGGGATCTGTAAGTTGGTCTTGAGCATTCGCTCAAATGCAATATATCAGAGTGGGTCTCCATAAAAGGAAGAATAACTATTTTTATTCTTTGTACTGTGAAATACAAGTTGAACAAATTAGGATGAATACTTCCCCTACAACATAATTTGAAAGGGAGCTCATGATTTGCACTGTTGGGTTAGACTGGTCATCCATCAGGTTCCCCATATCACCTGACAGTATTATTACCTACTTCTTTGAAAGATGGAAAGTCTCCTTCCTGGCGCTCTGTCTTCTCTGAATCTGCCATTTTCTATGTATATTAAATTCACACCTTCTGGATACTTTCTAACCCTTAAATTATGTTTTCCTCTAATGCAGCAGGTAAGTTGTTGTAGTAAGACATCTTTTCTTTTTAAATAGCCAAAAGAGCCTCAACAGCAGTGTGGCCTTGGAACACAATTCAAAACATTAAAAGCATTTCTGAGATTAATGTTTTGTTTGACAATTTCATTAGACAATTCAGGACTTTTGGTGCTAGACATCATCTCAGAAAATATTGAACATATGCTTATCGTTGCCTTTCATTAGGTTATTTGCACTTAAGTTAATGGGTGTACAAGTCTGGCTACTTTCTGTAAACCTCTATGAGTTCCCTTTAGTACTGAACTGCATAATCCACTTAATTAAAACAATAAAACCAGGAGTTCTCAATTAAAATTTGCTCAAAACTACACTGGAAAGCTGCATAAACGCCTGTTGTGGTATAATCTGTGAAATAATTTTTTATTATTATTTGCAACAACTACTTAAAAGTTTCAAAATTTCTGGAATTTCTAGATGGATCATAAACAAATTCTAGCATCTCAGGAATGAATTATGTTATCACATAAAATAGGAAGTCCTGACATAAAATCAGACCAAAAAGTAATTATTAGTTGATCTGATTTGTGTGATTGTTTTCTACATTTTGTTTGAATTTTCTCCTAGAGACACAGTGAGATGTCATGACAATTTTTTTTCTGTGTTCCACATAACTCGATCCCTGGATATCAACTCTCATCATCAACTCTCTGGATGATGGCCCCTTCCTTCAACTCCCCTCCCTGCCTCAGAGAAACCTGCATCTGAACAACAACAACAACAACAACAACAAATGTTTTTTTTCCACACCTTAGTAGTTCTAATTTATCACAAAGTTGGAAAAGTGACAGCTTAGAAGATACACCCTCCTTAAGAGATCTTCTTAAATGCTTATCTGAATCATATTAGATTCTCTGATTAAGAAAATAAGCTTTTAATACACAGTCCCAGATACAAAATTATCACATCTTCTTATTAGATCTGCAGGGACTTGTTATTTTCCACTCTACAAAATATTCCTTTCAAACTCTGTTCCAGAGTATACTTTTACTTTTGCTCTCTGTGGTAGAGTTTCATAATTACTGCTTCTAGGAGATTTCCAGATTTACTTAATTTACAGACTGATGTAAGGATCATCCATTGTGGGTAATTATTTGAGAGCTGAGCCTAACTATTTATTTCAGATACAATGTTAACAGCATTTCTATAAACCAGATTTTGATTTGGGAACCTGCATCTAACATGGCAGTTTTCAGAGTTGTAGCATAGGAAGATGTTTCCTGTGCTAATGAGAATAAAGAAAATTGGGGAAGGGACAAATCAGAAGTAGTAAATATTTATCTGAATAATGAAAAGGAGATCCTTAATATTTTCAATGTATTCTTGCCATCAACATTTAGAAGCATATGGCTAAATTATAAGGATTATTAGGATGTTTTTGGCTATATTCGTGCACTTTGGACATAAAAACTGCAACAATTTAAGAATTTTACTAATAAAATGGAACCCTGCACACATACCCTGACAAGGGAGTCAGAGTATGAGAAGGCAGCACAGCAGCTGGAGTGAAGAAGTACATCTAAAAGTACCAAATTAATTGGCCTCAGCATTCAGTCCCTATTTGAACACACTAACTGCTTGACACGGAGTTTTCAGCTTCACTTCTAGTGAATTTAAGGGGCAAAATTGTAAAGCTGTGTACAGATGCTGCTAAATACAGTTGTGCTGACTGACCCATTTATGTAGCATGACACTAACACCTCAAATGATACAAGAAAAAAGTCAGCAACAACCTCCTTACGTATGTGGCTTAAAATAAATCAATATGACATGTCTACAGGTGTTGGAGTTGAAATGTATGGTAGAGAAAGATCATATCTTTTCCTTTTAGATGATCTTCCTTTCTGCTATGCAACCTGAACTATTCCTTCTTCATGCTTCTTTATTGCCAGTGCAGGTGCTACTCCTCAGGACCTATACTGGTAGCACTAGAAAAAAGAATTCCATGCATCTGATGGAGAAGGAGAGGTGGAATCTCACTGTGAGCAAAATGAGATGTGGAGCGAGAAGCAGCCCTCCTTGGTCTCAGTTCCCCATCTGCTCAGGTGTGAAACACCTGCAGCACACTCCCAACTCAGCCAGATCAGTAGGGAAAGCTTCCAAGTGACATTGCATGGCACTACAGACAGAGCTGGGGGGCAAAGAGCCCCTGACAGCAGCACATCTGGAGAGGCATGGGAGAAGCAGCAGTAAATCCTTTTCCATGGTGAGGCAACCCTTGCTCTACTAGCAGAAGGGAATTGCTTCAGCACTGCTCTGGGGTTCAGAATTCTGCTTCAGCTTCCAGAGGATGCTGCTGCCAGCCATCTGTGCAGGTGTATTTCTCTTTCAGATGATAGGAAGGGGATAAGGCTGGTATTTACTGAATTTGGGGAACAAGTTGTCAGCACAGCTGCAGTGCTAAGTGGTTACATGTGCAGGGAAATCCTTCTGCCTCTGGCTGAGATTTGCAGCCCTTTGTTCCTTTCTCATTAGGGCCAAACTGTTTCCTGCAATGATCTGAAGCAGGAGGCAGTGGCTGAACAAATGCTTTCCTGTTTTGGCTCCCTCCAAATCCAGTGACATCCATTTCTTTCTCCTTTTGCACTTTGCATTTACTGATGAGCTGCTCTCATTTGTGATTAAGCTAAAACCTCTTGCCAGATGGGCTAGTTTGAATTTGAATAACCATCTGAAATGCAGGTTTCCAAGGAACTGATGCACAAGAAAAATATTTTTTTAGTATGTTTGTCCTGGTCCTGACTCCTCAAGTTTCCATACCTCTCTGCAGTTCTCATTCCTTCAAATAGCCTAAGAATCAGGTACATTTTTGTCAGCTGGAAAATGGCAGACTCTAGCCCAGTACCTGGCCAGTCTGTGCTGGCTCCTCACTTGGATGATCCTGGCTGTGTAAGTGTTACTCCTAAGCTCCTCTCTTCCAGCACAGAGCAGCTTAGCTCCACTCACTGCAGAACACCACAAGGATGCCATTCCTCATTGGCATGTGCTTTACCTCTGTGGGCACAGCTCTTAAAAAAACTCCTTAAACTAGGGGTTCTTACAAATTAGTAGGCCAAAATAAAAATTTAAATTTATTTGTTCTTTTTATTCAAATACAAATAAGACATCTCTTCCTGAAATGGAGAAGGCCTTCATAACTACAATTAATTATTATTTTCATTCATGTTTTGTATTTATAAAATAAGTAGCTTTGTGATTTATATTTTTTCTAACTAACTGGGTTTTTGTTTAAATTTTGGAAACAACCTGTAAGTAAATTCAAAATGAGATTCCAGAGCTGAAACTGCATTGAATTTCTTGGATAATGAAATACTTGAGAAAAATCTAGCCCTTGGCAGGGTTTCAGGACTAGATGAAATTTTGGTCTGGCACAGTAGGGCACACAAGTTTTACCTATTCATATAGTAAAATTTCTTGATTAACAGATTAAATTGATTGTTTATGTGCTTTGTTCCTCTATAAAAGTGATAGATTTTAACATGAAAAGAGATTACACTTGTTTAAACATCTAGAAAGTCTATGACCTACTGATAAAAACAGAGGAAGCTGCTTTTATGAGTTTTCATTCCCATCTCTAGGCAGTAATTCACAATGTCACGTTAAGTGACATTGGATTGAAACTCAGTGAAAATGTGTCTGTTCAATGGCCTTTGCATGTCAAATCTCATGCATGAAATGGTCTGTTGTTACTGGTTTGGAGGGGGGAAAAATATCAAAGGACTCTGGTCAGCAGGTTCTTCCAGGTAAGTGGGAGAAGACAGCTGGAAAGGATACAGGTAATATAAGATATAATGGTTTCAAACTCAGAATTATTAAATGGGGTCTTGTTTATGAGGTTATGACTGGAGATAATTAGAGTTTGATAGCTTTCTAATTTAATATATGAACTGAACTTGGTCTGTTTTGTACTGGCTGTATTTCCCTAGGGCCTCACAAACATACAAGCACCTCTTTATTTTTATGTGTTGTGTATAACTGTGCAGTGACAGATGAAATGCTAGCACTGATGGTGGTGCCTGGAGTCATGGCACCAAGGCATGAGGATGGAGTGGGGCTCCCCCCACAGCTCTAGGGAGGGAGGCTACCCCTTCTTGCCTCACTAACTTAGTTCCTGGTGGGACAATAAAATTTGCATGGGGTGGAAATTAAATTAACTCATTCCCCCTGTAAAGCAGGACCCTCTGTCTTGAGGGTTCCAGACCAGTAATCACAGCTAAGCCTCAGGCTGGGGCTCTAGTCCTGCTCTGTCTGCCACTGTCATAAGTCCTGCATGCACATGAGAAATTACAGACAAAATTGCTCCCTTAAGAACCTCTTTGCCCCCATCAACATTTCCAGTGTATATTCACCTACTTCCCACCCCTGTGATTTAGATATTAGCACTTGAGGTAAATTTGCTGAGCTTTTTAATTTTTCATTTTAAATTTTTTAAATATTTTTTCCCCATGTGAATTCTTCAAAAGAATTTGAGTTTTTAAATGCCACAGAAACTGCTGATTTTGGCCTCTCTACTGCTTTAGCATGCAATGAGATCCTCCAGCTCCATCCCTTAGATCTTTCACTTCCCTAGCCCCTTGGGGAGCTGCAGGGGACTGGACTTTTATCAGTCTCAAAGAGAAAGCTGAGGTGCTGAGCTAGGCAGGGGGGGAGCCCAGAGCAGTGTCACTGCTCTCTGTCCTGTGACTCAAAGCTGTGACACTCATGGCTGCCCATGTCACAGCACTTATCTGATGGCTTCATCCCAGTAGCGCTGCAGGGTCTGGGCTCTGTATTTTCACAGTACCCAAGAGTGTAAGTGAGGCAGGCTAAGGATAGCTGGGGTTACTACTCAGATACAAACTACAAAGTGTTCAGTAATAAATATTACATGTAGCAAATGCCAGCTTGCTATGACTTCTGTGTATTTTATGTGAATGCAGATTTGTTTCTAAGGCTAACCATATTTTCTGCTGTAGACTGCTGAAGGCATTAGCAATTTTGCACTATAAAATCTACAGAGCAGCTAATTAGGCAGTTTTTAAACTGAGCATTTAGACCTTTCATGAACTGCACCAGCTTACTGAAAATTTTCTGGAAAGAAAACCCTTCAATGTCAAAGAAATGCAGAGCTGAGGCTAATGTATAGCTCCACTTCTATTTTTTCTCCATCAGACTCATGACTCATTATAATAGGTTATTTCCATGCAATTCATGAAATAGAACAGAGTAATGGCCCTCTACAAAGTTTCAAAAATTTCTAGTTTAACAAATGCTTTCTGTAGCAAGTGTAACCCAATTTCGTTTAACATTGATCAGGAGCCTCCTAGAGTCAACAAATCAGATAATGAATTACAAGTCCATCTGTTCAGATTGAGTCCCTAGACACAGCCAAGGTTACTGTGTTTTTATTAAACACTTCACATGGAAGAAAATTAGGTCTGATTTAGTTTAATACAAATATATTGATATAATATAAATACATTTGATATAACTGAGGAAAAAAAATCCAGTGAAAATTAGTCTTAATATTGCAAACATCAGAGAAAAGAAACTGTAATTTTCATCTCAAAAAATCAGAGATGATAGCATTTATCCAGGTTGCAGAAGACCCTTTTCACACCTATCTTCTGTATTAATCAGTAGACCAGATCTATTCCACAGTCCCTCACTTCACAGCTGATCAAGTTAATCAGTACCCTGTAGAATATCCTGAGAAATGTTTCCCTCATCTCTGCTGTTTGGAACCACTGTACCAAGATAGATAATTACATATTATAAACTCATCACAACCAAGAACAAGAGTGGAAGAACAAGGATGTCTGGTGGAAAGAGGTCCTGAGGAAGTGGTTGACATGAATTCAGTCATCTTGGAAAAAAAGGTTTGCATTTGAGCATCCTGATATTCTGGATTAATTTGCCAGCCTGAGAGCTGTCAGTCTAATAGAGATTACAGATCTAGCAGTGACATGTTTTTCTTTCATACCTCACCCGACTTGACAGACTCCACCCAGGTTAACAGGCAATAGTTGGAAAAAAGCAAAACCACAGATTTTATTCCAGAGTTTGCTCTGTGAAAAAGTAAAAAAAAAAAAAATCCCCCTCTTCTACTAAACTACTAATGTCCGGAAATCCTCTTTTCCATTTCTAGTTCATAGCTGGTTTATTGGGCCTGCCTTGCACCTCTGGCATGCTGCTATTCTGGTACTTCTGCCCTGAGATTAGCAGGAATAAAATTGGGCATGGCTGCAGGGCACAATGCTCCCATGTTTGTGCCCAGAACTGCTGGTTTATCTGTAAGGCTGCTCTGGGAGGGATTTCAGCATCTCCCAGTCGTGTCTTCCCATTTTCCCCTTCTGCACTGTACTCCCAACCCCTCTACCTGCAGCTTGCCATTCCCCCCTCATGGCCACCTGTTTGCACAGTGTTTACCACAGCCAATTCCTGACCCCTGGGCTGCTCAAAATGCCATGAATAAATGCAGCATTGCAGCTTGCCAGGCACTGTGACTGGGAAAAAGTCTGGCTCGCAGAGGCCTGTATGTGTTACCCACTCTATGCACTCTCTTTTACAGACTTTTTATTAATATGGAACTTCCTACTGAATTGTAATGGAATTATCATGTAGAGTGCTACCATGTACAATGTTGTTTTATAGATCCAACCTGTTTAGACAACACACAAATCACACTGCAACATGCTACGGCAACACCACCATGCAAAACACAGGGGTTTTTGTTTCAAACATTGGGATAGTTTCCTTTGTAGCTGTTTATTTACTTTTAGTGTCCTTTACTGACTTTGTCCCATTGAATCCAAATTTCTTCCTGATTACAGTGGATTCAAAGTATATTACAGGAAGCCTTTACCTATAAGAAAGTAGTTAAAGAATTACTGTTTTGTTTTTAAAAGTGAGATATTCCCACAGCCTCACAAAACTTTCACAGTGTTTTTTTTTCTTTTTTTGATTACTGAAAAGTATATATGTATTTTTTAAATACTTGAGGCAACCCTCTTGAGCCTCATTACAGGGGAGACAGTTTCTGACAACTGCTTCTCCTTCCCTAGAAACTGACAAAACAAAAACCATGATCTTTGCTGAAAGCTCTCATTTTGTCCATTTCAACACACACAGCTCCACTAACCAGGTCACAGAAAAAGCCACTGACGCACACACACGCACACACACGGAGCAGCGTCACCTGCACGATTCAACAGACAATGCAGACAAACTCGAGTATAATCCAAGATCTTTCTACCTCTTTTCATAACAGGTTAGTGCTCGCCCTCAGTGTTGGTGTACAGTTTTTATGGCATGGAAAAATAGGGATGTTTCTGCCCTACAAAAATAAATGCGTTGAATTCTTTAGTTGGAGCTTTCACAATGTAAAAGGAAAAAAAAAATCCCAAAGAAACTGGATAAGTAAAAAGAATCCCAAGTATCACGAAATCAGTGGATCTTCTGGCAGGTGGCAAAAGAATGCTCAGACAAAATCTACCAGCCTTAATTTTTTTTGCCTTTGAGAAATAGCTTTTGAAAGTTATACATTGAAAAGAAAAAAAATCAGTTCTTTTAGTCCATTATGAAAAGGAATCCAAATCAAACCCTTGCACATAAACAGCATGAATTCTTTGGTCCTGTAGAAGCTGTTAGACATTAAGGAAGATGGGAAAATTATTATTGTTTTTTTCCCTGTGCCCAATTGAAAAAATGGGGACAAGTTCTTTTTTAGTAAAATTAAAAGAAGACAGAATAGAAATCCAATGTATTCAAGTGTTTTAGACCTAGTATTTTAGAAGGCACCAGAAAAAGAAACAACATCAAGCATGTTTTCACAGATTCTTTACTAAAATTATAGGGGGGAAAAAGTGACTAATTTCATGCTTCCTAATGCAAAAAGCATGGCTCCCAAAGGTCCATTCCTCCATGTGTGACTACTGAGATCAGTGGGAAAGGGACTAGGGAGGAGGGGTTGTAATGAAAGCACATTATAAAGCTGTCATTCCCAGGAAAATTCACAAGCTGTGATGAATACACTTTTAACCACCAAGTTAGAGCAGCAAAAGGGAAAGTAGGGATCAGTGAGGGGAAGGGAAGAAGGATGTCCCATCAGGCTTACTAGTCTTCCGAGGCAACAAACTTACCACATTGCGTGTGAATTTCTCAAAAGATGTTCGACGATCCAGAGTGTTTTCCAACTTAAATTTGAAATAAATAAAACAAAAGAAACAAAAAGAAAAAGGAGGGGGAAAAGAAAAGCAAGAACAATGGAATAGAAAAGGAGGTTTGATGTAACAATGGACTGCAAAACAAAGTTTGTATAAATCAGGAAGCAAACACAGGTATGAGGCTGTAATGGGACTTGGCAAAACAGGGGATGGGCAAAACAGATACAGTACTAGACAAAAATAATTTTTCAGGGGGATCAAACTGGTTTGAATTTAAAGAAAAACTGAAAGTAAAAAGAAATAATGAAGTGCACATCTTGTGTTAATGAACTGACATTCACAAACTTAAGGACTTCACACGGACAGTTGAAGCTTTCTGGTATTTTCAACATCTCTCTCTATATTGGATCTTCAGAAATCAACGTTTGAACAAAAAACAAAATCACACAGTACTTTCATATAATTTTAGGTCGTCATTATTAACAATAGAATGCTAGGTGTTAATAACTACCTCGTTCCAGTAACAATCGGGGCCCCGATTTTGCAAGGCACAGGGCTCCCAGCTGATTCTAGGAGATTACTGTTTAGAGCCCACTAATAGAATTATTTATCATCATGGAAATCTGCATTGTACAAGCTGCTCCACATACTCTGGGCTGTGGCTATTCAGAACCCATTCCATAACTGGACTTTTCTAAGGAAATATTACATGCCAAGACATGAACCTCTGTTTGCCAAAATATGACATGATCAGTCTTTCAAGTCAGATTCCTACCCTACTCAAAACTATTCATGTAGTAATAGGGAAAGAAACAAAATTGAGAAGCCCCTATATTTATAGTTGAAGTTAGAAGTTATTCATATGAATAAGATTGTTTCTAAACACATTCTGTAGCTTTCATAGGTGGAATAAAGAGAACAACAATTATTACATAAGCAAACTTGCAAACATGAAAGACTATTCTTCTGGGATTTTATTTTATTTTTTTTAATGTATTTGTAAAGCACTTTGCAATTTAAGGTGCTTCATAACAGAGAAAACAGTACAATATGGGATGTAAAAATAAAAATAAGTTTTGCTAGATTAACTTATTGAAACATGCCCGCATGCAGGATATATACACATATATGTATATTGAACTCCTGTGTGTATGTGACCCTCCAAAAACGCCAAGCTGGTCACCTACCAGATATCCAGTTGCACTGGCACAGGGGAGAGAAGACTGAGTATTGTTGCAAACATAACCACTGCTTTGCACAGTGGCAAGACAAAGGCAAGATGGACCAATACCTTTTTCTTGGCCTGTAGCAGCTCCTGGTAGGCACTGGATCGTATAAAACGAGGATAAGAATCACTTTTCATCAGTTTGTAAATGTGCTCCTGAAAAGGAAAGGAGGAGCTGTTACTGCCATAGAAGAGGACACATGTCAAATGGGAGGCAGCCCCATGTTTTGGACGTGGAATGGACACCAGTAGCACTACTAGGAACAGGAAGTATTATAGGATAGCAGGTTTCAGCTCTGAAGCTAAGGCTGAACTGCTTTCTATTCTTAAAGCTGAAATTCCACCCATTTCTTTTGTATAATTACACAACACACCTTTCTTTAATTTATTGACCAAATTTGCCAGTACAAATTAATTTTCTAAGAATTGATAACTGAGTCCTAGCTTCAGGTCCAACTTCAAACTTCCCTTATATTAGTTAGTTTAGCTAAGTGATGAAATTAAGAGCTGTGGTTCTCCTCAGATTTTTTGAATTAGTTTCTGGAGATACTCTTGTGATTTCAGAGTCAAAGAAGAGGTACCAGGTTTTCAATTCAGCACCACAATTAATGCTTAGGTTAGTGAGGATTTCCACTGGCAACACTTGACAACCTCTTTGACAGGTGTTTAGTCTGCTCTCCAGTTAACACTATAAAAAGGAAAATACATATGTAATTTGAAAAACAGTTCCAGGCTAATTTAATTTTCAAGATATTAGTTCTTCAGAGGCATATCAATATTTGTAAACCCTTATTCAGAAAATAAATTACAAGAGCAGCTTAAAAAACTCAATTTTGAAATGTTCTAAATTCTGAAAAAGATGAAAAACAAAAAGTCTGTGATGTAGAACGCTTGATAATTCTAGTTCTGATGATATGCTATAGAAAAGATTTGTAGGAAAAGCAGCCAGAACAGAAAATACTCTGAAAAAAAATTTTTTTAAAAATACAGAATAATTAGTTATTCTATCATTAGCTATTTTCATGGAGTTTTTGTTTCACTCAAATTCTGTTTTTTACTGTAGGGAACCTGTAGCACATCAACTGGGAAACAGCAATCAGACTTGAAAGAAAATACTGTTTCTCAGCTTGGTAGTGCGTAAAATTAGTGAACACAAAAAAAGCCAAAACAAACAAAAAAGCCCCAAACAAAACTCCCCACCTTGTCTGAAAATTAAGGCAAGGTAAAATTAGAACTGATGTTTAATTTTTGCTGTATTAGAAAAGGTAACAATTATTCTGAATGTCTTTGTATTTCTTGCAGTAAGCAGAGAAATTCGGATGTATATTCAGAACTTTAGTTTATTTGGGGAAGGTTTTTTTCACTCAGTGTCTGTGAAAGCAGACAATGCAGTCAACAGAGAGCAGAAAGTGGTGATGAGCATTAAAATTTAATTTCTGTACAAGCAATATGCCTGTAAAAGCAAGAATAAATTGGGCTGTATTGGTATTGTTAATGTACACGTTAGCCAGGACACACTAATGCACATATTTAGCACAAATGGGTTATTTTTACTTATGTGTCCCATTTTACCTATGTATCTACATTTGACATGGAGTTTCATCTTTCTATATTTCCAGTCCAGAAATGCTTCTAATAAATTTTTAACCACAATTAAATGACCCCCCAACTGCCAGAACAGCACACCAAAAGTCTCCTTCCCAGCTGGCAGGCCAAAAAAAGGCTTGTTGCAGAGGCAGAGCCCTACCCCTGACAAAACCCTCCACCTCAGATGGGACACTTCAAAGTTCCTAATGTTTCAAGTAGGAACACAGCAGGTGCAGCCTGTCCCTTTTCCACAGAAATTGAGGCCTCCAGGTTTGAGGTTTTGTGCTGAACTGGATGAAGCAGAGGTCCTCTCCAGGTGACAAAGTCTTGCTTGCATAAACACTGAATACTCCATGTCTTTCATAAATGAAGGGCAAAATTACAAGAGAGATCTGACAGTAAAAGGGCATTGAAATTTTACACTTATTACAAAAAAAAAGGATACTGGCAAGGATTTAAATGTCAATTACTCACTCAACTGCAAAGACATATTTTTTAAAAACCTTTGATCTTGCTGTATTTTTTACTTTTGCCATTTATGTCTTTGCTATACACTGCATTCTTTAATCTCCAGGGGTCAGCAGATGCAAGTTAAAATAGTATGTTTGGTTTAATGTAGAGTACTTCAAAACAGTGGCTATGACACAGGGTCTACTGAAAATTTTCTTGTTTCTTCATAGGTTGCTATTCTCACGATGGAAAAATTAAAAGGAGGTAAAATTATTCCCCTTCATATTTAGGGCAGAGGAATTGTCCCAAAAAGTAGAAAGCCTCAATTCAATTCCCTTTTCTCCTTCATGGGCCCTGTAGCAGCATCTCCTAACTCCCAAGATGATGACCTAATAATCAAACTGCCGGAAATTCTGCAGGGATATGATCTCAATCTCTCCTTTTGACACCATTTCACTTTGCATTAATAATTAAATTTTCATCACTGGGCTGCTGATGAGAATGGAGGATGATACCAGTTTTGCTACTTATACAGTGAATCCAATTATTTTCTATTGCTTTTCTCAGAAGTCTTCAGAGATTAAATATTAAGTTATAAGTCACAGGAAGTGTTGCATTTAATACAGAAGTACTTCATTTTTTTCTTCACTACATGCTTTCCTCTATTCAAAGTTCACTTGAAAAATCTGGATGAAGCACAGAAGCTTCATGAAGATCTTCATATGACTCATGAAAGAAAAAATGTTACACATTTGCATTGCCAATTGCCATTCAATTCCCAAATACATCTCATTTTTGCATATAGATTTCACTAGCCAATATTCCACTTTGGATGTCCATAAACACAATTGCAAACTGACCTGAGCATCTTCAAACGTGTATCTTCCAGGTTCCTTCACATTCTGAGTGGTTTTGTCATAACTTTTTGAATCTAGGTTGATGGCGCTGGGTGCACCTGGAGCAAGAAATTCTTGCCAGATTTCTTGGACGCGAGCAGGAACTTCCCGGATTGGCCTCTTCTTCAGGTCTTCTACTGCTAACCAGAACCTATGGCACAACACAGCATCTTGACTTCCAGCTCAGGATAGCCACTAATGAAGTGCCCACATTCTTCCTGGCTCTCAAAAAAAGAAATTAAGTAACTGACGTTTTCAGCTAGACATGCTAAAATAAGAAAAAGCTGAGTGGTTTTATGTTGGGATCAGCATTCTGGTGTACTGTCTCAAGGCAATTGAGCCACCCAGGGAAGCAATCTTTAGAAGGCTCTTCATGGGACAGATAGGAAATCCTTCATTACTTATGTATGGGTAACGTACCTGAAGGAAGATTCCAGATTTAGCTAGAATTAAACTGACACTTCATTTTGGCTGAACCACAAGGGCTTATATTACTTATAAACTAACTGCTTTTTGACATTCTTTTAAAAACGAATCATTCATATTCTTGCTATCTACATGAATCTCTGAGTCCTACTAAATCCTAAACTGTGTAACTAATTTTGTTACTCAGAAATCATGCATACTGAAGAAGCATTTGTTTTGCTAATTATAATTTAATTTCTCTTTTCAGCATTCCATTTACATGCATATTTTTACTAAAAATGCTGAATGGAATTACACTTTCTCTCTTCTGCTGCTGAGCAAACCAACATTGGGCAGCCATATGTATTGTAGCCACTTCACTGTGTCCTCATTCAGTCTGGATAAAAACCACTACAAAGGTCCTGAGCACTTTATGATCATAGCTAACTAGCTGTACGTTTTATTTCATTATTTCTTCTATTGGTGTTCAGACTCTCTGATGGCACAAAATAATCTTAAATTAATTCAGAATCCCATTCATAGACATGGTTCAGACCACTTAGTTCTCCCCCAAATCCAAGAGCTCAACTAAAGGTTGACTTTGGTAAACATGCAATATATACTGTTGCAACTTTTCATTATTGTTCTGACACAGCTGATCCTATGAAACATATAAGCTGAGCCTTGAAGTGATTTAACCTTGAAATCAGCTGGATTTTCCTAGGATCACAAATAAATTGGGTACACCTTATAGTTTGCACCCTGCTTACACTGTGAGATGAACTTAAGCTCTCTGAGCTGAGTTCAACAAGGATGGGATAGGAGAGAACTGTGAAACTGTACTCAGACCCCCCAGAAAGCAAAATGACACCACCCCCAACCAAATTCTAATTTAATTATTGCAAAAAAACTTAAGAGAGGATAGTAAAGCATAGCAAACCTATAGTACTCTTGCTATAAGACATCCTTCACTTCCTCTAGCAATTATTCCTTCATAGTTGTCGTCTGAAATTTCTTTGTAGCACAGATGGAAGGAGCCTGTGTTTATTTTCCACAAGCCAGCAGGGTTAGATTCATGCTACCAAGACTATTTTAGGTATTTCTACAACCTTCAATTCCAATAGTACATAAGTACAATTTTCTCCTCTAAGATTCTCCAAGAGACAGAGAAACAATATTATCCCAGTTTTGCAAATATATTAAGAATGTACAGTGGTTTCTCCAAGGTCACAAAGGGGATCTGTGCCAATAGAACTCCAGTTTCAAAACTTCTGGGTAGCATCTCTTTTATATATGAACTACAGTGTCAATTGGACATAATTCTGCACAGAGCCTGGGGATATATCCTGAGAATCTGATGGTAATGCAGGAATGCCTGATAACTCAAGTTTAAAAACTGCAAAGCTCACACTCTAATTCAGTTCACTCTCTCAAATTTGGGCAACCTACTTTGTTTCCTTAAGCTGCTTTAGATATTTGCATTTAAAAGCACATATCCTGCAGTGCTAACCCCTTCAAGAGCATCTTCTGGGATTGACTGATTGCTCATGAGTCTCCAAGTCAGGTAAGGAACACAAAAATGAAAGGGAAGGATGCTCTTTGTAAACACACATTTTCTGTCTCCCTGCAGACATCCTGCAGATCTAGCTCAGAGATGTCACTTCCTTTTTTGTTCCATTGTATCACTGCCAGTAACTCTGGAAGTCACTGCAAACATGCCTTAGGATGCTATTCTCTTTTGCAAGTAAACTGTTTTCATATAGTAGGTTATACTCAATTATGGGGAAATAGATGGGAGATAAAATTCAATAAATTTAACTTCTATGCTTGCAGCATAGAATAGGGAGGTTGTCTGGACCCATTCTTGCAGGCTGAACACCAGTTCTTTGACAGATTAATTTAATTTTCCCCTTCTAACAATAGCATTCAAAGATTCAACTAAAAATGTGAAACTCTAAATATAGAAATCTCTCTAAAAGTGGGAAGAATTATTATTTCTGTGTTATGTCTAGGGTGCTTATTTCACAGCCAACACACATTTTAAGATTTTAATCTACTTATCTTTTAAGAAAAGATGCCTGCCCTCCTCCCACAGAGAGTTGAATTCAAATATTCAAAGTAAAGAAATGACAAAAATAAGGCTGCTCCCTCTTGCATTTTCAAAAAAAACTTTTTCAAATATCCCATGGCAACCAACAGCACAGATGAATTTGAAATGGAGTCGGCAAGACCTCAGCTCAGGGCCTCAAACCAAAAGAGCTCCCTGTCCTGTTTTACAGCTCTCTGCCCCGTGAGCTGTGACCAGAACAAGGGAAGACTCCTGTGACAAAAACACAGAGTCTGCAACATCACTATGTGCAAGGGCAGCAGGGGGAGAAGGGGAATTGCAATTTTTGGGCAATGATATACACAGAAGACTTTGTGTAAGGAACTAAAACTCAGTCTGGCTGCCCTTGGATGAAACTGCATTTCCTGTTGGTCGAGGTTTGCTTTTGCCATGGAGACCCTTTCTAGCAGATGTTCAGCACTGTTTGAACAGAGACTTGGGGAGCTGAGGGTAAACCTCCCTGCTGTCTTCCACCCCAGCATTTGGGCTGCCCCTGCTGGGTCACACAGCAGACACACAGCAGAGAGAGAGAGTGTGGTGTACAGTAGTAGTACATCCAGGACTGCTAAAACACATGTTGGAAGATATCTGGGGATTATGTCCTCCAGCTGGATTACTTTCAAAGCCACAGTGGCCTCATTGATAAATAGCACAGCTGCAACATGTGCTATTGTCCCATTAAGTGACCTAAAGCTTCTGTCCCATTAAGTGACCTAAAGGCAGGTGCAGCCAGATTCCAGACCAAGTTAATCAGTTAAATTTAGCCCCCAGGAAGAACGAGTGGGAGAAAGGCTGCAGTGCTTCTCTGTGAAACACGTGAGGTATAGTCAGTGTGGAAACACTGGAGTGGGAATTATGTGAGCTTTGCACTCAGTGCATGTGACAGAACAAGTAAGAGGCTAGACCTTTCAGCATTTTCAGAAAAAGCAAACAAAAACCTAAAAAAACTCTATGAATAAAATCACTTAATATTTTTCCAGGGGCAGGGAACTTTGCTCTCTGATTTCTAGAGTCCACCTTCCTGCCCACTACAACTTCAAGCTTCAAGGCATAGTAGAACTGAAGGATTTCAAGAATATGACAGAGAAACTCATTAAATCCTGCAACTAGCTCTTTCCCATCTACTCTGCAGAAATGCCAACATTGCTGGCAGTTGGCATTTAAGCTTGAGTCTGAATGAGGAATAACTCACAGGCAATTTCAGCTCTGAGGATTAAATTTCAGTCAAGTTATTAGCACCCACAACAGGGCCTCATAATCACCACTGTAAGGGATAAACACCTCATAAAATGTCAGCTTGCAGGGGGATGGTTAGACAAAAATTATTGAGGGAAGACATCCAAATCTATCAAACTTCTCAGTCTCTTTCTTATTATTTCTGGATAACAAGAATGTAAAGTTCCTTTTCCCTACTAGTCACATATTACAGACCTAAGAAATGAGCATCAAAGGAAGGGGCAAGGGGTCCAGTGGCTTTTCCTTCTGTGTATCATGGAACCTAACCTGTCACCACTCTCCCTTCACTAACTTAGGAGGTTTTGCAGTCTTAGGGCTGCTTTGGAGATCACACTCACTGCACAAAGGTTTGGAGAGGCTTTCAGGTTGGCAGGTCTAAAACGATTTAATCTTTGCAGGCTGCAGTTGCTACAAAATAACTAGCTGGGAGCAAACCTATAGTCAGCATACAAATACCAATTTTCCAAAGAATTCTGCTGCACTACAGACAAAGGAAGGACAAGAAGAGGAATACAATTTCCTACAGAAATTAAAGACATTAGGTCTCCAGGTGCCATGCTGCAGTAAGCTTGATTTCATAAACTCACTTTCTTTAAAAAGTACTTTTTTTAGTACTTGGAAAACTTGTGACTAAGCTCAATAGTACAGGATCACGCTCAAACTTGAGTCTTGTGAATTTTAAAATTTTAAACAATGGTCACAATTTTTGTAATAGGCATCGGGAATTTCATAAATCTATTATCCAAATCATATGTTACTTTAGCTAATTGTTCTGTGTATTGAGCAGCACAAAGTAATTCTTCCAAAAAATGTGCATGGTAACAAGAGATCACAAGTCATCCCCTGCATCAGGTGAGTGCAGAATCCAACCTGCAAACTGCAGTCACACTGTAATGATGTTACTGCACAGACAGAACTGCTCATGCAGTTTTATTCCTCTGCTAGGCTTTGCAACACTCCTTCAGAGAGTGAAATACTATTAAGCCCCATTTACAGGCAAAGAAAAAAGAAGAGACATACAAAGTAAGAAGGGAAAACCTGGTTATATTCCTGATCACTGCACAATTCTTAGTATGAAATCACGGCTCAAGGTCCTTCATCCTTGCTGTGATCTTTAGGACAGGATCTGTATCCCAAGGCAGGGATACTGACCCTTTAGGACAGGATCTGTATCCCAAGGCAGGGATACTGACCCTTTAGGACAGGATCTGCATCCACCAAGAATGATATTCTCAGATACCTCAGGCACTCTCAATCGAAGTTAATGTAACAGTCATGCTGGGACTTCTTGCTAAGTAATATCATTACACTTGAATAGAAATGGTGTATCTGGTAGACTTATCATTTCATGGTTTTGGTATTTGTTTCACAAAATCAGGCAGAAGACACCAAATCCATGCTGAAACTCGTGTCATGCCTGCAGTCCCTGCTGTATCCTGTGTACTCAGCAGGAAAGCTCAAAAGCAGAATCCCAGCTGCCATCCAACTATAGGCTCAGCAGTGTTGTAAATTTTATCATGATTAGATCTGTAAAAGTACAAGAACCAGCAACTGATTTGAGTTGAATTTGTTGCAGTGGGAATATGTGGTTGGACACAATTATTTTTCTTAAGGTGGCTGTCAAAATAATATTTAAAAAAATACCACTAAAACCCCCAAATTATCATGATGGAGTTAAAAGGTGAGCAATGAAAGTGGTTGTTGCCTTCTAAGGTTTATTTAGTGGTAATGCTTGAAATCATCAAGCTTTTAACTTCTGTTATTGACATCTAAAACATTTTGACAGACACACATAACAAGCTTTACAAATTCATGTCTTCTAACCCAAATTTACTATGTGAACCTAATGGGCTGATTTACCTACAGCTTGGGCATTTACAAACATAATTCTGAGCTTCTGAGACAGTTTCCCTTCAGTTAATTATCACAGAAAGCACCTCCTCAGAGCAAATTTATCCCCTGCCTGGCCTTTAACATTATATTCACTGTTTCTCAGACATTGTATTTTATAATGCCAATTTAAGAATTTAGAGGAAGAGACAGAAGAGTAGACAGCATGTCAAGGAATCATCCCCGAAGAAATTTCTCAAGGGAATTTTTCTAGATCAGTTACTTGCAGTTTGCCTGTATTTAGTGTTGCAAATAGGATTAGAGGAAAGAGTTAGGGATTATGTGGGTAACAGTCTAGTTGGCAAAGAGACAAATTAATCACAGAAAAGCAACACAAACTGAAGCACACACTGGGCTCAATAGGTTCATGTTTGAACAGCTGCTCTGCATAACAAATTACCAGGATGCTCTTTAAACAATAATTTAAAAAGAAAAAATTACCTTTCCTTTTCTTGGTATTATTCTGATTTTTTAGAAATTAATTTGACCAGTTGGAGTTTTTAATAAGAAAAATCTGTGTTTGTGACAAATAAAGTCATCAACATACAGGTCAGGCTATATTTGTGATGCAAAGTTAATGTTTGAATACGAGCATGGTCAGCAACTTAGAGGACTCCAACTCCAATTATTCTGCTGACAAATTTAAATTAACAACAAGGAGATCTGTGCAATTACCCAGCATTTATAAATCAATATCATAAATACTAAATGCCTCTTGTAAGATGCTACAAAAGCATAATTTTGGTATGAATGGCTATGCTGCACCACTTCAGAGTAAGAACTGGCATAGGAAAAAAGTAGGTTAGGAATATTCTGAAGTCTAGAATATAAATGCAAATAGGATTTTATACTTCTTATGTTATTGGTGAATGGAAAGTGATACAGATGACATCTGACAAGAAGGAGGAATTAAGATAGAAACATGTTGCCTATATTTTTGTACTATGCTCAGCTTAATTTTTCTGTCTATAGAAAGGCTGTTAATCTCTCTGAAATAATTCTTCCTGAAATGGGACTTAAAAGTAATTCTGTAAGCACACTTTTAAAAACATACCATCTATGCTGCAGACACTAAGAACACTTTCCATTTTACAATTAGTGAGGAATTTGAGAGCTAGATGTCACCCTACTTCAGCTGTGTCAGATGCACAAATACTGGAATATTGGTGGAGATATTCAAAATGATCTCCAGAAACCAATCAGCCTGATGAAAGTTGATGAATTTTACTCTTAGATCCTTTATTTATTTTTAAACTTTTTAGTTTTCATTTTACTTTTCTCATAATGTTTGACTAAATAAATTATCTTGAACAGGCTTTGAATGAATCCATTTTATAGATGTTTAAAAGACAAGCTTAGAGAAAAGTTCTTATATGAGTAGTTTGACCAAAAGTTGAATATGAATAGAAAAATATGCTTCACGTGAGTCTCTGTTAACTACAGGAATATTTCCTTCAGCCTGTACATGAAAGTGAGTAGCAATCTGGATGAATTAATTCAGAAAGGTGAGGAAAACTTCTGAAGGGGTCAAAAAATGAAAAGTATCAGGAAAAGACAACTACAAAGCAATAATCCAATATAACTTACAAGCTATTAAAAAATAAACTCTCATTTACCTTAAATTTTCTGAACTGAATTCTGACTCCAAGAATTTCAGAAACTGCTCTCTTCCCACAGGGTCTTTCAAAGCTTCATCCATGCCAAATCCCCATCGTTTCACCCTCTGCTGTCCAGGCTCTTTGCTACAGAATTAAAAACAACAGAACCCAAAGTGACCAATACTTCAGTATTCTAACAATGTGGTCATAATTTAGACTAAGTCCTAAAGATCCATGGTTTTCTCACTTTTTAGGGTGTTCACATCTGTGCAATGTTCAGCAATGAGCAAACAGACCGTTAGTACTTAGGAAGAAGGTAATACATAGAAAAAAAAAGATTTCCCCCTAGGAATGTTATCAGATTTTAAAAGCTGTCTCCTTTTTTTTTTTTTCACCATACTAGAAGCCTGGAAACTGGTTACTGTAACATTTCACACAGATTTACTAATATATAGCACATCCCATCTTACAAAACTGTGAAACTGGAAAGACCAAAAGAGTACTGCATTGCCCTTCTGCCTCGGTATTTTCCTGCAGTATCTCTGTCTGAAATCTTCACATCTCCAGAAAAGCCTGTTATACTCCCTTACTTCCAAAGAAGAAATAAAATTACATACCTTGCCTCCAGTTCCCAGAAAGTGGTGTCATCTGATATCCAAGGGTTTGAGGGATCAGGGGGCACAAGAAAAGGATCATATTCCAAATACTGCTCTGTATAAGCTAATAGACTAGGAAAACAAAAGCATCAAACATTGTCATGTCAGGAGGGGAAGAAACCTGATGAGCTAACAAGCTACCTTGCATCAACCAAGCCATGGCAACTGCATGCACACACTCAGAAGGCAGCTACAAGCTCAGGGGGAAATAGGTTTGCTCAGGCAAATGTTTGGAAGTGGACCATTGAAGGAGGAGGGGTGGCTAAGGCCTACCAAGAGTGGAAATAAAATAAGCTTCCCTAACACTTCCACATAGCTCCTTTTTAGGTTCCTTTAGGCACTAATAAATTAAATCATACAATCTCTTCCATGCACATTTGTTTTCATAAAGGAACATGTTTTATATCCCCGTGGTTTTAATCAACAGTTTTCCTTAAAATCTGTTCTAAAACACTGCATGCCACACAGGTTATATTTATTGGCCCTACAGCTGCTAGTACTCCTTTTATTTTCTCTTAAATATATTTTTTTTATTATTTCCTAATCAAAATACATCATTCCCAGAAAAAATAAATCAAATTTTTCACAATTTTTTTTAATATTCAGGAATTGGTCTGCACACACTAAAATCAGTCGTGCACACTAAAAACTGTGCTCATATTCTGGTAATTTACATCTCCCATTGTCCTTATTTAAGCTTGCTGTTTCCTTTGGCCTCGTAATTCTTGTAAAATTATTGACAAGTGAGGACAACTATTCTTTCTTTTCAATTCCTATTCTATTTAGTGTACTTTTTACTGTTCACCAAACAAAAAATTCTCAGCCTGCTCTCTTTATAAATAAATATTTATTTGGATTTGCATATACACACATACACATAAATGAGTAGACATATATGCAGAAAAGATGAAGAGCAATTTGTATTTGGCCTTATTTCCTTTACTAAGCCCCATGCAGCTCAATTTTCTGCAGTGCTGGGCTCTTTGTTTTATTTGCTTTCTAGCCCCTTTCTGACAAATTTTGGTGTTATTTGGAGATAGATTCCTACTACTGTTACATCCTTGACCCAAACTGAGCCCAAACTCACTTTGTTCAAGCACTGACTGAGGTCCACACCAGCCAGTTCCCTTGCTTCATCAGTGACTGACCTTTTGAAATATCAAAACAATAACCCCAGACCTATTGCCATTTAGCCTCCCTGCCAATGAAAGGTGAAACTTATAATCACTTGGTCAGAGGCTCTTTCAGTGACTCAGGTTTATCAGAAATATATCATGGAATATCTGGAATATTTTTATCACTAAAAGAACTTCATACTTCTCCATTTAAACTCTCATCAGTTATTTCTGTGACATCTGAGCTCTCATGACTCTCTTTGAACAGATATTTGCTGTGAACAGCTTTCTGAAGCTATTTCACACTGACATTTTTCCCAATAGTTATCAGTCAAATTGAAAAAATAGAAAATGTGAAAATATACATACCTCTCTGCAACTTTTGACATTTTTAATCTATGCCTGTCTAATTGCATTTGCCAGTGCTTAATCTGCAAGAAAGGAAGGCAAAGAGTTTTATGAGTAATTTATTGCTTGACTATATTTCTATAACTTTTTTTATTAGAGCTGTAATTGAACATTAATTTATCCTAGGGCACAGAAGAGAAATATATCTGAATTAAAACAACATTTCACCAATATAGCTCTAAAATAAATGGAAGTTTCCATTAAAAAGAAAAGATCATACAGAGACTAAAATGTGCCCAATATAACATTTTCCCTAAAGAAATCCAGTTAGCCTTTTTCTAGATTTTTAAGGAGAACTAATACTTCTCCAGACACTAACATCTCAGGAAAGAATAACAAAGTTTTAACAGCAGATAAGTGAGAGAACCTATACATGCATTCAATGAGTGGTGAGTATGCAAACCTGAAATCAGTGTTGAAAGAAGAGCAAGCTGTCTGCAGCTGAAGGGGTTAATGGGCTTTGCTATACAATGAAACCACTCACTGGCCTACTTCCCACTGCCTTTATGCATGGTACAAAAAATTCAGGTTTTGTCTCATTAGTTTTGATGAAGTTACATGCCTAAATCCATATACCTTGAGACTAGGAAAAGGTTTCTTAAATGTTTGCAACAGGTGTTTTGAATAACTTCCCAGTTACAATAATTTTTGGGTTTGTACCTAAAAAGTTATTTCCTAAAAATTTCTTTTAAAAGTACATTTTTGTAGTTATGTTCCAAACCTCTTGGTGTAGTTCATCTTCTGTGGGTGGCTTAGTCTCTGGCACTGGCGTGTGCGTAGGGCTGTGACTTCGAATGTCATTTTGTAAGCCATAGACAGACTATGCAAAAAAAAAATGGAACAAGGATGGTTGCTTTCAGACAATGCTTTCTACACACACCCACACTGCACTGTGCTCTAGAAGTTAGCCAAGATCATCTTTACCTGAAGAAACTGCAATAACCCATGCACTCAGATAAAATCATGCTTCTGCACTAGAGTGTAAAATAAAGACTCCCAAACTCCCACAGCTCCATAAAGCCACAACCAAGGACCTACTTTTGTTAGGTCTCTATATTAGCATCATACTAAATGTGGGGAATGACACTGAGAGATGCTGTTAAGTGAGTGGAGATGACTGGTAGGTGGAGTATCCTGAGAGGTACACTAACTCACAGATTGCTTGGATGACTTCCAAAATTGCAATTACTGTAAAGTACTGGTAAAACTGCAATTACTGGCAAATTGCACCAATCTGGACCTTTCACTACCATAAAGAAGCCAAGCTAAACTTTGTCTAAATCCACTTTCCTTTTTGAAACATACCTTCCTATGGGTCAACATGCAAATGCACCTTAAAGGAAGTACTTCAGAGTGGGAGCCAATCTACACGGTTATGGTGCAAAGGATTTAAAAGTGTTGAGCCAACCCATCTGCACATCCCTAGAGAAGTTACACTCTAATTACAACCTAATTCAGATAGAGCTAATTTCTTCCATCATTTCCAGTCATCCATTTTGGGCATAGTTGTAATACTGAGACACCCTTTTCATGAAGATCAGGACAAGAACTGCTGTTAGAGTTTATGCTTAATTTTTAATTTTTTTTCCTTAACTACTGACAGAAACATTTTAATGTGCTTTATTCAATATACTGAACATGAATAAAGCATGCAAAAATGAATTTTGACTTCAAAATCTCTTTGTATTTCTCTAAAATCTTATCATTCTAGCATTCACTTAGCATTAGCAAATTTGTTAATACTAATTCAACTAAGAGCTTATGAAATATTAACATACATTTCATGCATTTTCTCCTTGCAGCTGTAAGAAAAAAGTGCTTTGAGAAATTATGGAAATTCATTCTATAAATTTCCTCCACCTTCTGCTTTTGATATAGTAACCATACTTACCTTTCTTGTTTTATGTGGATTTCTCATTCTTGAAGATTTTTTTATATCCACTTCAGTAGTGTTTACACAGCCAGGCTATTAAAAGAAAGAGAAAGGAAAGCAAAAGGCTAAATCTGTGGTGGAACTTCTCTGAGCTACTCCTCTTCAGTGTGCAAGACTGAAAAATAGATTCCATGCCATGAAATTGAAATAAAATAAATTGCCAAGATAATGGAAACCAGTCAGTTTCTGCTTTGGTTTTGCCAAGGAAGCCGTTCATTACATTCTAGCTATCCCTCTAAGGAGCATGGTTGACCTAATGAGACAAAATAAACAGGATTGTGAACCTCAGGTTCACTTTAGGAGCTTTTGGGTTTGGGGTTTTGGGTCAATTTTTAAAGAGGATCATGTTTTAAAACAAAATGAAAAAAAAAAATAAGGGTTTTTTCCTTCAGAAAAGAAAGAGATAAAACCTAACCCAAACAACAAAAAATGCTTCTGCAGCCTAACCAGAAGACTGACAGCCTAAATAAAATTACTCTCAACACATCAGATTTGGGCTTCAGTGGTTCATTCTCACAACTCTGTGGCCTCCCAAAGCACACAAGCACTGTGGTTTCTCCTAATTCATATTCTTTTGACACTTCCCTCTAAGTACAAAATCTATGTGTCAATCTGTTTTTTACCCATTGCTGGAAACAAATTTTAAAAAAGTGTTTTGCTTTCAGGTGAGTTTTATCTATTGATTTTGGAGGGATTACACTTGACACTGAGTGGAAACTACAAAATTTGCTCTCTAGTGAGAACAGACTTGTAGTGAAAGTAGGTTGGGGTATTTTTAATGGAAGTAGCAAGATATTGAATTTTCTTGCCCAACAGCCAAGCTGGATTTATTATTGCTCTAATGATACCACCTCTGTCTTCTTATCAAAATGGACAATGCTTGATGTGACTTTAAGTTTAATAAGACAAAATTAAAAAAATTTCTTGTATAGGCTAAGAAAATCTTATATAGCTGAGAAAAAAATAGCTTTCATTAAACAGAGCAATGTTAGTTTGCCTCTGGAGAATTTTCTAAACGACAGATTGATTTTTTTTTAATCCCGTATGTTTTGGGTTTTTTTTTTTAAGTTAATAAATAAATAAGTTTCTATTGTAAAGTGATAAATTAGTGTGCATTTGATCATATAACATTTGAAGTAGAAACAGCTCCTCATTGCTAATGATAAAAATAGACAATATTCTTAAGACTGCACCTGACACTCTAGAATTGGGACAGTATCTTTTGTGCTTCTGAACAAAAATGGGAAGTTTTGAACTCAGAAATAACTTGCAAATCTCAAAGAAGAAGACAGGTTGAAAAATACAAAGTTCTGCATGATGGTCAATTTAAAAGCAGAAGGCAATTTCCCAGGGCAGTATACTGAGATATAAAGTTTAAAAATCCAAGTGCATCTACTTTAGGATTACAGCAGCAGCTGGCAGTGAAGAAGGCAGGGGCTTTAACAACATCTATAGCCTTTGAATGTAACAATTTGAATAGCAGACACACTTACATAAGGCACAAACTGTTATTTGTTCAGTTTTCAGTTCTGGTTTTTTATGCTTTTAAGCATGCTTTGAAGTTATGCTTTTAAGTATGTCCTAAAAATGGAGAGGGGGGGAAAAAAGGCATAAACCTCATCTGAAGCCTCTTATTTCTAAAGATTTCTAGCCCATCAGAAGCAAATTGGTATGGACAGATCTTGCAACTTGCCTGGGTAACTTCCATGCCAGAATTGTGCAGATTGATGCAAGGGGGACAAGAACTTCTGGGAGACGTTTAGAGACAAAACAAGGGCAACACTTTTGCTGGTTGCGAAGAGGCCCGACCTGGTGCTGACCTTCTACAGCACTTAGTGGATGCTTACTGACACCTGGCTGCTTCAAACCTCTCACACTGAAGTGAAGTTGCTCAGGCAGGAGAGGCTGGGGGGGGAGAAGCTGCACCAAGGTGGGACTGAAGAGAAGCTGGCAGGAGAGCAGCCCCAGGAAGGCAGAGGCAAGGAAGTATCAGGGAAGAAGGGGATGTGGCTAAAGGGTGTATCAGCTACTCTGACAATAGGGGTAACGATAGGAGCTTAGGGAATGTATCACTACCTCCATAAAACAGCATTCTCATCATTTTATTGAAATTATGATTGGAAGTATCTAATGTAGTTTGGGACACAATTTAAGTTTTCTTCCCAGCTGAAGTATACTTATTAAATTATACTTGATACGAGACAGGTTTATTGTTTTTCTGATGCCACCAAATTTCATCTGTAAATATTTAGGAATAAATATCAAACATCTTTTCAATTGAAATAAACACAAAAAGTTGCACTATGTGAACATTTTGCTAATAACTCAGCCTTTGTGGGAAAACCTTTGCTGGACAACATTTAATTTTATTTGTATGCCCTCATTAACATAATAAGTATGTATTTGAATACAATTATATCCAGCTGTGTTTTCTTCTTGTGTTGTTTTTTTAACTGTACTACCATAGTTCAAACAGTGAGATGCCTGTCAGAGTGTTCTGCTGCAAGAATCCCATTTAGTGTGTGGTATATAATTTGCATACTAATACTGTAAATAGTTTTCAAACGGATTTCCTGGAAGACTTGAGAAGTCTTCTATATGTGTAAATAGAGTGCTTATTTCTTCCAGGAGTAATGCTCTGTGTGAAAACAATTTCCCTCCTAACATGCACAGAGGATAGCCTTGTGACCCTCCTGAAATTATCATACAGCAAGATCATAACCAGGGCAGAATCTGGTCCTCATCAATTTTTAAATATCTGGGTGAAAATCTGTCATACATTCACTAAGTTTTTTTCATCCATCTATTAGCATGTACTTATCTCAAAGTACAAATGCCCTTGTATTAATCAAAGGGCAGGTCAGTGCAGGTGTGATAAATTCACTGTTGATATAAATGGATCCAGATAAATAATATAAAAAAACCCCACATATAGAGAAATTTCAATCCCTTCTTCAATTATTGGATAACAAGGTTAGTATGAATCCCAAGCAGCAGCACTTTCTACTGATGCTGTCTAAGAGGATGCACACCAGGCTCCTGCTAAGAAACACAAAAGAAGGAAGAAGCCTTGTCTGTAAGCAGAGGAGGAACCAGAACTTACATCTGGCTATCACCAGTATTTGAAGCTACCATCTGAAAGGATGCTGAGCTAAAAAAAAATCCACTTGATATTAATGTTCTATCCCTGATAACTGTGGCAACAGCGAATATATTATTTAAGCCCTTATAATAGTGCTACAATGTATTAATTTTAGGAAACCTGTAACAACTCTTTGGAAGAATTAATTATTTACAGAATATGGAATGCCTGAGCCATGGTACATTTCTATCCAAGCAGTGCAGGGTATGGAGTATTTATAATCTGCTTGCTGTACAAAGTTGCACACTCCAAGTACCCTTTTTATTGCCTGGCCATATAGCCCAAATCAACAGCTCCTAATGCCTTTTTTGTATAAAAATCTCTTTGCCCTGATGTAATTTCAGAAAGTGCAGAATGCTCAATAGAGAGTAAATTAATATTTGTAATTAGGTCAGCTGAAGTTTTGATGTCTTTTTTATCTTTTATCTTTCACAAAGAAGACGGCAATTGAACTGCGAATCTACTTAAGCCAAAATAACCAGAAGTTTTCGTGTATCTGAGACAAATATACCCCTGTATGTGGGAGGGAATAAGCTCGTGCATTCTGATAGGCTGGGAACTGTCTGTCTGGGTTGCTGCTCTGTAGGAAATGATCTGAAGGAGAAACTGAACATGAGTCAGCAGTATCTCTTTGCAGCAATGCAGACAAACCACATACCCAGCTGCATGAGCCACAGCTTAGCCAGCAGGCTAAAAGGAAACTTCTGGAACACCAAGACCACTTTTGAGCCCTAAAAACAACACAAGAAATATATTTCAAATGGGAAAATCCAGTGCAGGAAAATCCCTTTTTATGCTTGCAAGAGGGGAGAGCTAACTGCTGCCTTTTGTGCCCATGGGGGGCTTAGAGAGCGAGAGATTTTTCCAAAGGTGCACTCTGGAAGGACAGGAGACAGTAACGTGAAATTGCAGTAAAGGAATTTCCAGTCAGCTGTAAAGAAATATACTTCACAATAAAATTAAGAGAGGCTGTGGAATGTCCATCCTTAGTGATTTTCAAAGCTTGTTTAACCCAAGTGCCTGGACAATCTTATTCACCTTAGAAGTCAGCACTGGTTTGACCAGGAAGTTGAACTAGAAGACCTCCAGAGGTCCCTCTCAGCCTACACTTCTGTAGTGCATCCTACTCTTCACGAGCTGCAGGGAGTGAAATTCAAAGAATCCACTTTACAGAACACTCCAATCAAGTATTCACATCGGTGTGAAATTCATCTCTCTGCCTTCCCCAGCCCACAACAGCAGAGTGGAAACATGACTAGTATTTGCTTCCTTACTGCTGCCCCTGCCCTGCAGCAGCCTGTGCTGCAGTCTCAACCCATACAAACAAACCTCAGCTTGATTTAAGGAAATGTAATTTCACAGTCTCTTCAGCTAAAAATATATAGGTGCTATTTAAAATAATTACCTCATTTCAATATGCACACCCATAAATTCAGAGTTCATTAAAGCAGTAAATATTTAGGTAGATTGATTCACATACCTTACACACTTTCATTGCATTTTAGTGTGAATATACTGTGAAATAGATATTTTTATTTGTTTTGCAGGCATGGGTTAACTTGTTAAGTGTAATTGCAAAGTACTAAATTTTAAGATCTCCAGTCTTTCAGAATTTAAAAGACTTTAAATTTAAATTAAGGACCTGGGTACAAACATGACAGATTGTCTCTCTCACTGGAAAAGATAAAAGACACACAAACATAAAGAGAATAAAGAGATTTAAATCTTTCTTTTACATTATGTGAAATAGAAGATTATCACACAAGAGTAAGCTTAAAATTTGAAATTTTCTGAGTGCCAAATGTTAGAGTTGGATTCTGCAACGATCTATTCTGCTATTTCTGTCATTGCTGCTATTCCTGTCATTTTTCTAGGAGTCTTCTGACTCTCAACAGTAACTATTCATCTCACTTTCTAAAGTAGAGAAAAGGAGCTAATTAGGCAGTGAGTGATAAGCAAAACGGCAGAGTTCATTTTTATTTGTAGGTTTTCTATTCCAGTTTACTTGTGCAACTATCTGAACAGTGCATAGTTAAATATCAAGGGGAGAAGATTATAAAAAAGAAATGGAAGATTACAAAATAAAGAATGGGGGGAAAAAATAGAGACATTCAGCTGGAAAAAATAGTGAGTTACTAGCTGGAAAAATACCCATTTTGACTCTGGTAATGTGGGAAAGACTTTTTTTCTTATATATAGTCTAGCATCAAAGGAGACATTAAAACCCTATATTGAGTAAGTTGTCAGTAATGGCTAAAACTGAGGCTCTCATAAAGAAAAACACAGGCTGCATTCTCCTGCACTGCACCAATTTTTCATTTCACTGAGATGGAAGTTATTAGAGTGTGAAGAACCCACTGAGGCTTACAAGGAAAAACTGAGGTTTAGGTAATTATTATCACTGTATTCTGGGATTTTGCCTCATTTTACACACTTCAGGGTCAACAAAGAAAGAAGCTTTTCCAGCTGCACTATTAAAAATTTTGCTGGGGCAATAGAAAGTCTCAGAGGAACATTCCAAACATACTGAGTAGAAGTGGTCAGGTCTTTTTACAGGATTTGGAAAAATGGCTGTTCTCTTAAGGCCCAGTCAAAGGACAGCAAAATTTCAAATTCAGATAAAAATTTCAGAAAGTGCACTTTTTTTTAAATGTAGCTCACTTTATAATTAGAAATCAATGAACCTCAACTAAGTGATGAAAAAAATAAACCCAGGAGCCATATCCTCCAGAACCTGCAAATCCATAGGAATATGCACTGATAGTGCTGCCAGGAGAGATCTCACCAGTCCCTCTTATAGCACCCAAGGCAGCAAAGACAAACCATTGATCACAGGGACTGGGCTACAGGAAAAATCCTTTTGGTTAGAAAAAGATACTGTGACTTAAAACTGCAGAACCTAATCATGGGCTTAATTTGCAATCAGCTGGGTGTACCTAATCTGAAACACTCATGAATTTTATGGTCCTCCCTAAAAGTGTATGTTTTAATTACTATTTCCATTTGGTTCAGCAGTTCTGTGAAAATAACTCTGAGAAATCGAGTGTGTGAGCACCTGGACTTGAAAGCACCTCTAGTAACAAGATCCCAGTAAATCAGCAGATGTCTGAAGAAAGAGGGAAAATATTATTCTGAGTTTAAGTATTGTGACACAGGCAGTGATTTTTTTTTTCATTATGTAGCATAATCCCATAACTACACACTCTAAACTAAATTGGATGGCTCTACCTACTTAATGATTGTATTATATAATGTTATAGTATTTAGAATTTCATACACACATATAGTAGAGTAAAATATGAAATTATCTTATTATATGCTACTTGTATTAATACCACAGTCCAAGCTTCTGCACAATTAATTTTAGCACAACTATCTCTCTGGAAACTTGCCCTTTTGATTCAGTTGTGTGACTGACACACAAGCAGTGTGACTGGATTTCCAACACCTGCTGTTAAATCACAGTGCTTTTCTGGAGCTCCCACTTGCATCATAGTTCTAAAGAGAAGAAACACAGAGATTAATATTTGGAATACAGTCCATCAGCCATGGTAACCACAAATGTAAATTGTTATAAGTATGTAAGTTGGATGACTACTTTGGAAAGAGCTCCTATCAAGACTTCACCTCTCTTCAACTCCAGACCAAACTTCTCAAATTAGCTATGATGTTACTAGCTTTTCCTACAGATTCATGCCTGTTAGAAATTACCTGTCCCAGAAGTACAGCTATATCTTTCAATTATCCCCTATGAAACACAATTTTTAGGAAGCAAATCCCAAGATTGTTCTCAAGTATAGATTCTGAACAAGCATGATTCATATTTTATTTCTAGACACCTCATAAGTTTGCCAGAAAATCAGGGCAAAGTTATTAGAACCTGCTTGTCCTACTGATTCATTAGAAATTTTCAATAGCTGTAGTCCTTTCATTATGTATGTGTTATGCTTACAAATACTATCTTTTTTGGAACCCAGGATAGGGTAAATAGCTGCAATGTATAGATTCAGTGTGACACTGAAGTGAATACAACTTGGAACTGGACTTGCATGGAATAACCTCAAGTTTGTTTATATTTCTTAATACAAAGCTATTTTTAAAACATGCAATACATCTGTCAATATGCTGCAAATACGCCTGAAATTAGTGATTTACAGTCAAGTATGATAATGGAAACAAATTAATTGTACACAGCTTAACTGCTAAAACCAGCTATCAGCTGATAATAATGTAAAACCTACTGGCTTTTAATGAAGTAAACAAAAGCTTTTCATTTTTTCTTATTCATTTAGTGGACTGCTATTTCAGGCCACAGAATGTTCAATGTAAAATCTTATTGAACTTCTTCCTTCAAAAGAAGGGACTGTCTTAATTCATAAGAATGAATAAACCTTTTTCTAGGATTAAGTGTTCTCTTACACTGAAGGTTTTAGTAGAGAATTATGCAGAGAGCATAGAATGAATTTAAATGCTCAATAGTTGTCTTCAATAGCTAATTTCATTTTGACTCATTAAAGAACAGAGATAAATAATAAAAGTTACAGACTTATTTGTTAAACTAAAAGGAATGAGCAATAAACCTTATTGTGTCATACACTAGAAATATACTGATGGAGAAATAATTAATTTTTGCATTTATGCATAAGTTAAACATACTGTAGAGGACAGGATCTAGCCATTGGACCAACTAGTAAAATCAATATATCCTTTATGCAAGGATTGATTTGGAGATCACTGACTGCTACCAAAATAACAGTAGTTCCACTGTTGTTCTGCAACAGACCTAATCAAAACACAGAAAGGTGTGCAATTAATGGATAAAAGTTCAACTATGAGCTGTTTCTCCTATTTGGACAAGATAAATGAGGTTCAAACACCATCAGATTAAGAAGAGACATTTGATCGATCAGTTTGATCAAACTTTAATTATGTTTGCAGCAAGGTAAAACTCAGATGATTTTCAAACTAAGAGATGTGAAGTCTCACTTTGCATAGACTTTAAAATTTCAAAGATTTTCAGCATCTTTCTAAAATAAAGAAACCTACACTGCACCAATTCCCACTTTATGCTTATTTGTCTTCTCAAACTAGAGTTCAGATCTTTTCCCTGAGTAGTATCAGACCCACAAGGAATCCCACTGGCTGTGCAAAGGAAAGGCCTGCTTGAAACAGGAGAGAGACACAGGGAAATTTTCAAGGAATGTAAAACTAATTAATGAAACCATAAAATGTATCCATAGGAGATGGAATATCTTGAACCATGACAGCTACCCTCATGTTCTCACATACTTGGCTGTTTAAGGACAGGTGCTGTTGAAAGCTGAGCTTTTACTTTAAAGGGAACAAGATTTGATCTTTTTTAAAAAAAACATTAGTAGTCTGTGTGTCACAGAATTACACATTATGCAAAATGCAGAAGAAAAGGATGTTAAGATTTAATTCTCGAGACAAGTTATGTGAAGTTAAAAAAGAAGCTGTACCCAAGAAAATACTCCTGCATTGAAGTTCTATGCTTAATTAATTTTGCCAGTTGATTTAATTTCTAATTGGTTTTAATTTATGGTATACCATTGCAGATTTGTAGTGACTGGTTTTCAGAACCAGAAATGTTGCACAGCAATTAGATCCATGGTATTTATCCAAATGGTGTTTCAGTAGCAGCAATTTTACTTAAGGCTGAATTAAAACTATTTTTGTGTGTGTGCAGATTCCAGCACTTGTGACACTATTGCACAAGGAAACTCATTAAATTTTTCCATTTTCTTGCCCCTTTGCTACATACTTAGATTCATTATTACTTTCTCATTTTTATTTTTTACCCAAAAAGGCAGGAAACTGCTGTTTTACAGATTCCATACAGAAGAAATTTAGGTTATTCACTTGAAAAAAAGTGAATCATTTTTTTTTTTTTTGAAAAAAAGTGGCCACAAAAAAGTCTAATACATCTCTGAAAAAAGATGATGGCAAATATAGGTGACATTTAGAAATTGATTATATGCCTTTTGACTTATAAGAAGATCTTTGACAAAATGCTTTGGATTAAAGCAGAAAATTTAATTCCCACAGATACAAAGATCAGTGTATAAACATTGCACTTATAAAAAATTTCCTTTTACTTACTTCATCAGGTTACCTTCCTAGTTTCACACAGAACTGGATATTACTCAAAACCATATTGTCATATCATTTTTCTTGGTGTCCTTCCATCATCTCATCAATTAACTATTTCACAGCTTGCTACCTCTCAATTTTAACTTCCAACAATTCGTTTTGTTGAACTCTTGCAAGAAACTTGGGGTTTTTTCCCCATCTGCCCCACCTTTACTCAAGTATTAGACTAATTAAAAATGCTAAATAATGTGAGTACAAAATCTTCTACAAAGATTTTAGTTAGCAGGCCAGCTAGAGGGCTAATAAATATGTGCCTCAACTACATGCAAGTATGGATCATAAACATTATAACCATTTTTGAAATTAAAGCATTGCACAGGGCTTTGTTTCATTACAAGTAGGGCAATTATCTGAGAATGACAATTCCTGGTCTGGCTGCATTCCCTGTCTCCTGTAGAGGTAACTCCCTTGCAAGGATATATGGTCAAACAGGTGCAAAGGAAGACATGAAAATTATATGTATATATATCACTAGAGAGGTGGAAGGCATGATTCACATTTGCTTTCTGAAGACATTTATAAATTTTCTGAAAATATGAAAAAGCAGAGTTGAGTGTTCTCTGGCTAAACAAGTGACTGGCCCAGAAAGGTCCTGCACTGAGTGAAATGCAGGCATGCACCATCTTATACAAGGTAAACTCACTGTTTTGACAACTCTCTGAGGCTGATCTTGAAGGACAAGATGAAATAATTGTTAAAATACAAAAGAAACCACTGCCTGGCCCTCAGCTTCTGGTAATGTTACCTGTCAGCTCAGGTATCAAGGGTCATGTTCAGATCACTTAAAATCCAACAAAAAAAAACCCAAACCAAAACAAAACAAAAAAACCCACCAAAAAACCCCACAAAAGAAAAAAAACAGAGAAAGTTAAATTAATGGATGTAGAGTTCGATAAAGAGAGAGAGAGAGAGTAGCAAAAGGTGTGGGATATGTGACAAAGTATAAAATATTTGAAGAACACTGTTTTCCTAGTTTGGTGCTAGGAAGCAATGGCAAGGAACACCTAAATCCAGACATACTCACCCCAGATACTTCTCTGTCCTGTATTTAATCACACAAATACTGTTGTTGTTTTTCATAAAGTCATAGAATCATCTAGGTTAGAATAGACCTTGAAGGTCATTAAGTCTGACCCTTCTCAATATTTTATATCCATTTTTCCCCAGAGAAACAAACTAATCACCATAATCCAGCAAACCAGGAACAGCAATGGGAATAGAAGTCCTGTGGACTGGGTTTAACCAAGCTATAAATGGCAGAATAAAGGAACTGGCTCACACTTTGACTCATGCTCATGCTTTATCAAATCACACTATGACTAAACCACAGCCAGTGTTTAAACTCTGGAGAGGGACACATGGCAATGCAGATTTCTAGCACATCTGTTGCGTATTTCCCATCTTCATTTTAAAACCAACTGCACAGAAACCTACTAAATGTGACTGTAACACAACAACACAGACTGATGGCACAGGTCAGAGAGGCATTGGAGAAAATGAAATGCTTTTTCACATTTTTTCAGTTACAAAGTATACAGGTGACTTTCAAAGAAAAGGATACTTCTCCCACTGTCTTCTGAATTAATGTGAATCTCAGCAAGTATCCAAAAAGGACTTTTTCATTATTGCCATATTATTCTATGAATGTATAACTCAGGAAGAAAAGTGAATAATTTGTAGCAGCAAGACATCAGCTGTCTTGCTTGTTACCTAAAAGAGTTAATTTTAGAGCGAGCCACAGCTACTTTGCTCTGACTGTATTTTGTGTGGGTTCGAGAATGTTTTAAGGATTTGCTGCTTTAGTACCTGTTTGTCCCTTTTTAACAAGTGTAAGATTATGGAGTTTAAGAGGAGATAATAATTCAAGAAAGATGAAACAAGTTCTCTTTCAAAGACTTTAATAAGGAGCATGACATTTCTTTTTGAGCAAAAGCAGCTTCTCAATTTCTTTCTTCTGGAAGTAACTCACTTCCCCAATTTAGCCTGATTTGTTATTGTTTCTAACACATTAATCCTCCTAACCAATTTTTGCTTATTTCCACAGTCTGTTATCAACAGAAGTTCCAAAATTATGAAAATAATACACTTTCTAGGCAGGTGAAAAGAAGAGAGAGATCTTCAAGATATGTTTACTCTGCCATCAACAAGAGAAATGCATGACTACATGTGAATAATACTAATCTCAGACCTATGCCAGATACTGGCTCTACCCTGGAAATAACAGCATGGACTTCCTCTTAGGCCTGCTGCTCAGGATTGTGAGGGAGTTTATGCAGCTCTCCCTGACACAAATTTCCATGGTTTTTCTATGGCTGGTATCAGAACTAGTAAGGTTAAATATGGTTTGGGAATGTCTCTGCAGGCTGCAGTTATCTACAGCTGAAGCTCAGCCATACTCTTTTCAACTGCGAGCTAAGATCTTTTTACATAAAGCAGAAATTGGGATTTACAGAAACGACCAAGATTGCACTCCCACATACATACCCTGAAATACACATAACAACCCCCACTTTCCCCCCACCCCCTCAAAAAAAAAACCCCAAACCAAAACACTCCCAGAGGGAAACATCAATTAAATAAACCTTGGGATGGAAACTAAACAGTGAGATAACAAAGCTGTTCTCTTGACTGTCTCTCGGAAGAAAATTGAGCAGTAGATGATTATTTGAATAAACCTCTCCAAATCCAATTTCTCTAGCTTGTCTCCAAGCATCATCTCAGTCTGAAGACCCAGGAAAAAATTATGGACTAGCAAATGCAAAGTTACAGTCATAATGACTTTCAAGAGTTAGTCTGTCCCTCAGACTGTGGCATAAATCTTCTAGAACTTCTGTAATCACCTACAGGCTTGCCTTTTACTTGGGACCTATGAAACAGTGGTGCTTTTTGAGGCAAATCCTCTTCACATGTCCAACCTTGGTTAACTTCCCTTATTTTAAGCCTATGAGTCACAGTGACATTTCTGATACCTAATCATCCTCTTTTTCTGCATCGCCATTCTCCTGGCTCCAGTGCCATACAGCTGTTCTCATGTCTCCCATTCCTGCAGTGCACTGCTGCACTGTCCTTTAGGAATGATGGATTGCTTCCCTCTTCTGCTCCTTTCATCAACTTAAAGTTGAAATAGAATGCAAATTTAATATTCATAGTTTATTTTTTTCATGTAAATCTCCCGTATCAGTACTGTAGCTGGGTAGGCAACAAACATAGCAATAAAGCAATTAAGAACCAGGATGCCTGCAAGAAAACCCTGAAAAAATATTTATTTACTCACCTTCAACCAACCAAGCAACCAAAAATAATAAAACATTTGATGCTCAAAACTCATTTTCAGTGAAAAAAAAAATTACATTTGGGTGGATTTTGACCTATGTTGTCACTGCCCCTAGCCTCTGAAGTTTTATCAAAAGGTGAAACACTCTTAATAAAAATAAGCATTGTGCACAGATTCTCATCTAAATATCACCTTTAAAAACTGTTTAAAAAATTTAGCTCTCCAGACTTGCAGCAGCATTTCTGTAATTTTTTGGGAGGCTTTTTGGAGGCTTGAAAATCCATTACAAATTGTAACTAGCTCTAGCATCACACTCCTCTTTTCAGTCTTTTTGTGTTTTATCTTTTGTTCTTTTCAAAAGAAGCTTCTGAATTTTATTGTGACAGTATATTCATAATGGTGTTTTCAAAAATATTATTCCACTGACTCTTGAGAGGAGCAGTTTAACCAAAGCATGAACCCCTCCATTCATCTATTTATATCTTCTAAAGCCAGGAGCCCACATTGCTGACTGTAAGCCAGTCTTTTGCCTCTGATATTTCCTAGGTATGTTTACAGCCAGATTAAAAACATCTGCTGGACCAGGCAGATTTACCCACAGTTCAGCCAAAGCTCTTAATCAGATTCAATTTCCTCTTGTCCTGGTCCCTTTTACTCTCTTGAAGCTTCAACAATTCATCTCTTCCAAACCTGAAAATAACATCTCATTCTCAGATTCAAAACATTTAGATCCATTTCTGCAGCAAATATAAGAGCTCTCTTCACCTTCCCAGGTCTCAGGTCCACAGATACTTTGTGTTTATTCCCTATGTAGCTCCAATCAGATGGAAAATTGCTTTCTGTTCTCCTTCCTTGTTTGATGTCAGTGATTGTTCATTAATATCCCAGTCTTTTTGAATCTATTTCCTCTGCTTGGAATTTTCCACATCAAGTTATTTTCGCCCCCTGACATTGTAAATCCTACCTAAAAATCCATTTCTTCTGTGACCACTTCACTTCCACAGTCACAAATGTAAGCTGACCATGATCAATTTATTATTTTTTATTTAAAATTTCTCATTGCATTCTACTCTTCCACATGTGTCATCATCTAATTTTACTTCCCCCACTAAAAGCAGCTTTCCCCAGTGTCAGAGCAAAAAATATCGTTCATGTATGATTTCACTGGCAATGATACCAAAATGCATAAACAGAAAAGGAAAACTTAACTCTTGGTAAGGGAAACCAATATTGCTCTCTAGTAAAGCAAAAAAAAATCCAGTTTAATTGGAATTATTGTAACAATTTACATTCTTTTTCACAGTTTTACCATTCAAATATAGTTGAGTATGTAAGAAACTTTCTTTTTCTAAACTTTTGTTTCAGATAGACTTTGACAAAGAACTCAGACAAATCTTGTTTAGACACTGACTCCCACAGCTCAAAGCCAATATTTAATCTTTATGTACTTCAAAAATAGCTTGGAAGCATAACTGGGATGAAGTTGAAAGGCTTAGCAAGCAAAAAAGCAGACTAAAAAAGAAAAACAGTCAGACTTATTTAAGAGTATTTTTAGTTATGCTGATAATTTTGGTTGTGTGACTCATACCCAAGGGAACCTTTGAGATGATAATAGTCAAAGACAGGTACCTTCTGATTCAAGAAACCAGGCACAACACATCTATTCACTGAAAATCCTGAACTGGATGCACACACACCTGAAGTCTGCAATATCAGATTCATATAAACTGTAGATCCTTAAAAGAGGGAGGCAAGCCCCAAGCCCTCACCCTCCTGCTGTTTTACTTGTGCCCAGGCTACCCCAAAGCTCCGGAGAAGGTGACCTTTCAGCAGCCCTGCCCACAGACCCCATGGCCCCACCAGCACTCACCACCGGGCGGTGCACATCCCAAAATGCTCGCTCCTGACTGTCAAGAATCTTCCTCTCTATCTTGTCTCTCTTCTTGTCCACCCTGTCAATGTCATAGGACATTTAAAAGAAACAGTGGCAAGGACAGTCATTTTAAACATAAAATGTGTCAAACCACTCCCCCCCCCCCCAAAAAAAAAAATCATGCAAAATGAAAACTGCTCATCTCCAAAGGAACTTACTTTGCTTGTGCTTCAGCTTGCATAAAAATAAACTCCCATTTCCGAGCAAAGGCTCGCTGTAGCCTGGCCAAACTCTCCTGCAAATACATCACAATTTTAGTGGGTTAGCTTGCAAGTTATTTACTCTTTAAAAGGTTCTGGCTTTATCTTTCCCTCCCCTCCTCACCTCCCCCTCACCAAAATGTAATACAAGTCATGATATCTGTGTCAGTGTAAATGGACCTTACTTATCTGATATAAAGTTTGTCTTTGCCACCCAATGAGATGCAATACTTTTGAATGCCTCAGCTGTTTTAGTTTTGAAGCTCTGATAAAAAGGGTAGATGCATCCTTCAGCAGAACATGGGATTTCTGAAACATTTTTATATACTGTGGGCTATCTTAGCAATTTTGAAATAGTACAAAGAAATATTCTTGTTTTGAGAATATATAACAATGAAAGATAGCAGCAGTTATCTCCATTCTGGATGATCCACATGACGATTCTTCATCAGTCATCTAAGCAAATGGTTTCCACTGAACAGTGTTGGCTGCCAGTTTTGGTAGTACAGCCAAACCTCCACAGCAATCCTCATTTTTAAAAATGCAGACTATAGCTCTTCAACACTGTACAGGAAATGCATCTATCCTACAGCCTACTGATAAGAACAGGAAGAAGATTTATAAAATCATTGCAAAATTCTTTCTTCCATTGATGATGGAACATTTTCACTGTCTCCAAAAGAGCTTTCTAAATCTCTTCACAGCTTAAACAGCAGCAGTACGCAGTCTTCTTAGCAAAAGTGTTGTTTTTACTACATTTCTATGCATTGCAAACATATCTCAGTGCCATACCCACTGAAAATGAAGACTACAGAAAGAGAAGAGCAGACTCTCTATAGATCTTGTCAATAACAGAAAAGGCTCCTATGGATTGTGCATTGAAGGGGAGTTTTCTGAGGCACGTGAGTATAAAATTATGCATGGTCCCACAGTGCAGTACACTGAAAACCAAACTTGTGCCAAAAGGAGCAATACAGTGCATCAGCATGGTGCTGTGGCTGGAGTGTCTGGTGTGTTGAGAGGCCTGGCTGACTATCCTGCTGTCAGGTCACAGCAGCACAGCTGGACAGCTTTCAGCCCAGAGACAGGGCTGTTTGTCAATTTTATGTTGACAGATTCATGAAAAATTCAGGAACTTTTTGGGGGTAGAGTTGGAATTCGAGCCATCTCTCTCCTTATCCAATGCCATCCTCATCAGCTAATCCAGCTCCCTCTTTTTCAAGCTCTTGCTGGCCCCAATTATCTTACCTTGCCCGAGGCACAGCACAACTGTCAGGGAGTAGGAATGCCTCTAGTCTGACCCTCTTTGCCTCTCATCTAGCTGATGGGAAAAGGCTCAAGTGTCAGCATCCCTTATAAAGAATGAGATTTAGATTTCTACATCGATCAAGAGCTTTTGGAAACGTTGTCAGGGATCCTTTGTTCAAACCTTAAATACTGTGGGGAACAACTGCTTCCAAACACTCGTGGTGCAGCAGGGATTTGTGAAGTTTTTGTGATCCTGGCATGGGCATCTGAGCAGAGTAAGATTAGAGATGGACTGTGATCTCCACATTTGTCCAGTTAGCCTTCGCTATCATCTCTCAAACACCATTTAAGACTACTGAGCAGTGTTAGACCCACAAGCTAGGAGAACTGGATAACTAACAGATTTTCACACATATGCCCATAGTTCTCATGCTTTACATTATTTCACAGGCTCATCAGGCCCAGCAGAGAAATTTACTTTTTGCCAGGTACTTACAGCTTCATAGTCTGCTAGTTCTAGCCTTGCTTTGTTTTGCATTGTCCGCTTGCAGAGGTAAACAGCTGGAACAGAACAAAATAAACAGAATTTGCTACTATCTCAAAAACATGGCAGATCAGAAATAAAAGCTTCATGTCTGGATGAAAGCAGGCTTTTTTTGGTTTGATTTCTCTCTCTGCTCCAGAAAGCTTTAAATACGGGATCAAGGCTACCAGGATTGTAACTGAAATGATGGATCAGATGCATAGGTTCATTAAATAATAATAAAATCTGCTTTATGCAACAGACATCATGTGCAAAATTCATGAGGTACTTGAGGTCAGGGTTTTTTAATGGCCAGGGAACTAGCACATTAAAGAAAAATGACAAAGACATTTTTCATCCTGTCTGTGTATAAATCATAATGCACAAGACTTTCAGCAGGAGCTGCTGCTGTGTTAGTCAAACAGGATTCTAAGAACATGAATACATGGTTTTATTTATTTTTACTCTATATTTAGAAAACACAAAGTTTCGACCTAAGAAGATTTTAGCTAAAAAATAATTCTAGATAAAATTCGTGTCTCATACAGATTAGTCTGCTATAACTGGCACTTAAACTAGAAAATAATGTGAGAACAAAAAATGGGGGGAAAAAAAGTGTCATTTGTTACATATGAGAAAAAATACTCTTTCATTTGTTTTCTAAATCTGAAAACACTTCAGAAGACCTGTCCTTCCTCCACTTCATTCAGACAGAGCAGAATCTTTGGTAATAAAATGCTGAAGTACATTTTTAATAGACTTTATTTAGCATCAAATATTTTCCAAACAACTCTGAATATTTTACAGATTCCCCCACCAGTGAGACAATGAGCGCAGCACAATTCCTAACTGCAATATTTACCCACTACATTACTTCAGAGCACTGCTCATGTGAGACGGATGAATCTTTTGATCAGAGTAGGTGATAAAACCTTAATTTATCTGTCATTTCTACAGTCAGCATAAAGAGCCCAGAGTTACTGCTTGTGCTTAGGACTGCTCCTGCTCCCTGACTGGGAACTGGTTTACTACAGGAGCAAAGCCTCTCAGGGAAATAACTTCACACAGGAACTTAATTCTTCCTAACTAGGAAGAGGGAGGTTACGTATAGGTTTGAATATTCAAAGCTAGTCAGCCCAAATATAATTTAAGATTCCATGGAAATATTTATTCCTGACAAGACACCTGCAAATGCATGCAA